>NC_138576.1:123497364-124697364 GCF_964289735.1 Phaethon aethereus
CATAAAGGCATCTGAAAATTCTCACACACAGTCCCAGTCTGTAATTAAGCCACGGCAGAGGATTTAGGAATCAGGACTGGGTCACGATCTCAGCATTACATGGGCATTCCAGAAGGGAATACACAGGGTTAGAGAATTTCCCTCTCAAGAGCTGCTCAAAAAGAGCTGCTTTACTACTTAACTCAACATGTATTAATATTTTTATTCCTATTCGCATTTTTTGTTAGACAGCATCTACAGGCCCCAGTCATATCTGAGGTCCTGCTGCCTTTAGACAACCAGAGAGATTTAGGAATTGAATTTAGAACTACAGCTTTCCAGCTTGGACCTATCAGATAGATACTAATGTCTTTTCAGGACAAACTTTGCAGAGCATAGCCATTTCCCAAAGGCTAACAAGAACGTTGTCATTTACTTCAGTGGGCATGAGATCAAATCCAGCATTACCATGGATGTATTTCCCAAAATGTTCTACCCGATAAAAATATTTCCGTTCTCTAAGGGGAATCAGGAATGAGAATGTTAGCAGAGAAGTTCATAAACACAGTCCCAACACAAAAGAGCTCTGCTTCAGATCCAGCCTCAAATTCTCAGCTCATCTGGTTCTCCCATTACGCCTAGCAGATACAAAACAGTTTCACTTGTCATGAGCAAGAAGGGTTAATACAAGCTGGAAGTTATTTACAGTTAATAGCAGTGGAAAAATTGCAGAGCAGCTTGCTCCAGTATCTAATAATAAAAAATAGTTTCTTGTAAAGAGACTTGAGGACAGAGACTCTGCAAGTTCTTCACAATTTTTACATTTTTTTTTCTTCAAGAAATAGCACAAAATGCCAGTAATCCCAGCATTTTGGGATAAAGTTTTCCATAGCTTTCTGATGATCTTAAGAATACGAAAATCAATGAGTGGTAATTATAAGAAGAAAAAAAGTTGGCCTGTCACCAGTTCATCAACTGTGGTATTTCCAAGTTTTTGACTAGCATATTTAGCGAAAATTTTAGTCTATTTCAAGGATGCAAAGACACTGCAGAGAGTAGTGACATGCAGTTAGAATAACTTTGAAATCCTGATAGTCATCACTAAAAATAAAGGTCAAGAAATTACACAGAGGTACCCATAAGCTAAGTTCCGCAACTCTTATGCAGAACAAAAAAAATCACTCAAAAGTCAAGTCAGTCAGCAGTTGCAAGAAAAGTTTCATTGAGTCCACTGATGCTGCTTTTAAGCATCCGAGAAACTCTTGCATAGTTAAAAGAATGTAAATTCAGCTTCACTGAATTCAAGAGGACTAAGACAACTCTGAAAGTCAGGTGACCTTGCTTAAGATGCTGGTTTAGAATCGCATTTCTGCAGGGCCTAAAGCTTCAGCTGCAACCTTAGTATAAAAGGAGTTGAGCCTATGCTTGGCAGAATCAGAGTGTGCTCTTAATTCCAGTGCATATTAGATGCAGTATTAAATCAAATCATTAAAGGGATTTATGTATCTATTTCCCATTGAAATCAAGGGTTTGGGCTTTTATCTTTTACAGCAATGATGATTTATGTCAAAGTAAGACAAGCCTAACTCAAAAGACCTAGCTTCTAGAAGTAGTTATCTAGCAGTCAGCTGTACCACTGTTTGAGATACCTGATCTTTATTTCTGTCAGATTAAAATATTCAGAGCTTGACCCAAAGGGCAGCAAACTAAGCTAAGGGCAGTCATCCCTTACCTCTGTTGCTAGAGCATCCTGGACAGCAAGAGCAACAGAAAAAACCAACAGCAGCAGATACAGCACTACCACCAAGAACATCATATGCAATTAATGACTCAAAGCATTTCTCCAGTTGAAATCACTGTCTCTCAGTGTACATTTGCATGGTCCTTTTGTTTTGTCCAAGACCTTTGAATGCAGTAATCATGATGATGAAGCAGCAAGCCATCGACAAAAGACAGTTCAGGTCCAAAGAGCAGTGCGGTCTTGATGTGCGTACAACCTTCATCCTGCTCTTAAAGTCACCCGACATAGAGGCAAGGTGCCTGCAACCACTTATACCCAATGGTTGACAGAAATTGTATGGAGCTGCTGCATTTTTACATTTCCAAAGTATCTGACTGTGTAATTACCAAATGGTAGGGTTTTCTCCCTCCCCTTCCTTCCTTCCCCCTTCTTTTGATTGTTTTTGTTTCTCTTGTTATCAAATGGTTTGTAGGAAGTTACTTTACGAAAAAGATCTAGGGTAGGCCCTTTTCTGAAAAATTCCCACTGGTCTGACTTCAAGGCTGATAAAAGTGCTTTATTGTTTCTTCTGTTGATCCTCCTAACTGGTTAGAAAACCCCTAGGGCACAGTTGGTGCAACAAATTCAAGTTTGAAGGCACGGCGTCTCATGCACAGCTCTAGTTAGGAATAAGTTTCCTGTTACAAAAGAACAGTCCTGCTGAATAGCTGTGTAATTCTATTTTATTTTTAATTCCTCACCTGTTCTTGCCCATGTTTGCAGGGAGGGCTCACAATGGTGATGCAGATTTTGCGAAGTGTCATGTAAAAATGATTTTTGCCAAAATAAGAATCCTACGGTGTATTGGAAAAGATACAGAGCTGTTTCCCGCTGCTGTTTCCTACCTCCGCCTACACTCAAAGCATCACCTCCCAAATTTCTTCTGCACTGTTGAGATCTAGATGTAAACTTGACTATAATCTACATATTCAATATAGAATTATTAGACAAGAAAACCCTAAAATGCAGCAAATGGAGACAGAAGCCCAAAACACTAAAAAAATATAATAACCCTTGAATGTATTTGGGCCTTTATCACCTTCTGCTATTTTACAAGTAGCAGGAAAGTGTGTAGTTAATTTTCTGACATCAGTGCAAAATTACGGTTGAGGGCTCATGCAGATACCAGCGCACAAGGAGGCAGCACACTGCTAAATCCTTATAAAGCACCTATTCCCTCAAATGGGATAGTAAATGGCAGAGAATAAAGGAAGGCTTCTCTGCCTCTTGCAATAAGCAGTCTTTTATGCCGCAGGTAGCCTTTCCCTTGACTTCAGGCAGAGTGGGGAAACACTAATGTGTTTTTGATACAAGTTCACAGAGTTCAATGGAAGCATTTCCACTGACTTCAGAGGGGTTTGGAACACACTCAATGTAAATAAGGATGGCAGAATGGCACAAAACCCCCAAATGTACTATTATAAAGCGAAGAAAAAAAATCCATCGTGGTTCAATCCATCTGAAAAAAAAAATCAAACCCATTGTTCTGAAAACAGACTAAGAGGAATTTTGCTGTTACCTGTACTCTTATCTAATATGTCTTTCGTATTTTGTAAAATTCTATACAGTCTACTAAAACTCTAGAGATGTGGAAACAAGAAGTAATACCAATCTTTCTTCTTTCAGGACCCAACAAAATTCTGGCCTGACTGAAGGTAACAGAAGCTTTTTATTGATTTCTATAAAGCCAGAACTTCAATCCCTGAGAAGAAACTGCAACCCCAATTTAAAAGCAAAATCTATCACGAAAACTGGCACAAAAACATAACTAAACAAAGTACACAAGGGATTTCAAATGAGATTAGAAGCATTGTTTTGACCCTGTGGCTTTCAGAGGGGTGTGAGAAAAACACAGTAACAGCACAAGAAGCCTTTGCAAGCCGGGCAGCTGAGACACACAGTTTAAAGGAATTGGAAAAGAAAGTCTGAACGGAAATGGAATGAAAGGAAAATACAGCTCCATCTAGGGTGAAAGGAATGAAGACCAATAATCATTGGGATTCAGCTTTGTTTCTGTGGTAGGTGCTCCAAAATCTATGTTGGAGGAGCAGACAGAAAGGTCATGGAAGTCAGAATTATTATATGAGAAAGGAAGTAAGGAACAATGGGCTCAGAGAAGTCATGACAACTGAAGGATTGGTGGTCTTCAGTGTGAAAGAATGGGTGGCCTTTATTGACGGGCTCTTTCTATGGAGATGAATTACTGTGTGCAATATCTATACAGACCAGAAGTGCACTGGTGACAGACTCGCTGAATTACTTGCTGTGGATAAACTATCTAAGTATTCTTTCCTGATTTTGAGCGAGGCTAATTACTGCTGTAATATGTATCACAAACCCCAGTCCAACAAAGCACATACATATGGTTCTTAACTGTAGCCACAGTTGTTCTTAACTGAAGCGTCTTTAGCCCCAGCGGGACTGTATATGTACTTAAACTGAGCAGAAGGTTATGTTTCGCAAAGAGCAAGATCCACTCTACAAAATGCACTTGCAAAAGAAGTCATGTGAAAAAGACGCAGAGGCAGCAGAGTTTCACAAACAAGACTTGGATATCTACTCTCGGTTCTTCTGGAGCACTGGTCACTAGTCTGAGACTTTGTTTCCCTTCTCACACTATCCCTGTTCTACTTTGTTCACTAAGATTTCCAGAGCTCTTTAGAGCAATGCGGTCTTCTTCCTGCATCTATATTTCACCTACGACAAAGGAGACTTGATGAGCTATAATCATTAATCGATGGTTCCAAAATTACATATTCGTTATTTGTAGCTTGTGACTGATCACTAAATACATGCTCCTCTTTAATCAGGAAAAGTAAACCAAAACAAGCAGTAAAGAGCAAGTAAAGAAGAGAGAACAGGTGTTACTGGACTTTTTTGCTTGTACTAATTATTAATGTGAAAATATTCCTCCAGCAGCAACGCGAGCAAAACCTCCCGCACCCATTTGCACAAGACAGACTGAGACAGGCAGGCAAAAAGGGCTGCAAAATTTGCCATGAAATTCAGAGGTGCAGTTGCAGTAAATGTCCCGCTGCAACTAAGAGTGAAGGGGATGGGATCTAGTAATACTTGTTCTCTTCAGGTTTAGCGCAAGAGACACAGTCGTAAGTGGGAAAACATGCTACGTTCAGTCTGCTCAGAACAAAGCTGTTCGTTGCAACAGTGAAAAAAGAAAGCACACAAGGACTGGGAGACTTTTGTTAGAGGAGACATTTTGTAGGACACAATTGTGGGAATCTGTGGGTGTGTAGTATACTGAGGTTTGAACTTGGGAACTGTGAATGTAATCTCAACATCCAAGACTAGTAATGTGCAGAAGGAGCCAACACCACAGACCACCTAATCTCTGAAAAGTCCGAGTTGGAGCTGTCACCCACAGCAATACAATCCATCTGCATGCCACAAACTCTCACAGTTCTCAGTCTGGCTTATGTGCAGACTTATGATTATCTGTCCCGTTATCCATATGGACCTATTCAGTTTCTTTCTATACCTCCTGCGACTTTGAATGCATGATTAGCAATATGATGTAGACAAGTGCTTTCTTCCCTTCCAGCACCCCCCTCTTTTTTCTGGTCAGGAAATGCCAGCCCTTGTGAGTCTCTCATAGAAAATGAATGGGAAATTTGCAAATTCCTGTAAACACCCACAAACTTTCTCATGATCTCTTGTTACTTTTCAATGGATGGTCCTTTGCAACTCCAAGAAGCCTGGGCTGCTGACTACAGCAATCATATTGTGCCAGCCTCCAAAATGTGTGGTTGTTTCACGAGGCAAATGCCCACACTACCTGGAGCTGGGCAAGCACACAATCACTTTAGTCTAACAGAGAAACTCTGACTTAAAAAAAAAAGAAAAGCCAAAACAAAAACAACCAACAATGCACAAGCACAGATTTATTGACCATTTGCTTTTGCAGAATAATCCTTGCTAAGGCAGGTTAAAGCACAGGCTGATTCAGGCTTGCACTGCTAGTCATCTAGAGGGTCCTGCTGGAGGTCTTCTGGAGTGCTGAGCTTAGACTTCTTAGCATTAAGTCTCCAGCAATTCCTAAAAATAACATCACCAAGCCCTCTCATACTTGGCACTAAAGGAACCCAAGTCATATCACTGTGGAAGAGCGCTGTGATACAGTTTCACCCAGTGACTCAAACATCAATCCCGCAGCTCCCAGCTCAGCCAAGTGTCCGTTTGAGAAAGACGCCACATCTTGACCGGAATACAGAAGAATGGATGAAACCACAGTGGGGAATCTAGCAGTGGATTTCATTAGCAAGTCTCTAAAAGTGCCTAAGATTTACTGATAAATAGCATCGGACAGATTTTCATGCCTGGAACTGTTCAAGGGAACCAGGTAAAAACCAATGAAACCAGTCCTTTTAGGCTGCATGAACGGTCCAAGCTCCCACAAACCCTCAGCCAGATGACCCCGAGATGCCCCTTACAGACTCATCAGCAATTCAGCAGCAGCCAGAACAAGGAGGAAATCTGGGGCCTTATTAGAGACCAGCCAAAGCAAAACAAACCAAAGACTTGGTTACCACTGCCAAAAAACTGCTTTCACAAGTCAGGAATCCTGATCATGCAGCTGCCTCGCTTGCCCCTCATTTGCCCACATCCGCCGAGTTTACAAATGAACCTATTAGAAGGCACGATTTTCTATTTTGTTTGCCAGTGGGAAAGATGGTAACAAAAGGAGGCTGTGAGTGAATGAATATGCCGATGCTCCTTTTTGGTTTTACTAGCATGTCATTATATTTAAAAATAGAACTTGATTTTTAAAATAAACAAAGCATAATATGGAGTTTTCTGTGTAAACAAAGGATTGTACATGTGGTGATATGATACAAAATTTCGTGATCAAGACATTTCTCATTCAGCTTGTCTAATCAGCCAGAACAAACTTGCACTGAGTAGACTTTTAATTATAATGGCATCTAATTGATTCTTTTTCCTTTTTTGTAAATTGTGGTATTGTGGCGCTGCATCAACAGTAGTTCTTGACACAAGAATGCACATTAGGGAATCTAGGGTAAGAAACGGAAAGAACCATATGAGTAACCATCTCATACCCACTACATGGTTTATTTACTATTTATTTCCATTAGAGAAATGCTCAGAGGCACCAGCAAACTGATCCCTGAATCTCAACAGCCATCTCCCTCCTGCCTTTGAGGGGAGCTCCTGTCCATGCAGGGAACAAGCAGGGAAGCTGGGCTCCAGTGTCTGCCAAGGGGAGCTGAGTCACGAGTTCTTAAGTTGGTAGCAACATTGAGAATCAAGCAGTGCTGGCCATGGCCAGATACCTAGTTACTCATTTTGGGAAAATTGTCAGCAGAAATAGAAGCACCTTCAGGCATAAATGACAAATAAACGGGGATTTTTAAAAATGTAATACTGAAAACATGGACGCCAGTCAGAAGTTCACATCCTTTTCTCAAGCAATCTTTGCATGACTTACTCGAGGCAGCACAGAGTCCCTGTGACAGTCGAAAATTATATCCAGATCGCTTGACTCAACCTTAGAAGTATTATTCTTCCCTTAGCACAGTTGCTAACATGTCCAGCAATAGCTAAATGAATTGGGATCCTAAGCCACCTTTTCAAAGGATTTTGGCAAAACATTGCATTAAAACAACGGAATGTAGGTTCTTAATTCGCTTAGTCATTTTTGAAAACAGAGGATTAACGAAGTTCATGCTACAAATACACTTATGCTCTTGGCATATATTTAAGGCATTCTATCTGCATATACTGTGTCAGTCTCTTGACCTCTGTGTGTATGAGGACAACACTCAGAATTCACACACCCTTTTGATGTTTCTGTCTGGCCATGCTAACTGGCCCCTAATCGGTTAACATTGCCTTTTTTAGGAGAGTTTGCTAAAAGCCCATGAAAAACAATAGACATTGAGAATCAGATTTTGGCTTCACCAAATGACACTATAAAAAAATATAAAAAAACCCCCAGGACTCTCAAAGATGTCAGTGACTCAACAGCTCTCAGTAACCGCTGCAAAATAAACATTAGACAGTAATTGCTATGTAGGGGTTGAGCATCTGCTAAGAGGAACCATATTTTCATTGAACCACGCTTCTAACAAACTAATCACTCCCGAGCAGAAATATGGCTGAAGGGCAATACTTCAGATGTCAAGTGTGTTGATACACAGCAGTCTCCCCTCATACACAAAACAGTGTGCTTGACTATACAAATAACAGAAGTTTTGTGTTTTGTAAAAGGATGTTTTACAATAAAAGATTTTTTTTTTCTTTTAAAACAGTTTTCCGGTTACTTGTGTGGTATCATGTCCCCTAAAGCACTGTGCTAGCAGATGGCTCTGAGGGTACCTTTACTTGTGGGTTTGGCCTACACCGTGCAATGGAGATGCAGCCCAGCGCCAAACCAATGCTGGAAGTCCGATGACATGCTGAAAACCCTTCTCAGCAGGAATTATTAGCCAGGGTGCAGCTGTACATGTATGCAGCCAGCCTACTTCCCTGCGCAAGCGTGCTCATGTGGCGTGGCGAGACGTCTCTGTGCCACACGCTGCACTGCCTCATGCTCTGTGGTTATTTTGAGCAAAACCAGCTTAAACGGTGTTGCACTGTTAGTGCAATCCTGCCCATCATCTTTGAAGTAAATGCTCATTCCTGGGAAAATGTACTGTTTGGTAACTCAAACTCCTAAAAGAAAGCTTCTTTCGATAGTAAAGCTATGGTAAACTGGAGGAGTGTTTGTTCTCTGCCATAATCTCAGATAATAGGGCCAGTTTTCTAAACAGAGCTGAGCTTTGGGAATCGGCTATTCCTGTCAGACCCAGATTCCTCGTAGCAAGAATGCTTGCAATCCGTGCGAGACTCTGTCCCAGGACAGTATGGCTGTGTAAACAGAAGACTACAGTAGGATTATACTGCAATTTCACATGATATTCCCACAGAGAGACCAGCCTCCACAGCCCTGGCTATCTGCTTTTACCTGTTGTGGGACATAACAGTGTTATCTGGAAAACACAGCTAGAAGAAAAAGAAATCATGGCAGTACTACTCCGCATGATAGGAGAAAGAATGCAAGCCTAAAACGGGTTATATTAAACAGTGCATTTTCTTATTTTTATAATGTGTGTGTACAAGTATATAGAGCACTAGATACATCCAGATGCTAAGCCAAATCTGGAAAGCCACCCAAGTTTTTGCATACCTATTTGAGTACCTGGAGGAGTGCAGACTGACTTTCAGAAACACTAAGAACTCTTAGTTACCAGTGGAGCAGAAAGGCAGAGCCACTAATACCCAGGCTGTACAAGCAACTACTGAAAAGCACGTATCTGAACAATTAGACTCTTAAACGTCTTAGAAAAATCTGCTTCATTGTGCCAAAATTTAATCACTTGTTTTTGCACCCAACAGAATTGTAGCATTTACACAACTGTATAAAGATCAGCGCTAAATTTTAAAATCAGTAGCTTATACTCCACATTTCTTTAATATATATACACGATTTAAAAGATTAAATTGTGCTTTCTAGCATAAACATCAATATTACTGTATTTAAGTTCTTCTCTCCTACCACACCTCTGACTAAGACTTGTATACCTCACTTCTAATTAGGAGTACCAAATTCTACTCTGGAATTTCAAGATAGAACAAAACCAGCATCTAGTGAACATTTCTTTTTTTTAGGCTGGCTATAAAACATCATTTGCAGGATATTCTAGAGAGAAAAACAGTTGAACTTAACAAATAGAGCTAATCAGGGAGAACTGCTGCAACATTTAATACCACTTTATCAGTAGTGACACAAGTAATTTCTTTTGTGGAGTGATCCTCACAATTCCTCTCAGACACTGATAAATCCAAGTGGCTGGAGAACTAAAAGTCCTGATCCAAAGTCCCTTAAAGAAAGAGGCTTTAGTGAGCGACTTCATAAAAATTCCCACTCCAAGCCGTCTGGCAGCTGAAAGAGCAGAGAAGAGAGACTCTGAAGGGCAGTTAAGCAGTCAATTCCACTGAAATTCCAAGGATTTTGATCCTTGCATCCCCTTTATAAAACTGAAAAACCTCTTTGTATCTATTAAAATGCCACGAAAAGAAGGCTTTTGGATGCTATCTGGCTTGTGTGGAATAAGATACTGTATAAACATACAGGAAGGAGGCAGTCCCTTCCCTGCAAAGTTTACGACATAAATGAAAACAGCAGGGCTCGATATAGCACAAGGAAACAATAAGGCGAGGCTGGCCATCATGAAGAACTGAATCACAGTAAATCAGCTGCTTCTCATCTCTTCTGTAGGCACTCCAGCAAAGAGCTCAGCAAACTGCGAGACCATGAAACCTCCACATTTCACCTGAGAAAAGCAAATCGTAGCTTGCCAAAAACAAACCAGCCTTTAACCTTTTCAGTCTTTTAACCTTTAGGTAAACCGTGCTTGTTTTCCCATATGAACAATGGCCTTATTGTTTAAGTTAAAATACAGTACATGACCTGTGAAGTTCGGAAATGAATGAATTGTTGTGTTGTCAACAGTCACTTTTTTTCCATGCCTGCCTATATCTAGGAATTTCTTTCCATGTTTTTTTGCCTTAAGGAAAACATGACACTTTGGAGAAGGCCACCGATGCCCTAAGTTAACAAATTATAGTAGTGAAAATTATGTGACATGGATTTTCAGTAATTCAGAAACTCCTAATATAGGTCCACTTTTCAAAAGAATTCCCCTCTAATTTTGGCATATAACTGATACTAATTTTCAAGAGTTTACATTGCTCAGAAACTCTCATCGCAGACACACAGCGGGCACTTTACAAAACTTGGCTACTCATTAAATGCCAAAGTGGAAGCAGAGCTCTTAACATCTGGCCAGACTGTGGCTATGTGACTCAAGATGACTGCATGAGAAAATACAGGGTAGGTGAGGGTAACAGAAGATTACAAAGACAAATTCAGACATTCAAGCAACATTAGACATGAAGTCCATCTTCAAACACTCGTTGCTTACTACAAGTTCATTTTATTATGGCAAAGATGAAGATAAAGGAGAATTTTTACATATAGCAGAGAGGGTATCCAAAGTATTCCCCTTCTCAAGGACAAGAGATAACAACATAACAATTAAGGAAGAAAAACTTTTGGAATTAATTAACAATACGGAATGTCACTTAAGCAATTACACAGAGTTTTCTAGATTAGAACACTTCCATCCACACAGGAAGGAAAAGGTTCTCGCTTTTGTGAGACCCACTGGACACTGAATGGGCATACGAACAAATGTTTATGCAAAGGAAATATTTTCCCAGGTTGGACCAGTTCCTAAATGAAAGGGCAGCTCTGGAGCGTATCAGTATAAATGGACTTGTCTGGGCCAAAGTACTGTGTGACAAAGCTGATTTCAGACCTCGTTACCCGTTTCAGCTAACAGCATTAGAGCCTGAGGCAGCATTCATTTTATTATATATAGCATTGAGAGAATTAAATTTAGGAGAAGAATCTTTTTTGACTGGTTTTGATCAGCAGTCTCCTTTCAGCCACTGCTTCCACGAGCCCCTGGGAAGTGACCAGAAATACTCACCTCATTGCTCTTTTGTGGGGTATGCTTATGTATCACAGAAATGTGAAAGGGATACCGCTTCAATGATATAATGCATATTTTAATCACAGGGTCAGGAATTATTATCATCCTACAGCTCTGAGATTTTAACCTACAAAGTTCTATGCGAGTCCATCAGGGCTAGGCCATGAAGCATAACGCACTCCTTACATGCTACTTTTAGAAACCTAGTATGAATAGATGATAAATTGGGTAGAAACAGGAATAATCTAAAGAGAAAAGAAAGAATATCACAAAGAGAGAAATGGCAGATCTCCCAAATAAGGACTTCTCTCAGCTAACAAGAATGACATTTCCATGTTTTCATCAAAAAAAATGAAAGAAAAGGAATGAGAAAAAAGAAATCATTCCACATAATGCAACAGCTCCTCAGTTAATGTAAACTGGCGCCAGATCATTGAAGTCAATGGAGCTACAGTGATACGTACCAGCTGAGGATGGGGTTCTGAATTTGTAGGCACGTGGCATAATGCCAGCCTCTGCATACAGACTAGCATTGTGTATGTAAACACTGTCTGACTCTCTAAAAATCATAATTTTCAAAAAATGCTTTATAGTTCTGATGAATTTGTCATGTAAAACAAATCGTGGGCTTCCTGTGTTGAGTGCCTCCATCTGAGCAGCAGATACTTGCAATCCTGTACGTGCTCTGTTTTTCCTCACCAAATTCCACCAAGCTAAAGGATGGCTCACTTGAAACACAAATCAGAACAGCTGCTTCCTCTGTCCTGAATAAAGAAAATTTAAAATTTCATACTGACGCTGTTGTGTGAAGGTTAGATTGTACTGTTAGGGAGTAAAGGATAGTGTTGAAGCTGTACCCCACTAAGAACCATCAGGAATTCCAGATGCCCTCCTCCACCACCAATCATTATTTCTTGTCCTCACACCATAGACTAATACTTTACTGTTGTCATAGACCAACCCAAGGTTCCTCCTTCACCACAGTGAATAAGAGAAGACTTCGTCCACATCTTGCCTGCTTCCTGCACCTGTTTTGGGAAGGGAAGAGACAGGGTCTAGATCTACTTAATCCCTTTAAACCTGCATTGGCAGTCTGGGTTTCCACCTGTTTTCCTCTGGTTTGTCACATTACATATCTTACCCACCAATCTGCAGTTCAGGATAGACTTTTGTTCCTCACCAAGATAATACTAACTCTTAAACAAATTTGTTGAAACGAAGAGAAGCACATCTTCTGACCTTTTGGATACTCCAGAGATAACAGTCTTGGGGGCTGATTACCTCTAGATCATCCATTTTACTGTTGGGATCACCACACTAAAGGAATAAAAAGCCTTTAGAATCATGCATTTAACCTAGAATCACTATTTACACCAGCCATACTAAGCTAAAGAAAACAGAATTATTCAGTTGCCAATTATTCAATTCATTCGTATGAACACATAAACAAAAGGAAGAAAAAGCACAGGTACTTAGCAATTATCTTGGCTCTAAAGGTAGAGTATTTCTCCTTTTGTTTTTCATCCTGTATTGTTCAGGTGAGAAGCAGGTCAACCTGAAGAATTCTTCTAGCTGAAAACTATGGCATAGGTTGATCACTGAAATTAGATCCTTAAGGCTGAAGAAGTTCATTATAGGTGTTCATTTGAGATTAGGCATCAGGTAAGAACATGATCAGTCAAGCTTTTGACACAGGAAGTACCATTTTCATATAGTGGTCTAAGTACATACAAGTCTTATAAATTGACGTAATCTGTAGAAATGTCTGAAAACAAAGGTGTTTGGCAGCAGTAATATGAGAGACAGATTCCCAGTTGGATTTGGCTGACTTTTTTTGCTGCTTCTTTCAGCAGACTAATTTAGGCTCAAAAAGAGAAGAAAAACCTTGGATTCTTTTTATCAATATACTGCAAAAGCATCAGAGATTTCCATAAGGGTATACCATCAAAGGAGAAACAAATCTGAACAAGATCAATAAATCTAATTCCATATTGACTGTCAAGTTCTTCTACTCATTTAAGCTAAGTCATTGGGATTTATGCCCAAAACTGAGCCTTAAGTTTGATGTACATTAATTGGTTCAAGATTTGCTTTTTAAATCAAAATACTTGGAGGGAGGAAGGACTTCTTAATCCTTATCTGTGTGCCAGATTTAATGAACACATCTGTAACAGACTGCCAATATGACCACATAAAATACCTGGGTGGAATCTATGCCCACTTAAATATACTCTGTCATTTATCCAATAAAATGTAATTATAAAAACAACAAATTCACCTGATTTATGAAATATTTACATCTCATTTTAGGACCAAAACCAAATAGAATTAATAACTATAAAAACAAGGGGTAGGAAACCACCACTGTTTTGCCATACTTTCATTTGTTGACAGTGGTTTTGGTTAATAGAAACATGTGGCCTGTGAAGAGGAGGGGGGATTGTTTTAGGGTTTGGTTTTTGGTTTTGGTTGTTGCGTTGTTTGGTTGGTTACAGGGCTTTTGTTTTGTTTTGGTTTTTTGTTTGTTTGTTTGTTTTTTTGAGGTCACAGATAGCAATGGAAGAAAAAAGTAACGATAACCCAACAAGAGATTGCACCAAGGACTCAAACCGACCAAAACTGAAACCTGTTTTGATTGGAAATGAAGAAAAGGAAGTGGATGTTTAGATCCAGATCTAAATTAGGTTTAGTCAGTGGTTTGGGGTTTGGTTTCATGACCAAATCAGGGCTAGTGTTCTGGTACAGACCCGATGATGATGAAATCTTCTAAACTCGAATCATGTAACCTGAAATCTTGTAACCTGTTGTCTTGAGATTTTGGCCCCCAAGACTGGAAATATTTTTATAGTTATGGCTGGTTGACTGACACCACTGTCTTCTATGTTTCTTTTGGGATAGGTTCTTGAAATTTCTTTTCCTCAGTCACAGAGTGCAAAGACCTCTTGCAGCATGGCCACTCTCTTATGATGAAAAGTCATGGAGATCAAGGGAGGTCCCCAATGACTGGAGAAAGGCAAATATGTTTTACTCACCTTCAGAAAGGGTAACTAGCAGGAGATTACCTGAAATCCTTGATGCAGTAGGCCTTTTACTGGAAGAGCTTACAGGACTCCCTAGGGCAACTATGTTTCCCAGTTCATCTTTATCATTCCTGCTACAGAGCTCTTGATTGCACTGGTTCGTAACAGTGGCAACATCAATTTAAAAAGGAGACAAAATGTACAAACAAGACCAGGAGCCTGAGTGAAGACTGTTTTCATATCAGATGATACAAGTCTGTACTGCTTCCATTGGCTGTTAATTCAGTATTCATAGGCCCTAGTATCAGTATAGTCCCACAATCTACAGTACTGAATTATTTCTATAAATGGAAGCAGTTATGCTGGCAATTGTTGTCTTTGGGTTCAAACTAAGATGTGAAAAGATGTGTTCAAAGCAAAATTCACTCCTTTGTTAAAAATAAATTCTGCCTTTGCAAGAGATCCAGTTCTTTT
The DNA here is from genome assembly GCF_964289735.1 of Phaethon aethereus. Lineage (NCBI taxonomy): Eukaryota > Metazoa > Chordata > Aves > Phaethontiformes > Phaethontidae > Phaethon > Phaethon aethereus. Next base: position 123,512,193 of record NC_138576.1, read on the forward strand.
TTTTCCCCGTATATGTATATATACATACATAAAGACATCTATGTATACATATATTTATATATACACACACACTCTCTCCCCATATAAGGTCTTGGTAAATACGAACTGGATTTGACTCGGAAGGGAAAGAGACGGTTTAATTTTAATAGGCCAAGCACACATCAGATAAAATGAAAGACCAAAAAAATCCCAAACTAAGACCATGTAAGGTATGTATCAACCAGTTCTGAAAAAGGTTCCCACTGGAATTATTCCAGACTAAAACAATGAGTCATCCCCTAAGGAATCCTGTCCTCACATGAAATGTATAAATCATTGTCCATTTTGGAAGGATTACGCCAATAGCACATATCATTAAAATGTTATTCCTTTTAAAAGTGCTAAGACAAAAATCTAGCATTTTGTTCTGTAGATCCTGATTTGCAATGTGAACAGGAGTCTCACCACAGTCCCCCAGAGACAGTCACAAGGACATTTAATTCCTGCATAGTCATAGTCCTATATGCCCCTGCAAATCCGGGCAAATGCAAAAAGGATCACAGCTTTGAGGTTTCCTCCATTTTTTCCTTTTTTTTTTTTTTTATGAGACAGAAAAGCTCTGTGAGGTGGTTGTGGTAGAACAGAGAAGAGCATAACATCCTAATGTAATGCTTTAAAATCTCAGTGCTTGAAAACTATGCAAGAGGGTCGAACGACACGAGCGGTTTATTACTTCTCAAAGTAGAATACCGTGTCTGTTTTACAGGCCTGTTCTAGAAATTACTGAACTCCTGCTATTTGCTGGGGAGGACAAAAAGATGATGAGCTACCTAAGGGAAAAATTAAGTCTGTAAACTCTTACCGGAAAGCATAAGGTTAATGGCATAAAAGTTGCAGTGATGTAACTAGCTCATTATACGACATTCCCAAAGAACAGGTTTTACTTTCTATAAAATGCTTCCCATTAGAAATTTAGAATGACAAACACACTTTTCAGTGCATGATTTTAAAGAAAGACTTCTCATGTGACACTGAAATGTCATAGATAAACCGATTGTTACTCCTACGTATCGTTTGTTTTTCACAAACCCCTAAATGCTTCACTCAAAAGCAAAGTCTCACTGAACTACATATTCTATTAAGAGATGAAAGGGACTGCTTTCTTCTTGAGCAAGCTTGTCTAGGCAGATAAGACAGACAAAAGATCTGTAAGATTTCCTTTTTCGTATAGGTACACGAAAAACAGAAGAACGACCTGAAGATTACCGAAGAACTCCAGGTCAAGCCAACAATTACATGTAGCATTTGATCCATGAGGACCTACTTTCCTTCCCAGCTCATCAAAAAACAGATGAAGGAGGAGAACTTACATAACTTACAAATCAAACACACTGTAGTTTGCAATCCCTTAGGTTAATTTTTATGAAGTAACTTGTCAGCACCAGTTTATAGAACTGCTTGGCAGTAGGTGTTCTCTCCTTCTGCTGGGAGGGCAAAGGACAACTGAGCTTTAATACCATCCTCAGCAACACCCAAGTACTTCCTACCTCTCTCTTGGCGAGACAGTATCTTTGTATATGGAAAACAAAGAATAAAACAGGGGTTTCCTCCCACGCCACTTTGTTTCATCAATCCACTCTGTCCCTAGCAACCCCAAATTACCATTGTAGAAACCCATTCACAGTTAGGCAAACGTAGACTCAACAACTTCAACAACTATTTAAGGTGCACTAGCTGATCTTAAATCTGCTCTCAGCTGATCTTCATCAGCACAACAGAAGTCCACTGCCTCTTGAACCAACAATCGGACAGATCATAGAATCTTTGGATTGAAAGGGACCTTTTAAGGTCATCTATTCCAACCCCCTGCAGTGAGCATGGACACCTTCAACTAGATCAGGTTGCTCAGAGCCCCGTCCAACCTGACCTGGAATGTTTCCAGGGATGGGGCATCTACCACCTCTCTGGGCAACCTGTGCCAGTGTTTTACCACCCCCACTGTGAAAAATGTCTTCCTTATACCTAGTCCAAATTTACCCTCTTTTAGTTTAAAACCATTACCCTTTGTCCTATCGCTACAGGCCCCGCTAAAAAGTCTGTCCCCTTTAATTACTATAAGCCGCCTTTAAGGACTGGAAAGCTGCAATAAGGTATCCCTGGAGCCTTCTCTTCTCCGGGCTGAACAACCCCAACTCTCTCAGCCTGTCCTCGTAGCAGAGGTGTTCCATTCCTCTGAGCATTTTGGTGGCCTCCTCTGGATCCACTCCAACAGGTCCATGTCTTTCCTGTGCTGAGGGCTCCAAAGCTGGATACAGGACTTCAGGTGGGGTCTCACCAGAGCAGAGGGACAGAATCACCTCCCTCGACCTGCTGGCCATGCTGCTTTTGATGCAGCTCAGGATACGGTTGGCCTTCTGGGCTACAAGCACACATTGCCGTCTCTTGTCCAGCTTTTCAAGATACACTGCCTTGATAGCCTGTGCACCCATTAAAGCTGTCTCATAACTTCAGCTGGAATGACTGGTCTCATACTTCCATGGCAAAAGAAATAAAAAAAGGGACACTATCTTCAAAAGGAAAGTCACTAATCTATGTACTTAATGAAGACATCCTCAGCATTTATTTTCTTTGGAAATTCTTTCAGAGGAAAAAGCCCCTTCACGGTCTTTGCCAAGTGTTCACAATGCAACTTTACAAAAGCAACACCATTTTATTTTGTACCCTGTAGAGACAGTGACCGTTAGTCACAGTCAGAATCATATTTATACCACTTCTCAGGCATCTATGACATGAAAGAAGAAAACTGGTGAACACAGACAACACTGCTTAGCCACTATTACTTCATTCTGGCCTACTCTTGACCAGTTACATCACTCTATTGAAATGTATGGTTTAGATGCTGAGGTCAGCATTTTAAAGGTGTTCTACCATGTTTCCTATGAAGCCAAAGTAACACAATCTTACTCTTTGGTCAAGCCTATAAAGTTGAACACACATGGTACAAAGTCTCAATGTAACAGAAGAATTTGTTCTTTTTTATTAGTAAATACAAATGAACAACTGGAATAACCATGCAAGAGGTTACACAGGAATTTTTTTTCTGGTTACCTAGACAAACATTATGGACATGGTATGCTGGAACAGATAAATAACTTTTTTTTCCAAGCTTATCAATGCCTTTTTGATTGTTCCAAACCAAGCTTTAATTCCACGGTACATTCAAGAGTATAAAATGAATCATGGGATTCTGATAAGGAAAAAGCTTAGTAATGAGCTTAGCAATCAAACCAACCACTCCTCATCACCACCAAAATAGTTAGCTTCTTACAACATTCCCTCAAGTAGTTTTTCTGATTAGTTTTAAGCAACTTACACATACGGCTACTATAACTTCCCTTGGGAGAACATACCATAGGCTAACAGCTTTCACCACTAGGAACTTTTTCCTGATGTACTGTCTAAATATGCCTTTTTTGCTCAGTTTTACCCCATTAGTTCTAGTTAAAACTCCTCCGTATCAGGTGAAATGCTTTGTCTAGAGCGTTTGCATTGTCATTAGTTGTGGGCAGCTCTCCTGTACATCACTTAACACTTGCATTATAGCTGACAATGATCTAAACACAGTAAAGCTCAGTAATACAGGAAGAGATTAGGACTGCTCCAGCCCTCATCAAGGAACCACATTTATAGACTTCTGTTAGAGACCTGAATGTAAGCTGTACTGGCAGCATAATATTTTGTGAAGCAAGTAATTTGAATTTCCAGTGCTGGGGATAAAAAATAAATCTATCTTCTTGCATAACGTTCATATAAATACCTTCACCAAGTATTTATTTTTTTCAAAATCATTATGATGTTTCCTGTATCTAAACTCATAATATACAGAGCAAGAAAAAGACAGAACACAACTGATTTTTAACTTAACCATGAGCTATCCTCAGACATACATAGCTTTGAGGACAGCCATCATAAAATTAGTCTTTTTTTTAAATATTTCAACATTCTTCTTAGGCATCATATTATAACTAATAAAGATTGAAAGAGAATAACCTGAGCCATCATTCTGCTTTTTATTCTTATCAATAAGAAATGCAATAAGAGTAAAGCTGAGAGTTTAAAACATAGTTTTATATACACTGTAGAAAATAAGTACTGGGATATGGTTTGGTGCTGGGGGAAAAAAAAAAATTATCAAAGACAAGATGAGCACTTTGAGTCATCATTATAGTTCCCTTGGGCAAGTCACTAAGGACATGATCCATGACCACTGAAATCAATGAAAAGATTCTCATCCACAGCCTTGAGGCGTTAGTGGGGCCTTTAAAATCCCTGTGGCTCTTAGTTTTCATCCATAAAGTGGAGATAACACCTTACTACCCCAGAAAAGTGTCTGATGATGACTACATTAATCTGCGAAGTGATGGGAGCCACATACGTATCTACACATACAAATTCCTCAAAACAGTGAAATGGAAAGGCCCCCATAGCTGAAAGCTATAAGGGAATTATTATATACTCCCATTAATATGCAAAAACAGACACAGTTTGTCATAAGGTTAGGAATACATGACTCACATGGATACCAAGGGCTCATATTTATATTCCACTTTGCATCATAGTTTGCACAAACAATATTCAACTTTCCTTTTTTTTTTTTTTAAATTCTTTTATTTTTAAGCCCTCCCTTCCTCCTCTCATTCCCCCAGCAAAAAGTTGGCAAGAGATGTGGAGCATCTGGCTTAGAAGTGACAGCTGGTGGGGGAGACAGCATCAAGCTCTTTACTGGCTTTTACTTTGGTCTTCTGGGAATGAACCAAAATGAGACTTCTTCATAATAATCACCCCATCTTTTGACCTTGAATAAACTTCAGAAATGATCATGTGCCAAGTCCTTTCTGGGCAATCAGAAGGGGTTCTTCATAGCCCATATACCAGAGTTGGTTGGAAAACAGGATTCTCTGCCCCATGGGAAATTCCAGTGTTCCAAAACATGCTTTGTGCTCCGAATTGGAACAAGTATAACTTCTTTCGGTATGAAGGTTTCCTCAAAAGAATTCTCTTGGAAACATTAAATATTAAATATAATGTTACTTTGAATTAGAGCATGATATAGACAGAGAATACTGAATGAGATATGAGTATTACATTTCATCAATACCATTTGATATTAAACATTACAATATAAAAGTCACATAAAATTGAAAAAAATGAATATTAAAAAAAATTCTATGTGGAAAAGGTAAAAATGTGTCACTCAAGCTTAGGCAGAGCACTGTGTGAACGTAACTGCTGTTTGCAATAACAAAGACAGCCTGGTACCTCTCTGTGGCACTTCTTTTGGGACTGCAGAAAACACCATCAGTATAATCAAACAATTTTATTCTTACACGACATTCAGTACGTTCCTGGGCAGGTATTAATCTAGGATTTGTTACTAGGAATCTCTATAGCTGTAATGATCTGCACTCTTCAAGGACTAGCCCTCAAGCTTCAAATTGCCACCTCGCCTATAACACCAGACTTGATATGTTAAGTTTTATTTTCCTTTCAGTAAAAGCTATCTTATCAGCTTATTGATATTGTAGCTAAAAAGTCATAAATACCTTTTGGTTTATTATTTTAATGGGAAATACGTCCCACGCCTATATTTAAGCCCCACACCTTAGTCCTTTGTTGGGGAAAGGACACAGACAATGAGCTCTCTATGAGAGAGGCCTGCGTAATGCTAACATGGTCAACCCTTCTTGTGCAACCACAGAAATATCAAAGGCGGGCAAGGAGCAACTGGAACCTTAGAGACAGAATCCTTTTCACAGACATTTGACTAATCTGATGACGTATCTGTAGCGCTATGTACACCGGAGCAATGGACTTGCCTATACAAGCAGTAACCTTTTGCCTGTCAACAGGGTTTACCTGAAGGGAAGCAGCACCATCAGTTTTGTACGGCAGGGCTTCCCACCAGCCATAATTACGTTATGAATACTTAGGCTGTTAGGCTATAATGTAAAAGACGAACGTGTGTGCGGGTGTATGAGGCCGAGACTCATTTCACTTGCAAACACCCCGATTGACTGAAATGTGATTGCAGGGAGAAAAGAAAGGAGAAAACTAGACCAAGATGCCTTAAATACTTGACAGTAGCACTACTGGTATGCTCCCAAGATATCAATAGGCAAGACAGCCACAGAAAAGTAGATGACAGCTGCAGCAAACAGATAACTGGGGCATTCATCAAGAGGAATCTCTGTATGAGAAATGGATGGGAGTAAACATGAAAGTGTAAAGTGCTTCTTTGGGCATGTGGACTCATGTTTGCAGGTTTAGATGTGTTTACATCTAAACAACTTCTGCAGGCCAGATCCAAGTCTCTTTGCAGTTACTGCAAGATTTCTACTGAATTCAATCAAATTTGGATCAAATCCTAAGTGTATACAAACATTTCTCCTTCTGCTTCCACAAGACCACTCCAATGATTTTGCTGTTGTTCCCTGTGAGGAAGAAAGGGCTGCGTTCGTAGGTGCTCTTGGTGACAGATGAGCAACCATTTGCTTGTTCTTCTCTGTGACCCCGCCCTCCCTCTACAGCTGAATGCTACAACCTGATCAGGGTCTTTTTCCCCTTTCTCTCCGACAACTCTGTTCATTATTCAAGCTGACGCATAAGTGGCCCTGATTTCTCAGGATGTTGTCCATCATTCCATTATACAATTACTTTCTAGCTTCTCCATATCTCAGATTGCTTCTCCAAAAACAATTGCTTAGGAGCCAGGGATTATTTACTGGCAACCCTGAATATGTCAAACCCTCCAGATGTTTATTATTACTACTACTTTCCAGGGGTGTCAGCCAACAGTTCTGTTTGTGGCTCGCCCTTTACAAGGACATCAGATAACTGCAGCTTATAGTCCCGAATTTAGCATTGGTCACCCTTTGATCCACAATTCGTTTTGCTTTCTGCTAGGATGTAAAACATTTCAGCATTAGCCCATGAAACTCATCTGACCACTTTGTTGGTATTGAAATATTTATCAGCCAAAGGGACATTACAGACTGTTAAAAAAGATTGATTATGAATTTGGCCTTGTAACCAGCTGACACTATTGTGGCAGCAGTGTGTATTATTGGCAGATAATACAAAGAGTATTTTAAATGGCACAAACTTTACCCATCATTCAGTGCCCAAGATTACCTCTGTACTGGGAAAGGTGAAATTTCCAACAGGACAGAGACAGTGTTCTTTAACAATTTCATGCTGCTTCTTCCATTCCGTTTTCCTCCCCCCCCTCAGTGAATAGTTTTCTGCTCTTCTTGGACCTCACTTTCTAACTGGCAATAGTTCTAGGAATATACCTTTCAAATAACTTGAATAAATTAGTTGAGGCCCCCGAGGCTTCCAGATAAAACTCCATGCACACAAGTCCTATTAAAATCAGACTTGTCCTGAATGCCAAAGAGCAGAATTGAGTCTGTTCCTCTTCCGAACAACATCCCAAAGAGAGAAAGTGCTCCAGGAGGGAACACTGAATTGGTAAAACTGATTCCTCCAGCAGCAGCCTGCTGCAGAGGGTGTGTGCCAGGTACTGGGTGGAGATAATGCAGGAGATGAATGGGCAGCCTCCTGGGGCTTTCTACCAGCTGCCTACGACTCAGAACTGATCTAACCTGTGCCATGGGTGGGGCAGAGCATCAGGAAACCATAATCGCCTCCCAGCTGTTCCTTCCTTCCTCCACCCATGCTCATTGCTGCAGAAGCCAAGCACAGAGAAGGGTTTTGGCAGGATAACAGTAATGTGCCAATGGCAGAACATGTATTTAGCTCATATAATTCTTCTGTAGATGCAAGGATCAACGTGTCTGTGCTACTCACCTAACTCATCATAAAGGAGGAGTAGAACACTGGCTTATATAAAACAAGCTTACAGAGGTAAGAAGCAAACAAGTGGTTCACTTGCAATACTTTTACGGATGACACTGGGCTCTGTTTTGGTTTTGCTGTGGAAAAATTCCTGCTGCAATAATAGCTTTCATTTTTATGGATCCCTCATGCTTAACAAATTGACAGGCTGTTTAAGCATCACTTCACCCACCACGGAAATGGAGCTGTCTCCTGGGTAAAACACGGTGTCAGCTTTGCAGCACTGCTCCAAAACTTAAGCTGCACAAAATTCTGATCAGTTTGTAACAGTAAATGGCTGGATTTCCAAAGATTTCTAAAGCACCTGAAAATATCAGCTCAGGCTCTTACAAGCATCCGAAGTCAGGCAGAATTCCTGTTTATTTCCATTAGTGTTCAGGCAGAATTGAAAAATCATAAAGTCCAAGTAGCTAACAGCCTTGGATGTTTAGCCTGAGAAAAATTTCACTTGAGACAAGCAGTGATCATCACTATGCTAGAATCTAGCTTGGCACACCACCATCAACAATCTTCTTGAAAAGGGTGACAGAAAATCTATTTTTCCTCCAAGAGAATAAATTCTTTCAGATACAATTTATTCTACTGAAATAGTCCCAAAGTCACATTAAATCCTGGAAAAGGATAAAAAGGACACAGGATTACTTTATCAGTATTCTTGCAAGAAGCCTGTGGTCTCTGAAACCTCCACAACAGCATTCTTCTGATCCATCACTGTTAAGCTTTCAGACCTTTTAGATAGTACCCAAGATTGTATGGCTGTAAAACTAACAGGTACATGTTCATCTTTGCAATGTTCTGAGAAAGTGTGCACTCAAGTTTAAATACCAGAGGTTAATTCCAAGCTTAAAAAACTGTCCATGTTAGAGACCACGACTCATGTGCTACTGAAGTTCTGATCTGTATTCAAACAAAGCATTATTGGCAGAATGCTTTATCTATGGACCACCAACTACTGTAACTTCTCCTTTCTCTTGCCCAAAAGAGACAAAGTCTACAACTTCCTGGCTTCATTTCAAAACTATGTTACCCATAAATCTCTGAAAATGATTGCTGATTGGGGATATAAGGTTAGAAAACTAGTAGAGTTGTAAGGAGTTTTAAGTCTATGCATCATTGATCTTACTGAAATGAATTATATTAAGCTCTGCTAGTGCTCCTGACCTTAAAGGTCTCAAAAATCCAAGCCTCAAAATCCCTCCGTTAAACGTATGTTAACTTCTTTTTATTCCCTTTCTGTATTTTAACTCTTCAGGTGTAAAGCTTTCACCAAAGAATCTTAGTTTTAGGGAAAAGTAGCACATGCCAGGTTAAGGAAATGGGGGCATTAAGAAGTACAACATTTGCAATAAGAGTAGAGAAGTTACTTCTCTACTTTTACTCTTTTTTCATTGTTTCTGATAGAGTTCCAGGAGGCGTAGAAGATCGTAATTTGTAAGCTCAATGCCTGTCCTAGCATTTTTAAAATACAAGAACAAATAAAACTGCTAGTTACAAAGAAACTTTAATACATTTTTCCTAATGTGCATCTTGCCAGCAAGAATCACAAAGTAGAGAGCAGAGTAACATAACATTCCAGCAAGAATTCTCTGCAGACTCTCTCACAGGCTGGCCGAAGTGGTTTTTACTGCCAAAGTGATGTCAAGCATGGGTAAGAAACCCAAAAAGCTGTAATCTATCCAAGTTTGAACACTTATACTGAAACAGCTCTGAAATATTTACTATAAGACACTTTCCCCAGTGAAAAGCAGAGATACACACTTCAGTTTCCAAGAAAGAAATCACGCCCTTCAGCTCTACAATGGAAAGAGAACTGCAGTATGTAGCTTTCCCTTCTCCTACACCAGTGAGTGTAACAGACTCAAGATACCTTTCCTACTGAGATGGGAGGGAGACATCCCAGGACAAGTCTCATGTTCATTAATTGGAGGGGGGGAAGTTTTCAGCCAAACCAAAATGAAACTAAGTAAAGTTTTCCAACAGCCAAATATCAAGTTTATGAAATCCAGCACACTGTTAGTCTGTGTTCCGTTAGTAAAGAAGAAAACTGGTGTTGGAGAATAGCAGACTAGGTTTTCCAAAGCTTTCTCCATGGGGAAGAGACCTGGGTCACAGAGGAGGCTGAAGACAGCTAGCTTTCTGGCAAAAGAGTAGCTGAGCAGGAGGAAAAAGTACTAAAATCCTGAGATGGACTGGTCTGCTGGGTTTTTCAGGCTGCGTTAATGCTAAATTGCATGGTGTATAGCACAGCCCTGATTACGCAGCCTTCACAGCGGGAGTCTTTTGTAAATGGGATACATGGAGTCCACATTCAGTTGGTGTCACAAGAAGAGTCATTCAACAGGCTTTAAGCTCCTAGGATGAAGACACACACAAGTCATTCTAAAAATGACTTCAGAGTTTAAAAATGTAAAGTTAAGAGATTTTTAGCTTCATAGTTTGAATTCAGCCCCATCTTTAGCAAAAACAATATACAAGAGAATAGCTAGCACAAATGTCTTCAAAGAAACCTTAAAATAAATTGAATCCGTGCTGCTCTAACTATACACATACCAATAATAATGTTTCCATAATAAATGAAAAGGAAAAGGAGGAGTTGCTCAGAAAAGATGCAAAGGACAAAGCGAGGTACCACAAATGCAAGATACAGGCAAAACATGTAGTATGTATGACAAGGTATAACACTTTCACTGGTGCTTGCAAGAGGAAAATCTATTCTACATATGCAATTCTGCCACTTGGGAGTAATATTATCATTTTTACTGAACAGCAATAAAACTTGATAGCATCCCACACCCATTTGTATCCTGTAAATATCACTTCCTGCTGGTCCTTCAAATTCTCCAGTTTAGTGTAAAAAACAGTTCCTTGCATCTCAGAGTTAACAAATATAGGCTAAGTTTCACTATTAGCATTGCATTTCATCTATAACACTCTGACACTCTCAAATATAATTTTAAAAACTCTTAACCTATTCTCTGTTTACGTAGCAGTAAGGTGGGCACGTGTCTGCAACACATTGTATTTTGCCAAGCAAAATCAAGCCCAGTTGCAGTACTACTAAGCAGCATAATGTCTATCACCATGGCTAACACCATGGACTGAGCCAGGAACCTTAAACCATGAATCACTGTAGCCGGATCTAAATCCAAGTTCTGTAACTTGTGATTTTTATTAGACATTGCCTGCTTCACTGGCCTTTACAAGAATTAGACATGTCCTCTCCCTAGTGAATTCAGCCTTGTGTTTTCAAACTGCCTAAAGATAACACTTTTCTCCTAGACAGCATTTTTGTGTGAAAGGTCTCAGAGCATTTTATGAAAAAAGATTAGGTTCACCACCTCCAGACGAGCCAAATGAGTCACACACAGTGACTTATCTGAGGTCAAAGCACAGGCCAAAACACCAACTGAACACAGGTATTCTAAAAAGGATACAGACAGCTCAGAGATGCATGAATATGACAGTCACCTTCTAAAATGCTGTAATTGATCCAAGTCTTTGGGTTCAGAATGAAGTATCCTAAAATTCACTCACTGTTATGTCAGTAAACCCATAGTAGCTAGCACCTTAATAAAAGATTTCAGGATTTGACAGCGTACAAGCAGGCCAAAGGCAGGACGTTTGTTTTTTCGTAAACTTCAGAGGGCTTTGAATCAGAATTAAATCAATGGCTATTGCCAGCTGGAGCTTTATGCAGACCTCAACTGATTCACTAAAAATATGACACTATTCAGTGACCTAATTAAAATAAACTTGTGGTCTCAGAGCACATAAGAAAAAAATACATACTTCAAGAGCATTATCCGTTGTATTGCTTGGTGCTCTCAAGGAAAAGTCAAAGCACTAAATACAGAATCCAGTGTGATTATAATTATTATTCTCATCATAATTACTGCTGCTAATGTAATATTGCTTTTCCAGTTCAGCTGTGAAGCACAAGTGTAATGCAGCTGGGGATGCACATTGCCCTATGTGTGTGCTGCAGCCAGTCTTGGGTCAACAACAGAGCTTCAACTTCATGCATTTGGCTTGATGCTAACTCTGACAACTGCCAATTTTTTTTTTTTTTTTTACTATGCTGTACACAGCCCCCTATGAGTTGTATTTATTCAAGATACAAATAAATATTGTATGCATAGGAACTCCTTCATAAAAAATAAGAGCAAAGCTCAGCGTGCACAAATTTGATTTAAACAAGCTCCAGTGGTAACTGTACTTTGTACTTGGGGTCTATTTTAAAATTGCATCAAATAATAATTTTAATGAAAAAAGACAGAGAAAGAGAAGTGAAATTAATAACAGTTAGATCCATATATTTTCTCTTTAACTTTGGCTATCATGGCACTTTCTCTCCACTTTTAGGCTATTTTACATTGCCAGACTGTTCCAGCAAGGACTCCAGCAAATAGTGAAGTCAGCACCAAGGTTCAGTTTCTCCCTGTAACACAAGCTGGTTCTCTTTCATGAGACCAGTAATTTTTCTGAACGGCACATCTTCATGGCCCAGGACAGAAAGCAAAACACCAGGTCTGAATGCACGCTGGTGACAAGAGGTGACAAGACTGACCAAACCATTTTGGATTGCCCATCTCTGTGTGAGTCCTGACCCACATTACCACTCGGGCTCCTTACTGTGAGCATGGCCCATGTTAACACAACTACGCAGCTAAGGCCAAACCCCCTCCAGATCAACAGGTGTGGAAGTGCTATGAAAGTGTTTCAAGGTTTATTTAGTTACAACTTTTCCATTTATTTCTTTTGTATTAGATCAAGAAGAATTGCTTAAGGAAAAAAACAAAGGTCTACCTCTTGTTCTGCCAAACATTTGGCAGAAACCTGAATTTTATGCACTATAAGAGCAGCAGGTAAGTTGATTCAGTTGTGAGCATCTCCCTCTTTCACTTGTTCAGGGTGTGCTTAGTAAAAAATGTAATGTTAGTGCCTGTTAGAAGGCAAAGGATCTGTGCAATATTACAGCCTTGTAACACATCAGAAAGGCTGGAGTTGCAGTATTAAAGAGGCACATGCAAAGCTTCACTGGCAAAGCATGCATTTTAAATAAAGCTTCAGTACTCAAAAACAGACAGTCTCCGCTCTCATTCTGAGTAATGTCTGCCTTCTATTCAGTAGAACAGCCCACAATGTAAGTAACAAAGACATGCCAGATGAAAAACATCACACTGCAAGATCCCTGTATGCTGGAGAAAATCCTGTAATTGCTTACTGAGATATTTCCCTCTGAAAATATGTGGGGAATAAAGAAGGGATGATTCACGTTGAAAAAGGGGGAGGGGGGGAAAAATGAAAACAATGTATGTCCAGATCATTCCCTTTTAAAGTTTTACTCTGATCAAAATCTTATTTCCGTGGTTTTTGCTACAGAGCTCATACGGGGCTTCCCCAGCTCAGCTCCTGTAAAGATCAGTTCATACTCATACCAAAAAAGTGCTTGGCACCGATTCTGCTAACGTAGGACTAAGGGCCTTGCTAGCAGCCTCCAGCTAGGAGAAAAGCTTTTCCACCTGAAGGGTGTGGAAGATGGCCTGCAGTAGCCATGTCACATGAACTCCAGCTCAGTGTTAAAGCTGGCCACAGACACTGCTTTGTAGAGGTAATCACACAGCACACAAGCAAACATATTGATTAGTAAGGATGCTGAATTGACTGGATTTTATGTGTATATACATAACATATGTATATACACATTATATGTGTATATACCTAACAATATACATTGTTATGTATCTTTATTAGAGAACTAATTCAGTTACCTGAGGTCTCTGGAGAGACTCATCTTGATTTCATTTAGACAAAACACTGCCTTGTTTTATAGGCATCCTTTTATTTGTGCTTATGTCCCTCACAAATAATGAATCCTCCTAAACTTCTTACTGAGATCAATACTCATAATTTTTCTTTTCAGAGTAAATATTGTTATTTTTTCTATTTCGTTTTATAGTAATAGAACTTTATTTAGAAAGCATTAGTAGATTTAACCTACTGAAATTGTACATTAAAAATCAAAATGCATAGATTGCAAAATAATCCATTCATTAAAATCAAATTCTCCAAACAATTCAGGAAATATTTATTCATGAAATTCACATTCATATGAAATCTGTTGGTGAATGATCCAAAAAAGGGTGGAAAAATTTTAATACTATACACTAACATATTTGTATCAAAAAATATCAAAACTGTTAGTTAACAGCATCAACTATATAACTTTACCTGGTCCTAAACAACTGAGGAAGGTGAAAGGGAGATAAAACCAACACACAGTGTATCACTAAAGAGTAACAACCTGCTTAGAGATTTTCCAGTCACTTTAAGTCTTTACCAGAAAGTTAGATGCATTTCTGAAGCTGATATTTTAGCTCAAGCAAAGTTACAGCCCCATCCCAAATCATCAGAAATTCAATCTCTGCCCTGCGCTCAGAATTGAGATCAAAATAGTCCCAACTGTCCCCTCTGGCATTCCAACCTATGAATCTTTGAATAATGTCACCTTTAAACAACAGATACAGGCTATTGCTCTAACCTGGAGACATTCATTAATCCCATGTTCTATGCAGACACACTGCTGCCAAATAAAAACAAAAAACCCACCTGTGGTCCTTGGCTCTTTCAGGCCTTTACTGAGTCTGTGCACCACGCATTCTCACACAAGCATTCCTTTCAGCATTTGGGAAACTAGATTTACAGATGGTTCTGGTGGAGATAACTGATGAAGAGAGGTGGGGGGTTCCTAACCCTGTCACAAACCTGTTCAGCAAATGAGGCTGACAGTACCAATTGTTACCTTAAATACGATAGCTGAGAGGATGAATAGAAGTTAGCCTATTTTTGGAAATCACAGCCTCTTTACTCCTAAAGCTGATGTATCTATAGGTACATAAACTGGTAATACAAATTCAGAAAGCAAGCCCCTGAGAGAATTAAGGTTCAGTCTCAAGTCTGCTGAAGGCCCATTTTTGCTAAGGATATACATGAATGAGTTACTATTTTTCCCTGTTTCTGTTACGGCTGTACTTGGAGATACACCCAAGACAACGGCTCTGCTGTGAAAGACGCTGGGTTAGCATATGTTACAAAATAGTCCAATAAATAAAAGCTTACAGCATAGAGACGACTAATCAAAATAAAGAAAAATGGGAAGTGGTTTGCAGATTGTAGAGCATGTAGAGCCAAAAGATGAAACATGAGCTTTCAGTGGATAAGTGGAGTGCACTGTCTCCCCAGAAGACGACTGATGTCATCCAATTGTTCGTCAAGGAAATCACCTCCAAGTATTATAGAACCATAGAATCTACTACCAGAAAGCTCATTGGAGCTCTGCTAACTGGAGACCATTGGACCAGGCAAAATCTTGGGTAGAGAGAAACAATTACATAAGAAACGACCTACTGAACGGGTATGAAAAGCTTTCCTTCCACAAAATCAGCTTGGTGCACTCATTATGGGCTGAAGATCTATTATTACTATTGGTGCAGCAGTTAGGTATTAGGTTCCCAGTACAGAACAATATCTGTACAAGATACTGCTATCCAAAAACTTGTCTCAGGAACGTAACGTTAAGCCATATGTTCCCATAATAACACGA
This sequence comes from Phaethon aethereus, assembly GCF_964289735.1. Taxonomy (NCBI): domain Eukaryota; kingdom Metazoa; phylum Chordata; class Aves; order Phaethontiformes; family Phaethontidae; genus Phaethon; species Phaethon aethereus. The sequence goes on from NC_138576.1 coordinate 123,527,692, forward strand.
TGATTCACTGTTAATCCAAAATGCCTTCGGAACCAGGCACAAGATGTGATACCATGCATTCATCATCTTTCACCCAGAAGAGAACAGCAGGCTGAAACAAGCATATTTGGAGGAATGCCTTTGTGATGGGATTTTCAGCCTGGTTTCTTATGGAAAGAGGCATAGATAATTGACTACAAACTTTCTATCTCCCAAGTTTTGAACCTGTTGCTCAATTTTAACTTCATTTAATACAGGGCCGAGACACATGTTGTTCCGATAAATTTTGTTAAAATGTATAGCTAGGTAGAAGAAAGATCCAAATTAATGATTCCCACTTAAAGAAAGGTTGCAAAGGAATCTCAGCTCAAAGTACGTATGTATAGGACAGAGCCTTCAGAAACTTTGTTAGCAGTCCCAAGACTAGCAAAACTAAACACGCAGCACAGACTGACCACATCTAGAGATTTGTGAAAGAACACAAAACTGTACCTGTTCTGTCTAGCATGTGAAAACACAGATAATATAATCTCTGTCCCAATGAGTTTTCAGCTGAGAGATGGTTGCATTACACAGTGGTCTGAGGCTCTATTAATTGCTTGTTACAGAGCAATCATGAAATTTTAAAAGTAGAAGCTATTTGTGTAGTGACTCTTAAGTCCTTGCACATTCGGAGAATTTAAGCTAATAGTTACTTGTAGCAGCAGTACAGTCATTTTTGAACAGCAGGTCCCAAAGTGTGAGTAGATTTGATGTCAAACAAATTTATTGATATTTTCAAATTAATTACTGAGCCTCATCCAACTCTGAAGCAAACGAAAGTAAATTCTCAATTACATTTCCCCCAATTTAGTATTTTCATGTAAGGTAACGTGCCAGGGCTTCTACTTCGTGTATTTTGAGTCATTTAAAACAGACTAAGTCACTAGTGTTGAAACCTCACCAGAAATTCTGTTTAGCATGAATCCTTACCCAGTAGAACTGCTGTGTTAACAATGATGTGTTTAAGCGCATTTATATAGCCCTTAGGAAGAAACGTACCTCACCCAAAGCCTGATAGCAAGACGATACACTTTGACTTCAGGGAGCTTCAGATCAGGACTCAAATGATTAGTGACCTGGGGCAAAAATAGCAAAATATTAATATCACCTCTTTGGGCACTTAAATTATCATATTAAAATCCATTTTATCATTGGCAAAGTCAATCACATTATAAACACAAACAGATGTTTTAACGTGTCTCTGGCATTTGGCTTCAGGCAGAGTAAATTGAACATTTTCAGTTTCATACAGTTTAGTTTCTGTGAAGTTAAAGTAAACCAAATGATTTCTCCCACAGCATTTTTATTCACTGTCACCACACTGATGTTTACTTTGTCACACATGATAAAAGGCTGGCTTGCATGATGACACTGAACCTGAGTAGATTGAAAAATTAAGGGGAAGGGGGAGGAGGGAGGAGATTCACTTTTAACTCGCTCTCTTCGCAAGCTGAGCTTTTTAAGATTTGCCCACCCATAAAACAAGACATATGATTTTGTTATACTTGGAGCCCGACTGTCAAAAACACAGTCAATATGTTATGTGGTATTGGGCTGCTTCTACTTTGTGTGATAACACTGTTATGCTAAGTCATTTTAAAACGCACTTTGATATACTATACACATGAGCTAATGCACATATGTATTTATGCACTGCATGCTTTGGAATGAAAAGGACAGGAGGCAGTGTGGGAAAAACATGCTGAAGGGGAAAAAAAAGAAGGAAAGAAAAAGGGACTCTACGATTCCCATAACTCAAGAGAGCATACTGTTCAGTTAACGCACGGGCCAGCGCCTCTCAGGCCCTATCACTGGTTGACAGAATTAGGTTCTGATTCACGCTCTGTAACTCGCTGTAATGCCAGCCAGGGACAAGAGCGTTCCATGGGAACGTTTCAGCGGGTCCCCTCCTTATCAGCTCCAGAACAGCTGCCAGACTTTAAGGTCGCTTGATAGAGAATTTAATTCTCAAGATTGTACATTAATTTCTAAATTCTTTCTTATCCATGTGCTGTGACTTGAGACTGCATTCAATGCAGCACAGCACGGGGCAAGCCTTTCCCATCCACACCCCTCCTTCCTGTCTGCAAACTTCCTTCCTATAGATTTACCCAGACATCTTTGAGCTAAGTTAACTCCCTGTACTACTTTGACCAAGCACTGGCAGACGGGAAACCTGATTTTGACCTCACACTGGCTACCAGGCAGAGAGATTTTTAAGAATTAACCCGCATGTGTAAAACGTTTAGTTTATTTATCTGCCTTTACCACGAAGTAAAGGGACATTTCTTTTCACGCTGCAGCTAACCACGGCAGCAGTTCTTTACAATAATGATTTCCCACCCTATCAATTCCTTGTCAGGGCGAGCTCACTAGTGGCTGTAAAATGGCTTGAGATCCCTGGACATATTATGCAATTTTTAAACACAGATTACCTTGGTTTATAAACCTCTGCTCTTTCATATTCATATATTTTTAAATTACTCTTTATTATGGTTAAGAGCACTGCAGAATAAATACATGAAAACAATCAACCAATGATTGAAACTTCTGGCAAGCTGAAGCGGAATTAAGTTACAGTGGAAAATTTCAGTATTAAGTTTAATATGACCAGATCTCCTCATTTGCTTTAGGGAGTTCCAGTTCCACAATTGTTTCCTGGATGGATGTAGACTGTGCATGCAGTAAAATGAACTCTGTGTGCTAGAGAGAGAACCAGAATCCTCTCCTCCTCTCGATAATTTGGTCTGTCTGGTATTAAGTTATTAACCTAAAAGGGCTTCCTGTCCAGAAGGGTAGGTAACAGCATGGATATTGCCGTTCCTCTGTCTTCCAAACTACCTAGTTGTGGGCAGTCCAAGAGATTAGGTTAAGCAGACAGAGCAAATTAATTTATTCATAATCTTTAATGCTAGAACCAAAATAACAGCTTTGTTCCAAGTCATTTAAACTGAAACCAAACCCTAAATAGTGGTTCACATAAATAGACAATTACAGGAACGCAGACTGGACTGGTGATCTATCTGGTATGATCACACCATGACCAACACAAGCACTTCAGAGGAAGGTGCAAGACATTCCAGGAGACAAACATTAAAAAAAAAGTTGAGATGGAGCCACATTCCTCCTTATGCTGCCCCCAAAAACATTTGGATTACACCCTGACTTTATAAACATGATTTTCTTTCATCCCTGCTCTTTTAATTGTGAACACTCTCATTAGCCTTAGAAATGGAATCCTGCTCAATCTCAGGCCTCAGAAGTATAAAGGGAACAAGAACCACAAATTTATTTTACACTGTAGCAAAGTAATTTCTTTCTTCAACTTGCTGATTTTCAACACTATTGCCTCCCTCCTACCTCCTCCATCCTCTGCAACCTGACTCTAACATTTCATGTATTAATGTTAATAGCTATTTCCTCTTCTGTCATTTCAACAGGAGTAATTGAAGACAACCAACAGGCAACCAAGAGTAACTGAGAGAGAAACCAAGATCAAGGTCAATGTGAAAAATATCAATTTTGTGCAATTTTATCCTGTGCTTCTTTAAATCTATGACAAATTCCAGACCACGGTTATAAGGAATGTCCTGGAAATGTAACGTAAACTTGGGAGAAAAGACCTATGTTCACCCACGTTTCAGTCAAAAGATCACAAATAATTGCTTGGGTGGAAATAAGGAGGTGGAAGTAGGCTGATGTAGATGTGTACAGACCTCCCCTCCTTTGTATCATCATACAACGGGTTTATGTTAAACCCTATGCACATATCAGCCCACAGAGTTTATGGCCATAATTCCTAAGAACAGAAAGTGCTGATATTGTTGTCCAACTCTCTCATTAGGAGCAGCAACAATTCTGGTGGCTCAGAAGTTTGCTGTGGAGAGATGATCTACCTATTGATGTCTTGGCTGGCCTTCTGCTTTTCCCCACTGTGTAGACTATTCTTGTTACCTCCCAGCCCCAGATGGACTTACTGAAACTAGTGAAAACTTTTTGCCTGGTTTTCATTTGGTTTCTTTCAGTAAAGCCTAAGGAATAGATTAGGCTATCAATACCAAAGCTCACTCTCATTTTATTAGAGAAGATTGATGAATTTTAAGTGCAAATTCTGTTTTAAACATGGACTATTGCACTTAGGAAGAATGGCTTACATATGCATCTTGCAATGTTCAATGTTTTCCATTCCCCTAAGTTGTGCATTTTAAATTACTTGCTTACTGTTACTTCTGTAGTAACAACAGGTTACACCCCTTAAACCCATCTTAACAATTTTTATGCTATTAGCAACAGCAGAACTTAATACACTTAGGAAAGGCTGTGTCACATATCAGAAATTGTTTTTGAAGCCAGATCCCTCAGGCCACCACTCCTTACTTTGCTCTTTCTTTTCTTTTAGCAAGATGTGGAAAGATCACATTTTTTGGTATTAATTTGTCATTATTTATTTGATTCTATTTGGTTATTTGAAACGTAAGGACAAGTAATTAAATAGAAGTTAACCAGCTCTCAAAGACTTCCTCTTGCAGTAAGACAGAAAAATATGATTACAATTTAGGAAAATAATGACTTTGTTTCTAATTTGCAGTTGATTACTGCAGACCTGATTCCCATTTATATTTTACATCATTGGCAAAGTAAAATGAGCGTAAATTACAACTGCATCCACATTAAGGAGCCCGAAGGAACCCAATTCCACGCTCATTATGAATGGACTGAAGTAAGAACATGGGCATTAGGTCTGTGCAGAAGTTGGCAAGGGTATGTTTCACAATACTATGTACCAGCTACTGTGGCAGTATCACAAAGACTCTGAAAGCATCAAAAGAACAGTCACAGGAGAGGATGTGAGAATAGCTGCTGATAGACAAGTAAACCTGAAGAGCTGAAGCAAAACTGGGAGAGAATTTATCCCAAAACTTACTGTCCACACACACAATTTCTGGAAGTTTTATCATTTTATGATGTATTCTCTATTCTTCCAATACTCCACTGGTCTGTGCCACCTCTGCAAAGCCGAAGGTTACATTAAGTCATAGATGGAAACTTCAAGCCAGGATCTGAATTTGGCAGACATAGTAGGTTCACTTGGTTGCAGAAAAACAAAGCTTCTTTTTGCTATTAATCTAGTCTAGATCAAAAACTGACCCATCAAATCTACCTCATTTGAAAAATCTGTTTTGTCAGACTCGTTCTGTTTCCTTTTCAACATCTGCCGTACCAGCATAACCTGCTATTTCTCTCTGCAGCTCAACGATAAGGTCTTTTCTTTTCTTCAGATTATCTCGATTCTTTCAACCATACAGCTACAGCAGCCTGTATTAGGAGTTTGGAAACAATAGTACACAAGAATCATAGATTTAATATTTCTGCCTAACACAAACTGCAGAAACGTCCTGTGCCTGTGATTCACGGGGATGTGCTGGTATAGATCTCTTAAATCTGTACTCATTCCCAGGACTTGATGCTGTAAGAATGCAAAGAGTTTTTCTTTCCACAAATAGATGTTGCAAGCATATTTGCTTAAACCCTTGAGGTTGATAATCAGCTATAGTTCTTCCCAGCCCAGCAACTGCCTGGGAACTCCCAAATATTGAAAATGGAGAGTCCGTGAACCACCTCACAAAGATTATGTGTGCTGTTACGAGAAGTAGGGGTTGAATCTCCCATAAAGAGCTGTCTGCTGATGATCTTTCCCAACTAACAATTGCATAATGTGGGGGGAACTAGGGTCTAAATATCTTGGCACAACATTGTTTGGAAAAATCCTATTATTTTCTTGAATTTGCCTCTTACAGAACTGTAAAAGGCTTGCTGGCAATTGTAAGGAGAGTATAACAGGGTTATAGAAAAGACTTATATCAAGTGTATTTACAATGAAGATGGGAGATATTAGGGGACTGTCACTTTTATTTCCCAAGAAAAGACAATTGATGAGTTCCATTTAAAAGGGTGGATTGCTGAAAAAATTCTTCTATTTTACATTTTTCTGAGGAATATAGCTTAGAAAGAATTTCTTTCCCAGAAGCAGCCTGACAGAAAGGGGATTTCTATAACCTTGTCGTGTCCTTCAAGCAGCTTTTCAGGCCAATAAACAAATATGGCAACCAGCCATCATGGGTGAAGCCAAGGAACACAGCTTTTTTTTAAAAAATATTTTTGTTGTCAAATGTCATGACAAAAATTCATGAGAAAATGCCTTGCAGATCCCAGGAAGCCTAAAAGGGGGAAGCCTCCTTGTTAATAAAAAGGCACCTAGACACTGAAATCTGCACCAGGAGAAAATGGAGGTCTCTAAGCAAAGAAAGGAAGCTGCTTTTTATTTTCTCCTAGGAAATCCAAAAAGGCATCATAACATTTAAAATGGGGAGGGGAGAAAACAAGTCATTCCTTTCTGTCTTTCTTAACACAATGTGTAATTATACAACATATATTTAAGCAACTCATACTTAGCCTGTGGGACTCTACCAGAAGCAATTACAGTGATGAACAGCTTAATAAGATTCATAGCTGTCCCGAAAAGAAAGGGCCATGTCCTCCATTGCAGAAGAGTGACAATTTGCTTAGCAAAAGCAAGGATGTAAGGTTCCTGCTAGACTCCCTCATTCAGTGTCGCCCTCCACACTGGCCAATCTTGTGTGGTCGAGTTAAAAGAGATTAAAAAAATGTCTCCCAGCCACTGCACGCTAAGATAATTACTGGCATGTTGGAGTCTGGAGATACCTCTCTCAGAAGTTCTGTTACTCAGTGATACCCTAGGCAAAGGCCAGACACTGCTTTTGCCCAAGATGGGCAAGGATGGGAAAAAAGTGACCAGAGTTCAGAGCCATAACCTGCAACTAGATTAGTTTGCCAGAGAGAAGCAGAAAGTTACTCCACTCAGGCTTTCAGCCCTTTTTCAGAAGTGCCAAATTGTCCTGCTATGTTGACTGTGCAGAGAATTAGAAGTTGAGTGCATTTTTCTTGAAAACTTCCAGATAAAGTACTCAGAGTAATGCTAGAGTCATGCTAGCATAGACTGCACAGTGGGCAACCTTTTAAAAAAACCAGCAGTGTCTACCACAAAGACATATGAACAGAAATTAAGTGCTCCAGCCAAAAGGCTTATTGCATTTTGGATGGATCAGGAGAGACTGTACAAAGGATAGTATTGCCCAAGTTTCCTCAGAAATGTGTGCATTCTTCCAGGGAGAAGAGTATTTTCCTTTTTTTTTTTATGGAAGCCATTTGTATTTTATCTTCTTCTCTGACAAATTTCACAAGAAATATGGAGCTGTAGCATCATTACTCTTTGGATTAGAATATGCAACTTGTTCTAATTTTCTGCTAATACATTTACTTCTAATTTTAAAATAAAATTGAAATTAAGTAAAATAAGTTTTAAATGTAGATTTACATTTCAAGAAGGACTTTTAAATGTATGAAACTAAAATCTGGAAGTCTACAACATACTACCACTAAACTTGTGTCTATCATTTTTCAGTATAGATTCGCAAGCAATGAAATCACTGAAATACCTCCAGGCAGTATAAAATTAAACAGTTGGACTTCCAATACAGTTAATGCTTTCTGATAAGAGCCCCAGCTCAGGGCAAAGCTGCTAGTGACTTCTAAAGTACTGGGAATTCACAGGATCCAAATGTCTTGAGAAATCATGCTTGATAAGCGCCAATCACACTTGATAATATTGTCATCGGACAGGAGACAGTGTTTGGTGTCCTGTTTCCCAGCGCTAGACATTCAAAATCAACTGGCATTTTTATTAAGCAGAGACAATACTAGAGAGTCACATGGGGCTATATCTTCTGATGCACATTTTCTCTCCTCTGTTTCCTCTGCTGATTCACCCAAAAGAAACCATGAGAAAAACAGTTAAGCTGAAGTTAACCTTCAGCTGGAAGACACTCATGAGTGGATTATTGCCTGTCTGCTTCCGTCTTCCTCCTAATATGCTTTGTTGTGCAGTGAGAAGGAACTGAACGCCTCATTGTACGCCGGAAATAGCTGAATGTCAAACAGTGGCTGATAAAATACAGACAACTTCCACAGCCAAACTCTTACCACGGTTTTGGGGATGTAGCTTCCACTTCATTCAATATCAGCCTCATATTTGTAGGCAGAAGGTGGCTTCTCTGTTTGTAAGGGCGGTGTGGTGTTACAATTCACAACGTGAAAGGATGGCAAATGCGAACATTTGACTAGCCAGAGCTCACCTCTGTACACATCACTGAAAATGCCATTCTCAGATCAGATCAGAAGATGATAAATCTATGGGAAATCTACAATCCCCAGTAATCCAAAAACCTCTCAGTCATTTATATTATTTGGCATTATGCCTCCAAAATATAGGCCCACCAAAAATAATCTGACATAATATTGCAGATGCCAATCTCCTGAGGACTTTTGGCAAAAATATACCCACAGCTGGATCCTTGTTACATTACTTAAGGAAGGATTGCATCTCTCTGAATTTTTAACTGTATGTCAACTGCCTTGTTACCTCCCTTGGCTCAGTCATTTTTACCTTGACAGAGGGGATGATGATTGCTCCAAGCCACCCCTCATTCTTTCTTCAAGCGATTGTGATACAGATTTATATAACCTATTTTGAAGCTCAAAGCTTCCTAATTTTAAACCTTTCTTTGTGTCCTGTTTTTTATGTTGCCACCTTATTAGGTAGCATGAGTTGCATCTAACAGTGAGCTATTAAAAATTTGATATTACTGAAATTCACATGAAAAGCCCCAAATTATTCAGTTTGTACTTTTTGATAGAACTGTGCTCAAGAGATCTCTGTTAGAGCAACTGTGTTGGTACATCTCAAAACTAGAGTGGATTTTTATTTAGAATACGTATTTTCCTAGTTTTTAGGCTCCATATGGAAATCACTAGGTGAAATGCTATGGCCTGTACATCTGGCACCATGACCATAAGGGTCCTTTCTGACCTCAGAATCTATCCAAATGCTTTGACTTACAGTGCACTATTCTACATCAGCATGAAGAGAAGCTTATTTTTTTCCACATCATTTTTATGGCATTACTCAGGCATTTGTGTGCAGAATGTAAAGCAGGTCCAGCATGTCATGGAGTTTGAAACTGCTGCATTTGCCTGTAAGGACCAGATGGAGAATTACATTGCCAAGAGCTTACCCACTTTGTAGGAAACTAATGGGTGCAACAGTATAAAAACCCTCCGGTTTTAATTGAAGAGTTGAAGATGTTTATGAATTATTTTCTAATTAGTGATGGAAAGCTGATTTTTGTGGTCATTGATAAAGTACAGAAATCTTCCCACAGAAGCCATCCTGAAATGTTTTCTAGCCACAAAAGAATGTGAAAATTTAAAAAAAATTATTAACTGTCAAGTTGAAGATATATAAAAATTATTAACTGCCAAGTAAGGGAGATGACACTCTTTGTCAATACTGTATCAACCAAACATGATTGCGGGTATTTGGTACATACTCAGAATATATTTAAGTTACCTATTACAGAAACCTCATTATTTCCCAGGGCTCCCCTGCATATCTGCTGTTCCTTCTGCCTTCATCTGCCTCTCTTATTTGGCATTACCTTATATGCGTGGACCATCTCTTTGTGGTCTGTAGTTATGCATCACTGAGCCAAACGATGTCCCAGTTTGCAACAGGGAAGAGAATCATAAGTCAACATTTTTTGCTAACAGTTAATACTACATCATCATGGCTACGGCTCTTCACTGAGGTTATGACTCTGTTGCTCTGGCAATTATCAATCTTCTTGCATACAGGTCCTCAGCACCAACTTGACAGATTTGGGAGCATTCAAATCTCTCCCTTTGTATTTCTACTTGCCATCATACAGGGCAGTTGGACTGTACTAGCAGGTCTGATGCAAGGCTCAGTCAAAAAAAGTTCAATAGCTTCCAAATTAACTCTTCATTTTCAGTTATCCAGACTCCCTCCTCTTAATACCTCTATGCAGACACCATGCAAGCAATTAAGGAAGCTGATGTGAATAAAATATGAGAGTGGGTTAAACAACCCACAGTATGGACTGTACAGCAATATGATATGGCAAACAGTAATACAGGATTACAGGCAGTGAGATAAAGGCCTAACTCATTTCTTTGCATCAGCTATAATCACAATTAATTTCTTCCCAGTAGCATGCAAAATAGGCTCAAAGCGTCTCCTTTACTATGAAGATGGAACATGAACCAGTCTGGATAGAAGGTCGAATCTATGAAAATAAAAAAGGTATGAAGCACTCAGGAAGGAAAGGATGCATCATTTAGAATATTTTAAGTAGAACAATCCAAATGATTTCAGTATTAGTGCCAAAAGAATCTGGACCAAAATCACACCCATATAAGTATTCAAGCTCATGCAGAAGATCTCCGTCCAAGAAACAGGATCAAATATTCTCTATTATTTTTCTGTCTGGCTTTAGAAAGACTTTCTGGAAATGTCAAACCAATCTATTTTACACTTGAGATAAGAAAAAAACAAATCAGAAACATGCAACACAAAATGTTTCAGAACCCTGTTTAGACTCCTTAAGTACAATGGAAACAGCATTTAAGGGCTTGACTCAAACTTACCACAAGGTAAGATACTATTGAGGCAGTCAAACAAACAAACAAGTCAGGTCTTATATTATTCTTGCAATAAAAGAAGTTTGTGTCATGCAAATGCCACGTTGAAGGGGTGCAACAAGCCAACCCTTCATCCACAAAGCCGTGCTACATACAATGTTTCTATACCACATACGGTCACAATTTATGAATATGCAATATTTGTATTGGCAATACTAGTCTGAAGGATCCCATTCCTAAAGCTAGTGTAGATATCGATACAAATATATGAGCTGAGGTTTTGCTGATATAGTGATCCATTTTCTATCACCTAGATTTAGAGAGACTTCCTTGAGAGACATTAACCCTTAAGGCAGGAGCACTGCAGCTGCAAGGGGAGGAGCCTGGAGGTACGTATGTAGCTTTAAGTTGGTCTTTTTGTTACATGTACAAGAATGTCAAACACCAGGAAGAAGACAGGTTTGGACTTTGCAGAGTGTTGTTGCAGGATGGAATTAAAAATGTGTAAGCCAACTCATACACCAATTCTTCAATTTCATACATCTATTCTGTTGCTCATTGTTAACCTGAAGCTTTAACCTGCCATTTAAGTAAGGAATGATGTTGAGATGTCACAAAGATGACTGGGCACAGATGGCAAATGATGACAGCAGTGATAATGAAAATATTTGCCCTTAGCATGGAACATTTTGACACGGAGTCTCAGTATTTAGAAAGGTACATCCTGATACTGGCATCCATGGGCTCTTTGGCTGAGATACAGAATTTGATGGGTGGGGCAGGATCAGTCCAATGCGGTATTCACTAGTATGGGGAACTGCACAGTGAAGAATAGGGGCCCAGAGCACTACACGGTAATGGTAGACAGAGACGGAATAATTTAGAGTCTGAGAAGGGCTCAAAGAAACTCCTAGAAATTATGGAGACAGTTTTTCTTCTGCAAGGAAGTTAAGCAGAAAATAAAAATGAGGTGAAATTCCAAACAGAGTATTTAAGTATTTTTCAGGTGCTAGTTCTACCTAGCTCTCACCTGGGAAAGGGTTCAAGGAAAGGCTCCCTGGATGAAGATATGCAAAAGTGTTTGAAAACATTTAGTTATCCCAAACTGGCATGAAAGCATAAGGTGAAAAAAGACAGCCTTCAGAGGGGTAATCCAGCTTTCTTGATATGAAAGAGAAAAAGCTGCTAAGTATTTAAAATGTATCTCGGACCTCAGTTAGCTTGCAAAGAAAATAGAGTTAATTCTCACAGCTTCCTAGTAGGGAACATTATAAAGGAAATAAGTGATGAATTCAACAACCTGGAGTTTCTGTATCCTTCATTCTAGACATCAAACAACTCTACCATGTTGCGTCAAGCAGAAGAAACAGGAAGGGAGAGATCACACAGCTTGAGTTCCTTGGCTCCAATGAGGCCGAAGCACTGCTGCTGAGGAGGATGGAAATCCTATATTTTTCCTGTGGGGCAGGAAGTACCTGTAAACATCTCAGAAATATTCTGCTTTAGCATACTGTAAACAAGAATACATCATATCCACTGCTTCAGACCATGTAGGGGAAAGAAATGGACAACCTTGGATTCAACCTAGAAGAGGAGGTGGCAGGGGAACTGAGTCATAGCTTAAAAAAACAAGATTAAAAAGAACTTTTGGGAAGGGACAGGAACTGAGGTTTTAAGTGGGGCAATTCCTAAGGAAGGAAGGACACCTACTACCTATTCCAATAATATTTTGCATTTATGTAACTGCAATGGCTGCCGTCCAAGGACCTGAAAATACTGTATGGCTTCCAGTTAAGCAGATTTCAAATTCCAGTGTGATTATAAAGCATGGTTCTTCATTGTACAAATGCACCACTTAAGGCTTGGAAAGCCACATGTTTTGGTCTGGTCAAAACGCCTAGCCTAGAGGCAGTATTACACTTCCACCTTGAGGACAACACTCATTAACTAAAGACCTCCAGTCAGTATAAAAGGTCATTCTCAAACAAGAATCCGTTGCAGTAAAGTTGATATTCCTAGCCATGCCTACACAAATGGACGCTATATGTATGGACTATACATTTGGACTTTCTATAACATTTCTCATGTGGAGAAATACAATATACACAGCTAGCCTGAAGGTTCTGTGCAGAAACTTGTGTACAAAAACCATATGTTTAGTTCCCTTTGTTGTCTCTTTACTGAAGGAAGACCCTGGGAAGCAGACAGTAACTCAAATCGTAATTGTCTGTTTTTCAGTCCTGCTATTTTTCTAGCAGTGGATGTAATTTATTTTAAGATTAAATAAGAGTTTTATTTTAGACAGACTATACTTCTTAAAGCACCCAACACCTGAGCTGTCTGTGCTGGCCACCATTTGTTTGAGGTAGACTCAATGAATCTAAAGCCTGGCATTGACTGCAACAGAGCAGATAACAGCAAAGTGGAATAACTGAGGACAAACTTCCAAACATCCAGTTCTCTGGCTGAACTCCATACCCTTAACAGAGCACTGAGTGCAATACTTGTTCCCAAAATGGCGTTGGGAAGCTCTAATCTTCTTCAATTTCCACTTGTGTAAGATGAGGATTATTCCTGCTCTGAGGAACAGGATGGGATTTAATGAATGATTGAACAGCACTCTTGTAAGTGATTGTCAAGCAGTATTTCAGTCTCTGTACCCCCTTTTTTAAAAAAACAGCAGATATCCATATAGTCACATTACTACTCTTTTATACTCCATACTGCCCACTGCCAAAAATACCTTTGTGTACTTGCTAGAAAAAACTTCCCATAACATAATTTGTTTTTTATTTGTAAGAACTAAGCATATTTCCAATTCTACATAGTAGTGTGTGAAGTATAAATCTCAAAGATCTTAACAACACTGAACTGTAACACTGAGTTGTAAGGATTACAGGAAGGAAGGAAGATAAGTTTAGTGTCAGTGATATTTTGGGAGTGATCCAGCTACCCGCTGGACAATGTTGATAGATGCATTCCCATGAGAATCTAATGGCAGAGCAATCAAGGTATGAACTACTGATCACAGAAGTCTAGAGCATGAAGATTATGACACCTGCAACACTATACTACAAATAAACCCAAACCAAGACAACCTCCAGATATGGTTTGAGTCAAGGTTATTTTCCTCTATCTTTTAGTGTATAATGGATCTGACCATTAATACAAGTTCTGAAAGTGATGTCCATATCTCTAGAAATTCACCTGTCCAAAAAGATATCACAGATCAATAACATGTTTTAGGTTAAAATTCAGCAGACTAATAGACTTTTGTAAAAACACTTTTGTTGTTCTAGAGCAAGAGAGAAAGAAAAGAATAGATGTTGATGCCAGCAGACTAAGAGAACCATTTCCTTTATTGGTGTTCCATGGAAGGAGGAAACACAGTGCTATTATTACTCTAATAATTAAGTACCTCTACACTTTTGTGGAAAAGGATGAGCATCTCTAATGCATCCCAAAAAAGAGCCTGAAAATCATTAATGGAAAGAATGGAAAGCCTCAGTAAGGCTATCTAAAGCCAGAGCAATACACTTGAAGCGTTCAACCAGTAAGCCACGAGGCCTGCAGACATATCAGCTGTAGGTTCAGTAGATGTGAACAACTTTGTTTTTTCACTCCAAGTTAAGAGTAATTTACAAGTATTTAAAAAGGCTCAGATAGGAAAGCTGACATAACTGAAGGTATATCTTTGCTGCAAAATAATCCAAAGTAACAGCACCTGGAGGTGTGCAGCCATATGCACAAGTGTATCCAGCCGATTACTATATTTTTATGGGTACTGCTATGTACCCGTCTCCCTAGGATATCAGGCAGCACATCCCATTATTCTTGTGGTGCAGTAGGATGATCTGGTCTGAGGTTTTTTCTCCCCACGGATTGAGGGGAAACTAGTCCTCCTTTATAGCTGTAATGGTGGGACTACAGAAAGACAATGGCGCACTACCAGCATCCACGTGCTTTAGCTTGCACCAACAACATGGAGTGGACACCAAAGCGACAGCAAGACCCAGGTTACAGTCCCTCCTGCCCCCATCTATGCCAACAGCACCAGAACTGATTTTGGATGTACAGGAGAAGGCTGAGAAAAACACTCAAGCAAAATCCTGATCTAACTAGACTGAATGAAGAGCAAATTCTGACAGCCTAGCCTATTTCAACCCCTGCTCACATACTATAACCCACATTATACCAAGCGTAGGGATGGGACAATGAACTACAGTCCTTAGAAAAGAAAACCAAGTTTATATTTAATCAGAGACACATGACATGTTAATGGATAACTGCAGATTAATTGAAACCACTGCTAACAAGAAACTAGGGGCTTAGAAGGTAATATCATAGAAATGATTTAGAACTACTTGTGCTGATCAGGCAAAGATCTTAAGTAATGTTCATTTATTGAATATTCTGTTCTTTGGATAAGTTGTTTGACAGATACTTCAGAAAAGTTAGCTGAGCTCAGCAGACAGAAAATTGGCATGGAGATCATGCCAATATAGATCTGCCACCATTCAGAAGAGAAAGGAATAATGCTCTGTTCGTAATCTGCTGCACAAAAAGAAACTGAAACATACCTCTAAGTAAGAAAAGACTTAAAAGATACTAAGTCTTTTAATGTTCTTATGTGTCTGAGGTAGCAAATCTGCATCAAACAGCCTATAAAATTTAATGGGGGAGGTTCCTTCCATACATCTACACATAAGCAGATGAAGTCTAATACGATGAGGAAAAGAAAAAAGACATGTTTAAAGTTGGGTATTTTATTAAATATTTAGCTGACTAAATATAAAAAAAGAATCATATGAGAGAGGAATAATGCTCCCATTTATATTCATATGTTCCTTACAACTCATGTGTTAGACAAATCATCTACCATGTCTTATTATGTCAGACAAATCATCATGTATCTGTGCCTGCCCAATGTACATGCACCAATATAGCATCTCAAAGTTTCCTACCAAGTCTCTGGATGCCTATGCCCAGACCTATAGCGAGACATTTAAAGAGCTCTCTCATCACATCCCTCTGGCTGATGCAGATCATCAGTGAAACAGCAGTTTGGGTCCATGTGTGCTTAAAAAGGGCATCTTGCACGACTGCCTTGCTACTGCGTTTGCTGAATGCTCACACACAAGGCTTGAGAGGAAAGCTGCAGTCTAACCCTAAAATATTGAAAAACAAGATCCACCTAGAAACCAATCCCATCAAAAGTACTGAGAAACAAATCCACTTTGAGAATCCCATATGAAGTCCATAAATTCCTTTATGTTCTGTAAAGGAGATGCAAACTTCCAGGATTTGCCACTAAAATGCTAGGGTTTAAGCCAATGTTTGGATTTATAATCGTTGTTATTCTGGATGTATTTTAAGCAAAGTTGTCAGAAAAAAGCACAGGACCTTCTTGTACAACATTTTGTGGGTAACCACATCTCATATCACGGCAGGTGCTAATAAAAGCCTGACCTAGTTGAAATGGTTTGAAACAGAGATGATTGAGGGAGACGTTCAGGTCCTTCTACCTCTCTTCATCATTGAGGAAAAATGGATGAAACATCAAAAGGGAGGGAGAGGGGTTTGTCTCCCTGCCAACGCATTTTGGCAGCTCTATAAAGCTGGGATGCCCAGACACCATATAACTGCTCTTTAATTACTCCACATGCTATCCAGCCCAAACTGCCTTTGCAAGCGTCTGGGGATTAGCAGTATTCGCAATTGTTACTAGGCTGCTTAGAAACTCTTTCTAAACTTTATTTTGTCAGAAAATTGGGGTTTCAAACTTTTTTTTTTTGGTCTTTCTTTTCATATGTATTGCAGAAGGAGTCTGATTTCCTCCTGGAGAAATTAATCTTTTGTTTAAATGTGTTTGCTATTGTTAGGTTTCTTTTTGGTTTAAAGTGGTTTTCCTCCAAACTTTTAGGGGTTTTGGCACTTCTCATCTAAAAATGCATTTAGTTGCTGCAAACTGAAGGGACAGTCCTGGGTTTTGGTTTTCCAATTGAAATTGTTCTTTTAATTTGCTATTTTACCTTCTAATATAGAAATAAAAATATTTTCTGAGCAGTTCATCAATAGCACAGTGGTCTTTTGAAGATTTCTAGTGCACCTGGAAACCTGCCTTACAAAAATCAAATTACAGTTCAAATCCAAGCTACACTGAAGAAACTTGTGCTCCAGTCTGTAAGTAGCAGCATATATTTATAAACTAGCTTTATACATGAAATTTCACACTCACATACTTATGCGGATATTGGTGCTAAACTCCAAAGAATGGCTTTTCATGGATACACGCACACACCAGCTTTCTACTAGCTCAGCCAGAACTGATGCCTGTGCCGACCGCAGGTAGTTCAGCTGCATCACTCAAGTAGTGCCTCAAAGAGCTGTGCAATGAAGAGTTCTTTTAGAGTCAGGAGGAAAATAACCAGTTTTCATCTAAACCTGCAGTAGCTCTTTCACTGACACTTTCCTTAATCTACACATGAAAGCAGATCCATACACATACAGGCATTGATTACACTCTTTCTACACTGCTCCTTGGACCTCCCAGCATTATTGGGTGCAGATCAACAGAAACAACCTGGAAACAGCCCTCAGTAGTCATCTCTATATAGCAGCGGTGCTGGAGACTTCAGTGCCTCCAAAAATAAAATGCAGGAAGACAAAAAAAATTTCTTACACGGATCCAGCTGCAGCTTCTTCTACTCTTTGTTGCAGTGAATACTACTGACAACTGCAGTAAGTCATGGGACACATCCACATGGTACAGAGGGTTTCTTACTATAAGCAACTTCATTGAAACCAGTGGGATTGCTCATGTGAATAATGGCTACAAAGTGAGAATACTGGATTATAACCCACAACCCACTGGACTGCCAGCAGGCAAACACAAGAATTGAATAGCATTAGCAGAGACAGGTTCCAGCCTTCTCTAGCAATAATTTCACCTCCTGACTTGATGATAAATCCCAAAGGCTTAGTAAAATGCATGCATCACAACTGAGAAAACATTGTAAGAGGAAAATTAATATTAACTGGCTCACCTTAGAATCACATGTTAGTTCATACCAATTGAATTGAACTTGTTGCAGAAATGTTATGGATAGTGTCAGCTTTATACCATTACAGGCAAAGCACGTCTCCTGTATGTTTTTCATTCCAAATCCCTTTACAGTGATCTAAGATGTTGGATCTACAGCTCCATTTTTTTCTTCATGTTAAGTCCAAGAAGGCATTGATATTCATATGTATTCATTTATTCCCATGGGATACTGATATCTGATCTCTTTGTGTATTCTTCTTTGCAGTCCAAAACCACAAAATTGTTTGGCAGCTAAAATTAATGACTGTTTCTGATTCAGCAAGGTACTTAGACATATGGTCACCTTTAAGTGCATGAGTACCCCATTAATGCAATAATTACACATTGCTTGAAATTAAGCAACTGTTAAACTGGGACTTACATGCTTTTGTGTAACATTTTACACATACTTTATACATACACATTCAGTAATTACTTAGATTTTTCATGACTCGTGCAAAGCTGGCCTGAAGCTCTGCCTGTTCACTCTGTAAAAGGCTTGTATAGCCATTGCCACATTCTTAAATTTATATCAGAGTGCAGTGATACACACAACTCCGTTAATTCTACATACATATTGTCCATTTTCCATGGCATATACAACCTGCAAGACTAACACTTAAACACTGCTGCAGAAAATTAATCAGACTTACTTTAGGCTAGATCCCAGAGTGCACTCCAGCATCTCCAGTTTTGATGCAGAGCAGATACAAAAGGCTAAACCGAGCTTTCACCTATCACCTCATCTAAAGGAAAGTGAGGAAGGATTGTGCAGATGACAGCAGTTATGGTATCTTACTGGCCAGTTCTTGGAGAATATTTCCAGCCAACACTATTGAGCAGTTTTCTAATTAATCAGAACAAGATGACTACAGTCTTGATACAATCTTGATGAAGCCAGTATGAAGTGAAGGTGGTCATGCAAATCTTTCTGTAAGGCACTTAGGGCATCCCCTCATTACTTTCATAAAATAGATAAAACAGTATCATGTTTTGTAGTGTTGTAATCAAAGCTGGTAAACATGAGTTTGATGCTGTGGGGATGTGATAGACTTGCATGTAAATGAAAAAGCTGTCCTTCATGCCATTTATTTTTTCAGTGAGGAAAAAAGCCACTAGTGCAGTAATGATTGTGAGGGTGTTTACAAAAAAGCAACAACAAACTCTGATGGAGTGTTTGTTTTAAGCTAAAAAGACTAATTTTGAATAAAGGAGAATAGCTAATGTCAGTGTATGCCCTGTATGTGTGGTATTCAAATCATACAAAAAACCTGGTTTGCAAGGAAGTCTAACATCTCTAAAATCCTTCAGTGCAGTATCCATATGCATTTCTAGGAACTTCTGTAGTCAGTCCAAATTCCAAGCATTAAGAAGGAAAAGTTTCTAAGAAGTCAAAAGACCGGGGGGAAATCTCACATTTAATTTACACACTACACTCTGTTTGGTAAATAGCAGCTATTGTTTAGAGTAGAATGCAGTCACCATTCATTATATTTTGACTCTACATTCTTCATCGGGAATTCAGGAAGTGGTTCAGACTAAAATATTCCCTTATGTTATTTGACCTGTAAAAACTTGGAGGCAGGCCAGATTCTGCAGTTCTTAAACAGACAACACTCCCATTGACTGTGGGATTGGGCCTTAAAGTTGACTGGCTTGCACCACTGTGCTACTCAGCTTGGTGCAGCGTCAGTCATTTGGTGCATGGGGTGGTGTCCACAAGAAGCTGAAAGCAAGATCGTTTGATTTCATTGGCACTGTTACTCATCTGCCTAAAGAGACAGTGGGCATTTTCTCAGGACAGCTTGTACAAAAAAATAATACCTTAGAAACAGAAATAGACATCGTAGGATCTCATGGAATTATTTTTTTAATTGTTCCTTCCTCTTGCTTCTTTTGATATAAAGGCATTCAGCTGAACATAACCAGTAGCTTTGCAATGCATCTCTTGAGAGGACATACTCAGAACAAGATTCTCAGAGTTATTAAGTTCACTCTTGTTGATCTGAGGTAGAAGTAGGTATCCAAACACTTTGTGGGTCTGGGTTTCAATGTCTTGTATTTTTAGGCCCTAAAGCATTTAAAAATCAAGGCAAACTCCCAGATTTAAGGAGATCGTTCTGCTTATGATTTCACTTTGCTCTTAAGATTCCATTTTAAATTCTTGTTAAATTTAAGGGGACTTAATTTAAATCTCATCACAACACTAGGGGTTGGGGAGGAGAAACACTAACATCAGCATTGGTTTGGAGTCATTCCAGCTGTCATCACCCTACAGCTTACCCTGCTTTGAAAATACTATTTGACACAAAGAGAGGATGGGTTAAAAGTACATAGGATTATGCCATAGCTTGCAAGGGAACATTCCTGTTGGCCACCCCTTCACACTCACCTTTGTTACTCCCCTTAATCTCCTCGATTAAGAGTGATGCTGCACTTCTGAAAAGATGAGATAGCCACAGTAACTGTCTTTCAGTAGCCACCCTGACTACGCATGCTTTTCCACCTGAACACCCCAGCTCACACCAAAATATGGTCCGCGCATGCTACGCTCCAAAACGTACGTTCAGCAGTGACCTGCGCAGCATGTACTATGTACCCTAAGAATAGAATCAAAAATCAGTGTGCATATGTGCCAGAGGGAGCCCAAGTAACTTATGAATATGGATTTCATTGTAAGTGAAGGGAATAGCCTTCCTAGAACACTTGCCTTTGAAAAAAACATCCCTTTGCAGGTAAAGAACAAAACTGGTAGGTGTTCCGTTCAAATCAGCATCTGATATTTTTAGGCCACTCCACTTAGGAAACACTAGTGTTTAGTATTTATCTTTTAGAATTTAATCTACCAGATAGGAAATGCTTAGTTTGGCATAGGCAGTAGAATTACTCAGTGTTAGCTCACTGGTTACATTTCCACAGACTTTAAGACATTCTTTTTTTAGATTTCATATTTTTTTGATAGCAAGTTAATGCATGAAGGTTTCTTTACCATTATACCACACAATGGAGCCAGGAAAGGGACTTGCAGTCTTTGTGTAGTCTTTTTCCTTGGCAACTGCTCTCACCTGTGTCAGGAACACACTGTCTCTTTTCCAGGAGGAGGTTTGCCTTATAATGCCCTGTGACTCTGAGCACATTCCCTTCTGAAAATGGAAAGGAAAATGGAGTTCCCTTCCTTGGTATCAGTAGCAAGTTTGGCAAAAGGCAGGTTAGATTAACCCCCCTCCTCTGCCCCCCTTTTTTTTTTTAATATTAAATTTTGAATGATCTTGTGGAATTCTGTAAATATTTTATTAAGTATTTTATAGGTGGAGCATTTTATATCTAGCAGTCTTTTTGGAAGTGTAGTCATTTAGTTCAGTTTCTCTTGCCCCACGGTTCAGCTGTAACTGCTTCCATCTGTCTAAACCTATGTGCAGTTCACTAATTGCCGACCCCTTAGGTAGGCCTTGCTGCTTCTATAGGTTTATTGTTAATCATTAGATTCAGGAAAAATAAACTTCTTTGACATTACCAATAAGGGTTTCCAAGAATGAAGAGCAAAATTCCTCATGCTTTAATTGCTCTTACTATTTTAAAAAACATTCCTTCAGCAATTTAGTGGGAAATGCTTATTGATAGGACTGGTTGAAAGAAATTTCTATCAAAAAAACTTCAAGGAAAATGTGATTAAACTGTCACCTCTGCAAACAATTTTAAGAAAGATTAACTTTTCAGCAAAATAATGTTGAAAAAAAACTGTCTGAAAACACTCTTTGCCTGCAAGTTCCATCTCATTTATCATGGCTATGCATTCACAGAATAAACTGTATCCTTTCAGTAACAAAATCTATTTTCTGTTGTCCTCTGCTAACACCTCTTCCATGATTTAAAAAAGACAACTGAAAACTTGACTCTCCATGGTGGAAGCTTCAGAAGGCAAAGGAAAGAAATCTAGTTTAAGTGTCTTATAAACAGTGTCAGCAACTACGAAAAGCTTCACACAATTTATAAAATAAGGGATATTTTCCTTACAAAAATAATTATATAGTACATGTGACTTGTTTTCCCTCAAGATGCTTTTATAATCTATCATTATTGCTACATTGCTAGATACTGGATATTTTTTATTTCCCCCCCAAGATAAATAGCACATTCAATTATCTATGGTACTTTTCATCCATCACATATTACATCACAATACATCTGTGTTCCAGCAAACCCTATTGACAACTGGGGATAAATATTTCCCTTTTTAAAAATAATTTTCAAAATGTTGATTTTGACAAATACCACTTTTCCTCATTATTAAAACCAAGAAATTATAAAGAAAGAAATGTTTCTAAGCAGCCTAAATTGAAAATATTTATCTGTTTTTATTTTTTAGCCTGTGTGATAATTAATGTTTTCCAGAAGCTTTGAAAGCAAATTTGCAAAGCATACGGTCCAAGAAAACAAAAGTTACCATATAGAGTTTTTTGAGGTTTGGACCAAGATATCATTGTTCATAATGTCTGATTATCTTCCAGGAAAATTCATTTATTTCAATCATTAAATGTAATGATTGAAATGATGTTCAAATTCCCATTACTAAAATGCAGCCTTTCTATTTCTTTGTACACAATCCTCAGGACTTTTCAATAACATCAGGCAAGAAAATTCCAATAATGCCAGAGGGATATAAGGCTGTAAAATACACAAAGTTCTTTATGCCTCTTTACAAGAAGTTGACACACTCATCACCCCTCAGTTACGGTCTGCCCTTAGCATGAATACAAAAAAAATAGAAAGAGCAAGCATGCTGCAAATAAGTATTCCACCAGTGCAGAAATGGGGAAAGCATTGTACCTGGAAATGGCACAGGGGGGCAAATGGTACAAAGAGCTGCCAGAACAGAGCTCAAGACCCAAGCTGGAAAATAACAGACTTCAAAAGGGGAAAAAAACAACAGGGAAGGATGAACTTGAAAATGAAAGAAGTGACAAATGTCTAAATTTTTTCCACAGGCTAACAGAGAAGCAGTGTTACAGCATGAGAGTAACTTAAGCACAGAACCCAGTTGAAGCAAACAGCACTTCTATTTTGTCATAATGTGGGTTAAACTAAGCCAGAGAATGATTTGAAAATACTGCTGAGCCTAAGATCTTATACAGGAAGACTGAGCTTGAAGAAAACCTCTGCAGCCAAGACATACCCTCAGTTGTTTTTTTGCTCTGTCATCTGATTTATGCTTTACATAGCAGTTGCATAAAAACCAAAGCTGTGCAACAATATATGAATTTCACCCTTTTCAGGTAACATATAGGTGTTACTCCATACTCATAGAAGGAAATGATTGCAGAATTCACCTTGATCTGGGTTCTCAGCCTCTAACTATCCCTCCACACATGATGAAATGGCTGTATGATGTGAATAATACAGCCAACATGTAGGCAGAATATTTTATATATATATCTCTGAATAATTACGCACTCACACACTCATAGAGCTCAAAATAACAGAGGAAAAAAGCTTGCTGCTTCTATAAAAAAATCCCCGCCACTCCTCCGTTTTGTAATTTTACCTAAGACTTTCAATTACAACTGTAAATTGTTTATTTTTAAGAGAACCAGAGGAAAGTCCAGTGGAACTTTAACTAGATGTTTGATGCCTAACTCTGGGAGCCAATTTAAAATTTTTCATCTATGCTGAGGAACTTTTTTCACATAAAATGTATCTCCAGGCTCATTAGAGACCTGGAAACAGATTAAAAGAGCTGTGACAGGTACAGCTGAGTACATAACTGTAAATTCATTTCTTCATGTGAATTACAATTATTATGTTTGCAAATGTATTCATTTTCAATGGAAAAAAATCTTCTCATGAGAGAAAAATTCTGCTTCTATAAGATAATTACAGTTTTGGCCTTTCTTTTTTATGGAATTCTCTTTAAAAGCTGCTGATTATACCATGAAGAGCGACAGCTGGTGAGTATCTTATTTGATTAACAATTCAAGCAAAATTTACATAAAACCTTAGCCTACAAGATTACAATTTCCAGAGGAGGCTGGAGTCCTGCCTGCTGTGTGTCTCTGCAGTGCAACTGATTTCAGCCCAAGTCCTTGCTCTGATGTGTCTATATGTTACATAAGGCCAAAATTCCCAAACTGATTTAATGGGCATTGCTACTAAATTCTAACTGTCTGCAAACAGAGTAATTAGAGATCTATTTGCATATTTTTAATTACCTCAATGTTTTGTTGTTTGGGTGGGTTTTTTTTAAATATATGTATTTTTAATAGACATGTTTCCTATGCTTGCTATAGAAATTTACCAATAATGTTTGCAAGAAGATAGGGAAGTAAAATACAAAAACAAGATGACAGTAAATATTGGGTTTTAATATTTTATATGTGGCCTTCCAGCACAAAGCAGCCAATTTGTAAATAAGACATTCTTTGTTGCAAGGTACATGAAAGGTTTTCAATTTTTTTGATTAGAACAGTCTGAAGCTCTGATTTACATTATAGGGGAAAGACTTTTAAAGCCACCTATATACAACTCCAAAGAAAAGAAATAAAGAAGAAAAAAGCCACAGCCTTTAGTTTTCACCTGCAAGTGAAGTCAGTGATTGATTCTAGCTTCAAATCTGAGTTAGGCAAATAACCCACCGCAGTTTTGTTCCATTTCCCTGATCAGCTCATCCTTCCAGGAAGTTGTTTACTCTACAGCAGTGTTTCTACCTATAGGAAAGTGAAATTTTTCATCTATGCTGAGAAACCTTTTTCACACAAGATGTGAGAAATGCTGTCTCAGGTGCTTCCATAAGACAGATCATGTGCCAGTAACGGGTTCAATTCAAACCAACAGAGCCATCAGGATCAGGCCCTCAAGGTGCCTTGTCAGGGACACAATGTGCTCGATTCATATCTGAAACATTACCTTTGACAGATTTATATCCATATTTTGTTCTTTTTACTGCATCATAGGTTTTCATGCAGCTTGCTGCGTTTTCTCCTTGGGTTTATTACAGGCCCTGGCAACTTTACCAAGTCTGTCTTTCCCTCTGTACTTACAACTGGGAGTCAATTTGCCAGGGCCTGTTGAACACAAAGAATCCCTTTAAAGATTTTGTGTAAGGGCTGTTGTCACTGAATCACCAGCTATAGGCTTGATCTTATTCCTCTGAATTGTAATGGCAGCAGGATCAGGCCCCAAATGAGATAGCGTCTCTGACTTTTGAGTCAGACTGTACTGTTAAAATTCCCATTACTAAAATGCAGCCTTTCTATTTCTTTGTACACAATCCTCAGGACTTTTCAATAACATCAGGCAAGAAAATTCCAATAATGCCAGAGGGATATTTACATGCCTCAAGTAAAAAAAGAATCCATGGGAATTCTCGTAAGCTTTTTTCTCTTGCTCCCTGCAATTATTTTCTATGCTAAAAGCATAATTGAAGGGAAAAAAGCAAATTACATCAGCTACCAAGAAGGAAAATATCAAGAAGTGACATACACTGTGGAACAGAAAGATACTTCACTGCATCAGGCGCTAGCCTGGGATCAGAGAACAGCACTTGCTTCCAAGGTTGGACACAGATTTCCCATATGACCTTAAGCAAATCGTACCTCCCCTGTAACTTTTCACTGCTTCAGAGGAAGTCTCTTGGATAAAACTGAATGCTAGCTCAGCGGTGTTCACAGAGGACAGCAATGAAGGCTGTGTAAATATCTAGACAGTTACAAAGCAAAAACAATGTGAGAAAAAGATGTATGAAAGCAAATGAGTAGTCAGGAATAATTACTCTTTTAGAAATGAAAGAAAGTACAGACTGCTTTGCCTGGAGATGTGAGGCTCACCTCACTCTACTTGAAAAGCCGTTGCTGTAGGAGACTGCACTTAAGTTACTGAGCTGTCACAAGAAAACGCAGTTTTCCTTTATTCTGATGGGATGCATTAAAACAAAATGCAACCTCATTTTAAGTGCGTTAGGAAAAATGGGTCAAGGGGGACCCTGTCCACCTACAGTGGGGATTTCCCCACTCCCAGTTAAAGCTACCTGACACCCTTAATTTAAGCAGAAAACCAAAAAGTAAATTATTTTCTTCCTTCCTCCCTCCTCCCCCCACCACCAAAAGCCAGATAAAACAAACTACTTCCCATCACAAGTGGCTTACTTGAAAACCTGAAATGGCAGGCTGCAGCCGCTGTGTTTTAACTGCCAAGGCCCTATCAGCGGGGTACGATTACACAGCAGACCACCTCCTAGGCCCTTTTCCCTGTGCACTGTGAATTCAGCACCACCGATACAGAATTCTGCGATTTCAAGGAAACTTTTGTTGCTCTCTGGCTGACTGGGGTTTAATCCTGCCTTCGAATCTGACAGGGCAATTCATAAATGTGCTACGCATCACGTTGGGATGATCTGTTGCAGCTCAGCATTGCTCCCAAAGGCCATGCTGAAAAATTAGTAGTTTTGGTACACAAGCAACCTTAAAGACAAGCGGTAATCCTGGTTTGTGACCCAGAGTTTTTTGCTCTTAGTCTATAAATGTTATTCTTTTGTTTCTGACACGATGCTATAAGAAAGCTGGGCCCCCCAGAGTGCATTTTACATGACTTCCTTCAGCTCAGAGCAACTTCCCATAAAAGATTTTTGAATGAATAAACCATCTTGCTCTATACATTAAAATTCCTCCGTCTAAGGTAAACGAGACTGTGACAATTACCCAAAGCCACAGAGACCCTAATAAACTATTACAGGAAGGATTTAGAATTTCTTATTTCAATGATTTAGAGAAGGCAAAGATATCTTTTCTGGTGGGCACACGAAGAGGAACTTTAAAAGGGCCACAAAATGCAATTTAATTTGATATTAAATTTGATTATTCAAAAATTCCAAACATTAAAAGAAAAAGGAAAGGAATACAGAATATGCATGTAAACTCTGTAGATAAGGAAATGCCAATGCAATGGAATTTCTCAGTCTGGATCCATTCAGACTTCAGTGGAGTTAGTACCAAGGTACATTGAGGTGGGGAAGGCAGAATCAGGCCTTAGATGCATATAAATTGAAGAGATCACAAAAATATTAGGGAATATAAAGACTTTTATGCTGGTAAACATTGTGTCTATGATTACAATAGGCAATTTTCCTTACGTAACACACAGAGGATCATGTTCATTACGAGACTTCTCTGCAGAAAGGACCACGAATGGGGAAACTGGAAAGGATATCTCCCTTTTCCATCCCTTCCTCTCCTGGCAGTCACTCTGGGTGGCCAGCCAGCTGGCCGCTCCCCTCCCACACTCCCTGTTCTCCAGGTTTCTCCCTACTTTGGGAATCATCTGGCCCCTGCGCTGGGCACTGCACTAGCAGTCGTCCCCCGGCCCCACGCACAAGAGGCTCTATTACGGAACCTCTCTGTCAGTCCAAGGAATGGAGGATAGTACCAAACAGGCAGCCTGAGCACTTTCCAAAAAGCAACAATTCATGCACATGAGGGACAGTCTGCCTGGGCTCATTCCAACAGTACGTGGAGATGTTCCTATGGTCAGGCCTTGTAGCTAGAGTCAGATCATTGGAAGAGCTTGTCTGTGTCACAAGATCCAAAACAAGGACCAAATTAAGAGTGCAGCACCCTGTACCTCTGATGGGGACCTTATCGGACAGGCTACCAAAATGTTTCATATCTAGTTTATAGAAAAACCTGGGCAATTATTGCTACTAGTGCCTTGGACACTGAGCCTGTAGCCCACAGAGATGCAGAATGCTGGCTATCCCAGGCATGAGCTAAAAGAGAAGACTTTTCAACAATGTTCCATGTAAGGCACTAAGAAAAGTTAACACAGGCATCTACAGACTATTTAGTTAAGATAGCCTTCATATTTGTTTTCTAGACAACTGCTCTGCAAGGTCAAGATTTTGTTATTTGAATCCTATGTATTATTAGGAAGTCATAATTTTAAAACTCCAAAGATAAAAGGTAGGCTTTTTCTGAGGGGGAGGGGAAGGGAGATACAAATACCATGGCTCCAAAATTCCCAGGCATAAATCATGTACTTTAAATCTCCTAAATCTGTGAGTGAAGCCACACTTTGTTTACAGCTGTTGTTCAGAGTGGAGAAATCTTTTGGCCCATGATAGAACAACATCTTATTTCTTTAGTCTTGCCTAAAATTTACTATTCATGGACCGTGGTTCTTTTGGTTAAGAGTACTTGGCTAGAAAGCTCTGCATTTCATGCATCAATCTCACCCGGATTAGTAAAGAAAACACTTAGCATTAAAACAAGGTCAATCTATTTACATACAGAATGATGAAAAATAAACTCTCCAAATGAATGTGTCAGTTAAGCTGCTTGGGCTAATGTGATATTCCTTCATCCTCCTTACTTGCTTAAAAAATTAGAAGAAAATCTTATATGATTCATGAAGAAAACCTGGAGGAAAACTACAACATATCCTATGACTTTGTGTTTTCTTCCCCACCTTTTTTGGTCTGTAATGAACAGCTGTTCATTGTCTAAAATAGCAACTCCTTTTTCAGTCTTTTCCACATCAAAAGGAAGCCATCTTATCCGTCCAGTTTTCTAACCCTAGAGAGGCATAAACACTCATTTCCTAGTGTCAGCCTTTACACATTTCAGCTCTGTGAACCCTGACATCTAAAGGCCAGAACAACATCTTCACACGATTTTCTTTCTCACCTCTTATCAAATATCATAGTTGCCTGTAACTCACCTCTCCCTTTAAGATCACTTGATGAACCTCCACTTGCCACATTCTCTCAAGTCTGACTAAGCCAGAGCTGCTGATGTAAAGGGTGGAGATGGCAGTTATTTTGTGATACCTTATCAGTGGACTGATACAGATGTCTCAAAAAAGCTTCTTAATGGCAAGAGAACTTTGCAGCTTTCTCATGTTACCAGCATTTCACATTAGCTCTTAGTCCAGTGTGGCACACCTTCCAATCCTTTTTAATACCAAATCATGTACAAACAACAAAATGTTACAGAACATTTTATGATTTCCAATGCTGAAGCTGCATAATCTATGCAGTACAGTACACTGCTCCTGCTTCCTTACCTCAGCTAAAGGAAAAGCGCTATTCAAAATACAATGTAATCTTTTATTTATTGGTTTATGTATTTTGAACCAAGATTTTGAAACCTGTCGAATTTGAAATCCAAATGGCCCTCTTGGTTTCAAGCCAAGACCTTTTCCTGACAAAGTAAAGAAACTTCGGTAAAAGTGGAAATGTCTAAAAAAACGTAGCAGCAGTCCTCAGTGATAACAGAGGCTTGATGGGCAGTATCTGAACCAGCCCTCTAAAGAAAAATACTTACAGATTGCATTTTCACTGCTGCAAAAACTTTTTCTTTTTAAAGGGACTTTTCTTATACCAATAAAATAAAAGGGGAAGAGCGTAAGTCTGACATTTTATTCACTTTTAATTTAAACCCCAGAAAACTCCGTGGAAATGAACAGACATTCTGTATTTACATCAGTGCTACTCAGAAGAGAAGCAAATATTCAAGTAGCCTTGGAATTTGAATACACAGACATGTGCTTAATACTCTGTTAGAAAGCACATACTAAAATGTTCATTAATCTAATCACGGGCCAAATCCTGGAAAAATCTTTACTTCCCCACACGAACTCTCCCACTGTGTGGATATCATTCCCAGTAGCGCTAGTTATTACAAGCCAAATTCCAGCCCTCTTTCCCACACTGATCGTGCTAACACAGGGGTAATCTGTTGATTTAGACAGAAATCCTTGGAGAGTCTGGTGCTACTTGAGCTACACAGACCTGCCACCACAATGGTTCATTTGGAAAGGTAAAAGTCTCCCCAATTCCCCTGCTGTGCATGCTGGGCCAGACTCTGCCACCCTCGTACCATCCTAGCAACTCAAAAAAGTCCATATGCTCATCATAATGCCAACATACCTTCGTTTCCACTAAGCAAGGTGGGAAGTTCACCACATGAATCTGAAAAACAGCCTCAGGTCACTGCAGACTTCTGCACTACCACAGCTAGGGAAAGCCGTACAAGCATGGGCAAAAATCCAGCTTGTACACTGACAACCTCTGCTTCATTTCAGTCAATGACAACATTTTCTCTTTTGACCGAAGTTCCAGTGCAGGCTAAAGAGGCCCAAACCCTTACATTTCTGGGCTTACACTGAATTACAGACAGCTAAAAATAATATTTAATCATTAACGTAGATTAAAATGGTAAGGCTTTAATTATTCAGTGTAGCCTTCCCTGTGGCAACTTTCACAATAGGTAATAGCCCACTTTTCACAGAATTTCCTTGAGTGAAATCCTGGTCTTTGCAGATGCTAAGGTTTTTTATTTGTTTATTTACTTTGGATTTTGTTTTCACCATGGAATTCCACATAGTCAGAATTTCTTCTGTGTGAAAGATGAGGCCAGAAGCTGACAAGTTGTCTTATTTCCTTCTCTAATGTTCTTATAGATCTGAACTGGCTGCAGGTCACAGCAATGAGCCACAAAGCAAATTTGACCCGGCTCTCAGAAAATGAGGCCAAAAATCCTTACAGACTATCCTTCACTACACTTCGATAGACTGTGCAAGTTTTACTATTTTTCCTATCCAGTTTCATCCTCTATATCACATGCTGAAGGCCACTTATGAACTTTTCTAATCAGCCAACTAGCTTCCCATCATGAGTTTTTCCACGAAAAGATATGTCTTCTTTTATAGAATGGATATTTTCTTTTTGTTGCCTGCAAAAATTTCATGACTTGTCCTAATTCTATATCTTACTTCAGCCAAATTTCTTCAAGGCAAATATACAACAGTTTTGATTAACATGAAATTAACTTAAAAATGACAGAGGAGGTATTTCCCTCAATGTTGCTTTTGTTCAGTACTTGTATAACAAGAATTCCTACTTCTCTAATGGATTTATTTTTTGTCTATAGATAATCAGCAGGATTGTGCAAGAGAGAACAACGAGAAAAAGCTGATTATATTCTCTTCCCCATATTTTTTAATTCTGAAATCTTAAAATTGGTCCCAGGAAAGTACCCCACCACAGGCGTCTTTCTTTTGCCCAGTGAACCCCTTACTCAGCAAATCATCATAGGTTTCACTGACCTTGGTAATATTATAAGGGTCATATTTTCCCATGGATGAATTGTTCTGAAACAATTTCTCCAGTGTGTTAGGCACACTGGCTGTTCTTTGGCATCAGGCATGCATATCCTCTTGGTTTCTTTTTTTCTCTTAAACAAACATATTTATTGTTACTACCACTAGGGAAATATCCCTCCTCAAACTTTAGCATTTTAACATTTCTCCCTTTGTCCCTTTCCTCATTCTATATAAAAAGATGTTAATGAACTGTACCACTTCTGCATCCTTGTAGAAATCCCCTTCTCGGACTTCTAGATGCAACTGTAACCAGTAGAATGTATTTCACTTTTCAAACAGCAGCAGTCCATCCACCAGTATGATGGGCATGTAAGTCAGTCATCAATAACCGCAGTACTAATACTTTATCTAGAATGAAACAACCAAGTTCAAAGCAGAGGGGACTCTTCATTCCCTCGCCTCAAAAGCATGCAGAGAAACCTTTAACTGTAATCCGGAACTCATCCTGATTCAGGTGAAAAGTTCAAGCCACAACCATAAAACTATCTGTAGATCATTTAGGGTATATAGACAAACCCTGGTCGATGGCAAAGACTGAGCTTGAAGAGGTTTCAAACAGGACAGAATTTCTCCCAGAATTAGGCTTTGTGTAGCTTGCTGTCATCTAATAATAATAATTTGCACTTCAGGATAGGTCCAAGTGGGCAGGGAAAAAGCCACTTATTAACAAAAACCTTATATCTATTAACCAGGGTAAAAAAAAAAAATTATGACTACCCTTTGTTAAAATATGTATTGAAAGGGGTAAGTAACACATTAGGGGTGTAATAACACATAAGTTCACACAACAAAGCTGTTACATGGCTTAATGAAGCTGTCACCCACATAAATAACCTTTCCTATCAAATGTGTATTCAAACATCTGCTTGAGTAAAATAAGAGTTTACATTACCACATTGGAAATAAATATAAAATGGAGCAAGTCTCTACTCCAATTTAGTCTCATTTGCCATCTTGGTTTACAGCCAGTGCATTCACTGGTAAATGAAGAACATCAGCCCATATTTACAAAGGAATTCTAGTGAGCATATCCAACACCTACATTTCTTTGCACACTTCTTATTGTGAAAACACAACAAATACTTTCATTTTGAACATTGTTAGATATGCCAGCAATAATTTATCAGCATCACAGAATTGAATTGGTGAAGGCAAATGCAGGTACCTCTCTCTCATGCAGTCAGCACTTCTGAATTTCAGAACATTTGGTTGCATGGAAGAAGTTTTTATGAAGATTGAGAGACTTACGCTATTGAAATTAATGTTCACTAAAGCAAGTACCATCCACTTTGTGAAATGTTTAAAAGTAGCAACAACCTTAGTCGGGAGAATTATGAAAGACTATTTATTGCCTTCAAGAAAATAATACACAGGGAGGTATAAAGAACTGAAGATTAGAAAATGCGTATAGACCTATTCACCCATAGCAAAACTATTATTTTAGGAATCTAAAATCTATCTGCGAACCAGGATTTATCATTTGCCTTGGATACAACACAACAGTTGGCATTTCAATTCAAGTGATAATTAACTAAAATGAATAGAGCTATAGACTGTCAATATCCAAGCATTTTCTTGGATTTTGTACATGTTTTGAAATTCCTTAGGATTAGGTAATTCAGCTAGAAAAAGATGACTTATAATGGGTTTTCTTAGGACTGGACAAGCAATTTACAGAATCCTGACCAACTCTGGGGGCTTTGTACAAGGTTTTGTACTAGGTGTGAGAAGGGAGAAGAGAGGAAATTCCCATTGGCTAAAAGAAAAAAAATCACATATGAAAAGCAAATGAGTAAGAAACTTGCTGACTCACTACCAAAGGACATTGTGGAATTAATCATCCCTACTCCTTCCCCAGAGGTCAGAAAGAATTAGCTTGCTGTAATATTTTTGGAGCACTTGAAATACCTAGAAACTAGAAAATAAATCAGCTGAAAACCAGAGACCTTAACTGGGAAAGTTTGGAAACAGTTTCTACCAAGAATCAAAATAAGTTTTTATAAACAGGTCTGAATTTTGTTGGTTTTTTTGTTATTGTTGTTTGGTTTTTGTCCTATGTACCAGCTGTTATTTGAAGATGTTTTTACTCTGCATTACAGGGAAGCATAGGATTTGCACAATAGTAGCAAGTCCACGTCACAGGCACCTTCGCCACTGGCCTGGCTCCTGTCTTCATCCGTTGAGTGCTACGAGGCCAATATCCTCCCACACTAGCCCTTCATTTTGCCCAAGAGCTTGCTGAAGCCAAAAGCAATTCCATTAGTGTGGTTAAGTGCAACAGAACCTCAAGGAAGAGGGGAAAAAAAATGATAGATGTTTTGCAACACTAGGCAGAGAAAAGTTGCTTCAAACTCAAGATCTACCTACTTGTCTCAAATTGTGTTTCTAATCCATCAAAACACGTGTGCTCTCAAATATAAGTATGTGTGCAGCTTCATTGACTTCGCATACTTAAAGCTCAGTCCAGATATTTTGCTGGATCAATTCCTATAATAAAAATTGCAGAACAAATATCACATTATTTAATGCCTATTAAAATATGATTGCGTATTTAAATGGATGTCATAATCTATGTCCATAGCATTACTCAAGGTCGCTAAGGTGGACAGCAAGTAGTGTGTGTTTGCAGCACACTTAAAGATGGAAAACCTTATTTATTTCTCTTCTTACTGTTACCTGGCATTGGTCAGCCTAGTTTTCATATATCAACATTAGAAACAAGAACTGGCCCCATTTGATAGATAGTAGTAAAAGGGCCATTGGAATTTAACATCAAGGGCTAAACTCTCTCCTGTCACAAAGTAGAAAATTATTCTGCCAGGGGATGTGAATTTATAACAAGGAATTTGGAACCCGTTTTCATCACCATTGGGTTTAGTAGTCCTAAAAGAAATGTCTGATAACAATAAAATCCTCTATACAGGGTGTGTGAATGGATTCTAGTATCTGTATGTCAAGTAATGTTAAGCTATATTTATTACATTTGGTTTTTTACAGCCTTTTTAATGTATCAGGGAGATATTTATGGGGCCAAATTAACACAAGTTGTGGTCTTCTGATGGGATTCAGTTCCTAAAAGGCATACATTTCACTGATGATGCTTCATCCACACATACAGTCTCCAAAGCATAAATACCACCCATAGAAACAAAGGAAAACATTGACATTGTTTGAACAATAGATATTCAAGTTCATTGCAGATTAAGGTTCCTGTGACACATGAACGCGAAATGATTTGTGTTTACATCATACATTTTCCCTTTGAAATAATTTTTATACATGACTCAGAGGTCTGGTCTAAATCCCAAAGAGCTCCATGGGAAGATTCCCACTACCTCACTGAGCTTTGAAACAGGCTCTGAAGTACATTCATCTTGTTTTCACCACACACACACTATTTCCTCAAGTATGGAATAACAGTGCATTTGACAAGTCTAACCAGAAATTATATAAAGGTCTGGTTGCACTCTTTAAACCTATGCCTGCATTCCTTATTTTAAAAGCCTGCTGACCAGGTGAGCTTGAGAGAATAGGATGAAGTCGATCTCAGAAGTACTAAGAGTCAGAAGGAAAACCAGGTCCCAATTTCCGCTGAGCCACTGGTTCACTGCAGGACCCTGCACAGGTCTTTATCTCCCTGTCCCTCCATTTCCCCATCTGAAAAATGGTAACACACACACAGCATCACTAAAACCAAATGCTGCATCTGACTAACGTTCTCAAGTAAATACCGTGCCAAGAAGAATGAAACAAAACATGCTATCATAAAAAGAAAAGCAAATGCCAGGAAGTCATGCCTTTAGTTTTCAAGTTACTCTTTCCGCTTCTCCTTCCAATTCCTTTTACTTCTGCCTATGTACATATATAAATACACATACAAAATAAATTATTTAGGAAGTAAAAGGATCAAATCTGCTTTTTCCTCAGTTATTTAGAAAATGATGCTCCTGCCATATTTTCTGCATCTGCTTCCTCAAACACAGTGCTTTACTGAGACGAGCCTAGTTATGATTCAGATCCTTTTCCCAGGCTCGACTGGTCATGTGTCTCTGCCAGCTGCTTTAGAGTAGAAGTGGAGACCTTCAAAATAAAGAAAGGTATGTTTTGGGAAAATGCAAGATAATTTAGTGACAGTTCAGAGTATTTCCTTCAGGCTAAAACTCCCTTTTTACTTCACAAAAACTTCAAGTAGCCTCAAGTCATACGGAAATAAATAAAACCAAACAATATATAGGCTGCCTCTTTACACCTCTCAGATTAAGTGATCTGAGCCTCCCTTCAGGCCAATTGCACATTACTACTGGGGAATTGATTTATAAGGGACCCTCCACAGGTATCTGACAGCTGTATAAACTATGGAGATAAAGCCACAATGCACCAACACAGATTGAAAATCATTTAAGCAGCAGAAGCTTTTTAGAGAAATATCTGAAAACTGAATTCAAGGTAGAATCATTTGTTAGCTATAAAGCAGAAGTGCCCTCATTTGCTTTAGAATACTTTCACTGCAAGAAACTAAACCTTGTTATTCCTTTATTCTTATTTATTCACAGAGTTCCAGGTCCAAAGAAATAGCTTTTATCAGACAGTCTGGTGTTTTGCATAGTCAAGTCACTGAATGAGATAAAATCCAATGCCCGAATGTTAGAATGGAGCATAATTTTTTAAAATAATTATTGCTCACACTGCATAAATTTGCATTATGTGAAGTTGCAGTGATTGAAATATCACTGAAGTCAGTAGAGGGAATTCCATTAAATGTCTCATTAGGCTCTGATAGAGTACAAGAACATGAAAGGTAACACAAGCTCTGTCTGGTGAACAAAAAAAGGGTATTAATTTTTAAGTTGATAGTATCCTGTCACCAAACTTTCTCTCACTGATATTAGAGGGTTTTTTCCTTCTGCAGTAACTGTGGCAGTTTTATCATCCTCAAGAGCCAAAACCACACTAGAGAATTGAAAATGTAGGCATTTTCATGTTATTTTTCTATGCTAACATGTATGCCAAGCTCATATTTCTGCTGTCACACACAGTGATCTTAAAATTTCATCCCATAAAAAAAGCTGAGAAGCTCTGCGAAAGTAGTACATGTACATTCAAAATGCGTAGCCATATCTTACGATGTATCTCTATGTATCATGAAAGGAGATACCATGTATAACTGCATAATATTTTTTGTCATCTACCTCTGCCAAGTGTGACAGTCCAGCCTGGCAGCCATAACCATCCTCTGCTTGTGTGCTTCACACACTATTATATGCACACAGATGATTGTATATCTGCAGGGGTATGACATATTTGGGATAGACCTTTAGCAGACAGAACATCAATATACAGCCACTGAGGATGTACCCTAAGCTTGCCCAAGCAAGTCTCAGGGATCCTTGGCCTTCTTCTATACTAACATTAAGATCATTGTCAGCGATGCATGGGTAAGCCAACGATTCCTTTCTGTTGTGCTAGTTAGAGGGGGGTAATATTTTCCAGTTGCCACGTTGGCAAGCTTCTGGTATTTAGCTGTGAGCAAATAACATTTTAACTATATAAAAAGAGTTTGATGAGGTAATATAAAACATTACAGTGGCGCCCAATAGAGTCTCCCAGGTCAGTAATATGCAATTTAAAGTGTTCCAAAATAACAAACAGGCTCTATATACAAAAGATTCTAATGGCTCTTAAAAATGCCCTCATCACTAGGTTTAATTTTAAAGAATCTAATATTAACAGTAACCTTTTAAAGTCCTAGAAATATTTTTCTTAAATTAGCAGATTCACAGCCAGATGCAACTTACTTCTTAAGATTTGTTTTTTCTAATAATATTATTGCAGAGAATATAAGGTCAACAACTCCTCCTCCACTGTACCAAGAGCAGAGAAGCCAGGTCCTGCCTCTAGCACAAGCCATTGCCCAAAGAGCATCCACCTACAGGGATGGCAGCTGCAGCAGTTTCACTCAACACTGTTCAGGCTTGTTGGGACAGTGAGCCGGAGAGCAAGGAACTCCCTATCTGCACGCAAGGCCAGCTCCACATGTCTGCGGGCCACCTCCTGCACAGGTATAAACATCATGACAGATTACAACACATTTGTTGTTGTTGCTATTTCAGCATTTTAATCAATTTGCCAAAAACTTTCCACATCCAAAAGTTAGCTGCCCAGTCTAAGACAGATAATAAGGCTCTTCTCTATTCAGGGGAAAGAAAAGGTATCCCCAAAAGGCCAAAGAGGTGGCCATCCCACCCCAGTAACTATAAAGAAAGCCTAGACAGTTTAGACTAGATGTCTAATTAAAAATTCCGACGCTTAGGTGAGAATTAACTCCTCAGAGTGGTATTCCAGGTCTTTAATGCTAGGATGTTATTTAGATTTTTCTAACGAAAGACAGAGTCTAACTGGAATTGTTGAAGTGAAGTACTTTATCAGCATGAATCAAGACTGTACGCCTCTTACAATTGTAGGAGTAAAGTACCCTGGCTTCTTCTTCCCCTTTCAATTTCTGGATCTTTTAGATTCACCTATATCATATTTTGCAATTTTCCCCGAAAACCAGCTTTTTTGTTTTAAGTCATAACTGTAAGTTGAAATTCTCAAGATTCTAGGATCTGGAGCTTTAAATAAATCCAGACTTCATAGTACGAATAATAACAATCAGTTAGCAACATTTTCTAAGAGTCAGAGCACAAAATCTGGACTATCACACTGACACAGCTGCTGCTTCATTGCAGAAAAAGCTGTAGGTAGCATACTATATAATTTGGGATCCAGAATAACATTTCTCTTCTTCCTTATTCTGTGACTGAAAAGAGTGCACTGGATGGAGGTTAATTCTGTTGCTTGATATTCTGAAATGCCTACAGAGATTAGGCCATTTTATTTATTCTGTTTTTCAAACCTAGCAGTAAAGTAAGTGAAACATTAATAACAAGGGCTATTGTTTCTATATGTTTTATCCTAAACCAGATATAATACATCACTGGGTATTTTTTATTATAATGATAACAATAAAAATAGTATGTTCTGAAACACACAAGCTATAACTGTTCAAACTTTCCCGCTACTCCACATCACAAAATGTTGAAATAGCTGTATTCCAATAAGCAGCCTCATAGCACTGCAATGATACCACTTTGTTTTCTTCCCAAAGTATACTGAACATTTTTTCAATTTTCTTAAATTTCAATTATCCAAACTTGTTCTGTTTCCTCCATATTATTATTTATGTAGTAAAAATGAACTCTATGTCCTATACTTCTAATTTCATTATGTCCCATATGTTTCATTATGCTCTGGTTATTGTTAGTTAAATGCATATATACATTCTTTATGTTTCTTGAGTCAAGTATTCTCCAAGGCACTCTTGGAGTGTAAAACAAAGTTGTAATTTTAAACAAGTGGAATATCCCTGATTTAGTAAGGGAAGAATGGGGTGTTAGTCCTCAAACTGCTGTTGCCTTTTAACCACGAAACACACACCACAAAATGTTACTTGCGGTGGACTAAGAAAGAAGAATTCCTTTCATAAAATTTAATGAGTGTAATGTTTCTATGTTTTATAGGGCACAGGGTGTGAAAAACAGCTCAGTTTTAGCCCTGATGACATTTTCATATAGGTGAAAGTAAAAATAGAGAGAGATTTGACATCTTGACATAAAAGGGGCACCGTATTATGTTGCAAGGGTACTATGTATAAGTTTAGAGTGAAAGCACAACATCTGATTCTAGTTCTAGACACATATGGCTATACACAGAGAAATTTGGGCATGTTTTCTCTTTACAGCTAATAGAAAATACAGCTATTTGAGCATGATGAGAATATAAGATTTTGGGTCGGAAAAAGTGGAACTTATCCCAAAAACAGTAAGATCAAAACATCCTTCTACATTGTTCTAGAAACTACCAGCCTAGAGTGAATGATACAAATTTATTCTATTATTTCTTTAACATCAGAATTTTTCACTAGATTTCATTTCAATAGATCAATTAGATCAGAGAAACAAGCGTATAGGACTGATCAGGAAAATGACATGATAATGCAGTAACACAATGGTAGGATACAAAATGCTACAGTAAAACTGAAATATAAGTTCAAAATGTAAAGCAATACCAAGATATACTCTTTACAAGCTAACAAAATTTAAAAAGATGTCACAACAACTTTCTTCTCAAATGTTTTTAATAATTGACAATTGTGCAAAATGAAGCAAGCACGTCAAAACTATTTGCCTTGATAGTTTTTTGGTCCAAATGTCTCTCAAAACAACTACAGTCCCAGTAAAAACTTGATTTCATGTGATTTCATTCCCAGTAAAAACGTGAAGTTTCACTTCCTTCCAGAAAACTCTGGCACATAGCTTTTTATGGTCAGCTCTACATTTACGTAAAAAGTTACAATGAATCAGTTGCATTGATTTCATCCTTTATTTGTGCTTCCTTGTACCCAGCTACAAACCTGATTCAGGAAGCATTTCAGTATGTGCTTACATTCAACTACATGAATAATCTCATCTCTCCCTGGCAAGCCCTTCAGCAAAAGCTTAAAGGCAAGTAAGATTTAGTTCTAAACAAGGGAGTAGATTTTCACTTAACCCAAATCTACAGAGCTTTAAAAAAGTAAAAAAAAAACCAAACACAAAACGCCATACATCATACAAAATCCTCTACAGGTCAAAAAGACTAAAAGACAAGAGCCCACAATTTCTAAATACTAGTTCAAAATTGAAGAAGGGTGTGATCTTGGCCACAGACCAGAAGGAAACTTGCACACACTCTATCACAGGTCAGTTCAGATCTCACAGTATTTCAACCACTGTATTCTCTCCCAGCTTAATGGCTCCGACAATATACCAGGAAGATGCAGCGTGACAGTTCACTCCAGAATCACAGAATCACTAGGTTGGAAAGGACCTTTAAGATCATCAAGTCCAACCATTAATCCAGAACCACCATGTCCCCTAAACCATGTCCTGAAGCGCCACATCCACACGTTTTTTGAACGCTTCCAGGGATGGCGACTCCACCACCTCCCTGGGCAGCCTGTTCCAATGCCTGACCACCCTCTCAGTGAAGAAATTTTTCCTAATATCCAATCTAAACCTCCCCTGGCGCAACTTGAGGCCATTTCCTCTTGTCCTATCACTAGTTACTTGGGAGAAGAGACCAACACCCTCATCACCACAACCCCCTTTCAGGTAGTTGTAGAGAGCAATAAGGTCTCCCCTCAGCCTCCTCTTCTCCAGACTAAACAACCCCAGTTCCCTCAGCCGCTCCTCATAAGACTTGTGCTCCAGCCCCCTCACCAGCTTCGTTGCCCTTCTCTGGACACGCTCCAGCACCTCAACGTCCTTCTTGTAGTGAGGGGCCCAAAACTGAACACAATATTCAAGGTGCGGCCTCACCAGTGCCGAGTACAGGGGCACAATCACTACCCTACTCCTGCTGGCCACACTATTCCTGATACAGGCCAGGACGCTGTTGGCCTTCTTGGCCACCTGGGCACACTGCCGGCTCATATTCAGCCGGGTGTCAACCAGCACCCCCAGGTCCCTTTCCGCCAGGCTGCTCTCCAGCCACTCCTCCCCAAGCCTGTAGCATTGCATGGGGTTGTTGTGGCCAAAGTGCAGGACCCTGCACTTGGCCTTATTAAACCTCATACAGTTGGCCTCTGCCCATCGATCCAGCCTGTCCAGATCCCTCCTACCCTCCAGCAGATCAACACTCCCACTCAGCTTGGTGTCATCTGCAAACTTACTGAGGGAGCACTCAATTCCCTCATCCAGATCATCAATAAAGATGTTGAACAAGACTGGTCCCAGAACCGAGCCCTGGGGAACACCACTTGTGACCGGCCGCCAGCCGGATTTAACGCCATTCACCACGACTCTCTGGGCTCGGCCATCCAGCCAGTTCCTCACCCAGCGAAGAGTAAACCCGTCTAAGCCACGAGCCGCCAGTTTCTCCAGGAGAATGCTGTGGGAGACGCTGTCAAAGGCTTTACTAAAGTCCAGGTAGACAACGTCCACTGCCTTTCCCTCATCCACTAGGCGGGTCACCTGGTCATAGAAGGAGATCAGGTTGGTTAAGCAGGACCTGCCTTTCATGAACCCATGCTGGCTGGGCCTGATCCTTTGGCTGTTCTGCAGATGCCCTGTGAGGACTCTCAAAACCAACCGCTCCATAATCTTCCCTGGAACAGAGGTCAGGCTGACAGGCCTGTAGTTCCCAGGATCCTCCTTCCGGCCTTTCTTGTAGACGGGTGTCACATTGGCAAGCCTCCAGTCTTCTGGGACCTCCCCTGTTAACCAGGACTGCTGATAAACGATGGAGAGTGGCTTGGCAAGCTCCTCCGCCAGCTCTCTCAGTACTCTTGGCTGGATCCCATCAGGCCCCATAGACTTGTGGGTGTCCAGGTGGCTTAGCATGTCCTTGACTGCTTCCTCCTGGATTATGAGGAGTACATTGTGCTCTCCATCCCCGTCTTCCAGCTCAGGGGGCTGAATATCCTGTGGATACCTGGAGTGGCTATTAAAGACTGAGGCGAAGAAGGCATTAAGTACCTCAGCCTTGTCCTCGTCCTTGGAGACAATGTTCCCCGCCATATCCAGTAGGGGATGGAGATTCTCCTTGCCTCTCTTTTTGTTGTTAATATATTTGTAAAAACATTTTTTATTATCCTTTACGACTGTGGCCAGACTGAGCTCTAGCTGGGCTTTTGCCTTTCTAATTTTGTCCCTGCTTGACCTAACGAGATCCTTGTACTCTTCATGAGTTGCCTTCCCCTTCTTCCAGAGGTGATAAACTCTCCTCTTTTCCCTGAGTCCCAGCAAAATCTCCCTGTTCAGCCAGGCCGGTCGCCTTCCCCGCCAGCTCTTCTTACGGCACATGGGGACCAATCAGTAGATGATCAAGTTGAGTTATTTATCTATTACACTGACCCCAAGGAATGTTTTTACCATAAGGGACCACTATTTTAACAGCTATGGCATTATGATAGATTAGTATAAATATCTTCCCCAGCCTTTGGATGACACAGCTCCATCACAGCAAATAACCTCCCACTAGGCATTTTTGTTTTGTTGGTTTTTGTGGTGTTTTGTTGTTTTGGTGTTTTTTTTAATTTAAATACCATTTTCCCTTGCCAGAGGAATTTTTTTTCTTCAACTATTGGAAAAGACTTATTGGCCTCTATAGAAAAATTAATTAATGAATAAGATGAAGCACTCATCACAGAATGAGAAGACAGTTTCTAATACTACCCAAAACAAGATATCAAGCCTACTTGCTGGCACATGTAGAGCATACACCCTTACACTTGCCTGATTTCAAGGATTGATCTGTAACTCACCAACAGAAGAACATCAGCTCAAATCAGGACCTCAGGGACCACATCAACACTCTCAACAGAAGGATTCTTTCAATATCTTTGGCAATTACTTGATCACTTCATTTGAGCATCTAGCTACAGCCCTTAGACAGGGGTAGCAAAATCAGGCACGTAACAGGTAGCTCAGAAGGCTTTGGCTTCATCTAAGACTCATGGAAACAGACAGGAATGTTTCTGTAGATTTCGAAGTGTTTCTGATCTGTCCTGGGAAGTGTTGCTTGAATGATAGTGTTGCTATCATCCACTCTAGGCTGGTAGTTTCTAGAACAATGTAGAAGGATGTTTTGATCTTACTGTTTTTGGGATAAGCAGATACTTATGACAGATCTGTTGAGGCTGTTTATATAGAATCACAGAGGGCAGAATAGAAACAGTACAATAATTAAGCCATTTTGCAATCATGCAACATTTGCTGTCATGTCTTAGACTTGAATCATAAAGCTTTACTACCCTAGCATTTTTTTCAGCAGATTGGAAGAATGTAGTGCATGAGATAATAACCTTCCCTGGATTTTGCAGTGTCTGCATTTTCTCAAACATGGTTAAAAATTTACACGTCATTAGCACCAGCAGAGCAAATCCAAGAGACATTTTTGTCTTTACACAGTACTTAAAAAAATCCCTTAGTTCGAAGAGTTTTTTTTTTTAAAGTAGTCAACTATTTGCTACATCAGCATTTTAGAAAGACTATTCCAGTCTATTTAGGTTCTTACACTACTGTTGCTATTGCCCTTCCCAAAATACATGAAGTGACATTGCATGACAAGCATAACTCAAATTCCATCTTTTTTCTTTCTCTCATTTTTTATGGGGGCAGTTGTGTGCCTGATGAACTATTCCATCACACTACTCTGTCCCAGATTTATTTAAATTTTGAGTGCATACACTATGTGATTCCATGTTAAAGAACATAAGATAAAAAAAGCAAAAGAGCTTTGCTCTTGTATGAGAAAGAAATTTGCAATGATATTTAGTCACTCAAGGGTTTCATTCCATTCCTGAGGTAGACTGCCGGTTCAAAGTTAATGACGCTCCTATCGAGGTATCTAGTTACACATATGTTGCCATTTAAAAAATAACATTAACTCAGAAAGAGCCAGATTAAATGAGAACTATTGCAGAACAGGTATTATTTTTGCTTTGTTGAATTTTCTCCATTTCAATCACTGGCATGCATTACTGTTTTATTTCTGAAAGTCTGTACACAAATGCCAGCTTTGGAACTGTCCTGGTTTCAGCCGAGATAGTGCATTGGATATTGTACTGGATGGTGTGGTATCTGAACATGATGTAAATGGTATGGCATTTACCATTTACCAATTTATGAAATGGTGGGCAATGTGCTGGTTTTGATGGGGGTAGGATTAATTTTCTTCATTGTAGCCAATACGTGACTATGTTTTGGATTTTTCCTGGAAAGATCGTTGATA
Source organism: Phaethon aethereus (assembly GCF_964289735.1). Classification (NCBI taxonomy): domain Eukaryota; kingdom Metazoa; phylum Chordata; class Aves; order Phaethontiformes; family Phaethontidae; genus Phaethon; species Phaethon aethereus. The sequence continues at coordinate 123,571,337 of NC_138576.1, forward strand.
ATACAGGGATGGTTTTGTAACTGCTGAGCAGTGCTTATGCAGAGCAAGGAGGTTGGGGTGCACAAGAAGCTGGGAGCGGACACAGCTAGGACAGCTGACTCCAGCTGACCAAAGGGATATTCCAGACCACAGGACATCATGCTCAGCATATAAAGCTGGGGGAAGAAGGAAGAAAGGCGGGGGGAGAATGTCAAGAGTGATGGCATTTCTTTTCCCAAGTAACCATTATGCATGATGGAGCCCTGTTTACCTGGCGATGGCTGAACACCTGCCTGCTGACAGGAAGTGGTGAATGAATTCCTTGGTGTTTTGCTTGTGCACACAGCTTTTGCTTCACCTATTAAACTGTCTTTATCTCAACCCACAAGTTTTCTCACTCTTTCCCTTCCAATTCTCTCCCCCATCCCACCAGGGGAGAAAGAAATTGGAGTTGGAAATATTCAGATTCAGCATCCATGACCCAAATTATCAGATGGATCAAAATAAAACTTAAAGGTGTTCAAAATACAAAACGAAAACAAAAACCGGAAATGCATTTAAGAGCTCAAGATCCTGGCTCGCTCCTCCATCTATCTTGCTAGTCATCCAGTCAGCTCTTTCTCAGCACTCTTCCTTCCCAGTTGGTCCAGTACAGGAATTTTCCCTAGCTAGACTGGGAAGTAGAAGAGCATTGCTGTCTAGTCTCCTTGGCCTCATCAATGGCTGGCAAACATACATCAGGCCTGTAGAAAAAGCAAGCAGAGCTACATAAAGCACTATCTGGAGATATTGATAACTTAAGGACAAAAGTCTATAACTACAGTAATATGATCTCAATGTTGACATGAAAGATGAAAACATTTTAAATGATCAAAAAGGAATCTCAGGACACCATGATATCAAATGGAAGAATAGGGTTCTTCTGATAAATTCTTCTGATAAAGACATGATATGTACTTGCAGAACAGTATCACAAGATACTGTACAAAGATATTAGGATGTACCTTTTATGAACATATGAGGGTATTGTTGTAAACCCTACCACCCTTTTGTGTTGTTCTTTCTTCCAGAAAAAAGAACAAAAAGCAAATTTGCATATTTTTCCTATTAGGGTAGTAAAATATGGTTGAGGGTTCAACAAAAAGAAGTTCTGATGAAACAAGAAAAATGAAAATTCTTCAACAAAATGTCAACATTTTCATAGAAAATTAAAAGAAAAAAATCCATTCCAGTTCTACTATTTTACAAACCCTGTCACAACAGAAAATCAACATAAGAAAAAGAAGGGAGAGGTAGATCCAGTGCTTAGAAAATAGATTCCTGCTTATCTACTAAGAGGCTTCAAACCTAAAAAGAGTCTCTGTGGCACAGTACTCCCAAGGTATAGATACACCTTCTATGACCTTGAGCAATGGAATGAGTTAATTTCAGGGAAAGTGGTGTTGACAAACTCATCTCCAAGTATAAAACGTGAAAATGAACCAGCATGAATTTGAGAAGCTTTGATACTTGGTCCTTTTTTTGTCTCTGACTTTATGACAGTGACATTCAAACTGTAATATTGCCAGTCAGTATTAGAAATAGAGAAGATAGCTGGAGTCATAAAAAAATGAGCAAATTCTGCTCCCATTGCCCCTTCACTGACTGAAGGTAGTGCCTAAAACTACAGCTATTTCCCATGTGACTATTCTAGCAACTTTTGGATTTATTCTTTGTTCTAATTATATTTTATTATGCCTTTGTGGCTTTGTGTCATTTTTATAGCTATATTTTAAAGCACCTTGAGACATGTGCAAGGTGATCTATAAATCAATTAGTAGTAGCAGTTGTGGTAATAACAACATCATTATTTTGATGGAGCCGGTGATTAATCTGTAAATAAATTAAGAGATTAATTTTTAAATGCTTGATGTTTGTCTCTGGTAACTATATGTTTTCATGCTGGTTTCTGCTTAGTGATAAATTCTTTTACAGAAGTGGTTAAAATTTTCTAAAGAGGCTGAATATTTGAGAGCACATGAGTCAGAATTTCCTGGAACCACAATACACTGGATTTGTCTGATTTTTTCCTTTAATGCTTGTGTTACATATTTTTCATTCTAATGAAGAGGACACCCTTGAAGGTGTCCACAAAGCAGCAGCACGCAGTTATTCAAAATACCGTTTGCTATTTTGTTTGCACTGCCATCCCACATGTTTCGAACACGTTCCAGATTTCCCAAAGTGCTAAAATACTTCTCTTCTGCTAAGCGCTTGCTGTTCTCTGAATGCTGGGCAGTTTACAGGGTGATTGATGATGAACATAAGTTGTTTTGCTTCTCTTGGAACACTCTGTCTTAAGGGATTCTTTTCTTCCCCCCCGAACAATTAGCATGTTCTCTTAACATCTATTGTACATACTTACAAAAAATAAACATTACAAGGTAGTAAATAATTCAGTAATTTCATGCAACACTGTATTTGAATTCCGGTATTGCTGAGAAGTATATTTGAGCCACGGAACTCCACTACACAGTCCTGTAAAGACCCTCAATATCACACTTGAAACCAACAAAACGCTACCTGTGGCTTGCTCTAACACAGCCTTAGTGAAAAAATAACAAATACAGCAACGTGATGATTCACTGAGCCCGAATTAAAACCTCATTCTCCACTTCAAGCTAACAGCAAAACATTCTCTTGTACAACACACTATATACTGCAATGCCTGCTCCTTCAATGTAGACAAAGACCGTAATTCACTTGAAGATTTCCTGATGTCACAAGTGTGTATGATGTCACTTTTTTGTGAAAGTGGCTTTGTATTCTACCTACTATCAAGCTTACCAATGCATACACTATATCTCTGAAGCTGTAATTAACCCTTAATTTTCTCAAATGCAGCTATCAAAACACCCAGAAGCGTGAGGCTGAACAACTCTAAGCGTGCTTCCAACTTTGTGATTAATAAAAATGCAAAGATCACAAAATAGCACAAAAGCTTTAGCATTCCAGTGGTTTTGTGCATATCCATCTTTGACTACCATAGAATAATCTATGGGAAGACATAGGCCTTAACCACAACAGAATAAGCTTTTATTAGTTCTACATAAGAAAAGAAAATCAGGTTTCAAAAGGAAGATTTTCCACTCTACGTCGTTATTGGGTGTACTACTATTATTTCTGAGAAACTCAGTTCTACCAACAGCTGGTGAAGGGGAGAAAGTAGCCAACTCTGCAAGAGCAAATTACTGCTTCAAACAGTTCTTTCTTGCAGATCATTTAATACACAATCTACTGCTGATTTCAACATCTAAACACTCTGAATTCAAGGGCAACTTCACAGGTGAAAGCCAAGCAGGATAGGCTTTTTGATCTCTGTTTATTAAAACAAGTTCCTTCTTTTATTTATGTACTGAAGAAATATGAGGAAAGTTACAACAAGAACCCTCTAAAAAGAAATTTAGACAAAAATCAAACCAAATGAGAAGTATTCCAATTTTACTTTTTTCCATGAAAATGTGGTTTACAACAACTTCTTGTAAAAGAAGTTTGAAAAGAAAGTTGCCTTTATTTTCTAGTAGAAAAATCTTGAAAATAAAAGGAAAAAAGACCACATTATCTCCTCTGCATGCATTAAAAAAACTTGAAGGAAAAAAAATCAATTTTCTTATATATTGGAGACACGGTTTTCACTTTAATTTTTCATCCATTTGTCAAAAACTTATTTCCTTTCCACATTTTTCTGAAAAAACATTGCTCTGTGATTCAGCCAGCACTCAAGTAGAGTGATTGCACTGAAGCAAATACACTGAAATCAGAATAAAGTCAAACTGAAGTTTCACATCCACCTCTCTTGACCTTGGTAACTACTGTACTCTCTTGTTAGCAGGCCTTAGCATAGCAGAAATGACTGAGGCTGGCTGTACTTAGGGATTGAAGTGGTCTGTTTATTCAAACAGCTACACTAAAGCAGCCAAACTCGGGCCTTTAGCAAGCACTTGAACATTAGTTTCAAAATTGAAACCTTAGATAAGATTCAGCTCTGCTTGTTTGGCTTTTCTCAAACTTTGCTTGGCCTCAGTAATCTAAATTTGATTCGCTGAGGGCTGTTCTACACTGTGGAACCTTGTGAATTCATGTAGGCAGCTTATGGAATGACTGTCAGTATTGGCAAGTGTTTTCTACAATAATCTATGTTGTTTGCCTTATTTTCCCTGGTAGCAGGCAGACTTACACTCATTCCAATGCTTTAGTTTCTCAAACCATTACTGGGATAGTCTATGCAAGTACACAGTTTGCAAATCATGCAGAAAAGGATTTTTGACTGTTCTTTAGGTTTCAATGTTTTCAGGTCCTATCAGTTAAACAGATGCCCTGTATTTGTTCTGTACCTGTGCAGAGACCACTCCTGGAATCAAGGGATACATCAAAATATTCAAAATCTACTTTCTGCCACCATGTACCCTATTATTCATACCAAAGAGCTACAAACACTTCAAGGCGAGTGCTGCTTAAAATCACAACTATAGCTTTCAACATGAAGTGGCTGAGCTTTTTCTCAGGCTCCTTAATGCCATCTTCAGTCAGGGACATTGAAAGCACTCCAGGCCACTCAGGACCTGGCTGAACCACTGGGCACGTATGGGGAAAGCAGCATTGCACTGAGTATTTTATTTTGGCCGTTTAGGTTTTTTTAGCAAGTCATACTAATACTGCTTTCTTTGTAAATGTTTTCCAGCGATACTGGCTGCTTCCCAGACTCCAGTGAGGATGTCTCTGAAGTCAGCTGCAGTTTCTGAAGTGTGCTGCAAGTATCCTATTGCAGAATTTTAAATGCCTACTAACTGAATGCAGTTGCCTTCTTTGTGGAAGGTGGTGCCAGAAATATTATTACATTTCAGATTCTTTTCCCCAGATGATGGTGGAAAATTCTGTTTTAAATCCATCCAGCACAGCAGTTAGACATAGGAACGTCCGGGTTTTTGTTTTGCGGGTTTTTTTAATTCTGACAATCACATTCCTTTGCTTTCTCCTTTGTCTTTTTAAACCATGTATCAAAAGCCATGTGATTATTAGCCATATATATAAAAACCCAGAGTTTTTATACATGAGGATAATAAATGTTTCTCAGAATAACTAAATACATACACAAAGGCATGTGTGTTATGAATGCTAAAAATAAAGCCTGTCTGACAGGTATGTTGGTCTATTACTACTGTCTCTGATAACAGGCACCAAAAACTGATAGAAGTAATTTGCTGGTTGCAAAGCTTCCAGTGACTAATATACAAGTCATAAAAATATCAAAGTGGAATGGGTAGTATCAGAAAAAACTCATCTCAGGGAGGTAGAAGGCAAAACATAGAGAAGTGACTTTCTCCAAAAAAAGTAAAAGTCAGCTGGACATCTGTGTGTAGCATTAATCCAATGCCGATGTGTATTGCATGTTAGCTTGGAAGGGGCTTCAGTCTGCTTGCCACAGCTCAGGAACATGCTCTTTATTCTTCACAGAAATGCCCTACTCTTAAGATATTCACCTACTTTTCAGCTCCCTGTGAAGTTGGTTAACTTGGTATAGAAGGCAGAAGAGGCAGTCAGAGCATTTTACATAAGCTCACTCAGTGCACTATTAATAATACCAGGAACTGTTAGTACAGGTCCAAAATAATTTAGACTTTCTTCCATTTGAAACCACAAGATAATAAGAGGAGGCTCCAAGAGAGGTGTGGATCACCCACAAGAGGTCTGAAGAGCAACATGTATTTTTACTGGAAGTCTGATAACTAGCCAAAACCTTTGGAACATCATGACACCAATTTGGCAAACTGATATCTCTCTCTGCTTTATTGAAAATGTCTTAGACAGCATAATGAAAAAATGCACTTAATTTTCATGGTTTTAAGCTTTCTGCTGGCCTGCAGTCTGTCAGAAGAGTGAAGATTAGGAAATGCAACAGAGCTTGACAGATTTCATTTGACAAAAATAGAAAAAAGCAAGAAAGAGAAGAAAATTAGAAAAAAATTATCAAGAAATTTGGGATTTTCCCCTCCAGTGATGCATTTATAGCCCCTAAATAAGGATTGAATCCAAAGTCAACTGAAATCAATGGGGAAACTTTTATTGACTTCAGTGAGTATTGGATCAGACCCTAAAAGCATAGCTTCCAAAAGTACGAGAAGTATTTTGGGACATTGTTGTGCTAGAAATTATCACCAAGAATGTGAAAGAATAACCCAGTCATATTTAGGGTGGCTCATTGGTGACCAGAGCAGATAGAAGAGCACATACTGGTCACAGATGGTGGGACAAAGTTTGGCACCTGTTCAACGTCTAGACAGGTGAAGTTCTTTTTTTTGGTGGAGCTTTCTGTCTCTTGGGCTTTCAGCACGACAAAGGTCAGAAATGTCTCCATGTCACTGAAAGATTATGTTCATCAGATCTGTGAATATTCACACAGTACAGATACTATTTGATCAACTGGACCTCATCTAAATACCCATTGCAAGCTTCCGTGCCAGTTATAAAGAACAAAATATGATTATACATACCAGAATCTGTTCTGATAACATATTACTGCTTGCTTCTGCAATGTGACAAAGCAGAAGAGAAATGGGAAAAATAGGGCAACAGCAACACATTTTCATTATAAAATTAATATAAAGTTCCAGTAAGTGAAACAGGTGATTCTTCCAGAGCTCCCACAACTAAGAGTACCAAATACAGATTCTTTTTGACCAAATCTCATAATATGGAGTATTTAGAGGTAACAAGCAAACATACCAATTATCAGGAGTTTCCATGTCTGCAAAGGTATCTGAGAACAATGCATGTTTTTATAGATAGATTTAGGCAGTGACCAAAGGAAAGAAGTTCAGACATTTGGCTATGTTCTTCCGGAAGGATGGTTCTTCAGAGATTGTTACAACAAACATATCTGAGTATCTGAAAGTTTCAGGAGTTTAATTTCATGTGAAGTAACAAGCATCTCAAGGGCACTGTCCATACTAAGCATGGGTGTTCCCTTCCTGTTAATCATAACCTTATATTCAACTCATCAGCAAGAGCTAACAAGACCTTTAGAAAACTTGCCAGAGACCTGTTAACCTGGCAAGCATACAGTTTTGAAATGTGTTATATATTTGGCAGTTGAAATATCCACTATCCAAAAGTTCAAGACACTTTAGAAGAACACTGTACTCAAATAAAAACATAGAAAAATCTAAGAGAAAGTGGGCTGGGGACTGGCTCCTCCATATCAGCTGAGGATCTGGTCTGCTGTATCCAACCAGCTCAAAGTTGACTAGCATCAACAAGCCCATAATAGAGCTGATACAAAGACTGCCTGAGTACATCTGTCCCCAACGAGCTCTCTTGCTATGAAAAATGACAGCTGGCTGGTGTGAGGAGATCTGTAGCTAAAGCTCCTATCAGTTTAAGTAATGAGGATATGAGCAGATCAGTGGGGAAGGGGTAGGGAAAAAAATGGTTTGCTATACTGGCAGACTTGCAAGTCGATTTGTGGTCATCTCATGCACCAAGAATCTACGGTTTATTTAAGCATTAAGACATGGTTTTAACTAAGGTTACTATCAGCCAGATAATGACTAGCTGAGGTGAGAGCCTATGCCTCTAGCAGTTATGACAGACCAAACCATACTAGTATCACTTCAGAGATATGAAAACAATAGACCTTTTAAAATGTTTTCACACTTGTCTTGTACTTCAACACAGAATGCAGTTGCAAAAATACCTGCTTCAGGTATTCCTGAAGAGAGAGGACTTATTTTCAATCAGTGACCTTCAGAGGGATAGAACACCTCTCCTATGAGGACAGGCTGAGAGTTGGGGTTGTTCAGCCTGGAGAAGAGAAGGCTCCGGGGAGACCTTACTGCAGCCTTCCAGTACTTACAGGGGGCTTATAAGAAAGATGGGGACAGACTTTTTAGCAGAGCTTGTAGCCATAGGACAGGGAGTAACGGTTTTAAACTAAAAGAGGGTAGATTTGGACTAGGTATAAGGAAGACATTTTTCACAGTGAGGGTAGTGAAACACTGCTACAGATTGCCCAGAGAAGTGGCAGATGCCCCTGTTGCATCAAAAACGCCTCTTCAAACAATCATGTATACAAACAAGATAAAAACCTGAGTAGGAAAGACAGGGTGGGGTGGAATCAACATTAAAGTGAAAAATGAAAGTCTTACTTTCTATACAAAGCTATTTTAAAATTTTTAAAAATGGAAAATGATTTGTAGAAATGTATTCACCTGTTCACATCCACAGAACACATCTGCAGAGACGGATTTATAACAAGAATTGAATGAGAAGAAAGGAAGAAAGTTTCATCATCTTTTGGACAAACCTGTAAACTTGCATAAAATTCTTACGGCATTTTCAATACACTGATTTCAAAAATCTGTTTGCAACTATATTTAGGGTCATACAAGTCATACTCACACTACATTAAAATAGCTGTTTTAAGAAAGATTCAGATTCAGAACAACATTAAATACTACTTCACTTCTCATTTACTGTTTAGATTTTGTTTTTAGGAGGCAAACTGCAGGTGGTGAAGGGCTAGAAGGAAAGAAAGAGGCTTTTCAGAGGTTTTTTTTTTTTTTTACAATCTTGCCATGATTTTTGAAACACTACTTCTCTAAATTCAGACTGTCAGAACACGGACACCAGCTGGAGATAAAATTGAAATAATTATGAATTATAAACCATCAGTACTTTTACATAACCTGTTTGCTTTGAGCACACATATTGTGCATTATGCATCAGGCTTCTACAAAAAGTGGAGTCCAAAATTAAAGTGATATATGTAGAAAATGAAGGACACATTCCTTACAGCTAAATTAAATGCAGACTACACATTTTATTATGATCAAAAACCAACATGAAATTTCATAATAAGCACATAGGGCCCTGCAATCAAATTCGTTTAGGCCTATATCCTTTCTTAAAGGGCGTATGCTAAAGTCTCCTGAAATTCAAAAGACACTTTCTTTTGACTATACCAAATCCGAGCACCTTTTGCGGTTACTGAACAGTCTTCTAAAATAGAAGGCTCTAAAATGGTTCTACTGATCTGATATTATTGGTAGGCATGTTGTTTTGCAAAGTCAGGAAGATCTGTCAGCCTAAACCAGTGTTACAAATCCTGGCTAACACAATATTGTGTTGTGCTAGAAATTACCAGAATATATCGCTAGCATATAGCCGGAAGCAAAGGAGACTGGAAGGTCTCTAGTCTTTGTGGCTGGATCACGAGGCATGAAAGCTTTTGTATGTCTTATCTCAGTGAGGTTCACACCAAATGGAACCTTTGGGTCTCCAGATATTTTTGGAGAGTGGGATGGAAGATAAGTGGGATGTTATCCAAGATAATGCAGAAAGCATCAGTGAGGACCGAGGCTTTTTTCAAGTAAATGTTATAATATTACAAACTAAGAAATTGACTTTCCTACCAATCCAAATAGAGGCTGTGAAACAAACACTTGAGGAAAAAGCAGGTAAGAATTACAGAAAACAATCTTGACAGAACAATTACCAATAATATCCAGAAATAACTATTCACAGAATCACTAGGTTGGAAAAGACCTTCAAGATCATCAAGTCCAACCATTAATCCAGCGCCACCATGTTCCCTAAACCATGTCCCGAAGTGCCACATCCACATGTTTTTTGAATGCTTCCAGAGATGGCGACTCCACCACCTCCCTGAGCAGCCTGTTCCAATGCCTGACCACCCTCTCAGTGAAGAAATTTTTCCTAATATCCAATCTAAACCTCCTCTGGTGCAACTTGAGGCCATTTCCTCTTGTCCTATCACTAGTTACTTGGGAGAAGAGGCCAACACCCTCGTCGCCACAACGCCCTTTCAGGTAGTTGTAGAGAGCGATAAGGTCTCCCCTCAGCCTCCTCTTCTCCAGACTAAACAACCCCAGTTCCCTCAGCCGCTCCTCATAAGACTTGTGCTCCAGCCCCCTCACCAGCTTCGTTGCCCTTCTCTGGACACGCTCCAGCACCTCAACATCCTTCTTGTAGTGAGGGGCCCAAAACTGAACACAGCATTCAAGCTGCGGCCTCACCAGTGCCAAGCACAGGGGCACAATCACTTCCCTACTCCTGCTGGCCACACTATTTCTGATAGTGTTCTATGGGTATATAGGTATATAGGTATTCTATGGGTAGAGAAAATTTTTTATCTACCATTTTACCTATCCCCATTGGGATAGAGTAGACATTCATTCCTGCAGGGGCAGGTAACAACCAAGTCATTAGTGTTGACAGCCAATATCAACTAACATCAGAAAGCAAGTCGCTGGGACTACTGATACTGGCACTAGAAAGCAATCAGTTTACGGCACAGAACTGCTGTGATCCAAAACTGTGTTTAACACACAAAATTAGTCAAAATATCATAGCAAGAAAACTGAAGGCCAGTCAGCCATTCTGCATTTCAGCTGCAAAGACTTCAAGTCTTTGAATTCAGATTAATGTACTTATAGTCTAACTCAAGAAGTCTACAGTTATTTTCCAGCCACTGGGACAACAAGCTAGCCATTGCTTTCAATGGAACATTATAGCAGTGTAAGCATTAACCTCCACAACACTGATGATAAAGTAGTAACTAATATGCTAATCAGCATTTATATAACACTTCTCTTATATTTTCTCCTGTCCACAAACATCTAAGTACTCCATGAAGAAAAAAAAAAAAGGGTAAATATCCCTCTGTGGTCACAACTGTGGAGGCCAAATCAGGCACCTGGTTGTTGGGTTCTTCTGTTTTTCACACTGTGGAGCATGAATGTTCCTTTGCCCTCCTTCCAGACATCCCCCAGCCTCTGCCACAAAGGAGAAGCTGAAAAAATAAACCAAATCTGGTTGGCTGATAAAGAACACAAATGCATTCACGTCTAAATACAAAATGGCAATCATGCCTGAAAAGTTTAAGTAGCATGCGACACAAATATTGCTGAGTTCATGGGAAATGAGAAATACAAAAGGTAGCCAGATGCTTCAAAGAACTTGAAGAACAACTGTCCCAAGACACCAAGACAGATGGCACAAAAAAAAATCTTAAAGCAGTAAGCAGCAAAGAAGTAACTTCTAGTTTTCCAGACAAACGCTCTGAATCACCCTCCAGTCCTTCCAAAATTCTGAATTAATAGTGTCAGAAGCTAATTAAGAAGCATACCAAGTACAACTTTGGCATTTCTAGAACATCTCAGAAAAAAAATGATATTCCGCTGAGAATTTTTCCATAGAATTGGTTTAAAAAAATCACTTTGAGAAAAGTGAAGCAGCTTTCAAGAAATCACAGGCAATATTAGAAATAAAAGCATATCAGACTTATTCATCTAAGGACCAGCAAACCGCCAAATAAATAACATGCAAAATGAACTGAAAAGAGATGATGATGTTGAAGAGTGGAAAGTTCCCCCAAGAAAGGAACTTAGGGGAAAAAATACCATTGTAAATACTCAGATCTTATGAGTTAGAACTAACTGGAGTTGTTCTTACAAATGGAGCTGTACAACTTCTAAATTCACAGCTAGCACAAGTTCTGCAGATCTTTGCTTGGTAATATATTAAAGTTCTCTGAAAATTAATGTAAGCATAAATATGGATGAACTTGTAATTATAGTTTACTTAGATTTTCCAAGGGACTTTGATACAGTTTCTCATAAGAGGCTTCTGAGTAAAATAAATAAGCAAGGAGACTATCATCTTTGTCACACACATACAAAAAAAGCAACAGAACCAGCTATGATGGAAAGCTGTCCTCAGAATGAAAAAAAAAGTAACTGCAGGAAAACTAACGATCACTTTAAAATAGTGAGGGGAAATCCTCTTTATTCCACTAATTTTGTATTACATCTCATGGTTCAAAAGTTCATCTTACATAAGTTGGATTTTCATTCCAAGTTAGACTTAGCCACAGATAAATTGATTAAAAATAGAATTGAGTGGGAAGAGAGGGAAGAAAGCATCAGCATAGAAGATAAACACAGAAAGACAAATTCAGTGAAAAAATAAAGTTGTGGATATGTAGGTGGACATACTTATGGGCACATTCTCACCCTACCTTTTCTGGATAGCTTTCTAACCCTAACTCAGTACAGACTCAGGAAAACTATACTTTTGTTTTGAAGCTGAATCACTTTTAGGGGCAAGGGGAAAAAAAAAAAATTAAGTCAACCATGGGTTTGAATTATAGGAAAAATAAGGTCTGAACTCAAACTCATTTTTGCCATTCTGATAAACATTTTAAGTCATGCTGCAGAAAACCTCAAGATCCACAGGGTTTGCCCATCCCTTGCATGGGACCAGTGTCCCAAGATATATTTAGCCACAGGCTGTCCTCAGCTGCCACATCAACATCTGTGGAGTGAGACGGCCTCAGAGTCTTTGAATCCCAATTCCTGTAACGCCCCTGGACCAGATCATGGACCCAGCTGTGCTCCAGGTATATCAATTGCTTCTTCACAGCAATCTTGACACCTGCAATCATCTCTTCTGGGTCAGAGTTTTCTGCCCTTGTCCAAACAACCCACTGAATGTACATACAGATGGAAACAAACGCTGCAAAGGCTTGGACATTCAAGTGGATTGATGTACTTTAGTATCAGTCATCTTGCTGCTCAAATTGCAACACACCTACAAGCTCTATCACTAATCTGTATCTCTACTAGCCACCTGAAGAGTGCCAAAAGCTACTGGGGACACAACCACCAGTTAAACATGGTGAAATGGCATTTAAAAGTAGAGTCCCAAGACAAAAAGAGGATTTACTGGACAGCCAATGTGACAGAGATTCTTACAATGTCTGGACTCCTTTTTCAAGGTCTTATCATAAAGATAGTATATGTGCTAACTCTAGTCACCCAGAAGACCCCTCAGAAAGGCTCATACTATGTAGCCACCTGCCAATACACAGATGCCAAATGGAGCATTGAGTTTCACCACCATGAGGCACTACCTACTGCAGCCCAACACCCAAATAAAACACTTTTTCTACATTTTGACAAGGCTTTAAAACCTTGACCTGGCAAGTACTGTTAAAATGAACCAGCCAGAAACTGGGGTGCTGTGGTGAAGTATGTATTTAAACAGCTTTGATGATATTCTAGGCATCAAATTAATAATATGCAAATGCTCATAATAACTTATTACCCTTGGCCAATTAAATCAAGAAGTCAGATGCTCAGATGCAGGAGCCATCACCATGCAGGGAGCTACACACATTTATACCTGTTGAAGATGTACTACATTACAATGAATGCTTTCACATGGCATGGCAGGACTTTGTTGTTTCCCTCCACAGGCTAAATGGAGCTTGTGCATGTTCAGCAAAACTTTCTCAAATTCCCTCCCAATTCTTCCATTTGATTCTGCTCTCCTGAGAGGATAAACACATATTTGTCTTATTTGTTCCATCTAACACTGAAAATTAGATAACAACTGTTGCCAGACATAGGTTCTGAGAATGCTTTTTGGTTTGAGGAAAGGTGAGAGAAGAATTTTTTATTTGAAGAGTTTCTATTCACAGAAAAAGCTTTGCCTGCTGTTGAGATAGATTCCTAGTGCCCAGCTATTTTTTTTTTTCTTATGAATATTTGGCTTTATCTGAATTATTTAGTGTATTTTCAGACTGCTTACTCAGGTTCAAAGAAAGACTCTCTGTTTATAACTATTTGTGCATTCCTCTTTCAGACAAAGGGGTTAGTGTGCTTATTCACTTCAGTGGAAGAAGATTTTGTGCAATTACTTTGCACATATGGTAACAAAGATTTTTCACAACTGCAGAGGAGAAAGGTTTGTACGTTTACGTTCCAATACTTCGCTCAAAACAGCAGCTAGGAATATCAAGGGACACCATCTTATAACATGGGTCAAAAAAGTTTGCTGATGCAGAATTTACTAGGAGATCACTGCCACAAAAAAGAGGTGCTGTTGTACAATGCGACCTTAGCATTTAAGATTGTCAGAGTAAAAGCTGCCTGAGATAACACTGGCAAACACCTAAGTTGGAGATGGTTAGCAGTCTTTGCCACTTGGATTTCCTATAGCCTAAATCCTGCAATGCCTCTTGCAGCTGACAGAAAACAAGACAGTCCTGAGACATCTGCTGATGGGTGGCATTGCAGGGCTGTTGCTCAATCAAGCACGGGTGACAGTACCAGACCTGGTTTTAACTGGTACCTGGTTTTAACTGGTACCACTATGCCACTAGCACAGTGATCTTTCATTAACAAAAGGTAGGCACATTAGATGTGGAAAAGGTGGGTTTCACACCATCATGCCACTTTGGATATCTTAAGCACCATGAATAAATATGTGGAGATGCTTTTCCTTTAAGTACACAGAGAACTATACAGTGATCAGAGGTCTTGAATCATCCTTTATCTCAAAGGCAAATACATTAGCATCAATACTTTTCCCTACGCTAACCTTGTATTATCCTCTTAGCAACAAGTTCTGAAACATTTATTGTCATAAGAGAAACCAAAAACCTTTATTCTGGAGTATTTGCAATATTAAAAACACTGACACTTTGTTTATATTTTCTCCTTTAATCTAGACCTTTATACAATGTATCTTTTTACTATGTGTATAAAACTGGGCTGAATATTGACATGAAAGCATTAAAAATGAAATATTCTCTTAATATTTTATTTTCTGTTTATGTGGCACAACATAAGAAATTTAAAATCAGTTCATAAATGTTTTGATTGGCTTAAATTTGCATTTTCAAGTGAAAAAGAAAGCTGGTGGGAAGTTACACACAGCTCTAGTCAGGATGCCTTCTTCCTCCCTCTAGTACTTTTCCCCCATTAATATCTGACTGTCACAACTTCAGGAACAGGAGGATGGATCTCAATTAGCAACCCCAGAGAATGTCAAGGGCTTTGCATAACTTCCCTCAGGCGATTTGGTTTAAGGTGTGCGAATAACAGAATCACAGTAATTAGGAATGGAAAGACTTACTAGGTCATGTAGACCCCAGGTCAGGGTAGAGGTATTCCCAATGGTGTAGTTTCTGGGACTCTGTGGAGAACATTGAATTATCCCAGTTTGAAGACTACTGTGTAGGAACAACATATGTTAAAACCACACAGTGCAAGCTGTACAGTCTCTCAGACAGGTCCATGAAGTGGGAGCTATGAAACGTAAACAGCAAGGGAAAGTGGCTCAATGATGTTATGTCTCTGATGCATGGTGGTATCAGCTACTGACAGGTATGATCAACGGAATGAGTTCACAGAGATGGAGCAGATGAACTACACAGAGTTGCTCTCCCATGGTCTTTGAAAAACAAAGCAGGATCAAAGATTATTTCAACTCTGGAAGTAAAAGGTAGACCTCATGAGATTCCTCTTACATACAGTGAGTTGTATAGTTGTGAGAGCCTCAGAAACAGATGCTGAGCAGGACTTTTCAGACAGAAATTTGAATAAGCTCCACCATGTTAAATTCTGCCCTAAGGTACCCACAAACAGTATTTCATGAGTGCAGTGAGGGCTGAACTCCGTTACATCATGCAACATTGTTTTCTGTAATAGCATAAGATCTCCAATACAAAAACCAAAGATTTTACTAAGTTTTCTGAGGGCAAAGAAGAAAATTTCTGCTACTGCCAAGACAGGATTTTCTGGCAAGTTAACCAGTGGAGGAAAAATATTCAGTAAGTGGAAGACAAAATTCATGGGATACTTCTTACTCCACAAATTCTACTGGTGAAACAATAGAAAGGGGATGAAAGACAAAACAGAAAATGTATGTCACTGTATCTTCAGCTCTACCCACTCCTACACAGAACCAGGCCAGTGGCACAGAGCACCAGTTATTCCTACCATTGGGCTACAGCTCATACAAATCTGCTTTAAAGTTGTTCAGCATCTTGAGTGGTGGAAAGGGGAGAGACTATTGGCCTGGCTGCCACACTCAGCAGTTTTCCCAAGATTGTCATCTTTCCCTAATCTTTATTGCCTCTAGTATATAAATTGATCTGCTGAAGATCTTGAGAGGGGAGGAAGAAAAGTTATAAGCAATCCTCCTTGACTATCACTAATAGAAGAGGTATGCTTTTCAGAAGATAATCATTCTGGAGAGAACCAGTCCCAGAAGAAGCTTTGTGTCATTGGAAAATAAATCGATTCCTTTCTGCTCTGAAAACATAGTAACCTTGGGCATATCAAAGAGTTTAGTGCACAGCTTGTAGGATGGCACCAAGAAGAAAATGTTCAGTCTTGATTTTGACAGCCTCTCTTTCTCTGTGATAGGGAGACCACTGATTTTGAAATTAGTAAGGGGGCGGGGGGGAGAATCAAAAGAGAAAGCTCTTCCATAGAGGAAGAAAGCCAACTCATCATCACATAAAGGGATTCAAAGGCAAAAATAAGAGTAACACTAGATTTTAGTTTTGAGTATAAACAGAGTTGTTACAAAAGCTCTATAAAAATGGTCTTGCAAAACATGATGACTAAGAATCACATTGCTGAGGCGCTATTTCTTCCAGTTCACGTGAAAGTAGTAATTGCTGTTTCCCAGTAAAAACAACTCATGCCACCTTTTGAGCCCATTCAGCTCAGGCAGCTACTGCTTTCAGAAAGGAACCTCCAACTACTTACCCTTCTTCCCTGCCCAGTCCCCCTCCTCTCACCTACACTAATCTGGTGATGCATAAAATAAAATCAAATCCATAGGTAGAAAACTAGAACTGTTTTGCAGCAACATACATTCAAAAATCAGCTAGGCAAAACAGTAGTAACGATGGCCTCACTTCCAGCATCTCATTTAACATAAGGACATATTTAATGTCACTCTAAGCTGAAAACTTTTCCCGGTAACAGAGTCCTAAATAGATTTCCCATAAATACTGGGAAAGTACTTTTAGCATGCATGTTAGAGTAAAGCTTTGATCATGTCTACACTCATCTTGGCTTTTCTCTTTAGTTCAAATCCTCATCATGCTGACCACATACTCCTCTGGCTTGTTTGTTCATGGTAAACACAAAGCAAACACTAGCAAAAGATCTTTCTATATGAATGGTCTATAGTTAGAGCAGAAAAATCCCGAAGTTACTCAGTTTGTGACATAAAGCCTAGGAGATCCTAAGCATTCCCAGACTACTATGATTTGATATGAAAAGAAAAGCAACAGGACATTTGCTCTACTCTAGTTTGCTGACACACTGCTACCCCTCACATCTGGGCCCTGTGTCTAGAACACCAAGTTCAGAAGAGTAAAACCTCTCTATCTCCTTACTCCTTTCTGCAGACATATATTCCAAAGAAACATTAAACCCCAAAATAAGCAAAGAAGCAAGCATATTTCCCACAGAAGTCATTGCTGTCTTTTTTCCCCACAGACTTTATCTAGAGGATAGAGAGAACATATACGGCTTTGCCTTGGCCATGCAAAGAACATAATGAAGCAGAAACCATTTTTCAGTGTTCCTGACTGTGTAAGTTCAGGGGAGGGAATTATAGAGGTTTTTTAGCTTGGGGAAGGGAGTTGCATTGGGGGGGGGGGGGGGGTATTTTCTTGAGATATATGTACAAGAAATCCCTCAAGAGCATTTGAAGCCAAGTGATAGCAATATCCTTTTCTTCCTGGAAGAGTTTTCATTAAATCCTGTTGCAATTAAAGGTTCATTTCTAAACAAAGACTGCAGGCTTAGGTTATGGAAGGAAGTATTATAGAGGAATACCCTGTTCCTTACCTCAGAAATGCTTCTACACACCCCAGCTCCCACCCCCAGAGCTACAGGAATCCAAGTCAATAGCTTGTTTCCACTATTGACTTGGATTCCTGTAGCTCTGGGGGCACAAAGCACACACATTTAGTCCATGCAAAGTCCACAGAGAAAGCAAGAATCATTCAGTGTCGCAGGATCACTCACAATAGCAAGATGCTTGTGAATTGGTGAGGGAGGATGAAAGTGAACACTTACACTTAATGAACAACCTCTGCTATGTTGGCTTGTTGCCAGAAAAAATAACTGGGTTTTGATTGTACTGGGTTAAGTCAAACAGTCCATGCTTAATTAAGCCCACTCTAAGAGTTTTCTGTTCAAAGCAGCTGATATTTTCAGCAGGTGAGACTGAAGCTTGCCAGCTCATAGTATCAAATCTAAACCCTTAAACATGGGTGTCCATGCTGTGTGTATTGCTAACATGAAAAAGGGGATGTAGAGCCCAGAACTAGAATATTCAGAATACACAGCTTCAATTGAAAACATCAACAGCTATGTCTATACTATCAAATAAAGTGGGTTGGGCGTTTTGTCCAGCCCTGAGGCCAAATGAATGCACAGCACAGTTAACATCCACATAAGCTGAGTATTTTTTTCTCTTCCCAAAAAAGTGTCCTCACTCACACTACTGGGACCAGGCCCTGGCCACTCCCTATTCCCAAAACATGCCCAGAGATTACTTGGGTGACTTGCTGCATGTCAAAACCATGACAGTTCTGCTCAACTATCTAATAATTAAACAATACAAGCAACCAACATGAGCCTGTACTCAGACTCATGTCCCAGCCTTTTTCAGTTTATTAGGATGGTATGTAGCCCATACATCCTGAGATCATTAGCAAAAGCAAATTTATTTTGATCTTAAACGAAGGGTCTTGTCTTAGAGGTCATTACAGCAAGCCTGAAGCCAGCAAGATACCTTCCAGTAACTCAAACAAGGTTCACACCCAATTCACAGCACCAGTTTCTGCATACTGGCTGTTATGCTAACTCATAGCAGACTCTGTACCCTAATATAATCCCAGATCACTAATATATCCTGACTTCCCTGGTGTAGACGCAGGCTCAGAAAGCCTCATTCTGATTCTTGTCTGAAGTGCGTGGAAGAGGAGGGAGGAGGTGGCTGACTGAAAACAATGAATATCAGCTCATTTTAGCCATCAAAACCACAAAAATGTCTACAGTGTAGATCAGTCATAAAAGAACAGACAGGGAAGATAAGGAAGACAGGAAACTATACACTTCAACACACACACACACAGAGAAGCATGCTTCTACACACATACACCAGTTAATCAGTGCTGTTTGTCTGTAAAAGTAAGAGACACGCAAGTAAACAACAATGCTATTCAAAAGATTTCTCCTCTCATTTTCAGACAGAGGTGTGCAAGCCAAGCCTTGACTCGTTTGGGGATAGGGTGTTTCACTGTGGTTTGGAGATGCATCCAAAACTTTTTATTACTCAGAAACTTTGGTTCTGAGTGTATTTTTATAAGGAGTCTGAGAATGAAATATGATTCATATTTACATCTGTTAACATGTTGGGAACAAAAAAAAAAAAGGATGAGCAAACTGCTGCTGAAGGACAAAAAAAAAGTTGATTCAATTTCCCACAAGACTTTCTAGGTTTGGGCTGCAAATGTTTATGTTACCAGAAACACTGTAAAAAAGAGGTAAAGGCAAAAGACAGTGGCAAAGTCAGCAATGATTTGAGCTGTGCATCTGCTCTTCTGGTAACATTGATTTGGAAAGCACATAAGAAGTGTTGCAAATTAGTTATGTCAATTCAGGATTTTGATAAAAACTGTTTAGTCCCATGATGTAATCTGCTCTGGCTAGCCAGAGCTCTTCCCCTGTAGAAAGAATACATTGTAATTTTTTTTTTTCTTTTCCTGTGAGAATGATGAGTGTACATATTCTTATAAATAAGATGTTATGTGTAATCTTTCCACATAAATCTGGGACAGCTGAAGTATAATGGAAGGAAAAATGTCATGTATTGCAAAGAATTTTTTCCCCAAATTAACCTCCATAAATGTCTTAAGAACAGTGGGAGCATCGCATGAAAGGACCTTTATGCAGATCATGACATTCCATTCATAAAACCAGAGAGAGGCAACATGATGTAGCTGCAAGACTGGGGGGAGAAGAAAAAAATAAATAACTTGAGCATGGCAAGAGCTCAGAGACATCTTGGCTAACATGATGACAATCTATCATCCAGGCAGCACATCAAGGTTTTCTAAAGTCTAGTTCTGAAAGCCTAAATTTTTTATAGGGCTGCCATTTCTCATATCAAGAAGCATTCTCCATAAAAATACTATTTATATCAGAGTAATTAACTAGATTACAAGCAATGACGGACAGGCAGTGATAGGCACTACACATGTAAACAAGCATCAAGTCAAGGCAGACATGAATAACCACAGATAAGAGAAAAGAAAAGCTATTGTTAATTTCTTACAGATGCGTAATGAGAGTGGAGAGATTCACCTGCAGGACCAGGCAGCCTATGGCAGACTCAAGAACTGAAATCAGAAGTCCTGCAAATCAGTGCCTTTCTCTTAGGGTCTGTCATCCTCAGTCGAGTGCCAGTTCCAGAACTGAAGAACATTTATCAAACATCTTACCACATAATAGGAGGATGAGAAGATGCCTCCTAATTAATGAATACTCAGTGACAACTTCATCCATACTGGGTTAGGCATCTACACACAGAAGGGAAAATGGTAGAGACAAAAGGAAAGTAAGCGATTTTCTCAAGTTAACATACAGGGCAAAACCTTTCCGCAGTGTACCATACCACCTCAAAGAAAAAAAAAGAAAAAAGAGGAGGCTCAGAAATTAAAGGGATGGCTGAACAGCCCCCGCTGCAGGCCTAACAGCGCAGGAGTACGCTCAGGATACTGCAGACCAGATGCTACAGAAAAAAACTGCTGACCAGTCACAGACAAGAGAGAAGCATTCGAAAGGAGAATCAAAACGCCTTACGCGCCTTTGGCGAACATTTATTTTCAGGGGTGCAGCTAAGCAAATGGAGGACTACCGAAGTCCAAGTACCTGAAAGAAGCTGCACTCTTCCCAAGTTGTTAGAGCATGCTCATGGGGCACTGTGAGAAGGCTTTGAGAGCTCCCGAGATGGAAACCACATGCAAGCATACCCCCCTGGAAAGAGCCCAATGTGCAAGCCAGCGGGCAGACCACCAACTAACTACATGTGTACAAGTGCTCACTGGGTGTCTTTGACTTTTTTGAGAAGCAAAAAAGGAGGGAGGGCAGAAAGGTTCCCACCCTCTGGAAAGAGCCTTACACATGACATGTGTAGGTTTGCTGCAGAATCCCACTCCAGTGAATGTGTTGAAGAAGTTGCGTGACAAGACGAAGTGGCTTGCTCCTTGCTTTCTCTCCCACAGTTTATTTTGTCCGATAATGAGGTAGACCCAGCATGGGCTGCCGTGAATTGGAAAACTGCTAATGGATCACGTTTTGCGCACTTCCTTGTTTAAAGTGAGCACTTTATTTCTAAGTTAAAGAAATATCATTCTAACTCTGCTATTCTCCTGTATCAGCGACTGATCATTACAAAGTAAAGGATGTAGGAAGAATGCTGCTACTGCCAGAGATTCACCTATCACATTCACAGCAGAGTGAGGATCAAGGTCCTCACTCTCAAGGTCTTTGTTTTCATTTTCCTTGGATGCTCTCTCCTTGAAATACAGTAAAAATCCCCCTTTTGCTGATACCTCCCCTCCATTCACTTCCTTTCTCCCTTTTTACTCTTACAGTCACCCCCTCACATCAAGCAGCACCTTCTACATCACAGCACCTTGAGACATAGCATTTGTTCTCAGCGTATTATCTCCAGGAGAAGGGACCAGTATCATTAGGGTTACCTAACTCTTCGCATCATAAGACACTCCTCTACAGTTGCTTATAAACCTGTCAAGTTTTGTGAAATACAGCATAACTGCTCAAGGAATACAGGGCCCGCTCTCATTGAAGGTCCCATTGTGATACTCAGAAATTTCTTGTCTGCTTGTGGTTTCAAAACTTGTTTCTGGTTATGTTACAGACTTTCACAAAACTTGGGCTTATCCTTGAATCCCACGTATTGAGGTGCTTTTGAAAATCTGTGCTCTACCTCCCCAGATGCAAGGAAAAATACTTCGTTACTATGCAAAACTTTCCAGATAAATTCCCAAACACTAGAGAGAAATTCAGAATGGGAGGGCTAATGCACCTTTTTGGATAGTTATGCAGACATTTGTGCCCTTTCATTGCTGTCCCCATTAAAATCCTACAGTAATCTTCTGAGATGGGACTGCAACACAATAGTTACCTATTGTGTTTTCAAACGATTACTCTAGGGTGATTTCAACACAAAAAACTGCTTTTTCACTTGTTTTCGGTCCAGCAAAGCAACAGAGAACAAAGATATATTCTTGTTGTTTAAAAAGATATATCCACCTGTCAAACTTTGCCAACATTAACAATATGACACCAAGTTGCAAAATATTATAGGCAATAAGAAAGTAGAGATCTGCATTTTGACTTCTGCAGAACACAGGTAAACACAAATATTCTAATAAATACAGCCTACCTAAACATAAATACTGTATAAGTTTGCATATTTCTCTCTTGTTAGCTTTTCATATTGTAGAATTATTTATGCAGTGCTATGAGGCTTCAACAAAATAAGATATTTGTTTAGACTGTAATTTACTTACACAATTTGATCAATTTTACACAGCGTCACACTTATTAAAATCTAAATCCATGCGTAAACCTAACTAGACTAAAGAGCTCAAACTACATTCACTTTAAGAAAGGTATCCTGAAAAATTACATTGACTTTGGGGAAAAAATAATAAATGTAAATAAGTAAAAATTAATATCCTAAGGGTCAGAGAAACAGAAAAATTAGACTGCATGCAATCTCTAATAAAAAGTAGCTCTGCCTTTATATTAGCCTTAAAGTAATTAAAGCAGGAATAAAGCAATTTCTTTTTTTTTAAATCATGCCCAGTGTATGTAATTGCTAAAATATTTTATTATACTCAAATAAGTTAGTGTTATATATTTCTTGTTTTTTTTCCCCAGTTAGCAAGACATTCAGTATCTAAGCCTGCAGCAAATAATTTTAACCTTGTCTGCTGATTCCAGTTTTTAAACAGATGTAAACTTGCACTGTTCTATCCAATGCAATAGCATTACATCAGCTGTCACATTACTGGTGACAGTCTGCCTTTCAACACAACTACCTGGAATATCCAATGTGCATGGGTGCTTCAATGCTTTGTCACATCAGGATCTCAAGTTATTGGGCAGGCAATCAAGGTGGCAAGCAGGTATAAGGCAAGTGATAAACGGCCCTGCCAATATACTTACCTACAAGCTCCAGCCCTCTCTTGTGCTGAAATTCATTAATTGAATGAAGTGCATGCAAGGAATGAGGTTTGGGATACAGATTCATGGCTATTAAAGACAAGAATGAGACAGACTGATTTTGACATATGACTTAAATCAGTATGCAGTCTCCAAGATAAGAAGCAATTGAACTAAACCACTATACAGTCATAGAGCTTTGTAGTTTTCTTTCTACTACAGAAAAATGTAACGAAGAACAGGAAAAACAGACTCTGCTATTCTGCTCAGCACTGAAGTGAAAGTGAGCCCATTTTAAACCACACATGTTTAAAAAGATAATCTATTTCCTTCTGTAAAATGTAGATTAAACATTTGTAAAAAAAATCAGGCAATTATCACTCCGATAAATAGTAATAGCCATGAGGATGACTTGGTAATTGCCCTACAATTTGAAATATTTTATGAAATATTTTATGTAACTACTGTAGAAGTCATTGTAACTTAAAGATACATAAACATGTAGAACCAACTATGTTATAGCCATGAACTACACAAAGACTATAATTCTTAGAAATGAAATAAATGTGAAATCTCCCCCAAGAATATGAAAGGCAGCAAACACTGGGGCTGTGTGGATGAGTGGCTGAACCATCAGCACTTAAGTTTTGTTATTATGGATTAGCTCAAACCTGAGGTTAACTATCAGATCTATTGGATATTGTGGTCTCACTTCAGAACAGAGGTATCGCAAAGCAGTAGTGGATGTGATGCAGTATTGGGGCTGCTGACCAAACAGCAGGCATTAATGAGAAATATCAGCTCCTTTGTTTGAAACAGATAGAAATAGAGCTAAGTCATTAGCGAAGGGATGCATTAGCTCCCATTTTTGTTGGTCAAAGTTCATAGAAGGAAGTATTTCTGGTTTTAAAGTGTCTCCCCTTTCCTCCCCACTCATTTAAAAAAAAAAAAAGAGTTGTAAATATTGAGATTGTTTTGTTTGGTTTTGGCTTGGGGGGTGTGTGTGTGTGTGTTTAAAAAAGCATGCCTAAGTGAAGTTTAAAGAATTCAACATTTATAGTGGAGAGTGACAAAGGACAGGTGAGGGGGAAAAGTCCCTTATTTTGAAAAAAGTTTACTCCTTTTGGCTTATCACCAAGCTAAAAAAAAAGCTGCAGAGCTTGAGGAACTGCAAAGTCTCATGAATTCCATTCCCCATTTCCCCTTTGTCTACCAGCTAACTTGCTTACACCTTGATACACAATTCTTGATTCTCATGGTTAGAAGGGACATTCCATTCAACTCCAAGCTATCCCATAAAGTCAAATATAAATTAGCAAATCAGTTTAAAGAAAATTTCCTAAAAATATTTTAAAAATTTAAAAAACTTATTTGACCTTTCCAAAAAATAGTTTCACTTTTCAAACATCAAATTTTGCTTTTATTCTCTGTTTAACAGTACTGCAAAAAAGTTTCCATGACCTATTTACAACTGGAAAGGAGAAGTACTGGATGAAGGCTCATATGGCCTAGCTTAGTATAAAAGCACTATCATGTTTCCAACTCCGCCACTGTATGCTGAAGATCTAGACTAAAGAACTAATGTCAAAAGTGTTTTTTTTCTTCAAACTGCTAAGTATGTTTTCCTCTCATGACTCCAGCTGAGCTCTGTTAACACCAAAGTAATGCACAGCCACTGAATTTCACTCCAAACCTTTTCAACAGTCTTTGTCTATCTATAGAAGACCCACCAACACTGTGCATATATTTTATACTTTCAGCAAGCAAAGAAATGATATCCACTGTTTGAGCCTTGGCTGCCCAGCAATGCAAGAAACTTCTGAACAGAAGACTTAGGAATGTCTTCTGTTTTAGAAAGACATTAGATATCAAACAGCGATTTATTAATTTATTCATTTTTATAAAAGTCCATGAGAAGAAGTCAGACTGCCAGCCGTAGTGTAATTCACTCTGATAACACAGAGACTATAAATCTTAACTAACAGCTTCACATGCAAGGCATTTGATGTGTCTGGGAACCTGCTGTATGAAAGAAATTAGCTGTAAAAAAAGAAGCAAAATGCCAATTCCCATGGGAAGAGTCTGCAAGACTGGTAATAGATCATTTGTTCATTTGGAAGACACTTGTTCCTCTAGTAAAACAGCAACTAATATTTTTGCTTTCTACCACTCAGACAGGAAATATGGTGCTAAGGGCCAATAGACAGAGCAAATCATCGTGCTAATTACACGGTCAGTAAACATTTGCTCTCCCATGTTTCCTAAAGGTCTGAATAATTCCTGGTTAGAATTCAGTAGTGGAACTAGTCACCTTCTTCCTCTCTGATGTAAATACTGAGGAGAGGTATCACATTTTAGAGGATATCCAGGTTAAACACCCCTATTTTAACAGGATGATCGTGTCACCCTGAAAAGGTTGAGCACTACCACATTTGGAAAGGAAATTAGAAAGTTTTTGAACTATCAGAGGAGCAAGGTTCTGAAGCTGCCCCTCAATAGATAACAAACATCCAGATTCAGACAGCCTGATAAATTTACAAATGGGATTGTAGAGCAAGTTGCTTGCCAGGAATCTCTTTTTTTTTGTAGATGACAGATCTCTTCTAGTCCTGCATTCAACTTTCATTTACAAGTCAAATTTCTCACATGCAGAAAGAATTAAAATTAACCACCTGATTACACAAAAGGGCATGATATGGAAAAGCCTCTACTTTCCTACAAAAACAAGGCAAAATAAACGTATTTTCTTAAGGCACAGAGATCTACCTGCTTGTTCTAAGTTTTGGGTTTTACTATACCTGGTCAGACTCTGAAATTCTGACTACCCCAAAATTCTCTCACTGGGCCACATCTTCATCTCTGCTGACTTTCTACCAGGCAAAGATCTAGTCCAGGGACTGGCCAGAAACTGAACAATACCCTAGGTATCTGACCTCCTCTCAGAATGGGCTTGTGTGTTACATAGAGAGATCCGTCTACAGATTCCTAGTAAACTATCTTCTTTACATCCTCTCCATGAAAGAAAGCTACCTCCCATCCACACAGTACACAAATTCCTGACTGCTAGTCACTGGATTAGGATAGGCAAGTCATGGGATGCAGTTGTGTCAACATCAAAGGGAAAACAAACATTCAAGTGTTTTGAAAATGCTTCAGAGTGAAGTCCTGTTTCTCATGCACCCTGAGTGTATCTTCACCCTCATAAATTTTAACTAAAACAGCTCCCTAATAGTATTCTAAACAGCACAATTGCAGACAAAATACTTGACTTCCACCCACTGCTTCTCCATGCTCTCAACACGTGCCAGTCATTTCCATTTTGATGTATAGTTGATTTTAATGTTAAATGAGGGGGTTTTTGTTGTTTAGTTTAAGGAAGAAAAATGAAGACTCACAAAGTGGGAAGCTGGATTAGATCCTGCACTGGCACAGACTGTCAAACCCCTCCTAGAATCAGTAGAGCTGCTGCAGTTGGTACTGGGAATTACCCAGTTCTGTACAACTTTTCACATCTTTACTCAGTTATATCTCAGAACTGACGTTCCCAAAGAGGACACTACTTCGAGTGGTTTAAGTGCTGGATTTTCAGAGACTTGCAGGTCTAGTTAACAGTAGTGCTGAGCATAGGATTCTCAAATGTATGAGTAGAGCTTGGGGTTCCAAATATCTCCCTAAATCCAGCCATATGCTGGTGGTCCCCACAAATCAGCAGGGGGAGGGAATGAGCAGCACACCACTGAACCAGAAGCTGCTCCCAAAACTAGCCCTAAACAAGTCCAAGGCACTGAATTCAATTATCCGCATCAGGCTTGAACAGGGGGTGCTCTACGCCCATTGCACTGCTTGACAGCTACTGTCTCTTGTTATTTGACACACTGTTTATTCAAGGTAAAGTTTGAATGTTATGAGAGAGAATAGGACATACTTTTCCTGGACTTTTCCTTTGTAAGGGTTCAGCTGGAGAGAACAGTAATTAAAGTGATATTTTTATCCATATTTGTGACCCTTGGGATTTGATAGACTTTTCCTGTTGCAGCAGGTTCTTTTACTGGTCTTTAAAACACACTTTCACATTTTTATTTTCACCTCCATTAATATTTAAATGCCTCTATGAGGCATGACAGTCAGTTACTCTCTGCAGGAACTGAAGAACTCCACAAATGACTGTGCATTTATAAACACGCAGAAAGTACCACAGTTTTCTCCATTACTCTGTCATCAGAGATATCTGCTCTAGGTTGTGCTCGGAGCATTAGCCCATGTAGCCTGATATGAGTTCATGAGGCTGGAATTCAAAACACTAACCAGCTGTGGGAACCCGGGAAGAAGGCTGTCACACTAAATGGTATCCAGATTAGAGCTGTGAGAATTTGGGAAAGCCCGTCTAGCAAGCATGATCTCTTGGGGGGGGTGAGGGGGAAGGGAGGGGGAGAAACAGTTCCCAAGTTGTTAGATTCAGAAGCCTAAAGGAAACTAGGTCTCTCTGGTAGATATTGAAACTGCAAAGCTTGACTGGAACTAAGTCTGTATCAGGGGATATTTTCCCAAGGGAAGAAATCCAGCAAGTTATTTTCTTGAATTAAAATATAGATAAATACCTCTAAGATGGTTTTCTCTCCACAGTGCAGACTGAGGATCAATGCACACAACTCCCTAAAGAATCTGGCTGTGGTAGAAACTGATGGGAATCGTGGTCCAAAAGATGGACCCTCTGTGCTACCTTGTATACAAAGTATGTGTCTGAGATGCAGGTGCTCGATCTAAAACCACCACCAACTAGGCAGACAGATTTGAGTGAAGAGGATGACTACAGAGTTAGATATGCATGGAAAAGAGAAAAATGTAAATAATTTATTATTTATCTACTGATATTCCACATTGGGGGTGGGGAGGGGGAGAAGGGGCACAGCAAATCTTTTTGTCTATCCTCAGCTCCGATACCATAGGTGACTTAACATGGAGAAGTATCTTTACAACCAAAAACTGCAATAGTTTTTTTTAAAGGGATCTCTTTTCCAAATCTTGCTAAGGCACAGCATACTTGAAGACCAAGCCCCAAACTTTTACTTGCTACCCCTTTATAACACTCATTAAAAATTCTCTAAGAAAGTAGGAAAAATGGGAACTCTCTAGAGATGATGATTTTCATCCCACTTGGTTTCCTTGGATGTAGCAACACTAACACACCAATTCAAACACAGTGCCCATACACAAATGGAACTCGACAATTTCAAGCGAGGAGGAAGCCCTAATTTAGTTTTGGGCACATCCATCAGTGTCAATACCGGAAAAGCAATGCCCTTCAGGTGTTGGCTGTTTGAGGTATCCATCATGGGGTGGAAGAGGCCTGTTCAAAGGCAGATACACCTCAGGAAGTGATCTTTTTCTGCATACTCAGTTAGTGACCCCGAACACAGGAGCCACGCAGATGGTGTCAGATCCCTCTGAGACTCCAAGAACATGGCCCACAACCTGATTAATGTCACACCTGTAAGACTTGTGGGAGTAACTAATGACATATGTCTAGTGACATTCCCATTTGCAATTTCCCCCCTTTCATTAGAGGCAAATCTATTTATCTGCTAAACTGTGCTCCAGACTCAGAGGGAAGAAAAAAAAAATGGAAAAAACCCACAAGTGGTTCTCTGTCAAGATGTTAATTGGTCTGATTATGAAAGAAAACAATCACAGGGACAGGAGGAACAAACAAACAAGAGGGGCAAGACACTTACAGACTAATATGTATAGCGCCGAGACAACAAACCAAGGAAAGACAAAAGGGCACAACTTTCTTCCTCTTCATTAATGTGAGTGATTGGCAGTAGTCAGGAAAAGTCTGATGTTCTTTTTGTCCTGCAACATATTTTGTTTCTTCAGCAGCAACAATAATGAAAACAGCCATTATGTAATGGCTTTTTGTTGTTGAAAGTTTGGTTTGTAATGAAAATTGGCACTACAGTCACATTTTCCTTTGCATCAAAGCAAGCTGCAAACGCTTATTACTAGATGCCTTTTTTCCCCCCTGTTTTTATTTACTTTTCTATAACAAAATACTAGACAAAAAGAAGGCAGGGAACCGAATGGCTGTTAAATCTTTCAAGAAATGGATTCTGAGCATACCCTTCTTTTACAGCTCAGGAGAGTCTCTTTGCAGTAATGATAGAAATCAAAATAAAGTATCTCACACGTTCCCACCTCCATCTTCCTACACAGGGAAGTCCACATTCGCTTGTGGGGATCAACAAGTTCTGACTGTCATGCCTGTTCTTAGCTTAAGCCCTGTTGAAATCTCTGCTTGGGGTACTAGCCTCAAATTTGCTTTTGGCTGGCCTCCTATGTGTTATAAGATCAGATCCTGAAGACTTCCATACCTTGCATGTCTATACAACAGAACCCCTCGCTCCTTGGGAATCCCCGGATCAACCCGGGGCACCTCTCCAGTCAGCCGAGAGGCAAAAACTACAGATGCTGATTTTTCCTGAAGTTTCTTCCCCTTCTAGATAAAAACAGTACAAGTTCCTGCAGAAACCCATCTGGCAGTCTTTACTCATGCAAAACCTCCACCAACTCGCAGCATAGACATTGACTAGGGAAGGATGTGCAGGATTAGGCTGCAAGAGATTTAACCTGAGGCTAGTTAAATATGACTCATGAAACTAGACATCAATTATCAAGCATGAGACACAGATTAAGGAAGAAGTGGAAACTGTTTCTTTTCAGTAACTCATTTAAGAGGTCTTTGACAAGAAATGCACTTAAGGGTTTTAATACTCCAGCCATTCCAAACTGCAAGCGAATAAATCCAAAGGCCAAAGCACCTTGACCCCTAAACACTGATCAGCCAAAAAACAGTCAAGATAACATGTCCAGACCAACATCCTTTACCAGATTTCAGCTGTAGCACTACAAAGATTCAGGCTGTCATGATAAAAGACAGTAGAGCAGCTTTTCTGGCTTGCTTTATCAGCTGCCATGATTAGCAGCAAGATGGGTCTTCTAGTGATATAGTAAAGACAGGTTCACCTTTCAATTTGAAATCCTGACTGTAGACAGTTTCAAGCTGCCCAGTATTTATTACAGCAGCTTGCAGAAGCTTCAGACATGCATGAGGACCCATTAAGCTCAATATTGAACACAAGCAATTTGTAGGTGTCTGTACAGAACAAACAGTCTGTACAGATTTGCGAGTCAGGAACAGTCTCCTAAAATGAACAGAGAAATGGATGGGAATCACCAGCAGTTGAAAGGCTCCATCCTGTCTCTATCCCTCAGTTCCAATATAACTAGGAAGATTCACCGGTTCTACACTTCCCCCAGAATGTTTCAAGTGAGGTTTAAAAGAAAATTAAAATAGCAGTTATGCTCTAACAATACAAGGATGCCTCTGAAAATATTTACATACAAAGAAGGGCCTGCCCACTGTTTAAATAAGTCACTTGAATTTTTAGCAACTATTACACAAGGGGTTTTTTATTTGATTTTCTGCTTTTGATACTTATTAGCAAATAATTTTCATCTGTTAAACATTTGCATCTTATATTAGAAACATCAAAAGCTTCAGACCTTTGATGACACTCATCCCCATCAGAGCATAGCAAATTACAGCAACGAGAAAGAAAAATCTAAACAGAAGGCATTCAAAGAAAACCAGCATGGAAGGCAGAAACACATCTAGCTCCAAGCAATTATATCTTAATGAATAAACATTGTTCTCTACTGCTACCTCATGCTACGAGATACCCACAACGCAGTCAACAAACTTAATTCTTTCCATTCCTCTTCCTTCCTTATGGCAGCTTTGTCACTCGCGTTACAGCCTAAGGTCTGCAACTCTAGTATCAGCCAATATTGATGATGACTATGGAAGAATTTCAGCCCCAGAAGCAAGATGCTACCAGGGGGGAGGAGGAAATCTCGTATAGAAACGTGCAAGTAGCAGACACTTACCACCCAGTTTGTAGTGTCCATCATGCCACATACCTCTGAAAGGTCCTATGTATAAAGAGGCACGTATTCAAACTCTTGACATGACATGGAAGGTGGAGGGTGGGGAAGAAGGCAAAATTTGTTACTTGAAAATCCTTCACTGCCTTTTAGAGTTGAAGATTCTATTAAATAAAAAGTGCAAGATCTTTTAATTCAACTAGCTCTAAAAGTTGCATCAAGAAAATCCAAATGTTGATGACATTTAACTCCAATGTGACATCAGAAAACTGAAAGTGTTCTGTTACCTATAAGCATAGCTTCTCTCTCCTGAATAAACTGCCCTAAAAATAAATATAAAAACCCCAATAAACAGTAAAGTTATGTGCAAGACTGGATTATCATTTCAATAGATGCATTACTAGAAGTCTTTTAGATACAGCTTGAAGCTTGTCTCTGGAGTTCCCGTTACAACTCTTGCAGGTGGAATGCATTAGTTAACTCTTCACCTATGTTAGGCAGGGAAATAGCTACATTTGTTTACTTGAAATAATTCCTTTCTCCACTAAGAGCATCATAAGTCCAGAGTTTGCTACACTTTCCAGTCCAACCACAGCTTTTTATTGTGCTAAACCTAGCCTATATTTTACCAGTTACACATTGTAAGGTGCTCTGTAAGATGAGTAGGAAATATCCTTTTCTTTTCCAATTTAGGATTGGTAAGCATCATTTGGGCACAATCCCTCAGCAATATAATGTAGGCAGATATAACTAGTGATCGACACAGCAATCTCATAAGTGTCTTATTTACAGTTTTAAGACTACATATAGCAATAAGAGAGATGACTTTCACTGGGCGGGGAGTCCCTATTCCAACAGCAAGCTGGCAAGCCTCTACCACCCATGCACTGTTGTGCTAGCACAGAGAAGAAAACAGCCTGCTGCTTATGGCACCAGAGTTACAGAAAGAGACAAACACTTAATCCAGAAGCAAATGGACCAGTGGAAAAAAAACCATGATTCTCTAAAACAGGATTTCCTCCATGGTCTGGTTAAGCAGCAGCAACACCACACACTGCTCTTCAGTGGGGTCAAGCACAAAGCTACAAGCTTGCCCTCCAGTAAAATAAGTAAAATGGGAGTTTTAAAGCCTTCCAGGATTTTTAAAGCCTTTAAATAGCTCATGTAGCTATGCACAGTAACATAGCAAAGAGTTTCTACCAGTATGAACATAACTTCTGCGCACACAAATGCCAGGATTACGTACTCCAAACTTTCTTCTCTCATACCATATCTGTCGCATCTCTATCCAAATGTTAATTCACATAAGAAATAACCAACAGATGCAATAAGCAGAAGGTTAAACAAAAAAGAAAAATATGACAAACTACAGGATAATCAACATCAGCATGATGAAAGAAGCCTTAATAATCAATAAAAATTATTAGATTTTTAATAAAGAAGTTTACTTCAGTGTTGATCTAATAATTTGACTGAAATATTTATAACTTAGTTTCAGTGGAACGTCCTAAAATTGTCTTTTGCACAGGTTTATGCTAAACCTACAGTAAGATGAACATTTAAAGAGGAGTATCTTAAAACTATTCACATTGCAGAAATTGTCCTATAGATAGTGTCTCTTTCAGTTGACAATTAATGCAACCATAAAAAGAAAAGGAAAAAATGTAAGTGCCAAGGGATGGGAAATGGAAGGCCTAATTTCTTTTGCAAAATTGAAATTGGGGCTGAAATAAAATTCAACCTGTTGGCTAAAATCTGGCACTCTTCCTATTAAAATACCTTCCTAATCAGTTCCACATGTTAGATGTATATCAAACTGGACCTTGCACTTCTGGGGAAAACACCACTGTTGATTTTATTTTTATTCTATGTAGTACCCTACATATTTCACACACCCAGGCCTTTTTTGTTTTTAAACCAAGCACACCATTAGTATACAGAAATAATGCTAATAGATAGTGCCAAGTCCTAATAAACACCTAAAATATTTTTCTAATTAGCAAGTTGTGAGGTGTCCAAAACTGAAGTCAGCAAAAAGCTCTTTTACCACAGGACAGGGTAGTCATTCAGAGACACTAGATGTAGTACGCTGAACTGTAACTTGGAGCATACACATATGCAAGGGAATATAATCTCATAGCAACATTTTTCTTCGGTGATGCACTTATTTTTTTAAGCACATATTTAAATCCAATCAACATTTAAAAGAATTGAAAAGCACGTTGAAATGCTTTACCAAGCTAGGCTCAAGAAATTACTCACTTCCATAAATTACTCTGATATTAGGCTGCAATATGAACTGGGGTTGCCCACATATCCCCTTCCTGAAGGCAAAGGGCCAGGAGTCCAAGCATCATTCTCCCAGTCCCAACTACTAATCTGTTTAGCTGTGCCACTTGCAGGCATTTTACCATGGTAAAAAAAACAGCAGTATCTTCCTATTTTACAGTCTTAAAAGCCAAGGGAAAGCAAGGAGGGATTTTTGTCTCAGCACCGTGTCTGTGAGTCACACTGCCTCCCGGGGCTGCTCCTTGGGTGGTACAGTTTACACACCCATCCCTCGCTCAGGGGATGTGCCTAAAGTCACCATCAAGCCCTTTGCGAAGGGAACAAAAATTTTACATACGCTTGGTCATATGGTCTATGTGATGTTATCCAGCATGTAATTTACATGACCAAATTTTTTAAAGCTCAGATTGTTTGCTTCCAAAGTAATCCCAGTGGAAAGCATTTCTACTTCCCCGTTTCCCTGTTTTGAGTATCTTTTTTTTGTGCTTTGGTTTTCCAGGTCCTCTTATAATTTATACCACCTACTCAGCAAGTTTCAATGCAGTCAATACTGACTGACCACATCCATATAGCAACTCAATGCTCGTTCCAATTACTTTCAACAATACATGGATTAGATTACACACATGCTGCCAGAAAAAACGATCTACCTCAGATTTAAATCATTAAGAATGACCCTCTGGAGACAATAATCTCTCCTAAATGTGAAAACTACAGACGAATGTCAGAATGCTGTCTGGCCCAGGAATGTTTCCTCATAACAAGGCTAGTTTGTGCAATCAATGAGGCTGACAAAATCTCTGATACGCTCTCAGAGCCTGATCCAAGGCACAGTGAAGTTTATGGTAACACTCCTATTGACTAGAGCTGTGTGGGAAACTTTCTGATCCACGAGAATGTTTGAGATTTTGAAAGCTCCTTCCCCAAACTGAATAGGAAAGAAAAATTGAAATCTCAAATTTTTGCAACCTGAAATTCTACTTGCATCACTCCCCTAAGAGAGACAAGATAAAAAAAAAAATCAACCTGATTTAAATAAATTATTTAAAAGTGAAGGGAAAAAACTAAGTTCTGAAATTAAAGCTCATATTTTCAAAATCAAAGACTTCATATAAAGAAATCGGCATTTTTCAACAAAAATGTTACGTCAAAAACTTACTGAACAATTCCAACATTCTCTCCTGAATAGAGCAGGCCTTTCCTGCATGAGGGAGTTCACCTGGGCTATTTTACTCTTCAAAAAAAATCCATCGTATACAGGCACTCTATTCATCTTTATTACAAGCATAATTTATGTTCCAGCCACTGAAAAGGGATGATCTCATTGTGCACCAAGAGGTGGAAGCCATTTGGTACAAGGAGTCTAAAAAAAGTACAGTAATTCCTCACAACTAATTGCAAAATGTAAACACCACACCTTTCATTTTTAGTTAATTATGTTTTCTTCTACAAGGTGATAACTGTCAAATCATGTGTCTTAAAGTAGCATTTTTCAGCCCTGAAGGTCTTGAACCCCTGCATTCATATTATAGCAAAAGCCACTGGATGGAGCTGTTATAAACAGTCTCACAAGCTGGGAGAGTGAGTCATGTTTAGTCTTTAAGAAATCTGCATTGTCATTATTTTTAAGACATTTCCAATGGAAAAGCTGTTACAAGCAGCAAGGAAAGTTTCTCTGTTTATAATATTTACACAGAGTTCCTGCTCAGTAGGCAACAGAGATCCACCAGTTTTGCAGAAGCAGAGACCCTCAAAGGCCCTCAAAGAAGCAAAGGCCCTAAGATATGACTGGTGTATTTTGTGTAATAAGAGCAAATGACACTAAGAATACACACCTATATCCCCATACCAGTTTCATTTCTTTTGAAGAACAACCACCTTGGAAAACCCTCAATATGGATCATCATTCAAAAAGGTAAGCAGAACCTCCACTCCATGCAGAGTGGAGAGAGGAAACAGACATCTATTGACTTCCTGTAGTCATAAAAGAAAACACGCACAAAAGCTGGAATTTAAACTAAAAAATTCTGATAGCAAATGCTAAGGCAGTCACCTATGTATTAAACAGTTCCTGCCAAAATTTGAGTCATTGCAATCCGTACTTCTTAAGAATGGTAGTTTCCCAGACAAAACATCACTGTAGTTAATAGCTGAGGAGTTTGTTATTCTTTCCATATATGCATGTGTACATATATATGAAATACTGAAAATCCAAGAACTAATAATAAACTGGGTGACAGCACCTGTAAATAAATGGGTCCTCCATGAGAATTTCTGAATGGACATTTTCCATCTGTAACCAAATATGTCTGAGGGCCATGTGACTTGTCTCACCTCCAGAACCTAGAGCACACTTTTCCACATGATAGAACAGACAGCATCCAAGACTTGAGCTGAATGTTCAAAGAGCAGCAGGCCACGTTCAGAAACACCCTGCAGCAGTGCACACGTTGTGTTCAATACCACTGTGGAATGTGCCACTCCAGAAGCACATATGCACACTGTGCAGTAAATCCTTGTGCTCCTCCTGCGCCTTGACTTTGACAACCAGCACAGTAAGTTAAGCTTCATATTTTTCATAACAACTTCAAAATAAGTGCATGTGTCAGCTTAGCCAGCAATCTACCTAGGTATCTCCACCTCATATCTCTGGCTTTCGATGAGCTGTCAGGAAATTCAGGATAGCAGTCAGTTCCCTCATTTCTAGCTAGAGCCTAAGGCCAGTTTTGCAGACACTCATTTAACCTCCCACTTTAAACCTCTTGCTGAGTGTGCCATGTTTTATATCATCAGCCACCTTTCCATAGCTATCATCTTAGCTCCCACCGCAAGCAAATTCAGCAGCTTTCCCAGCACAGGAGCCCTCTCGTAATGCTTCCTGGACAAAGGAGTACTAGAGACCCATGACTCCGACCCCTTTTTCTCATGTCCTCGCACCTATTCACTGCCTTCTTTCCAAATCACCATCCAAATGCAAAGTCTCATCTGTTGCCTGAAAGGTTTTCACATTATGTAGCAGATGGAAAAAATGCTTAATTTGTCTCCAGTTTGTTGTATCAATGCTACGCATTGCACGTGCTGTTAAGAAAGAAACTAGGGAGTCAAAACGTGCTTACATCTTGCTCCTTCATGGGTTGTGGGTCAAGTAAGGTCCTCCAGGGCTAAGGAAAGACTGCGTCTCTCCTGAGAATAACTGAATAGCATAAACCTGAAGTTTGTAGAGGGCAGGATGGGTCCAAATAACCTTGTTAGACAAGAAGCAAAGAGCACAAAGGGAACCTGGCAAACTCCTGAGAGAAGCAGAGACTTCCTACAGCAAAGACCATAAAAAAAGCTTCAACATTTGTGGAAAGACACAGAATATTCAAAGGCACTGCATGGAATTAGCTGCAACCTCAACAGTCACCAATAACTATGAGACACAAAGCAAGACTCAGGGATATAAAGCACACTGCAAGAATGTAGTCAGAGAATAAATGAATTGAACTGGTCTCACTTGGAATTTGTGAGCTTTCTACACCATGGGGTTATGTGCAGAGTTTTTCTTGCCATTTTTTAACAAAAGCACAGCCTAAGAAACTGTGAGCATTTTGGCATCTTCTGGCAAGTTTATTTAAGAAATAAGTGGCATAGTTCTACTTCCAGACTAAGGCATCATCCTATTACAGATGGGCTCAAAATATTTTTTTAGAGAGATATATGTATGAAGACTACAATAGGAGTGTGTCAAAAAGGCCATCAAGAGGTCTGTCCTGCCAGGGATAGAGAGAAGAGAGTTGTATGTACATTACTCAGCAAATGATTTGATGTTCAAAATACTCCTGAAAGATATACTTTCATTAATTGATAACCTCTTTGTTCTCCATCCCCAGTCTTAGTTTCCATCTATATTTTGAATGGGTCTCTATACAAAAATTACATGGTTTTATTCGCAATCTGCATATTCCCATGCATAGAAGATGCTCAATTGGGAAGGCCATGTACAGTAATTCTATCTGTCCCCAGTATTATCTTTAATTAAATTTGGAAGTTAGATGCCCATTTTCTGTTTGGCACTCGTACTTTTTTAGGCAGAGCAAGCTAAAATAACTATATTGTTCTAATGCAGAGGGAATTTCCACACTATCACAGCTTTATGAATATGTATACACATAAGGCTGTTCATCCCAGCAAGAGCATGGAAAAAATTTACATCCAACTTAAAGACAACTTTTTACAAAAACAGAAAATTACACTTTCATTCTTTGAAAAGTCCTTTTGATTTTAAGTAGATGACTAAGTGGAAAAGAATAAAGAGTGACAGGAAAAGTTAAAAAAGAAAAGGAGAAAAAAAAACAAGGGAACAAAGCTTACAAACTTGAAATCAAAACTCAAAAGTTCTATCAGTAATTTTTCTAGGTATGAGAATTCCTTCTCTAAACATCTCTAAGAAAAAGTATTTTGATTTCTCTTAATTTTGAAAAACGTTTTCTGCATCTGAATCTGCACTATTACTACTATTGTTGTTATGCTTGTTACAACAACGCCAGTCATCACCAAGGACTCCACAAGTACAATAGACACACATGCACATATATACTAAAAAGGCAACTTTTTTTTAGTATAAAAGAACATTTGATTATTAGCATGATATCATCTATCATGATATCATTATCATGATATCATCTTAACTAACACATGTTCTTGTCATTTACCAATTTTGAAAATGCAAAAGAACAGGAAGTTTCTACATAAAACACATCAGTTTTATATGAAAAAATAAAGTCAGTCACAGCATTCTTCATCCCTGAGATAAAAGGGCAATTTACTTCCTCTGCTCTTTACTCATACATGCCACTTGCACTCTAGAGGACTCAACAATGCAATGAATTTTGAAATTAGAAACACCAGTATCTCTAATATTTTTTAAACCTAAGCTCACCTTTTTCGGCAGGAATATAACATAGCTCCATTCCTGATGATTAATGATCAAAAGACAGTTAGCTAGAGAAAGAATGTTGTTTTAAGTGCAAAGTCTAAACTTCATGAACTTCCAGAATAACTTTTTCTGTCATTCTGGAGAAGAAAGGAAAGGAAGTAAACCCAAGCCACTGAACTCTCTGGATTGCACAAGCCTGCAACAATCACAAGAATCTCATTTCTGGCTTCAAATGTACACCACAATCATGATAAAAACATATTCAACACTGACATTTTTGACAGTGCACTCTTTAGGTGAAAGCCAGAACTCACAGGTATCACAGGTAAACAGCATCAACTATGAGCAAAAAAAGTTCCTCTATTTTGTCTCTAAAACTGTTTTTTCAACACCCAAGCAGACATAGATGCATGCACTTGCTCCTTTTATGCTGTTGGGAATTTTGCCAGCATGTAGGATTAAACCACATTTCCATATCGTACCCAGATGTGCAATCAAGAGAACATCCTAGAGCACCACCTCCACAGTCTGCCCTAAGAATCAAAGCCGTTCTTTATCCCACCCACCATTAACATCTCTCCATAATTCATCAACTAGTGAAAAAGGACAGCCCTTATACTGAAATACTGCACAGACTTAGAGTCCTGATTTATTTAATTTAATGGGTATTGTTGACTACAAGACCTGCCTCTAATTTACTATATTGTAAACTAACTGCTCGGAAGCAGCACATGTTTTCCCAGGCTTCAGCTACACTATTTGAGGCAATCCATTCCCTGTAGTAATTTCCACTGAGAAAAGGGAGGCAAAGGGATGCAGCTGTGAGGTGTCTGCCCATGTCTGACCCTGGGTCAGCAGGCAGGCTGTGCGGGCAGCAGCAATAGCCCAGGAGGTGCTGGAATCTTAACCTTCTGGAGGATTTTCACAGCACCGCATTTTTGCGGTGCGACTCTTCTTCCCCCGCCCCTGCCAGCCCCATCCCTAGCATAGCTTGAGAACAATACACAAATGTGATTTCAATTAGGTCAATAACAAATTCATGAAGGTTCAGCCCTCACCATCTGTCCAAAGGGAGCAAGGCTCTGTTTGGCTTGGGGCTTGGGCTCCCCCCCACCACAGCCTCCTTTCTTACGAATACTATTTGACAAAGCCATCTACATAACAGAGAGATTTAATGGGTTTTATGGCAAAAAAACAAAAGAGCAAATTAAGGCAGTTCCACTATTAATTCCCACCACATTGGAGCGTTACATACTTCATCACTTAACATGTACATAATTTAGCATGATTCAATATTCAAACACATTAAACAAAGGCAGAAAGACAATAGTGAAAACCTATTAATAACTACTAATTCTTCCTTTACAGAGCAGTTATGTCTATCTGAAACAGCAATCTCACTAAAAACTTCAGTTTTAAAAATATTAGGTACACTTTGCATTAGAAGCAAAAAAATTGACCAACATATCTGGAGCCAGGATAACTAAACAGTTGGAATTTTATAGTTTGTTACATGGCTGTCTCAAAATCTTTACTTCCTGTACACATACATATAGTCACTAAAGTTAGATTTTAAAGGTAATTTAAATCTTGATATATCCTGTCAGATGCTTTGTGCTACAAAGTGCTTTCCAGAGGAAAAGGTCATGGATAGGTCTACACAGGCAAACTAGTGCCTCACCCTGTGGATATTTTACATGTGGTCACTTCCACAGCACTACCTTTCTGAATTAACTCAGGTGGTCTGTGGCCCTGGGCCAGAAAGTTTCATGTCCAGACCTCATTTCTATTGCATGAAGGGAAGAAAAAAAAAATAAAGTGCCATAAACCTGAATGCAGCAAGAAGTCTCAGTGCACACTGAGACATGAATGCACATCCAAGAGAAGTCCAAACACGTGGCACAAGGTATGTTTTAGGATGCTTTGCAGAGCCTCGGCCATTACAGTAACTGCCTCAAAAACATGTGGGCGAAGAGTAGAAGGGTGGGGAAGAAGACAGAAGGAGAAAGATCTTTCTAACATACTGAAACAATTTATTGGAGCAGATTTAATCATTTCACTCATGAAGGGAGTAAAATCATGCTAAACTTGCCACACTGAAGATAATGGAACAAGTCATGGGAAGGAAGAAGTTACTGATTTAAAGAGCAACAAGGGAGAAAGCAGCAAAATTATTTGCTTTGTTTTAAGATACTCTGTAAGGTTATGTCATCACACTGAGATGTAAGGATGAGTAATTTATTCAGATCATGGATTTTCCACCCAGGACTTTTCTAGCTTTGCTTCAGTCAATACAAACTTACTTAACAATTCAACATCACTGTTTTCAAAAATATGGTAATTTTCTATATTAGGAAACTGCTTAACTTCTCTACACTAAAAATCTAATACTCTTCTACATGTTAACTAAATCAAACTCTTTATTTCCCTTTCATTGCTCAACATCTAAAGTCTGAAAGGAATCCTTGCACACTAACAAAGCTATCTAAAATGTGGGAATATACCAGGCAGTAGAACTCTTAGAAATTATTTACCAACTGGAGAAAGGTAAATTGATATCACCTTTGCTCTTTCATCTCCTAAAACAATGGTTGCACATAATCACAAAT
Source organism: Phaethon aethereus (assembly GCF_964289735.1). NCBI lineage: Eukaryota > Metazoa > Chordata > Aves > Phaethontiformes > Phaethontidae > Phaethon > Phaethon aethereus. Next base: position 123,612,211 of record NC_138576.1, read on the forward strand.
GGAGACAAATTAAGAAGATGAGGAAGCAGAAATCAATTCTTCCACTTACAAATCATTAAGACATAGGAAGATTAACCCTAAGTTGTAGTTATACCATTCAATGCAAACATAAGTGACAAAAATTAAAGATTGAAACACAATTAGAAAAGACTGAATATCTAAAAGCATTCAGTATTGGCTGAAATGAGTCTAAGGGAGCTTTAGTATGGACTTCAAGTGAGTCACGACTAGGTGCAAACTGGTTTTGAAAACCTGTTTCTGGACCTGTATTTCAGCAATTTAGTAAGAGTCAGGGACATCCACTCAAAGCCTGCTCCAAAATCCATCTCCCTGACAATCCAGCCCTGGTGAGTCATCCTATTTTGGATGACTATGGGACTGAGCAGCAGCAGAGCTGCAGCTCTGTGTTTTAGTAACATATTCATAGATTGACCATTCCTGGCACTGTGGAAAGAGAAGAGCAAAGGATGCAACCATAGCCTAGCCCTCTGGTCACAGGCAGATCACCGAAATCTTACACAGACCTACCCAGGAAGAAGTTGGTACCTCAAAGTTAACTTAAACCTTCCTTTGTGGGAATGGAAATTCTCACCTCATATCTTTCACCAGTGCACTTATTCCACTCTTACTCTACTTGACAAGATAACTTTGAACCTTTGGAGAAGCCTGCAGCCATAGCAATGCAAAAAGGTGTTCCTAGAAACCAAATTCAGAGTTTTACCTTTCAGACTTTTGAATTGAATATTTCTCCCTCCACACTCTTTACACACTGAATGATAACTATGTGGGGATTGATATGAGAGGGAAGAATTTGGTTTTATTTTTAGTAACTCTGTGTGATGAAAACAATGAACATTTTACCTCCAAATGTAGAGAAAGCAGAACTTGGGTGTTTATACTATATCTTTAGAGAGCTGAAGCTCAGAATTCAATTATATTTCATGTTCTGGTTACTAACAACCTTTATCAGACATTTCTTGTCATTCATTGCTTCTACAGTCTGCAGTTTGTAATGAACAAATTTGCAGTTGCTTCAGCGCACGGCACCACTTGAGTGGCACAGTTATTTATGACATCCTAAGGAATGATTAGTTTCACTACATTATTTTGTCAAATAATGAGATCCTTATGCACAAAAAAAGGGAAATTTAACTCAGTATAATATTTTTTGGAAGGCACAGAAGCCTGAGCAACACCTGGAGTACTCTTAGATAAAGCAAGGCTATGAGAAGACGTCAAGTCTGATATACTATTGGCCTTGTCCCACAGTGCATCTTTCCAAAATATTATTTGAATATCTTATTGACAAAGTCAGCATGGCTAAAACAGGCAGTCTGTGAGATCAACATGAATTTCTACTAAGGGAATTTTGGAAGTTTCATAAATCTTATCCAAAATATTTAAGCCTGCTGGGCTTAAATCTAATGGCATTTGGATTGCATAATACATCTTCCTTCTGATAAGCCTAGAAAGTTGAATTCTTCAGCAAAACATTTTTTACACCACTTTTAACAGAGTGCAGAGATATAAAAAAGCATGAAACGGAGCTGCCTTCTCAGACTTTCAAATTATTCCAAGAGTTCAACTAAGTTCATTGCAAGAAATTAGTGACATTTTAATATAATGCCCCTTTTCTTTAAGACTAATTACACCATTGCCATCCTCCACTTAACAGTACTGTCTAAAAAAACCCTAAAATTGTCTGCAAATGTATAGAATTTGCTTACGTGGAAACATATTTCAAGTGACACTCAAAGACCGGTTTTTAAGAGAGCCTGGCACCCAGAAGCTTCTGGCATGAAATTGAACATAAGTTTTTCAAAGGCAGATTAGCACTCAATACTCAGCAGTTTTGGAAAAACAAGCCCTATTTGAGCCTTTCTGAAAAATCTGCCCTTGATTACGGAAATTCAGTACGATCAGTTCTGAGAAGAGAAACTCATCACCACTTGCAAAACACTTTGCTGCCCTACCGTATCAGGATTTGGCAAGAAGAGCGTATATTCTTCACTGTCAGTTTCCATCACAACTAAATGAAGCCAAGACTTTCAGTTAAGGTAAATGTTGAATTTTTTTATTTAATAGAAACACCCCATTCCTATGAACCCATTATCTAATAAAAAACAGCTCTGACTTCAGAGTAAGAAGATATAGAAGAGGAGTTTAAACTTTAGAGGGAATAACGTAGTAAATTATTACATTCAGGGATTATATCCTTAACTGGTGTAAACTGGCTCAACTTCAACAGAGACGTGTTGATTAACATCAGTACATGATCTTGTCTAACCTGTTTAGAACTGACGTATGCGTGCACTCTTGTGGTATTAGCTCAGAATATCTAACATTTACTTTCAGCTGTCAGCAGGTACTAGTCAAAGAAAGAGATAATTCTTCACTTTAAGTTTTTCTTCCCTGTTTTGTACAAATTCCAAAAATCTATTTTCTTTTATTGTACTTTGGTTATTTTTGCTCATGGAGGCTTTGGGACAGCAGCAGTGGAAACTGAAGCTGTCTGGTTAATCTGAGGTCAAATTTTGTGTAGGCAGCTGCAATCCAAACTTCCCCACCCTGCCCTACCACTGACCCAAACTCTGACCTGCTGAGACCACCCCCTCGCTCCTGCAACAACTCGGTCCACATTTCTACTGAGTGAGCACAGACAGTTAGCTAAAGTGCCAAAATATCTATGTGTGAAAATATATACGCACACTGTCAGGTCCCTGTGACTTTTTCTGTTGGACAATAACCAAGACCACCAAATGCATCTGGCAGTCTGGAATCTTATGTGATGAATCAAGTCACTTAGTACATGTACTTTGTCCTTGTGAACAAGTTCCATTTTGAAATAAAGCAGTGGTTGAAGGGGAAAAAGAAAACACACACAGAGCCACCACCACCCTGCAGCTTCATGCATCTACAGGCATCTACAGCAAGGTTCTTAAATCCATCTCTAAATCTGTGACAACTGCAAAAATACTGAGCTGCCTAAAATCACATTTACCATAGCTGTGGCAAGCTGCTGGGTGTTGAGCACTTCTGAAGTCAAGCCACTGATTCAGAGACCTGAATATGGATTTAAAACATGCATTTCTGAGGGTATATAAGTGATCAATCAGATTAGTCTCCCTAATACATGGATATAGTCTTCAGGAACTTTGAAAATCCCATCTTAGAAACCTATAGTAAATTCTGGCCTCCTAACATTTATGTTACATGCATTACTTTAACCCTTAAGCTCACAACCAAGGTTAACTTCATTGATTTCAGTGCTGTAGCACTGTAGGGAGCATCAGCTGTGGAGAGCTGACCACCTGAACGGTTAAGCCAGAGGAAGGGTGAGAGGAAGTTTTACCATCCTCATTTTACAGGTGGGAATCTGAAGCACAAGGAAGGAAAGGAGGGGCAGGAAAGAAGGGAAAGATGTGATATGTTCAAGGCCACCCAGGAAGATTGTTGCACAGCAAGAACACAAATCCACATTTCTCACTCCACCCCCTTTCCCTCCTCTCCACATACAAGGTCTCCAACTCTCAGAGCTGCATGAGAGTTTATATGGGTCAATACTATTGTGTACAGTGATTACCAAGAAAAGCCCAGGTCTTCACAGGTGCCAGAGGGTAGAACTCAATTTGCAGCTCCTGAACCAGCCCAGCAGAGAAAGGAACAGTATATAAGTGAGCACTTGCATCCTGCTCCTGAGGTTCAAGGAAGGAGACAGAACTGGCAACAGAATCCTCAGTAAGGACTACAGTGGAAAAAAAAATCAGAAGCATGGTAGATGAGCATTACTTGATAAACACTGACTACTGAAGAAGCGGGAGAAAAGGAGGTAGCTTAAATGAGCAGTTCAAAAGGCCAATTCTGCTGATTTTAGAGAAAGCAGAACAACACAGGCCGATATGAAAGCAGAAAAGCCAGAAAACGCAGGACCTAAGTCTAACTGGGCTGATGACTTGCTGTGTTACTTTTTGTGCAAGTCGCCCCAACCCTTCTCTCTCACTAGTTACAAACTGTGAATACCTTGAGACAAGGGCTGTAACCACATCTGTCTTCATTTCACACTGACCTGTGGACAGTCACCACATGAGTTTCAACCCTCTTACTACTCAGACAGAAAGTTTGCAATGCAATTCTGAAAGCTTTTTATGCCCATAATAGCTTATGTAGCTAGAGGTTCAGTTTATTGCCTAAGCATTGTTTTTAAACAGGTTAAAAAAAAAAATCAACCACAAGAACAGCCAGGATACTGAAGTACTTGCCAACCTACATTTCTTAAATCCTCTCCAAATGAGGAAGAAGTTCACCCCTGGTTGACAGAAGAGCTCAAGCGTAGGATGTCCCCAGCTACCCACAGGCAGAGCCAGGCACAAAAAGCAGCAACACAGGTAGAGCTCTGCCATGGAGTCACACAGAGCTACTGGTACAAACAGACCCGAGTGTTGGTTGCAGGGGTTTCCTGTACAGGGAAGGCACACCTTGTGGGTCTACACAATGAAGTCCCAGCAATTGTGGCTTTTAAGAATTACTATTAGAGGATTTTAAAACCCACAGGAAAAGAGATGGCTTGATTGTCTCCCAGCTAACTGGAAGCATGGCCCAGCATGGTGAATTGAAGACATCCTGCCAAGCTTTAGGTAACATCTATAGTGCCACTGATAGCCCAGTTGACCAACAGAGTTCCCCATCTGACAAGCAAGGATGGATTTCCTCTTAGGTTTTTATAGGAAGTATTTGATACACAGAGACCAGTAAAACCAAGAAGGTTATTAGCTAGGTAGAGTCTGGTTTCCAGACCTCATAGAACATTATTGTTCACAATGTTCAACATCGTTGATCTTCTGGAGGGTAGGAGGGCTCTCCAGAGGGATCTGGACAGGCTGGATGGTCTGAGGTCAGCTGTATGAGGTTTAATAAGGCCAAGTGCCGGGTCCTGCACTTCGGTCACAACAACCCCGTACAATGCTACAGGCTTGGCAAGGAGTGGCTGGAGAGCTGCCTGGCAGAAAAGGAGCTGGGGGTGCTGGCTGACAGCCAGCTGAACATGAGCCAGCAGTGTGCCCAGGTGGCCAAGAAGGCCAACTGCGTCCTGGCCTGTATCAGAAATAGTGTGGCCAGCAGGAGTAGGGAAGTGATTGTGCCCCTGTACTCGGCACTGGTGAGGCCACACCTCAAATACTGTGTTCAGTTTTGGGCCCCTCACTACAAGAAGGATATTGAGTTGCTGGAGCATGTCCAGCGAAGGGTAGCAAAGCTGGTGAGGGGTCTGGAGAACAAGACTTATGAGGGGTGGCTGAGGGAACTATGGTTGTTTAGTGTGGAGAAGAGGAGGCTAAGGGGAGACCTTATCGCTCTCTACAACTACCTGAAAGGGGGCTGTGGTGAGGTGGGTGTTGGTCTCTTCTCCCAAGCAACTAGAACAAGAGGAAGTGGCCTCAAGTTGTGCCAGGGGAGGTTTAGATTGGATATTAGGAAAAATTTCTGCACTGCGAGGGTGGTCAAGCATTGGAACAGGCTGCCCAGGGAGGTGGTGAAATCACCATCACTGGAAGTGTTTAAAAAACCATGTAGACATGGCACTTTGGGACATGGTTCAGGGGGCATGGTAGTGTTGGGTTGATGGTTGGACTTGATGATCTTAAAGGTCTTTTCCAACCTTAATGATTATGTGATTCTGTGATTATATCCATCACTAGGCTCTAGTCTACACACCATAGACTGCATTTGTGAGAACCAAACATTACATACACTTCAGCATTTGTGTTCAGAGCAATAGGGCAATTTTGAAGCAAATCCACCATCCTCACTGATCACATCCAGGCTTACCTTAGTGTGGTTTAGTATGGCATACAAGCTAGGTACCTTCTCTCCAAAGTTTTGACTTTGCATGGTGATATATTCAGTCCAAAGTATGCACTGATGCACATACAACAGATAGTCAAGGAGCTCAGCACTGACTGCTTTGACCTATCAATCCACTCCTACTACACGAGATTACTCACTAACAAATCCAAAACCAACGCAACTTGGAAATTACTATCCATTAATTGCTCTGTTGATAGCAGCATTTTATTAAGAAATAATCACCACAAGCAAAGAGATAAAAGCAAAAAGCAAACTATACAAGAATTCCTGCAGGAAGAGCAGCATGGCAGTATGTGTAAACTGAAAATTGTAGTAACCAAAACACAACACAAGTCTTGTCTGTACTGCTATGAAAGTTATTTTCACCATGAAGGTTCTCTTTTGAGAACAGCAGAGTTCTGTTCACAGAAGTGTTCTCCCTCTGAAAAAAATAGGTTGTAAGTAGACATGCTTCCTCTAGAAATACTAATTTCAATTTTTGTACACATTTCTTCAAAAATAGAAGAATCACTGAAAAATAGAAGTATGTCAAGTCAGCAGTCTGAAAACAAATTAAGTTTTCATTTTAACTGGATCAAACGTCAGATTGCTTGAGTTTTTGCTTTACTAACATTTTAAGGTTTTGTTCTGCCTTACAGGCAAGTTAGCCTTTAAAGTAATGAACCTCTTAAAGAAGAAAGATTATCACCTCCACTCAAAGGAGGGGCAGAGATTAAGTATTACTACCTTACAGAGGTGTCAGCTAGTTCAAAACCTGGCAATAAGCACAAGATCCCCCCCACATACACCTTTCCCCTATATAATTGACCCAAAATATGAAAAAAAATATATGTACACCTTAATTATCTTATCATTTTCCCAGCAGCAGTTTGTCAGCATTAGCACCCTATTAATAGTTAGGCACATATTAATCTTTAGGACCTGACTGAAACCCACTGTTGTCAACAAAAAGAAAGATAATGAGAAATTCTACCTTTCTACTGATGTCATAGTAATGAGGAAGGTAAGCACAATTTAAAAAAAAAACCAACCAAAAACCACATAACTAAGCTTCAAATCTCATCCATGCAATTTAACTCAGGAGAAGGGTGGGTTCGGCATCCTGTTGCCCAGTCATCCCTGATTTCATTGAATACTGTAAACACAGCCACCAGAAGAAAAAAAGTCTCTATTTCAAAACTTGCCTGGTAGAGTACGTACATGTGTTAGGACATGATAGCACTCTTGAGGCTTTCAAGCCAAGACATTCACAGGCTGTAATGAAAACCAAAAGTTTCTTCCATTGCCCAAATCAATACACATTCCTTTAACCCACTGACAAATAGGAGACTGATGAGAGATTCCCAGTGATTAGTCAATTTTTTTCCTGACAGTTTAATGGGATTCTAGGAGTGCCATATTAGCCAGCAGAATACCAATATAGCGTTTCTTTCTGCCTTTTCAGCAGTGAGAAATGTGCGTAGATTTGGGGTTAAAACAGATACACAAGCGATTCTAACACTACTGAATGGAAGTACACCTCTGCATTTTTAGACTGAATGGGAGTTTCAGCCCATAAAAGAAATAGCAAACATTAGAATGCCACCAATGTGATCTGAGTTAATATAACTACCATGACATTATATGCAGTATGCATTATATGCAATATGCATTATATGCAGTATACTGCATTCTTCAGAAAGGGAAAGGGCTATTTCTCTCAGGTTCCATTAATCTTGGAAATGGGAAAGCCCATTCTAGAGGTGACGAGGAGCAAAACGAGTGACACTCAGCTATATGAAGCAGAACACCCAGCCAAAATCTGCTTGCTTAGAGACAGATGGCAAATACAGCCAGTGCTCTGAAACTACAGCTGCATGCCTGAGATCTCTCAGATCTATGTGTGTGATCATTAAAGGTTTTCAAATTATCTAATAGAGCAGAGTCTCCTGGAGATTTGGGTTTCCAGACTTTTGTTTTCTTTACAGAGAACCACATTAAACTTACCCAGAACAAAGCCAAAAGAAAACAGTTCTCAAGCTTTTCTATTTAAAAGTGTTATGCACACACAAGCGCTCTGAGCAGGCTTAATTTTCTCCTGCAAGTGCAATCTGCTCACGCTCTGTATCGGCAGCAACAGTTGGGAACAAATGACAGCAGGAAGGCTGAAGAGCTTTCACTGCACTTTTCAGGTCTGAACACCCACCAGGTGTGCATCAGCCTCTTTTTTCTCCATTTGCTCCAGAGGACAGCTATGGCTTTCCTGCATACCCAAGAGCTCAGCGCACAAGCACCTACAAACGCCTGCACATTCAGAGAGCTCCGTATAGAATCCATGGCCATGTACGCAGTCTGTTACATATACACATATTGCTAGTCAGGTATCTATTTAGTCCAGTGCAGAAGCCAACATATCATGTATATGAGCAGAAAGCATACATCGGCAGGGCTCACACATAACAGTAACTGCACTGAAACTGAGAAAGCATTTATCTTGTTCGTTGTTCAGTGGTAGTGAGATCTCTCTCACGCTCCTCCCTAAATATAATTTACTCTTCTGTCTTTACATCTTTTTTTTAGATATCTGTCCCTCTCCCGATATAGGTGGCTTATTCCAGATCCTATCAGCAATACTGCATGCTGTTCAGACTAGAGCGAAGGAAGAGGTCGCCCAGTGACACGCTGCGTGCCTTCCATCACTACTTCTTCCCAATACATGCGAGCTCCTCCATCCTAAAAGCCTGGCCAGCATTCAGTTCCCAAGGCTGGAGAACACCACTATAGTTCATTATTACAATTGATATTACAAGCAATTTGGTATTAACCTGGCAATGCACCAGGCTTGGACTGAACATTTGCTATTAACACTCAAATATCTCAGCAAGAAACACTCTCCAGGAAAAAGCTTTACTCTTTCAGAGTGGGAGGTACCTGTTCTGACAATGTTTAATATCAAAAAGTCCAAATGTCTTATTTCAATAGCATCCTCATTTCAAGAATAAATATCAAAAAAATCAAAAAGCTATTTTTCCAATAAATCAAAGCAAACTTTGGTTTTGCCTGTTGGTGCAACTAACAAAGCAAAATTATTTTATTCAAATAAAAAGTTTCAGCACTTCTGAATCAATGCTTTTACTGAAACATGTTTGGCAAAGGTTAAAAAAAGTATTGATTTGGAAGGAGATTTTTTTTAAGAGTCCATATTGTCCATGGTATGGAAATCCCTTTTCCTGTATAGCTAAGTGTGCTTCCATTTGTTATTACTGCTTACATGCGTGAGGGTTTGTTTGTGCATAAAATCCTCATGAAGGCTGTTGGAGGTATGTTTTTAAAACTGTTTGAGACCCTAACTCCCCTAAAAGACTACCACCAAAAACTTGCCTCAAAACATGTTCCATATAAAATACTACAAACAAATGCAAATATGAAGGGAGGTTCTCTTGTTACCTCATTTGTGACGATGATTAATTCTCTTAAGTCACAGGTATTCAGAGTGTAAGCCAAATTTTCCAGGTAGAAGCACATCTGAAAACAAACAGGACAAAAACAGTAGTTCAGTTTGACATCTGGACAACTGATTTGTCAGCCTGAAAATCAAAGAAGATTTATTTTCAAAGGACAATGACATTTAGCTGTGTGAAGTCCATTATAATCCTGCCATCTTCTAGACTGACAGCCAAATAAACGGAGAGATATGCATATATACATGACCACAAACTAAAGAGGTGCTGAGTCAGTGAGTACCACACAATGAAAGTCTTTGGCAAGGAGTCCCTAGGAAAAGGTGTGTTTACTTCACAGAAAAAGAACAGGTAGGCTAGATTGCAAAGCAACTTTTCTTTCTGGCTATGATTGATAAAATTCATATGCATGCAAATGGAAGGGAAAACAACAACAAAAAAATCACCTTTGCCAAGCTGCATTAACCTGTTTATTTATAAAGCTCATCTCCAGCTTCAGTGCAACACTTCATTAGATAGCTTTGTTCTACAGAATTTCTTGGCCATGTAGACTACAGACACCCTATCATAGTGGCTTGCAAAGTTAATCAGTTGTATGTAAAGTTTATGCAAACAAGAAAACCAAAACAATCCATCTCATTATTTTCCTCAACCAATTATGTCAAATACAAACAAAGATATCACTTATGCACAGAGAATACAGACTGATGCTGGTTTCACAGAGGAATGACCGACTCCAGTAAATTAAATGCCCAGGGCCTCAGACCCTTCACCTGGTCCTAATTTTCAACCAGCAATAAAATGATATGTTTTTTTCACTTTCATTGTAGCTTGTTTCTATCTAGTTTATGATCCAAGATGTCCTGTTTTTCAAGCTCTGATCTGTCACATTAAAAAATGGACTTGAAAAAATGTACAATAGGCAACATAGTGGCACTGCTAAGGCAACTGAACTCTTGCACTTAGCTGGCTGCAGAATCTCTCCTCCTTAAGCCAATAAAGGTTGGGAGCAGAGAGAGGTATGTGAGTTACACATGTTAGACTCTGCATAGGTGGAAAGCACCCAACTGCTTTACTTTCAAAGGAAAGAGGGTGAAAGCACCACCTCCTCCTCCAATTCTCTGCAGGACCGGACTCTCCTGTACTGCATTTCGGCCTCTCTGAGGTATGCCTAACACTTACAAACTGCAAAGTGTCTTCAGATCTATTCCAATACACTGTGCTCTACAAACAGAGCAGAAGAATAGTTATCACCAACAAGCCTTCCCTCTCAACCGCAGCGCATCATCCCTCACCTTCCCTACTACAAGCAGCCTACAGGAATCAATTCACTACAAGCTTGTGGAGACAAGTCCATAATAGCAATTACCAACATACAGTTGCAGTACTTCTAATGCCATGTACAACATAAATCATGGTGGTTTGCATGAGGGCAGTTAGTCCTCTCACATAACCAAGAATGACAAGCCTTAGCAAACATTCCAGACAAAACGTTAATAGATGGCATGGCTAGATGTGCTCAGAATACAAGTGTGGCACATGCTGAACTACAGCTGCAAAGCTGAGCTTGATGTCAACTGCAAAACCTTCCCAAGGAGGATAAATGTATGGTGATTAGGCTGTGCTGAGCTCCATGCTGCTTCAGAAACACTGTCATCAGTGCCAGAGAGAGAGAGAGTTACACACTCACAGCACCATGTTTGACTGCAGCAGAGAAGTATTCCAAGGATCAATTTGTTACCCATAAAATGAAACCACAGTTTTACTGGTTCCATCCAGATTAAATTAGAATATTTCTAAAAGTTAATTTTGCAGATGTTTCCAAAGTACCCTATCTCTATGCAACAGGCCATGCATGAGGACACACATTTGGAAGATAGTATACCAACATTTCCCAAGACATCTAAACAATCTCTCCTGAACACCTGCTTGAATAGTCTTCATCAAAATAGATGTACACAAACCATGTGCACACATATTTCATATGAAAATTCCAATCAAACACAATTCTCCTTCAGTTTTCCCACATCCCCTTGAAATAAGAGTCTAACTTAACATCCTCTGGAAAAAATAAATAATTAAGAAAGCAGCTTGCAGCCCTTCAGTCAGACAGATTTCCCAGGGTAGGATTGTTCAGCCTCAGCACTCCCATCACAGTTTTGCTTCCCACCCTGTTTCTGACTTTAAATCCTGCTGCCAAACTATCTCTCACTGTCCCTCCATATATTCCTAGTTTCCTTTCTTTGCTTGCAGGATCATATATCTGCGGCTCTCTCAAGACCCTGCAGGACCTTTCTTGGCTGGTGTAAATCAGAAGGAACTTTCCTTATCCAAGTAACAGCAATTCCAGCCTACAGCAGCAGAGAATTTGGCCTACTCCCTGAGCCCCTCTATCCCCATGTGGATTTCATGAGCCCATGCCCCTCTCCCTCTAGGAATTCAGTATCAGGACTCAGGTTTTCCTCTTGCACCATAGCTTTGACCCCCAAGCACAATGAAATTAATTGTGAAGTTTGCATCTAACTCAGTTTCCAAGAATCATGTTTCGGTTCATTTACTCTGCCTACCTTTACACTCCTCATCATCAGACTATGATGGACAAGATAAGCTCCAAAGGAAGATGCTGGCACAACTGCCCTTCCTTGTAACTATCTATTAACAGGAACAATGAGACTGAAAATAAAAGCCATCATGCCTGGCACTGTGTCTTTCTAGTGACTCCAAAAGGATCTCCATGTTTTAAGAACGCTCTCTTTCTCATGTAAAGATGTGTCGTTCCCTTTATCTATTTCTATAGGGATTTTCATGGGGACAACTTAATTTTTGAGGGAGCTTGGCATTTACCAAGGTTGCTTTAAAATGCCAATGGTTGCTACAGGTTCACTTAATCCTATTTTGTCTCAGCTCCCACTGCTAAGACTTTGCTGTTCATTTTAGTAGTACCTGAAGAGGCAAATCAGAAAGGCTTTTACATCCCTGGTTTTGAATCCTGCATGTAGAAGGGAGGAGGGAAAAAAAAATAATCAGGGTAATGTTACTAATGAATTTTCCCAAGAATTCACAACATAAAACTGTAAGAAAGAGTTGCCTCATCTTTAACGGTGCTATGCTTTAGTCATTCAGAAATACTTGCCCTAGTTCTTTTTTTGCAAGAACTACCCTGTACATTAACACCTTTAAGTAGATGTACCTGTCAAGTTTTGTCTTTTAAAAAGGAATGCAAGAACAGCATATTCATTTGTACCATATTCTTCCTGTCTTTCATACAATCAGATGGGTGAAAGAGACAGGGGGTGGGGAAGAATTCCACAACATAATCATTTGGCAACTTGTATTATTTTCTTTCAAAGGGCATTACAATACACTTCTCTCACTTGGGGAACTTCAAGAGAAGATAATTATTCTTGTCTGCCTTGTAATATATATTAAAAATGTTCAAATGTGGCTTTCCAGGGAATTCTGCCAAATATTTTTAGGCACCAGAGCCAGCTTTACTTAATTTTATATTGCCTTCTTAGTCTATTATAAAATACCCTCCATGCAGTTTGAATTTGGTAAAAAGGCTGAAGCTTACTAATTTATATTGGAAACATAAAAATGCTTCTTTCCTTGAAATACAGATCTTTAACTCCTAATGTGACAGCCATTCAGATGTACAATAATTAAAGTATTTCTGCAGAGCTTAACACACATCAGCAAGCTTTTACTGCCACAGAAAAAAGTAGAAACAGAGAGGGACTTTTTTTTTTTAGGAAAAAACATACCAAAACCAGAAAGTAGCTTTAAACATTTTTGTTTTATAAGCCCTTTATTAGTAGTATAACAGTAGCACCTTGAGACTCTAAAGACAACCAGGTTCCTGCTGCATTATAAAACCTTCAAAGATGCAAATCCTAAACTTTTAAGTGTGGTCATCAACTACAGTAAAGTATGGGATTACACTATAGGTTTTCTTAATTTAAAAAAAAAAAAGCTATTTGAGGTAACAATCATCCCTTATTATTAGCAATAATGTTTATTACAAGGGATAAGATAAAACAAAGGCAGTGGGCAAACCAATCTGCTCCCAAGAGTTTACAGTCTAAGCAAACAAAAATGCCAAGGCTGGACACATGGACAGAGCTCATTACACAGAAAGACGATATGTAGAGTTAGAAAAAGGTACAAATGTGGAGCGAATTTGAAGTGCCTATGCCCACAGAGGGTACCGCAAGGCAAATAAATAGTACAGAGCTGGCAGTCTCAAGACAAAGGGCAAGTGGGAAACAGAGGCACAGAGACTTGCTCTAAATCCTGCAGAACAACTAGCAGTGAGAAGCCTGACAACCAAATCCTCATTTTAGCATCCACCCAGTGACTTCTGGTGTTTCACTTTATAAAAATTCAAGTCTACCCTAATATAGACCAGTGAGAAAGGCCAGGCAACCCTCATTCTGAACTTCTAAAGAGTCAGACATGATTTACACAGCAAGATCAGGATAAAGTCCACAACATTCCCATCAGTATGCTTTCTGGATATTTCACTGTCTTCCCTCCCCACTCTATTAAAAGCCAGCTTCAGAAACTGTAGATAATTAGCACAAAAGTCCGTGTGAAATGTTGTTTTTGTTTAAGTGTTTATTTTGGCTTCCTAAAATGGGCTGGAATCCAGCTCTTGTGCTCAGCTCCACCTTAGTTATATTTGTCCTGTTATGCACAACAAACTTGGAGCCACATTTAAATATGAAACACTTTGAAACTATATTAATGCTATCTCTTTATCACGAATACACACATTAACTCCCTTCACAACTGACCCGTAGGTTGATTGGTTGACCTAACTTGTTTTAAAGGGTATGTTTCACAGAGTAGCAACACTGTTTTACTGTTCTTAGCTTTCCCTGATAATCAAAAGGAAGCCAGCCCAGACTGCATGTTGAAAACTGAAACAGCTGAGTGAACTCCTCCTACCTCCTCTCTTGTGTTTTCATCTTTTATGGTGGCAGGCTAGTCTGTGCCAGACAAACTATGATTTCTTATACTCTTCAGTCGCTTGGCTGTTCTTTCCCATAGATATTCCAACAGCAGATTAACGTCAAGGCGTGCTGAGCCAAACACATGAGTCTCTGAAGATTTCAGTTAAGCAGGAATGCTGCTGGATAGTCTTTTTCTCATGTTAAACCAAGAGACTGCAACTGAACCTGGTCTTGCATGTGTGGGTAAAGAGTAACTCTCACCAGTGTCAACTAACATGGGTGTATGGGAGGTCAAAATCAGGTCCCTTAAATAGTGTCTGAAGAAACACAGTTGCATAGGGAAGTGAAGTGTTCCCTCTTTAGCATACAGCTGCATATGCTGTCTACACAATTTCAAAGTGCTGGACTTCACAGACACAAGGAAACAAACAACTGTTCCACTCCCAGCAAAGGCAAGGGCAGGAGATGCTGCCTCCCCAGTGCCTTTTCCCCGCTACAAGCATGCCTGACAAATCACCATGCAGCACACGTACTCAGGGCATGGACCCAGTGCACAAACAAAACACCCAAACTCACAAGCCAGCGAAAAGCCTGCAGCACCCTCATTTAGGGCCTTGCACTACTGAGGTACCACACGTAGTGAATTGATTGGAGCAGGCCTGCAAAACACATGAAGATTTTCATCCCTTAGGGCAGGATCAGCAGCCCGTGACACAAGGGCCCAAGCAGACACCACTATTCTGGACAGCAGACGCAAGGACATCAGAGAGGAATTAGTGGTTCAGGAGAACACTCCCACTCCCACCAGCTCCAAACTCAGCAGGACCTGCTGCCTCTTGCAGAAATAACATGTTGGCACATTCTTACCTCTGAGAGGGGCGGCAGCTCCCACTGGGTTTCTACACTCATGCTTAGTCTCCAATATGGGAAGGAAAACACGTTTCTGAGTTCCTCCCCCTGCCCCCTAAAGTGATGATAATCCCTTGTTCAAACACCTCTGTAAGTCCTTCACACAAACAAATGAGGGAACAGAGGGGAATCTTCCCTCCTCTTGACAGCTACATAGGAATAACACAAAAAGAGAGCAACTAAAAAGAAGTGAAGATGAGCAAACACAGCAGGGCAGCATGCTCCCCTTAGCACAGTTTCCTTCCTGGAGCACATGGGAATTAAGCACTCGTTAAGTACCTGTTGCACCCTTTTGCAACAAGTCCCCAATATGTCCTTTAAAGTGAGCAAAAAGCCTGTTAACATTTAAGCATTCTTATCAAGGCTCTTTACCTGGAGTCAGCTTGTACACTGCAATAGCACAACCATGTAGCAATACTTTGACCTCACCAGCCTGTATATAGTCTTTGCAGATGGGCTCATGATGCTCACAGGATCCCTCTCAGGAAAGACCAGATCCCATTCAGAAGTCAGGGTCACAAGGAGTCCCTGAACCCAGAAGGTCAGCCCAAGACCAGCACCTGTACTGTGAGCAACCCAAGCTTCAGAGAAGGTACACAAGACTAACTCTTTGCAGTTAGAGACCAAACCAATCTAAACCTGCTGATAGCCAGTGCTCCAGGTCTACCCTAGTCTGCCTTTTTGCAGCCCAGCCCTCCAGCCAACACATAACCCTACAATTTCTAGGTATCAACTTAAGTGCAAACCACACAAGGAAAAAAAAAAACACAAAACACAACCAACAAACAAACACATCACAAAACCACAAAACAATTAATCTTCAGAAACTACAGACACAATACATACACACTTTCAATTTCTCTCCCCCACAGGTCAGTGAAGCTACAAGACACTTTCCATGAATATCAAGCATGGAAACTGTATCCTTGCATAGGTGCATCTTAAAACAACTTAGCTCTTCAATAAGCTGAAGACTACTAACCTAGAACAGGCCACTTATTCTGTGCCAGACTTGTTCCTAAAACACAACCCAAACCTTCTCTTAGAGGAGCAGCTCTAAGGACATTTTCCAAGAGAGAAAAGCCAGCTCTGCTGCAAGTGTGCCTATTTAAACAGTTAGCTGCTCCAGGTGTTGCCACTCTCCACTGACCGAGCCCTTCTGCCCCTCCCCAGTGGCTCCTGACAGTCTGCCAGTTTAGGTTTTAATTCAGCTCAGTGCATCTCTTGAAGATGGTGAACCAAAACTCCACACATGAAGAAGTTCATGTGTATCCAAGTTAGGCCTGTGTGCAAATCTACATCACCCCTTGGAGTCTACACAACTATCAGTCCCTGTCACTTCTGCTGCTGTGGCAACAAAAATGGGTAGATTTGGTGCTGCCTACAGAAAACAGGTGTCAGCACCTCCAGAAACATCACTGGGAGATGACGGACTAAACTTTTTGGTCATTACTTGAACTGATAGACTTTAGTCTTCAGCAGTATACATCTGCCTCCTATAACATTTCAGGAAAACAGAATAAACATTTGAGGGGAAATTACATGTACAACCATGAGTAAACAAATCTACAACCCTAAATGAGAATCAATTCTAATTTTCTTCAGGAAAAAAGGTCAGTCTACCGTTGAGGTAAAGGATATAGCCCTGTCAGCTGATAGGCATCTGACGGAAAAGATGTGGTTTTTTTCCAGTAGGAGACAGTAGAATCCATTAGTACATAAACATGATTGTTTGCAAGATTGACAGAAAGATACAAATTATTTGTGTGATCAGGAAGGAGGAAAACAGCCTCCAACGTGATATAGTTCCAGGCTGATATGGCTTGAGCTATGAAATACTAATGCTTGAGTAGGTTTGTAATCAGCCCACAAAAACTCATGCAAGAGTGAAATATATAAATTCATTTCTATGCAGTTGTGCAGGGAGTTTGCAAGATGAATCAGACGCTGTCAGGGGTTTGCTCTCCAAAATGTTTGGAATCCAGGGCTCCAAACAGTACAGCTTATACTCTTCATCTATCAGCAGCTTATGTTTCTAAAAAAAAAATCCAAAATTTTAAATGCCAAACTACAAACTTCTCAGAAGACATTCTTAAAGAGCTAAAGGAGAATTGGATACCAATGTTTTGGAGATAAAAGTGCTGGCACTTTGTAGAGAGAAGCCTTTTGTTAGAGACAGGAAGTTTCGTTTATTACCCAGTGTATACAGTTCGCCCACCACATTATTTTGGGCTATTTTCATTCCTCACACAGTAAAGAGGAAATGCTAAGAACTTTTCATTGCTTTTCTTTGTGTGATGAACAGCAAAGGTTTGCAGTTTACTGACCACTGCATTGCTTTGCTACTTCTGACATACAATTTCACTTCACATAGATCCTCTGGAGGATAAAACATTTGTTCTTTATAAAAATTAATTGTTTCTGCCTTATTTATTTTAAGTCCATCTCTCACCCTCATCTTGCTTTACTTCACAGAAAGAACGCCTAAGTAGAAAACTACAAAAAACCCCAGTAAGTTGACACCTTTTTTTTTTTAATGAGCAAAACTTCAGGCTCAGAAACTACCAAGAGGCACACTATAACACCTTTTTCCCCTTTGCAGTGTCCCCATATGGTTTTCTATTTCTAGATCCCTATCTGAAGCTATGGTACAGCACTATTACTTAATAGTATGATTGCTTTTCTGAAGGGCATTCATTTTCATCAAAACAGATACTGCGTCTTATATACTGACTGTTATTCTGTTGTCTGCACAACATGGTTCTATGCAGTTGAAATTATAAAGCAAAGAGCTAGAATACATGCCCGTCCATCTACTCTTTTATTTTTCCACAATTACAAGGTTATCCCAAATGTTTTTATACCATTGTTGCATGACAGAAAAAATAGGATTCCTCATAAAAGTCTTGGTTTCTAAAAAATGCTAAGCATTTAAACATTTATTAGAAACAGTTTTAGTTCCTCATTAATCTGAAGATGAAGTATTATTGATTTACAATGAGCAATTCATCCAATATCCATCAGCAGCATATAAAAACAGTCTGAGAATTAAAAAATGGGTGATGCCTGTTTGGCAGCAGCTTGCTATGTCCTGCCAATGGCATAACCTGTCCAACTGGATGGGAAACAGCCCTGGTCTTTCTGTGTGCTCTGCATGCTTGACTGTATATGTCCCACAGATCATACATTAACCTACATTTATTTTTATATTACAGGATCAGCAAGTATATATTAGATTAAGGCTTTGGGGACTTTACATATTGCTTAACCTCAGTCACCCAGGCTTAGTCACTCCAGCGATGAGCATGGTAAAAATAGATAAATTACACAGATAGATTGACACTGAGACATACACATCTGTGCACATAGACATATATATCCCTAGGGCCTGATGGAACAACTCCAGTTGAGTGCAGTGAGCTTTGGATCGGGCCCAACATTAGTATACGATACAGACTAACTGCCTCTGATCTTTGAAACCAGCTTTAAAAGGCTAATGTAGGGGGTGAGCCTCTATGCTGTGACCCTGGTTTTCCACTAGTGTAACTCCATTGGCTTTAGTGGCATGTAAAAACAATGTAATGAAGTGGAGAATTATGCTCATATTATGTTTTTTAAGTAGCTTATTAGCCTGCATATTACACTCTTTTTAGTGAGTTGGCAGCTGTGCAAAGGACTCTAAGGACCTAATTCACTGAAGCTGATATGACTCTTCCCACTGGCTTTGGGTTAGGGCCCTAAATTATTCTGAAAGTTCTGGGGAGAGGATATTATAAAGTGGTACAGTAAAGGTAAAAGGGAGTTAATGAAAGTCCCCTGAGGAGGTCATGGCTTTTATTAGTTTGGAAGAGCTTTCCACAAGTTTTTCCACAATTGCCACAATATTTAAAAAAAAAAAAATTAAAGTGTGCCAAATGTTCCTGAGCATGGCTTCCTTGTTACCATTTAAAAAATAACCTAACCCAACCAAATTTCATGATGGAAAAAAAAAATATTTTCCAGCCTAAATAGATCTGTTTACACCTTGTAACACACAGTAAGTGTATGGGGTGGGGGAGGAAGGTAAGGGGCAAAGAGATAAGAGAAAGAAACATGTCTGTGCCACCCCCATCTCCTTTGCTGCATGCTTGGCCCTCAGGGTGAATCGCCTGCCAATCTTGCTTGATCTTAACTCTTCTCTCTCACTCCTTTCAAGGTTGCCTACTTCTCAGGTGTGCCAGAGTCACATCTCAGCCTTTAGGGCTGCACCTGCTCTCCCCCTCTCTGCTGCCATTGGCCATGCATGTCTCTTCTGGTGGCCTCCTGTCACACCCAGCCCTACTGCCTGCCCCAGCTTCCCACACACATGCACTTAATGAGCAGGTAGAGTAATTGTTTTCATAACATTTTTCCCACAATGACATTTCTTAGTTTGCTCAAGCAGGATTTAGTGTTATTGTGCCAGTTCCTCGAGTCCTGTCTCAGCCCAAGATCTCTAAATACTATCACTAACAAAAATGGATGCTTTGTCCAAGGAAGGACTACCAGACCTACAGCTATAAAGGCCTGGGAACTACAGAGCTATCAAAGATTGGGTGCAAAACCCAGCCCCTCCACAATCTCCTGCCACCTCTCTGTCCCTCAGCTTTGCAGAATGGAAATTAACAACAGAGATTTACCCCACAGAAGAACTATGAGAGCAAATGCATCAAAGATATGGCGATGACCAATTCTCAGCTCTACACAAGCACCTGAAACAGAGCTAAAATGCCAAAGAGCGTAACTAACAACTTTCTGAAATTATGCCAGTCCTTGGCCAGGACTTAGAAACAAATCTTTCAAAAGAAGGTAGGCCAAGTTCCATTAATCTGATATGTCAGTATAAATGTGGAGGCCAAGGGGAAACTATGGATTTCAAAGAGGATATACCCAGAGCCTGTAAACCATAAAATACTATTGTTATTGTCCAGAGTTCTTTGCAGTGGACCCTGAAGATTCAATGATGTTGATTTGACTCTTCCTTTTTGGCATTGGGTCCAGGTGCTAAGTTACCATGAGAAACCTGTGAAGTGCTTCTAAAGTATGAAAGGCTGAAGTCTGACAAAAGAGTAATAGTGAAGGTTTTGATTGTTACTGAAATCACAGTAGCTCCTGGAAACTCCAACAGATGTCACGGTCCAAAAGAGGAGACATCCACAGAGTGGTGCAAGTAGTTCTTGGTCAAACTTGGAGAAGAAGAATGCAGGTGGGCTAAGTTCATATAACAGATGAGGGTGAGAAAGTTAGAAATAAACCCCAAGTCTGACATATTACATCCATTGTAACACACTGCTTATCACCGTGTTCGCTGATATTTCTCATGACTATGTCTCTCTGATTTTTGTTCATCAGTATCCAAACAACAACTTTTCCTTTGACCATGGGTATGCTGTACGAGGAGGTGACAGGTAACATTCACAGGCATACCTTGCCTGGACGTTTTATGAGCTAATAGCTAATAAGCTAGTCAGCAGCACAAGCAGCTCTCAGTAGTACTTGGAATAATGTAACCTAGAGCAGTAGGGGAGCAAAACTCCAGCTTGGGCCTCTGCCCCTCACAGCTCTTCATACCTGAAATTAAAGCTAGCTCAAATGACTACACCTGCTAAAATTTTCCTCCTGAAAGCTGGATAAGTTTTCATTAAAAATTCTTTTCTCAAACACTTGTAATTTTCCTTTTTTTTTTAATTAATTTTTCTTATTGCCTTTTTTATGATCTTAACTCCTGTATTAAAAAAATGATGTGCCAATAGACACACATTATTTTTCCTACAAAGATGATAACTACTCAGTTATCTCAGTAACTCACAATAATTTGCAAATGTTTAAAATTTGAACTGCATGATTTTGAATAGAGATGCATAGAAGAAATAACTATCCACATTTTTTTCCCCCAGAATATTTATCAGATTCACCAAAGGAAAATATTTTCAAAATTACAAGATCCAGTCCAGAAATGCCAAAATATTTCATTTAGCCACACTAATGAAAAAATTAAGTAATGAAATTTCAATGTATTTTCATTTCAAAACACTACCTTTTGTTTCAAAATATCCTTAGAACAAAAAGAAAGTGCAGGGTAAAGTCATACTGTAATCCAAAATATATATTCCACTTCATGCCAAAATATGGATGTAATTTGGGAGGTTCACATTTTCTTGAAAGACACAGAAAGTGTTTGCTTCAGTTCCTGCTCAGTCAAATTATTTTCTAATAGTTTGGTTCGGTTAGAAAAATACAAAGAATAAAAGCATCAATTCCTCCACTTCTACAAAAAATACTTCTTGTGACACATCATGACTCCAAGATGTTATACCCCCAGAAAGTGATGACATGAAAGCAGCAACCTTATGATTCCAGGAGCTAAAGAGGGACTTTGGTTCCACCCTGTATGATATAGCAAAGGGAAGCAAATCCACCCTAATTTTACAGAAATGGGGTAGGCAACTTTGCTATTTATTTGCTTTTTTCTATGCAAATCTTCTCAGAAAGGAAATCAAATCACAGAAGTATCATGCACACAATCATGCATGACACCATCTTCTCAGCCACTTCCAAAAAGTAGTAAGGAACACAGTTTACTGATAGCTGTGGACCTTCCATGGGTGTAGTGAGAGAATCACACACAGAAGACATGTTCTGACAGCACACACTTACAGGGTATTCTTTCTTATGTGGAGGTGATAAAAGTAAATTACCAGTTGTTTCTATCAATAAAAGTCAATTCTTGCTTTATATCAGCAATGCCATCTAAATCACTGACCATATGCCCATTTGTTAAATCAAGATACACTTAGAGATGGAAAATTTTCTCTCTTTCTCTTATTTTATTGGACTGAAAAAAAGAAAATCCATCTAGTATCAAAATACTTAACAAAACCCTCCATGCTTCTCAAAATGATGTGCTAAAAATCAGAAATTTTTTTGCATCAGAATGCAAAAACCTCAATTGTTATATTTTAAAGCTTTTTTGATGAATCTTCAGGAGTACAAAACTCATGAGGGTTTTCATCAGGAAAAGAAAAACAAAATGTCCAATAAATGTTTCTTCATAACCACTCAGGTTTGCAATTTCAGAATTCTCTGCGATAATTTTAGGTGAAATTTATTTTAATGAAGAAGTTCCTACACAAGCTTTTATGCATCAACATTTGAGTCCTTCTCCTTCCAGATATATGTCACTCTTTACATAATAAAATGCAAGGAATAACTGTGCTTAGCTGCACTGGTAATATAAGAAGCAATTGGTGAATGAATACCTTGCATTTCTGATTTGGTATTATTTTGAATCAACTGCTGCTATTACTCACCCAATACTAACATTGCATCAGAGGCTTAGTGAAGACAAGAGGAAGGAATTTATCATTGAAAAGGTGAGTCTGAAACACTGCCAGTCCTCACAGAATTTTCTTGACTTAGTACTATACATACCATAACATGTCTTGACCATGCCACAGACAACTTTCCCTGTAACACAAACATCTAATCAGCGTCACCGGATTCTGTGACTTACGTCAATGTGACTACTTGTATGAATGCAGATTACTCATATGAATAAGGGATTGAGACTTCAGTCAGCACAGTGTCTGGAGACCCTGCTGATGCAAGACACAATATGGAAGAGGAGCCATTAAAAAGTCAGCAGTGGGCTACAATTAGACCACTGGTATTTGAAATATTATTGGGATGGTGGGGCAGAATTTTCCAGTTAGGCTGGGAAAGAAACACATTGTCTCTAATACAGCTGTGTTTCAACTATGAAAATGCTGGGGTTTCTTGAAAATGACCCCTGGACTGTCTTGCTGCAGCAGGGTGAAGTTTAATGCAATGCAAAATTTTAACTGGCCATGACAATTACAAAGCAGACCCAGAGGTCAGTTAGGCTATTTTCACAAAAAAAAGGTTTATGCATTTTTCTAGTGGATCCAAGGTTTTGCATCAGATTATTAGTATTAAAATTATTATTAAGATTGAATCTACAGGCCAAACCCAAGACCCGCTGTATTTATTTCTGTCTGTGGGAATCCCTAACATTTCTACAAGACTTTTCAAACCAAATCAAAATGAAAAACTGGCTGAAAGAAATCCGTTGCAGAGCTATATACTGCATCTTTCGATGCAGGACTGACAGAAGGTTTTGTTTTCATCTGTTGAATCAGCCCAGATTTTTGTTTCAAGATGCATTTCCCAGTGGTACTGCATTGCTTCACAGGTATGTGATTTAGGGAGTCTAACGCTCTCTTTGCTTCTAAATGATGCACTATCCTATCATTAGCCCTGATAAGAACTCCTTTCCCATTAGGCAGTAAGTTCTGCAGGAAAAGCATACTTCTTTTTCGGTACACTGTTGCTGTCCTACTAACTCCATCTTCCATGCTAAGTAAAAAGGGATTCTGTAACAAACTTCTCCTAAGACAAGCAGAAAAAAGACTCTAGTTACCATAAAATTAAATCCTTAAATCCTGCTTAATCCTTGAACACAGAAATGTAATCAGAAAAGAAAATGGGAATTATTTACATATTCACCAGTACTGAAGCAAAATAACATCCTCTACTATTTTGGTTTTATTTTGAACGGAGTAACCTGGAGACATGCTGTGCTAGTTCTTTTGTGATAGTATCAGAAGAGTATTGGGCACTGTGTAACATAAGAATATACATTCCCCACTGCTACTCTTATCTAGCATCCACTTTGTTTCTGTTAGCTCATTCATTTCTCACAGGGATCACCAAAGAAGTGGTACTTGAGCAGGATTCAGCAGCTGTGGACTCTAGACTTGGGCGCATGTTCATATTCACTGCTAATTACGTTCTAAATTGAGACTCCGAGTGACCCAGTTTGCTTTCAGTGTTCCCAGTTGGTCTGCCAGAATATTTCCACCCTCCCACATTCATCTGAAATTCCCAAATGGCTCTCAAAGTTTGAGGCACTGGCAGCAGTTGATCCCTGACTGTCCACTATGAGGGACAGGGCAGGCGGTAGCCGTGCAAGCCCTCTGCCCTATGCGATGTTTTCTCCTCTGCTCATTTGAGGGACTCCAGCTCTCCCAGCCAACATTACGTGCATGCCAGTGGCCCAGAATATGGGCAGTTAAGGGCTCTAGGTTATTCTCCATGAAGACCAAGGGTCTGCTCCGACCCCAGCACATTTTTACTTTTTTTCCTGTTATTAAAAATGAACAGCTCCAGGCCTGAAAGCCAAGCAGTTTACTCACTATATCATGTAATTCTCTTATTTCCTGACTAATATAATCCATAAGGGGCACAATTTGTTAATTTTGCACTCAGTCAACCTTTTCTCCTTGTTTAGATTTATACTGCAGACATCATAAATTTTACATAACAAACAGTGACAGGAGCATTGCTTTACTTCAAATAGCCTGGATAAAAGTGTATGTCTCAGCAAGGTAATTTTCTCTTAATATTAAGAACTTGAGAAAGGTTTTTTTTTCTTCCTGCAACATTAACCAATTACTTTAAAAATGGAACAGACCAACTAGCTTTCTGTTTGGTGGTGACTATCATTTCCATGACCTATAGAATTTTACACCATCTTTGGTGTAAACAAACACCACTTGTTTGGAAGACTGTGCATATGCAGGCAAGAATTCTAAGATTTGTCTGTATGGTGCTTCTTCTATCTTAAACTAGCTGCTTGCCCACTAGGCAATTAGGGTAAACAGTAAATATTTGCAGCTTTGAACAAGGATCTGGGGAGTAGTCATTACAACTGCCTAAATTACCTCAAATTGATTGTCAATCAATTAACTTGAGGGAAAATTAGGTAGCATAGAGTAGCCAAAGAGGAAAAGCTGAACTCCCTAATGGCCCAAAGTGGTATAGTAGTCAACAATCACAACCACTCGGGAAAACGATGGGAATTAGACCTGCTCGGTTTGTTAAAGCCTGTTCAGGACTGAGCCTCTTATTGAACTGGGCCTTTAACTTCTTTAACATCCCTGTGACAATTTCAGATATTCTGATACAGACATTTGTTTGGAAAGATGAGTCAGTTCTTCTGTTGAAAGAGCTGCTAATAACATAAAGAGCACAGGTTTCCGAGTCATGCATATGCATATGCAATAATGTTCTTTACCGGAAACATAGCACGTTGATGTGTGCAGATAAAGCTAGATATAGCTGCAGACAAATGATGGCATGTGATGGTATAAAGGCTTCATTGGCAAAGGTTTCAGAAAGCTGTATTGCTCACAATTAGGGAATTATGCAAAATGTCCTCAAGGAGTGATGATGCTATATATTTCAGAAAAATTGCTATACACTTACTTCAGACCTCTACTTTTTTGGCAACCTCTCCCTCTTAAGCCAAGGGCATACTTAAGCCTGAGAGATAAGCAATGAAGTTCAGACTCTTCTTAGCATAACCTCATGGGTTGTTCCTGAACATTCACAATTCCTGAAAACTCCTCCAGTGGTATCAACAGATTTCTTATTTTTAAAAATCAAAGTGAGTTTTGGAAATACTGGTACAATTTGGTGGCCAAAATAAGAAGCAAAAATTCCATGAACTGCAAGTGCTCTTTGGATAAAAAGGAACTGAAGAGCACAGAATTCTCCCTGAAATCAGTTGATGGAAAACACAGTGTGCTCCACGCTACTGAATATCTCACAAACTAATTTTCAACACTGAAAAACCAAACACGTGCCAAAAATCTTTTTATAGACTTGCAGAGGATTAAGAATAATCACAGCTGTATTGTTAAGAGGGCTCCAACTAAATGTGATCAATTTGATTAGTTTATGTCTTAACCTCACCATCATTTTACCATCAGTTTTTATGTCCTGCAGATTCTAAATGCTGATAGGTCGTCTCAATTCCCCATTTTTTCCATTACCAACGTTTCATTATGCACGTTAAGCATGTTCCCATTTGCCTGAGGTACACCAGGGGCAGGGAAGCATTTTTCAAAGATAACTCATTTAATATTAAATGTCAAAATATTACTCACTTCTTTAGCAAGATCATGCAGCTGCAACCTGGAGAATTAATTTGGGATGGTGTCTCTGTGGAGTTCAGGGCGTTGGTCTAAGCATACCTTTTGCTAAACAAAAAATCATTGACTTACCCAGAATTTAAAACATTGTATGGAACTAACTAAAGGGCAATAATGAACAGCTAAACATATAAAGGAAGTGGTTTTTTAAGCCAGAAACACTGTGATTAATTATGGTTAAAACAACCAGGGGAACTTCTCATTACATAAAGTAATGAAATAAGTCCATTAGCATGATAAAAAAAAAAAGTGGAAATTACTATAGGCTTTGTTTTGAAGATTATCACCATAGCATTTCCATTCTGCACAAGCAATCAAGAACCCATTGAAGAAAAGAATCATGAATACCCCCCAACTTTAGACACAGAAAATTGATGTAGGAGAAAAAAAGCAGCTTGCTTCCTGTGTTTCATTGGAGGCAATTCCTGATTCACATTCATGTAAATCAGGTTACAGGCAGCCCTTAAAAGACATGACCAAGGATCTGTGTCAACAGAGTGAATCGTCACCTGATCATCTCCAGATCAGCTCTGAGATTTTGTAACAAAGCCTTCCTCTTCATGGGAAGACCAAAATTGTACTCTGACTTCCAAGAAGAGGTGTTTCCCCCTGCCTGCACAGATAATTGTTTCAGGAGCAACTGACATTGTCCATCACTGAACTGTGCATTTGTCCAAAGAATGCAATACAAGATGATAACTGATTAGTCCTCACGTGCACTTCATAGTTTATGTGGCTATTTGGGGGACAAGGCTTGAGTGCTATGCGTTTTATGTCTAAGTTTTTCATTATGTATTTAGCCAATTCCTTTCTTCTGTACATTATCAAACTAGGAAACAAATATTTTTGGGGTTTTTTCTTGGATACACACCCTTTTCAAGACCTTCTACACATAAAAGCTATTTCAGAGAAAAGGAAGAAAGTTAATTTAAAATAAAATAGCCATACTGGTGAACAAAACCATATGCAGATATTTTGTATTAGGAACGTTCAAACTGGCTGTCAGTCAGAAACAGTAATTCTGCTTCCACTTTACGTCCTTTCTTATCTTGAAAACTTTCATGAGTCTTTAAACCCCGACTGACCAAGCTCTCCACAATGCAGTGTGTTTTGCAGTAGGCAAAACACAGTCACTTTACTGATTCACTCCAGCTCATCCATTACAGAAACTGTATGAAACTAGTTTTGCTAAAAAAGCAAATGGAGAAAAATTGAGTTATCCCATGTTTCCTAAAAATGGGATTTGTATGTGATAATAGCCACCCTTTTGCTTATAAAACAAGACAAGGCCAAAGCACTTTTTTAAATGATATGCCAATCCATAAGACTGAGAATCATTTTAGTCCTCCTGTTTAGTTCTGTTATTTAGCAAAACAGTTAAAGTTAGCCAGGCTTATTCACAGGACATGAAGTTTCTTCCTGAAATCCAAGACTTGCAGTATGGCCTTTTTAAATGCTCTTCTGTTAAGTCGGCCCTCTCTGTTCCCTGCAAGTGTCTTCTACCACATCATCTTTCTGCTTGGGTTAGAAAGTCCTTTCTTTAACCCCATGATTTCCTCTCAGGACCTTTATTTTGGAAATTGCTGCCTTTGAGCCATCAGGTAATTTTTGGTGCCCCAAACCAGCCTTCAACATGTTCTTTTCGGTTCCCATGTATTTTTTTCTTTGACCCTCTGTCTGCAAAGGAAGATAAACACCTCAAGAATGTTCTTGAGGTTTGCTCTACAGCTCCCCTCTAGCGTTGGCTACAAGCCAGACTTCTAGGTAGGGCCTTATAACCCCAGGATGAACTAAGATAAATCTCTAGCACTAGCAAGAAGAAGTTGGGAATGCAGTACTTGCTTCTATTTCAGAAAATGGCAAGCAAAACTAAAAATGGCTTCCTTATAGCTATATGCAAATCTGAGATCTGAAGCTGTACTTGATAAACTGCCTAGTACCAGTTTCTATAACTGGCACACTCCTACATGTTAAGGTACTTGAACAGCACAGTGATGGATACAATATAAACACATTGCTTCTCCCATAAAAATTATAACCTTTGGGGTGCAATTCATGGACCTCATACATGTTGGCACAGCCACTAGCATACAAGAAATTAGTTTCCTGCTTCTGACTGTTTTTTTCTTTTTTACCGTGATTCGGCTCTCACAAATATTGCCATTAGATGCTCCAAGCCATAAAAGATTTTCAGCAAAAATGTTCAATTTCCGGATAATCCTTTTCCCTAATACACAATAATGATGAAATATGGGGACTCCTCTAGTTCCTCTGTAAAGGAACTAGGAAAGGAAAGTGAGCAGAGAAGAACTGCCCTTAACAAATAGAAGTATTTCCACACTCTCCCTTCCTCTGTCCAACTGGCAATGTTTTCGTCAATGTCCAATCCAGACAGATGCTTCTATAGGAACTGATGGCAAAGTCCCTTAAATTGAGACATATCTGTTTAACTTTAGTAATAAAATTAACATAGTTTGGGGGCTCCCGAAGACAGGTACATAGAGACAATGTTTGGTCTGAAGGGCTGGCTACAGAGCTGTGGGTATGTGATC
This sequence comes from Phaethon aethereus, assembly GCF_964289735.1. NCBI lineage: Eukaryota > Metazoa > Chordata > Aves > Phaethontiformes > Phaethontidae > Phaethon > Phaethon aethereus. Next base: position 123,640,962 of record NC_138576.1, read on the forward strand.
AGCCCAGCTTTTCAGAAAAGAGATAAATTTCCCAAAAGTCAACACAATCAAAACAGATTCTGACTTTGAACTGGTTCAATACTTCTCTGTACTGATCTTTCACGCAGTTTTGCAGGTCATACAAGGAGTTGGGAAGATGCAACTCTTTGCTAGTTCCAACACTGCTAGGTGGCTGCTCAAGCTGGCACTGCTCTTCTAGCTGACAAAGAATATCACCACACCCTATAAAATACATTACACAGTACGATGATTATGCATGTTAAAGAAAGAATCATTGCTGCAGGAAAAAAAAGCCTTAATTATAGGTGAGCAAATAAATTTGTAATAGTGTCTCTCCATTTAAACTTTCACATTTTATTTATTTCAAATTTTGAATGCAACTTTCTCATTAGGATTTTGAAATTTCTAAGTTTCTCTCACAAACACTTATTTACAGTACTTTACCTTCAATACTTACTAGCTGGTAATGACCAATATTACCTGGCATAGTGTTTGTTTCTAGACTGAATAATTTAAGAACAGTCCAGCTGCCCTATAGGGCTTGCCCCAATCTGCTTGGCATCATATGCTGTCTCTTCCAGTGGTCAGCATCAGATCTTCCTGAGGAACTGATAAGGTCTCAGTTACTGCAACATGCAGTAATTTAATTCCCACAGAGGACTCATCCCTGTCTTTACAGTCAAGTATTGCCTTAAGCCTGGAAGCTCAGTTTTCCCTCTCTAATGTTGACATGACTAATTCTAATCCAAAGATACTTTTTGTCCCTATAAATAAGCAATCTGCACTTAAGCTGAAAACTCTAAATGTGGAACATTAAAATCAAATGGTCATATTGGTTGGATTTCTGTTCAAATTTTTTAGTTTAACATTTGCTTTTGATAAATATTTTCCCTGGTAAACCTTGGGCACTAAATATTGTCATAAACCAATTTAGACAGAAGAATCCTTCCCTTCCCTTCCCTTCCCTTCCCTTCCCTTCCCTTCCCTTCCCTTCCCTTCCCTTCCCTTCCCTTCCCTCCCCTCCCCTCCCCTCCCCTCCCCTCCCCTCCCCTTCCCTCCCCTCCCCTCCCCTCCCCTCCCTTCCCTTCCCTTCCCTTCCTTTTCCCCTTTCCCCTTTCCTTTCCCCTTTCCCCTTTCCTTTCCCCTTTCCTTTCCCTTTTCCTTTCCCTTTTCCTTTCCTTTCCCTTTCCCTTTCCTTTCCCTTTCCTTTCTCCATTGTCTCTCTCTTTCTCTCTTTCTCTCTTTCTCTCTCTTTCTTTCTTTCTATTCTTTTCTGTCTTTTACAGATTGCCTAATATCTCCATGTTTTTATTGTACTAATTTGGCTTTGTTATTGCTATGTTTCACTGTTTGACACTTCATGGCAAATCAGACTATTATATTTTGACAAGGTGGCTCCACTGAGAATTTAGACTTTAAACAATAGGATTTTATTCCAGCCACCATTTTATTAAATCAAGAATTAACATAACACTTCAGCTTTCACCAATTCATTGCTGTACACACCTTTATAAAGACTTTTGCTTGATTAAAGAATACATGGTTTGGATTGAAGTACTGCGATACTCTGATTGTGGTTTTTGACATGCCTTTATTTTTCTGTCATGTGTTACACAAGCCTCTTCTAATATAATGGGAATTGCAGTCACAAAGACTGATAACTTAAGATGATAAAACAATTACTGGGATAAAAGTACCAGCTTTACATTCTGTGTACCTTAATAAAACTTCAGCATTCAAAGTACAAAATTACACTGCAAAGTTAAACTCTCCTTGAAATTCCGTTACACAAATCACAGTTGTTTATTGTTCCACAAAAGTGTAGTGGAGGGGTAAGTTTTTTTGGTAAAAGATTTAAGAAAATTCTGACACTTCCAATCTTTTTAATTAAAATGCTGCTCACATGACTCATTTATGTCACTTTAAAACGTAGACATATATCAAGCTACGTTGTGGGTGTGCGCTGATATTATGATTTACTCTCAACTGCTGGCCAGACTTATCAGTTAAAACAATTTAAAACACATGGCATTTTTTTTTCTCAACCACAGACTAACAGGCAAAAGCGAAATGGATTTAATCCCCCTAGTTTGAGAGTTGCGTGGGATTTAGCCACACAGCTCTCATTAAAGTCAACAGAAGTTCAAATCCATGGGTGTGGTATGGCACCCTTCCACGTAACTCTCATAAAGCTGGAGGCTTTGCGTGCCTGTGGGGGTAAGACAGTGGGCAAAAATACCTTATCTAGTGAGAGTCCCTGCCATTATGCTGACTTCAGTGGAGAACCTGACCTGATACCTGGCTACAACCCAGCAGGTAAGGTGGTCCAATACCCAAATGGTGATTTCCCCCTGAAAGTACAGAGCAACAGGAGCTTATACCACTTCAGAGTAATCACTTCTTGTAGCTATTCTCAAAAACAGGCCACCTGTGACACACTCTGCCACCTGTAACTTAAAGGACAGTCTCACATTGGGCTCATTGCTGTAGTCAATCTGGTGGTCACAAAGGCACAGACTGTAAGCCAAGCAGTCAATGCCACCCCTTGACAGCAGCAGCAATCAAAGACTCAGATGAACCTCTTAACTCTTAAGGTCATTAACATAATGCAAGCGAAACTCATGAACTGCTGAGACCATTTAGTTTGTCAGGCTGGCCATAACAGCTAGTATGTTTATGCTATATAAAAGATCTGCTCTTTTTTTATATTTGAATACAACTCAAGGTGTTGGTTGTTGATCTTTAAAAGCCACAGAGGGAATCATGGGCCCATGGAAGAATATGGGAACATTGCCATGAAAGACTTCACCCCGCATGTGGTTCTGGAGATAGATACCTTCCTAAAACAAACTAGAGGGCCAAGACATTTTGAACTTTTTAAAAGGCTTGCAGCAATGTTTCAACTTGTCCCAAGCTCTATTGCCTTTTGCATATTTTCTCAGATCTGAAGAGAGCTTGGGAAAGACTTCTAGGAACTGATATGTAAAAACAGGCTCCGACTCCTGCATTTCGGCATCTCCAGCAGCTCCTGCTGAGTTATCTGAGCACAGTTCTGGGCTCTGCCTCAAATCTGCTCTGTGACCTGAGGTAAAGTTGCTTACTCTCTCTCTTCCTCAGTTTTCCAATCTTAAAACATAGCTGATAATACTTCCTTTCTTCTGTGTCATGTCCTGTCCACAGAGACCATCAGCTTCAAGAGAGGGTCTCTGCTACAAGGCGGTGTTTGTTCTGTGCCTACAACACAGGGCTGAGATCCCACTAAAGGCTCTAGGGGTACTGGGCTGTAGGCCAAGATTCGGATAAGCTTGGCTTTTGGTTCAAACAAAGGTTCTCTCTCCTTACAGGCCATCACATTCATTTATTTTGCCCTGTGGTGAAGTTAATGCTATATCTGTGATGTCACAGTTGTTTCCATGACAACAGGTTTATGACTTCAATGTAAAGTCAAATGGAAGGAGAAGCTCAGGGACATGAAGGAAAGCTCTTATTCAAATCAGAAACATCTGACACAATAACAGAGAAGAGAAATGGCCAAGAAGGTACATTTCTTTTATTGTTATACATGTTTGTGGTTTCTTCTTAAGTTTTCAACAACATGTACTTCTTCCATCACATGTTTTAATAGCTACTCTTCCACTTATGTTTCTTTAGTTAAAGCTGTTTTCTTTCTTCTTTTAAATAAAAAAATAAATTTAATACCATTTGTTTAACTAGTTAATGAATGTCTTTGCCTTTTTTCAATTAGGTTTAATTTAATAGGAGTAAATTTGGACTTCAGTATAGTCTTCCTTCTGATGCCAAATATGAATGATACTATTTCTGAACAAACAGGGGAACTGTTAAAACTGTGGCTTTCCATACTTAGCAGAACAGGCTTTCAAAGAAGAAAATTAAAAAAAAACCCACATCAAAGTTTTTTGAAACATGGGGTTAAAAAAAAAAAAGATGCAAGAAGGCAAAGCTATTATGAAACAGAAAAAAGTTTTGGGCAGGGTAATGTAAAGACTCAGAAGTTTTTCATTCCATGTTTTTTCCTTTGTTTGCTGTTTGATTTTCCCTTGAACAGCAACGTCCTCAAACACACATGTCTCTCCAGGGATTAAGGTGCCACCAAAGTACCGACTGCAAAGTGGCACTGATATGGCTCAGTGTTTGTCCAACGTGGGAACCTTCACAGGAGCTATCCCTTCTGTAGTCTCAATAAGGAATTCCCAGGAGCATCTAAAGGTGGAGATGATGCCTAAAGGAAGCCTGTGAAGTTTACCGTCCATGCTTGTTAGCAAGTCTAAACACATAAACTAGGCAACTCAAAGACCCTGAGAGCCACACTAAAAATTAGGATGGATAGCAATGCTTATGTTACATGTTGCAGTTTGATTCACTGGAAGTACTTGATAATGGTTGCCAATAATGAAGGCCATTCAAGTTTCAGTTGAAAAGTTTTCAGTTACCTACAGTGCAATCAACACCGAGTAGGTTCAGCATGTCATGTCTCTACTACACTGCTTGGTTCACAGATAGTTGATTGAATTAGTTAATTAAGATAAATAGTTAATTAAGGCCGGAATTTTCAAAGAAGCCACAGGAATTAGGTAACCAAATTCAATGAGATTTGGGTACTTAACTCCCTTAGACTCCTTTGAAAAGGCCATCTATAAATGCTCACCTCTTTAGTTGCAATTATTTGTACTCGCAGGATTATGAGTGCAGCTGTTTATAAATGCAGAAGCATGGCTGCAAAAGCAGACATGGCATGAGAACAGAGGTCTGTCCATGCATACCATAGTACATAAATGTATACAAGCAGTGGCCATACATTTAAACTACCCTTAAAGTAAAAATACCAGTAGAGTTAGTAATACCTCTGAAGCCACTAAGAGCTTCTTAGGCTTACCTAATTAAAATCAATTAGATATACATACTCAAATATACATGCGCACAAACTTAGAATATATATAAATATATATACATATATAAAAGTATATGCATGTATATAAAGAGCCAGATGTGAACATGGGTGCAGACAGTTGTTTGGGTTTGTATGCATTTTTTCTTTGCAAAACAGTAAATTGTAATAGTATTTGCTACTGGGAACATGGGCGGCTAAGCCGCCATGGTAATGTCCACGATCTTATCAAAGTATATGAGGAAATGCCTTTCCTAACAGGTATGTTATACAGGCGGTATGGAGGTAACTTTTATCTAAGCAACATGGAAGGAAGCACTGTAGCAGAAGTATCATCGAGAACAGGAACCATCTGATGGATTAAGAAATAAAAACACCAACTTACAAATACTATAAAAAACCAACCCCCCAATCAACAAAACCTGACACCTTGTCTTTGTACCTGACCACAAGGTAAAAGGACAAAAACAGCAGGTCTGTTTGACAGAGGTTCTGGTTGTTAATAACAAAAATATGGCACAGACATCCAATTCATCCTTGGTGCTGGCTCCTACTAAAACCATTGGAGTTACTCAGGGGCACTCAGACATGAGCAGTTAAACCTTGAGTCTGCTGAAGTGAATGACAGGACCTACAATTGCCTTCCCGGAACACAGCACAGAGCTTTCATCGGCATGATCGCAGCCTCCCTCAAAGTCTACTGTCTTTGCAATTACTGCAAATGGCAAAGTCCATTTTGCCTAAATGAGACAAGCATTAGCTTCTTATAGAGCAAAACAATTTCAGGCGTGAGTAACCCTGGGCCTACAAATGCTGTTGCGACTACTCACATGCTCAGAGATCCACATTGGCTTAGGCACTTTGTTATGAAGGGAATCTCAAAAAGGAGGATATATCTCAAGGCCAAAGAAGTGGGAACGAAGAGCATCCAGCCAAATCCTGTTCATTAGTGGGCAACATTTTTTTCTATTAAAAACTGCCAGGACTTTAATTCCATGTGTTCACAGCAAGAGTGCTGGCCCATAAACAAATCCAAAATATACAGAAGATCAGTTTCTTTTAATAAGGAGGGTCGGTGACTTTCCATTAGAGTGAGTCACTGAGTTCTCCAAAACCTTAAGGTATAGTAGAGCAAACGAAAATGAGGTTAGCTGAGGAATGCAAACAGATATACGGCACATATAGACCTTTAGCTTCACTCCAACATCCATATGTGGCCATAAAATATAGCTTCTTAAATGTAAAATGTATAGATTTCCCTCTGCAACAAAGGTATAAAATATTTCACTCCCAAACAAGTATTTGAGCATATGAACATGATCTTTCACTTCATCTAGGACTACCCACCCAGTAAACCAAGCTGTATTCTTTCTGGGTGGCTCAGAGAATAGCACATTACAGTGGAAACACCCATTTATTTCATTTACTGCCATTTATAATATTTTCCACTATTTGCAGATAATGAATTCATCCACTTTTTGCCAAGATTATGCAGCCTGTTTTATAGCCAAAATTATCCAGAATCCTTCTAAAAATGTGTTACCCTTCATTTTCCATGATTGCTTAGTGGTTTTCTTGGAGCAGGACCAAGATCAACCATATTAACAATGCACAGCAATAACTGAACTGTCATGCTCATACTCTCCTAGCAGCAGGAAGAGTGCCATCGAGCTGGTCCCTGAAGTATGCACAATTCAAGAGCGTAACTGTTCAGGTTAATTAAAGCCATTAGAGGAGAAATGAGGAATTACTTTTGGAGTTCCTTCCTCTACAGGTTCTACAATGGTCTTCTCATAAAGGTAGATACATTTCAGATTATCTGATGTTTCCTTGGCATCACTAACTTTCCAGTTTTCCAGGATAAATTGTATTTGCAGAATATAACACAACGGAGACCTACAATGTGTAACACGCCTGAACAGACCTAGCTCCTGACCCTGTAAAGACTGACAGACATCTTTAACATTACACACCATGAGTAGCCCCTTCAGATTCAACAGGGCCACAGCGGGTAATACAAGCACTCTGCAACCAAGCGGACACATAGGGCACTGTGTAGCTACACCAAGCCACGAGCAAGGCAAGCAGAAAACAGTGGAAAGGGACAAGTCCTTTGTGGGATGATGTGTATTGGGTTAGTGCTGATTTCTGAGTAGACAACTTCCCGCTCCCTTCACTGGCTCAGCTGTGCTGGCATGCTATGGAGGGTGGAGCTGCAGCACCAGTCACTCCCAGCTCTGCACGAGGGAAGAGGAGAAACAGGCCGGTCACATCTGCTCTTCCCTTGTGCAGGGTCTGGCAGTCTGAAAATCTCATGCAGGGGAGAAAGAGGGCTCCTTGCCATCGCCAGGTTCAACAGCTGGGCCCAGCATGTAAAATGAAGCACATGCAAATCTTTGCAGGAATTCCTTAGTGTTCAGCCTGAGGGTTTGATCTTGGAGTCAAGGAAATCTAGCTCAGGACCCTAAATGCAAGGAACAATCCCCGCCCAGAAGTTCCAGCGGTCAATGTTAGCCGTGATAACAGAAGTAATCACACCAATAATTATAAACAAAGGCTAAACAAAACAAATTCGCTTTCATTTTTTTAAATTTTATACAAAAAGAAAACAAATGCAACAAATAACCTAACAGCGAAGTCTTTGTTTCGTAACATTATCACTATTTTCTTTGGCACCACTGGGAATCTCTTAGCGGGAGCTAAGAGGAAGGAGAAACTCTGGCTTAGCAAGAGGCCCTGTAGCAGCCAAAATCTGTTCTGCACCCCAATCACCATTGATCTGCAAGACTGAAGCCGGGCGGCTGATACTGAACAACTTAATCAGCCATCATGTGTGACTTGAGAACTGGGGGAGGCAGGGGAGCCACACAGCAGGTTGAGTTATGGACACTGGAACAAAAACAGGCTGTCATGATATAACTGAAGATTTCTTAGCACTGACAAATGACAGCAGTGCAATAAATATTAATACTGCAAACTCTTGGATTCTCATAAAAACTCCAGACTTGCCAGGAACAACTTTCCCTTTGGCCACTCTCTTATTCAGTTTTACCCTACGTAGCTAGTTGGGGCTTTTATAATTTCTCCCTTCCTCTACATGCAGCACCCCAGCACCACCACTTTACCTCTTCCTATACAGCAGGCTTCACTGGTATCAACCAATCTGGCCCAGCTTAGACTTCTCCAGCCAACCCAAAACATACAGATTTTCTCTTTCTTGGCTCCTTCCCAGTAATATCTTGAGGCCCTAATACACATCCCATTGATCTCAATGGAACAGGATCTCAGCTGATTAGCATTATTCAGATGGGTTTGTTTAATCTTAATCTCTCTCTTTCTCTCGCCTTTTTTTTTTTTTTTTTGCCAGGCTCTTTGATTCCCTTTCTGGTTCTTCTCAGGGTCTCCAAGTTTCAGGCACTTCTCTAAACACCCTCTAATGTTTTGACTTTTGATGGTTAAATTTAAACAAAACTTAAAAGCTTTTCCAACTATTTTTACTCATTCTCAGAGTCATTTATCAATCCCATAGAGAGCCTGAATTCTCCCTGTATAAATGGATCACCCTGTTCACGTGTAGCTAGTGTGTAACCTCCTTTATCCCACAAAATCAAGAGCCTGGCCCCATCCTTCTGGGTAAAGCAACTAGAAGCCACTGAACCTTCTGCTCAAAACCCGCTTCTAGGATATGTCCTGCCAGACCCACCACTAAAGTCACAATCACTCCAACTTTAGGCCTTTGAGGAAGTTTGGGTGCCCTCAGCATGCTGCAATGTATTCTGGCTGTAAATTTGCCCTGGTCCAAAAGGCCCCGTGTGGTTGACACTCTGGTTTGGACAGCTGCATACCAACTCTTCCCGTGTCAAAGATGTATTTCCTTTCAAAGCCCAGCTGCGGCCTATGTGAGCTATATGCATGCTGCTCCTCTCGTCTGTCCAGTTCCCGTGGCAAAAATTCTGACTTGCACTTCTTGCACTTACTGGAATCGCAAAGAGGCATATGAGAAGGAAACGTGTGGCCTTGCAAATCCTCTAAACATTGTCCAGCTGCCACTAAGGTGCCCTGACTTGAATTCTTTTTTTTATTTTATTTTTTAACAGACAACTACTCCGTGCTTTTGTACAAAGCCATAGGAATTTTATTCTTGGACCAGTAGATAACCACAGCACATCTCTCCCAAGTTTCCAACCCCACAACCATTTTTCTTAATTTTGAGACTTTAAAGGAAGAATGCTGTTTTGGCTTCACAATTTTACACAACTTGTTAGAACCACAGGAGAATGTTACAATACCAAGCCACATGAAATGGAAACATTCAAACAGACCTTTGGGCTGGATCCCCTGCTTCCACCAAGCTGCACTCAGCCCATGACTAAAGAGCGTCTGGCTTGGGTAAAAGACAGTTTTTTGTGACCTCAGGTCCTGGTGGCCAGCAAGAGTGGTTTGACTTCCCAGTACAATTAAGAACTGCCCCAAATCTACTCAGAATTGTGTCCCTGACTCAGGACCTCCCACGGACCTTCTGACAGCTAGTGATAACTGAAGCCCTACACACTGTGCTGTACTTGGGGACCTAGGAGTTATTACCCCAGCTCGCTGACACGAACAGCTCTTTCCTAACACCTTTGGCAGGAGGCTCCTGAAGCTGGCTCTGCGGGTTTCGCTGCCAACATAGCAGTGTGAGGAGACCAGAACACTTCCAAGGAACCGTTTCCCCTAAGAGGAAATGAAAAGAGAGACTGAAGCCACTGGCAAGCCATACATTAGACATTTTGGTTAAAAGCAGCTAGACTGCACTTTGGAATGACTACTTTTTGCAGAATGCTTTGTTCTTCTTCTGTATGCATCATACCCCCACAATCCACTGCTCCAGCTATAGAAAATGCTTTTCGTTTAGTCCTCCCAAATTGTACTTTTCTATCACAAATTTTCACATCACAACAGGGCTTAAAATGCAACAGAGTTATTTAAGTGATATTCTGCTCCTGTAGACTAGCTGCGTCAGTCAGTCACTGCTTTTCAGAAGCACACAGCCCAGTTATAAGAACAATATAGGAATGTACATGGAGAAAAGCACGGTTAGCAAGAACGGAAAACAGAGATTCAAGAGAGATGGACTTCCATATGACAGGCTTGTACTGGGGGTCTACATAGCTCAGATACCCTTACAGTGGAGCTGCTTTTGCGAGCACAGTACTTAATCCCATCTCAGGCTGATCATTCCTTAGGCTGGGCTGCTCTGCTTCTCAGAGCAGGGCTAGCTATTCCCTGGTCCCTCTTGCCTTCAATAAGAGTAGACAGCCACAATCCGGTATTAGTGAGGTCAGGAGCCCATGGACTAGTAAAACACATGTAACACAGTATCTGCCCCAACAACTGGAAAAACTACACATTTAATGTGGACAAGTGAAGCACACAGCAATTCTGCGACCTGCCCAGGCTTAAGGACCATCTGGAAGTGGGGTATTACACCCAGACCTATTAGCAGCTAGCCCACTGCCTTCTGCAAGAAGGTCATTGTGCTGCCTGTTCAGAACACAGTTCAATGCAAGTTGACCTTATCCTACATCACTTGAAACAAAACAAAGTCTGCCAGTCCTGGATTTGAAAATGCTTTACAACACAAGTGCTATAAATACAGAGAGAAGCCAAGAGCAGGAGCAGCATGAACTTATGAAACAGAGGCCAGGAAAGATAGATATGATTTCAGCTGAGATGGAGAGACGATGAAGAGATAAAGGAAAGTCTTTCCAGATGGCTGGAGCTGTAGGAAGCCTCTTGCTCTGAAGCTGGCCATGCTGGATAAAGAGAGATGTTTGAGATGATAATTGGGCTTCACTAATGTCCCAGAAAAAAGTTCTTTGCAGCAGGTCAGAGATTCCTCTCACAGAGAGGCAGACTGCTGGTGAGCCCTCAGATGATGTTGAAAGTGAGAAAGACCCTGCTTGCAAACTCAGGCTGCACAAAGACAGCCGATGCAATCCAGCAGAATCGCTGCAACTCTTCTGGGAGTAGCCCAATAAAGTACTGACAGCCACATAAAGGCAGTAGCAGGACAAACCTCACCACAAGATAAATGCCTGAGCTCTTACTCAGCCATCCCAGGTGGGTTTTGCAGCCTTGGCTGAATCTGCATGGCCTCTGCTTTGTTGTGATCAGTACCCCACTCTGATCAGTCTGAAGTGACCTCCAAAGTGTCCCTGTGGCTGCAGTCACATCTATAAATCACAGCACAGATGTAGCCAGTGATTTTGCAAATCCATGCCTCCCCCCCCCCCCCCCCCAGCAGTTACTTTGTCTTCCTTAGCTTTGCATGCTTGGAAATTGCTGAGAAAAACCTACAGGCTAATATCTTTTGAAATGGTTTTTAAGGTCTCTTTTTTTGTCAGATTCCTCACCTGCTCTGTCAGGATGTTCTTTTAATGCCTTTCATATTTCCCATGAAAGACCATAAGCTCCCAAAGCCCCAGCATATCTGCCATCTCAGCGCTATCAGGAAAGAGCTGATGAGAATATGATTGTCAGTGATGATTACAAGTACTTTACAAACACAGGAAAGCATGTTCTGCATTAATTGCTAATCTATTTCAGCCAATTTGGCACCATGACAAATGCAACTGGTTGTATCTAACAAGCCAGGGGATTGGGAATGAGTCTGTTTCAGTACAGTATGTCCAGGGAGAAGAATTAACCGTTAATCCCAGGTGACTAGTTTCTTTATAAATATATTAGCAACATAATGGAGGGGTATTTAATGGGATTATAACCACACAAGCAGACCCCAAGCAGCTGGTTTGCTAGTCAAAGGGAACATGGCTGACAATAAGGTTTAAGAAACTGAATGAGGGGAAAATGGCAAACCTCTGGCATGGCACACTTAAATGACCTTACTGCTTAAAAGGAATTGGATCGTGTTGTATACATGAAAAGAAAATCAAATATGCTTAGTGCAATCTCTTTGGGCATGCTCATCACTACTTTCTCCCACTGATCCTCTGTCAAACGCGGAGAAAATGACCAAATCAAGGAGAACTCATCTTTTCATATACTTGGGATAGATTTTAAAGCCAAAAAAGATTTCACTCATACAGAGTAACTAAGGGGTCATCGTCAAGGATGGCAGAGCCCATGTATTGTCACACAACCTTTGTATTCCTCCCTCTGTAGAGCTGAAATAATTCTTCATTCTGAGTACAATTACAGCCCAATGCTGTAAAAATACAAGTGTGCAAGCATGTCTTTGAGTGTGTGTGTATGGGTTGGACTAGATGATCTTTAAAGGTCCCTTCCAACACAATTCATTTGATTATTCTATATATGAACATATATAAATGTACATACAGAAAAGGAGAGACAGCCATGAGACAGCTACTGGGAATGACTCTGCAATGGCACAAGAAAGAGAAGAAACAAATCTCATTCAGAAATCCCTCTCAATACGTTTTACAGGACTGTTAAAATCACAGACCTAGATTCTATCCACGGTAATACCTCTGTTCCCTTTCTTACCATTACTTTAACTGAGAGGTATAAAGATGGTATTGTAACTTACTAAAGAAATTTAATTTTTTTAAGTTGATGGGAGTAATGAAAGACAACTTTGTCTGTTTAAATGGCATGTACACCTCAAAATATAATACTTATATATTTTTTGAGTCAACACTTGTTTGTAGTTTGGTGGCTAGAAGCTGAGGCTAGGATTTGGCTCTGCGGCTTTGAAAGGAATACAGTATGGTATAATACACATAACTGTTATGGAATATAAGCACTGCAGTATGTAGCTGGCCTAACAAGGACTATTTAGGCAGCTTAACCTTAGCATAACGAAAATAATTTTTGAAGTCCAGATCTAATTTGCACAGCTCTGGAATTCTGTTACCAGAGGCCCTTGGTTCAGGGTGGCGGAATCACTCACAGGAGTATTTAAGCACTCATTCAACGCTAAACTACACCTTACATCACTCTGAAATGCTTTTGTTAGAATCAGCTGAAACAAAGGACACTGGCTCACCTAGCCTGACTGACCCATGCTGCCCATCTGCAATCCACTGATACTAACAGAATATCCTTAGGGATTTCAATGGCTTGGTATCAGACCCACATGTTATTCTTGACCACCTCTTAAACTTTCAGAGCTTGACCTTAGGATGCCCTGGCATCAGTCCAGGTGACACTGTGCTTCCTTTCAAACAGCTGCATGGAGCCCTGAGCTTGATCTCCTGTTCACCAAACACTGCTGGGCCCATCACGGTGGCACAGGAAGTGTTCAAGATACATATTTATATATGTGTGTGTGCATTAGCAGGGATAAAAAAGGCATGTAAAAGTTTAACTGGCCTCAGTTTTCATGGTTGTGATGGCGAGCTAACAAGGTTCAATAAACTCTTTGTATCACACTGTGATGGATTCTGCATGCATCACCAGATCTTGGCAAGTATCTAACAGTGTCCTCCAAACCAATTTGCAACTGTGTAAGTGCATCACCCTCCAGCCAAGTAATCTGAGTGTCTTCCTGCCTTTTCTGTATGACATTAAACTCTGTTATGAAAGCTCCCCATCTTAAATCTAGGCAGTGACAATACTTCTGTAGTGCACATAACACTGAACGTAATATGATCCCTTGACACATTTGTATTTTACTAATGATAAGCACTGGCTGCGATGCACTAAAAATACCATGAATGTGGGGAGAATTAAGTGTATCTCTAGCACCTGATTCAGGAGAGCAGTTAATGCTGTGATTAAGTCCATGGCTAGTCAGGACAAGACAGCTTATGTTTAAAGAGAGATAAGTATGTCCGGTAGTACCATCCTGAATAACACCAACCTCCAGAATTGGGTCTGTACCAAAACTGTGGAAGGATATCATTAAGGAGCTAAAAGCCACTACAACCCTAGCTGTCTGGTACTCGAAGGATAAGATGTGCTTTTTTGAACTGGCTTTACCATAAAATGTAGCAACCTGTGTAATTTTAAACCTATGTAATTTTAAAAATCTAAACCAGAAGACTACACAGCACACATTTCTCCTTCTAAAAAAATAATGAAAAAGTTTGCACGGCACAGCTATTAGGCTCACCGAATAACACACTGCTGGCAGGGCACTCAGAGAGTAGTTATAGGTGCCTATCAGAATCCATACAAAACTGACTAACAAATGCTGGAATTAAAAATGAAGACTTTCAGGGAGACAGGGGCTTTGAGCAGCACAGTATTTCAGATCAGCTTACTGAAAGCTTCAAAATATCACTGTCTCTCAGTCTGAAATGCGTCAGCAATCATTTCATTTTTATCAAAACACAATTAGGCTGTGGTGAATGACAGCATAAATCTTAAATAGGAAAGATACAGGATGAAAGACCACCAGGGTGGAACATAACTGTAAACCTCTCCATAAAACTACATTTGAGTTCTGATCATATACACAGGAACTCCTTTAAATGATCCAGCAAGAATCTTAACTCACTGACTTCCAAAGAAAGTGTTACCAATTAAGTGGGAGAAACTTTAACAGTCAATTTTAATTACGCTAAGAGATTCACCAATCAATTCCCAGCTCAAGCTGAAGTTTTTACTAGAGACAACTGGAACCAATTTACATGCTTTTATGTTGCGTCTAGACTTTAATAAATGGTCTAAGCATGGAGCAATTCTATGCCAGTATCGAACTAGTTTTCATGTATACTGAGAAACACACCAGCTTCTCCAAAATTCTCTAGTCTTTGTGTCTTGAAACACTCCCCTGAGAAACGATTGCAAAGTTTCCCGAGTATATTACATAAGGACCACTGTGGGGATAGCTTACAATATGTACTAAGATAGCGATGCCACAGATTGTCCTCCAGCTCCTTGCTTTAATCTAACAGACACAAAGCGTGCAGGGCTAGCTCTTCCCTTTAGCGTGAAATGGAACAGCTTCTCTGATTACAAGACATCATTCCTATTGAGTATTAACCCAAAATAGCTAAACAATATGGAACCACCCAGGACAGCTACAAGTACTTAAGCAATGGCCCAGAGAGTAAAGCTAGGCAATCTTTCAAACCCTTAAAAACCTTATCTTTCTGTTCTGTCACCCCTTCTCTGGACCTCTCATGGTCCTGATTAAACTGTGGGCTACTATGCTAAAGAACCAGTCAGTCCAGCAGCACTGATACAGAGGAAAACAAAGCACTTGGTTACTAGCTTGTTTAAACGTTGCAGCGCCTGCCACAGCACACTCAGTAGTACTCTAACTATATGAGACTCGCCACCACAGCATCACTTTGATCATTGCTGTAGGTCATGGAATCACTCTGAAACCAAAAGTGTCTTGTTAAAAAATTAAGTTGAATTACCATTTAGGGAGCTCTGTTGCATTTTTTTTCTTCCCTCCCTTCTTTCTTTTTAAACATGCCTGTCGGGAGTGTGAAATTGTGTGCATTTATCACTACACTGCTGAGCAAAGCTTGTTAAATTAAGAAAGACATATTTAATTAAATGGATTGATAAACATTCATATACTTGTATTCAGAGGGCATTGTATATAACTTTAATTTTTAAAAACTGAGAGGTTGCTTTGGTGATCAGAGCCTCCTAAGATGTTTCCCACATGATAATGTCAGACTAATAAACCTCCAGGGAGTTCTGCATGCCAGAGGTCTGAAAAGGTTGGGCCTCCTTGCTCTGGAAGCAACACAAGTATTTACCTGCTACTGTATTTTAGGCAAAGGCAGCAAAAAACTTTGGAAGTGCTGCACCAGCTTGGCTGCCACTGGAGATGACAGCCCTGAAACCCAGAAAGAGTTGTTTTCCATTTTGCAGTAGCGCGTAGCCCTTCGGAGCAGCGACGAGCACAGGGTGCCCCATCTCACACCTCCCTCCTCCCACCAGCCTGCTGTGCAAAGAGCTCCGGTCTCAAAGTTGAAGGGGCTGCATGCTAACCTACACTGCATGCACCTGCATACAGGGTCGTGCATGTTCTCTAGGCTATTGGTTTGGGCAGCACATCTTGAGGATTTTCTTTGGAGCTATTCCAAACCTGCAACATAGAGGAGGAGTCTTCTGTTAAGTACAGAACAAATATACAGAAAAGAAGTCTGCTTCAGGGACAGGACAGTGTGGGCAAACAGGAAAAAAGGAAGGAAGGAAAAGGAAGAACGAATAAATGAGGCTATGTGTCTAAGATCAGCCAGCGGGACAGTAACAGAGCTCAGACCAGCACCTGCCAGCCCGGTTCCCTGTTCTGTTCACAGGAGTGGTTTATCCAAACTATTACTCACAATTCCTGCCAGAACGAGCAAAGCAGGCTCATACTCAGGCAGCTGGAGCCTTGACTTGACAAAGTATCCCTTGCTCTCAAGAATTAATTTTGCTGAATGGCAATAATAGCTTGTAAAAATCAAATAAAAACCAAATGCACCACATGTTGCAGGATACTGGGATTGTATGGGGTACTGTAAGCAATGCTTTTTGCAAAGACAGGGAATGTTATTCATCATAGTTGTCTGTGGTGGGCAATTTGGTTGCCTTTCGGGGGACTGACTCTAACATAGGATCCCTGCTGACATAAAGAAGAATTGGTCAAAGCATTGTGCTTTTTAAAGTCGAAGGATTTTTTTTCCTCTTGTCTTCAAGAAGATGTACCAAACTTTGGGAAGTCACAATGATCTCAGTTCCTGAAAATAAATTGCTAGCAATTAAAAATCTTCTGTTTCTTGCACACTTTCATTACACGGAATAATATACAATGTAAAGATTCACAGCCTTTTGAGGAAGCTTTGAGGGAAGCATCATGATCTTCAGACCTGACCTTCTGAATAACACAGGCCAAAGCACTTCACTTAGTGGTCGCTGCCTCAAGCCCAGATCTTGTGGCTGAACTGTGACAAGTCATTCAGAAGGACATTCATCTTGATTTATGGGTGCCAGTCTTGATGTGAGAATGCCACACAAAGCAGTTCCTGTCTTGAGCTTCATGCAGTGAATTGTGAAGTTAAGCTGGTTCATGGGTTTGAAATGCCTCTAACCCAGAAAGATTCTCTCTCCTACTCCAGGCGGAAATAGTGTGTAGGTGGCTTATAAAACTTCCTTTCTACGGTGACCCCAAATCCAAGCAAAAGGTCAGAATCATTTGTGTTGCTTCAAAGGCTCAACTGTTACTCAGGCCAACAAGTTAGCCATGAAAAAAACTATATTCAATTCTTCAAGCTGTGACGTAGCTAAGATAAACATGGTGAAATATTGTTATTGTTTACTCAAATTCTTTCACTACCGAGAGAAAGTGTAATACCATTTTTCAGTACATTAATTGCTTATGGTTCTCAAGCCACAGTTTTTAAATCCTAGGTGCTAATAACTACATTTTGCTCACAGATACATATGTAGCCAATAGCCTTTCTTTATAGAAATTCCAAAACAGGTGGATGAAATCCTTGTCCCGTTAAGTTAAAAAGAGTTTTGCCAGAGTCTGTACCCATTCCCGCACCAACTGGGGTAAGGAAATGACTCTTTTTACTTGCGTGAGGAAGTTTTCTGTTATGTGACAGGAACTCCCTGGCAAATACAGTCTTTGAAATGGGTCTAGTTTTATGTAGGGGAGGCCACATAAGTCTGCATCTGAAAACAGCCCAAGGACCTGACTGTTTCTGTGTATGTGCATGTGCCTGTGTCCAGTAACACAACTGCTCACACAGCTATTTGTTGTTATTACAATGTAATGCAAGATACAAAATACATGTGACACTGCATAAACCAGGCTACTACTACAGTAACACTAACTGCTCATATTTTAGTGCCACCAACAGAAACGGGGACCTCACAATACAAGTATTTGACTGTCAAGTGCTTAATGGACAGCACTCCATAAGACTTAAAACCAAACATGACAAGGCCAGGAAACAAACAGTAGAAGACTGAGAAAGAGGAATTGATTTACTGATGGCCACACAGCAGATAGCTGCAAAAATCAGGAACTGGACAAGACAGATCAGAGAATTAACTTAACCATCTACTATTTCCCAACAAATATTAATCATCCAAATGCCAGAAAGTAATTCATTAAGTTACAAGCCCTTTCAACTCTAGTCAATAGCCATTCCATTTCAACCTGGAGTGTACCTACCAAACACACACACATAAGCTCCATGGAAGTGTGCTTTAAAATGCAAAGCCTTGGCTGAAGCTTCATGTTTGACCTTTCAAGTCATGTAAACCTGAGAATAAATCCACCTGTTGCCCTACCTTCAATGAGGTCACTAAAAAAACCTCCCTTCTATTTGCAAACAGCTTAGTGGCTACTGAAGAGCAGTCACCAATAAACTTATTCCAAACAAAGATTACTGCCTGATTTATCACTGAGAAGGGTTAAATCAGCATTAAGGAAAATGCCAGCTTTTGAAAAGTGAGATTTTTATGTAGTAATTTATTGCAATCTTCCATGCTGAGGCTAACTAGAATTGGACAAAAGAAGATTTAAAAAATTGTGAAAAGTGAAAGGTCATAAAAACTGAGAAAGTAAATAACACAGAACAACAAGATAGACAGGGAATCGGGAAAGATAAAAATAACAACATGACCAAACAAAGTGTACATTTAGGGAATAACCTGGTAATGAGAAGAAAGGAATAAAATTCAGCTCTATGAAAAGTCAGCTCTGAATAAGTCATTTGAAAAGAGCTGAACACTATCCTGTTTTTTTGATTAACAGTATATCAAACAAAGTAAACCAGATTTATTATCAATGATAAGATCAGAATAGCTTTAACAGCCCATTTATTTTTCCTCAAAATATCCTACACAATTCTCCTATGATTTTCAAATCCATACACTCAAATAAAGAGTTGTTAAGTTTTCCTTACTATAAGTTCTGCCTGTAAAGAGTCTCAGAATGGAGATGGCAACAATTTTCTAGCTGTGTAGCACACAGGCTTCACTTCTGACATACATCTCTGAGAGAAAACCAAGGCAAGCACTCTATAATGAATCCTTTGCCATGTACACTGCAATAAATAACCAAGAAGTTAGACTGAGGCTGATAGAAGGTCAAATCCTTCTTCTTATGCCTCAAGAGGCAGGGGAGCAGGAAGATGAGTTCCACACCACAGCTTCCCTCTGGAGACAAGGGAGCAGCACAGGCTGACCCACAGTGCCACAGAGGCAGGTTGAGTAAGAAGGATCCTCAGCAGACAGCTGAGATGCTGTATCATGGAGAAAGGAGGATGGAGTCCAGCTGAAGATGGGAGGGCACACACATTTCTCCAGGAAAAAATCTTCTGATTTGAGGGAGTGAAAATATATCCAAGGAAGTGGATATTGAAAGAAAGGCCTCCTTCCCAAATTCTCATGGGAAAGCCCAACTTCTCGTTAGGCAACAGCCTGGAGGGAAAATTTTTGACCTGGCCTAGCCATAACCAGAGCTGAGTATGAAGTTCTTTTCTCTCCCCACCGAAACTTCAGAAATGCCACCTTTAATAAACCATAAGGAATATAAACCAGCCGAGATTTTAATTAAAAAAAAAAAACATCATTGCCCTAGTCCAACAGCCTTGAGCTAAACATTTCACTTAAGTAACTCAATAGAATTATGCTTCTTGATCTTATTATTTAAACAGAATCAAACTTTTTTAAAGTTTAAAAAAAAAAAAGAGCAAGTGCAAGCTATATAAAAAGGGAAAGGGCCATTCAAAGCGTTGTGGGAGATGACCCAACACAAGAGTGTGACCCCCATGTTGATCAAGCACTGTAAGCTGAGCTCTGAGCCCTTTTGGTAAAAGCAGCTCCATGAGCAACCCTTAGAGCCCTCCTGTTGTGCTGCACCACTGTAAATTGAATTGTTGGCTAACTACATAATATAATGTGGTGTTTGCAAAGTCACTGAGACCTGGCTTTCCTCCACTCCTGTTTACATCAATAAGAGCCTAACAATTAAATTCAGTGGAAGAAAAGGTACACTACAGAGTCCAGATTTTTTTCCAGAATGCTCTCCTAAATAAGACTTGCCAAACACTGTACAGACATTTATGGGACGTTGCTTGCTGGAGCAGTTACAGTGACATGCTTGTATTTTTTATTATGAATTGACTATAATCATAAACACATCTGTCTTAGACAAGGAATGTTATTTAAGGATTGGAGAATGATGCGTTTTGCTTGAAGCATTTACTCAAATGATGTGTTTTTCTCTGACTTTTTATTTCTATTTTTAATAAGACCAGGAAGGGGAGAGAGGGGGAGAGAGCGAG
Organism: Phaethon aethereus; assembly: GCF_964289735.1. Classification (NCBI taxonomy): domain Eukaryota; kingdom Metazoa; phylum Chordata; class Aves; order Phaethontiformes; family Phaethontidae; genus Phaethon; species Phaethon aethereus. The sequence continues at coordinate 123,661,086 of NC_138576.1, forward strand.
AAAGAGGAAGAAGAGGATGAGGAAGAAAGAGAGGACAAAAGAGAAAGCAAGAAAGTGCTGAAGAGAAAAAGAAAGACAAAAGAAAGAAAAAGAAAGAGAAAGAAAAAGGAAAGAAAGCAAGCAAAGCAAGCAGCTGGTGCTGAAAGTGAGCAAGACTCTTTCTCTCTCATTTTCTTCTGTCTTTTAATAAATCATTGTAGCAGCTTTGTGACAGGCTCTGTTATCCATAATGCCCAAGCAAACAGCTTTTCTTTCAGCCTCTATTCACTTGGCTGCCAGGGAAGCAGGACTGCAGGCAGGAAACTTCAGTGGCTCAGCCTGCTCCCCTGTAATTCAATTAGAAAAGCAAGCATGAAGTCAATATTCATTGCGCCAGGCCAGAACTCCACAGCACAATGAAATGATAATGAGAAAGTTCACAAAGGAGACGGGCTTAATGATAAGTTTTTAAAGAGATGCTGCAGTGGGTGACCCTCTGTACAACTGGCAAACACGCACGGGCATATGGGTCTTTACCCTCAGGGATTTACCCTCATCCCTTACCATCTGTATCCAGGGCAGACGGCTGATTGTGAGTCCAAGGGAATCTCATGATATACTGTCTTAGGTCATGCTATTCAGCTATTTTGCATCTCTGAAGGGAAAGAAGACATGTTTCTTAAACACCCAGGCCCCAAGGGAACACATACAATTTGCTGGATCACAGGCAATGCAGTTTCACAGGGCATGGAGCTGTGACTCCCAAGCCCAGCGGGGAGGTTGGGTCTGTGGGGCACTGATCAAGGAAATCATGAGAGAGAACTTCCAACACGTCGTGGAAGTGCAGAAGAAGAAGAACTGCACCCTTGTGCTTTCAGAGCAAGGCAGCACTCGGTCCCTACAACCGTGAGAACTTGAGAATTTGCGCTTTAAACTGCTCAGTACTGGGTAAATGCTGGACCAAATTCTGCAGCTCCCTCTCGAAGAGATCTCCCACTGGAGAAGGGCTCTACATAATTTCCTTTATTCTCCTTTTAGCACTTTTCTGGTGACAAGAAAATATGTAGTTATTTATTTTGTAAACAACATTGTATTTAGTTTTAAAAATAATGAATGATTGAAGTAGTAATTAAAAAAACAGCATTGTGTGTACAAGCCCAGAGTTGCCTTGTTCTAATTTTGCTCTGGGATTCAACATTTCAGATATGACAGAATTTGTTCTTTTTAAAATGACTTCTATGGTAAAGCCCTGGGCCCCTCACAAAGAAACTTGGGCCTCATTCTTTTCGGTGCAGTACAGAAAGGAGTGGCCCTGACTCTAAGCAGGCAAACATGAGAAACAGAAAGTTTTTCTTTTCTTCTACTTTAACAAAAGGGAAACAGGACATACAGAGCTTATATAAGCTCCCTGAGGTCACACAGGGTGTCAGTGACAGAGTCACAAATTAAATTCAGATTCTCAGACTCTCAGTCCCAGTTTGTGTCATATTGTAGTGCAGGGCAGTCTAAAGCTCTAACGTAATTTCCAGAAATATGTTGTTATTTCCCTAAATTAATCTCTCAGCCTAACGTATATTAACATTCCACATATCCCCATCATCAGTAATGGTTTAATATGCTGGTAAATAATTAATATGAGTCAAGAGCTATATATTTTCTCAAAATCAGGAGGTATTTTTCAACATTGCTCATGACAACAGCTCATTTTTTACTTCAGAGACCAACAAAAAGGAAGTCAATTTTGCCATTCTTCCTGATTCAAAAAGCCTTCAACTGCTAATAATAGAAGCGGGTGGTGAATTGCTTCATCTGCAGTAGGAAGCTCTTCATGTCCTATTGGGCCAGTTCTTCAGCCGCTATAAACCCACACAGCTTCACTGAAGGCAATTCAGCTTTGTCAAGTCACGCAAGACAAGGGCAGATGTATTTGTGTTTCACTGCCCACTGAATCTCTTAAGACTGGCCCAATCTCTGCATCTCAAAGGGAGAATGAAGCACTGCCCACAACTGGAGCTATAGCCAGGGATATAACAGGTAGAACAGGCTGGCTGGATGCCTCTTACAGCCATCACTCTTCTCCAGAAATCCTCCGTGGCAAAAAGCAGAGGTGACCAGCAGAAACAGCAAGCCTGTCCCAACAAGCCATGATGATGTCCTGGACTCAACGTCCACCCCTCTGGAACATAACACAGGATAACAGCAAAGCGTTTCAGAACGAGCTGCTTTCTTCCGACACTGACCAAGAGACATTATGTGAAAAAAGGGAAGAGTTCTATCGCTAAAGATGCACACACTTGTGGCTGCTTCTGCAGTTCATAGTTTTTAACAATCTTCTTGCCCTAACTTTAATTTGTTGGATTTTGCCAGAATGTTGAAGGGTTAGGGACCCTTGGTGAACATAAAACCTTCTTCTCAAGGCAGAATGGATCAGATGCTGAACAGATGTACGTTCATGTCTATATTCAATTATGCCAGCAAAGGGCCACATCCCAGGGTTTTTCCTTTTTGTAAATTAATCTCCAGTGCAACTCTCTAAGAGACTAGAGAAAAAGGGCTAGGATAGCCACATCTTACGTATGTATTTGTGCTCATTCTTACTATTATATAAAAGTCCAGGTAAGATAAAAAGTACTAGTCACTTTAGATGTCAATATAGAACATAATTATACTCCATGTTTTCACAGGTATACAACCCAAATTTTCACAATTAAATGCAAATTTTGGGTAGTCTCCAAAGGCCCAATATGGAAAATGGAGTCCTCGCTGCACAAAACAACTAGAGGTCAAATATCCCTGTGTAACTCCTGCATGTAGCTCTTAGAAGTGATCACAGTAACTTCCCCTTTCTTATTTTAGAGGCAGCACTCTCACTCTTATGTAACGAAGGCAAAATCTGTTGAGGTCAGGGATTCAGAGGCACCAGCTTCATCCACTAAACAGCCTTTGCCTCTTGGTGACAGGCTCTGGGAAGTTCACAAGACGCTGCAGGTATCTATCTCCCTTTAGTTATCACTTGTTCATGTCAGACCCTGCTATCCTGTTTTACGCTCTGTGCTTTGATGGGAGATGTTGTCTGCACAATATCCTCAGCTGAGAATTGGCTTTTCCTGGAGACATTAATGCATGTAATTGGCGCATGCTTTTCTGGAGTATTTCTATCACCTTTCAAAGATAGAGACAATCAAACCTCTCCTCCACTCATCAAGGAAATGCTTAAAGAATCAAGTGGGGAATTCCAGGCCAGCTTATGGCTGGTACTTACTTTACATTTTCTCAAGCAGCAAGGTAACATGGGACAAGTACTGTCACAGTGTTTATTTTGAGTTCCCTGGTGAGAAAAACATTTGACAACTTATCCTGGCTGGTTGAAACCTTCCTTCCCTCCTGGGGAAGTCGGGCTATCTCTGCCATTCATATACAGCTGCTGTTACTTGACTTCACCCATCCCCTCTGAACACACATCGCTGAAGTCAGTTATCCTAGGTCAGGCTCTAACCTTCACAAGCGTAAGGTAAAATAGAGGTCTCTTCTCTAGCTAGGTCATAGCACTCACTAGAGATGAGCTCAAAACTCAGAGGCTCACCCCAAAGAAAGAAAAGTACTAGGAAAAGACCAAACCCCTTCTCAAAGTTCTGCACCTCTCTCGTTCCTGCCATGCTGTTTTCAGTCCTGAACTAGGTCATTTCAAATGGAAGGACTGAGAAAAATACACTCAAAAGGGAAAAGGTCATCCTGTAATTAAGTGATTAGCCTGACCAGGGTTTAATTTCAAACACTGACATAAGACTGCTTTGTATCAACGGGCAAATGGAGCTATGGGCTCTCTTCATGGTGTCATTTTAGGAATAAATGAGAGATGATCACACTTTTCTCCCATTCTTTGTTTTGATTGTCAGTGTTTAGAGGCAGCTATTTTTTATTTGATCGGAATGTAGCTTGCACAACAGCCCTCTGATCTTCTGAGAGATTGCTGTGTTGTGATACACCTTTTATCTGTGCACTAGGAACACGCCCAGATGACAAGGAACGCAATGCACCTCTACCCTCCATGTATCCTTTCAGCAAAAGAGGAGTGAATTTGGAGGTGGAGACACAGATGATCTAGGTACAAATTACAGCCAAAACCCTACAAAATTCAATCCAGCAGAGAAATTACAGAAACACAGAATGGAGAGTCTATTTACATTATTAGTAATAAAGGTACTGCAACCAGTGAGTCCAGAGCTATGCAATCACAAGGAGACATGCAGTGTACACAATCAGGAATCCTTATCAGATTGTTTGGTCTATCTTTTCCATTTAAAAGTGATGTTTAAACTATGTTTATAGACAAAAGAATTGATCAATGAACCTGTCATTTGGTCATGAGTAACATGGAAAAAATTAATCAGGTGATGAAAATATTGCCATCTCTCCATTTAGGGAGTAAATTGAAGATATTTCAAAAAGATTTTGTCAAAACTTTGGGGACAGATGCATCAACAAAGTCAAATGTTACATCTTTGAAAATTTCCCACAAGCAAACATGTCTAAAGATATTCAGAAATGAGATTTTCCAAAGGTAGCTGGAAAAACCAAAAACAGAGATTTACTATTATTTAAGCTTTTCAGCTGCTCCCTAAGAAAATAAACTTGGAGTTAAACAAAAACTTCACTGTTTTTCTACAAAATAAATAACAGTAACATTATACCCACTAAACAGGAATCAGCTGTATAAACAGTTTACCTGTCTCTGACAGCATCAGCTACAGAGAGGATTTCTGGACAGTTACACTCAAAGAAGGAATAACCCAAGTTATGGTAACCATTGCAGCCCAAAGCATAATAAATATGAAGTAGCAAGTAGGATGGGAAAATACCTAAAAACTTCATCATCCTGACCAAGCATCTTCAAATTTTGTACTTGAAGAAGGCACTCTTCTACCTGCCACTGTAAGCTTGTCCAGTATTGCCATCATAAGCCCTTGATTCAAGATTTAACTGTCTTTAACCAGCTAATCTCAGTTCAGTCATTTCTGAAACTTGTGTGTCTAATTTTCCACATTCATTCCCTTCACCCACGAATTGACAGACAGACACTGTGTGCAGTTTGAAAGTATTCTGCAGCTTGAAAACAAACCTGCATTTTTCTGTCATGTAGTCCCCCTGGATACTTTAATTAATTTCAATGAACTAAATCTGAAGAGCTCACAGGCCTCACATGGTCCAAGCATGGGAAGAAGAGAAAAGAAAATCAATCATTTTCACTGTATCGTTCTCTGCAAACTTGAACTATAACAACTCAGTGATCAAACTGTTTGCAGTTGTGAACACTAAGAAATGGGAGCCTCTGAAATACGTCAGCATGGCAGAATCGTATCTCCCCCCTACTCCCATCCTTCCCACCAGCTCAGCATATGTTAACTTTTAGGTACTGCATGTTCAAGTTGTTCCCACAATATATAACAGAAAAATGTATGCTGTTGCGGAACAGAAGCATGTGTAATAAATATTTTCTGTGCTCAAGAGCCCAGAAATAGATTGTAGGCTGCATGTGTATTACAGACTTGTGTCAACATAGCTAGATCCATCAGGTGCATGAAGAGAAATGATCCTGATGGACACAGCTGGGTGTCAGAAGCTGCCTCAACAGCCTTATTTATAGCAGCAAAAAAGTCCGTGTTCTAGTTCAGCTCTTGACAAAAGTATATATAACAGAGCTTTGCTAATGGGACTGCATCTACAGTAGTAGAACATCAGCTGTAGAGCATATGATATTTGCAACTGATACAAATCACCCGATAAAATCTGGCATGAGATCTAGGGACAGAAGTTGGGTGTGGAGGGATTACATCCAGCACTTTCTAAGGCAGTACTCTCTGAAGAATCAAAAGGGCTTGACTCTACCTTGCCCAAAATTTTGTGCTGTCATCTTCATCAAAGCAACCAAGATGACAAATCTCTCTTCAATCTTGGATACTGGTATGTTTCACACTACTATGTGAACAGCTTTCTTTAGTAACCAAGTGCCTTGAAATAACGAACCTGAATCCTCTCATAAAATTGCAGCTTTATCACGCCTGTAGTGATACAGGCTTTTTTTTTTTTTTTTTTCCTTTCAGAGGATTTGCAATAGGAACTGAATGCTGAATTCCTCTTTGTGCTTCTTTGGACCAGATCCTCAACTAGTACAAACTAACTTAACACTCACAGATGTCACAAAATCTTCCCATATTTATACCAGCTGAAGATCCAGCCTTTGTTTGCCAATGAGGGTGTTCCTCTACAGTAATACTGCTTCTGGCCCAAGTAATTTCTAACTTTATTGTAATTTACAACACTACCAGGCACAAAAGGGAAAAAGTAACCACCAGGAACAAATCTTATTTTCTGATTCTCTAGAATATGTGCATGTAGCCAATATATGGTCAACAGAAAAAATGTAGGGATATGGCCATAAAAATATCCTGTAATTATCTTAACCTGCTGCTTTGGGACAGACTTCATTGTTCACTTCCCTCAGATGCTCTCCTGCCTCCTTCCTCACACACTGAGCGTTGTCAGTTTGCTGTCAGCTTTACAGTATCAAGCGTGTGATCTCTCCATTGGTACCCTGTTCAGTGTCATTTAAGCTGGCCAGTCTGCAAGGCCACCAAGGTCAAGGAACTATCAGGAGTAAGGTTTCTTAAGTGCAACGTGTGAGACACCATCTGACACTGTTTATAGATAGAGTTAGCCTCTTATTGACCACAGGATAGAAGTTAAAAGCATTGCTTCAGGAGTTCAAATGTGTTAACCTCTGAAGTGATGTTTGAATTAGGGTTATAAAGGGCCTAAAGTTTTGATCAGAGGCTTTAAGAATAAAAAGGATTTGGAAAAATTTCAGAGGAGGATCAGAGTAGCTACACTGAGTGTGCCAACTGCTATATTATTGTTGATTTAATTGAGTCCATCTATCAGGTCTGTGCATTATGTGATCCAGTTCCAAAGATGTTTCCCTGCTGCAGCTGACAAAATACAGACTATACACTTCAAATGCAGTTGTCGGTCTTTAAAACAGGCAGTTACAAAACATGTTGGCTGCTCTAGCAATCAATAATGGGAAGGGCAGTGTACGTTGGATTAACTCCCAAACAATTAAATTCTTGCCAGTGTAAAGTAAAAAACGATACAAGACTGCGCCAAAAGCTTGTTCACTGTTTGGCAACCCACAGTATTACAAACACTGATGGTTTAATAATTAGGCAAAATTAACAAAGCTTGAACAACGGAACCTTTTTCTGAGAAGTTTTCTGATGAATACACTGCAGAGGTAACAAATACACCTTCCTTTGAATTGTATCCACATGCCACCTGGAATTCCTGATGCGCTGTCTTCCTGGAAGTTGACTCACAGAGAAGGTTAGATACCCATCATGAATTGCATACACAAACTTATGAAGACACCACACCATTTTCAGCGAAAGAAGCAATGCCTCCTTACCCAGCCAGGAGGCACCTAACAGCTTAAATGTTTTGGAACACTGGACCTGCACTCTGCAGACTGAGAATAAACAGTTCAGGCCAGCCCTGAGAACAAGGGAAGGAAAGTGCCATGTCAGGGTGCAGAAAGGGCCAGTTACTCCCAAAGGGCCCAGGAGCTGAGCATGATGACACAGCCAGGGGACAGGCCAAAGAGGTGAGCTGGGCAGGTCTAGGGTGACAGTCTAGGGGCAGCCCAGAGCCCAGCCCACCAGCCAAGTTCATGCAGAGCTGAGGCCAGGCCGTTAGACAGGTTGGGCCTGGCGCAGCAGGGCCCACAGCCAGGCAGGTCAGGGCTGTGGCAGAGCTGGAGAGCAGCATCCTATGGCATCACTGGGGCAGCAAGTAACGGCCCCAGCTGGGCTGAACTGGAGCCCTGAGCCATGCACAGGAATGTGAGTGGAAGCCCCAGGGGAGGCAGGCAGGCATTAGTGCCAATTTTTCCTTAAGAATTTCACTGTTTTCCACTACTAAGTTACCTCTCTTCCCATGCCTTGGATTCACCACAACAAAGTGTTAAATATGTTGAAACTTTGAGCACTGTTATTAATTTTTCCACATTTGTGATCTGTCTTACCAATACAGAACAGAGACAGAAAGAGCACCAAAACTGCAGTGAAAGAAGGGTAGAAAGGTCTGTGTTATATGCTATTCCAATGGCTATGTTTAAAAAGTATGTACTTTCTTTTACAGCTCCACAGTCTTGCAATAAGTATGCTACTCCTCTTCACCAAAATAATAAGGCTCAGGCATCCATGCTTTGATTTACAGGTGAAAGGAAGGAGTCACTTAGAGGCTTACCGCCAACTTCCCCCTTGCTATTAATGCCAGCTAAAGTGGTATGTTTATTTGTCATCATGTAACATGCAAGTAACATGGCTGTTTCCCTCAACATCTCAATTCAGACAAGAACTGAGAGGGGTCTGCAGCCCAACTGGACAGATGATCCTTCAGAGATGTCATAGTGTCAGTCAGTGGTTATTGCTCATGTGGCTAGAAACAGAGCCCAACTGCCGTTACAGACTACTCCTGAGTAGAAACAGGCCCTGCGGGCCATTCTTCTTCTAGACATGTGCTAACAGCTACAGCCTTGTTGCAAATTTCCTCAGTCTTTCAAAGTATGGAAAACATGGTAGATTATGGTATTATTTCTCTGAAACATAACAGGAAATGCCACGTACTCAGCTGTTCTTGCTGCTTGCCACTACAGTGTACCTTTTCTATAGTGATGTTATAGGACATAAGATCCATGCTCACCTTTTCTATCTCTATCAATTATCTGGGATAATAATCTCTTCATACTTTTTAATCCCCCTCACTGCATAGCTGAGGAAATGACAAAGTATCGGTAGCTATTAACCTTGCATTAAAGGTCATTCAGAATGCTCCCGTTACATACACACAAACCCTCTGAGCTGGACTTAACTTCAAAGATGTTTCTCTGGTGCATTTACCTGGGACAATGAAAATTACTATAAATCAAGTATTCTGCTGCCCAAATTAACACAAAACAGGTTGGTTTCCCCTCTCCGCCCACCCTTTCTCACTTTCTCTCTTTTTCCCTTCCTCTCTGTCTGTCTTCCTTTCTTGACTGCTTAACTGTAGTACATGAAACTAACATGGGAGTCACTGGATATAGAAATACATATCTATTAGTTTTTACGCTTCTGGTAAAACAGGTACTGTGTGATTTCTAGGCATGTACAGAGAAAGATGAAACAAAGCAAAGTTACCGAGCAAGTGTCAGTCTTAATACTCCAAACTATCATTTCAGAGCTCTGCAGAATATAGTTCCCTTTCTTTAACCCTGCAACAAAATGTGGGTCAAATCTCTGTAGATCAGACCCAAAATAGTCCAAGTCCAAGGCTCTGCATCCTTTCCATCTGCCACTCTGCTATCAGTAAAAGAACTGTCCCAGACAGGATATGTAAACAAATTATCAAAATACAGTAATCTGTAGCACCAAAGTCTCGATGTAGACAACAGTCTCTGATTAATGAAAGAAAAAATCGATGTCAGCCAACTCAAGAAGTCCTAGACCTGGAGATGTCCCTATAAAAAATTCCCATCCAACAATAAAAAATGAAGGTAGTGACACAGCGGTAAGTGGCGTTTACTTCAGAAGTGTCAAGAGGTGGATTCTTAAGCATAGCCCTCCAGCTGTTCAGGTGAGGTGTGCTAGGAGCATGGGTTTCCTAAGAAACTTTGACAATCTCACTAGAATATGGACCCAGTGTTACTTAGTCATCTTCCTTTTTTCAGTCCCAATCTTTACTCTGAGGAAAAGGAAATGCAGAAAACTAATTCTGTAAGGACATATTAGTTTGTAGGAGAAGATACAAACTTTTACTCAGTGCTTTATAAGGAAATGCACCAATTTGAGATGCAGTCTAACTCAAATTGCCTGCTGGCAAACAGTTCAACTGAAGCCCTGGGAAAACCAGACCAACACAATGTACCCTGTAATAACAAGAACAAAATATAGTTCTAGAGGCTAATTGTGTTTTTTGAGCTCTCTCATAATGCTAATACCTTTTTTCCTAAGTCAGGATCATTTTAGATGGAGGTACAATCTGAACTGCAATTTGCAGTTATTCAGAGGATTTGCAATATCTCACTGACATTAAAATTGATGCTTTGGCTGAGTATTCCATCATAGCAGGAATCAGCCGACATTTAGAAGAGAAACCTCACATCCTGATCACTATCCATCTGCAGGAATTATATAAAAAAATCAGAAAGAAAAATTTAGTTCCTGAAAATTCATAAAAATACAAGCTTGACTTTCTATATTTTAAGAGCAGACTAAAAAATAAGTTGGTTGACTTAAGGTAATATTTTAACCAGAAAGCACAAGAAAAGAAACATCCTAATTGACTGAAAATCCAGCTGTGGACTTAAAATAGAATTTAAAAAAGTCACATTTTTCATGTTACTAAGTTCAGCACTGTCTAGTCTTTGAAGAAATGGATTGGCTCGACAGAGCTAGCTGGAGCACTCAGCATTCACACGGGAACTCTCTTCTGCTGTCAACTGGCCCAAAAGCATGGCTGTGAGACTTACCATGTCCTGGCTGCTAGCTATTAAACATATCTGCTAGGGCCACCTTCGTGCTTGGAGGAGACATTTAGAGATGGAACTTTTTAAGCTTCTTGTGGATGCTTTGTTCTGTTTAAAAACATCTTTGCCTTTGCTGGAGAGATTTTCAAAGCTGAGGAAAGAATCTGTAGGCTGGATCCACTCCATTTTAGTAGGAATTAAACTCTCTATTCCTAAAGGCCCAGTCTAACTCTTAATGAAATAAACAGCATAGCTCCCATGGCATTCTAGAGAGGCAGGATCCAGTTCCACCTACTTAGGGTTCTTCACATGAACACTTCCTAACTGCGATCAAGACAGCAGCAGATAGAAATCAAAGTAGAGCAAAGTGTTTGAAATTAGTATCTCTAAGCACAATGACTAATCTGTGCCACATTTTCTACTATCAGTCCCTTAATGGAAACTCCAAAAACCATATCCACTGTCTGTTATATTAGCATCTGTACTCAAACCAACCACCTCATTCGTTGATTTCCATGTAACACCCACCTTGTAACCATATACATTAAAATCCTGCAGTGCCAAGTGTTTCAGGGATCCTGAAATGAGTCCTGCTAGCACTAACTTTTCCATCTTCAAGGCCTTTACTCTACCCACTGAACTCTCCCCCTATTTTCTTGCTGCCTCATGACTCACCACTAAACCAAGCTGTCTCTGCAATGCAACCAAGCAATCTCTAGCTACCGAGCCTCAAAACCCTCCTCATTCAACAGCACTACAGTAGCAGTGTTCTAAAATTCAGCTGAATTCACGGGGCTTCTGACTTCTCTTAGAACCAATACTGGTTGGAAAGAATGCTGATTTGGTGAAATCAAGACATTCCACAGATTCATTTTTACTTCTTTTTTTTAATGAAGGGAAAAAATCAAGAAAGGTTTCAACCTGAAGCCTCTTTAGTTTCCTGACAGCTCATCTATCCAGCACATTGACAGCTCATCAGGTGGAGAAGCATCCAGCATCTGCAGTTTATTACCCACATGGAGCCAGGGGACCTCAGGCTTCCAACTGATCACTGGAGAGCTCTGCAGTAAGACCTAGTATTTATCTCAATTTATAAGTTTCAGGGACAAGGTTCTTCAGAGAGTGAAAAATCAATGCAGCTGAACGGAAATTAGCAAATGCCGGGGAAATTTGCAGGAGCTTGGGATTTGGCCCTTGTTTTGTAATATTTGATTAAAACAGACTTCTACATCCCGAATGCTGCACTGCCAGAGTTGAATATCAACTGTATGAGCAGCTATGTGGCAGGATGTGGAAAACTACTTTATGTTAATGATTCTGTGTTCTGATCAATATTCTACAGTCTCCCCATGAACAAGTTAGTGTTTCACAGAAGATAACACAGTGGAAGAAACAGGTGTCGAATAACTAGAGCACTGACAGATTTCATACTGCTACAATCCCATACTGCAAGCATTTGAAAGGCTGCCTAAAGCAAAATAATAATAATTGCACGAAACATATGCATATGCAAAAGAATCTCACTGTTCGATGAAACATAACATTTAATCACATGGGTCCTTGCTGTTTGGAGGATGAGAGAGGCAAAGAACTCCAATCAATATTCTTTAATAGGAAGTCAATCAGCTAATGGCTGTTTATATCGCATAAGGACTTGATCATATGTCTGACTCTCATTTGGTAATTTTTAAAGAATTAATGGTGTAGAAATCACATGATTAAAGGCATTGCAGGGTGTTTTATAACTGTAGACTCTCTTTATAAACCATAAGCTTACTATATGACCTAAACCTGGCTCTGTTTTGTTTTTTTTTTTTATTCAGTTGCCAAGAAAATGAGCTGGCAATGCTTCCCTAACTGTCTGCATAGACAACTAGAAGATCTTCAAGGATTCCTCTTTTTCAAATCTTTCTACCTGCCTTCATTAAAATTCTGTGAAGCCCTGCAGATTAGCTAGAAAGACCTCCACCTTGAACAGCCTGTCCCATCTGTGATTACAAACCTGTGTTGCTCTCTCCGCTGGGATTACACAGAGGCACCCATTCACGGGGTGAAAGTGCCAAAGCTGAGCCCACAGTGGCCACAGTTCTGTACAGACACCCTCCGCTTGCCCACCAATCACATGTGATTTTTCCCATTGATGTTTTTTTCCCAAATCCCAGAAGGCTGTTCGGAGTGTCAGATCAGTTAGCCTTTACCTTCTTATTTTAAGAGGTCTGGAAGAGAATGAAGAATGTTGTTGCATGAGACATAGTTCACTAGCATGAGTGTGGAAAAGGTCTGTGGAAAAGGAAGAAGGCACTGTCAAAACCACCCGTTAAAATGAATATATCTAACAAAACCTTATCTCTCTTGATGGCATCAAAAGCTAAGCATTTTATCCCAAAGGTCTTCTCTGCTCTCATTTTCTTTTTTCCAGATCAATTTCTAATTCTGGTACTTAAAGATGGCTTCAAACAGTTTCTGTCTGTAAAGCACCACATAATTTATTAGCCTGAAGACAGGAAATATTCTGCTCTTGAAATCTCTTCTGCTTCTGTGCTGTTGGAAGTTGGAAAGCGTTAAATATCTGGGCAGTGAGGATTGTCCAACACAGGCCAAATAAGTCAGGAAAGCCCAGTCTGTCTTTTTTTTTTTGCACAGGCAATACAGGAAGAGATTGATAATTAGAAGAATAACAATGAAGTTACTCTCACAGCCTAGGAATAGAGCAGTCTATAAAGGCATTTATGAATTAAAAGTTCAGAGCCCAAGTTCTTCATTCTGAAACTAGAAGACAGTTGAGGGAGAAGGGACATCTGTTTCCAGACCAAAAGGCCAAGAGGGACAGGATGAGGGGAGCTCAGCTTGCTGCAGCCCCCTGTGAACTGCTACGTAAGTTTGTTTTAGCCTGATAAGATTTTTAGCTCTCTTTGGAAGACGCATGCATTTGACACTGTGCTTGTTCTACTTACTGTCACTACTAAACCCTTTTTATTCCTCTGCAGGGAAAGCTCAGTCACGGGATCTGTCTAATCCTGCCATCTTCCCCCATCTCCTCCCCTCCCCTCTGACCCTCAAAGCCAAGACATGAAGTTACATTTCTCTATTTCTTCCATCAGCTATTGTGGTATGAGAGTTCCACTAAGACATGGGCACGTTCCAAAAATAACACACGAATAAGGACTTCTGTGTTTTTAAGACCTGACCCAAAATATTTATTTATCCAGAAGTTGAAATTCTCACGAGCAATGGGTGAAATTCTGAGGAGAGGAGATCTGCAGCAGCCTGGACATAACACTGAATCTCAGGGCAATGTGTGTTATAATATAGGTGATGACGGATAAGCCATAAATCAAGTGTCAGCAGAAATCTGTATATTAACGTCATTTCATAACTCGCATCGGTCACTTTTATATTGGAAAGGATTGAGAATGAAAGCATAGGTACACTTAAATAATAATAAGGATTCCTACAAATCCTGGAATGATTTACTACTGACAGTACAGTAATGGATTGCTTATGGCAAACAGGAGATTCACAGTTTCCCAGGAGGCTTATTCCCCCACTGCAGGATACAAATAATTCCCATTGACTTCAGTGCCTTTCCTGCCGTGAAGGACTAGGAATTTATTGGCTTCAGTGGGAGTTACGAATAACTTGCATGAGGAAAATGAAACGCTAAAGAAACAAATTAAGAATGACTCTGTCTACTTCTTAAATGTATTTCAAATATTTTTCTCTATGTCAGCTGGAAAAAAGCCACGCTCAGCTCAAATTTACCTATCTATAGAAACTAAAAATTCTAGCAACATCTATAAAAAAATGTGTATGGTCAGTGCAGAGCAGAAGTAGCAACAAAAGCCATAAGAAGCTGAAAGATTTCTCATGGAAGAAGTTCTCTGTAAAAAGTATTTGTCTCCTGCGCAGATTTCACCAGCTAACAGCCAAGACGCCTTCACCCTGCAGATGCACACAGGATTCCCTCACTAACACTCTGTAGTCCTCTCACTGTAATTGTGTACTTTGTTTCATTTACCAATGAAGAGCAATCGCATTAAAAAATGAACCCAAATAATAGGTTCTACTTTTTGACAGTGGTCTGCTTAAATTCCCATCCTGCCCATTTGTACCACTTGTCCAACAGTGTATCTGGTGCAGAAAAAGGGGAGGAAGAAATGTTCTTCTTTGAGAAACATATTTGGAGAAAATTCATTGCTTTAAAGGAGACATAATGGCTAATATTTAATCTGGTAGACCAGCAGATGGACAATCACACAGCTGTTGGCCTACCTAGTCAGGGGTATCACATTTCCACAACAGGAAAGCGTTTTCAAGAAACCAGTAAAATGTGCATGTTTGGCAGCTAAGTGGGTAAGCAGAGGACTGTTGTGGATTTCTTACTGCCTCCTCACAGACATCTAGCTGGGGCAACTCCTAATGACAGGAAATACAGCCAGAACATCTTCTCCAGTGTAGCAACTTGCATGGAGGGAGACCCTACTGCAATCTCCACTGGAATGGCAGCACTGGACGAATCACTCTTGGAATGAGGAATTAATAAATTACACTTAGACATCCTAGGAAGACTCCCACTGATTTTCAGTGAGGCTATGGGCAGACATGAGGGAAAAAACCTGAAAAGGCAGGGCTTTTCAACAAGAGGAAAATACATATAGTACTCTTTGTGTCTACATCAGTAATTTTATATATGATATAGCATTTGGTTGCAGCTGAGCTTTTCCAAGCTAATAGAGACTCTCAAAACAGAGTAAACGATGGAAATATGTCCTTGTAAATGTCATCGTTATGTAGCAGATAGGGATAATGCAATGTGTTTGTTATTTTCAACTTCCCATTTAAAAATAAAAGTTCTTTTGCTTTGACAAAATCTACTGCCCTTGTGACACCCCCAAAAGATATCACTGTCAGGTCTCTGAGATTGTACTAGAAATGTCAGATGATTTCTAGTCACATAGCCCTCAGTAAACTGAGGGAAGAATTGTGGTCAAGTGGTGCAAAGCTACCATAGAAAATCTACATCCAGCTGAAAAAGAAATAGCATCTCCAGAGTATTCAGTACCATACATGCTGGCAGGATGGTTTGGGGACATGGAAATTGCTCCATATACTTATTTTCCTTTTAAGCAGAAATTAGGTGCTGAAAAAGCTAAGAGTTAGTGTGTACACAAGATTATAAGCAATGTATTTGCTAGAATTGGTTTGCCTTTGCTGTTGAAGAAAGTGTGGACAGCCTATAAGACTAAGTAATACAGGTCCTACGGGAAGGGGATGAAGTAAAGATGCAGATTTGTAAAGGATTTAGAAGGAAGCTGGGAAAAAAGGGAGGCTTCGTTCTCTATTTACTATTTCTTAAAACACCTGCCATTCAGCCAGTTCCTAAAGCTCAAACAGAAAGTATCCTTCTAGAGTATTTTCACGGGCCCTGGGGCCAGGCAGTTGCTAATCTGGATGAGTCAAGAGCATCCACTACAGAGAAAACAACAGCAGGAAGCAGGGAAATCGTCTCAGACTTCCCTTGGCTTTACTGTCTGACTTCATAAGGAGACCCCACCTACACATTTAATAGGGTCAGAGCCATAACCTGAGGCTATGGGGTATACAGATTCTTGATCATTCCATTACAGTAAGGATGTGCATTTCTAGTTAAACTCACAAACAATGCTGAATAGCTACTCCGAAGATTAACAGGACCTCCCACTTCATGGAAACAGTGACTGTTTACATAATATGTAATGACAGTAAATCATAACAAATCCTAGGAGAAAACTCCAGTGAGAGATAAAATAACATGACCTTCTGATTTTTCTTATTTTCGCAGTCTTACAATCCATGTCATTATTCCCTCATCCTGTAAGGATTTCTGCATGTGGTTAACTTTCAGCACAACAGTAGTCCCACAGGTTTCAATTAGTCTAATTAGCGCAAAAAAATTAGAGCATGCATAAGGGAATGTCTTTTTTACCCTTTGTTTATGCATTGTCTAACATGGTAGGATCCCGCTCCATAGCTTGAGCTCCCTGCCACTGCGATATAAATAATATAATACGTTCCACCTCACAACGTTAAACAATTAGCATTCTCAGTACAGGGCTGGTATAAGGTATTGACCTCCATTATTGTTCTGAGCTCGACCAGCTGAGGATCAGACCCTGACTAAGGTGGTGAGTAGTTTGCAATATGCAAAGGAACTAAACATACCAACTTTTGCGGGGGGGGAAATTTGCAACTGGACAACTAGCTTCTGAAACTCATCTGTCAGTTGAAATTAATTACTGAAGAATGTCCTGCATGAGAAATTCTCATTCTATTATTTGCTATATTATAATACAACATAGCTTTTGCAAGACAGACAGACTTCATTACTTTTCCCCTGGTAACTCGTCCACTCTCTTTTTCTGCATGTGCATGTGAGCAGATCCATAATTACACAACCAGAACTCAGATTTGCTTAAAATGAACCATTCTAGTGCTTATTCCCTGACAGGACACTCCTGTGAAAAAAATACCTATTGCCTGTTAAAACAAGAGTCACGGCAAGAAAAAAAAAATACAAAAATTTGTTTCTTTTCACATCTAGCACTTAATTGTGCTGCACTTGCCTCAAGAAGCTAACATGTTGGGCCTGAAAGCCAGCATGCAAGGCTTTTCACATGTACCAACATGTGAAAAAAAAAAAGACAGTCTACTCCTGAAGCTTTCCATGAGAAGTGCGTCTGCATTACGTTACAATGCATGACTTTTAAGGGAAGGGATTGCCTGTAGCAGGTGTGCAAGGCTTAGTGCAAAAGGTCTGCATGCCTGCCAGGGGCTGCACGAATGCAAATCCTTCGCTGCTAGAAGGAGGCAATGCACATCCTGAGAGCACTGTCTGCAGCCTTCTGCCAGCCCTCGCAATGTGGCCAGGGTGTCCAACACAGCTTGGAGAGTCCTCCTGCAGAATCTCCCCACATGGTCAGTGGTCAGGAGAGGGTTCTGGCTGCCCTTTTAATATTATTAGTGATTTAATCATTCAACAAAGAATCAAAATTCAAAACAAGGACTCTCATATGTGAATTCACTACACTTCAGCACTTGCCCAGCTCCCATTCATATGGCAGCTTAAAGATCTAGTGGAAAAGAACAGACTAATGACCATGCGTCCTTGTGCTCTGGAGTGTGGGCTACAGCAACTAATAATAGATGAAGGTTTACATGTTTTTCTTGTGTTTCTGCTGGGGCTGCTATGTCATTAATTCAGCTTGTGCCTGGCTACTTATGTTAAACATTCCCTTTGTGGCTTTCTCTAAATCTTAAATTTTGCATGTGACCACATGTAAATGTAAATGTGTATTTTTACGGTCCTGTAATCTCAGTGCTTTTAAATCCCAATTGCCTGAAGGCATACAGGGAGCTGAAGCAGAAAAACTTGGTCAGTTTGTGATCATTTAAAGCTAGTTTATTTGCTCTTTCTGAGTGGATTCAGTTCCTGTAGAGGTTTTTGC
The DNA here is from genome assembly GCF_964289735.1 of Phaethon aethereus. Taxonomy (NCBI): domain Eukaryota; kingdom Metazoa; phylum Chordata; class Aves; order Phaethontiformes; family Phaethontidae; genus Phaethon; species Phaethon aethereus. The sequence continues at coordinate 123,679,110 of NC_138576.1, forward strand.
CTTTCATGTAATAGAGTAAAGATAAGATCTAGGAACCTAATTAACCCTGCAGGGCCTGTGAACAAGGCTCATTAGAAAACAGTCAAACACATTTATATTTAAATACCTTATTTACAGGAATTCATATCATATTTCTGAACAGTAGATATACATGCCACACACTCATACCTTTAACCACTGTAAACCATTTCCTTAAATAAAGCTGAAAAAATGCACCAAGTTTGAGCTCAAAGTCATCTGGATTATATTTGTAAACAGCCTACAGTTTGAAAGACTACGCAGTAATAAATGAAAGTCCTGTCTGCAGGACGCTGTAAGCTACAGTGTCCTTTCACCTGCACCCAAAAAAAAGTGCACGTTCCACAAAACCAGCATTATTGCAGCCCACATCCTGACCACTAAACACCACTCTGAAGCAACTTCTCTGGGGACTTCCCATCTGTCCAAGGCAGTGACAATAAGATATATGTGATCATAGACATCTCTGAGGACTTCTGGAAAGATCTAAGGAGTCAGAATAAGGTTATTAAAAATATCATTCTGAGGTTACTTCATATCTCTGTAAATATTCTGGGTCAGACAGTAACAAAGCATGGGTTCTAGTACTTAGTGCCTATGAATATCTATATATGTACTTGTCATACAGGTTCCCGTATTCTCAGCAATTCTGAATTCTTCATCTTTCCTAACCCTTCATTCCTCCCACCCCTACTTCTCATCACGGAGAGACCAGAAAAGCCAAGCAAAGTGAGATCTTTGGAAATATCTGCCCCAATTTTCTACTCTGAAGGAAGGTATGAGTAAAGAAATGTGTATTCGTGGGCACAATTGGTAGTTCAAATCCACATCCTCAAAGTGCCAGCACTTGACAATCTGGTGATTGAGGACTTCAGGAGCCAACAGACTGATGCTGGTGATTATCCCCTGCCTCATATGTTGGTGCATTACTGGGTGCAGCTGTAGGTATGTACCGTATGCACGGCAGCTTAAAAGACAGAAGAATTAGTCTTGCTTCTCGTGACATTTTGAAGGGCAGCCTGGATTCAGAATTAGGTGTGGTCAGTACTTACCTTTGTTGTAAGTGACTGCCTGACCAGTGAGTAGGACAAATGATGCCACTGGGACTGAAATGTATCTTGAAATTAATCATTTGCTTAATGGTTGTCCTGGAGAAGGATGGGTTTAAATACAAATTTAAGGGCATTTTCTGCTGCAAGGCTTGTGGGAGTGAAGATCCCGTCACAGAGAGATTCTATGCAAGACAGACCTACATTGTGTCATGGATATTTTAAAATCAAAGACATTATAAATTTAATTTATTTTAAATTCTATATTCAGACACAATTGGTAAAAGCAACCAAATCTTCACACTATAAATTCTTCAGGAAAGGAATGAGTTTTGTTTGGGATTTATATGGCATTTAATACAACATGTACCATTCTAGGACTGGGGCAACTGCACTGTAATGCTATCCAAATGAATATAATTGTATTTTTTTAAAAACCTTTCGCTTAAAACTCTGCTTCAAAGGCCTAAAATTAATATCTTATTATCCATTTTAAAAGCGTGCTGTTTAAAAAAAAGACAAAACCTTGACTGCTTCTATAAGTAGATCCATGATTTACATTGTGAATCACTTTGGCAAGAACAGGAAAATCCCAAATCAAGTTACTCTTCAACCTGCGCTAATAAATCCTGTGTTGACATGAATTCTTTTTTCAGTGCTTCATTTTCAAGGAGTCATGTGGTTTTTTAATAATCAGTCTTGTTCCTTCCTCTTCATCCTATTCAAGAAAGCAGCGATAACTGCAAAAGCATCTTAGGCAACACAGCAACTCAAATGCAGGACTGAGAAATATCTCTGTGAAATCAAGTTTAATGAGATATCAAAATGTTACATCTGCAAGTCTTGGCTGCTGGACAGTACTTTGGAAAGCAAAGCCAGTTTCCCTAGTTCAGATTAGTCAACATCAGGTTCCTTGGTCTAACATTTCACAAAATATTTTCCCACATTTGTCCGACTGCAGTTTGAAGGGTGTAGCTGACAACATAAATGTGTCCTTAGGTGAAAATCCCTAAACATTTCCCTCGGAGATCTTTGCGTCTGGACATTACCAATGCAGATGTCTGTAATCAAGAGATCTCTATGGACCTGCTAATTACTCCCTAGGCTTTTCCACTGGCAATAAAAATCCCATTTGTCGCAGCTTGTTTGCAGAACTGCTTCCATTTCCACAGTGGCGGCATTAATTAGTAAAAAACTGTGAAAATCGTTGGAGTTTATAGGTTTAAAAAAAATCACTAAGCATTGCTCCTAAATATTCCTATAAATTCGGCCATGGCAACAAGTCCTGAAAGTCCAACTTTCTCAGTTGGAACAATTTTTCATGCTTGTAGCAATAAGTGGGAAATAATGGGGGTCTCAGATTCACATTAGGAAAGTTGCTTCTGTGACCTCTTCATGCAGATAGATGGTGAATTTCTCAGATAATAAATCAAAGTTTCCTGATGGTGCAGTGGCATCTCTTGCTGAGGCCCATAGAGCTGCTGGCTGCCCTCTATTCAAAGGCAGCAGGCCTCTACCCTGCAGGACACTTTCTCTACAAATCCTTCAGTCACGATCAGGAGATATTAGGGCCTCTATAAACTGCCCAGGCATTTTGGGGAACAGCCAGCAACCTGCTGGGAAATGCACACTTTTCAACTTCATTGACATCTGTCACACATACAAAGACTAGAAAGTGATCAGGAAAAAAAGCCACATTATGACTTTCCCATCAGCAGGGCCAGTTAAGTCTTTGTTCTTAAAAGATATTTAAAAGGTTTGTCAGAGCTACCTTGCTTAATAGTATCTTTAGTAAGAGAATCTTCCCTTTGGGTTTTAATGACCATAGAATGTTTCTCTGTTTCTTGATACTGTTTGCATTCAGCTAACTTTCCTGTAGGAATTTCAAACAACAGAAAAATAGCTGTGATGCTAGTTTTTCCATGAAGTTTTTATTAACTTTCTCCCAAATAAGTCCCTGCAAGGAAAATGACACCGATTTTTATTATCAGGAATATATTTATTAAGTGACAATCTAAATCCCAGAATAGCAATGCATTCATTTTTTTGGAGTTAAAGCTTTTTCCCAAATGACCCTAAAATGAGCATGGGAAAGCAGTATGATAAATACAGTAATAAACTTCAAGTGAATATACTTTTTTCCCATCAATGTATTGCCTATATTAAACACCATTTGGGGGATAGGGCTGTCAATTATTGTGCCTATATAACATAAGGATAAAACTTAAGGTGATGATCTCTTGCTATTTATAGTAATTTTTAAGTGTCTTAAATGCAGATGACAGAACTTCAGTAGGAATTTCCCCCCCTCTGAGTGTGATGTAGATACACAACTACTTTTTCAGTCCCTTCTTTATGCAAGTATTTCCTTCAAAAAGCAATAGAGTCCAGTAGGTAAAGGTACCTGGTACAGAAACAAGAATTTTCAGATGTAGCTCTAACACACTGTGGGATCATGGGCATACTTCTGGGACGCAGTTTCTTCAAAAGCTGACAACGCATAATGTAAGTGCTTTTATATGGCATTGTGATACCTAATGATAAAAAGAATTTTTTATTGCTTTTGCACTTATCACAGACGTCAATATAATCTATTCATTCTGGGTTTTCTCTATGGACTTCAGTAGGGTCAGTGTAGTTTATGTAATGGCAACTGAAAACAGGATTTGGCCAACTGGCTTCAGTCTTTTTACTAGTTCCATGCAAGTCAACTAAATTCAACAGTGAGGTGAGCAAAGCAAGCAGGACTGGGTCATATTTTATACAAAGACAACGCTGAGCTTACCCAAATAAAAACTGGGGGAAAAATCCCAACATGCCGGCTCAGCTACAATGACAAAGCCCTGATACGGCACAGGCACCTGGGGAAAGGGATTTAGCTGCTGGCGGCTGGACAAAGAGGAGCAGTGGCAGGCTGGGATCATCAGTCACTGAATGCTGACCATGGTATAATATTTGCAATTTAAGATTAGATGTAAGATTAGAAGAGTAAAGGATAAGGTGGGCTTAGAAATGGGTCCTGGTGAGGCTTACAGCAGACCACTAAGCCCAAACCCAGCTGGTGCACAGGCTTCCCAAAGTAGCATGAAAGCCAGAGCCATATCAATGAGTCACACCTGCTTAAAGCCATCGCAACACAGAGCAATGAAGGGCAACCTGGTAATGGAAAGCAGTCTGGATCCATCCACTAGGTGACAGATTTTTAATAATGTTTTTCCCCTCTCTAGTTAGAAGACATTTTTCTAAAGGCTGAGCCTGACTGAGCAAACTTAGCAGCAATGTCAAATCTAGCAGTCTTCAAAGTTTTAATGGAAAACACTATCAAAAGGAGAAAATGTGCTTTTCATGAAGAAAACCTCTTTGTTAAAAATTTAACATACTGAAAGCATTAACATAGTGTCTAAAAGACTAGGCTCATTCCGAACACCTTAAAACAAAAGTAACTACAACATTCCAGAAACAGGTTTTCATTCAGTCAGGAGTTTAACAGTTAAATACCTTTAAAGGTTCAAAGTTTAATGATTCAAACTCTGGAATGACTTTTTAAAACTGCCTAATTCTACTAAAGCATGTAATTTTTTATAGGAAATGGGCTTTTCTGAAATAAAGCTGCAACTTCCATCTTTCTTATTATGATTTCATGGACTACCCACAGAATGTAGTCCACTGCACACTTCAGTTCCGGGTGTATGTGAACATGGCACGAGGCTGATGGAGCTCCGCTTATCACCGTCAGTCCTACCTGCGCTCAGAGCTCAGGTTTGGAGCACAGGACAACCCAATGAAGTATTTAAGCATACACTTCATATTCTAGGATACAAACAGTGAAACCAAAGTCAAAGAGTCTGTTCGAATGCTTAAAACTACTCACCACCTCAAGCATTTTGCTAGACGAGCCTAAAGGACTCCCTGTCTTGCTGGATCAAACTGGGATGTAAGGGTAAAGAGGTGTAAAATTGCAATACAGACAAGTCAAGCCAAAGGCAGCACTGAAGTAAGTCAGTGGTCATCCCAGTCCATCCTAAAGCTACTCCATGCAAAACATTTAACAAGTCAATGCTTTAATTATGTATTGACTCTACTTTCAAAAAGCGAAATTATTCCAAATAATTCAAAAACGATCTTTCTATTTTTGAACACACCTTAAATATTGCAAAACTGAGATTTTCAAAATGCTGTTTTCTGTTTATTTTCTGGAAACTGTAAGATAAACTGTTGTCCTTCTACTCCTTCTATTAAGCTGTACCTTTTTCTGAACAGCTGTATCTTTCATAAGTCTATATAGAGAGCATTTCATCACCAAGATTTGAAACAATCTAGATATTCTGGAATATAAATATTCCAGAAGTGTCCATAACAATCTGCATGTATCTACATGCACTAAAGCAGCGCATTTAATACTGACAATCAGTACACAGCTAAAGTCGTAAGGCAAACAGCACAAATTCTGAAATACAGGCATTTATGGTTTTTAATTTTATATCATCAGGTTCTCTTTCTAGCTTTATAGTATGGCTTCAGAAATAATCTGATACTATTGTTCCCATGAGCCCTGTATATAAGAAACTGCCATCCTTCTTTTACCTATTGTCTTATTCCATGGAAGGACTTCTGGGTTCTTGTTTTGTTTAGGAAAATCCCACAGAATGCTGAACATCCCTTATTGTCTTTCAAGCACATTTAAAAGCTAAGGGATGTCTCTTCTCCCCCTGGATCAAATAATTTCCTCCTTGCAAACATGTTTAACATTTAAAAACTCCTTTTACATATGAAAAAAATCTGGCAATCATTTTCCTAGGATTTTCTGAAGAAAACGTGAATACTTCACACTCCTGTGCTGTAAAGGAGGAAATTCATTCATTCTCTGACATTCATCCTTTGCAGTAACTGCAGAAGATAAGCTAACAACCCAAGATTTGCAAGGGACTGCCCCATGCTGCGACTTCCAGCCACACGGAAGGTTTCATTTGTCTCATTAACTTTCCCACTGTACCAACCATAAGTTTATTATACAGTACTTTTCTCTTTCAACTTTTACAGTTCATATACCTCGGCAGGAGCCTGGACACAATGACCCAGGACGCCCCTTCCAGTCCTAGGTTCCTATGAGATGCATAAAAACAAGTCACAAAGGTCCAAAGCAGTATTAAAAAACTTTTGATTAGATGAAGCACAATGGAACATATAATTACAACAACAACCTTCAAGGTAATATGACAGACACAAAACATGTTGTGTTGTATATAAACTATACAAACATTTCCACTTGATTTCCTAAGGAAATGAGGCTCACGCAGTCATGCTGCCTGTATGTTCGTGTCTCCCCCTAATAACTTTCAAACCCACTGGCACGTTTCAATACAAGTTGTCAGGGGAGAAGCAGAAGACTTGGAGATAATTGTGTTCCTACAGGTCTTGTCATCGCACAGAGGAAAGAGACCTAAATTAGTGCCCTCAACTGAGGAAAACCTCCTTGAAGGTGTGGGATCAATGGTTACTTGTCCAATCAGTACAAATCAGCTTATTTCTAGCCTTCAAATCGGGACATGTGTAGCTCTGTAGCAGATGCAGCAGAAGCTGCCTTTTGCTCTTCTGGTCATGAGTAGTTCTGGGGAGGATCTGGGGGTCTCGTGAAGGTCCCTAGAAGGTGCATGGGAGACAGAGGATATGGTTCCATAGGAAACTGAGCTTCTGCTGCTCCTGAAACAGCTCCTTATATTTTTTCACAAAACAAACAGGATAGTTTCTGATTTTAATCCCTTGGATGGACTATTTCTGCTCTGTCAGTTCTTCCATTGGCTTCAAAGGGCTAAGAATTCAGTCCACAGTCATTCAAGAATGCTTGGTCATACAACTGGCTGCATTTTTCATTTGCAATTGAGAAATTTATTACTGGGCTCAGGATTCCCTCAGACCTTTCAGAGACTCTTCTAGAAAGGGCATGTCCCATTCTCCTAACCTTCCAGTAATTTATTAAACCATATGAGTCCCTGCTGACATGCAAGGTTTGTTCTTTCTCACACTAAAGTTAAATCTACCTAATTTTATTCTTTCGCCATCCTTTGCTTGAGGGTGTCCTTTGGAACCAGTTCATCTTCCACAGTTACCTTCCTTTACCCTCACCCCTGCCTTCTCTTTATATTCCCAGATCACATACGCTAATACTGCCATATTCAGAGGTGTTCTGAGACACCTGTTAAACTCATGCTAAGTGGAAAAAAAAATGAGAAGACACTCCTTGAAGCTGTGCTGCTGACATGCATCATATGGAAAAGTTTTGTGAAAGTGGCTGACTTCAGCATCCCGTGGAGCATTCCAAATCCTGTCGCTGCACTTGAAAAAACAAAAATTTTAAATTAATATGTCTGGGTGCAAGAAAAATCACCCTGAAAAAAGAACTAACACTCTGAAATACATCTGACATGGTCTCCAAGCTGCTAAGAAAGTCAAATAGAGCAGATAGTGCAGAAACTTAAGAACTGAGCAGAAGAAAAAAAAAGCTTTACCTTGAAGTACAATACTTATGGACCCAGCAAGGCCTGTCCTCTTAAGTTAACAGCTATCAAGTACTTACAGGGAAGAAGGACAGATTCATTGCACGTGAGGTAAATGGAATACTGACTTTTAAAAGTCAGATCAATTCAGTCAATAAATTAAAGACTGAAATGCTTTACACACTTGGGATGGAAAGTTTCCTCCTCTTCCAAGTTGCCTGACACTTCTTTTGAGGGATTACAGTATGCATAAAGGATTCCTAGAGATTGTGATTTTGAAAAAAGGTTTCCGCTTGCATTCTTCACTGCAAGTGAGTTACTTGCTGGGGATGTAGTCATATTTTTAAAGGTTTCACCAGCAGACCTTATTTTTAGTAACTGTTTAACTATTCTGCCAACAGAGGATTACTCTTAAGAATTAATGAGTGGATAATGTTGCTAAAATAGTGTTTTCCAAGGACCAAGCAAAAATAGAACTGCAATCAGGGCATCTGAACGAACACCACACCATCTTCCAAACCCAGTGTTATTAACTTGGTTGGGCACTGTTGCTGAAGCCAGTCTGCTATTTGCATGGATATGGATTGTGAGAACTGGGCTTTTTTTCTTTTTAATGAGTTATAGATTTTAGAAAATTACTCAAGGCAGAAAACCCATACATTAACAGGCTGGCTTCACTCGCCAAGATGTGTTACTTTATAGCACTACTGAGAAAATTCAATGCATAAAGTCCTTTCAGATACTCTAGACAAGACAGATCGATGTGCCTCTTGGAGATCAGCGCTTTATGGTACTGATCAATAAGGAAATACCTGAGAGACTCCTCTCTCAGAGGGATTAAGATGTTTACACTTTTTCAGTATGACAAAGACCTGAGATACAGAACTAGGGGGTGAAGTACATATCCTACTTATTGTACACGGAGGTCTCATAGATTTCCAGCAGATTTCCTTGTACATAAGAAATTCCAGGTCTTGAAAATCAAGAGCTTGTGAGAATGTAAAGGAATATCCTTTTAAACTCAACAGGATGTTAAAGCAGATGTATTTTTGAAGGGGAAAAAAAGAAGAAAAGCAGCAAGACGCCAGAAAATATAACTCCCTTAAAATAGTTGAAGCACACAAGCTACATCTCCAGTTCAGGAAAGCATCCCTATTCAGAAAAGGTGTTTATGCACACAATTACCCGTTGTCCCGAAGAAGGATGGATTTCAGTATGTGTTTAAGTGTTGTCAGAGTCTGGATTGGCAGCCTTGTACAAAACAAATGTGCTTAAATACATTTTGAAAATATTCCTGAACTTAGGAAATACAATGGTAACAAAGCTCAAAAGGACTTTTGAGGAGGATTTTTTGTCTGGGCTCACTTGGTTTTTAAATATAAAAGTATAAATTAAGCACAAATTAAATTCCTACTTCAACTATCTTAGGTGTTAAAGGTACTTACTTCCTTGTGACTTGTTAACTGACAAATATTTCCAAGTTAAACATTGATTTTCCTTTGCTTCCTTTCATTCCTGTCTTGAGCAATCTCTCGGATTGTGGGATTACAAAAAGAGTACATACATATATCACTCATTTCAGGTTTCATGGACTTCGGAATCATTAGGTCTTTATACAGTAAACCTACAAGAGCCAAGTCAGACTACATCTTTGGAGAGTGCTATTGCTTTGAAACCGAAGTAGTTAAAGTCAGCAGAGGTGCAATCTGTCCCACTATCTGGCAGGACATAGTTTTGCAGAGATAACTGAGGGGAATTCTATGGCATGCAAAATACATATGGTCATATTAGATAGCCTTGAGTTTCCTTCTCATCTAAGATCCATTGATTTAGTTATGTTTCTTTGGTAAATGAAAGAGTAACTTCTGATGAGATGCAGATATATTTGCATCTTCACTGAATTTCTGCTGTACCTCTTTGAACTCAGTATTGTCCCAACTTTGGACTAACTTCACTGTGATTTTACTGTTTTCTGTTTATGAAAGCAATCACAAAAATGAATAAAATAAGCACAACAGCCTATGAAAAACATTTAATAAATAAAACGTCAGTGGAGTAGACAAAGCCCAGAACAAAAATCTTCTGAATTTTGGGTCTGCTTTGCTACTTGCTCCCAAGAGCTGAGTTACTTGCTCCACTTTTCTGCTTCTTTTTTTTCTTAAAAGTAAGAGAAAAGCTGCCTGCTTGTTTTTCTCTCAAGAATATTGTCAAAATTAATTGATTTTTGTGCTTGCTTCATTTATTTAGTTTACGCAAATTTAGTAAGGCCCTCATCCAGTAAAGCTCCTAAGCATATACTCCACAAACAATTGTATGGCCTTCTGTAAGAACACAACACCTTGAACCTGACCTTCACAACTGTGATTTTTCGTCTTGCTTTCTGTGCACTCACTACAGTTTACCAGTACATTTCGGGGTTTTTGTTAAAATGGATTTCCCCTTCTACACATGCAATGAGACTATCTCTAAGAGCAAACCTGCCCTCCAGCTTGGCTTCTCTGAACACAGCAGAGACTGCAACAATGAATGCAGGGAAGAGAAAAGCTTGTTGGAGAGAGACGTAAGGGAGATGAATGGGGCTTTATGTTTCTTCTGCAATGAAAAGAGTAATGATATAGAAGGGCAGAAGAAAAGATTTGAGATACTGCTCTGGGTTCTTTATGTGTAAGCAGGGGTCACCTATGCTGATTTCTAAGGAAAAAAGCAAAAAGGAGCCCAGTGGCCATATAGCGTAACGACTATGCATACCCCAGAGCTTGAGCGCCTAAATGGCATATTTAAGGCTCATGAAAACTGTACCTTCAATAGGCTCTGATATCTGTCAGTCAGACTTTCATTAGCAAATCAGCCTCCAGCATTGAGTGATGTTGCTATTAGGAGTGAAGAAGCCTGTTGGTTAGGCAGAGTACTGTCTCCTTTTATTTGGAGCAACCTCTGAGAACTGTAAAATAATAGGAATAAAGTGAACAAAGACAATCTTCTGTGTGGAAGAAAGAAGAATTCAAAAATTCCACCAAAGTCAAAGCATGTCAGAAAGACAGTATATGAGATAAGGGAAGTTTAAGCAGTAATTTTCCTTCCTAGCCAACAGGAACATGGTCTCCTTTCAGGTAATGGCTGATTCTGAAGCCATAGATGATTTATATAGTTTAGTTAAATCAGGCAGGGAAGGCAGACTATTAAATGTACAGGAGTACTACACTGAAACAGTACAGAAAAAAAGATGGAAATATTCTGTTATTAATCGATAGCTGAAAATACAAGCTTGTTTAAAGGTCACGCTGATATTATAGTGTAGAGAGGAGAAAGTGAGAAAGAAATATCGTTAAAGTATTTAGGAATAACACAACTAGAACTTGACAAGAAAAGGAAGCCTAAACTGAAACTTAGGGGGCAGGGACAGTTCTGACAGATTGAGAGACAACATACAGAAAAAGAGACCTGTGGCAAAAGTATCGGAGTCCGCAAAAACAAGACATAGTATGTGAATAAGAGAAGCCAAGACAACATCTGGTATTTGGAAAAAGATACCAGAACTGCAATGGTTCACATCATTTTGGCATTTGCAAACTCTTGAGGGGAGGTATTGGAGAAAGTCCAGTACAAAGTCAATGGACACTGCATGACTAGCTCAGGAAAGGTTGTAGGACATTAGATAATGCTGCAGAGGATCAACTGACTGCTGAGAAAATGGATTGTTTCATTCAAGTTGGACACAAATATGCAAGACAGTTTGATCCCAGAAAAAGCAATATTTGTGCTACCTTGTCACTATTGGCAACGACCATAGAAAACAGCCAACAAAAAGGCAAAACTCTTCTCTTTAGTAAGGAAATGTAAACTAAGAATTGAGGTAGTTAAACTGGAGAGATATATTGTATAGCAGTACCAAGAGAAAGTATCTACTGTGGTAAAAAAACATGTTCCTGGGTCTTAAGCGTGTACATTCACTACAAGGTTATGGGACAGAAATAAATGAAGACTTTGATGTAAACTTTCAGGGGCAAGCAATTTCTCTGAGTGCACAAAACTTGGAGAGCTCAAACATGTGATATTTTACACTCCTGGGAAAGTGTCCCTGGAAGCTACTACAATATTTGAACAAGATTATTGCTTGAGAATGAGCAGAAGAGCCAAGAGTCAGTTCAATCATCAGTTCAGATTAAGGGAAAAAAATGAGTTCTTCAGCTGTGTATTGGTACCTCCATTCTCCCTCAATAAAAAAATATCTCAAACCTTTAAATGTGCTCACTCAAGCAGCCAAAGAGATCAGATACGGAGATCCATTGGGAGAGTAGCATGTGACATGAAGATAATGCTCAGTCTAACCATCCAATACTGATCTGAGAGGACAATGGCAGGGAACAGACCCGAAGGCAAATCACAGGAAAAAATAGGAAAAACTGAAGGAAAAAGTTAGAGGTGCCAGACCAAAGGTGTGACTGCAAACTTAAATGTGAATTCCCTTGGAAATTTCTAAGGTGGGTACCAGCACAGCCTTGACAGCTGGGATGCTGAAGTGTCTGAAGACTCACAGTTTGCTGTAGTGGCACAGAGCATCCTGAACAATGAATGAATACTACTAATTAGTTAATAGATATTTAGACCACATAAAATGCTGTATTACGTTAATGTTTTGTGGGAAACTACCTTTAACATAATTTATTATGAGCAAGTCAGAATTTCATATGTGACACACTCTCATACTAAGTAAAGCTGGGTCTGTCAGACACCTTGGTTCCAAGCAATTTCTGCATGGCAGAGGACAGGATGCTACTCTTGCTTTTCACACGTTTCTCACTGATGACAGTCCTCTGCCAAAACTTGCAAGGTTGCACCTCTATCAAGTTCATGGTGAATAAGGTAAGGCTCTGCTCACTCTGATGTAATCTGAAATAAATGGGATGGACAAATGATCAGATTAAAGAAGTGGGTCAGATCTGCCACTGGCGCCGCTCCACTGACGTCAATAGAACTAAGCTGATTTACACCAGCTGAGTATCTGGCCTGGAGGTTTCAATGTATTTAGACAAAATAAATGAAAATGCACATAAAAAGCTCCCCTTGGAAGATCCCAAGTCCAAACCCCTCATTCCTAAATAGAGTAAATAAATTACAAGAAAGCAGTTACTGTAGACATCACTTGTTACAAGTCAACAACGAACAGAATAAAGGTCAGGCCACCCTAAATCTTTAATTGCCCCTTACACTCCTGAGTGAGAAACTGATAATTCAGACCAAAATCACCTTAACTCTGACCCAAAACAAATATCTTAGCAGTAACCGTTCCTGGAATGAACAGGTGCTGTCCTTTGCCTCATGAAACATTAACTTCAATCCACATCAGGCAATTGAGACTACAAAATAAAGCTTAGCTTCTGCCCAGAACTGGGTCATACCTTTATTGTTGAAGAAAAGCAATGTTTGTCGTCTATATACAGGAACACAAACACTTTCTGAAAACACACCTACATGCATAGCTAAACTTTCAGGTGTTCCGCAAACTTAAGTTCACACCCCACATCATTATCCTAACTCTTAATACCGTTTCCTTTAGAAAATATCTTTATAATTGCTCTTCTTCTAAATAATACTTCAAAAATATTACAGTCAGACAATACGGGTGCATTGTAATACTTTGTAACTTCATCACTGATGAGGAAATATTTAGCTGTTGATAGTGTAAAACAACTATAATAAATGGAAAATCAGGCTTACTATAATGAAATTATAACACATACACATTCCTTTGCATCTAGGAAAAATAGGCCATATCCTCAGATTAGTGGAAATCAGCGTTGCCCTGCAGAAATTACAGCTTTGCCACTCACACCAAGTGAGTGTTTGCTTTGCCGCATTTATCATACCAAAAAATAAAACATATCCTCAGTTATTTAAGGATAGTGATCTAGAGAGGTAGAATTTCAGATAAGTTTAGATACACTTATTTTCATGAATGACATCAAGCTGTACGTATTCCATACAAAAGCACTCCAATCTCTCTCTCACTTTCCAATTTACTTCAACCTTAGCCATTCCTAGGTGCTTCTGTTCACACTGTGTTGGCTTAAAGCACAGATGTCTCTGCTGAGGCCTAGAAGAGAGCTGGAGACTTCTATCATGTTTTAAAAGTCCACCAAAAATAATACATACAAGGAGCAGCCAAAGTGTTTTGCTGGACATACAAACTTAGTCTGGCATCTCCCAAGTTTCTACTGCTTATATTTGCCACACTTAGGTGTTTTACATACACAAACTCCCCCCAAAATATTTGCAAAGTAAATAGATTTGTTTACATTGTTGATTTTTTTTCCTCACAGAAAAATAACCATTTTCCACTTCTCCACTTCAGCCTCATTTTTGAGGTCTTACTGATTCCAGCTTTCTGCTGTCTTGGGACTTAGTGTGCACCTGCTTTGTGCTACAGAGAGCACGAGCAAGGATGCAAACCTGGGAAGGCTGATTTGCTAGTCTAATCTTTCCTCCTCTACAAGCAATTATCGAAGCCTTCTTCCCTGCTGTGTGTTTGTGCACCAGAAACCCTCCTCTCCAAACATCTACCCTGTGTAGTTGTATGCAGAATAAGTCTTGTGTTGAACTTATGCTGCCAGAATTCCTAAAATGCTACAGCTAAGCACAGAATTTGACCTATAGCACAGTGGAAGAAAAGTTCAAACACAAAATGAGATATCCATTCCACAATCTGAATTCCAATAAGCAATTTCCTTTTCCCAGTGTACCACAGATTCTCATCAGATAGGCAATAACAGACAGAAACCTTGCCAGTTTTTATTTTATTTTTTTATAACCCATAAAATTTATTCAAGCAATTGTACAGATTTCAGGCTTCCCTTTGATCAGTCTTTGCAACAATGACTCCAGGCCTTTGCCTAGGTATGATTCCTCAATCCCAACACATACAATGGAAGTGCCCTAGCCCACAGAAAGCCTTCTCATTAAAGCTCTAATCTGTTCCACTACATTCTTGCAAGACAGAATTATCCAGCTTTAAAGCATGCCTCAATAGTGAGCTGCAATAAGACTGATAGAAACAGCTTAAGTAATTGGATTGCTATATGGTATTGAATGTCTGACAACAAAAGATATCAATCTCTATTCTACTACCGAATCTTTGTTCCTGCAATGAATTCATTTAGTAACGCACTTGGAGGCTTGCAGTCCCTGCAGGAGAAATAACAGACTGCAGACACAAAAGCAGGGCCATCTGATGAGCACAGAGAAAGCGACTGTGCCGTTCCAAGAAGTTAATTACAGTGAACAAAAGCACAAGACTATGACTTGTTGACCATTACCATAATCACATTACTATAGTCTTCTTTTATTCCCAGCAGCAGAGGGTCTATTCTTTCTTTCCATTTGGCACTGTGCATCATATTTATGTTTTGTCACCTGGAATATATTGTAGAACAGACCTCCCTCCAAAGATAGCAGGAAACGTCACACTTCTGCTTTGGTGCTGTTTCTTTTACAATTCATTCTTTCAAGGCTGATTTACACATATTGTAAGTAGATAATTTTTTTTTAAACTTTGTTCAAAGACAACAGCTCCCAAGATTTTCTGCAAATGAAAATCTGTAAGAATGATTGCCTATAAAAGCTGGTGCTTATGACATATGATACTTTTATGATTTATGTATATTATTGTAATTCAGACATGATAGAATGGTACATGACATACTGTTTACACTCACACCATTTTTGGAGCTAAACATATCCCACACTTGCATATAAACTAAAAGAGGGTACATTTACACTAGGTTTAAGGAAGACATTTTTCACAGTGAGGATGGTGAAACACTGGCACAGGTTGCCCAGAGAGGTGGTGGATGCCCCATCCCTGGAAACATTCAAGATCAGGTTGGACGGGGCTCTGAGCAACCTGATCTAGTTGAAGATGTCCCTGCTCACTGCAGGGGAGTTGGACTAGATGACCTTTAAAGGTCCCTTCCAACCCAAATTATGCTATGATATTTAAAAACATTTCAAATCTTTCTGGTCACTCCTGATTTATTCCACAGCAAAGTCCCTTCTAATAACATGTGACAAATATTTTGCTTCAAACAAAAGCAAGTTCTAAGACCTTTAAAATGGATGACTTGATGGAATAGCACTGAGACCCAGTGTTTTCATAGCTATGAGACAGTAATGTACCAGGGGGCTAGGATACCGAGAATTGAGGGAGCTGGGTGGCATCTGTGCCTGAGAAAACCCTCAGCTTTTGATTCCATATGCCAGGGGACAAATTTTAACTGGTGTACATCAGCCTAACACAAAGTTAATATATCTGGTTCCAATAACTCCACACGTTTCATAGAAAATACAAACAAAATAAAATGTAGCTGATGTCGTCTTCTTCAAAGTAGCTTAAATGGCACAGTGAATTAATTCCCAGCCACTTAGAATTACTCAAATGGTGCTGTGCCAAAAGCTGTATGAATTTATTTTTTAACACTACGATCAGCTTCAGTGGAGAATAAGCACTTCCCAGTTTGGAAGACAGGGAGAAACAGGATTGTTTGAGGTGGAAAAGACCAAGGCAGTGTCCATTCCACCCAGAAAGCTCCAGAAACAAGATCCTCAAGTGCTCTCCAAGAAAAGGGAGAAATGAACAAAAGGATGAGAGAATATTAAAATCACCAACTTTCTCTGGTGTTCAACCAGTGGCCAGGAAGAAAATGGCTAAGTAGCAAGAACTTGCCTGCAATCCATCATGGATTCATAGTTTCTGTACAAAGGACCCAATATCTCTGCTATTTAACTTAACATAAGGATCATAAATCAGCAGAACACCACCTTTTAACTAACCAGCCAGTGTGCCAAGAATATTGTCATAGAAGCAACTGACTTGCCAAGTGCTAACTGAACAATCAAGCCTCAAAAGAAGCTCTAGTCTATCCAAACCCTACCTCACCCATGGCTGGCCACGGAACACCTTAGCTAGTCACTACAGCCCACATCCTGCCTCTGTCACAAAGGAAAGCAAATCATCTCTGTCACAGTGAAGGACAGGGAGGTTTAGTGAAGCGTGATTCTCCAGACCTCAGCTGACCAGTGTAATTTCTACTTTGCTAGAATGCATCTCACCCAAACTGATCCTTTTCACACCCCCAAAAAAATCCCTTGTGGACCAGCCAAACCCTGAAAACTTTCAACCAAAGCAGGACAACCTATTGAATAAGAAAATCCCGAATAGAACCCTAGGGAGCCCACTGGATGACCACAGGGCAGTCTGATAAAAATCACCCACCACTGACTGGAATTGCTCTCTGTGGTACAGTCTGACACACCACAGCACATTTCCTGTCATACACAACCCATATTCCAGCAACAGCCCATCAAGACCAAAAACCAAAAATACCCATTTCTCCTGAAGCATTTCTCCCCTCCAGAATGGCAATGCGCTACGAAACCCAGTATTCAGACATGGAAACTGAGGCACCAAATGGCAGTGAGGCTTACTGGTTAGTTAAACCTGGAGAGGACTGTGGGGTCCTGAGGCTCACCAGGCCTCTCCTCTTTCAGCTGTGAATTCAGGAATGCCCCAAAAAGTTTTGTTTGAATTGTGACAGCTTCTAAATCCAGTCCTGACTTTTTAATAGGGGCACTGCTAGTTTGGAAACACTAAGCAGTATAGTGTATGTAATGTACATCCCTATGTAATGATTAAAATCAGCAGTGCTGTAGGCTTTCTTGAAACTTGCTGAAGATTTATTTTTTAAACAAGAGAATGATTTATTTCAACAATTATCTTCAGGCGGATTAAATTATGTGCTTTCAGGGCTCTTATTCACCACAAAATTAAGAACACTGGGTGCCAGCCATGGAAGCCCCATGATCCTTTGAGACTCGGCACTGATGGAGACTCATCCCGACCCAGGAGAAAGAGCTGTCTCTTTCCCATGGCCACAAAATGCCATCCCTGACCTTCTGCTTGGCTCCACCATTTGCACAAATCCTTTGGCTTCCCCCTACTTGACCTCCTGCAAGTTGCAATAGACATATAAGGCACATGGCTCCCCAGGACCACACTAGGCATGCTCTGGGTCGGTGTCGTGACAGAAGAGTTAGGCTCTGAAAGGACTGACTGATTAAAAGCCAGATGGCCCAAAGCAATAGCATCTCCTAAGAGTATCTGTTTTAAAATGCTCTGAAAGACCAAAGATTTTTCAAGGAAGCAGTAGCCTTCAATGGGCGGGAAGTCTTCACCAGGAACACTGAAAACATTTTTTGTTTTTATGACTAACATTTAAGAAAGCTTTTCCTGCATCTCACAAGGGAGGACCCTGCTAGTAGTCTAAGAGTATATTTATCATCATGCAAGGCTACTTTTTGGCTTTGATGAATCAGGCTGAAAGTTGAGAGGGAGGAAAGGTATTAGTGATTTCTTGCTGATAAGTAATCTCTTCACCTCCAAGAACCTCAAATCCAGATTTAAATAAAGGGGTTCTTCCATCAGGCAAATTTTTGGAAGAATGACTCATGCCTTTCCCCCATTGCTGAAACTCAGATCTCTGTCTCATACAGAAGAATCCTCAAGTGTTGATTCTCCTTTTCCCTTCCCACTCCCTTATTTCTGTTTCCCTTGATTTCAGCTTTTGCTCCCTTTATGGTTTTACAGCTTTGACTCAGTAAACAAAAGCCAGTTGTTCTGTGTGTACTGGACTTGTTCCTGTTCTTTTCACCACAGACCAAGATCACTTGAAATAAGCCATTCACACTGCCTAATGCTCAGTGTCAGCAGCAAGACACTCTGAAATATGGAGAGTGCAAGCCTTCCTAAAACACATACTCCAGAATTAAAGATACCCAAAGGTACAGGAAACATTAAAATTGTAATGTGATCATCCTGTAGAAGACCACAGGCCCTGAACCAACAGATTTTCAGTACCACCATGCTATGAGTCACTATCAATTTACCTCCAGCAGCAATATGAAAGATCATGCTCAGACTGAAAAGTCATGCTCAGTGCTGCAGCTCTCCTGTAATTTAAATACCTTTATTTTCACTCAGCTGTAATTATTAAGTAGTAGCAGCACAGCACGCCTACCTGGCTCAGACAAGCTATCGTTTTCTTAGCAACAGAATTAATTGATAGTCTAAAACCTAAAAAATAAGAGCCTTGGATGAGATAAGTGTTCTAAAATCTTGTCTAGATGGTTCTTTATAATATATGGGCATTTAGTATAAATTTTATTACCTTCCTATTACAATAGTGTCACTACGTAAGTTCCTTGTCTGAAATAATGAATCCACAGAAAGGAGAGAAGAGAGCAGAAACATGAGGGGTCCAGAGACTGGCAAGTGAAGTGCCTAGAAGCTTAAAGAAATATCTGGAAAAAATAGGCTGAAAACAGTAGGATTATCACTGTTAAATGCAAATGAGATGAGAGCTACGTAACAGACCAAACATGCAGAAAGTGAGACATGTCCTCTTCAGACTCTCTCATAACAAAAGACAAAGGTTCTGCCAATGATGTAGAAAGACAATATTCTAAAGTGATTTAAGAAAAGTCTCAATATTATTCTGTGGAACTCTGCCAGAAGAAAACTGGGAAACCAAAAATGCTGCATTTCAAAATGAATCAGTGTTATTTAGGACAAGATACAACTAAATGGTTATAAAACCCTGTGATTTTGATCCAAACCACTACCTAATGGCTCAGGATATTTTTTTCCTTTATGCAAATAATTACCTGCTTTCTAATTTCTTTGCCCCTTGTACTGACCAATAATGACAAATGTTATCTCACTGGATATCTTATCTGGTATGACAGTGTTCATGCTTCTCTATTGCCTTCCTTCTTATGTAACTGACTTCTCTATAACATAGTGATATTAATAGCTTTTTCCTTTTTTAAAAACAGTCGCTTTCAAGCTCAGAGTTGTTAGAAATCTCTTGAATGCAGGACTTTCATTATGAAAGTGCTGCTTTTACAAAATTTATTGTGATTATAGCTTTTAGTTGACAAAAAGCCAATGACTATTTTGAGTAAGAATACAATTATTGTCCTAACATATGTAATCATAACAGATACTGGGAAGGATCCACACTATAATAAAAGCAACAGCTATGTTAACCGTTATGTAAAAGCAGCTGTTTCTAATGTTTAAGGATCTTCTTTACAGGCTTTTGAGCTTCTGGAAGTTTGGGGGCAACTGTTTGTTTATTTTTGAAAAACCTTGAATAATAGGCTAATCATTTTTAATTGTGGTCAAAGTTATCAAATATTTAATCGTGTTTTAGAAAGCTGTGTCCTGATGAAAAATGTGTAAAATAAAAACCCCACAGGTCCTTTTAGCTCAGTTTTCAAGCTATGTTTATCAACACTGGTTGAGTCATCTGAATGAAAGACTAGCCTTGTAGTCAATCCACGGGGCACACAGCAAGGTATTTCAGCAAAAGAACCTCAGACAATTGATGTCTTCAGGTTCATGTTAAAGTGTATATTTCATTTCCTGCCTGGGTTGTTTTGGGGTAAGGTCTGGGCTAAGTGCTTATTCCTAAGCAGGCTTTCTTACGCACTTTAATTCGGTTTATGTCTCTATGCCATTCTCCTGTTCCAACTACTTTGGACTAGGGATTGTCTCCTGATTAATATAATTCATCTCGGATACCAGTTATCAGTGCTAAGCACAACCATCACAATCATATTGGAAGCTGTCTCACAGGAATCAGCCTTTCACTCTTCATCTCTGTACCAAGCGATTTGTTGTCCTTAAAAAAATCCCAGTTCCATATATGACTTTCCAGATATCAGAGGCCAGCTAAACACAGTGGGACAATATAAAAACTCCTGGACTCAATGAGACTCCAGGATATTTTCTAGCAACTTTGAAATAGTCTGCATAAAATTACTCAGAAGTTGTCCAGCCTGCTTTAAGGTTGGTCTAGTCCATGCTTTTCTTCAAGGTCTCTTCAACCTTTCTCCCATCAATGAGCTTCTCTCAAAAAGAAGGAGTTCAAAAAACTCTCAAAACTCTGCAAGTCCAGCACCTTCTCCTCTTTTGACCGGGATCACCCAGTTAGCCACTGGATGCAGAATGCTGATTGAATTTCAGATCTGCTGGCCATATATCTACCAAGAACAAAGGAGGTCACAAATGTAAATTTATGCTGTATTTGGAAGGCATCACCTTGGGAATAAATTTTGCAGAAATCCTCCTCTAGTAGCAAGATGCCCTTACCAAAGCTAGCTTGGGCTTGGGGGATAATCCTCTTTCAACAAAACCCCCTGCATTTTTTGTAACCTGAACTCACAAAAATAAAGACCACGTTTGAGTAGAAAAACAGAAGTCACTGTATGGACATACTCTTTTTAGAGTGCCAGCTTTATTTTGACAGTTCAGGTCTGACAGCTTTGCATTCTGTCACTTGATGTGGATAGGCTGAAACAACCTAAAACCAAGCCATGCACAAACTTCTGCTCAGCAACAAATCTTCCCAATCACTTGCCATCAACGACTGCAGTGCACTCACTCTGCCTACAGAGCACCATAAGCACTCTTTCTAAGGGAAACATCATGCTTAGAATCACAACATAGTGAACTGTCAAGTCTTATTTCCCTTCTTAATGGGTTAGCAAACGAGCTGACATATTTTTAAAAGCATCTAACTTTTGAATTGATAGTGTTTATCCTTGGCTATTATTTTTAACGAAGCCTACTCTGGCCACAGTACAAACATTCCTTTTGCTGCAGGCTGCCCCTTTGTCTAACAATCTGATACATGGGGCCTATTGACTGGTCCACTGCTCACACAGAGATGAGCTTCCCTGGATCTAGAGCTCAAACTTTCACTAGTTTCCATTCAGGCTAAAAGTGGTCATGTTAAAAAAAGTTCAAAGAACTGGCAAACAATTCCAGAGTCCTAGAGAAATAAAATATTGCTAGAGGAAATCTTCGTCTGGCGCAAACAAGCCTCTATTGGTACAGTGGCAAAACATTGTTTTCCACCTACCCCATAGCCCTCCCAGTGACAATCTTCAGAAGAGTAGCATTTCTACAGTAACCTGCCCTTCACACAATGAGCAGGCATCTTTTAGTGCACAGTCAAGGGGAAGATGGGAAGGTGTGACGTATATCCTATGACCTACACAGGATGGGTGCAGTGGGGCCTGCCCTTCCTGATGGCAGGCTGCTCTGGAAAGCAGAGAGAAAAGGGGCTGCTCTATGTAAAACAAAAAAAAGATGGAAATAGAATCTTTCCAACTACCAGGACAGCATCAATCCAGCTTGTGTCCTGTCCTCACATCTACAGAGCTCTGGGGAACTTGCTCTGCTCCAGCCTTAGGCAATATGGACCAGGATGCTTTCAAAAAGTATGTGGCTGCAGAAGTAAGGGATGGGGTGTGAGAGGTAAGAGACACGTTCAGTTCTATGTAAAGAAATGTGGCTCATAAAGAAGTGTTGCCTTCTCCCTTGTTTGCCTACATGAAATAAATTACCTTCTGCACAAGGAAAGAGTTGTTTCCTACCAAAGGTAAGGTAGGTGCCACACATGCAGCTTCTTCAGTTGGAGAGCCACATGGAAGGAGGTAGCAGGACAAGAGAGGCAGGGAGAGGTTTGCAGGACCCACAGGAGGGAACACAGCTATCCCGGAAATCCCAGACTCTTCATGGCTGTTGGACAAAGGACCCTTCTCCGTTCTGCAAGGTCCTTCCTCTTGTATCAAGAATTCTGTGAATCAAACCCCTGAGGAGTTCGGGAATTATATGCCCATCATTTCATGAAGATGCATTCAAGAAAGGACTGGACAAGTCATTAAGCTGAAGAGCAACTTCACAGCAACACTTGCCAAATCCCTATCAATTCAATTTTTACAAGCATTGATTATTGCAGGAACATATTTACTTAAACATAAGTAAAACAATGACTTTAAAAATACTTAGCAATAACTTTCTTTTTATATTTTCTATTAAAAACAGTTCTGAGGTAGATTTGTACTCTCATATATAACACATTAAACAAATGGATTCCAACTTAACCAGCTGATACCTCTATATATTCAGAATTGTTCTGTTCTGAAAGTATGAAAGTTAAACTACCTAAATATTGCAAGTTTAGTTACAGAAGATGACTTGATGATGTGCTTTAACAGCATTATGGGCAAGCAGTAAAGCAAACATGTTTTGCCACAAACTTGGGCAGAGGGAGTCTCAGGGAAGCTAGCGAGAGAAGGAAAGTAAGAGATAACGTAGAGTGGTGAAAGGCAAAAGTTGCTATCAGTGAGATCTGGTGCCGAGTATGTCCCTTATATGTTACTTTGAAATACAATGGACATGCAAAAACAGGCTGGAAAAAATCCTCTGAGGAGAAAAATCTATTACCTTACATACCCCTCCCCTCTCAAGTATCTTCTTTAGCAATCTTGCATTTGGTTTCAGTGTAATATGAACAGACCTATCTACTTACAAAAGCTCCTCTTTTCCCACCAGCCTTGTTTGTTATTTTACGTGTTTCTGCATCATTTGCAGAGTTTGCTTTGATCTACATTCCTCCTGGATGCGCAGTTTCCTTTTCAACTACCAAAAGGAAAACTGTTTGGTTTGAGAATTTGCTTATTTTGAAGCTCCGCTGGCCCAAAATACCTATTTTTAATCCGAATGAGCACAGCTCAGTGCTTTCAGCTCTTCAGCACTGGTTGCCTTCCTTTCAGGAAAAACCTCTTTGAAACAATAAGTGACCTCTTCATACTCTAATAAAATTACCAAACCGTAATCCTAGCTGGCATAAATGAGAGTATTCTGCTTGCTACAGCTGAGTTTGAATATATTCATGCATAATTTGATCCTTGAATTGCATTTATTTTAGCACCATTCTGAAATGGCCAATATTTTGTTCCATGTCTGACACCCAACAACATATACCATGCTGCTCTAAAACACCACCATAGCAGGTAATTATGAATATTCACAATATTTTTCTGTTACAGACTCATTCTGTCTTCCACCAATGTCAGAACTCCTGCTGCCTCCAAGGGCTGGCTGGGCTTTGGTGCATTTGTAATATGACTGTAAATCCTTCTGCATACAATATGTGATGTTGAATGAAAAGTCTGAGCCATTTTAATCCTTCCTCCTTCTCTAAAAAGCATCACAATGCCACCACACTAGGGATAGTCCATAGACAAAACACAGTTCATAAATAACAGGTAAACAATCTTCAAATGAGAAGAGAAGACAGTACACATCCTTGTAATGACTCTTTGACTGGGAAACAGGATATATTCTTCAAGGATCTTGCAGGAATAGTCCCAGAGGACAATTAGAGATTAGATCTTCTCTTCTATGGGGTTAGGCCACAGGAGTTAACTTGGGAAACAATTCAGATAAACAAAGCGCTAGCAAGAGGAAAGACACTGTTAGATTTTGCTTCTGTGTCTTTACTAGACACAGGCCTTCATGTCAAGCTCCACATTAAGAACTTAGTTTCAAAGGGTAACAGAGCATTAATTGACATCACCAGTATTGGAAAGGAGCAACCCCCTATGATTCTGGAGACTAACTATTGTAATATTCTTAATGAGATAGCCTAGAATTAGAGGATCCCGATCCACTGACTGAAAGTAAGGCCAAATGTGGTTAGTATCCCTCAGCAAATACACAACTCCTTCTGTAAGAGCAAGTGCAGAAGCTTGGAGATTCATGCTCTCTTCATCTGCAGCCTGGTGTACTATATGCAAAGGCAGACATGTCCTCCATGAATACTTTTTGTTTTAAGAAAAAACTGATGAGGAAAATTTGTATTCAAGTGCACGTGCGTACACAGACACCACCATGTGTAGAGCTGCATAAGTAGTGGGGGAAACAGTGTTCCTACTTTGCAAGAAGAAAAACGTCCCTCATAAAAACACAGCTATGCCCACTTTACCAGAGTAAATATTAAGAAAACAGTTATCAAGGATGAGTAACTGAAATGTCCAAGAACAGCTCCCCTTTTTCATATACATATATATGAGGGCAAAAAAAAAGCAAACACATGGAGGAGTGTTTATGCCCACCCTTCTAAGCCTGTGTGAATTATGAAGAAGCTTTGCTGGAAGAGGAGACACATATATAGAAGATCCGAACTTCTATATATGTGCTCTGTATCCAATCTAAAATTAAGAAAATGAAAGCTACTTCCTGCTAAGTGTATGTGGATGAGGCCATTCAGATTCTAGTGTAAAACATAGTGGTTTTCTGTATGCACTCTTTTGGAACACTTTTCTCTGTATCTTTAAAATATAAGACTTTAATAATAAGGATACATTAGAACATAGTGATGGTGCTCTTTGTGGTTCATTCTGTGAAGCCAGGTTCCCTGTCTCAGAAACTGAGAAGATTAAAACACCACAGAAGAGAATTAGTACTTGAGGCACCCAAATAGTAATGCCAGTGGATGATCAGGAAAACACCTGGTTTCTTTTTTTCTAGATTTAAAGTATCTAGAAACATATATAAATTGTAAATCTTGGATAAATAAGCTAAAAGCAGGAAACACCACACGTTCCAGCTGGCAATGCATTACAAAAGCAGAACATCAGGGTGCCCCCAAAGCAGATGCCTACGAGCAGTGTCCGTCCTGCTGCCTGCAACGCACTGCCTCAGCTGTGCTGCCTGCCATCTTTGGCATTGTCAGTACCACAGCTTGCATCGTTAAGATTTGAAACTGATCCACTTCAGTGATTAGTCTGATCCAACGACACAGACAGAAGAGCAGGATTTAATGGGCAGGCAGGCAGGAAAAGTCTTTTAACACTTTAGAAAACATTGACTTGGTGGAAGGAATTGGCTAGCTCAAGGGATTAGTAATGAGATACTGAGCCCCTTAGCTCTAGGTCACCACACTGAATCTGGTCCAGGTCAGTAGAAATCAAAAGCTGTTGCTGTTCGGTGGCCTTCAGGAAGTCAGTTGGTGGTCCTAGTCCAGCCACGACTGGCAAAATATCTGTACCGTCATTACCAAGAACAGTTGGCAGCACTTACAGGAAAAGTTTAGGACTGGCACAGTACAGGAAAAGACAGAGCAGAGAAAGATGTCCCAGCGAACACACTAGGCTGGGACTCAAGAAAATGGGAAAACAAGCTCCCAGATCATCTACAGATTTCCAATGTGACTTGGAATACAACTTTTGTTTCCTCACTGCTACGGTCTTCACAAGGCGTTTGTGGCCTAAATGTGTGTGAAGGGCATAGCACTTGCTCAAGTTCAGAACCTCACCTTTAAAATGGGAGTAACTAGTTCACAGGGTTGCTGCAGGGAGATCCACAGTAAAGGCCTGATTAGATACAAAAGCTAAACAAGAAACCAAGGTGAGTGAGCAAGCAAACCCTTTCTACATAAAATCAGCTCCCCTAACTCCAAAGGCAGGCATTTGCTGAGTATGCACAAGGCTCCCATCTGCAAAGCTCTGTGTTTAATGTGCTTAAAAAGAACAAATTCCCCTTACAGCAAAAAATACCCCCTAAAAAAAACGACATTCCCACTGTTGCCCAGAAGAGCACCATCAAAGAATCCAGCTGCTCCCAGCTTTTATCCAACCTAGGATGAAATTCTAATGTGTTGTGCAGGAGGTCAAACAGATTATCATAATAGTCCCTTCTGGCCTTAAAAACTATGAAATTGGAGAGTGAATCACAAGATATCGGTCACTCTTGAAAGCAGGATGGTAGGCGGCATAGCTCAATGATAGGGTGTGATACGGCAGAGTAAATCCTATGCTCTTAGGCCATGTGAAGCTGGGAAACTGACATTTTGCCTTCTTTGTTGCCCCTTTGGGACACTGAGAAGAGGTGGCAGGTTATTATAATAATAAGCCAGTCCATTCTCAATGCAGCCTAAGAATATTGCCTCTTACAGGGGTGAGTGCGTAAAGGATTGAGAAACACTAGTTATTTTCAAACTGGATTAAGTCTTTCAAAAGCTAATAGGTTTCCAATGAGCTGTGGTGCTGCTGCTGCAGCTGCTCTAATTTGAGAATAAAAGAATGCAGGCTTTGTGCCTAGGGACCTGTTATTGATCTGAGCAAGGAGGATGGGAAGGAAGGGGCTAGAGGAGGGTTATCCTCCTTTCAGCTGGGGGGGGGGTGTGTCTTTTCAAAGTCATATTATCTGCTAATAACAACAAAGCCTAACCCCATGACATGCTGCTCTATACAGGATTGCACTTGTTGAGAACTAAAAGCATTAGAGAAAAAAAACTCCTCTGGCAATCTTGCGCAGCTAACTTCATTGAGGGTCCACGAGACTCAACAGATGGGTCTCGGGACTCCCTCATTAGGAAACGCGCCTGTCCCTTTGCATCTGGTGTCCCCCTCTGCTCTGTGCCCCGCACTCATTAGCATTGCAGGCTCACAGATTCCTTAGCACGTGCTTCCAATAAATATTGGAAAGAAAGGAGTGGGGGAAGCCACTGCTTGGAGCAGCAAGATGAGGGTTCACCCCCCAGGCTGGGAAATCCTTCTACACATACACACACACGCCCCTGCAGCCCCAGAGGAGGGAGGACAATAAAAGGCAGCCAACAACAAATGTGCATTTAAAGGGACAGGTGTGGAATTGCTTCTATTCAAGTTGTGGGAGATCCTCATTCGTTCCCCTCTGCCACAGTAAATAAAAATCATCATTATATATATATAAAATCCCAGCAGTCAGGGCAACACACAGACTGTGGATCTGCAAGAGTCTGTGGTCCTTTTCAGACATAAAGCGGATACGCACTGGGTAATGCCATTACCTTCAAAGGAGTTAATTGGTTTTAAGGATCCAATTCTACAGCCACGCTCTTCTTCTTTCAGGTCTTCACCAAGCATGTCTTGCTGCCACAGTGCCAGAAATCGGGTCTGTCCTTCATCACACCTGGAGTGGTCACATCACACTTGGAGCAATTGAAGGGAAAATCATCTCCCATGTGTTTGAAAACATTGTGAGACAGAACAGCTGACAGGGAGGCAGGAATGTAAAACCCTTCAGATACTGTGGAAAGAGCAAAGAAAAACCTTTAATCAGAGAGGCAGAGTGACAGGGCACTGCATCTCGCTCATAGTCCCAAGAATAAGGCCTTTTATTTGCCATCTCTCCATGATGTTCTTATGCCATTCCTTCCCATTCACTCTTGTTCCCACTGTCCTGCTAGTAGTTGCAGGCACTTTGATCACAGCTAACTCCAGAGCGGGACTGGGAGAGGCTCAAGTGATTAACTGCTGAAGCTGACACGGACCTTGTTCAAAATGCAGTGTTTTAACACCAAAACTCCCAAATCAGAGCAGACTCAGACTCATACGAATGCTGCTGGCTCTAACATACAGTCCTGTCACATCTCTCACTGCATGATCAGTGACAGAAAAGCCCTCAATGCACATACAGGTAACATCTGCATGCCAGTGGCACTGTTGTAACATGCTGAATGCTCAAGAGTTTTTTTTTTAATTCCGATGTGAAGTATGGACACAGATAAAGCCATTTTTAGCCCCTTTGCCTAAGACCTTGTCTTTATCTCTACCACCAAGGATGCTGGCCACCTTCTGGGGCCTGTGCTTTATCTAAAAATATTTAGCTGATACAAAAATGTTCCTTCTGCCAGGGAGCAGGCAGTGCCAAGGGACTAGATAAACACAGGCCATTGTGCCACTGTATATACCCCTAACTCCCTGGACAAGTGTTTCCCCTGCAGATCATCCACCCAACTTTGAGGCTCAACTCGCTGGCCATTCCAGCAAGTTACTTAAGCACATCCTTAACTTTTGTTCCTTGATTCAGACACGTTTATATTTTGGTCTGAAGATGGATTTTAGTAATCCTAACTCCTCTAAATGTTTCTTCACACCAAATGAAGCAACTCCCTTTATATCCCCATGCAGGACTAAGTAAACTCAAGGCCCAGAATATTAAATCAGCCATGGAATAATGGCAGGCAAGGGCAAGAAGTCATATACTGTAAACCCAAAGTTAAATTTGCTAACCACAGCTCTCTTCTTTTTAGCCATTTCCTTAGATAAATGACACCTCTGTACACTTCAGTCTTGCACCCTTTGGATAGTTTGTGATTGAGAACACACTGAACACATAGTATTATATGCATTTAACAATGAAAACAATCTACATGAAAAGAAAACTTCAGACATTTTGATGCTTTCATAACAAGAAAATGAATCTTGATCTGAGCACTTACTCAATAAAATTGGCTAAAAGAAGCACACTTGCCAAAAGCTGTGAGGAAAACCCTACTAAAAACTTGGAGCGCTCTTAGAAGCATCTGTTGTTTATTGGAGACAGGACTCTGCCTAGGTTTCAGTGCAGCCTTTTCTACAACCGACAAGAATAGCTGAGGTTACTGCTTATCAAATGAAAGTGTCATCTTGTCCATGACAGACGTGCCAGCACTGCTCAGTGTCAGAGTCTTTGCACCTACTGGAAGCTACTCTAGCTTGATAAGCTGTACCCCTACTCAGACCTAAAACTGTAGTCTCAGCTTTCCCCTTTTTTTAGAAAGCAGGGATTTGAGATCAAATCACTGGTGTATATGGATCCCACCACTGGGGAGGATAACTGAAGGACAAAGCAAGTGGGTTCACAGGTTAACGTGGAGGCATCCGATCTCTGAAGGGTTAATAAGAAACAACCAGAAAGCAGGTTTTATATGCATATAAATAAAGGAAACTGAAGGAGGAACAGTACTAGTCTCTGGAATGGAGTAAGGTCTCAATTTTAAGCTGTGACAGAAAGCAATAATGTTATGGATTCAGTTAATTACAGCTGGATAAAACTTAAAAGCTCTACAATAGACATATTTTTTAGCGCTACAACTTTTAACTCTTTCAGGGGCTTTACTGATTCTCACTACAGTCATTTCTGAGTACCCCACTGCCTTTATTTTTTGTTATTCTCAGAGTATCTTCTGAATTAGATTCAGTGCCTCATTTTAATTCTAGGGAGCTAAGGCACAGAGAAACTAAGGTGGGCATTTCGAAGTCACAAAACACACATGCACAATACACACAATGGGGCTTTGAAATTTTAATTCTCTTAAGCAACATGCTTCAGGGAAAGAGGAAAGTAAGTGCTTGTAGTAGCAAACTGGATTTAGGTCTCTGGTCACTGGAGCATCTTATTCTCCAAAATCTTTTGTCACATTCGGAAAGCTTGCCTACAGATACAGCTTTAAGAAATTGCCTGACTCTGAAGAACTGAAGCTTTTATGGAAGTAGGAATGCCCTGCTCAGTGTTTGGTAAACTTCACTCTTTCTCCTAACCTCTGCCACTTGCTCAACTTCCTCATCAGAGGTAGTATTCTCTCCTGATCTATTTGTGAAATAGTCTAACACAGGGTGTGGCCTCCCCACAAAACGCTTTCTAATTAGTTTCTAAACATTAAATGACTATGGAAGTGCAATTCCCATTCCACTCAGGTGATGAAAAGCTTTACAGGAGTTCAGTCTCACTTTGTAATTAGAGAAATTAGCTTTCTAAGTTTAGATCACTCAACTGTGCAAATGGGTTCATCTGCTGGAATGTGTTGCTCTGAAATGTGTGTCAGCCAAGCAGCACAGCACAGTCCCTATCTCTGCCTCCGCGACACTCGCCCAAGTCGGGAGGTCAGTTCCAGTACAGCAAGAGGAAAATCAAGTGTTATGGGTGTATTATAGGAAAGGCCTTATCTAAAAGCTCACTCATCCGTGATTGACTGTAGTGATATGTTCTTCTCCATGCAACAGCGAAGCTTAACTCCTAGATAACGGATTATGTGAGTGGATGAAATATTCACTTTTTCACTCAGTTTGTCCAGAATTATACCTAAAATTGCAGCAAATGAATTTTAGAGGGTGGCTAATTTAGAGAAGCAAAACTCCTTTTATAAAAATCCACAGAAAAACGAAGGGCTCCTCTAGCCTCTTCATTTGCTGTGAAATGAGGCCATCAAGCTTTATGAATTCTTTATGACTACAGATTCCACATTTCAGCCAATCCTTTTCTGGTAGCCCTTTCTACCAGGTTATTGAAGGCTGATGCAGGATCAGGCCCCCACGATTATGCAACCATCTTGATCTGCATTACAGTAGTAAACAGAAGTTTAGTCACTGACTTGAAAATGAGATGGATTAGGTCCCTGAACGAAGTATTTTTCCAGCGGCGCCATTCCAAGCTTACCTTCAGGTATCACAAATCTAAGGAAATCCTGTGGGATTGTTCACAGCCGTGATTCAATGAGTCACTGAGCTTTAAAAGGAAATTACAACTTTCCTAACACAAAGAATTGACTTCACGACACCTGACCCTCATAAACCAGGCACTCCCTCTAAAGGCTGTGATCCTCGTCCCACCGAAGTCCCGGGCATTCTCCCAGTGGCTTCAAGAAAGCAGGATCTAACTCTATATTAGGGAACTGATTCAGGCCTGAAGCAAAGTACTGTCTGTAGCACTGGACCTTGGCACACTAGATGCTTATAATGGCTTCTAATGTGGATGTAATCTAATTATGTCAGAATAGGAAGATTAGCAGGAAGTAGCTTTACGCAATGTAAAAAGCTTTGCGCCAGACACTGAAAAGTTCTTCGCTGGCCTCATAGGAAGACACGTCAGCTCTGCACCTTGTCAGACACGGACATATGCAAGTAGAGCATTGCAGCAGGAATTTTACATGCACCAATCTCGGGCTACTCAAAGCACCTACAATTCAGGCTCCCTGTGCACATGCAGCAATTTGTATATACTCGTGTACACACTGTGAAATGGGCATCTTAAAAAGATCCTCAGGCTGCATTGTGCACCACGCTCAATTGGTTTTCAGTGCTGCTGTGCAGTAGCTAAAGATACGGCCTTGAGAGCTCAGCAAAGAAAAGTAGGGAAATAGGACTTCAGGGGTGAAATTTTGGCCGTAATAAGTTAAGGGCATTTTGCTATACTGACTTCCATGAGGTCAAAATTTCTTTCAGGGCTGCGAGGGAGAGGGTTTGCAATGTGCTTCTGCACATGACTCGCGCCCTGCCTTGGTTTACCTGTCAGTAATACTTCGTGTCTCAAGACATTGGGAGGCTTAATTCATTAGTGCTTGCAAAGCATTTTAAGTCGTTGGACAAGTAATTCGTTTTAAGGGCAGCTACACTGCTGAGTCACAAGCACTGTGGGAACCAATGCTCTGGATTTCCTAAGCACTGAAGTCAAACAGGTGGAGTAACCTTTTGCAGAAAGGCCAACTCCAGACCTGCCCTAAAGGTATGGAGCATACCAGCAGGCACCAGGGTATTTAAAGGCCCAGAGGAGCACATATGTGGCACTTGTGAATGAGTAACATTTAAATAGGCTGCGGAAGCTAACCAACACCCACTGAAAAAAAGAAGAGAGGCACTGGTTCTTGTATCACCAAACTGCAGCCGCTTTGTGGATAAAACACAATGAAGGTTTACCAGCCTGAGAAAAGTTAATGACTCCAAGTAAGGAACAACTGATACTGTTAGAACTTCTGGGATGAACGAGGTTGGAAGGAGTATTCGGCAAGCGTGTACCTCGCAGGCATGCCAAAATTGCTGGTATGTAATCTAAGTTTTGAATTTGCAAATGGGAAGTGATCTGCAGGAGGTTGATGAAAGTAGGAGCATGGTTCTAGCGTTAGGGGCACACGTACTGCCTGCTTCACAGCCTTAGACAGTCTGTAACAGGATGGACCTTACCACAGCCAAGAACAAGCATGCACTTTGCTTTTGCCATAGGAAATGAAAACAAAGGAGATAAAATTAGGTCAGAAATCTTGTTTTCCTCTATACCACTGACTGTGGTGTATAAAATAGACATTCACACATCAACTGTGTTAGATCAGGGCGGAATAGGAGGTGGGGACGTAAGAATAACTTTGGTCAGACCAAACATCATGTAGGCCAGGTTCCTGTCTCAAGAAGAAAGGGACAGTGATGCAGTGACAGTTCCCAGCACCCTTGCCCAACTTCTAGAACAGTAGCTCAGGGACTTCCCAAACCAGAGACAAAGTTAGGGGTGGTTTTGGGTTTTTTTTCAATGCCCTTTGATGTGTAGATTTTCCTCTGGGACCTAACCTGACACTTTTTGCTACTGTGCAAACTGTTGGGCTTCTCTGTCCTGTGGCAAGGAGTCCCACAGGTAAACCACCTGCTATGTGCCTCTGCTCCTGAAAGGATGTGGCTGACAAACGCCAGCACTCGCTTGGAAGCTGGGATGCATGCCTCCAGCACCGGGAGCAGGCAAGCCTGACGGTGCCTCTGCACTCACCCAGCGCCATCTTCCCCGGACTAACCCGCCTGGAGCTGTAGGATGAGCATGCGCCCCGCTCGCAGCTCCTTCCCTCCCGAACCACGGGAGATACATGTCGGTGCGGGCTCGTGTTGAGGAGGGGACGACTAGCACCTCCGCTTCCCTCAGGAATGCCTCAGAGACCTCAGACACCGGGCCGTCCGTCCCTCCTCTGCCCTCGGAGAGCGAAAACCCGCTCTCGGGGAGCGCCGTCGGCTCAGCGGCTCCCCTCCCCCCGCCCCCCTCAACCGTCCCTCAAAGGGTCGCGCCACGAGCGAGCGCGCGCCCCTCCCGCCCCGTAACGGCTGCGCTGCCTCAGGTAACGCGGGCCGGGAGAGGCGGGCGGCTGCCGCCGGCCGAGGGCAAGGGAAGTTTTCACTGCAAAAACGACCCCAAAGGCTTCATTTTTCCTTCAGCCAGCCACGAGGAGGCGAGGAGGAAAGGGCTGCGGCTCCCGCCCCGCTCCCGGACAGGGAGGACCCGCGCGTCCCCTCAGAGAGCGGCGGGCGGGAAAAGCCCTCTCCGCCGCGCGGCGCTGCCTCAGCCGCGGGCGCCGCCGAGGGAACCCGCCCGCGTTCCCAGCAGGCGGGCGGCTGCTCCAGGTGGCCCGTGAGGCACCTGCAGAGCGGGGCTTCCCAGGGGAAGGCGGGGCGGCCTGGCGCCGGGGCCCGCCACCTCCCTCAGAAGCAGCCGCCACCCGCGGAGCGGCCAGCCCTCCTCTCCTCCGCCACCGCCTACCACCTCCTCATCTCCTGCCGGTACCTACCTTCCCCTACTCCTGCCATTCCCCTCCCTCCTCCTCCTCCTCCTCCTTTCCCCCCTCATGCATATGGATGCGCGCATGCGCGGGCGGGCGGCCTCCCCGCCTGCCGCCGTGGGCTAGATGAAGCCGAGCGGCGGCGGGGCTGCCAGACGGGCGGCCGGCTCCCGGGCGGTGTGTGTGCTGCATGTGCGTGTGTGTGCGTGTGTCTCGGGGGGCGGGGGGCTCGCTGCGCCTCCGCCGCGCGGTGGCCGGCGCCCTGAAAGAAATAAAAGGCTCGGGATAATAATCGCAATAATAAAAAAAAAAAAAAGAGAGAGAGAGGAAAGAAAAGGGAAAGAAAAGAGGGAGGCGAGAGAATAAAAGGAGGCTGGGCTGCTTTGCATTGAAGACCGGGGCGCTATTGAAAGCGCTTGAAAAGCGGCGTTGTTCGGCGCGGGTGCGCGCCGCAGCCGGCGCGGTATATTAGAGCGGGGCGGCGGCGGCGGGCAGCAGCGGCGGCGCCTCCTCCTCCTCCCCTTCTGGCCCTCCCCGTCCCGGAGCGAGCGGCAGCGGCGGCCTGCAGGCAGGCGGGCGGGCGGGCAGCGCGGCGGCGGCGGAGGCATGCGTGCGCCCCGGCGGGCAGCCGCGGCGGCGTGCTCCCTCGTCCTCCTCCTGGCCCTGCTGGGGCTGCGGGCAAAGGTACGTACCCGCGTCCCCCCGGACTGCAGCCCCTCGCGGGAGGAGAGAGGGAGGGAGAGGGGGGGAAGCTTCAGCGAGCCTGAACGGGGCTCTCGAATCCGCCGCGCAGAGCCGGTTGCGGTAATTTTGCCGCTTTTCCGCGAAACGCGGCTCCCGCGGTGATTGCGGTGGATGGCTTTTAAAAAGCCCAAACATTCGGCGATGCACAAGGCGCGTTTGCAAACTGCTCCAGCGAGAGTGGCGTTACTGCTGCTAACTTTCCTGCGGAGGTGGCAAACGCAGAAGTCCTCCGTGCGGCAAGACCTAATTCCCTGGGAATAAAAAATCCAACTACTTGCAAACCGCTTTTTTTCGAAATTAATTTCTTTTCCTTTTTTTCTTTTTTCTTTCTTTTTTTTTTTTTTAAACGGGGCTAATGGCAGTGCTCTTTGGGTGACTAATGGGCAAGGTCTGAATCTCAGCTGAGCAGCCTTGAGCGGGAAGGCTCTTTTCCCCGTCTCAGCTGCACCTCGGAGAAAGCAGAGGAGTTGCATTTCCAGGGTACTTCAGCTATAGCGTTTTGTTGGGTTTGCCCTCGCATATACACTCTTGATTTGGTTTAGTTTTATTTCTTAACGATTTAGAAGCTTTCCCCACGCACACTGTTTTTTGGAGTTGGCACTCAAGGTTCTTTATTAGCATTAAAGGTGTTATTTGGCTGGGATGATTTATGAGCCTTTCTCATGGATGTCTGATAGGGAAAAGCTTGGAGTGGTTGTTTTTTTTTAATGTTATGCGTGTGCTTCTTGAAAACACGCTTAAAACGACTTTCTCCTGTCTGCAGAGTTGTTGTGAATTGCGCTTGGGGAAAAAAGTGAGGTAACTGTATGTTTCTTGTTTTTTTGTTTGGTTTTTTGGTTTGGGTTTTTTTTTTTGTTGTTGTTCTCCTCCGGTTCTTTCTTGGGATTAACAGGTGACTTTAGCATCGGGACAGTTCGAGTTGGAGATCTTATCCATGCAAAATGTGAATGGTGAACTGCAAAATGGAAATTGCTGTGATGGCACCCGAAACCCAGGAGATAGAAAATGCACCAGAGACGAGTGTGATACCTATTTTAAAGTTTGCCTGAAGGAGTATCAATCGCGGGTCACTGCTGGCGGTCCTTGCAGCTTTGGATCCAAATCCACTCCTGTCATCGGAGGAAATACCTTCAATTTAAAGTACAACCGGAATAATGAAAAGAACCGGATTGTTATCCCTTTCAGCTTTGCCTGGCCGGTAAGTTGCGTGGCCTGCTCTGGCTCTGCTTCTGTTGGACGGTGCTGTTTGAGATGGCCATAATGAGCCAAGCTCTAACTTCTTGCGCAGGGGGAGAGGGACCAGGATTGGGGAGGGAGCAGGCGTCTTGGCAAGAGCGTCAGGGATCCGCAGCACAGAAATGAGTAAAATGTGGTGGTGTTTTTGTTTTTGTTCCCTGGGGCTCACAATGCACAGCCTGTTAAATTTGAAAGTCAGATGTGCAGTGAGGGGGATCTAAATGGGTCAGGGAAGCAAACCCAGTATCTCTGCACTTTACAGCATGAATAAGTCTCTTGAGACTTAGAAGGTCAGTAGGGTTTTTTTTTTTCTGGTGTTTTTTCGGTTGTGGTTTTTTTTTTTCTTCTTCTAAACAGTGAAGTTTTGGACTTAAGCCAAAATAGCAGTGGGTTAGGGGCTGTAGAGGGATCCCGTGTGAAAAGTGTGTGTCACAGCTGGCTCCTTTCCCTGGAGCGTGTTTGGGAAGGCTTCCTGCTTCTCCCAAGGGGAAATCTTACTGCTCTGCTTGGTGTTGATGGGAGCTGCTGTTGCTGCTCTTGGTGAGCTAGTTGCCAGCTTCCCTGGGAAGCTTGCTATGTTTTGAGGCGCTTGGGGGCTCTAGAAGCTAAAGGGTGAGGAAAGCCTGCCCTTAGCTTTTGGTCCCTTTCACTCACTCCTCCCTACAGCACACCTTTTCCTGGCTATTTGCTTCAGCGGTCCATAGATTCTGGCTTCCCTCTAGTTGTGTGCAAAACTTGATGGCTCAAGGAGGTGGGGCTTTTTGCCAGGCACTTTCCCAGCATTGCAAATACTGGTCAGTCTTGTAGAGCTGTGAGATGGAGAACGGGTGACCCTTTCATTAGCTGAAGCCTGCTTTGTTGTTGGGCACAGAAAGACCCCTTGCTTAGACTTCAGTGCTGCTTGTTTCTTCTGGGGTGCTCAAGAGGTTTGATATGGTCAGCTCTGCAGAGTCCTTTACTCACTGCACAGAAACTGAGGACCGTCTTTGCAAAACAGCCATACTTCAGGACAGACCCACAGAGTCAGGCTTCAGTGCCATAGGGTTTCTGGACACAGAAGACTGCCCATGGCCTTGGATGGCAGGAAGTGCAGTGTTTTGTGCCCAGCAGTACTGCGTGCGGGCAATCAAAAGCTGAGGATGACTGATCTGAGGGGCTCTTATGCATGCACAACAGCCTGGCTTTTGAGGTGGCTCTTTGGGATGCTATGGTAGAAAAGCTAAAAACTCCCAAATTCATGCTCCTGAAACTTATGTTTAGAGATCACCTAGGAAACAAAACTGTTTTTCCCCCTTCCCCTTCTCCAAAGGCGCTGAGCAGACCATTTCCCACCGGCTGCCTTGGGATATGTTGATGCTCAGCAGTTTTGAAAAGCCAGTCATCCTAACCTAGATGCCTAAGGTCATTTTTGCGAGGGGAGGAGGGCTCTTACGTGCACACAGGGGAGGGGTGAATCTTGTTTCCTATCCTCTGTCATTATCGCTGCTGGCGAGGTGGAAGCACGCATAGACTTTCCACTCCCTCCAAAGCTTGGCCCTTCCTAGTCAGATAAGGACTGGTTGCTGGGTGGTCCTGGCCTTTTTTTGGGGGTGAAAGTCTGCCCCAAAAGCATTTCTCCTCCAGTTGTAGTGTAGACATCCACTTTGTAGTCCTACTGCCGAGGGCTGCAGGCAGCCATGTGTTCTTGAAATGTCCTGTGCTGCCTCCTACCTGCCTCCTCTGTCAGCTGTGACTGCTGAAGAGGCACAAGGGTGAAATCAAGTCTGTATTTTTAAGGAGATAGCATTACAAGGTACAATAGCAGAGTTAACAAAAGTATTCTCTGTTGGAAGTACAAGTCTGTCCTTTCTCTTTTATTTTTTTTTTCTACCTTGAAATGAGATAAAACTGTTATCAAATATGCCATCAAAGGGATAAAGGGCTTTGTAAAAATCTGAGGTATTTGAAGCTGTGCCAGTGACTGCAGTGCTTGTGTTGCAGATTTTAACTTTTTTTCAGAAAAGTTGAGGTTCATCAAGGATTTTTTTTTTTTTAGCTAGTCCCTTACCCTGCTCCCAGTAATTTGAGTGCCTTGAATCTGAAGATATATGTGTGTGTATATAAAAATGATGTGAACGCTGAACATGTGCCTTTTAACAACCCCTCTCTTCATAGGGTTGGGAAGGGAAATCTGTGCGTAGAGGGTGGGTTTGAGGGGGTGGGGACCCTGGGAGAAGTTTCTTAAGCTTGCCTGCATCTTAGTAAAAGAAATGCTTCTATTGTCCTGCTGAATCTAATTGAGCATTGGAATCCTAGAGCAGCAGCAGCAAAACTCCAGTGCAGCCTTTGAAATGTGTAAAACTTGACAACTTCAGACACTCTGGTTCCTAAGAGTGGAATTTTTGGAATAAACTCTTGCATATTCCCATGCAGAAATGCACTTTTGGAGATTGTGATGATAGTCGGTTTGCGATTATCAAGCCTGCCTCCCAGCTTTAACTTTGATAGGACAGAGCTTTTATGCTAGCCATTGCGACTTTCAAATGGCATTTGAACAAAAGAATATCTAATGTGGCAAAGCTCTTATTTGTACTAAAATTATGTACACAAATCATTTTAGCGGTTTTGAAAGCTTTACAGATAAAGTAGTAAACTTAATTAATCAACTCAAATCTGATGCTGAAATTTCAGAACTTAAAAAAATTCTTTAGATGGGTGAATGTTTTTGACTTGAGTAAAAGCTTGAGACTAGCATTGCATTTACCAATGTGGCTAAGCATGAGTTGGCTTTGAATATATCCAACGGCAAACTACAGTAAAGGTTATAGGAGCTACAACAAAATGTTAATCATACTGCACTTGAAAATTCGTGCTCATCTCTGAATATGTGGTGTTTCTGTTCTGTCTGAGGGAGGCTTTTCTTGGATGTTCCAGCTTGAGTCAGTAACATTAAGAAGTCTTGCTGCCTTGACTACTTTAAAAAAAAAAAAAAAAATCTCTTCCCATATCAAGCTGCCCCCTTATGCCGTATGTGAAAAATAGTTATGTTGCATTAGAGGTCTTTATTCATCATGCAGGAGAGGAAGAAAAGAGAATGGTATGCTTTAAGTGTATTGTTAGATCTGGCTTGTAATGTAGATTTGAAGTGTTGGAGTCTTATTAATAATGTATGTGGTTTGCTCTTGTCAGTTTTTGATATGTACCCCTGTGAGTAATGGGTATGGAGACGGTGGGCCATAAATTAATTTAGGTGATGGAAGGTTTGAGTAAGTTGCTAGGAAACAGGTCAGCAGACCAGCATAAAGGAACTAGAGGGCATCAGCTACTGCCCCTGCAGTAGCTAGCAATTCTTCTGTAAACTGAAACAATAGTGAGAATGATTTAAAAAAAAAAACCAAAACCCAACCAACCAAGCAAAACCCTACAAGACATGTAGGCTTGCTTCTTGCATTCACTTTGAGACTTTGGTGACTTTCTTGACAGGCAAACCTGGCTCACGAAGCCATATAGAAAAGTATGAAACAAAAGAATTTCCATGTTCCACTTGTCAAAGTCTGTCTCAACAAGTTTTGTTTCATGGTAGACACATGCTCGTCTTTGACATAAATCAAATGTCTTGCCTTTCTTAAAGAATCCAAAGTGTGATGTGTGCTATACCTTAAGGGAGCTGTGCGTGAATTAACTAAGCAAAGTTTAGTGCTAAGCTTTGCTTGGTTATGTAAAGAAAGATCTTTTGGGAGTTTGGTGAGACTGTGAGTAAGAAGGAGGTCAAACTTGGCAATTGCTTTGGTATGCATAGCTCCAATTTCAAACGTCTTGTTTATCCTGAAATTATGATCCTTGTAGTTATTTAATATTGGGGACAATTGCACCAACACACCAGGAAACTACTGAGGTGGAAAAAACCCCCTCCAGTATCTAAATGACTTCAGCATAAAATACAATTAAAAAGCTTTGAACATTTTATTCCAACCTTACTCTAAAAAATAAAATAGTCAGCCTTTCCGCTTTTTGATGACAAAATCTTACTGCAACTGGTTCCTGAAGACATAAAATATATTTTCTGGGTAGGCATTGTTTTTTCTGGCTAGGAGGAGATAATGAAAGAGCTGTAGTGGTTTTTAAGCTTCATGAACTTTTTCTTCTTGTCTTGACAGAAGAGGCTTCCAAAATACTAATCTGCAGCTGATACTAAAGTAACAGCCTTTTGAATCTGAGAGAAAAATGTCACTTCATTCAACTGCTTTTTTAAAACAAACAAGCAAACAAACCAAACACTAGGTCACAGTCATAAAACTAAAGCTTGTTTTTGGATTTTATTTTTCTCTCCCTCCAGTTAACTTTTTGAAAACTTGTAGAAGCAAATGCTAGATGTTGTTCAAGCTTTTCTTAAAGAGTTCCTGATAAGTCATCTTGGAGCATGGGCAGAGCAGAAGAAATGTTTATAATAATAAAATGCATATTAATCAAGTCTACACTGTGTCATTTATTGTTGAATAATAATTTAAGAATAAATCTTCAGCATTCAAAGGGCAATGTTTTGCCTAGGATTACTATCCAAAATGGAGCTGAGAGTATTAAGTGACATCTGAAGCATAATTAGCATCCACAAGGCTGTTTTTTCCCAGGACTGCAGAGAAGTGATGCATCTATTCGGAGGTTTTGGACTTTCTATGTTCTTAAAAGTTATTTATGTTCCAATCTATTCAGAACTTCATCTTCCTGGTAAATCCATTTGACTATATTACCATAATATGTCTAAAAATAAATCTTCATCCTGCCTGCTTGCAGAATTTTTGTTCTTGTTATAATAAAGGCCCGCTGCAGTTTAACTTCAGTGGCAGCTGGATTTGAAGGCATTGAAGCTTATTCCTAAACTTTCTCAGACTACCTACATCCAGTGCTGTCAGCTTGTTTATGCAGCTGGAAGTCTGCATTTCTGAAAATGAATTGCATAAAACTGATGCTTTATGCTTAAAATTCTAGTCAGGTCAAGAAAACTTACCGCTTCATTGCGGACTGAAGGCTGGAATAGAAGTAAACTAGTTCTGAAGCTAGTAAAGTTGGGCCTTAGCTAATTAAGTGAGATGATGTGCCTTACAAGAGGCTTGTGCTCTCATACATGGCACTTTTTCCAACTTCAGTTGATGCCCTGCAGTACATGCAAAAACCTTATGCTGCAGTTCTTAAAAGTATTTCTGCGAAGGTAACACTAATGACCCGATGGGTGTTGAGAAGTTGACCCAAACTTGGCTTTGCATTTCTGCTGATGAATAGAAGTTTTATATGTTAATTGACACAGTTATAATAATTTTAGCTGGTAACCCATATGCGTTAACATGGGGAAAGATGTCAAAACCAGCTGTTGCCTTCATTTCTTGTTCATCTGTGGAGCTCATGGTTCTGTGGTCACTATTCTGCAGCATAAATTGCACTGATTATTCTTGTGGTATTCAGAAGAAACTGTAAAATGTGGATAGAAGTGGTTATAGTGGTTTGTAAATAGTCAAACATCCAGAGTCTTTTACCAGCTCAACCCAGTTCTTATGCACTTAGGTAAATAAGTAGAAAGGCTTCTTGTTCAGGCTTGCTCTATGTGAACCTGACTGTTTTGCTTGGCTGGCTACTAGGTATTCCCTCTATTAACCTTGCCACCCTTTTGTAACTGGTGCATTTAATTATCAGTGAGATGCTTTAAACAGGTAGGGGGACTGATAAGAGCAGGTAAACTGCTTGTTGGGGAAGGTTGAAAGCAACCATTGACATCTTGGCCTACCTGCTGGTCTTTGACAAGTGGGGCTCCGTGAGAAAATAACTCCGTAACGAGATAAGGTGCTGATTAAAATGCTGCTGTTGTACGATGCACCCTGGTAGCTGAGATCGATTCAAATCATTAGTTTAAAAAGAAAGGTGGGGGGAGGGGAAGTTATACTTTTTTCTTTTCCTTTCTGTACAGGAGGGGAGGAGGGAGGACCCCAAGTCTCCCCACTCTATCCCAGGACATTGTTCGGTTAATGCATGCTAGTTTTATGATTGGAATACATTGTAGTCCGGCCACCCAGACAGAGGCATTTACTGCTAATATTAACCAAGAACAATAGCATGGCCATACTGACTGCAGTGAGGATTACAGAACATAATGGGGCCTATCCAAAAATAATGCTAATACAGGACAAGCAACAGGAAGCAGCAGTGGACTCAGCATTGCTCGGCTCCCAGACAAACCATGGACTTACTTCACACAATGGCAACTTCAGCACATTATGTATTCACAGGATACTCATTATTCCAGCAGGCTTGCCAGATCAGAGATCAGCCTGGTTTACTGGATGCTTAAGCGTATGCATAGTTTGGATAGCGGTACTTTTGTGTCCTTCATCGTTTGGCAGGAGGGTGGCAATTGCATCGCAGCGAAGGTCTTGACTTCAGTTACTAGCTTGGCTTGTGCTAAGGCCCAATGGGGGGGAAAGTCTCTCCTGGAAGCTGCTAATATAGTTAAATTTGTTTTCATGTCTTCTCCTTTATGTGGCAATGAAGTGTTTACTGGCACTAACAGCAATGAAGGAACTACTCAAAATGAAGACTAAAGGAACAGTGTGCTCTGTTTTCATGTGGGCATATTCTGATGAGGCTCTTGGCTGGGTTGCCTGCTTGAGGTTCAGCCTAGCTCTTGGCCATGGACTCTGGGGCGTGAGATTGTTACAGCTTAGACTTTGTTTATATACGCAGGCTTGAGAGAGTAACAGCTTTATAGGGTGTTGCCTTATCCTTATGTAGGCCTGCCCAAAGAAAAGCTTCCTGATGATGTTGCATTTGACAAAGGGTTAAGAGGGTTAGGTTGCTTCCCTCCTTTTCCCAAATACGTCCACGTCTCCTCTGGGTGAGGAACCGGTTGTCTTCAACTGCTTTGAAGGAATATTCTGTTGTCAAAGTTGACTGGCTGACCAAAGCATGACATTGTGACACATCTGTATAGCAGCATCGTGACTGGTCATGTGGCAACAGGGGTACCGAAGTGAGAGTCCTGCTGATGTTTAGAAGAAGTGGTTTTGTGACTAGCCTTAACTCTGCTCAGAGATGCCTTCCTTCCTGGCCCTTGGCCACTTTGGAATACGCTTCAGTTTCCCTCTTCCCTATCTCACCCCCTTCCAGCTGAAGGGAGGAGGGATTGCTAGAGCTCTTGGCAATTTGCTGTGGCCTGCTGTGACAGCATGCCAGTCTCCAAGCCTCCTTCCCTAGGATGCAGACAGGGTGCGGGCACCGTCCTCAAACTGGTCTTCACAGCTGTGCACGGCTGGCAGAGCGTGAGGAGAACATTGCTGGGCTTAACCTGCTCTCCTTGTTTGGCAGAGGAGGAGCAGGCGTGCATTCAGAATGCAAACTTCCCACTGCATTTGTCTAGTCATGGTTTCACATGCTCAGCAAAGCTCTTGCATGGTTTAACCACAAGGATAGGAGGGAAAGAAGTTTGACTAGTTGCAACCTCTTCCAAAAGGAGGCAGTCCTTTCACTAATGAGCCTGATGTTTTAATCTTGCTCTGTCCCACTGACTCGCAGAATGCCTTTAGAAGCCAAAGTACAAAACCACCTCTTTTGGGTGGATGTCTGGATGAAGGGAGGGAAGAAGGTAATCAAGCAGAGAGCTTTAAACACCACCTGCTTACCTGGAGCTGCTAGTATTTCATTTAAATAACCAGAAAAGAGGTTGTGTTGCCCTTTCAGACCCTTAAAAGGGACAGTTTCTGATGGATTTCAGGGTCTTCTCAGTCTTTCTTGAGTTGTATTATCAATGGATCAAGATTTAAATTGTGGTGCCTTGACATGAGGAAAATAGTTCTCGCACGTAGGTGCTTGCTTTGTTTTTTGGAGTGTGACCATAGCCATTTCCATCCTCTCTGAACTTAACTCATAGGAGTTTTGCTTAAATTTGACCATGCTGCCCTGGGATGATCAGACTGTGGATGTTGTGCAAAGTGTGCTGGCTTGCTGTTCCTTTCAAGCTGCCTTTCCTCTCAAGCCAGAATCCCTGCCTTCTGGTCAAGCTTGGGTTTACAGCAGCTAATTGGGTGTGACTCGGGAAAGTTCACTGCTGCCTTGTTGCCTAGGACATTGCTT
The DNA here is from genome assembly GCF_964289735.1 of Phaethon aethereus. NCBI lineage: Eukaryota > Metazoa > Chordata > Aves > Phaethontiformes > Phaethontidae > Phaethon > Phaethon aethereus. The sequence continues at coordinate 123,722,763 of NC_138576.1, forward strand.
TGATAGAATAAGGTGCATGATGTGGAATTCTTGTGTCTGGATATATATATTTATTCAAAGATGGGCAGAGGTCATCTATGGGCATGGGAAAACTTAAACCTCCGCGCTGTAAGTAGTCATTCCTGAGATATCTGAATTGTTGATCTATAGAGTGGGGATGATATGCACTTTTAAAAAATCTCAACCGTGCAGTCTTTGCAAAGAACTGCTTTTTTGAGGCGGGGTAGAATTGGCTAGAGGTATGGCATAGTTGGATTGTTGAGGAGGGCTTGCTACTATTGTTGTGGGGCTGTGGGTGTCTGTGTGTCTCTTGTTTAGAAGTGTCGCGTCTTGAACGCAAAGTCTTGTCCTTTCTTTGCCTCGTGCTGAGAGGGACAGAGCCAAGAGATTAAACTGCCGTTCTTTCTATCATCCCTTTTCAGGACAGGGATTCTTCATTTAAAATATTCAGATGAGGTGAGAGGGGGCACATAGGAACAAGGGAATTGCTAGGGTAGGTCTCATTACCCCTGCATTTTGTTTCCATCCAGTTAAGCAGAAGCGTCTCCTCTTTTTAAACAAATTCCTGTGTGGTGTTGGAAAGTGGTCACACAAGTATCTAGCAACAGTAGCACTCAGAGCTAGGATTCAGCCTTTCCTTTCCTTAAGGGCTAGGTGTGTTGGTAAACAGTCCTGAGAACCAACTGGGAACTGTTGCTATGAGTTTAGACAAAATATCTTCCAAAACAATTATGCAAGGCCAAAAGGAAAACATCCTTAACTTTACTGGAAGTAGTGCTAGTTGCTATAATTCATTCTCTGTATCATAATATTTTTTTCAAGCTTGCAGTAACATGTTGTGCTTGTGCTTCTCAATGCAGGTAATTAAACCAGTGAGGAAGCACCCAAGATAGTGCAATTTATATCTGTCATATGGCTCAAGAGTTTTATTCTGGCTTTGTTTGTTTATTTTTACCTCTCACTTGTGTAAGGACTTCTTAAATCTGCTTTAAACGGTGTTAAATGATCATGTTCTGCTTTATTGTATTTTCGGAGTTTCTTTCAAGCTGACAGACTTGGTCTAGAATAGTGACAAATAACATGTAACTTTCATGAAATATTAACCAAAAATGGTTTGGGCCAATGGAGCCGCTGCATAGACGCTTGGGCACATGTCTCGGCTTGCCCAGCTTTGCTTACTTTTTGAAGCATTTTCCCACAGTTATCAGTGAACGAAATGGAATCCTAGTCTGCTTTGAATATGAAACATATTTAGGCTGTATTCCAAGCCGGTGTCCATCACAAACTAGGTTTTCATTCAGAGGCTGCATGCTGTGTCCAGTCGTGAGAAAGCAGTCTGCTTCAACTCTTTTTTTTAATTCCTTTTTTTTTTCCTTTCTCTCCTCACAAGGAATTTGAGGTCTGCCTTACACTTGCACCTTGTAGCAGCTTACTCTCAGAACTGTATTTTGGTTTCTGTTACAGAAAAGGTGTTAAGCACTGCAGACCACAAATGAGCAGACTGTGACTGAGCACAGATACAATTAAGAAGAAATAAACCTTACGATACACAGCTTCTATGGCAAAGCATCGAAACCCTTCATGGGAAGTTTTAATTTGTTCGATCACTGTTCTGTGCACCAGAAAGATGTTACATTTATTACCTCATTTATAGTTGTTACTCTACTTTTTGGTTTTCAAATAATATTTTTTTCTTCTTTTTCCTCAGCTTTTTTTTTTTGAGGGGGTGCATGTTTTGTTTTTGAATGATTCTGTAAGTTCGGATATGGCTGGCTAAATGGCAATTTTGAAAGATACAGCCTGGATAATAATATCTCGGAGTAGAGCTGGGGGAGGAGAAGATGTTTTAATGGCCCTTGTTCTCAAGTTAGGATTGAAGATAAAGGTGGCTTAGATGTAATAGCTGGCATCTTTCCCACCCGTGGAGTCACTTTAGTTAGTTTATGCTTATGACTATTATTACTGGAGTGCTAGAGAGCTCATTGGCAGCTTAGTGCGTCTGCCCATGTGACACGGGGTGGATAGTGCGTCTTCCCTTTCCCTGCTCTTCCAAATAGTCTGATTTTAGCCTTTGTTTTACAATGCTTCCCTCTCGCCCCACCCCCTTCCCATATCCATCAGTTCTTCCCTCAGTTACCTGATACTTGTGGGAGCTGCGATGGCCCTCATGCAGACAAAGCTTTCAAAGGGGGTGCTGAAAAGCCAAGTCCCTAGAGATTGCGCTGTCAAGGCAGAGCACAGTAATCTTAGCAACACTTCTTGCTTTCAGGATGGCTGGGGGAAGGGACATCAAGACTGCTTTTCTGTAACTAAAATTCTTTTGAAGCAGTTTTTGAGGGTGGGGGTTTGGTTTTCATTTTTTGGTCTTTTTGATGCTGCTGTGCTAGCCTGGTGTTTTCTGTCTTCTGTGTGCAGTTCTTCCACACATGCTTTATTGTGGCTACAGCATAGTGTCAAAGGCTGTACTTGCTGGTTAAGTACATAAGATGCATTAATGATGACAAAGATGAGCTATCCAAGGTGAAAGGTCTTCTAAGTCAGACTGGATAAGGTAGCTTATGGGGTTTCAGGAAGATCATGTTTGTCTCAAGTATAATCTGTTACCTATTTATGTTTTCGAGTATTCCATTTTAGGGTGGAGACCAGGAGTTTTCTTTTTGATGAAGATATATCATTTTTTTCTTACAGTCATGTGTGGCTTTGAAACTAACTCTTATTTCTCTTTTGCAGAGATCCTACACACTGCTTGTTGAGGCATGGGATTACAATGATAACTCTACTAGTAAGTATTCATTCCACTGGTTTACTTAGTTCAGACACCCTGATTTCCTGTCCATTGAAAGGCCTTTGGTAGTCTAACCAGCTTACTATGAAGTAGAGAATGAGTAGAGGGGAACGCTCTCCCCCAGGCAATTTGCAGCAGCTACTCCAGACTCAGCAGCAGCCTGTCTCCCTCACATTGCCTGTAGAGGGGGGGTAGCTCGCTCACCTAGGCACCAACGGTTTGATCCTAAAAATAGATGCTGTTAATCCCCTCTTTCTCCTCAGGGAGAATAAAAGCCAACGGGTTTCTTCAGGATTTTTTTTGTTTGGATTTTTTTTCTTCTTTTAATTAGGAGTGATATTCAGAAGGCTTGTTGACTTGGGACTTCTCTATAAACTATGTACTTCTCAAAACTGAACATGCTGCTTAAGAAAAAAAAAATCTCCATAAGATTTGTTATAGATATCAATCTAATGACTGTAGGAGAGAAACAGGAGTGACTACCAGCTCTTCCTTGGGAGCTGGATGTCTAGGGATTTATGTTCAGGGGCTGAAAAATATTTACCAGACACCACCTGGTAGAGCTGTCTGGAAATCAAGGGTGGAAATCTTTCACCTAGAATGTCTTTGGTTGGTTTCAGAAATGTTCTGCTAAGCTTCTCCTGTTGGCTAGAGGACTCCTGTACAGAGTCTCTTGGCATATGAGCTGTCCTGCTTATTGCCTACTGTTACTGAAGAAGGTGGGCAAAATTAGCTCTATTTTCAATCTAAGGCTTTAATAGTGTGTGGTAAAAGCCACAGGAGAAAGTATGAATCTGAACTCATAAACCTTTTGTTGACACAACAAGCCTTTTCCTTCAACAAAGAAGCAGCAGCACTGTGGCCCATCTTGCACAAATCTTATAACAGCTTCTTGTAGTCTGCTTCGGAATGCCAGGTGACAGCCAAACAGTAATGAAATGGACTTCATGCTTCAGGAAAGAAAAGGCTTGTAGAAATGTGCACAGTGCTGTAGTTTCATGTTCTAATTGGTGAAGAGTACACTGCTTGGGAATGGCCTTTGAGTCTGGGAACATTTCTCCACAGATCTGCTCTTTATTTTTTTTTTTTATTTTGAATATACATGGGATGTCCTGTTAGTTCTTAGTTCCAGAAAAGAAGTTGTCCATTGCAGATGATTCATGTGACCTGTCAGTGACAGCCACGGCTTGCTTTACAGCCAGCCACATTTCAACAGTGTTGCAGTACCTGTGATTTCAGGTCCTACCCCAGCACAGTCATGGAGTGGTGGCTGGGAGACTTCTTGGCTTTTGACTATGGAGTGTTTTATGGAGGAGCAGAAAATAGATTGCTGCAGCAGCAGAGTTGTATTAAAAATGGAAGATGCCTGAATTCAAAATGAAGGTCTTGTTTACAGTAGGAACTGAGAGGTTTTTTCAGACTGGGTCTCTGCCACTTTTACTATTATTAGAGCTCATCTTTTTTCATGAAACAACTGCATTTCCAAAGCTACACAATGAACCCTTTCTTTGCTTTCATGTTCTGGAAGTACAATTGTCTTCAGACAAAATTGCCTCATTTCTCAGCAGTGCATTTGACTAAGTGCAGACATGTTCTTACATATGTTCCTGATTTGCATTCCTGCTCTAGATTTGCTGTCACATATCCATCTGTAGGTCACTTCAGTCACTGTACTGCACAAAGCTTTTTCCTTTGTACCGCGTCACTTTACTTGCAGTCAGCTTTCCCATAGCTGAAGAATAAGTCTTGAAGAATTAGTTAAGGAAATCGTTAGAACTAAACAACTGTCATCATATAGAGTGATGAGTATGTTTTTGATGTCCAGGATTTTCTTTCACCCTAATTACCACTGAATTGTAAGGACTCTGTGAGAGCTCTCAAAAAAAAAAGGAAAAAAAAAAAAGTGTGTTTAGTAGGCTTTGTGTAACTTTTCAATAGCACTAGCATCCTCTGATCAATGCAGCCGTTAGGAGATCCTAGAGTGGATGCTTCCTTCCCCCCTCTACATTCCACTCCTCCTACGTTGGCTTTACCACATACTCACTCTTGTCTCACTTCCAAGAGAGGCTTGCAGTTAAATCCTGGCCCTGTTGAAGTTGATGAGAATCGTGCTTTGTTGGAGCCAAGATTCAGCTTAAATGGTTTTCTTACTCTGGTTCTTGTCTAGATGCCATCTTGCTACTGTCGCTTCATACATAAAGCTAATGGGGCTGACATTGCATCTCAAACTATGTCAAAGAGCCATTGTAAATTACTGGTATCAGTTGCATGTGAATTCCAGTTGGGCATAAGAGACTTCAGCACAATGTAAACCAAGCCATAGCTGGAAGTTGTCTGAAACAAAGACTTTCAAAAATAACTGTGGTGTCCTTGGCCACCCAAACTGCTTAGAGGAGTCTAGGCTTTTGTTGTTGTTGCTGTTATTTGCTTCCCGATGTTGCGTAGTTACAATTTCCAGAAATTGGAGCACTGAAGAGCAGAGGTGGGCAGTCAAAATAGCTAATTTCCCTGTTCCTAAAACCTTTGATACAGTTGCTCACTGAATAAAGAGACAGATTAACAGCTTTGAAGTGTAGCCACAAGAAGTGAACGAAACCAACAAACTCTCTGACAGTGAAGGGCAGAGTGGAAGCTGAAGATGTACAGAAAGCCTCTCTCTTCCACTTCATCAGTTTCTAATTGGTTAATGTTTCCTCTAACCTTTCTATCAAAGCATGGGATTCTGAGCCAGATGATGTCAGGGGAGTTAGGAAGATTGGTTTCTCTCAAGCCTGGCTGACTGCTGCTTTTTATTTACTTAACCAGCCTGCTGCTTTGGAATTGCTCGCTATAAAAGTTAAAGCGTTGTTGGTACGGGCTAAGAATGGAAGAGTTGTTGCAATGCTTTCCCTGAAGTCTGGGTCATCTTGCTTGTGTAAGTGCATACTGACAGGTGGGAATAGGGAAGGATGGAGAAATTTTTGTACAAGAAGGAACATGCCAATACTTCATTGTGAAAACTGTGGGTGATGGCTAATGGAAAGGGATCTTAAGTCTGTGAGACCTTACTTGAGTTTAAATGTATGGTGGTAGCTTTACAACGTGTATCAAATGAAAGGCATTTTAGCCATGATCCAAAGTGAAATCACAGCTGGTTTTCATCTGAGCCCTTAGAAAAATAAAGTCTAGTGGACTAATAAGGATGTTTCCATTTGAGTACAGCCTGTGGTTAAGGGCTCAAAAGAGCCGGTGGCTGGAGTGAGACGTCGGAGACGTACAGCAAGGACATGCTTCGTAATGAGCTGGCAGATAGGGGAAGAAAGATAGAGCAGAGGCAAGAGGAAAGATGTCTTTTCCAAGGCGATTTGTTTTTCTGGTGCCAAGGACTGAAATAGCTGTCAGTGGTATGTTCCCAACGGGGAACAGAAAAAGACGGGAAAAGCAAGAGTGTGTGTGTAGAGCGGGGCGTGGTTTGTAAAACTAAATTGAGTCTTGTTCCCCTTTTCTTCTGCCACTTACAGGAGAAAAGGATAGAGTTGTTTTACTCACAAGAAACAGGATGTCTTTATGCACAGACTCGGTATTTGGGGAAATGCATTTGCTTTCCAACTGTGCTGTAGATCGGGGTGTAATCTTGGCAAGTGCAGCAAAGCCATCTCCAGCACGCATGAGTGGAACTATAATCGCTTGACTAGCCCCATTCAAGGTGAACAGATATGCATCTGCTTAAGTACCTCTTAGAATTAGTCAGTAATCTTGTTGATGAGATCTAAGAGCCTTACACCTGCACGGTACAGGACATGATATTGCTCTGGATATACCAGTATGGAAAAGTCCTTAGGCATCTACATGACTTGTGAATGAGATTTAAATTAATAAAGGCCTACATGCATTTGAAAGTCTTACACATAGATGTGGGGTTGGGGGCTTAGTGCCAATGAATAACAAAAACTGATTTAAATGGAAAATACTATAGAACCAGAAATACCAGAAGGTGAATAAGAAGTTGTTGCCCTTAATTTCACACTGTAAACACTTAATGAATGCTGTAGTCTCAAGCCAAGAATACCCCCCAAAAATGCTTACAATGTCTGAGTATCGACACTCTTCTGTGGTTGTGCAGCAAGTACTTTGACTTAACTTTATTCAAAACTGCAGAGAGGCAGGCAGGATCTAGTGGTGAATTGATAATGGCTATCTGAGGCCTGAGAAGCCTGTTTGGAAGTTCTTTTTGAAAGCTACAAATCAAAGGTCCTTAGCAATACATTTAAAAGTCTTTTAGATGAAAAACTGCCCATGTGTCATATTAAGCTTTATGTAGCAACTTCATTAGTCTTCAGCTCTGCCTTATGTAAAATCCCCAAACTTTCTTTTGTAACTGTTGAGTGAACAAGCTGAACATCAGTACGTTTTACTTCTCAACGCTTGAATGTGCCAGTACTTCACACGCTGCTTTCTAACACATCATTGGCAAACTGCCCTTCTACCTAAAATTCTTCTGTCGCTGGATTATGCTCTCACATACAGAGCAGGGTAGCCTGGTACTTATTTTTGGTTTTGAACTATGTCTGCAAGGATCTTTTGGCTGTTTTATGATAAACTTTCACTCAGCAGTCAAGTGCTTGCTAGCAGCAGGTCGTAAGGCAGTGTCAGATCATTTAAGTCACAAGACCTGGACTACAAAGTGAAATACCACAGATATATACAATGTTCCGAGCTAATGTGAAATATTATTATTTCAAGCCATAATTTAGACAGTTGTAGGGCTCTAAAGCCAGAAGACTTTTGCTGGAACTAAATGTCAAGTACAAAGCCTAAACTTTGAAATGGTGTATAGAGAGAAGGGGTATCTATAGCATATATATGCAGTGATTTGAGTTCTCTGATTCAAGCTCTGGTAGTCTTGAATTTTTAGCATCAGCACCTATCTGAAGAGAGAACTTCCATGGTATTTCTCAGCCAAAACCTGGTGAGATCACTGATGTCATCTGAATGCCAGAGTTGCTGGTTATCAATTTAGTGTTTACACCAGAGTCCCAGAAGGCTGCAAACCTTTTGTGGTGCTTATGTTCAGTTTGTAGACATTGCTTTATTAGGCTGTTGTAGTATGATGTTTTCATAAATATTCCAGTTAAAAACAAAACTAGTACCATTAATGGAGAAGCCTGGAAAACCACATTGTGTACCAATCTGTTGGAGCTAGTAGTAAAAGCAGCTGAATTTTCTTTAATCACAAACTGTATGATTCTTATTGGATGTCCTTACAGTGCAAAAGAGATAAGTGATTGGCAGTAACTAACAGTCCCTTTTGATTTCAAGCTTTGTTCATTTTGATAATGCTGCATGTGTATTTCAGTTAATGGTTTGTAGCTCCAGGGCAGCCTTATCTTACTCTCTAAAACAGAAAATTAATAAAACCAACTGGCTGCCTCAGAGAGTCTTGCCTGCAAAGCTAGAATGCTGTGATGTGGGAGGTAATGATAGCTAAACAAAGTTTTTAACTCTGACATCTCTTCTGACTTCTAGATCCCGATCGCATTATTGAGAAGGCATCCCACTCTGGCATGATCAATCCAAGCCGCCAGTGGCAGACTTTGAAACATAATGCAGGAGTTGCCCACTTTGAGTATCAAATCCGCGTGACATGTGCAGAACATTACTATGGCTTTGGCTGCAACAAGTTTTGTCGACCAAGAGATGACTTCTTCACTCACCATACCTGCGACCAGAATGGCAACAAAACCTGCTTGGAAGGCTGGATGGGACCAGAGTGCAACAAAGGTTTGTGACAAATGCTTGACCCCCAAATGATCAGCGGGCTTGGATAGGATATGAGTGCGTCATGTCCAGGTTGCAAGTCGGTGGTCAGTTTGTGCAGACAGTAGGGCTGAGGACTGACAGAACAGCGACTAACTCTTTACACAGAGAACAAGGGGCAGGAGAAGACTAGTTTCTGCCTTGTTTTAAAATCTTGGAGAGATCTGACAAGTACTGGGCACTTAGCAGATGTGTTCTTTCTCTGATTATCCACATCTTTGCCCTTGGGAAGAAAACCCAGCCCATTGACTTCAATGGGAGTTCTGCTGCTGACTTCAAAAAGGATTTCCCCTTTGGTGCAGAACTTCAAGACAAGCAGGAAGGAGAGTACTTGTTTTAGAGCTGACCTGGCAAGTGTGAAGCTTTGGTGTTTGAAAAGTCCCAGGCTGTTTGTTCTACCTGAGATGATGTTTAACATGTTTACCTAGGAAGTTGCCATTCCCTAATAATTTCAGAAGGAGAAAGCAGGACTCTGAATAGGAACAGACTATAGGAACATGTCTTGCTGACTGAGTTTACCTGCGATTTGAATCAACGCTCATCTTAACATCCTGTCTGTTCGGCTCAAAAGCAAATCCAGAGTAGTTAAAAGTTGCTTTGTATTAGATGTAAAGCCAGGGAGAGTGGGCCAGTTCACCACCAAAAGGCAGAGAAGGCAACCTGTAGGCTCGAAATGACTTGAGCTCTCTAAGGTGAGAAGGTTTTTCTTGCATAGAAACAACTCTTTGAACAGCATTAGGTATGATTCCTCTGCAAAGCTAGCTGTAGGCTTCCTATCACAGGGAGCCACCTACCTTGGTTTTCCTTCCAGTAGACTTGATACGAGAGGCTTGTTAAAACCTTGGATTTAGTAGGATTACAATGCTGGTTAGAGATTAAAACATTCCCACGAGTGTGAAGATGCAGGAAGCAGGCAGCATGCTGATTCTCTTCTCTTTTTTTTTTTTTTTTTTCCCTTTTGTTTTTGTTTTAACAGCTATTTGTCGTCAGGGATGTAGCCCCAAGCATGGTTCTTGCACAATTCCAGGAGAGTGCAGGTAAATGCTCCCCTCCTCTCCTTGTTTCCCCTCACCGCCTCCCCTCAAATAATTAAACAAGGGATGCTGAATGCAATAGGGTTCGGGAGGGAGGGTGTTTCTAGAGTCATGTTTTTGACCAAGGCGCATTAGTCGTGCTGACGTGCCCAGAATAAGGGGGGAGTAGGCTGTTAACGCACTGATAGTTTTAAGAAGCTTTTGGTTTGTGAAATGGTGGCACTGGGGGAAAGGAGGGTATGGGATAAATCGTGTAAATGTTGCCTAATGAGCACTAACTAATTGTTTCTGCATAAATAGTACAAAAGTTTTGTGGGTATGTTGGGTTTTTTTTTTAACACAACAGCCTGATTAATAGGCTTTTTCAACTACAAGCTTGAAGTACAGTGTGGCTTTTCTCTGTTCTTCTCCCTTTCACTGTTTCCCGCTTCTGCCCTCCCACCCCCTGGTTTCTTCTATCAGTAGGCAAAAGTCAAGCATTCTTTAGAATAGGATTAGTTAAATCTCTTGGTTCCCTTACCATTGTGAGCCAGGCTGCAAGTGCTGAGAGGTTAATAGCTGGGATGAAATCTTGTCAGTGGGCTCCGATGAATGCAGAGTTTTGCTCCTGTGCTTTGAAGTCCATTCTGTCCTGGCAAGGAGACAATGAAAAAGAGAGTTTATCCATAACCCAACAATTAAATATTTGGAATGCCTCAAAATATACAGCCTATATTTACAGCACAGGGAAGTTTTCTCCCTGATTAATGGAGGGTTAATGGATTTTAAATATGGACATTCTTTATCAACAAACTGGTTGTACGCTGCTTCATGTAACCCTTTATCATATCTGTTTACCTGCAATAGGGACCTGAGGGCTTCTGAGGTTACAATGTTGATATTGATCCTATGTGGGAAGGGTTAAAAGTGAAGCTTGGGTATTCACGAATAAAACACAGAAGTCTGAAGAAACAGAAAGTAATTTTGCTGCCTAATAAACATATTGGTGGATTCTCTATTGCTGGAAACTTTTGCGTGAAGTGGACCACTTTTCTTTCCAGACAAGCTGTAGTTCAAACAAGAACTAAATCTGGGGTGTCTGACAGACTACATTATATAAGAAGTCAGCCTAAATAGTCACAGTGGTTCATTCTTTCTCGCTGTCCCTGTAATCTATGCTTCAAAAACAAACCAACAAAATCATCAAGGAACATTCTGAAAGTAAGGTAGGAAGTAACTTATCCTCCACAAGAGACATGGCAAAGTGAAAGTCAGGCTGCAGGATGGACTGATGTAGGTTGTTCAGTGATTTTAATGCTTATAGCAGCACTGATATAAGCAGGTTAACCTCCAAAACACCAAATCTAAATCTTTTTGTAATTACAAAAAGGAAAAAAGCCTAGCAAGTAGTAAGGTAGGTATTGGGGGGCCAGATGGCGAGAGGAGTGTATCAGTGAAGGCTACCAGTGATTTGTGCTTCTGTCATCGGAATAAACATGCCTTGTAGGGGTTGCTGTCTCCTAGTCAGAACAACAGGCTTTGTTTCCAGAATTTTTTTTTTCTTTTCTCTTTCTAAGTCTCTTACCTCCCACTCACTGCCCAGACATGCACTAGTGCTCTTATTTACTTAAGGTGCAACTTTCCCACACTTGATTTGCATAGTCTTGAAACAATGCTGTCCTTCTGGTGCTTTCAGATAACTTCTGCTTGCCAAGTTAGACCAATATCTTTAAAGTGAACAAGATTCTATTTTCTTTTAAGTTTTGATGAGTCATATAGCCTGTATGTTACAAATGCAACAGAGTTTAAAAATAACATCCCAGCAGAAACTGCTCTGGGTCCTGGTACAATAGACAACTTGCAAACATTCTTAAAATATCCTTTTCCCATTTTGTGCGAGTCACTTTCTTTAATGCAGGCCAGCCAACAAAACCATATTTACTCATGAATCACTATACAAGGAAAGTTAACTTTATATTTCTCATGAGAAACTGCTGCATACATATTATTAAACAAGAATTATTATCACAAATCTTTTTCTGGAATTGATATCTAACTTTAAGTGCCCATAGCCTTACCCAATTTTGTTTGTTACACTTTGAAGCTGATCTTTGAAGAAAGTCTTATCTTTGGCTCTAAAACTCATGGCTTTTTTTTTCTGTGTGTTGGTTTTTTTAATTGTTTCTCTTTACATTTGCTTCAAAGAAAACAAAAAACCACCCCTTCGATTTGGCAGAAAGGAATAAAATTCTCAGTTTGGATACTTGCTTTTGTAGGTGAAGTCCCGTAGTTTTTCTTGTGTGCAAGCTCACAGGCAAGTTGCTTTGAATGCAATATAAATTAAAAGGGTATGTTCCTAAATTTTGATCTTTGTGTGTTCTTATTATATTCCCTATACAGAAGCATTTTCTATGAACTACTTAACAGGGGTTGTTTTGCCTGATCTGGTTTTCTTTCATGTTCTTTGCACACAAAGACACATAAGTTGGACTAGCTTTTTTTTTTTTTAACACAAAAACTAATAAGAATTTCCCATTGAGTTTGAAGAGACTGCTGTTGAAATGGCTATTAAAAAAAGTTAATTAGGATGTAGTTTGTCACCTGAGATTTTTCAGAAGGGGAGTCAGACTAACCACTAGATGTGTGTGATTACCCAATGGATAGATCCTTCTAGCTTTTTCCCATGAGAAGAAATTACCAGTAGAAGAATGGTGGGGGGGTTTATAAATAGAAAGCTTAGCTGACTTCTGTACAGATGAGGTTTGTTTTCATAATTTAGTGACAGCTTAGTGCATAATTGCTGCTGATCAATTACTCTCAGGACCTGTTAATGAAATACAGTACCCCAACAAACCCTTGCTTTTCATTTTCAACTTGTTTTCCTTGTTTCTATCTATAGATGCACTTTCATTTGAAGAATCCGTGGTCTGCCTTGATAGTGAGAATTAAATGAAAGCCAAAATGAGCTTTCCCTTAAGGGGGATTTACTTTAAGAGAACATCTTCCTTTTAAGTACAAAATTCGGGTAGCTTATTGACAGTGGCGATAAATAATTTCAATAATAATAAATTTTTCTCCAGACATGAAATTAAAGTTTCTCAGAACTGCACGTTTTAGTTATTCCCTGAAAAGAGGTTAGCATAAATCAAACTCTGAAATACACTGACAACTGATCATCTTTGAACACATGTAAAATCCTGATGTGTGCTCTGTTCTTTCATCGCTTACTGTGGCCCAGTCCATACTTGCTGTCTATGTTTTCTAGTTCAGAATAAGGTTACCTTCCAATAACTCCTGATGCTTTGCTACTGCCTTGCCGAGGGCTCAGAGTTGGTGTTTATGGTTTTGTTTGTCTTCCTGCAAACCCAGCATGGCTGAAAGGCCTGGAACCTTGTTTTCATGAGGATCTCTGGATAACTATTGTTTCCACTGACATTTTTCTCCCCCCCTGCAATTTATAAAGCACCCTGTCAAAGTCCAGAGATTGATTTGTAGTGCACACCCACCCTCTCTGCCACATTTGTGTGAGGCTCCAAAAGAGTATTATTGTGCTGAATGGCCTCATGCTGGTTCTCTCAGAACAGTTATTCTTTTGTCAGGAGGCTGGCTGCAGAGACCTTGGCAAAACTACTAAAATGTTTGTTTACAAGAAACCATCAAACAAACCGTGAATAGCTTCTTCCCTCCCCTCCCCCTGTCCTTCTCCCTCCCCTCCCCAGTCTTTCTCCAAGCTTTGGAGTTCCACACTTAGATCTACACTGAGCAATTGTAACAGGCTTTTGGTTTGTTTCCCTGTTCTGATTTTCTTTTTTTTTTTTTTTTTTTTCCTTTTTTAAACTAAGGTGTCAGTATGGATGGCAAGGCCAGTACTGTGATAAGTGCATTCCACACCCAGGATGTGTCCATGGCACTTGCATTGAACCATGGCAATGCCTCTGTGAAACCAACTGGGGTGGTCAGCTCTGTGACAAAGGTATGCTAATCTTACGGAGAGCCAAGTGTAACACTTGATTTCTAACACTGTCAGGCTTAGCAAGGAGAGAGTGCGTGCGAGACTGAGTGAGCGAGCCTCCTGAAACATGGTGGGAGTTTTTTTGTCCTTCAGCTACTTAGCGTTGTCTCCTCTGCTGTTCTGGCATTGTTAGCACATGCGCTTAACTTTTCCCTGTCCTGTCCTACTCTCGCGCGGATGTATTCTGTAAAGGCTCTAGAACAATGGAACAAAGCATGGATGTGATGTTTCTGTTCTCTTTCAACCCTGGCTTTCATGCTCCTCACCTCTTGCAGATCTGAACTACTGTGGAACCCACCCACCCTGTTTGAATGGTGGTACCTGCAGCAACACCGGCCCTGATAAATACCAGTGTTCCTGCCCTGAGGGCTACTCAGGACAGAACTGCGAAATTGGTAAGTGTTTGGTGCAGCTGCTGAGCTGCCACTTGGCGGCTGATTCTTGCCAGCTTTTAGTGCCTGTTTTTGGATATATTTTATGAGGTTGGGTAAAAGTCAAATTCTAATATTAATTATGATGTCAGGCCTGGCTACAAAGATCCAGACTTGCTTGTTCGTGCTTCATCATGAACAGTTGGTATCTCTGAACATCAGCCTTCTGATCACCGGAGAGATCACTACAAGTTACCTTGTCTGGCTGTGACTCAAACAGGTGCAAGTCAGTGTGGTGATGAGCTTAGCATGGAAGATGACTTCCCGCTGGCTAGTAGCTTTTTGATTCTTAGTGCTCACAGGAGCGTGCAATACATCAAAAGCAATGGTGGTGTGTCCAAAGTAGAAGCGTGTGGAGGGAGCAGGGGGTGGCTTCTGGTGACACTGCTGTGGTCTCTACCATGATGTACTTGTGTCCCGGTGCAGCTGAGCACGCCTGCCTCTCTGATCCTTGTCACAATGGAGGGACCTGCTTAGAGACATCTACAGGATTTGAATGCGTGTGCGCGCCTGGCTGGGCTGGACCAACTTGCACTGATAGTAAGTCCTCCCAAGATTGTATTAAAAATGTGCTAGTTTGCTGTTTTAGATCAGTCTTTTTAATCCCCAATAAACTTACAGGACAGTCTACTTAATCTTTGCCCGTTAGCAGCCATTTATAGCACCGTGCACCTCTTCTCCTTTGTACTGAGGGTTTTGTTGAAGTCAAGGGGAAAGAATGGCCGATGGCTTCTTGCAAGCAGCAGAACCCTGGATTTTTGTAGCATTCTGGCAAGTTGTTAAAATACTGTGTTTAGAGACCTGGCTGGATCAAACTCTGACTTCCACTTGAAAAAGGCCACAGGTGTAAACTTCGTTCCCTGTGCTTTGAACCCTCTTTCACAGTACTATTATTTTTAAAGGAGGCTTTTGCTGAAATCGGAGTAGACCTGGAAATTCCAAGCAGAAGTCCTGTTGTCTTTCTGTTCCTCAGGGCAAATCCTAGTTGCAGCAACCATTTATCAAATTTGTCAGTTACTGGCATTGTGTGTTTGGTAACAGAGCTAAGCCTCTCCTTGTTCTGTGTTACAGATATTGATGATTGTTCTCCAAATCCCTGTGGTCATGGAGGAACCTGCCAAGATCTAGTTGATGGATTTAAGTGTATTTGCCCACCTCAGTGGACGGGCAAAACGTGCCAGCTAGGTGAGAACTGCATTTCTCTTCATCCAATGCTGGTCTGCTGGAGGGGAGGATAAATGCAAGAGGGATCATAGTCTGGCAGGCAAGCGCAATCCTGCCCTTTGTTTTGGCCATGTTTATGGTTCCAAAGCCTACAGACAAATTCTGGCACCTTGAGAGTCTGAAGTGTCAGTGTTTGCAGGACTGGGGTCTAGGACAATCTCGAAGCGCAGAGTGGCTTCCTTCTGTCGTCTTTTTGCTGATGCATGCTCACAGTTGAAGGAAATAGTTAACTAAGCCAAACAGACGTACTTCAAATCCTAAACGAACAGAAGTGGGGAGGGTGCATGTATATGCCCTCTGCTCCCGCCCCCACATGTATTTCTGCCTTTAGCCTGTGAGAAAGTTGCTGTATCTCTTCAGCCATGTCAACTCCTCCAGACCAAGGAGTTCACAGCTGGGTTCCAAAATGTGGATGATCTCACGAAGAATGAGCTGTCTGCATTCTTTACACAACACACTAATCCCAACGACGAGGCTGCAGCTCTCATCCTTCAACATGCTTGGTTGAAATGGCGGGGGGGAGGGGGGAAGAAGTTGCTCTTAATGAGTGGCTGGGTAATTATCAAATAATTAGCGTAACCTGTACGTTCTAATTGTGGAGAAATTGAAAGGGACTTCAGAGACTGATGTATGATTGACTCTTGTTCATCCAAGTCGCACTAACCCATGCTGTATATTACAAGTTCCTCTGAGCTCTGAACGAACCGCTGATTATTGCTGTGCAAACCGGCTGTAGGCTTTTCTTTTTTCTCTCCCCTGCCCTACAAGCCTTGCATTTGGCCATTCATGTTGTTTTTTTAGATGCGAATGAATGTGAGGGCAAACCCTGTGTCAATGCCAACTCCTGCAGGAACTTGATTGGCAGCTACTATTGTGATTGCATTACTGGCTGGTCTGGCCACAACTGTGATATAAGTAAGTGTCTATATCCTCGGGTTTATTAAAGGCTGCTTTTGTGTGTATATGTACGTATGCCACTGAGTTCTAAGCTCAGATTTAAACATCAGGCAGAGTCCCAGCAGCTGATGTTTTCAGAAAGGGAGTAGTTGGCATGGAATGAAAATACACAGTTTTATCAAACTCATTAGTCCGTAACATAGCTATATTCTGATAAAGTGACTAAAACAATGATGTGAAGTTTCACAGCCTCTAGTAGAAGAATCGCAAAAGGTTCCCACCCCTTATAGTAACCTTATCTCGAGGAAGACGTGCAGGAAACTTGACAAAAGGTTTATCTAGCCGCAGTTTTAGAGCGACTTGATCTCTGCATCTAGCGTAAATATATTTTTGCCTTCTGACCACAGTAATTTTATTACAGATATTAATGACTGTCGTGGACAATGTCAGAATGGAGGATCGTGTCGGGTGAGCCATCCTTAATTTGGTTTTCCTGAGATTTGCAAGAGTAACTAAAAAAACTTGAGTCTAAACACAAACAGTGTGGAAAACAGCAGTTTGCTGGTATAAATTGTCATTTCTTTGAGCTGTGCGGAGGGGCGATGTCATGCTGCAGCACGTCGGGGTATGTGTGTAGAACAGCAAGGG
Source organism: Phaethon aethereus (assembly GCF_964289735.1). NCBI lineage: Eukaryota > Metazoa > Chordata > Aves > Phaethontiformes > Phaethontidae > Phaethon > Phaethon aethereus. Next base: position 123,739,569 of record NC_138576.1, read on the forward strand.
CAAAAAATGCAACTGCAATAAATGACTCATTTTTACTGCCAGTGTCACCAGTGAATGAGCTGGTTGTTGTGCAAACTACCTACTGTAAATGTACGTAGGTCCTCCACTGCAAAATGTGGATTAAGTTATCCTGTGTGGAAATTAAGAATGTAAGTTTTTCCCCCTAAATATTCATGCCTTGTTTTAATTTGAGATAGTTTCTTATGGTGGTATTAGGCATAGTAAGAGGACTTTTTTTTTTTTTGGAGTGTCTTCTTTCTTTCTGCTTTCTTCTGTTTTTTTTCTTTTTTTTTTTTTTTTTTTTCCTTTAATACAAATGTGTCAAAAGGGAGGAAAAAACCTTAACTCTAAACTTTCTTGTTCCTTCCCAGGACTTGGTTAATGGTTATCGGTGTATCTGTTCACCTGGCTATGCAGGAGATCACTGTGAGAAAGACATCAATGAATGTGCAAGTAACCCTTGCATGAATGGGGGTCATTGCCAGGATGAAATCAATGGATTCCAATGTCTGTGTCCCGCTGGTTTCTCAGGAAACCTCTGTCAGGTAAGAAGCGTGGATGAAAAGGCAGACTTGCAGCCAGTGGCGCTTCTACCAGCGCTCTGGATACCAGCACACTGAATGCCTTGCATCCAGTGAACCAGAGTATAAAGTTGGACAGTCTGCCAAGAAAGTGCTTGATTAATATATATCGGGGGCAGGGGGGCGGTGCCGGAGAAACCAACAAAAACCCTCACGGGCTGCCGAGGATTCTTTCTGTTAAACAGACCACAAGTGTTTGCGCGGCAGGTTTTGTTGCGTGCTATTAACTTTCGGTGTCTGTTTAATATCAAGAGTGCTGTCTGCTGAAATAGTTGCAAGTCTAACTAAACGCTGTGCGTTATGAACTATTCATTGAGGCAGCAGATAAAAAGGCCAGATTCCGCAATGTCTGCCTGCCATAGTGAGGGAAAGCTATGACAAAACTTCTGTTTCACGCAGCCTTCCCTGCCGCCTTTTCTGTTTTTCCCTCATTTTTATTTCCCTTTCCTCTCTCTGCACTACTTACAGCTAGACGTAGATTATTGTGAGCCAAATCCATGCCAGAACGGTGCCCAGTGCTTCAATCTTGCTATGGACTATTTCTGTAACTGCCCTGAAGATTACGAAGGGAAGAACTGCTCCCACCTGAAAGATCACTGCCGCACAACTCCTTGTGAAGGTTTGCGTTACCTTGCGGGCGAATGGGAATGACTGGCGGTAGTTTTGCCCCTCCCCTGGATGGAGCCATAACGCAGCTCCAGTAGTGTAGTCGCTGGAGTGGTCGTTGTGCAAAGACCTTGTGCCTCGTGCCTCTATTTGTACGAGAAGATGAGTACTAGCTGTAAATGTCAGTGCTTTGAAAGACCGTGTTATGTCAGTGCGGACAGAAAACACATGTAGCAAATAGCCTGCTTTGCGGAATTTATTCCAGGCCCCGGATGTGGTCCAGCGATCTTCAGATAAGAGGCTGTGATTATTTTATGCACAAACACTTAGTATAGTCTCTTTATTTTAAAGCAGCAAGCATATTTAATGCTGTTAGGTTTATGGTTGGACTCGACGATCTTACAGGTCTTTTCCAACCTAAATGATTCTATGATATGCGTGTCTTTTAAATATCCATCACTGGAAATTAAAAAGTTGCTCTTAGCTTAAGAAATCGGATGGAACGGGCAATCCTCACACAGGTCTCTGCTTTTTTTTTCTACAGTAATTGACAGCTGTACTGTGGCAGTAGCTTCTAACAGCACACCAGAGGGGGTTCGTTATATTTCGTCAAATGTCTGTGGTCCTCATGGAAAATGCAAGAGCCAAGCAGGTGGAAAATTCACCTGTGAATGCAACAAAGGATTCACTGGCACCTACTGTCATGAGAGTAAGAGCCAAAAGGCTAATATATTTAACCATCCCCTACTCTTTTTGGAAAACGATTGCATCCTTTCCTCCCAGACTGCTTTCTTGTAACACAGTGAACCTTGGAACTGCTTTAAGTTTTCATATCCCGCTTGGGCGAGGCAGATTGGAATTTGCTAGGCCTTGGGGAAAGTTCACTGTAATGAACCTTCTGGCCTTGAATTGTATGTTTTTTAAAAACCTTATGTATACAAGGTCTGAGGCAGTTAATAGCGGGGTTTAACATGGATCTTAAGGACTCCTGATTTTTTTTTTTTTTAAATAGTAACTTCTGAGTGACAGGCTCATCACTTTGTGCACTGTTTTTCAGCTATTTCTCATCTTGCTTCATAACCCTTTCTCTCAAAAGGGGCTTAGAAATGGAAGCAGCACCAAAGAGGCTGCAATAAGAAGATGACTTCTAGTGACTGTACTTCTAGTTTGATTTTTTTTGTTTTGTTTTTCCTTTTTCTTCCCCTCCCCTCTTCCTCCAAACCGTTGCAGATATTAATGACTGTGAGAGCAACCCCTGTAAGAACGGTGGCACGTGTATTGATGGCATTAACTCCTACAAATGTATTTGTAGTGATGGATGGGAAGGAACATATTGTGAAACAAGTAAGTTCACTGTTCTTCAGCACACAGAAAGATCTCTCAGAAAAACATCAGGAAGGAATGGTTGGTGCTGTCTTTAAGACAATAGTGACCAATGCCAATTCAACATAAATTCTGCTTCAAAGGCCACGGCAGACAAGGTGTCCTCTCTTTTTTCCACTGAGTCCTGGGCTTTCTTATCAGAACTAAACCTGAGTTATGAAGCTGAACTGGGAGTAGAGCCTGGCTCTCCTGCTGTTCAGTTTTCTGCTCTACCCTGTGGATAACTTGCTGTAAGAAGTCCCTTAGCATTAGTACGCACACTGCATATCACACCTGTATTTTGTCAGTCTTGGGAACGGAAGAGGAGTGAGCACTCAACTCCTATCCTCTGACTGACAGGATCGTTTATGTGGTAGGCCTTTTCACTTCCTGTTTACTGAAGCAAGATGACAAACAAAAAGAAAACAAGCTGGAGGAAGGTGATAGAATATTCTTCATCTCTGTGACAGCGCTTAAAGCTTTAAAATACTGTCTTAAGTGTTCACTCCGTGATTTTGATACACAGGCCAAAATTAGGGATGGGACATGCACCTTTCAGACATTGTTAGTCAATTCTGTAAACATTGCTTAGTGCGTTTCTCTCCTTAACATATCTAGATATTAATGACTGCAGTAAGAACCCTTGCCACAATGGAGGAACTTGCCGAGACTTGGTCAACGACTTCTTCTGTGAATGCAAAAATGGGTGGAAAGGAAAAACTTGCCACTCGCGTAAGTTCAGCATTTCGAAAACACAACAGGCGTGTTCTGTTAGGCTGCTTAAACTTGTCGCGTTGCATGAAGAAAGCACTGTTACTAAGGATGGTTTGTGTTCTTCGCAGGTGACAGCCAGTGCGATGAGGCAACGTGTAACAATGGAGGAACATGTTATGATGAGGGGGACACTTTCAAGTGCATGTGTCCTGCAGGATGGGAAGGAGCCACTTGTAATATAGGTAAATACCCTGCATGATCACCGGGAAGCAGACGCAGCACTGAACCTGTGACCTCAGTTTTTCCTCTTGGCTCAGTTTTGACGGCTTTCTAACAACTTAGCGGCAAACCTTGTTTCTGTTACAGCAAGGAACAGCAGCTGCCTGCCAAACCCCTGTCACAACGGTGGTACCTGTGTAGTCAGTGGGGATTCTTTTTCGTGTGTCTGCAAGGAAGGCTGGGAAGGACCCACGTGCACCCAGAGTAAGCTGTCTCTGCTTGAACTTTTCCAGAGTGTTGCATGATGAGAACATTAGCTCATCCTGTCACCCTTGGAGTCCAGATTAAAACCAGAAGGGAAAGCTTGTTTGATGTAGGCTTTAGCATCACCTGAATCTTTGTTTTTAATGACTTTCTGTGATAGAGCCTTGACCTGGGCATGAGAAAGTTGCAAATGAGCTAAGTGGAGACAGATGTTGTCTTGTTTTCTCCCGCATTCTTCTTCTAAGAGCAGCTCTGTCTGCTTCCACTCTTTTTTTTCCCCCCCGTTAGATTCTTTACAACAATCTCTTCCTGTGTACATGTGTTCCACAATGTAGTTAACAAATTTTGTGGTAGAAGCCTGGAATCAATTTAGGAGAGAATTTCAGCATATTTTTGTTAATGTTGAGCTAAGTGTAACTTGGGCATTAGGGGAAGTTTGATCCTTCTTTGCTGACAGTAGAGTTGTATCGGCCAAAGTCTGCATGTTTAACGTCGTCTTGTCATTGCTTTGCAGACACAAATGACTGCAGTCCTCATCCTTGGTAAGTTTAATATGTTTGTCTTCCACCCTTTGCTTTTTTGGTTGTTTCAGTATTCTAGGTTCTTTTTATCTGTAGCAGGTTTTTTTAACGTGTATAATGACTTTTCTTTATAGTTATAACAGCGGCACTTGTGTGGATGGAGACAACTGGTACCGCTGTGAATGTGCTCCAGGCTTCGCAGGGCCTGACTGCAGGATCAGTAAGTGTTTCAGTGGCACTCTACCTTGATGTTCGTCTCGCTTGAATCTTGTTGTGAGACAATCATCTTAATTAAGTGTTAGATCAGATTAATGATAGACATCCTATGTCTTCCGTATCTGTACCCAGATCTGTAGCAGATGCGGGGAGTGCAGGAATTGCACTGATAATGAAAGAAATCGTCAAGTCTCTTCAGCTGGAGCTGAAACCTCTTGGTTCAGCCGAGTGGGCAAAATGCCCTTCAGGATAGTCTTCCCAGTTAGAATGTGTTTGTGGGGCAGAGGTTTGTGCTCGAGATGAAAGCGTGCCAGCCAAAAAACTTGTCAGTTAATAATCCACCTACAGGCCCTGAGGTGATGTATGCACTTCCCTGTAATTTAATAATAATTACAGGTGGAGGACACTAACACTTTTTTTAATAACAGCCATGGAAATGGAAGTTTCATAGTAGTAATACAGCTGGGAAGGGGCTTCACGTTGTCATCAGTTGAAGAACCTTGTCGGGGGACAAAACCTGGAGTATGTCAAAGGAGAGGAAGTGTGTTTGTGTGAGAAGGAATGTGTCCGTGCCCTTGAAAAGCTGAAGTAGCCGTAGGGGTCAGGTTTTGATCTTTGTTAGTGCCACACAGCAGAGACTTCAAAGAACTTGCTCTGAGATTATACCGGTGCTGCTAACAAGAATCTAGCTCCGAGTAGACACTAGAAAATGAACATAAAGTTCCAGCAGGCAAATGTCTCGCGTGATTTTTCTGACAAAATAAAAGGATCCTATAGAGCAACGTTTTTATCTCCTCTTTTTCCCACCCTAGATATCAATGAATGTCAGTCCTCACCCTGTGCCTTTGGAGCTACGTGCATAGATGAAATTAATGGGTACCGCTGCATTTGCCCACCGGGTCGTAGTGGTCCAGGATGCCAGGAAGGTATTCCAGATGTCATAGCCTGTCGTAATACTTGTAGCAAGATCTGTCTAATTGCATGTTAACAGGTTTGTGGTTGTATGGGTGTTTTGAGGGGCGTTATTTGTGTGGTTTTAAAGCAAGTTACCTTTCTTTACTGAAGAAGTGAATGTATCACTAAGCTTAGATGAACTTAAGGGAAGGGTGGTGTGGGGGGGTGTTTGCACTTTATTTCCCTATTTTAAGTTTATAATTCTGTTCAATTTCTCTTCAGTTACAGGAAGGCCTTGTATCACCAGTGTTCGAGTAATGCCAGATGGGGCTAAGTGGGATGATGACTGTAATACCTGTCAGTGCTTGAATGGAAAAGTCACCTGTTCTAAGGTACAGCTGCGCTGTGTTTTGGGTTACGCTCTCCTCTGTCCTGTCACCAGTGATTACTTACTGGTATTCATTCTCTTCTAGGTTTGGTGTGGTCCCCGACCTTGTGTCTTACATGCCAAAGGCCATAACGAATGCCCAGCTGGACACGCTTGTGTTCCTGTCAGAGAAGACCACTGTTTCACTCACCCTTGTGCTGCAGTGGGTGAATGCTGGCCTTCGAATCAGCAGCCTGTGAAGACCAAATGCAATTCTGATTCTTACTACCAAGACAACTGTGCCAACATCACCTTTACCTTTAATAAAGAAATGATGGCACCGGTAAGTAGCAGGCCGCAGCTCACCGTGCTGTGGCATGCACACGCTTGCTTCCCAGAGCACGAAACAACTATTTCTGACTTGGTAGAAGGCTGACGCTCCCTTACTATGGAAGAAAAGAGAAGGTATAGAAGGATTAATACAGATTTCAACCCTAAATGCTTTTGTGCCCAGAGAAGAACAAAAGCTGTTTTGGAGGGAATTCCACCTCTTCTTCCCTGGCAAACTCTTGTTTTGGGGGAAAAAAAAATATTTCTTACATCTGTGTGTTCATGTGCACACATATATATGTATGTTTAAAAAAAAAAAAAACCACCTTTTTTTGTATCCTCCAGGGACTTACCACAGAGCACATTTGCAGTGAGTTGAGGAATCTGAATATTCTGAAGAATGTTTCTGTTGAATATTCCATCTATATTACCTGTGAGCCTTCACACTTGGCAAATAATGAAATACATGTTGCTATTGTAAGTCTTCCTGGAATATTTTTAAATGTCTTAGTAGTTAATTGCTTGGATATGTGTGTAACATGTGCATTTCATAAAAATCGTAATTCCTGGCTTTGTCAACATTTCTTGTGGCTTAGTTTCCATCCCCATTCCCTTCAGGAACAGGGAAGAAATCCTGGTTACATGTGTGTACTTGAAAGCTACCATCTGGTAGCAACCGTAATGGGGCAGTAAAACGTTTTTTGAGCACTCTCTTGAGCACTGCTTTTGGGTTGGTTGGTTTGGGTTTTTTGTCATGTTCTTAAAGGTGGGGACAGAAATTCTGCATTATTACTTTCTGCCCTTAGTTGGGCTTTTTGCTTGTTTCCGTTTTCGTTAAGTATTAAAAGTACAGAGGGCCTTAACTGATTGTGAAAGTTTATAAATAGCGCATTACCCACGCATCTGATCTGGCATTTGGCATTAATTGTACGACTTCTTCTTCTGTAGTCTGCAGAAGATATAGGGGAAGATGAAAACCCAATCAAAGACATCACAGATAAGATTATTGACCTTGTCAGTAAGCGCGATGGTAACAGCACGCTAATTGCTGCAGTCGCGGAAGTCAGAGTACAACGGCGACCGGTTAAAAACAAAACAGGTAAGCTCTTCCTTGTCTCCGAAACCTCGCACGCTTGCCCTGACTAGAATTACCTTTCAACGTGGGTGAGGTTTTTGTCGCTTTGGAGATTTGTAGTGAGCCTGAGCATCTCTGCCTCTGTTAACTGGGAACGATAAATAGGCTTTGCACCAGGAGCTTACCACTTCTTAAAAAAAAAATTTGTAAAAGTTCTGAAAATGCTCTAAATAGGTGGCCTAACCTGTTCAAAGGGCTGCTAGTCTTTTGCACCCCTTATGGAGAAATAAGGAAGAAGCAAACAACTGGCTGGCTCTGAAAGCTCCCCTGTAGTTACCTGGCAATGCCCCTGTCCAGGTGTGATGACTTAAATGTTGTCAGAAGTGTCCCTTCCTGGCTGGCTGCACGGGGCCAGGCATGCCCTGCCGGCTTACTGGCGGCCACCAGCGGAGGGAGAAACGGCCATAGTGGTGATGGAGCCAGTTGCCGTCTGGCCAGGAGAAGCTCCCTCTGAACCAGCAGCCGCGGCAGGGCAGGGTAAGGAAGCCTGGGTTCCTGCTGCCTGTGAGGACTTAGCCCTCCGTGTAAGAGGAAGACGCTTTCCACCGGGGCCAGCAGGCAGTGCTCCCATGTCCTAAACTCACTTTAAACACCCTCTATTCAAAAAGAGCAGAGATTATCCTTATGCTGCCGCCTGGGCCCCAGTGAAAAAGTAAGGCTTAAGAACCGACACTTGTTTTCGTTGTAGAAAGCCTGGCCTGGAGTGCTTGGTTCGCAGCAGGGGTTAACTGCTCTCGTATCTCTTCCAGATTTCTTGGTGCCATTACTGAGCTCGGTCCTAACAGTAGCCTGGATCTGTTGCCTGGTAACCGTGTTTTATTGGTGCATTCGAAAGCGCAGAAAGCAGAGCAGCCATACTCACACGGCGTCCGATGACAACACTACCAACAACGTAAGGGAGCAGCTGAATCAGATAAAAAACCCCATTGAGAAACACGGCACAAATACTGTCCCAATTAAAGACTACGAAAACAAAAACTCTAAAATCGCCAAAATAAGGACACACAACTCCGAGGTGGAGGAAGACGACATGGACAAACACCAGCAGAAGGCCCGCTTTGCCAAGCAGCCAGCGTACACTTTGGTAGACAGAGATGAAAAGCCCCCCAACAGCACACCTACAAAACACCCGAACTGGACAAACAAACAAGACAACAGAGACTTGGAAAGTGCACAAAGCCTAAATCGAATGGAGTACATTGTATAGCAGACAGTGGGGTGCTGCCATGCAGGGCCTTTAAATAGCATTATAAAGGCACTCGAGAGCTTGTAGTTCTTAAACTGTTGTGTAATATTTGAGTCTAAGGCTATTATTTACTTAGAATCCCTGTGTTAATTTAAGTTTTGACAAGCTGGCTTACACTGGCAATGATAGTTGCTGTGGTTGGCTGGAATACCAAGTGCTGCATTTCACATCTATGCAAAACTAGTCAAAAGTGCCCTCGTGTAAATTCAGCTGTAGCTGATACAGCATGGAAACGTTTCATAAGGTATCACGTAGCCTTATTGCTCTTCCTTAGTGTTAATTTTTTTTTTTTTGCTGCCAGATGTCCCCATTTATACAGTTTCTCTAGAATATTACATTTTATTTATATTTATTGAATTTGAGTTTTTTGTATATTGGTTTTATGGTGACGTACAACTAGTTCTGTATTTGAAAGTGCCTTTGCAGCTCGGAACCACAGCAACTATCAAAAATAAGTTTATTATTTATTTTTTTATTGTATTTTTGTTGGGGGCGGGTGGGGGGAACTTGTCAGCAGTTGCTGGTAAATGAAGAATTTAAAGAGGAAAAATGTGTCAAAAATAGAAGTTTGTATAGATATGTAAATAATTCTTTTTTATTAATCACTGTGTATATTTGATTTATTAACTTAATAATCAAGAGCCTTAAAATATCATTCCTTTTTATTTATATGTATGTGTTTAGAGTTGAAGGTTTTTGATAGCATTGTAAGCTTGTGGCTTCTCTATTTTGAATTTATTTTCTTGTTACATGTTGCCTATATGCCAAAACTAAGGTGTTCTAAAATAGTTTATTTTTAATAGGATGGGCTTTCATGCCTTGATGCTGGTTTTTTGTACAATGTCAAACGTTTGAAACACCTTCCATAGTACCACTTTAAGACTCTTTGTAAGTACTGACTGAGGCAGTTTAGATAATTAGACTAGGAAATTTTTTTTGCTGCTTTAGACTTGAAAACCGAGTGACAGGCAGATAATCTGCTAAGAAGCAGTTTAAGGGAACAAAACTGAGCTATTACTTTATGTAGATGAAATGTGAGTGGTTGCATGTAATTAAAATATCAAATTAGCGTGTGAAGTGGGAAACACAGCAATCTTATTTTGTAAATTCTGATTTTTTTTTTTCTCACCATGAATATGTAATACTGAACCACTTGTAGATTTGACTTTTTTGTAATCTACTGCATTTAGGGAGTATTCTAATAAGCTAGTCGTTGAATACTTGAACAGTAGAATGTCCAGTAAGATCACTGTGTAGGTTTGCCATAGATTACACTGCCCGCCTTAACAAGTGAGGAAATCAAAGTGCTATTACGACGTTTAAGATCAAAAGGCTTATAAACATAGTCATCTCGGTGGTTAACCATTGAGATCATGAAGATACCTTGTATTGTGATATTAGTGTTATATGAAAATGCATCTTTGATGTGTTGTTCCTGGCAATAAATCTTGAAAAGTAATATTTATTAAATTTTTTGTATGAAAACAGAAAAGAGCCTGGAGATTATTGAGCTTGGAGGCCCTCCTGCCTAGTTAGCTGTGCAGAAACAGTGGCAGGTGCCAGTTTACGTTTCCAAGACCTGCCACTGATGGTGGTGGAGGCCGTGTTTTTTGTTAGATGGTGAAGACGTTCCCCCCTCTGGCTCGGCAGCAGCTTAAAGGGGTGTGAAAGCAGCATGTCCCTCGTTCTCGGGGCCTTTTGGCTTAACATACCTCTGCCTGCGTCTGAGAAGATGAAGGATGCGCCTGGAATTGTGCAACGAGTTTACTTGGCATCGGCCACCGCGCTCCCACCAGATAGTAACCGAATCTACGTAGCTAGGCAGGATACAAACTGCTGACCTCGATGGGAAGGGATCCATAGATCACACTGATTTCTAATGGGCAAAAAAGTGCTGCGTAAAGCATAAAATAAGCTCTTAAAAATATTCAACACAACGGCTTCTACTGCCTCACTCCTGCAGCCCCTCCCACCCCAGAGGGGCTGCATGGAGGAGTACGGGGCAGCTGCCCGACAGCCTGGTGGTAGCACTTCCCCGACAGAGCTGCAGCTTTGCTGTGGTAAGGGGCTAGGACAAATCTGGAGGAACAATTAACGGTGTGTAACAAACTGAATGCAATTTAAAAATATTATGAAATAGGGTCAAGCTGCAAGGTTAGGCCTTTGCACCTGTTTTTTGTAGTAAATACAGATTGCTGCAATATGAATATAATGGCCACTTAAAAAATCTGGTAGCAAGACAATACTCTGTTCTGTACCTTCTTTACAGCTGTCTAAAAAAATTGACAAAAACCTATTTAGTGTTACTTTTTATTTCTGTCTCCCTTTAGGAGGAGATTTCTAACCTGCCGCTACACCCCCGGGGACAGGGTTACTGCTCGTACTCTTCACAAGCCCATGCCACATACCTTCAGTACCAGAGAATTGCTGAATGGGAAGTCAACAAGATTAGCTTCATCTGACCGCTCCAATAATTCCTCATCAAACAAATCCCACGAGGATTTACTTCCCTTTGTTCCCCGACTACTACAATCTGCGATAAAGCAAACACCTCCTGTCTAAAAAAGCCACTTACTTAAAGATAACAGAATCTTCCACCTGCCTCAGAAGCACAAAGTCAGGCTGTTAACGGAATGCTTCTCCGTACTTTTAATGTTGAATTAGCCATCATCTCCCTGAAGTCTGTGTTCACCTAGGTCTCAAATTCAGTGACATACAGAGAAACCAACTACCGCTTCTAAATGTCTGAAACACATACCTGAATTTGTAGGAATAAATCCGAGTCTGCCTTCTATTAAGCAAATGCCAAAAAAAAAAAAAAAAAAAGGGCTTTTGCTAGCCCTGGGAACAGGTATTTGACAGGCTACTTCAGAATCTACCCAGGTAAATTCTAATTACAGACTTTAATATAGTGACGAAGGTGTTTAGACCTCTGAAGACTCACTGTAGAGCAAAACCTGGGTTCCTTAAGCTTCAAAACTTGCCGCAGCCTTGAGCTCAGCATTCGTTTCTTTCCAGCCTTGCCTGTGCTACGAAGTACTGGGCTGACCACGCTGACATTTTGTTACTGCAGGGTTGCTCCACACACAACCTATTTTCCCCATATAGCCCAATTTCAGCGCTACCTGACAGTGTTATACAGTTAGAGCCACACAAGTTGTACAAGGGGGAGGGAAGAGAATTCTGGGAAATGACTGTAATGATATTTTAAAATTATATCCTCTTATCTCAGTGGTAGCTTCAAAATTTACATGGGTGAACGTGAAACAAAAACAGTCTTCCAAAGCCCAGAACCACCACCAAGCTGGGGGTTGCTATATGGTGTGTTATTCCATTGTCATGAAAATAACTAGAAACATGAGGTTTAAGGCTTTCCCATTAGAATACCACCAAGGCACATTTATTTTTGTGGAAATTACACTTTGCCAGCTCACAGTTTACTGTACTTTGGGAAGATACATTCTCTTTAGTCAGAAGTTTCCCGCTGCTAGCGTGTGTTTGTTCTTCGGATCCTTACTCATCTAAGAACAGAAAAACGTGTGCTTCCTGAGCTGCCATTTAAACATAGGAGCTTTTTAAAAAAAGAAAATTAAAATTACTCCCGCTAGCACCCTCAGCTTTGCTATACCTACAGCTAATTGAACCTGTCAAATCTGGGTTCGGTTCAACTCGAGCCGAACACAGCCACATCAAAGCCTCTGCACCTCCGCATGGAAAGGGCCCACCTTACGTAGCGGCGGCTAGCGAAAAGGCGCTGACCGTGCCTTAACGCCAATATATTCATGTCATGGGGGGAAGGACAGCTTTGGGAGCAGCTATTTCTGCATTGCTAATAGGAGCAAATGACAGCCAGCTAGCGCTCGTACACCTGAAGCACAGGAGTGAGTAACAGAAACCAGCTCAGGGCCTGAGCCTGAGCCTGGCATCTCCAAGCAATTTTGCTGATGAAGCCATTTGCCTTTCCACAGAAACAACACTTGTTCTTACACCAGCTGACACACCTGCACAGCAAGAGTTAATATCGCCCATCAGCTCTCTGCCAAGCTAGAAATCGTACAAGGTTACGCTTTCCGCTGCACCTTGAAGATTGCACGATGCAGCTTCTTACCTGCCAGCCCCAGTGCAGCTGCTCTAGCCAGCGGGCTGAAGTTGGCCTTGCCTCCTCAGCCATCCAGCGGCCCAGAGCCCTGCCCTTGTCATTTGCCGAGTCCCTCTGGAACGAGTCACAAGGCAGAGGCTTAATCTTTTTATTAGCGTATGCAACGATGAGAAGTTCTGACAAGGGAAGTACCAAATTCAGCCTTTTCCTCCCCAGAGGATGGAAGTGATTGCGTAAGCTCCCCCCCCCTTCTAAACAGAGCAAGAATATTAAAGTATATTTAAGAATTATTCAACTTCCTCTTTTTCAGTATTGGCACCAGTGGCCATCACAATTTACTGTTTACCAGTGCACACAGAGTTTGCTCCTAAAGGTTAGCTGTTGTTCCCAAAAGAGGGACAAACCCCAGTAAAATAGCTGTGCAATGATCAATTCCATTTTGTGGGGGTGAGGAGGAGGAAAGTGGTGAAGGTTCTGTAGGGTCTGTGGGCCACTGGGTGGAGGTTCAGCAGATGGCTTACCTCACACTGGGGCAGCAGTGAAGCGATGCGGTATCAGACAGGGCGTCGGACCGGAGTTCCAGCCCACATCTTCCCGTGAGCGCCTTCTCTGTGATGTGCAAATTGTTTCAACCAGTTTCTCTACAGGGTGGAGAAATAAATCTCTCTTCATTCTAGCACTATGAGATCATATTAATATTAAAAAGGGGCATGCCCATCTCTAGAATTACAGCTCAGGACACTTTTCTTTAAAGATCTGATGCATAAATGAAAAAAAACCCCCAACATTATTCTGTCAGCAAATAAAGCAGTTATGGAGCTAGACTACCAATTCCTACTAGGTTCAGTTATGCTAAATGATCCAACTTTGACAGAACAGGAGCAAATCAGGGAAATTTGCATTCAAAAAAGGTGCATTGTCAGCTCTCACAGGAACCAATTCCCAGCTCTGGAATAATTGAAATGGATAGTAAGGGAGGTAGGACGGTGGAGGTTAATTCCCTGGACGATTTCCAGGTTACAGCTGAAATGCCCTGTGACACTACCTCATTTTCACAATCCTTTTATGATTTCTCAGCATAAGCCGACACCAAACAAACAAACAGTCCCCATCTAAAAATGTCACCTTATTGCCATTGTGGAAAGGACAAGGTCACACGCTACCAGGGTCCATTTAATTATCGGGCTGGGGTGGGGAGGTGAGTGAACAAGATGAGAGAACTGCATTCAAAAATACTTTGAACGAGTTGATGGAAGAATTTGCAGTACAAGTTCCTTCACTAGTGTGCTTTACCTGGAAGAAATTGCTTACCCTCAGTGCTGCCCCAACTGCCAGAATAAGCATATTCATACCCCTCCCAGGTTCAGAACGCTTTGATATCCCTTTGATGACAGGCTCGGTGTGCTGCTGTTCCCCCACCCCGCATTTCCTTGTTCGCGTAGGCTTTTGGATGCTAGTTAATGCGTATTAGGGAAGAAAAAAGCAGAAAGCAAAGAAGCGAGGAGTGCCTTTTATTAAAGCTAATTTCTGAGGCCAAGCCACACTTCCCACTGCTGGCTAGAAGACTCTTGATACTATTAACTCTGCTCAAGCCTGCATCAGAGTGTTTTAACCTTTTATTAGATACTGATATAGGCAAGGAGGTAACTACTCACAACATGCAATCTGGAACTGTCTAACTACATTTTACATCCTTCTTATTCCAATTGCAAACAAAAGATTTATTTCCCCCATCTTTTTCTTTAAAAAGAATCCATTTTCCAGTCAAAAGCCAATGAGATGATACAAAAATGTCAATTAAAACTCAGCCAACACGACCCACTTGCAGAGTGGCGAGAGGGAAATTCACACCAACAAAATAAATGCTTTTCGAGGGCTACTTTACACCTTACTTGGTCAAAACCTTCTGTAGCAACAGAAGTTCTGGTTCTTAAAATTTTCCTTTTTTGCTAGAAACAGATGCTCTTGAAATTGTTCAAGTCAAGCGTAACACAAACGCGGCTATGCAATTGTAGTAACACACTGACATACGCTTTAGACCCTGGTATGCGGAGCTGCAACCTGACAGATAATATCAGAATTAGCACAAAGCTTATTACTCAAAATAACTCTTGCAATAGTTAAAACCTTCCTATCGATCAACACTGGGCAAGGGAGATTTTACATCAGCCTGCTTCCTCTTTATAAATAAATATGTAAGAGGCTGGTCTAGCTTTTGATGTGTGTGTAAACACAAAAGTTCACTAAACAAATATTTTTAACTACTTTGATGTAAAGAATAATGGAAACGACAGCCTCCACACATTAGAAAGTGTTTGGCTAGGAAAGGACTGTTTTCACTATCAGCAAACAGCACAGACCTAATTAACCAGATGATTCATTAAAAAAAACACAAACAAAACAAAAAACCCAAAGCTGGCTGGTTTGGAATACGCAGTTATTTCTCTTTAAGACAAAGATGTATTTTTCAACATAAGCTCTGCGCTGTGGGCTTTCGCCAGCCTCAGATCTGCACGTATTCCAGAGGAGTTTAAAGAAGCTCTGAAAATGGCAAAAAAACCCCAAACCAAACAGAACAAACTCCAATTAAAAAAAAAAAAAATGAACTAAAGAAATAGTTTCTGTGCTTCAATGGCAGTTTCAGAACAGAACAGAGTCTTAAATATTTATTACTTTTAACAGAGAGGTATGCTAAACCTGCTCTGAAGAAAATTGGTAATAGAAAGCCAAGGCCAAGACTTGCAAACTGCTAATTTTACTCTAGCTCAGTTTCCAGCTTCTCTTTTTTTTCTTTTTTCCCCCCTAAACCAGATTTAGGAAATCAGGCTTGTGGTTAAAGAGAATGTCAGACCGCACCTATCCCAGTGATCTGGGTGCAGGTGGATTGTAGATAAAAGCAAAACACCAAGACTCAGAAGACAGCCTTGGGCTTAAAAGACAGGCATAAGAGAGGCATACGGTAACCGTAATGCCTGGATGTCACAGCGTCATGTAACACGCTCATAAGGTTTGCAGAGGGAAACTTTTATAATGGTCCTGCTGCACAGACAAAAGAACGAACACTTTTGAGCACTGACACCACCTAAAATCCAGAAATGACCATGAATTCAAAGCGTTTCCCTGAATAACCGCATTTCTGAGAGGATCCAAGAGAGAGTTTTTTAAAGTAATTAAGCTCCAAATAGGCAGTAGAAAGCAGAAGGTCTTTCAAAAGAGCCTAGGAACCTAGCAAGTCAGTAATTACAGTAAGAATGATGCAACTATGCACTTTTGAGACAGTTCACTTGTATTTGTTCTCAATCTCCAGGCTCTAACACCTTTAATCAATCTAGCCCTACGCTTCTTACTGTTACCAGATCACTGTTTTAAAGGGAGACTGTTCCCATGCTGTCAGTGAGGTGATGGGAAACGGCATCGCGAGTAACATAACAAAATATCCTAAAGCAAAAATCAAGTGTTCTTAGCTATATAGACAATGATTTAATCTATCCAAGTCCCCTCTGAAAGTATGACATTCATTTGTAAGGGTGCACGCAGGTATGTTATTCAGTTCAGATTAAAACTAAAGTGTAATTATAAGGTTGTACTATATATCATAACAGTATGCGATGATACAAACTATATGTCGTTGCCCTCTGGTTTCTAATACTTGAGTTAAATGGATTTGGAGAGGAAAAAGGCAAGAAGAAAGGAAGCTTCAGAGCCAAAACTGTTAGCAGAAATAGTTTGGGGCGTACTTGCTCAAGACCATCCACAATCTTCACAGATACAATCACTTTGCCGGTTTGCAAAAGGTCTTTTTCCTTAACTGGAATGAAATGAAAAGCAGTAACTGATTTTGTAAACTCAACACGTGTCTGCTACCGCACAATCATCTACACCTTTCCTGTAGGTATCTGTTACAACCAAGAACATCAGGGGAAATTCACAAAAGCAAAAGCAAAGTAGAAATAATGGAAAGTTAAAACTGCAGTCTAGAATATGCCTGTACCACTATTTATCAGTTTATTCACTATAAGCACTTAAAGAAGCCATCCAGAACACATATGCTAAATTATTCTATTTTAATTACTCCTATTTTTCTGATAAATACTTAATTAAATGTCCTTATACTGCTTTTAAGTCCATCAAAAAGGTGCTTTTTACTCCTTTCCTGGCCCAGTATCTCGAGCCCATAAAAAAGACAACCGTAAACATACCTCGGGCTATTCTTCCTCCAAACCCAGGTTCATTTGCAGCCTTGGTTTTGCCTGTTACTAGGAAAGACCTTTTTGCAGAGCCTGAAGGTTGTAAGCATTAGCAACTTTACGGCAAAGCACTGTGAGAAACATCAGACAAACAGGCTGAAAGAAAAAAAGAGAAAATGTCTTCTAGCAGGCATGCCGAGTCTTTTTCATTTATAGCAAAAGCTGAAATTATTTATAGCAGAAAGATGATGATCATTTGATGGTGCCTTGCTGCCAACTCTCATAAGGACCTGTATTACAGTACCAGCTCTAATGCTTACGGATGTGAATCATCATCTTCACTTCAATGAGGGTATCCACAGTTGTTAAGTATAGGTCAGTAAGAGTTTTCAAAATTGCTTCACATCAAATATCTGCGGTCACACTGATTTTGAGAGAATGATGAAAGAAAATTGCTTATAATTTTATTTTAAACATTTTAAAAAGATAAGCATGAAATAAAAAGTTACATTTCCTTAGCGCATTAGCATACAAGTTACAAAAGCAGTATTAAAAAGCTCTGTGCAATTAAAAATTACCTCTACCTTAAAATAAGAAATAACCTGGGTATCACTAACACGTGAAAAACAGTTCTTGCACACAAACAAGGCCTGATTTTGAAATGTGAATGCATGAAGATGTGTATGCATGTTTACGTAATGAACTTTTTGCAATAGCACCGTTTGCACATCCGGGTGACCGCACATCTAAAACCAATCTTCATTTCTCCAACGACTGGATGCACGATCACTTGTATCCACAACTCGAGTTAAAAATACATGTTCATATCAAAACTGCACAAGCACAAACTATAGTTATGTTGAAACGCCGCTGAAAAGGTGAGCCTTAAATTATCAACAGCAGCAACATTAAATCCTGGTTAAAGATTTATTTGAAATAACCTCAATTTGACTTACTGTTGTAAAGATCATATGAATAAACCATGAACTTCCTAACACAGAGAAAGAAAGGATTAATTTTTACTAAAATGAACTATGTGTTCAGAAACAAGCAAAGCACTGAATAACTGCAGCTACTAACAAAATCACAAAAGTGGTTTTAACTATTGCTGTCATCAGATGATATGACTTTTTAATAGTACTAGAACATAAAGACATCTAAAATTTTCCTTAGTAAATATTGTATTTTCCTTTCCATAAATACTACACTGGTTCGTACAATATTAATGTCTAATTCCTAAAGACTTAACAGAATAATCGTCATTACAGTTCCAAATGACTAAAATACTTAGTTAACTGAATTTTCATAAAAAGTTTTATGTAATTTTGACTTTGTATTTTTATTATTTTTCATTATTTTGAACTGCTTCCTACTTTTGGCATATTCCTTCCAAACACAGGTTTGGCTGTCCACCCATGCCATCAAGATAACACTTCAGCCTTTATGACTTCTTAAGCCTTCGCAGTTTTAACCTCCTGAGACCATTTTCAACTTCCTTTTTTCTCTTTTGGATAAGCTTCTCTGAAGACACAGGCTGCAGTTCTAAGCAAGACGATGGCATCACAGGCAATTCTTCAGTGGTTGCGCTTGGCTCATTTTGGCTTGTCTGCACTATATTGCTCCTCACAGAAAGAGGCCGGGAGAGGTTTTTTCTCAAAGTTAGTGACTCCTCATCAGACATAGCCTTTGTCGTGTCTTGTTTCGAAAACAACCTGGAATCAAGTGGGGTCGTCTCTTCCAGGAATGGACCTAAACAATCATCATCGCACTTACTCATTTCTGTATTGCTAGGAATTAAAGGACTCCCTTCAGAGGACACTTCGCTGAAATGCTCTAACTTTTCTTCTGAACCACAGCTCCTTTGTTGAACCTGTGTTTTGGTCACTTTTTGACTTTGTTTTGGACCTAGGAGTGCTGACTCACAGCTACAAGGAGGGCTCTTGCTTAGAAGACTCGACTTCAACCACTCCAGAGAGTGAGGTTTTTGCTGGCTGCTAACACCACCTGTCTGTCTCTGATTAACATAATTTTCCAGCTCTAAACTGGGACGCTCTAAGTTGCTCTCAGCTGTATTTATGCAGTCCTTTAGCAGTCCTGTACTCGTACATTTCACTCCAGATTGAAGACTGAGAGAAGCTCGACAGTCATTCTTTCTGTTCCCTGTCTGCGAGTCCACTGAGCCAAGATACACCTTCTTGGAGTCCTTGCTGATTTGAGGTTTGCTTGTGCTACTTTTCCTTGTTTTTGTCCTTTTCACACTGCAATAAAGAAGAATTTTGGTTTTAAACTAAAAAAGAATCTTCACTGCCTCAATCTGCCCTTCTTACAAACTCTGAAACACCACTAGGGCAACCTTCTTTCCAAATGTAGAAAAAACCCCTGTATATCATCCTGACAAGCAGTAATGTTTGTCTAGTGTGGATAATATCAAGCATTATCCATCTGATTTTCCACTGCACTAGGGGAATCCTATTTATTAATGACTAAGCCATGAAGGAGTTCACATTCTATTCCAAGAGGCAGAACTGGATTCATTACAGATGTTAAAGGTCAACATGGCGTAAGTATACTGAATTCCTTCCCAAACTGGCTAGATAAAATAGTATTTCATAAGTGCCTAAATGATTTCAAACCATTCCCATATATTCACATGCATAATGTATATCTAAAGAATAGAGGGGGGCAGGCGGGGAGAGGCAGCATGCGCATCTCCGTGTGAGAGTTTCTAATCTCTATTTTAGAATGTTCATCTGGAATTTTTCCCAGGACATTTCAAAGCAATACTTTAAAGTTAACCACTACTCATCTAGTATCAAGCTCGTTCATCTGGGAAGGACTTAGGTAATGCAAGGAGATGGTATTCTAAAAGGAATTATACAGGAAAATGGGATCACAAGGGACCTGATGGAGTGTCAGTACATAAACACTCCTCAGCAGCATGTTACCTACAAATCTAGATTTCACACAGGCTGTAAAATGAACTTTTATGCACAAGTACTAAAGCTGCCGATGTAAGATTTTGAGTCCAAAGACATTACTGTAGAACGTCCCATCCTGAGACCGCTTTCTGCTGCTCCGCTGATGCCAAGCAGTTCCCAGGTCTGCATATCTAACTCTTCAGAAAGAGGGCTCTTCCAAAAAAGGAAAAGCTGTCATACCTCCAAACCTAATCTCATTTCTAAAGACAACACAGATGAGACAACAGGGGTAAAAAGAAAAGCTGCCAGGGTTCACAGCAAATCTCTGATTCCACAGCTGATCTGGGGCTACTGGCAGCTTGCGCAAGTACGAATGGCATCCTGGTACAGCAGAGGACCAGTAAAATGCTCAGCTGAGCAAGTAAACCCTCCCCATCTACTACACCAGAGGTACTCTTTGACTGTGACCAAAGATCCAAATTAATATCGTGGTACACTACAGACTCTCAAAATAAACAAAAAATACATTGTAAAATGATTTTCAGCAGATTCAAACGGAACACATTTATTTTGGCCCAGAGCTTCATTCAAGGAGAAAAACAGCCTGTTTTGATTCTGCCTAGCGCTATGGGAGATATCTATGTGGCTTGTAATAGCTTTTTTCATGCTGTACAAAACAACAACAATCATTTTATGTGTTTAGTAATGCATTTAGTAATTTAAAACAACCTTTTGTAAAGGAGTTTATATTATTTGGTATTTTATTACATAGGCTAGATTCTATTTACCCACATTTTACCAGATTATAAATTTAACACCTTAGAAAGTATAGTGACATACATTTTTTTCAAGACGTCTTGCTTTATTTGTTCATTCAGACTAATCTTAAGCTTCTTGTTCTCAGCAGATTCAGTAAAATATTCAGACGTCCCATTGGAAAGTTCTTCTTTCTGCTCCAAAAGAAAACACAGGTTTAAAACACGACACCATCGAGCTATGACTATGCAACATAAAACTCCATTTCTAATACTAAGACTTACAGATGTTCTTTATTATTTTGACCTGAGCAGTCTAAGAGAAACAGAATTATTTTTAATCTTTTAATATTTGGGAGTCTAGTCAGTTCCCTCCCCTTTCAGACTCCCAGCAAACATGCTTCATATGCTAAAATATACCACAAACAAACAAGACTGTAATGTAAAGGATGTAGCTTTCCAAACCATCTGAGGAAACTGTTGGCAAATATTTGACATCTTTGTGGCTCAAACTGTGACAAATGCCAGGAATCTCTCTCGCAGACGGGAGCATGTTTGTCAGTTTTTTTCTGAAGAGACTGACTGGCGCAGTGGTCTATACACTTATTCTCAGAAGAATTCCCATAATTTTCCATGCTTACAAAAAAATATACAGAGTGTTAGTTGCTCACTTAAGCAGGCAAGGGTTAAAACTTTTAATACTAACATTCAAACACTCTCAGCTTGGAGTGGTTGGCTACTACAGGACAACAGGGGAATTCTTTCTGGTCTCAGCTAACAGCAGCACCATGGTCTTATATAATATGAGATTGGGGCGAGAGGGAGGGAAGGAAAATGCTCTTTTTCTTCAAGCTGTAAGCATTTCCTTTCAGAATGAAACAATCTCAATGAGAGAAGGGCCATTTGCTGACTTCACTATTAACTACCACATACTTCAAAAAAGTATTATCTCCGAGGCTACAGAGAAGAGAGCAAAAAATGTGGCAAAGTCAAGAATAGAAGAGGCTTTGTGCATCTCCTCCTCTTTGATAGCATATTTCTTCATCAGCCTGCATGTTGCAACTTCTGATTGGGGCTCATCAAATGTAGGGAATGCTTATTTATACCGTTTCTCGCTCCACGCTGTGAAGCTAGCACACTGGAGCCAGGCGGTCCAAAAGAACTGAAGAGAGTAGAAAAAGACCTGCAAGGCCAAAGCATGTACATGACCGGTGCCTGGAACACTCCTCAGGAACCTGTCACTTGTAGGGGATTAAGCCCTGCCCATTTTTAGTTTTATTTCTATTTTAAAGGAGAGGGGGTAAACATCACCACTCTTTCCAGAAGAATAAGCCAGTGAAAACAGCTTCCTGTTTTGTAAGCAGAAAGAGGGCAGTCAGGCAAAGAAATAAAGCCATTTCAACAGTTTAAAAAACTACAGCTGTTCTGAGCCTTCCTTTCACAGGCAAATTACGCAAACGTGTTTGTGTGTATTGATAGATGCACGAAGTTCTGTCCACTAATGGTGCAACATGTGTGTCTACAGCAGGCAGAAAACATATGGGACACACATGCAATGTGATTTCAACCTCAGAAATCAAGCCTAACTAGTTTAAGCTGAGGGTTTAATTGCTGCTTCTATTCTTGTTAGAGGTATGGACTCCCCTAATTTGACTAAATACATTTTTGTATTTTGTAAACTATTAAGAAGAGATTGTTATTAAGATACTCAAGAGCTTTGCTAATTTTAAGAGAGGACACAGACTCTTAACTGTATAGTCTGCAGAAACTATTCTGATTTCCAGTAATATTCACACAACTCAGCCTGAAAGATCTTGCACAATCATTCTGCATCAAAGCAGCTGCAGAGCACCCTTACTTAGCCAGAGAACAGGAGCACAAGCAGAAGCATTTCAATTGCTGCTCTATGGTAACTATTGGTATGGCTAATTCCATGAAATGCTCTTCAGTCCTCAACACACCAAACCGTGACAGGATGGTGTAAGGAACTGAGGCAATTCCTGTAGATGTGGCAAGCAATGCGTGGAAAGTAGCACTTTGTACAAAATCCAGAGGAGGACTGGGGACAGTTCCTGTCCACACATATTCACTACCGCAGATAAGCAATAAACCTCAGTCCTAACTTGCATCTGACTATGAACAGGGCATGATCGTTGCCTGGAGCGTACCGTCATGCCAGGGTGTGAAGAGCAGACCCTGGGGAGAGGCAAAGATGACGAAGCCATGTCACTTGTGGGTTGAGTCAGACTGGAGTTAATGGTCCAGAGTTGAAAGGCTAACAGAATTCCCTCACTACACCATTGGCAACCTTTTATTTTGTTTTCAAATAACTTATCACATAAAGCAGCGACAGAAAAGGGTTAAGGCATTAAAAAAATTAAAAATCAAAATGATTTATATGTGAAACACTTCTGAACATGCCCTCTAAGTACAGTAGATTTTCCCCTTGGAACCACACCCTGTAAGTGCTGTATTTTGAGAGCTGAACAATTAACATAAGGCATATGAGTCAGTCTTTGAAAGACTCTGTGGGAACCAGAGAGCCTTTTGCTATTAGGAGTGATGTAAACTCCCTAAGGCTGGAATAAGTCCACAATAGAAGGCAGAGAGAGTCATAAATAACAACAATGGGCACTCCATATACTACTAAGACACTCAGCCATTATTGGTGATACTTCCTTTATTTTCTTTATTAGAGTTAATAATTTTAGTTAATTAAAAAAAAATAAAAAACACTGTCTGTTTTGGGAATACTATTTATTTCCTATGGGAACTTCAGGACTTGTTAAAGAAAGAAAAAAAGCTAATCTGTTCTCATCCTGTCTAGTAATCCCAAATTCCTTTTAGGCAGTGAAATAATTAAAGAAAAATATTCCAGGCATAAAAAGGAGGACAGCAGAAGCAGACATCATATAAACAATGACACCATGACAGAGAAAAACGTCAAAGCACCGCCAGACTTGTGACTTGACTCTGAAAGAGCTGCAGGGAGTGGGATTGCTGCTAACAAATTAAAACCACATTTCTTGGCAAATTGTTAAAGACAGACATATTTACATTTGTATAGAGACTGGGTGGGCACAAAAGATTAGAATGCTGCTTTAGCCCTTGAACTGCCAAGTTCTATTAGAAATATGTGCTCTTAAAATCCTAGGGTAAGCTCACTCCTTTTTGTCACTAAAACTCAGCAAAGAAGAAGGGCCTGCAGAAATGAAGCTTACAAAGTCTTACTACCCTACCTGCTCATAATGCTGGCCTCTGAAAACCTGATTTTAAGATCCTTAGTACTTATCCAAAGAGATGTCTGGGGAAAAAACCTCTGTTAAGACCTACAGAGAAACACGACTGTTAGGCACACAATACACTTGCTTTAAGGCTTATCAAATTGAAAATGCATTCTTTTACTATCTTAATCAACTTACTATCTCACTCAAAATGAAAAAGAAACCCTCAAAAAATATAAAAGTGGTGACTGCCATCTGCAGCTCTCTCCAGGACAGCTGAATTCAGCAACACAGCATTAAATGCCCATAAAAGAACTACTCATGGATGTGCCCTTGTGAAGAATCCTTACAACTCATTATCTTCAAGAAGAGTGAAAGGTTTGGCCTTTTCAGCCTGACAATAATACTCATACAAATATTGAGTTTATTTCAGTCCAGGGTTTGGGTTGCTGGGCTGAAACAAAAATTTCCAAAGTCAACAATGCTGCCTCCCTTCCCGCCTCTCGCTTGCTTTCATACTTTTTTGTTGTCTCTTGCTACGCTCCGGATAACAGTTGCACATGCTTATGTACCAATAAAGTAACACTAAGGGATAATTAAATTTCACTTCTGGTTAACAAAAAAACCCGCAATTAAAAATATACATTGTTTCTGAATTGCATTTTATCAGTGTGGCTCAACTTGCTCATCAAAAATACTTAACAGAAAACATCAATGGGTCCAATAAATCAAATTTAGTATCAGAATGGCATACAGGAGAGGACTCTGAATATAATAATGTAGCCGAAGCAACAAAATCAAATATTATCCCAGGAACACACACAAGTGAATAAAATTAAAATTAGCAAAGCTAATCAGACAGAAACACCTATTTAGGGGAGCTTTTTGTCAGCTTGCAATTGCATGATTTCTCTTAATGTCACTCTAAGTAGTATCATGAGCTCAACCATCTAAGATAACCTTTAGGTTTCAGAACTGTTCTAATAGATGACTGGCAGATCAGAGAGGTCAGACAGGACTCTTTCCAACCTGATAAACAGAAAAGGGTTCCTAAAGCAAGTGGGGAGGTTTGTCAGTGAAGCATAAATTGGATACTATAATCTAACTGATAGAAAATTGACACAGACAAGACTTGGGTCTAGTCTTCTGCACTCTCCCATCCCACATAAAGGAAAAGCTTCCCACAATTTCACGATACAAATTTTTCAGCGTTTGTAATGTAGTGATGCATCTGTCCTAGCAATTCTACTTACGATCTCCTACCACCTCATCAAACATTCACAGAAGCTTCCCAAGTACAGAAAGGGACATTATTCTCAACCTGAAATACAGTTCCTTGATTGGACTTGCAGAATATTGGTCTACATTTTAAAATGTCCTGCTCTACATATCAGTAAGTTTCAGTAAAAAACATTAAGGATCATTCACGTTACACATGGGAGTACTGATTTTTCATTTGAAATAGGTATTTTTAAGGAATGCTGGTGGTTTTAAAAAATACATTCATTTCAAGATTGAAATTGGAGAAACAACCAGAGAAAACTGCATCTCTCTGGTGAGGAGCAGAATTGTATAACTTACATGTGGGCCTAGCACAGAAAGCAAAATCTAACTCCTGGATCAATAGAGTCTTCATTACCTACTAGCAAAATTCATTTTGTTCTTGACACCACGGATCTTAATAGTTAAGTTTTTGCTTGTCAAAAGTCCCTATGGTCTGTATGATTTAGTCCAAGAGTTGGCCTTATCTGTTACAAGCCCCTATGATACACATTCTACTTTCTCAAAATACAAGGTGTGAACCCGGGTTTCTCACTCGATACCCAAGTCCTGGCAATTCCAAACACTCGAAAGGTCCCCAAAGCATCATCCCATTAGCTTAAAGCATATGACTTCTATGAGGAAAATGCCTTCTTGCTTTTGAAGTCTTTTGTTTGGATTTTAATTATATTTTACATATAGCAGGAATCCCAGGCTATTCTGAATGGAGGAAATTCAGAGTTCTCTAGATTTGCATTTGAACGCTTGTTAGGTAATAGAAAATAGAAAAATTCCTAATAAATGGCATATAAATATAATGAACACAGGCATATAAATAATAAATATATGCCTGTAAATGGCATAAAACAAATAAAATGTGATACTTCATAAAAAGGGGGGGGGGCTTTTTAAAAATAAATACACATCTGTAACAGATAACAAGAACATACACAACACTTTCTAAAGCCACAGAAGGTGCTCCTGACATAAACGGTTTATTTACATACTGAGAAGCACGTGATACATGCTGTGTGTATTTGCTTGAAGGCAAAAAGCGTTAAAATTAATGTTAAGTAATTGAGCTATTAATCATTCTGATTTTATATTCTGATGCTACAAGACTTAGATTCTATCTTCAGAGAAAGTGTCCACTGATAAGAAATGGAGGAAAAGACAATAGCTTTTCAACCAAAATAACTTCTCTCAAAGACACTGAAGAAAAACATAAAGCCTATTAATGGTGTGTTTTTTTTTTTTTTTAAAGAAAACCAGTATCTTAATAGCATGCATCTTTAGCTAGCCTTTCCCATCAATTTTAAGGTTCCTGCCTCCAGTAGTTATGAAAGAGGACATGCATGCAAGATATACATGTTTTATACTTCAAAGACTTTTTTATAAAATAAGAAGATAGCAATTCTATGTGGAGCTCAACCCATTTCCCCAATTTACAAACCATGAGGGAAGTAATCTACTACTCAATTGTCACATGAGTGTCTGAAAAAGCAAGGCACTCCTGTAATCCTTTTATCAGTATGACACGAGGATCCTCTATCTGCCTACCAAATCTAAATGGATGTCAGAGTCAACCAGTACATGTGTCTAAACATCCATCAGTAATACTGAAGTAAACTTTGTATTTATCCTTCCAGATATAGCATGGGCTATATGACATAACAGACTACTACTCATAGTACATGATGTATACAACACCATGATTCATAGACTTAAAAATTCAATTCTTACAGAAAAATAATGTGGAAAAGGATACATCAATTTTAGAAAACAACTCCTCTCTTTCTAATTACAATAGTGTTTAACAACCATAGAAGATCTTGAAAAGAACAACTAATACTCTTGACCTTGCTGGTTATACAAAAGCAAAATGTGTAAAATAGGTAGAACTGCACAGCCCAGCAGATAATTAATCTTCAACAATTTCGTCAATGTTTTAGCTTGGTTACCAAAACAACCACCACCAGCAGCCCCCAAAGCCCCCAAGATTTCTGAGCTCACACTGGGGATCTCTCCCTCCAAAGAATTTCAAATCATTACGAGCTGTTCAAAAATCCTTCTGTGAACTTTACCATCATATATTTCAGCTTACTGTTCAGACAAGTTATGAAATTCCTGTTAGTCGTAACAGATTTCTGCTGAAAGCTGAAGAACGGACTGCTCTTTAAAACAAATGGAAAAAAAAAAAAAAAATCCATCAAATATTCTTTGCCCAACAGCAATATAGAAAATTATTACCAAAAACTGAAGTAAGTTTGATCTTTTTAAGTCCCAGAGTCATCAAAATCTCACAGATGCACAGCAGATAAATAAAACCTTTAGCTCACTGTAGCTTTAAACATTATTACTGCCTGCACCTTTGCTGGAGGTGCCCATCCTCTCAAAGCCTGCGGAGAGGAAAGCACATCATTCAGTGCAAAGTCTAGAATCTGAGCTCAAATCCGCATTAACCACCAGCATAAGCTGTGACGGCAAGAGAGTGAGAGGGGAGAAGAAAATGAGGGAGATGAAAGGATGATGACAGATGATAATATCTTAAATAACCACAAGGCTCTGACAAATGAGATCTTGTGAACACTGCTAAGTAGTTACATTTAAGTCAACTGGCGCACTCATATAAGAGGCAACTACCAAAATCAGTAAAAGATTACTCAATTTGTCCCTACTTTTTGAAGATTGCTTCATATGGAAATAATTTCATGCGCTTAATCATTTATACTGCAGTTACAGGACCTTTTGTATTTCTGCTACCCTTCATCTGGATTTTGTACAATGAGAGGCACATAATCTTTTATTGAAGATGTATTCAACTTACTTACTGGCTTTAAGACAACTTAAATATTACTTTTTATTTCATTCCATATATAATCTAATATTCTGCCTGCTTTTCAGATAAATAACACTCCAGAACAAAGATTTTTCAAATCAGTTCCTTGTAGCAATACCTTGGCCTTTTTCCAGAGATCGTACAGTTAATTCACTCAGCAGTATGCATGAACACTGTAATTGCTCTTTTCAGTAAAAATACTGTGCATTTATCAACAGATGATTTTAATTTACAGTCCTAATGCCCCTCTAGCCAGCTCTGTGAGGTTTCTCTGAAATTCTCCACAGCCTTCTCCAGGCTTGACTAATTGAAATAATTGTGTCAGATTTCATTTCATCATTTGTCCACTTCTCTGGACCTTTAATACAACAAACAGCAGACAGCTATTAGACTTTTGCCATGCAGAAAATAAATCAGCCAGTTTGTAAGCTATAAGAAGAAACTAAGACAAGTTCAGACAAATCTCACTGAGGCAATTCACAGCATTACCACTCAGGTATCCTCCCTCCCCTTTTGCAGGAGGTTCCTACCCCCACTGCAGAGTTGGCAGAAGGGAGCACACACACATGCCCCAGCTGCTCCCACCCGCAAGTCAATGCACTAGCTTAAAAACCAGGGAAGTTTGGTTTGCATGAATCCACAAGACTGTGATATGCAGCAAGATGAGATGCAGGCACACAGCCCTTTTGGCAAACTCTCTTGTAGGAGTGGTAATCTCCAAGGAGAAGAGGCAGACAGCTGGGACAAAAGGGAATACTGTAAAACTTGCCATAGCTTTCTTTATGACCAAGTCAAAGATGTTAGTATCATTACTTTGTGATGTAGTTTCTCAGAGAGCGCAGTCTTATGATTCAAGCCAATTTAAAGCTATCCTGACACTGAAAGAGAAATCTCACCCTTACTCAACACATGGCCCTGCCAAGTCTCCATATCAACACTAGCATTTATGCAGCCGCGCAGTGAGAGTCTGACCAAAGTGATCCAAGCTAACCATGCAAACAACAAAAAAACCTCAACAGCCCTCCCTTGTTTTCGGAGGGATGAATGAATTAACCCTGCTCCCCACACATGCCAGTACTGACAGACACAGAGGAAAAAAATGTATGGCTAAGAGAAGGGAAAAGCAGGCAGGAGGGACTGCATGTTTCTGTATCATCAGTCTTGCATCAGCTTGAGCAGAACAGGAAGGATGAATAGAAAAAAGTGACAGAGGCTTGAAGTGTCAAAAGTGAAAACTCACCAAAAAGAAAAGCAATTCTTTACTTGTTCCACTATGTGGTATTTGGATAGGGTTCATTAGTCTGCAGCTCCCCTCTCTCTACCTTTTTGAAAAAAGTAGCAAACCCTGTTCATAACAGTTACTGAACTACAGCTTAATACTAAGTTGTTTTCCTCTCGCTACGTTTCCTATAATGACTGAAAATAATATAGCGTATTATCTGGAAACATATGAAAACTAGGTTTTATGACATTTGAAAAAGGATCATGAAATCGACAACCATCAACAGACAAGTATTACAACAAATATAATGTTATTGTGACTTTTGGCTGTTACTTCCAAACCAGGGTAACTAACAACTGCTACCTAACGGGATGGTCCTGCTCTCTTCCAAACCCTGGCTGCGTGGTCCTGCAACCTTTTTTGTGTCACGCTGGCAGCTGTGTGGGTACAGGATGAGTTGGTTCAGTGAACTGACATGACAGAAAACTAATCCTCCAGTAAAAAACTGAGAAACTTCACAAATAAATTGTTTTCTGCCGGATCAAGTCAATGAACTAATTCATTCTCAACTGAAGAATCACTTGGTCCATTGTAACCAGAAAGGAAAGGAATATGTAGCTGGAACTAGAGGGGATGTGGACTGACCTTTTCAATAGTAGCCCACCATTACAGCAGTTTAACTGTGATTTTTTTTTTTAATATATATATCTATATACACACACACACAGACATACAGAGTTCCATGCCAAGATTAGCACTTACACGCTATGAATTGTGCAATTGTATTTCAGAGTTTCCTTCTTCCCCTACTCAATCTGATATCACTTGACAAAAGTCTTTAAAGTATTTAAGATAACTTAATTCTACATAAAGTCTTCTACTAATCTTTACAAATTGCTCCTACCTGAAAAAAGTCTTCATTCTACCTTCCAATAGACACACTGTTCCAGCAGCACATACTCTAATGTTAAAAGTCCCCTGTTAATTACAGCTAAGTATACAGGTTTTCATGAAAGAACCAGAAGCCTCTTCCCAGCATAATAAAAATCTAAGCAAATCATGTCACTCATGCTCTTATGAGTTTTAAGAAAGAGAACTGTCTAATATACCTGAAGTATATTATAATGATGCAATTTACAAAATCAGACATGTATGAAGATGATTAAATAGTTTGCTTTTATTTCTCTGATGGGGATTTAATCAGCAGTGGGCATATCTTTAGCATTTTTCTTCTCCATGCATACCTATGCAGGTTTGTTTGTTTGTTTAGGAGTAATATGCTGTTTGGAAAATAATCTCTTTTTTTGGTATCATATTCTCTGTAACTCAACAAGGCTCAGTGGAAACTTGGAGATCTTTCTAATCGAGACAGGATCTCCTACTCCCCACTTTCCTTTCTGAGTCCATATGAATTGTGATTTCAAATTTCCACTTTAATATCATCATTAGCTTAACTTCCTTCAGGCTTTCCCTGTAACTGCTTCCTCTCATAGATTCTAGTATAAAGCCGATGTGGTTATCAATGAATACTCCATTGTTAGCACATTTTCAAACCCACAAGCCTCCAATAAGCCTTCCACCCATTTCCATTTTGACTGTTTCTTCAGATAACCCATTTCCAATTTTCCATTTTAGCTCTCTACATAATAATCATGAAGAAAATGTTGTCATTGACAAAGATGACTAATCTCTCCAGAGCTCTTACATACTTCCCTGGGTTTCCTCTATCGCCAGGTTCCCAAAACTGTCGTCTTTTTTCCAGATAAAACTATTCAAGATTATAAACAGAGTTTGGCAAAACAGGAAACAATGGTTTTATGTTTAAACTTAGCATTAATCAGTCAGGCTATTCTTCCATCTTTTCCTTGAGACTTCTAATCCGCCTATGAATTTTCAATAACTTGCTGTATTGTTTCTTTAATAGAGATTTCCCTTCTTCCAAAATGATTATTACTGCCTTCAGCCTGATTTTTAGATATGACCACAGGAATACCCGTTTCTAAATAAATTTTAGAAAATAGAAAATTACATGTCAATAGACTTTCTTCTATTTTATTTCAGCTCTACTTCTTAGAAGTGCTCTCAAATCTTTTATTAGTTTATGCTTAAAGGTAATTTGACTGACTAATTGGACTAAGCCACTTTTTCCTTGGTCTTACAAGATGCATCACAGAAGGCTTCTAACTGCTTCTCCTAGCAATGGATGCTGAGGTGAAAAGGCAAAGAATAAAGTGCTGAAAAAAGACAGTTGCAATTACTGAAAGATGTCTGTATCAGGCTGACATAAAACTGGTTCCAAGTAACAGGAAAGCAGGGCATTGTGCCTGCCTTGTCTTGACAGAGCTGAGGAATGAAAGCTTGACCCAAACTATAAACCTGCATAAAAGCAGTAAAAAAAAAATAAAATCTTTAAGTCTTGAGCAAGTCAATCACAAAGACCATCAAGCAACACTGAAAAGTGACAGCATCTCCATTAACATATAGTCAACTACTTTTATAAAAAACAAAACCAAAGGTGTGATCTGATTAAACATTTAGAAGATCTTGCATGCAACATCACAAAATTATTCAAACCTAAACAACATACAGAAGAAAACAAAACATACGTCTCATTTTTAGCCCATGACAGAATACTCTGGAGTGTATCAATAGAAAAGTCTTCTGGGTGGTCTTTCATAGTCTAGTTGAGAGTTCAAGCATACTCACTGCTAAATTGCATCGAGAAAAGTACACACACAAAGTGCAGATCCTTAGCCTGTACTTCTGGAGTGCCAAAAACTTGAAATTACCTCTCAGCGGCAATCAAACACTCCCCCAGTTTGGCAAAATACTGAACTAGAGTATACAACAAATTCAGCAGAAATTCTGGATCAACAAAACAGTCTGGAGTGGACCCTTTAAGTTAGAGTGGCAAGAACTAAAAAGATACTCCAAAACATTTGCTGAGGGTCTGTTCAGACCTTGTTAGTTGTTCACATCAGGAAAGATGGCTTAGGGATAGCTTTTATTTTATACTCTCCTGCCAACATACTACGCTGACTGTTCCAGCCAGTTCTATGCATGTCTTATTGCATCTGTAAGGAGAGCAAACTCCCAGGATTTTATTATTAATTAGGTTATGATCCCATTAAGAGATTTATTATTTTTATTTAACATAAAAATGTTTAAACTGCCTTTTTAAACAAGGAGTTTCCATAGATCAAAAGCAAATTTTGAAATAGTCAACCTAAAGGCCATAACATTGTATTTTTCATTTGCCTTCTTACTAGACAGAATCATGTGAAAGAAACTAAAGAAAACTTTTAATCTTTCCATAAACTAAAAGATGAGAAGTACCAAAGAGGGGAATTGGATATCTTATAACAGATACTTAAAGAAGAAAAAAATAAATTAAAAATTATTATTATTTCTCTGTCAAAATGCAGGCAGGATTTTCTACTTAAACCACCTGAATAGTTATTAAGACAATACTGAGAAAGTAATAATTTTCAAAATAGCAAAGTACTGCTAAAGCAGTTAGATTTTCTTTTTTCCTGAGAGAGAGAAAAACATTTGCTTGATCCTTTGACATTTGATACTTACCAATCTAGGAATCAAGATAATAAAATCTGCATTTAGTATAATAAATAAAAACACCCTGTTTCATATTAAAAAACACTAAGTTGGATGAGTAGAAGAAAACCTTTTTTTTCAAGGGTCAAATATACCTTAAGACATCTAAGCTAAAATACTAAAATATACATAGACCTCAGCGTGTAATTCTGACTCTTACTGCGAGCAGAGAAGAGACTGCCTGCCATACAGCAGGCCACCTGGGTCCATGTGAGCACTCCTGAGACAATCAGCAGTTAACCGCAGCATAAAATTCATAAGCCTTTGACCCTGATAAAGCCTTCAGGATGAAATATTTAAGTAGAATTGTTTATGGTATTTAACTACACACCAGTGCCTTTTTCTCTATTAATGTTTGGGGACTTCTTTTCCCCAGCAGGGCTAGCATTGATCCGTTTGAGCTGTTTTGCAGAACAAGCGCTAAGAAAACATACAAGAAACCCATGGACATTAAAAACAGCCCCACTATAATTTTGGAAAGTAAAATTTTACAAGGATAAAACGTAAAAAAAAAAAAAAATCCTTAAATCAAGGTGCTAAAAATCATACTTAGCTTTCTAAATATGCAGTCTTTTTCTCTGAGGCTTATATGGCTCCGAAAATGCTGAGCTTCCAAAAATTACGGTTTGTGTCTGTTTCAGAGTCACTTCAGGATCCCCTTTTGAATACTTTGGCCCAACTGTTAATGTGACCTTCTGTTTCCAATACAACAGTTACAAATAAGTGAATAACCACATCTGTATATAAACATTCATCTTACCACTTATAAAATAAACCGGAAAATTTATAGAACAGTTTTGTACATACCAATACACCATTTTCACATGTCCAAGCACTTGGATTAGATTCAAGTTTACTGACACAAACTATAAATCTGTCTGGAAACACACGTAGCTCTATAAAAAAAATAATTGAAAAGAAGATTACAAAAATTATATGCATGTTAAAAAACACAGATGACAACATATAGAGATGTTATTTTAGTAAACAAAATTTTTACTCACTTTATACACTACTACTTTCTTACCTACTCTTTTCAACATCCCGTCCCTGCTTTTGTGTTTTTTTTTTTTTTTTAATGGTTTAAAAAAAGCAATAATCAATAAGTCAGAGTAAGTTTAGTTCCCAAGAGGATAGTCATGGCTGCAAATTAGTGCACCTGCACCCTTGTACAAATATACAAGGCAGAACCAACAGACAAACCACTTAAGGCTTATTTCTTTTGTGCTATTCTGTTGATAAGTCTTTTCATCACAAAAGCTGTAAAACATGTTTGGAATACAGCACAACATATTCAGTCAGGACTTGGCATAAGAACTCAGCATAAGGCTAAGTGTTTGAAACTGACTGAAGTGATTTTTGAAGTCATTAAACAAATTGGTTAACTACTACTGAATTACATGTTTTACTCAAGATCACATGGTTTGTTGTGAACGCAACACAGTTTGTTTACCAAGAATTAAAAATTGAAGGGTCGTCAGATTAGAATAGACCAGACACAGCTTTATTTAGTACCTAGCAATAGTATGAAAAAAGCATAGCTGGATATTTTGTTATTTTACATATCAGATTATTTCCAGATTAATATCTTCATAATTTCAGCTCAGATTTTTTTTGTTGTTGGTTTTTGGTTTGGTTTGGTTTTATACAAGGAAAGTTACTGATTTTTAACATTTGTTATACTTCAAAAATGAGCCGTAACACCCTCTTTTCTGGGACAAGAGAGAGACAAGGTATACAGAAAAAACATGGGGTTGACGTCATAGGTATTTTTCGTAGAATGTGTACAATTTGCCAATGACAATCAGGTCATCCATATGGGCAACTGCCTCTCTACAAGGTACTGCTCCTTCACCAACTGACGTGCCTCCATCAGTATCTGACAAATCCCTCCGAGTGCATACCAGCAGCGACTTTTCTAGTCATTACAATGAAAGATGAGGATGTTGAAACAGATTACCTTGCATTTGCCACTGGTTGAAAAAGCATACACAAAGACCTCAGATGCATCTGTACTGGCACGATAGCTTGTTAAGCTACTATAACTTGATAATGAACATGAGCCTTTCATAATCCTGTCAGAAATACCAACTCTGTTAGTAAAACTATGTTCAAGGAAGTATTCATGCTATGCCTTACGTCCAGACTATTCTTTCTCTGCTTGTACCCTCAAGACCTGAAAGCCACCCCCAAAGGTCTAGTACAATGGCTTTCAAACTGCGAGCGGTTGATGGACATCTTCCAAATGGGCTACAAAAGAAAAGCTGGACAACTGTTGCAAAGACTGAATTTGTTATGTGGGGTTCCAATAACAGTCTCTTTAAAGTATGCAAAAATTCTCCTTCCATTAGATTCAATGTCTGGTTTTTATTTGTTACGTACTAAGTGTATCTTACAGAACGGAAACATTGGTGCCAAATTATTTATTTTTTTAGGATGTGTGCTTATTATTCTATTTATTTGGAATGAAACCCAGCAAAAAGGAAGTTCTTTTCTTGTTAGGAACTTCATGTGGAAGCAAAGTTTTGACTGCAGCATCAGAGCCTCTCTTTTTGGCAGCACTAGTAGGGCAAGTTCATTCCAGTTAGGCATTTTTATTGTTACATTTTATAACTATCTCACTTGCTGGCTAACAACATGGAAGTATCTTTAGGTATTCATTGATGATTAGAAAAAGTTCCAATTTAATACACAGAAACCCAATGCTGAGATACCAATGCTGGCACTCTGCTATTCTATTCTAACTATTCTTCCAGAAGGCTGGGAGAACAAGTTTGATGAAATATTTAAAATCAACACTCCAATCTCTTCAACCAATATGGACATAGAAAACAACTAGCTGGCATTTGAAGAGAGATTTAAACATTTATGAATATAATTAATTCCTATAAAAATAAGCAATTTTTTTAAAATATCCATTCCAGCATTCAATATTTTTAAGGGCACTTAATTGATTTCTTTTGCTTTTTTTAATATGAAAAGCTCAACACGAAGGGCAGTGATCATTATAGCTCCTTTTTATTGCTGTTGGTGGGACAGGATTGATATCACTTCCTTACAGAGCATCTTGGCTTGAGAAAACATGAAAAAAAGATCTGGCCCAATGACATCACCTATGTAAAGATTTTATAGCACTGAGGTGAATGAAAGCCTTTTCTTGCATACACTTGTACTGTACAGTTGATGTCACAAGACACTCGAGCAATAATGAAATGATTCATACTGCAACCTCTGGTTGATTCACCCTGCAGAGACTCAGTAAAATGCTGAGTCTCATCATACTTACAGAATTTGGTGTGGCTTAGCTGATTACCCTGGGGCAAGGCATACAAAAATTTAAAATTATGTTTAAAAAAACCACAACATACCATCATATGTTAAGAAACTTTTTTTTTTTTAAGAAACATCCTCTGAAAAAAATCAAAATCAAGCTCTGGAAGAAATTTTGATTAAGTAGACCAAAATCTGACAAGTATTAGTTTATGTTCCCTTTTGTCTCCCAGAAATGCAAAATTCTAAGTAACACCATAAGAAACTGATTTCTTACCACGATAATGTTTCCCTACAGCACAACGGAGATTAACCCATCTCTTCATAAAGTAGGCAGTAACGTGAAAACTGTTGGCTGCAACATAAAACAAAGGGATAATGATGAGTGTAAGGGTATCTTGGGCATTCAGGTCTCAAAGTGTTGCACATCTGTGAAGACAGGATTGAGAGAAAGCAGCAGCAGTTCAAAAATACAAAAGAAAATGTAACTTTAAAGGAATATTTTTAAAAAGAAACTGCTCATACTAAAGTCTCAAGAAATTAGTATCTGAAACAGGAGAAAAATCTAAACAAATTACTAACCACCAAGTTCTGGTAGCTAACCACAGAAATAAAGTTAAATCAATTAATTGATGAGAGATGTCATCCGCTTAATAGCCTAGTGTCATGGTCACTAGTCCAACAGGCTAGAGTCCTGTTCACTATGATGTTTTCATACATATTTCTACAAGAACACTACCGATGACCAGATACTTAACTGCCTTCTAGAGAAAGGTGACATACTCAAAGTTGATAGAAAAACCACTGGCTTAAAAAAAACCCTACCACAAACAAACATGAAAGGTCTTAATTATCTGCAATCTCATTGAATTAAGTTAGAAATGCATACATGTAAACTCCTCAATATCTACAAGTAGACAGAGCTAGCCTGGCTGACCCAGCAGATACCTGTAATATACAGAGAGGCTTCTTCAGTTTCTATTCCTGAGAACGACAGAAATCCTTGTGCACCAGGAGGGTAAGAAAAGAAGAGAAGGGATTATATATTACGGCAAAGAGACTATTAGACTACAGCTAAGGAAATCAGCTTTTACTTTTGTTCTACTTAAATTCCCAAATGACCTTGAGTTAATCAGTTAGGACTTGATTCATAAAGGTATTTAGCAACCTAACTCCCACTGAAATTGAAAGAAGTTAGCATCTGTGACTCCTCCTCCATAGTCTCTCTGTACACCTCACTAAAATGAACATGCAAAAGAGGGTACTTCCCCTAACTCTGATGCGTTTTGCAAGACTGAAATTATTGCTGCTTCCAATTCCAGTCAGATACCCTAGGTGCAATTACCACAGAAAAGTTAGAAAAAACAAGCGCTACTGCCGTTCTTATAATCTAACAATTTAAAAAGAATTAAGGCAAGCTTGCTTGTTCCAGTCTCAATCTCTACTGAGCAAATGCCAAGGCCTACCTTATTTCTAAGCGTAAGCCCCAAAATGCATGTCCTCCTCTGCACATGTCTACATAGTCCACAACTCTCCTACTTGTACAAGATCTCCAAGCAACTCACCATCAAGTGCTGTTCAGCATCACCTCTCATTAAGAAGTATAGTTATTGATCACAATCAATCCCTTTGAAATTTATCAGTCATCTTTCTTCCTTCCCCTCAGGAAGATACCTAAAATTTGACTTCCCTTTAGAGATCAAG
This sequence comes from Phaethon aethereus, assembly GCF_964289735.1. NCBI lineage: Eukaryota > Metazoa > Chordata > Aves > Phaethontiformes > Phaethontidae > Phaethon > Phaethon aethereus. Next base: position 123,777,114 of record NC_138576.1, read on the forward strand.
TCAAGATGTGACAAGTTGAACCATCCCTTAAAAATGATGAGCTCTAGAGAAAAATTTGGATGTAATCCACCAGCTTTATTAACTGTATATTTACGAGCACAATTAAGGAAAATTACTTTTAGCTATTTCCAGTTTGGCATTCACAATTCTTCAGCACTGTTAGTAAGGTTAGCCAAATCAAGGAATTTTCCCTGTATAGAAATAAGTTATTAGTGTGATAACAGCGTCTTCCACTGTAAGCTCCGTAACACTGAGAAAGTAACATTCATAAAAGTACAACTTTGCAAACAAACCTTCAACCAGAGAGTAAATATTATTAAAGGAGTCTTTCTACCTCCCTGTGACTGCAATATTCCAAATATATTTTTCTTGAGAAGATCTTAAAATGAGGAAGTATGAATCTTTTGCTTTTCACAGAGAAGAGCAAGATACTTCATTCCCGAAATTCTTTTATGAATCCATGACATGTACATCTGTTTATTTTTTTTGCTAGCCTGGTATTCTCCAAGAGGTTAAGTGTTTAATCATATTTGATTGACTAATGGCCTGAACAAAGTTTCAAACTCCTCCTAAAGGCCCTTAATTCAGCTAGTTACTGTTCTCTGGAAGAGAATGCCTACCTCAAATCTAAAAAAATAAATAATTAAGAGATCAAGACACTTCTACACTATTTTTGCAGTGTCAGCTCAAGTCTGAAAATCTTATAAGGCCTTCACAGTGACTTGTTTTCAGTTGCACCTGAGCTAACAAGCTCAGCCCAGAGGGACTAGCAATAGAAAAGAAATTTAGTTTCCATGACTATTTACTACTTGACTTGGCTGAAAAAGCCTGAACAAGCCTGAACAGATGATTTGCTGTTACTTATTGCTAACTGTGGAAAAATTTTGAGATGCGTTACATTCAAGATACTGATATTTTGAAAGCATCACACAGCTACGCTCATCAAATGTTTTTAAACCCTCTCGTATGTGACATCTGATCTAATCCACAGTCAGCTGGAGCTTGCAAGACTTCCCTAGTTTTAAAGTTGCCAGTTACTACAGAACTATAAAAACTGTGATATCCTCTTTCTGCTTCCTTTGAGAGAAATATATTATCCAATTAACCATCCTGCTTCATGAAATAGGAAACTAAAAAATAAGCCCCACAAGAAAACCTTCTTATCTGACAACCTCATGCCCCTTGCAGCTTTTTAAACTTTCTACACAGTTACTCAGCATGAGTCTAAGTCTGTTCTCAATTCCAGACTTGTCCACCATCAGCACTGTTTATATACTAGCATATACTAATGTTGGCTTTGGGCAAGCTGTGGATTACGCTCCAGGGAAGATGGCTAGTGTATCCTCAGCAAGGACCAACAGCTGCTGTTCACAATATCTGGAAGGCCAGACCAAGTGATATGTACCAAATGATCCAGCACTAACTCCTTTTAAGCACACCACAGAAGTTTTAACCTCGAGCTGCAAACACTGTTTTGCAGCCACTAATATAGAGAGAAATTTCACTGATCTTAGGCTCAACAAACCCACTTGGCTCAATCTTCAATTTCCTCTTCACCATGCAGTGTAGACAAAGCTCCATTTGTAGATTACCAACAAAGAAGCAGAAATAAAATTATTGTTAGTCATTTGGGGTTTTTCTTACTTCAATACTGTGCACCTAAATCACCAGATCCAGGTTACAAAAACAAACAAGAAAAAAAAAAAAAGAAAAACCAAACAAAAAAAACCTCCACCGCAAACCCTGAAACTCAAAGTGACAGAATAAAAGTATTTCTAGAAGAAACACAGTCTAGTTTCAGCTGAAATACACACCAGTGAGTGCTGTCTTTTAAGGGAAGGGTAATTTGCCCTGCTTGCTGTATTTCATAGTCCCACGACACCAAGGGGAAGTATCAGACACTGACTCTTTACTGTAAGACTATCCAGCAACACTTGTTTTCCAAAGCAGTCACAGCCAAGCTGCCTTGCGCTTCCAGAAGGCTGCCAAGAAGAGGCTGTGGTACAGCGTGGAGCAGTGGGAAGCCCTCTCCCACGGCTATTACGGACCATTCATCTGGGAGCCTGGGAAAATGCCTCTGAGCTGCTGAGTTATCTGGAGCAGCCTGGCAGGTGTTCACTTCCCAGTGCAATCTGGCACCTGCATGGCTCTAACTAAATTCAGTCAAGTCTCTCCAAAGCCACAGTACACGCTTAAGAAGGCCAGTTGCCCCCCAAACATTTCTGTATCTGACGGGCACCTACTTCTCATCGCACAGTATTTTTATATCACCTTTAAAAAAACCCCACCTATTTTTCCTCCCAGCCTAGACATTTCACACTTCTGACAGGTTGTTCTGGATTAGGACTGCCTCTATGTTTGGAAAGTAACAACAAAGTAAACCATTGCAACACACAGATATTAAAAAAATAAGAGGATAAATTTCTTATGTTACAATGTGAAAATAAATACGTAAGTGCATTAGACTTTCTGACATACTATATTGTACATTTAAAAATCTACATTTTGCTTATGCTAGATTAATTATTTCACACAGATTAAGCTATACTAGTAATAATGTTTACAGTATATAGAGCTTTTCATCTTCAAAGTGCTCTACAGACATATTATTACACTGCTTTTTAGAAGTCATATTTCTTCACTTAAAATTATTCACCACCAAATCCAAATTCCTGATCAGTTGTAAACAAAAAGGGAACCTTTTATTCTAAACCTACTGTTAACCATGCAGTTTTCCTTCCCCAAAACAAATGTACATGTTCATAGTGTGTGCTCCAGAGTAGGTCGCCATTTCTAATTTAGAAGTGATTCAAAATCAAACGTTGGCATGTAAGTTTAAGTCAAAGTCTAGGACAGACCAGGGACAGCGGATGCAAGTCAGCAGATACAAAAAGCTAGTTTTCCTGCCCCTTTTCTGGTGTTCAGAATAGCTACAGAGTTTCTGTATAATCTCAGACACATACACCACCACCCCTCCAAACCAACCAACTTCAGTTAATGATAACAAGCATCTTCACCTAGTGCAAATTTTTATACACCAAATAGTGGGTTTCCGAACAACTTAGCTCAGGTTGACATCCATTTCTTCCATCCATTCTGTCTTCAGTTCAAAGAATTTTTAAACTATTTTTTAAAATTGTAATTATTTCAAGGGATATCACAAGCAAGGACACAGGAAAATACGTAATGATCAACATAAAATAAAGCCCATAAACTTAAAAAAAAAGTTTAATATCTAAGGAGAAACATTCAGGCCATTGAATTTATATACATGAAGTATGGACTTAGGAAAACAAAAAAAGACTTGGGTGCTGTATTGAGTGAGTAAGTCTTGCTGCAGGGTCTGATCTTGCAAACTCTTATACCTGCAAATAAATTCAGTGATGTAATTTGCCTCTGTCTTTTTCCAGGGTGCATTACAGTCAGCTTAAACCAAGTATAGACAAAAACAGATTACTGATTTTTTTTCTCCTTACTCTTTCACAATTTTATAAGTATTAGTGCTATTCTTCTATCTGCTAAATCTTCTGAACACAGGCCAGTTGCCAACACAAACAGGTGAGAGATCTATCCCATCAAGGATGTAGGGACAAGACTTAGTTCCTGTCAGGGAGCAAGGTCCCTGACTAGAAGACAGATATTAACCTTTAAATGAGCTTGATCAAGATAGGATGAGATATGCCTAGTAGAATCCTCTCTGCTATCAAAACATTGATAGCTGGACATGGCACACTGTCTAAAACCTTCAGAATGAGAGCCATTAACAGTGAAACTGGACTCAGCAATTTTATGAAATCAAACAGCAGGGTTGTAGGACTCTCTTCTAGCAGGAGAGGTGCAGAATTCACTCTGCAATCAGAACGGTAGTGACCAAATTGGATCCAGGAGAAGGCGTTTCTTAGCCTGCTTGTCTTGGGTATTCTGGAGGAAAGAACTGAGAAAACAAGCATGTATGAGACCATCTGGCTGCAAGATGAGAAATACACCTGATGAAGGTCCTGAGAACATGCCAGCTCTGAAGGAAAAAGACCATCTTCCCCTCATTAATACTTGAGATGGAGAGGCAGGCTGATCCAGTCCTGGAAAACAGCTCTTAAGATACAGTCTCTCGAAACCCATCCATAATGTATAAGCAATAATAGCTAGCACCACCTGCTAATGCGTTCAAGTAGATAAACATAGAGCAGTATATTTGATGGTCAGTGTACCATTACCACAGACAATTCTAATAGGAGACAAGATTTGATTTCAGCCGTTTGTTGATCTCAGATTCAATGACCATATTATTAATTGCATGTGATGGGCTTTAACATATGAACAGAATGCTATTTATGAATCCTCACTGACTTGAGCATATAAACTGTATTCCAGAGGAAGCCACGTGCCTGGACTCCTTTAGCCACTGGAACGAGCCTGACAGCTGAGAGGAAGGCTGAGAAAGGCACCCATCTCTACCAGCCAAAAGGCAGAGAGAACTGGAAAACAAACTCTGTGGTAAACACTGTCTGACCAGTCAGCAGCAGCAGCAGCAGCATCTAAAGTCTCTTCGAAGTGGTTATATCACCATGAAGAGCGGCTTAGTTAAAAACTGTCTGATGCCACATTTCCACATCAAGCCAAGTATCTCCTCCAAACTGGCCAGACACAGCTGTATTCAAATGGAGCAATGTCACTCACTCACATCACTGAATTCCTTGCAGTAATAAAAGGTAGATTCTAGCTAAAATGAAACACAGACACTGTGGTGGTGACAAGTTTGACTTCCAGGGCACTAGGGAATGCATACAGTCGCCTTTAAAGCACAGGCCTCTTTCAGGCTGAAAGCCTGTCTCTGTGTTTTTTAACTTGAGAGTATCCACGAGCTTCCTGAAATGTTTTGATGCCATGAAATACTTGAAAAGGAGGATTTTGTACTTTAAATGTCAAGAATCTCTACAAAGCAAGGTCTCTTCTAGCACAGAAACTCAACCAAAAATTCTGAAAGGCTTATTTCCACATAACAGACAGAACTTACAGTTCATTGGAACAACACTGTCACAGGTGACAATACTACAATGCTGAAAGACTTTCAAATGAAGTCAATCAAATCCTTCACACATTTCCAGGCTCTATGTTTTTCCCCCTGGTAATAGGAAATAACTTCTGCAAAACTTCTTCCCCGAGAGAAAAGGGTTTTAACCCTACAGCTCCCACAGCTGACAAGACTTTCATCTTCTACGAATAACAAGGTCCCTAGGCAAAGGTCACTAAAAATGTCAGGAATATATTGTATCACATGACTACAAAACTTGTGGGTTTGGTGAAAAAAGCCTGACAAGTCTGCCACTGGAGACATGATGGCAGACAATGAGAGGGAAAGAAAAGCTAGTAGCAGGTATCTTCAGCACAACTTTAAAAAGATGGCATGAGTGTGAAAAGCTAGTTTTTTCAAAGCCTATCCTGATGTATAGCAGTAATTAATGTTCTTGTCTGTCTTCTTTGAGGAGTCCTGTTAGGATAGCCCAGTGGAGCTAAGCAGTAGGTGTTGATGGTCATGACTCCTCTTTTCTTCTACCCTATCATCTAGGGAAAACTTCAAAAGAAAGTGAGTTCTAAAAGACACGTGTGGACTTGAACCAACAAGCGCTTCACGTTGTTGTCCGAACAGAGCAAGTTGTGCCAGAGGTTCCTGGGTTTTTGTTTTTTCATGCAACAGACTTAGGTTTATAACAACTCAGAATATAAGGAAATTCTGGAGCATCGCAAATAGGTGGAAGGTCACTACAATGGAGCCTTCTGTATTTTCTCTTTTTAAATGCTGACAAATAGACCGTAATTAAGTCAGCTGCTGAAAGGCTCTATTTCCAAATAAGTCTCAATCTCCTTCTGCTCTCACACAAAGTGGATACCACCAAAGAGACCAAGAACAACCCATGATTGTGATCATCTGCTCAGTGCCACTCAGCTCTAGCAGTGAAGCAGGTGCTGGCTGTGGTACAAAGAGCTGGAAACTGACTGCAAAATGGTTTGTAAACAACTGCTCACTTCAGTTTACTCAAGAATACAGTGTTATAAAGGACCACCTGAATTAAGCAGCTCAGCATCTTGCAGTTTCTGGCATCAGTGTAACAGATAATAAGTACAAAAAAAGTACACAAAACATCGCCTTTCTCCATATTAAATACCAAATCTAAGGTCTTTTATACAAAAGACCAAAAACCATGAACCTGTCCTGTGCCATGGGAGGAAAACAGAAAAGGAACAGACAGGCATTGCCCATATCCTGTGATCCACATGTGTGGCACAAAAAAACCCAACCTAAATATCTTTATTAAAAGAATAAGAGAAAAATACTCTGTAAACAAATACAAGACTGTCACCTTCTATCCTCTCTAAAGCAAGCCTTGTAATTTAAACAACTTTGTTTTCCATTATTTTTATAGTGAGTATTTCACAGGTTGAATGCTTCTCTCTGAATAAATGTAATTTGCTCTGCATTAGGATATCTCTTATCTGTTTGAAGTTGATGGAATATATCAAGTCCTGTTTATGCCCACAATGCATATTCAAGATTGCACTGGACTTTTTTCCTCCTCTTTTCAATTAAAAGTCTTTCTTATTTGCTACACTACTAAATGTTTATTTACTTCTATATGTTTTTAATACATTAAAGCCCAGGCCCTGCAAAGCTTTGCTGGTGTAGTTTTGTTTATGGTCTGTCACTTGTGCCTTTGTAGTCAATAGAAATACTCAGTGTGTAATAAATACAACATACCTAGTACCTTCAATGGTGAATCAAATGCACATAACTGCTCTCACTGAACTACTTATGCAAAGAAAGTACGCATAACTTTTTTTCAGGAATTGGCCCTCCATCTCTATCTGGTCAGATTTCTGTAAAGCCTTATAAAAATCTTCCAAATATACATAAACCCACAAAAATGTTTGCAGTTTTAAAAGCTGTATTTTCTCTCTACCTTTATCATATGACAATGAAACTTAGGAACAAAAGAACAAAGGAAAGTATTATTGTGTAATATGGTAACATGGAGAGTTTAAAAGAAATTCCTATTCATATTTAACCATGAAATTACACCCGCAATTACTTCCAGTTATAACGAAAATAGAAAGGACTTCAGTGTTCAACACACAGCTATAATGATTTTTTTTTTTTTAAATGTAATGACAATTTTTGTTTTTCTTGGACTGCTGGTGATAGTTTGTGGACTTTTATATTGAGACTTTCAGGGAATGCAAGGGTTAAAGATGTGTAAAACAGATTTTCTCACAGTTTAGAGAGAGCAAAACAACACATTTAGGAAACCAGGCAGCTAAAAGGTCAAAACGTTACACTTCCAGGTCAAACTTCTGGTTGCAATTAAGTAAATTCCTCTAAACATTTCTAGGGAAATCATATTTCTTTTAGGTTTTATTTCAAATCCCTATTCTTTCTTGCTTACATTGTAACCAAAACAATATTGCTCTCTTTAGAAACATTTAATAGAGAGTACTTACTTTCCTTTTTTTTTTTTTTAAAGGAACCTGAAAGTTCATCTCAAAATAAAAATCAAATCCTCATGTTTTTCCATCTCATTTAATATATAGTTGAATGTAAAATGTAAAAAGAAGCTATCAAACATGGTTAATTTTTTAAAATTAGTCTTTCTTTTCCCATTAGAAATCATATTTCCCTTTTCATCCACTTGATTTGTATTTTCATAGTAGGGTTTGGTTCATGTTTTCTGGGTTTTTTACTAAATCAAGCTATTTTCCTCCTACCATACAGTTACCCGAAAACCCCGGACACTGACAATGGTCATGATGTAAACATACCAACAATCCCATAACTCCTATCACTGCCCAACGAGACTACTCAGGTCTAAAATCGTAGAATCTCTGCCCCAGTAACACACATAGATTTTCAGAGTTTTTTTCAGAAGTCCCAAACACACAGCCACCACGGCTGCACACAGACACAGCATTCTCCGCACATGGGTAACAAGCACAACAGAAATGCAGTGTATGTGGTTTCTGTAACACACGAGAGGTAGACCTGGTATTCATCTAAACAACGCAGCCCACTATGTATATTAGGAAGTGATATGTGCAATCACATGTACCCAAGCTGAAAAAGTTAAATCCTAAAGCTGTATTCATTCTACACTAAAACACAAAAGATATGACCAGATTCAGACATCATTTGCAAACGCTTTACTTCAGCAGAACACACGTATTACACTAGAAGAGGATGACTCCTGTACTTTATCTGTAGCGTATTCCAAGCAGCACGGTCTTCAAGCTATCCCACACACATATTTGTAAAAGTCAGACAGCTAAGGAAAGTCAGGTCTATCATACTGACCAAATAATTTCTTCTCTGGTAGGTCACACATTTCAACACATGGGATTTAAGCATCCATTAAATGCAGACCACAGAATCTATAAAATGCTTCTAGCAGAAATACTATTTGCCATGTTCACAAAGGATGAGAGAAGATAATTTAAAGTCAAACCTATTCTTTTGAAAATTTCAACAGAAACAGTGAGCACAAAAAAAAAAACACCACCCCCCCCAAAAAACCACCCCACACCAAAACCAAAAACCCAAAGCTATCTGCTGCTTGTTCCAACTGTGCCTACTGCTTAAACGGGTCCAAAGAAGCTGTACGCCAGTATCCTATCCTCTGTATCCCTGCTTCTAAGTTACTAGAGAAGGCTTAAAAAAAAACCCTATACAGAGCACACAAGAAAGAGCACCTTCAAGAAGAACAGATGTTGGAAAAAAGAATCAGGCAGTCAAATAAGAAACAGTAAGTGCTTAGGGACACATTTTCAAAATCACTCCATGTGGATTCCAAAAATGCTGAATTCCCACTTGGGACAAACAGATGCTAAGGGCTCTTTCAAAAGGTTCATCTATGTTCTCTGGCCTAGATGAGAGTCATTTTGATATTCTCAAGAAAATATCAAATCAGAAATTAAAGGTGGGGTTCATCTTGCCTAACCTGCAACATCTGCATCAAACCAGTATTCTAAATTTCATTTTTAACTGATAGAGATTAATTGCCTATTAACTCCTATCCAGCTTTGATAAACTGAAAGAGGAAACATAATTCCACTTTTTACCTAACTATATAATGAAAACTCCAAAGATAAACTTTAAATTTGCATAAACATGTGTCTTTGCATAAACTGAAGTACTAACAGCAAAATTACTATGCAGATCTAGTTGGATGCTCTACAAAGACCTTTATAGCTTATACAGGTATACAAGAGAGTAGCTGTCAACATTTGTGCATGCAAACGCACTTTTTGCACACACACATACTTAAGAGTAATTTTCATAAATTATTTTCTTTTCATAAAAAATATATGGAAACAAGAGACAAACAAAAGATGGAAACAAGATGGAAGCAAGAGAAAGAAACAGAATGAATTAAAGCAGATATGAACACTTTACATTAGAAGTCAAGGCTGTTAAAACCAATACCAAATTCTTTTCGCAAAAATACACCAAATAAAACAACTCCCCTGTTGTTTTGAATAAATTATATTTCTTTTCAATACAATACTAACTAAATAAAACACTGTATTAAGGGTATCTTTAAAATACACTATTTCATTTCCTATCCAAGACCATAAATAACTTCAGATGGGAGCTGCAACTAGGGAAGAAGTAAAATAAGGAGAGCACATTCATCCCACCTGGTGCTGCAGCTGCACATGTCCCATGAAAGACAGAGATAGCAATTGCTAAAGTCTCTGCAAATATCGGTGTAATAACAGGAAGACAAAGGTGGATCCTTCAATCTAGAAAGTGCAGAACTTTCTCTGACAATCTTTGAAACACACCAACTCTCTCTGACACATTAATGAGTTTGCAGTTTATAGCGCCGGCTTTTTCCAGAAAAGTACGATGATAAGAAAGGCCACACCGGGTAAGATCAAAGGTCGATATAGCTAAGTGAACTGCATGTGAAAGTCGCTATAAATGGCTACAAGGGAAGACTAAATACAAGAGCAAAGTGCATGTGGCTATTTCCCCAATACTCCCCCAGACTCCAAGCTCTTTCAGCTCAGGCCGTTATTGAACCAAAGGAGATTTCTGTGAATTCTGTACCCTCCCCTGATTACTCTCCCATATTCTTGTCCAGTTCTGTGGACTCCGTGTAAGCTTTTATCATACCAATTATCCTTTGGCAAAGAGTTCCACAGTTCTGCTCACTACCATGGCGATTCAAATACCTCCATCTGATGCCCTCTGGTTCTCAAATTGGAAGAGAAGAAGAGAAGAAATTATTTTGTAGATCTGTCTTGCATTCTCCCTAATTCATGTATTTTCCAGGCTGAAGACTCCTAGCATAATTAACTGTTCCCTATATTTCATCTGTTCCCTGTATTGCATTTCCTCATCTTGGACCATCTTTATTGCCCTTCTGGGAGTTTCTCCCAATTCTATTATATCATAATCTAAGGTAAGGAAAAAAAAAAAAATCACTAAAAAGAAAATACCCAAACAGTGCGTAACTATGGGATTTTTTGTTCTTGTCAAATATTTTCTACACTGAGAAAAGAACAAAAAAAAATTTCAGAAGCTATCAAATAAATATAAAATAAATATATAACTAAATTATCTGGTATAAAAATATCAGAAGATATAACCTTGATCTTCTAGAAGAAAAATGTTTTGGTGAAAAAAAGATGCCTTTATTCCCTATTAGCTGGCTGTAAAAAAATGGAACAAAGTAATCTAAAGCCGATACAGGAAATATTAAGTACAAGATGCTAATCAAAACATTTTTCATAAGTTATTGCATAAGTTACTGCATACCTCAGGGAGCTATGAGGCTCTGTTGTCACAGACAGATGAATGTAAGTTTAAAGTTCACAAAGAACTGCAGGACTTGGCCACAAATCATAAAGGAGTCCATTGTAAAGAAGCTGCAATATAATTCTTTTGAGAGACAGAAATTACAATGTGCAACTGCAAACATCAAAGTTAATTTAAAAGACTTCTGTGCTTCTCAGTCCCCTGTGGTAGCTTATCTGCCATAGCTTACTTTCCCTCCAGTTGTGCCTATCAAATTTTTGTGGAGTTGCTCTTTAAGTAAGGTAGGTGAAATTATTCTAGTTAAAACCAAACAAAACACAGTTTCACAGCAGAAAAGTAAGAGTTAAGAGCTGCAACGGTGGGAAGAAATCAGTTTTGCTGCGACAGGATTGTAAGATGGAACATATGCTACAAACATCTTACATATTTCATGTTCTACAGTAATAGTGAACACTCCTAAAGAAAACGAGGGCAGTCTGAAAAGGATGTTTTCCTTAAAAACATCATAATGTTCAAATTGAAACGCAAGGCCAAAACAGTTCGGAATATTTACTATCGTGATTTATTGTGTATTTTTTGTGTGCTTACAGGAGCCAAAGTGTTTCATAAGCAACAGAACAGAAATGTATTCTCTTATGAAACTGCATCTTATGCATTTTTTTATATTAAATAAGACATGAACTTTGACTCCAGATCTTTGTAAGGCTGAACTATTCATAATAGCACTTGTACTTCTTTCAGTTTCTCATTTTAGTAAGCTTATCAGAAGTTAATGTCTGAAAATTTAATGTCTGAGACTTCTACCTGTTAATAAAGTTCAATCACGTTTGCAAAAACCAGCTGGGGGAAAAGATAGATAACAGACAGACACACACAGAGAAAACATGATCACTAAGTCCCATTTCCTTAGAAAACTAGGTTAAAAACATTTTTTAAAATATACACAATCCCAAAGAATGCAGATAAAATCAAGCTGGGAGCTCATTGTGCCATGTGACAGCATGCTCTCTAATTATTTTCACTGTAGAAGAGACTGTAAAAAGATCTGAAATCAGAGCAAAAATGTTCCACCTTCAAGCCAAGAAAAACAACAAGGATGCTAGGGAAGGAATGAGAAGAGATCTGAAAATTACATGTAGGATAAACATAGTTAACTTGTCCCCCCCGCCTTCCCTCAAGAGGGGGGGAAGAAGGTCAATTTACAAGATACCTTCTTCCTTCCTTCCATTTCTACCAGCCATATTTTCTTTCCACATCCTCCTTTTTGTTTCCTCTGTGCCCATGTAAACTTTGCCTTCTTCCTTCATTTTCCACAGTCCTCCCTTTGTCATTCTCTTGTATTTAATATCTACACTCAGTCCTCATTATAGCCTCTAGTTACTTAATTCTTATTGCTCTTAATCAAAAACAGCCGCCTTCTATGGAACATGAAAAAACAGGCTCTGCTTTTACCTTATTTAAGTCTACAGTGGGTGAGCATTATCACACAGTAAGATGCTTAACATCACTAAAAACAAGTATGTGATACTCAGTAGTGCAAGTGGTGCAAAGTGAAAACGTATGGCGCATATATAGAAAAACGTAAGTTCTAACTGTAAATATCTGTAAAGTGAAGTAATGGGTTGGGATTTTTTTAATGAACAAGAGAAATTCATTAACACATGGGTTTTGTTATTGGATGGCTTATATTCTTTAACCATACCTGATCAATGCCCTTCTTGCATGATTTTGGCCATGAAAATTGGATGCAGGCAGAATTAAACCTTTGAAAATCCACCCTATTTTAATTTTCTCTTAAAAAATAAAACAACCCAAAATCAAACATGTTTGGACATTAATTAAACACAGGAAACAGAGTTTATACCAAAGCCTATATCGAAAGACTAAATTAAAGCTTACTTTGGCAAATTGTTCATACTGGTCATTTGGGAGGGGTGGGGAAATGGTTCAGACAGAAGGAAGAATAGGAAGAACTTGCTTGTCTTGGCTACTTTCTCTCATTTTTCCATTCTTTCTTTCTTTCTACTCCTGTGTGTAACACCCACAGATTTCCTAACGAGATGGTATGCGACCCACCACACACTGCTGTGTGGGTGTAACTTAAATGAAAAAGAAGTGTATATTAACAAGTAACATGCATGGATATTTATATTATGTGCCACAAAACTGAAAGGTGGTATTAAATAATCTTAATATAACATTAATATTAAAAAGAAATTGTGATAGGTGAAATCTTGCTGTTCAAAATAGGCATGGTAGCCAGTTTAACAGCAGCCTTCTCTGCTCAACAGAGCAGACCTAAAGAGCAGGATGAGATCAAAGGAAGGTAGCTTGGCTTCCCTTTCTGATGAAAATCCTAATACAACATGTATTGATATTAGAGGTAGCCTAAAATCCTACTAATACTGGTCTAATAATTCTGAGTCTAATAAATTTTGAATACATCCTGCAATGTGGAGAGCAAACTAATTAAAATTGACCTGAAAAGATGTGAGTTCAAATGGGGTGGAATCCTGGCCTGTGATATTTGTAGTAGTAAATAACCAGCTAATAAGCATCTTAATGTTTCTTCTATACATAGACTCTTACTTCCAATAGCGGGGGGTTTCAGCAGTGAAACTCTAGACACAGACTTGCGTAACTTCGAGCAAAAGAAACCACATTCAGTTTGAAGAGCTCAAAACCTTTTAATAACCTCCAAATGCAACAATAGCTGCAAGCTTAAACATTTCACCAGCAGCACCTACAGTATGCGTATGTAGTTAGCCACATACCGAGCTTGCGCATTTCTTTGTATACTACAAAACACTGTAAGCCAAACACAGGCCAGCTATCTTGCACTCCATCTGTTTGTGAAAAAACACAAAAACATATCTTTGTAGTCTACAAACAGAACCTGTGATCCTAGAGAGGAAGGCAAAATACAAAAGGGTTTGGAGCCACACTTCAGGGATGATTACTGCTGAAGGCTATTAGACTTGTGGCTCGCCTGAAAGGGTCAGTCCCTTAGAGATAGGTCCCAGTTACTCCGGTGAACACCCACCTATTCTGTTATTTACTTCTCAGGTAAGAACAGACTTGAATGTAACTTGAATAAACTTGATTCCTGGACTTGAACAAAGCACTCCTTTCTTACAAATTACAGCCCTCAGCAAAGCAGGCGGAAAGAAGAGGAAAGAGATAGACCTGGAAATTAAGTTCAACATGACTGTTCGTTATCACAGACTTTATTTCTTTAGTGTTAATTAATGACAGTGAGATTAACTGCAGACAACCGATGGAACAGTAATTCTGCCTCATCCAAAGTAAATATTCTTTAATCTAAAACTGTCACAGATATTACTGATGACCTCCTCAAATGCATATGCCCAAGTTTTTCATTTTCAGGAAATAAGGGGAAGAGTCAAGCAGAAGATCAGTTCACAACCCTGGGACAGCATGCCACTATTTTTACTGAAAAGTTCATGATATAACAGAAAATATAAGACCCTAAAATCTCACCAACACCCTCAAATTAGTGTTGCATCTGTCTGCATATATAAAAACAATTATCAGGTCTGGCAGTTTTATCCTACAAATCATTGGTTTTGAAAACCTGCTTTTTACTGAGGCAGGAAACTTTAAAAAATAAATAATAAAAAATATCACTTGGTAAAAGAAAACACAGAGAAACCTCAACAAATCTCAGAAATTCTGATCCCACCTTCTGTAACATCCCTCTGCTTTCATTGTAAGAAAATTCTGTTTGTTCACTCAAAACCAGAAAAGTACAGGGATCTGAAAGTTCATGTGCTTTACAAACATTAATAATATTTTAAAGGGATAAAATGTGGTTACAACTCACAAGGAAAAAAGGATTTGAAAATCCTTTAGTGTCCTGAAGCACTTTTTACTCATGCAGTATTGTGTTCTTGTGGGTGGAAAAAAACGTTCCTGTCGTGCCATAACAATCTGGCTCCCATACATGCTTAAAATTTTGCAATAAGAAGCCAACCATACAGTATTTAACCTCTTTTCTAAAAACACCTATTAATAATAGTGTTTAAAGCTGCAACCATCAACTAGAATTCTATAGGAATATACCTTTTCAGTAACTGAAAACGTTTTGAGAGGCAAAGAATTTGTTCCGAATTGGAACTGTTAATATAATATACATGGAATTAAAAAATTTGTATCAGTATACTGACTGCATATTGTAAGTATGCAATTCTTTTCATTGCAGAATTCATATTTCAGTAGAGATCCATTTCAATATATTTAAGGAAATGTGAGAAACCATAGCCAACACAGGGCTTTACTACTCCAGCCTTTATTTTCTGTGACAGAAAGTTTATAACATGCTCCAGGCTGGTAATAAAAAAAAAAAAGTCACTATTTCCTAAGAGGTATTTAAAAATAAATTACTTGTGTGATATAACACCAACAGATAAGTCTATCAGCTGTAAAACCCACCATGGTGACCAGAACAGCTAGTGAAAGAACTTGAAACAAAAATTGGCAAGCCGTTTAGCCCCAAAGCTGATCTAACATTAAAGCACAAGCTATAGCGCTTTAATATACTCTTATCTTTAGTTTAAAACATGCATGTATTGAAATTGCACTTATTAGGCTCACCACCCTCTCACAGACACAAAAAACACAAAAAATAATTAAAAAAAAGTTCCACTTGGGCAAATTCTCTTACTACTGTTCTCTTCTGCGCAATAGTTACTCCCAAGGTCATTGACACTACTGCCAAACCTGCAGTAACACAGGTGAAATGACAAATGTTGTTTATCACATCATAGCAACTTTTTAAGAATGAACAGATTATCAGAAGAGGGAGAAGTAAATATATTATTTCTAAATAAAAAACTTCTAAACTAAATGTTCAAGTGGAAAGGAGACTTAACAAACCAGCAAGATATCCATTAACGTTGGAGGACCCAGGATTACACCATTGATTCTTTTTCATTCTAGTGATAGGCTCTCATACTAATAGTACAAGTGTTATGTTCATTTTTCAATGACACAGAAAATTAAAACTCACTTCACTTTTTTCACTAACATAGCTGAAGTAATTTCAGACCCAAACACCGGCTATTTCAGGCCTACTAGCTTTCCCGATGGCAAATTTCTCATGGAAAAAATAAAGAACAGCAGTTAACACCATAATTTGTTGTAAAATAAAGTAAGATAAAGTAAGTAATTTATTTTACCGGTAAGAAACAAAGGACCACATGGTGCATGTTCCATTGATTTCCATTGACCACGTTGTTTAGGCACTTCCAAGTAGTGTTTGACCCTGGAAGCAACAACTTCTTCTAGCAGCATGCAGACCTCCTGAAAGAGTAATCATCGGCCTACTTAGATCTAAATTTACATACATTCCCACAGACACACAACAGAAATCAATACAAAAATCTCTCCCTTTCACAGAGAAAGTGAAAATGTTATCTGCCGATAAGTACTAATGTATTACATAGAGGCGAGAAGCACATAATTCAGGAAATTAATGGGAACAAGGTGGCAGGAGTTGGATCAAACAATTTTGCTACGAAACAAGAGAGGAAGTATATTTTTAAATTCCCACTTGGCAGATGAAATACATTATATGACAATACTAATCATTTTTGAACAGCAAATTAGTTTCATTTGTATGCAAAGCAGGAAAAAATACATGTTAAAAATGTATCACAACATTAGCTATTTAAGCAGAATATTATAAAAAAATCCTCCCAGGAACTGTCAACACACTATTTCTCTGCAAGAATTCTTATGACCCACAACAGGTATTTTGGTTCAAATTCAGTGTAATTCGGGGGGGGGGGGGGGGAAGACTCAGAGCTAATTAGGTCACAGCAACCTAATTTCTCTAATTCATTTTGATTTTTCTGCTCCTAAACATCACCATTCATATATTTCTAACTTTCTTCAACAAGCCACAATAAAAAACACATACAACTCAAGAAGAACAAACCCTTCAGCCAGAACAGCCATAGGGGGGGAAAAAAAAAGGAATAAAAGCGAAAAATTAATCTCTTTAATACCAGAATAAATTTTCAGATTAATATATACACACATCTTTGAGACTTTTCCCTCAATATTCTCATTTTTCATTGTGCATAACTATGTGCTCACTGAAACGATACTTTGTGGCACACAAAAATATCATTTTACCTTTTTACAGTGTTTGAACAATAGATAAAATTATATTACTACCATCTAAACTAAAATACCTGGGATTGATATTTACTTTTGATTAGTCTAGAAAGTATGCAGAGCAACAAATTTTTAAAGTATTGCTCTAAATGAAAGCAATGCATATATATTGGTCAACCACAAACAGTATTTTCTCCTTACAGTAAGAAATACATTTTCCTTTCTGCTTGAAGAGTACAATTATAAAATACTTTATCTACTTATTCTTCTGTTTAACTCATTAAAGTGATCTCATTACACATTCCTTCACAGGACTATGCATTCAGGTTAGAATGAAAAGGTCTAGAAAGCAGTGGAAACATAGTGTGCATTTGGTTCCCTCTGCAACAATAAAGATTAGCATAGACTTCCTTATTTTACAGGGAAAATATTGTAGTTGTTATGTTTATGGAAACATTATTTAAGCGGTTCTCCACAAAGAACTATATAGACCTACATTTAACAAAGCATAACCAAGAGCAGGCTTCAAGACAATCGTCTCTACGTACTTTCCACCACTAAAAAGAACTTGTAACCAAGACCTTGTATACGTGTATGGAGAGATCATAGCAATGACCTGAATAAAAATCAGTTAAAAGAAATGTTTCTCGAAGCACAAAGATAAAACTTGGACTTCGTTATGCCAGGGGAAGAGATAGGACAGGAAGGGCAGGGCAATTTGAAGGGTGGAGAGAAAAACTCCCAAATGCCTGAATTTGCATCTCACAGCAATCCCAAGATGATTCTATGTACAACGCATGTGACAGCAGCACACAAAGCGCAGTCTTTACAATGCCCAGCTAGACAATATGCACTGTATTTTCCTACACCAGCCTCATGTGTATGGGCATTCATTTAGTTCCTAGCCTGCTCTACATGACCCACGCTCCAGCAGGAGCTGGCAGCTGACAGGCCAGCGCTGCTCCCTTCTCCTGCCTGGGACTGCATTGTTGGGCTCCATTTGCTTCAAACAGCAGCCACCAACTTTCATCCAGGGTAAGCGGTGGACCACCAGAAAACGTGTTTGTCTTATGAGTGGTCTAAGAGGGATCTGCTTTTCCCACAGGCAGGCAAAGAGGCTGTACCACCATTAGTATTTGCCAGAATTTGGAAAAAACAAAAATGTAGAAAATTGCTTGTGATGGATATATAAAAGCTCTCATAAAAAAACAGCTAGGCATAATTTGCCTATAATGCCTTACTGACCTTTTTTTTCCCACTTTAACAAGGAGTCTGCATAGGACTTTCAGGAAGCAAACTCTGAAGCTATTGGAATCACCCCTCAGTTGTCAAAAATATGCAACCTTTGTACTTCACTCAAGATGTGCGGTCACAGAAATGTAATGAATGCTGCCCTGTCATGCCTCTTTATTAAATCAATCATGATCTAATTTCCTGAAGTTCGTATCTTTTATTTTGTCAGTCTTACAAAATACATTCTGAAAACACTTAAAAGTCAGATAACTGGGATAGTAAAACTGGTTGTAAATAGAAGGGGTAATGAGTATTCATTTAATCAGAAAAAAGTAGTCTAAAAAGATTCCACTTATTTTCTTCTTTCTCTGCTTAATAAAGCAAAAATGAAATGAACCGCATGCTGTTAAATATTCTGCTTTCACTCTCCCAGGATATTAATTTTTTGTTTCTTTTCATTTTATTTAAACATATTACTTTGAGACGTACAGGGATGCTCTGCAGTGACAAGTTAATTATGCCATTATTAGGAAAGCTATCTGCTGAAAATTACCGTAACAGAGACTTGCGGGAAAGTCCACAGGCATTTGAAACATGTCCTGCATTCGTTTTCAATAGGGAACTTCTCAAGTTCCCACGCAGAGCGAAATAGGGGAAGACTCCCGCCAGTAACTCATCACAAGACTGTAGCAGAAATCACACAGACTCTGAAGAAAGTTACATTCATAATTTTGCTGGTCACTGATGCACTGATTTTCCAAAATTTCATCTGATGTCAGGGTATACAAATGATAGACTTAAAAATAAAGATTGGGAGTTTCTTTTCATAAGATACAATGGTTCTACTACAGTTTATCATGCATCATCATTATGTTTTCTTGCACTCTCTAAATGCAAGATCATTCTTGGAAGGAGGAAAAAACAATTAATAGAAAGACATTTCACCAACAAGCTCTGCAAAAGTAATACTTGTCACAATCTGGTTTATATCACTCAGGATAATTTACAAACATTCATGAGAGATATGTTTTTAAAATTAAAAGTTAAGTCAGAAGAATCAAAACAGCATGCACACATGCATGTATGCACACATACAGAGTTTAAAACTTAAAAGGCAAATTGAAAGTGGTCATTAGTGACCCAAAAAGCACATATGGTTGACTTAGGGGTCCCACAGCAACCGTTGACAGTTAGGTATAACTAACAATATTCTTGTAACACTGGAAAATTCTGAACAGTTCAAGGCAATCCAACATCTTCCCTGCAGCCACATGCTTTTGAAGTAGAATTGATATTTGTTGTACCTCTTTCTCATGATCTGAAAACCAGCTGGTGTCTTTACTGGAGCCTTGAGGCAAAATATGAACATCCACCAAAACAGCAAAGTTCCCACACTGAAAAAAAAAAAAACAAAAAAACAAAGACCAAAAAAAAGTTAACTGTAGCTGCTAGGAAGCACATGTCAAGCAGACAAGGAGGTAAAGAATCAGGTAAGCATATGCATCTGATTCACAGATACAGCAGTCAGAACCTAAAACTGTGTAAGATTATGAAGTATGGAATTACAAATTTACCATTGTTTGTGGGCTTAATGAGAAACAAGAGCACCAGACATATCTTGGATAGCTCACTGAAAAGTTTAAATAATAACAAGAAGCACAAGTACGTGGAATTTTCTTCTATCTATATGCCACTTTTAAATCTGAGTTCAAGGAAATTTTAACATGTGTAAAGTTAGCACTTCCTTCACTAAACTCCCATCATTCTATTTGCTGAGCATTTAGTATCTTATTAGTTATCTAGTTTCCATTTTAAATTTATTAAGTCCCTAAAAACTCAGCCTCTATAGAAGTCTTTTCCTCTCTCCAAACTACCTAAAGAAAGAACAGTAAGTTTGAAGAACTTGTGGTAACTATCCAATACTCACTGACATCTGCCATTTGGCCGATACTATACTTTGAATGGTTAAATGATAATAAGGCTAACCTATTAATAAACACTATATATAGCTGTTAGGATGGTACAGGCTACATCCCAAGACATGAACTATTTCTCAAATTCCTTGATAGGCTTTAATTAAGGACAGCATGACATATGAGGCTTAATTATATTCTTTTGGCAGTACATCAGTCATTACAGTGATCATCTAATATAAGGAAGAGTGAACGGTGCAAACACATCTCCTTAGTTCCTTTGTGCACTACCTCACCCTAGCAAGAGAATACCGCCTCTTTTCATGCACAGAGGTACGCTGCATTACAAGCTAATGCCTTCCTTTTCTTCTACTGTAACACAGCACCAAACCTCACTCAGACATCCTTTAACTAAACAACTTGCAAAGTAAAAGCCAATTTCATCATTCTGTTTTGGCTGCTTGTGCCACACTTGTGATGCAATAAACTCACTCTTTGAGAAGACCGGACATGTGTGGTCATGGCAATTGCACATCCGGAATGTCTGATGGAATAGAAACAACATCCTGATTCCAGACAAATCTCAAATGCGTACATACAATCCAGCATTAGATTGGTCTCATTTCAAGTGGACATTGCAGTGCACACTTCCTGTCCTAAGTCTTTCTCTCCATATTTTCTCTTCACTGCCAAACATCTGCAAACCCCATGCCAGAATTCCAACTGCCAACAGAACTAGTTCTAGAAATAGTATGACACATATTTTTACACCATAGTTGTATATCACCTACTGTCTAAGAGGTACATCTATATTTTAGGCTTATGGTATAGCAGAAGTACAGAGAGTACCCTTAACTGTACAGTTAGTACAAAGAACAACAACATTTATCACCGATTTTATTAATCATGACAGCGTATTTGGTAATTAGAAATCTCTGGGTTTAGAAAACACTTAGATCTGTAAATTATCTGTGGGGAGAAGTATTTAAATAACAATTTAAATATAATTAAGATATAATTCATGACCAATATTGTATTGTAACTAGAATGCAAAAGTTTGGCAAATGAGACAGGCATTGTGAAATCATTTTGAAAAACTTAAGTTACTTATAGGTATCAGTCACTGAAACAGCAGAATGCTTTGATCTATTTTATCAAAAGGCTTCTCTTTCCTCCAGAGAACCAAGAATTACCAGATGGCTGCAACAGCAAACCTCTCCAAGCTTTAAATTGATGACAAAATATCTCTCAAAAATCTCTGGTGAATCATTAGTCAGCTCCAGCAAACTTTTGAGTTGACTACTGAACTTCAGAGTCAGCAGACACTGCGTATTATAGAAAGAGAAAGCCAGTAAATTATTCATGGTTCAGCACTTATAACAATGAACAAGTATTTGATACATCAAGAAAATTCAAATTATCAAATGCTACATGTTAACTGGCATCATTTTCTACTGACTACAGAAACTTTACATATAGATACAGATGGAAAGTATAGACCTGTCTTTCAAGGAGAGATAATGTTTGTAATTATTTTCTTTTTAATGACTATTTTGTCACATTCGCCAATCTTGAAACAACTGGAAGAAAGAAAATAATGAACCATATTCGAAACCATGTAATAGAACAGTTCAAAATTACCTTTAAAATATTACAAACAAATCAAAACTTGTAGTACTTCAAAGAGAAACATATACATGAATAATGCGTAAATCCATGTTACAGACAAGCTTTCCCAATGGAAGATTTCTCTCCCTCTCGAGTTTTGGAGCACTATTCTTATAGACAGCATACCTGGAACTATTCCAACATCCAAAATCCAACAGATTTGCCACTCAATTAGAATAGCTTTGGACAAGACACAAGGAAGCATAACTGTCACAGACAAAGAGGAATAAGGGGAGGAAAAGAATGCAAGCACCGATCTTTCTGGGTCCCTTCACCTTCTATTTTTCCCCAAGTCCTGAACATGATATAAGCAACAGTTCCCACGCAGGCTCCTTCGCGCTCTCAAATTATACAGTACATTGTATACCCTACATCTGCATTTGTACTTCACATGCCTTCACATGGTACAGCGTTATGTATGATAGTTACACTAAACAGCTCAATAGAGCTTTGCCTGCTCCAGCAGTGAAGGAAGAGCTCTCTGTACAGACTAAACTCCAATACAAATAACTGTGGGAAATTGAGAGAAATGGAAGAATGATGTACACTGTTTACGTTAACAGATTTGATGATCTTACAGAAGTTTCTAAATAATTTTTATTTTTATTCTGAAAACATGTAATTCCATGAAAATACTAGCTTTTACTAGGGGGAAATGAAGCATTTACAGTCATTGTGGCTGCAAGAAGCTATACCTAAAGTGCTGTAAACTGAAAGGCAAACAAAAATAACAGATTTTTTTAATATTACGTTTTCAACCTATCTCAAAATTTGCACTGGAAATTATTTTTAGAGGTGTAATTGTCAAAACTGAAACATAAACACCTGATTTGATAGGAAATACTTTTTTCAAGTATCACTAGTAGAACATTTCACTGAAAAATTAAAGACAGGGACAGATGCATCAATTTGATATCCTCCATAATTTTAGAATTCAAAACCTCTTAATTTTTACTGGCTGTTTTTTAATGTTAACATATTTACTCTAACAGTCTAATAACATTCAGTGTGTTATTAAACAAAGGGCTTTAAATGATCTCAGAATGTTGTTAGAGTATTGTTGTACAGTAATAGCATCTAATTCAGACCATATTTTCAGGAATCAAACTGTTTATACAAATACATCAAACACTTCATTGACTGCAAAAGGAAAAGATAAGCAGACATGTAATGTAAACAGAATGAATACCAACACAACGTGGTAAGTCAGTCAAGGAAAGTCATCTGCTCATAACCTGTTAATAACTTGGCCCAGGATAAGTGCATATTAGATAGTGGATTATCACCCCAAGTCCCCCAAAATGAGCAGAGAAATTAAAAAAAAAAAAGTACATCTTTACAATCAGAGGTCTCCTACACGGGTACTCTCATTTCTTTAAACTGCATCACTTAAATAGCATAAGAACAGTCATTCTAAACAAAAATACTTGGGATGCTGGGGATAAGCAAAGTGAGTTTGTATTCAGTTACATCATTCCAAATGTGCTATAACATTAAACCAGACAGGACTGAAGAGCCAGCCTCCCAAGACACATAGTAACGTTTCCCATTTCTGTGATTATTCTACAGATGCGAGCTGTAGGGTCAGAATTAATTGTAAAGGAAACATACAATAGTTTGGCTAGCTTTTGGGGGCAGGCTGGAAGGAGTAGAGCTGCAACTGTCACACTGTCTTTCACTTTCCAGAAGGGTACTTGCAAACATAGGGGACACCATCAGTGTAATAGTAGTAGTTAGCCTGAAGTCTGCTGTCTCTGCTTCAGACCAGAATGGTCTTTGTAGTACCAAAAGCTTGGGGAGTTTGTTATATTAACTCATCTACAGAAAGACAATGCCTTTGCCTATAAGCCTTGCTTTGTTTATGTTTTAAAGACAATTTTGAACCACATTTCCCAGTTACACTGGGAGAGAAGTGTGCCCTACACTGTAAAACTTCAGTTCTCCAGCCTAAGCCTACAGGGACTGTTTCTTTCTAATGTTACCCCTTCCCTGAAAGGTGAGATACTTAGTTGCAGTGATAATTTTATTCCACCCCGGGGGATGATGTTAATAGTTTAAAAAAAACCAGACTAAAGACCGATGACCACTCAAAAATGTCTCGATGCTGAAAAGGGCTTCCAAAGACATAATTAACAAGCGGTATCATCAGTCTCCACATGGCAAAAGCATGACTGAGATCTGGTGGAGAAGAAAAAAAAGAGAAGCATGTGTGAAACATCTTCTCTCATAATAAACAGGTAAATTTTAATATAGTCTATCCTTTTCCAAATTCTTTCTAAAATCAGTAAATGTTCAAAGTTCAATTATGCAAGTTCACATGTCTACAGCATTAAGTACAATTATGTATTGTCATTGGCCTATACACTGTGCCAACTATATTATGACTCTATATATATTCTCTTTTCCCATTTTTTTTTAAAGCAAAAGTTTGTTCTCCGTTATCTTTGTGACCTCAAAGAAAATGATGTGTCTTCCTTTTGTTTATACATTTAGCACCAATGATTTTCAATATTTTGACTTTTTCTCTTCTCCAGCAATAGCAACAGGCAAAAATCATTTAAGCAAGTGAGCATACAGCACGGGAGATATATTTGTCATTATAGAAAATTAATTTACCTTTCATTTACAAGTGTGTCTAGGAGCACAATGATTCAAAGTAATATATGAGTTTCCTAAACTGTAGGGGACACTCTTCAAGTAGTCAAATACCTCAATCTGCATAAGCTCATTGCTCAGGATAGCTATTTATGCCATCATCACTGCTGATGGCTATATGGGAACAAAGGTGGTTTGGTGACACATGACATTATACATATCTCATACTTTCAAGAAGCAGATAAAGTTACAATTTGATATGCGCATAGCTTTTCCTTTTTTTTTTCCCTCAGAATCTCCAGAGTTTGGCGGGGGGGGGGGGGGGGGGAAGGGGGTCATCCTAGGGAAAAAAAAAAAGAGAGAGGAAGAAAAAAAGGATTTGTGGATTTGTGTGGGGTTTTTTTTTCACCATACACTCAAGTTGCACAAATAGTGCCTCTCTAGCTACTGTTACTGTTCAAAGCAAGGTAGTTTTTCAACTGTGAATTTCAAGAGAGTGTTTAGAAAACAACAGGACACTAGTGCTTGGTTTTATTGTCATGAGATTAATCAGAAGGTCAATTGTCAAGAGGAACTGGTGATTATAAAAGGATTTCTCATCAGCTAATTCAGAAAGAGTGAAGAATGGACCAGAGAGAAGGCTCTGGAAGAAGCCACAAGCAGGAACTCTCAAGTAATTTATGATCAAGGTCCATTCTGACTTTCTGTTTTTTCTGAATAAGAACTGCTTGGTTCTGGAAATTTTTATGATCTTGTAGTTTGTTATAAATATTGCATGGCTCCAAGGAGATGAGTCGTAACCCAAAACCATCCTCAACGCTGTGCCATCCACTGTATTATTGGGGAATTCACAGCTGCTTGTACTAGATGGAAAATGGGATTACAGGATCGTGAATCACAAAAAGGGGAAAAGATGGAAAGTGTGCACAACTGGAAGAGTAACTAGAAACTCATACCCACAGACTGAGCTCTGCTATGTTTCAGAAAACTTTACAGTATCTGGGCTGTATATTGTAGTTTCATGAGTGTCCAGCAAACAACTAGGCTGCCCTTTGGAAATCTCAAATGGGATTCTATTTTATTTACTAGAGATGTACAAACATTTTGACAAATAGCTGGCCTTGTTCAAGAAGGATTATAGCCATCATCTGACATCATCTAGATCTTTTCAGTCCCCTGCTTTCAAAAATCTATGCGATCACTGCAACAGTGAAGAGGGAGCAGCAGATCAACAGTTAATGGTGTAGGGGGTTCTAATTTGAAGATCTATCCTCAAAGATAGCTGTACTAAATTATACACAGATTCAGAAGGAATCTGTCAACTTAAAATGCATTCTGACTTTCCAAAAGCAGGGAAGATATTCCCCCCCCTTTTATAAGCTGAATACGAGTTATATACAAGTAATCTTTCAAAAGCGGTTGGCTTGCTTTTTCAGGAGTATAGTTCATGTCTGAGAAATTCCTAAAGGGAGGAGCATTCGATTTTCTGGTGTTTTAGTAGAATGAAAGAAGTAGTATCTGAAAATTCAGCCAATGAGCTGTAGGAGTATTAAGATCACACTCAGGAATTCCCATGCCAAGCAAAGAGGTACAAGCAGAGAACAAGCCTTTAGAAGAAACTTCGGTGAAAAGTGGCCTGAGAACACAAGAAGAACTAGGATGCAACATCAAGGCAATATGTTAGACTCTTAGAAAATGCAGATAAACATATTAAATGTAAGAAATGCTGGGAAGAGAAAACAAGAAACGTGCGTGGATGATTCAACCCTTAGAAAAGCGTAAAGAAATCTGAGTAGTTTCAAATCTGATGGAGCTGTGTACAACACTGGAGACTTTCAAATTAAGGACTAATATGCTGTTAAAGCATATAATTGTGAGGCAGCCACGCAAATCAGCAGATTAAAATAAATTAATCAAGGCAACTCCTTCAGGAACACCCTAAGTATCTGCCTTGGTAAAGGACCTGCATGTTTTTTAGCAAGAATGCTTCAAACAGAGCCCTTCAGTTCATCACCCACAGTCAGGCTAAGCAGTAATTACTTAATCTAAACATCTGCACTGGTGTAGGAGAACTGCTCTATCAGGTACAATGTTGAAAAAGAGGCCTAAATTGCATGAGAGAATTAAGCTTAATTTTGGTTGTCAATCTATGCTGGTCTGGTCCCAATTCCGTAGGAGGTTTTGTAGCCTACATATTGAAAGGAGCCATGTAGCTGGAGCTCAAACAATTGCAAAAAGCAAGTTTTTCCTCAGGGCAAAGTCTCCAAATAACAGTGCAATCTCAACATTGTTTTGAAAGGATATATGCCATGTCCCTGCCTGTGTCAGAACTGATCCAGAAAAACAGAAATAGCAGCCCACTATTTGTTCAAGATAAAAGAAAGATAATTTGAGATTCCAACAAGCTGGTTTCACCCTTTTGTCGTAAAATATTGTTATAAAAACTATGGTATCTTTAAAATCATAGCTAGCAAGCCATGGAGAAATACTAATCTCTGCAGCAACCTGCATGTATGACACTTAGAGTTGGGGAGGGTGAGAGGTCATATTAACTGGATAGCCGAACATATTCACAATCTATCTAAATGCAGTTAATTGTAAATTTTAAGGACATTTCTTATGGCTTGGACACACCAGTATAATGCCACGGGACAACACATTATTGTGTATCACCTGATCTTTGGTAAGTGGGTGCAAATAAAGATTACAGCTACCTTACCTAGCTCTCGCCCTAAGCTACCAACAACAAAAGTTTGGTATTAGGAAGGTGATTCATGATGAGAAAAATGGCCTTGTCACTGCTGTACTAAACTGGAATTTGGGATGCCCTTTGTGGTTCTAGAAAGTCAGCGCTGGGATTTAGTTTTTTACCCAGGTGGAAGACAAAGGAACGAGTACATACCCTGTACAAAAAGCTCTGCACATCTGACTTATTCATTTTGTAATAATCAGCTACTGCAGTAACAGGTATCATCATATTAAGTATTGAGAACTGGTAACCCTAACAACGATCGCTACTTCCTTTGATTTCTGCACTATAGATCAGACAAGTACCTAGTTCACTATCAGCTTCTTCAATACTTCCTCATAGTAACTAAATTGAACTTCAAATTTGGCTGTTTCTAACTATCACAGGTCTAGCGATTGGTTAAAGCAACTAGAATGATTAGAGGTTCATAATATATAAAAGGGTTTGCTTAAAGTTCTGCTACGGAACAGCAGGGATGACTAAAGCTTCCAACAAACTTAATCATGAAGAGTTAAGTGACAATATAATTTTCTGAAGAAATTACAGCCAGTAATAAAAAGACTTGAGGGCTGTTTTCAGACCTTTAACTTGTTAAACAATTTTCACAGGTTTTCACAATACATTTTAATATCAATGAGCCAAACTTTAAAGTACAAACAAAAGATCACCAAGTATGTATTGGCAAGCTACCGACGTATTCATTAGGCATATGAAAAGAAAAATCATACAGGATGGCTAAGGAGCTTAGTAATCTACCACCTGATTTCATGTGTTTCTGCATATGCTAGTCGTGACTAGAAAATTAAGTGCAATAAAAATTAAACTAAAAAGACACCACCCTCACTATCTTTTGATGTAAACTCTGTCAGAGAAAATAAATCCAGCCATTGGATAGCACGGAAAACACAACTTACAAAATTCTCATAAGGTGAAGAAGAGATAAACCACAATGTTTGTTTGGTAAGGTAATGTGCACATTACTAAAATGAAGGGAGCAGCAGCTCTCAAGCATATGATGCATCCAGCAACATATTTCTTGAGTTTATTGTACAACAGCTGCAGGGATGGGCCGACTTCCCTCTCACAAAAACAGAATGGGGAAGCGAGGGCAGATCCCACACAGGAAATTGTTCCACGTTCCCCAACTTTGCAATTATTTCACAAAGTCTCTGATTCTTTTTTATACTAAGAGACAAGGTCTCACCTGCCCTAAAACTTACTTCCTTCCCTCCCTCTCATGAAGATGTTACCTACCGCAGCATGCAGCTACTGAAGCGGGACACAGGAGGCAACAGAAAACCAACCAAACATCTGCAGCCCACGTTTCAATATAAAATATTTGCAGATGTTAAATCCTCATGCCAAAATACTTTAACAGATTAAAGATACATTGATTACACATGCTCAGACTTTAAGGCAAATACATAAAGCAAAAGTATTTTTTATTTGCAAAAAAGAACTAGCAAGCCAAATTTCTTAACATTGTTAAATTTGCTTAAGTGGTTGAAAAGTTACATTTTCCAAGTGCGTAAAAGAAGTACTTGTAAACTCTGCATTTTAACTGATCTGTCTTTGAAACAAAGCTAAGCCAGGAATGTTTCAGAACGGCATGAAAGCTTTTTCAGAAATAACATTAAGAATAAAGTGATTCACTTCTGAAAAAGACATCTTACAAAAGTGACACCCTTTGGACAAAATCCTTCTATTAAGTGGGAGCATATTTAGTGAACATAAAACAGAGGAAAGCACAACAAAATAATCAATGATTTATCTACAAACATGTAAGGGAAGAAACAGATGAACCTTGCAAGTGAGCACGTGATGCTCTAAATCCTACTGCTGAAAAAACAGAATCAAATGGATGGAGGATACATCGTATTTCAAAATGGAAACAGATCAGCAAAAACCTCAAGCAATTACCAGATGGAGAGCAAAGAAACACAATTTTTTGTAATGCCCAAGTGAAAAATGTTTTCATCTAGCATTGAACAGAGTATATAATAAATAGACTTTGTGCATAAATAAAAAGAAAAATGGATACAAAATGAACAGGATCAACTGATTGATAGAAGTATGTAAAATTTTAACATAGTTGAACACTGAAGAGTTAGCGAAAAGCAAGACCGAGTTGTGAAATGTACCACTGCTTCCTGGTGGAGGTGTTTGTCACCAGAAAGGCTGCTTAGACTAAAACTTAACCTGCTAAGGAAAACTGTTTCCGCATTTGTCTGTCCTTGCCCAATCTACTCCCATCTTACTTCTTCCAGAGTTTACCGCTTCCAGAGTCGAACAGGTACAACTGTCCCCTAACTAAACCAGTTTTCATACATCTGTTTTAAAACACATACTAAAAAACTGAGTTTGATAGAAATAAATAGGGAATAACTATTCATATATCTCTGCTCACAAACTTACGTAGTGGTAACCTCTGGTAGGAGAATAGGGCAATGAAAAGCAGGTGGTGGATGACTTGACCATAACTTAAATCAGATGCAGCTGAAAAAGTACACCTGACTCTGTTCCAACATCAGGTCTTCAGGAGGCACCAGTAACACATCACATACATGTAAGGAAGGCAGGGGTGTACAGCATTAGATGGTACACACGTTAATCAGTATTTATGTGCACCTAGCAGGCATATCAAAAATTTCTAACAAAAAAAAAAAAAGTAGTGAATCCTTTTGGAAATATTCCTCTTTTTACTCAGTTTCTCAGGTTGCGGGTTAAGTGCCTACCATTTTTCTTCTAAAGATCTGTAAGAATGAGTTAATTGACTCAAGTCTCTTCCAACAGGGGAAAAGACAACCCAAACCAAGTGTGATTGTTTTTAACATGGAAACAAACATTGAATGGACATAGAAAGAAACCAACTCAGTACTTCACACAAGTATAATCTAAAACTGGTTTTGTCATTTTCTATAATTCTTTTTCACACTAAGGGCATTGATAGGTATTATATTCACATGTGGTCAATCAAGTAATGAAAACTCAAGGGAAAACACTTGTTTTTAATAAAATGCACAGACAGCATGGGTAACACATTGCTCATTTTCACCTATTATGAAGTGTAATAGAAACAACATGCTCCCAAGATTTCAGAAAAGTCCGACTTTAAAGCTTGAGGGGGGGAATGGCAAGAAGGACTGATTTATTCTCAAATAAATATTTACCTGTTTCACTGAGATCAAAAAACCTGTTGCCTCAAAGAAGAAAGGACGTAATTTTAGTAATGTTAAAAAAGACTATCAGTACCTAGGATTTCAACTGATATTTGTGAATGCATTTTTTAAAAGTTGAAGTTTTAAATTTCAAAGCCAATTTTTTCAAATTTCCCATGGATTATATTACTAATTGGGAATATGTGGGAAATATTTCCCACAATTATGTTTATAAAAGTTCCAGTGATAATTAGCAGCAATCCTAACACACATGGAAAACATTAAAATCACTGAAAATTATAAATAGTGTTGATTTTATGTAACACAATGTACACTTTAAATACATAAAAAGTTGTATTGGGTCAATCCAAAGGTCCACAATAACATGTATGCTCTGACACCATCTAGTAGTAGCTGTCTACAGGAAAAGGTTAAATAAGATAAGAAAATAATGGTACTTTCCTCAGTAGATGTATTAGATTTTTGGCAATGTAAGATTCTAGGGCTTTATGAGATCATAGGCTGTATCTGTATTTAGAAGTCATTGGTGATTGTTTTCTCCCAGAATTTGTTAAACTGGTTTATAAAACTGCGTGAATTTTTGCATCCACAATATCCTGCGGCAAACAGTCCCACAAACTGATCACACATGCATGAGGAATCCTATCTTCTAGTTCGTTTCAAATTATCATGTTGGTTTAATTAAATACCCTTGGTTGTTAAATTAGAACAAACAGTCATTTCTTATTTATCTCTTCCCGCCATCCATGATTTAATAGACCACTATTATTCCCCACCCACCTCCAGCTTTTGCTCTTCCAGGCTGAAGAGTGTTAAAACGTTCCCTATACTGAGAAAGTTCCACACCTCTCACTAATTCTCTTAGTTCCAGTAAGGAGAACTATAAGCATATGTCATGTTTAAAAAGTGTATGTGCCCTCAATTTGTACTATGGCACAGTGATAGTGTTACTTATGTTTTCTTCATTCAGTTCCTACTAATTCCCCAAATTTACTCCGTTTTTTAAATTGCTGCTGTGCATTGAGCTGATGCTTTCAGAAAACACAAACTTTAAGGTCATTCCTGTGTGGTAATCCTGTGTTCAGGACCCATCATTTGCATCTGTAAGATTGAAGCTGTTCTCCCTCACCCCCACATACATCTCATTTACCTATTTATCTGTCATTTAACTTTACAGTCACTCAGTACTCTGAGATTTTTTGCAATACTTCATTGTAAGCCTTTGTTATTCAGCTCCCTTCTCAGGTCACTTACAAATACAGTGTCTGCCCCAGAGTTCCCTGTTTGACTCCAGTATTGCCTCCATCCACCTTTATCCTTTAGCCAGGTAATCTATGCAAGGACCTTCTTTTTCAGCTCACTTAAAGAGACTTTGGTGAGGCACCTTGTCAATCACTTCTGGAGAATCTAAATGGGTCACAGTAACCAGATTTCCCTGTTCCTTACACTCACGAGTTCTTGCGAAGAAGCCAGAAGGCTGTGGTGCATGATTTCTCTTTACAATGGATACTCTGACTTTTTCCCAATGTACTATGCACATCTGTATACCAATTCATTCTGCCTTCATAGAGTTTGTGCTAATTTGCCTGCTACAGATGTTAGACATTGATCTGACAACTTCCTAGTCCTATCATACAAGGCACTCTCAAATACATGGAACCAGTGCAGTTTGAAAAGAACAAGATCTGCTAAAGTTTATTATTCACATATATGCTAAAATCTGGCTTTCTGTGTACTTATTCCAATGCAGAGTACAAATTAACTAAAAATAGACAACTATATTAAAACCCATTGTTTCTTCTGCAGCTAAGAACACTATGAAACTAGAAAATTAGTTTTCAAAGT
The DNA here is from genome assembly GCF_964289735.1 of Phaethon aethereus. Classification (NCBI taxonomy): domain Eukaryota; kingdom Metazoa; phylum Chordata; class Aves; order Phaethontiformes; family Phaethontidae; genus Phaethon; species Phaethon aethereus. The sequence continues at coordinate 123,809,247 of NC_138576.1, forward strand.
TAATGCATCTGTTTCAAAACTTTGAATTTTTTTAATGACATCTTAGTAAATAACAAAGCTCTACAAATGCATCTTAGTACCTTCTGTTGTGCGCAAATACAGAGGGAATTGTGCTCAGGCTAGTGCTTTCTCCCTCAGGAGACTAATTCTGCTTCACCCATCTCCCAGATTCCCCCCATACTGAAGCAAACTGCTGGGAAAAAAAAAAGCCACCTTCTGTATATAAGATGATAATATTGTGTAAAACAGTCCCTTAACATATTTTTATCATTTTCTAGCCAAAAATACATATATTTTCCTTGCTCTACCAGTAAGCCTATTGCAAAAAATTGCCACAGATCTAAATTCATGAAAAATGTCATGAAGCGTTAAGTTCATCATTCAAGACTTTCTCCATGCCTGCCAAGGTCACAATTCCTGCTTAATGCATCTTCAAAACGGGTGAGTGCTATAGCAAAACTGACAGAAGAAAGCAGCTCAGTAAAGTAAGGTGCGCCATCTAATAACGAGCATCCAAGATGTCACCTAGTTGAATTAAATCTTGCTTAACTGCAATGTTTATGTCTCTCCAGCAAAATGTTAAAATGGAAAGCTAAAACTGAACTAGCTAACATGTCTGCAGTACACCTGATTTTCCATAAACTCTATCTACCCACTTAGCTTTGTAAGCGGGAAAGAAATACAGTTTACACGCAACAAACATCCCTACCTGCTGTATTGCAATTTAATGACCATAATCAATAAAAACAAGACAACCACCGTTGTCAACTTCTTCATACCTTGCAACGAGTAAATAATTTTCATCAGTTCCAATTTTGTTCCTCTGAAAAATGACATTTTGAGACTGATACAGCATTTTGCATTAATAAAAACAGTGCATTTTTTTTTAAAAAAAAGACAACAATCAGTTGCTAGAGCTGTAAAAACTAGGCCCAGTTTACACTACATGCCAACAAAAACAACTGTTTCTTAACTTGCTAGTCATTTTAATTTATTACCATAGCAAGGAGATATAACTCAAATTTGTAATCAACAAAAATTATTATTGATGCATTGGCGTAAGAGAAGACTTTTTCCCCCTTCCTTGTTGAAATACAGTTCTGTTCTATATCACTCTCAGTTCCCAAGCCTCTTTCCACCTCTCCTTATCTCGGTCCTCATTTTCCCACTGTCAAAGCCTGTTTTTCCAGGAAGGAAAGTTATGGTAAAGATGAGGAATATTGTTCAGCACCTCTTTGCCCTTTGGCACTGCTATCAAACACTGGGATTTTATCTGCCACATTAGCAGAGATCTTACAAAAAACACATTCCTTTTTGTATAATGTACATGGTGGTCACTCAAACAATAACCAGTAACAGATGTCTGAAGTGAGGAGAATGGACTATTTAAATAGAACTTTATAAATTCTGATGATACTTTCCCAGATTTGAAACCTTGACACTTAATTTATAACTATCAGCATGGCCATATACTTTCCTTTGTGTGTTTATTTCTAGTTCCAACCTCGGTAAGTGTACTACGTCCATCATGCTTTAAGTTTTGCTATGACCTTGCAGATAATCTTACCCTCAACTTACATTCATTTAATAGTGTAAAGATAGTGGCAAAAAATGAAAAACCCTTTGCAAAGAATCCAATACCCAAATAAGGAATTCTGACAGGGGCTATGAACTTAAATGCTTACATAAAATTACTGGTCACATTCAGTACCCCGCAATGACCATCTGGGAAAGTTTTTCTTTCAAAGGAAGCACAAAAGTATGAAAGAAATGTAACCTGCCAGAGTCTTTTCCATTGGAGTTTTAACATTACAAGATTTGCATTTAGCTCTGCTTTCCCGTATTTTTAAAAAGCACTCTCACTCAATATGCATGGGGAATAAAATAACAACTGCTTTAAATATCCTTACAGTTGATTATTACAAAAGAGTGTTGAAGGTTTTGAAGAAAATTCTACACTAATCTATATATGTAAACCATATCTGCCAATAGCACTTCTACTTGTATAGAAACAGTAGAACTAAAGATCAATTTGGCATAATACAGAAGCAGTTTTTTAAGACTACAGTCTTTATAATGCTGCATTATGTTTAGTTACCTTGTTTTCACAATCTCATCTAACAAACAAAGATTCCTATATGTATTTCTGGTTACAGCTGCTTAAGAAGAAAAGTAATTTTAAAAAATGTCATTAAAAAAATCCATCTCAGCTACAGAAACAAACAATACCAACAATACTAGCAGCAATGGAAAATAACAGATTTTAAAAGACAAGGTCAAATTCTGCCATTTTAACATCTCTGCATAGATGCAGAAAAGGTTTACAGACACACTTAGAGACAATTTGTTGTACTTGAGGATAAAACATATCCTTCAGGATCTTTAAACTTGCTGATACATAAAAACAAGCAGATCCAGTAGAAGTTTCACATTCCGATTTCAATTTTTAAAACAGTTGAATAAAATTAATAATAATCCCAGAAAACATGCAACACCAACATTTTAAAGCTTTGCAATCAACTTCAACAGCATAAATCCACTTGCATCTTGCTCAAGACATTCAGCCATGAATTTCAGGGTCAATTTTAGGAAATACACTTCCCCTTTCTTCTAAAGGCAGTGCAACAGTAGCATCCAGTGTAAAGGTTTTACCCTCTGTGGGCAGTGGATAAACAGTTCTATGAAGCATTCTTCCAATAGACAGATCATATTACAGGTCAGAAGGTTTCTTTTCTTCCTGTTACAATATTCACCTGTAGCCATGTTACTGGAAACCCATAAAGTTTGAACAGACAGGCTGGCAAGAGGGAAAGGCCTCTTTGTATACAGCTGTAACAGTTCTGATAGAACTCCAACAATGCCTACCAGTAGTCAGAAATTTTATATTAAAATACATGATGACAGATGCTACTAATGTAACATGATTTCATTGGTTTAAAAAAAAAGCTACAGCTGTCATACAATTGTAAGTTTGAAAATCGTAGGAGCAAAACCAAAGGATGAACTGTCACATGCTGCAAAAATCACCTACCAAAGGCAATGGCTGGTAAGACTAAGCCAACTAAGGACCTTCAACAATATCTGCAAAGCTGAATTTTCACTTCCTACATGTCTGCATCTTTTTAATGAGCCAATGCAGAAAAGAGTACACTTTATAAATTAAGTAAAAAAACCCTAAGTTTTTTCCATGGATTTCAACAGAAAACACCCTACATTACAGTTTGAGAGGAAATTACCCCTTGGAAAGCAACAGCTCATTTTTTAATTTAAAAAACTGATCGTATGCTAGCCTTACAACTGTCTTCGTTAAAAGGAATGAAGAAACAGAGATGACAGCACATGACAGATTACAGTTCCTGGATGTCAGGAGCACCGAGTACCAGAGACAGGAACAAGTGAACGCACTGTCCATTTTATCTGATTCACATTAGTAAGAGGAAGACAAAAAAAATGAACTTTGCTTTAACATGTCCAAGAATGTTGTTAATCCTCATTATGCTTATATATAGCCATGTATTTATATCTTTATATTATTTTTTGCTTGAACTTAGTAATAAGGATCCACTCAGAGCTTTTTAAAAAGGCAGAAAGACAAGCATTTGTATACAACAAACACAACAAAAAGACGTGTTATTAATCAACTAATAAGACCTACTGTGTTGCTAAGGGACACAGTTAAATGAAGAGGAAATATTTCCTTACTTGTCTGACACCAAGAATGAATTTATGTCATCTACTGTAAACTAATTAACATCAAAGAGAACACTAGAGACCAGGGTGTGTAAGCGTTTAAATTCATTAATATTAAAGATTACCACATGATAAAAGTGCTAGAAGCTCCAAATCTTGCTGGCTTTAAAGTTTTTCAATACAGCCTTCAACCTTCCTTTGTTAGGCTCAAGATTACTCTGAAATAGTTACACTAAAAATTCACGGATAAAAAGTCATCTTGAGCCTAACAAAAGTTACATCTTCTTGAAATTACATGATAGGTCATGAATAGATGAATAAGCATGACTAGCAAAAAAAAAAAAAAATTACTGGTAGCACTTAGTGAAAAGTCTTTCACAGACCAAAACTTTGTATTTGATGCTTCAGAAAACCAATGAAAAATAACAAGCTACAAAAAATCTCCGATTTTATCAATGAAGCATTTTTCAAACATTGAGGCAAATATTCAAGTGTTTAAAAACCACCAAGAGAAATATACACTTTTTGGATAAAATCTTAGTTCTTTTATATAACTGTAGATGACAAAACCACAATAAAATCAGAATTTAAAAAAATCTCTTCACACAGATTTTCTGTTTTGCAAGGGGTTTGATTTGTTTTTTAAAAAAGCAGTGTCTTTCTATACTACTGAGGACATGGAGATTATCCAATTTCATTTTATTCCCCATTAACCGATTAAGAGTAGGAATAGCTAGGAGATAAATGCTCAGGAAGAGGTCTGACCTTTCTAACAAAGTCCTGAAAAATGGACTCCTGGAATAGTTTACCTATATTCCAGTTAAGTACACCTTTAAAGACTCGCTCCTGGTAAAAATACGACACTGAAGTAAACTTTATTTTTTCCAGCTTACACAGATACTGTTCATCTCTTTGTAAGAAAAATGCACATAGTGAAGCAGTGATACACCAAAAACACAATCACAAGAAGACTTCAAAAAAGGCCAAGGATATCGTACGTGCTCCTAGATGACTGCAGGTAGATTTGTTAAGTTAAACAGTTTCTGAAATGACCTTGGTAAGGGCAGGTGGAAAACTAATTAAGTAAAATCTACCATATGGTAACACTTTGACTCCCACAGGGAAATTAGCAGGATTGGAAGCCCCACAGAAGCCACTGCCAATTGAACCAATACAATTAACCTACAGTAAACCATCATCCTTTCTTTGGATTAGTTGTGCAGAAGGATAAAACGTTTTGCAACTTCGGGGGCCACAGGTTCTCTTTCCAGGGTGTAAAGCAGAGTGCAGACTATAAAGCAAACAATTGTGCCCATCATCCCCCAAAAAAGACACTTTCCAGCATCTGGATATTCCTAATATCTTCCCTATTTCAAGCTGCCAGAACCAGTCATTTGACCAATTAGTCTTGCCACTCAAGATTTTCCATCAATTTTAATACCATTTACTACTCTTAATCCTCATCTCATTATCAAGCCATTACTAATTCCTGTTTTATTCCCCCTGCTCCATACTTTGGAAGAAGAAAAGGCAAGCAGGAGACTATTGCTCTGTTCCCGACCTTCTATCCATTCAACATTTTAGTTCAGCTTCCAGTTTGACACTACCTGCACATCCCTGCTCCAGTGCTGACATCCATCATTAATTTTCTCCTCATTCCTGATCCACTGCTCTCTGTTCCTTGCCCAAACTACTGAATCCCTGTAAGCCCATTCTCATGCCAGCCACCCCCAGTCTCTGCCCCATAAATAATAAGGATCTTCAGCAGTTTTGGTTTGTTTGCCTTTTGTTGGTGGTGGTGGTTTAAGTCAGTCATCCAACCTCTTTCTCTTCTTTGCTTTCAAATTAGACAGACTCCATCTTCACCCTTCTAATCCCCAGTTCAGCAGAGGCTACTAAGATCATGGGAGATTCACTCTCAGTAGAGGGTTTTCTTAGCTAAAAATTGAATCTACTGAATAAAAGTAAACTCATTTTCCCAGATGCAGATAGCCTGGGGAGATTTCCAAACAAATGGCAAAGGGCTCATCACAAAACTTAACTACAATTACTGTTGCTTCTTGAAGCCTGTGACTTGTTACCATTCAAAAGACTACAATAGCTGGTAGGTATATCCAAAATGTACCATTTCCAGGGGAAAAAAAAGAAAAAAACACCCTAACTTATTTTTAATATATGTATTAATATAGTAACATTATATAAAGACTATACAGTATGTATATTTTTTGAAGAGGCCAAGCATGTCAGTTGACATGGGGGAGGGTGGGGGGGACATGACACAAAATGGTTAGGAACAGTTTTAAAGGAGCTCCTTTACTATGCCATAACATGCAGCTAGAAGATGATCTACTGGTTCTAGAAAAAATATTCTCTTCCAATTACTGTACTAAACAAATTCTTTACGGAAAAGTCACAATTTAACTTAAACATTTAAAAACTTGGAACACAAAACTGGTATCAAGACTTTAGTTTTAACTAGCAGATAAAAATCATCTGCTGCCTCACTTTCTAATTTATATTTATCATTTTTCCATCAAAGGAAATGAAGCTGGGCCAGACAGCTGAATAGGAATGATGAAGCGCGTTGATTCTCTTTGTTCAAATGCTGTTTGGGAGAATGGTATGTTTGATTTTTACCAGGCAAAAGAGTCATTCAAATTTTAGCACTTACAAAACATCTGGTCTGAGCGATATTCAGTAATGGTAACAGAATTTAAGCAGCCAAGAGCATTTAAGTCTTAAAGATGAAAAGATAGTGATCTACTGACTGAAAGCTTTACTAATCTCCTATAGTAATAGTTACACATTTATTAAATACTTTATAATAGTGACTTTAAAAATAGAGGTTTGCCTTTTAAGAGTTTAATGTAATAGCTTTTTCTATCAGCTGACTATTTCTAAAACTGAATTTCCTCCCAATAATTTAGCTCATCCATATTGCAATTCTGTTTGTATTTTGAGATTTTTTTAAGTGACAGTTGTATGGATTTATGTGCTTTCTATACTATGTTGTTATTTTTAACTCTTAAATAAACGACTCATAGGAAAAAAAATACTTCAGATTTGTACAAACTTATAAGAAAAGCTCAGGTGAAATATTTTAACAAAGTGCCCCTCAGATCACAGAATTAATTAATGGCAACCTTCTCAGGAACAGTGGCAAGTTTTAATTAGTGATTATACAGCCTATTTCTAAGTAAACAAAAAAATCCTGACCAAAGTTCTGTAGATATGTCTAGTAAGTTCGGGGGTTTGTTTGGGGTTTTTTGCTGAGACTAAATTAATAAATATATTAATAAAGACTTTGAGAAAGAGATAAAAGACACTATATAAAAACAAATATTTGACATTTGACTACATATAATGTCCATGAAAATGCTTCTATGCCATCTTACTCTTATTGGTTCCATACTATAACAAATGAAGAACTGTCTATTAGAACTTGTAACCTTCACACTTCTTTGTGATGAAGATGATATAGCACTTCGATAATATTGCACATGACCACTGCACTTGCAGGTCCTAATGGCAATAAGAATGCTGAAAACATGTTAATTACAAGAAAATAAACAAAACAAAAAATCCTAGCTATGTTGAAGTCATGCCAGGTCTCACGATAACTGAGGCCTGAAAGAGGTGCATGTTCTTGTCTCTATAGCTAAATTCACGTCAAATAGTAGTTACAGAATCTTATTTAATGAATTGTACTGGTGCCTACTAACGACGAACAGGTATAAGAAAAATATTTATGAAATTTATTGCTCCAATGTCCCTTTAAAGAGCCCAAAGCCAGCTGAAAAAAAAAATTCTTTGTTTTACTAAAACCAGAGTGATGATGCAAAATAATTCTTTGATCTATTATCTACTTGAAAGTACTAAGCTAAATGCAGACGGTAATTGCTGACAAATCCCAGTAGTAAACAAACCAGTTTCACATTTTACATATTATCAAGAGGCTACAGAATTAATGGTTACAGCCAAAGAAATGTTGACACAGTTGCAGATTGAGCCTTAACATGCTGTTCATGTTAAAATACTGCACAAGAAATATTTTTCCACTTTGTAAAAAGCCAGACTGTTTACATGTGTAAGTGGCTAGAGACCTTGTTGTCTGTGTGTGGTCTTAACATTTCAGTATCACAACCATGAATATAAAGCAGCATGAAATAACCTATTATAATTACAAGTGCCAGACTGCCAATATTAGAAGCGGTGAGATTTAAGTTTCTCAAAATGAGCATTACAACATATATATACCTACATCTTTCCCCCCTTTTAATAAATTGAAACAAAGCTTTTCTAAAAGTAAACAGAAGACTTTCACAAAAGCTAATTTTTCTTCCCTTTACATTGTTTAGAAAGGAAAAGAATTCGGGGGGGGGGGGAAATCAAGGAATTAAAAATAAAAATCATCATCGTTAAAGACCAAGACATTCTGAAACCCCGGTAACATCACTCGTATTCTCTTAGCACGTAAGATGTACTAAACTATGATAAATTTTATTACAACTCTAACTATTGAATCACAGCTTTACTATATGAAAATCTTAAATCTCTGATTTGGTGATTTTTAGCAAATTTTTGCTGCAAAAAAATTTACAGCAAATTTTTGCTGTGAATTGCTGTTGCTAATTTACTTAAGCATCACTAGAAAGTCTTCTGCAACCACTGGTACCTCCTTTTTTTTTTTAAAAAAAAACAACCCAAAAAAACCCAAAGCCCTACTGCTCTCATGGTTTACTGAGGAAATCACTGTGAAATCATTAGGGAAAAGAAGATGCAAGCCATCTGCAACACAGGGAGTTCAATTAGTAGCTTTACCATTCACACACTTATATCTAAAAACCGCCATAGCTAAAGCATATCAAACAGTTCCATCTTCCCATTCTATGTCTAGCAATAAAACATACGATTTTAAAAGGCGAGTATGTGGTATAAATAAAAAATATTTTCTTCCTTCACTCAATAGAATAATTCTCAAATTTTCACACTAATTGAGATTTCCTCCCACAGACAGCAATAAAAAGCAGAGGGCATCATCTTTCCAGCATCTATCTGTGAACCCCACTACCAATGGCTGCAATTTCTAAGATGTCATTGAAAAAAGAGACAGAGAGATTGAAAGTACAAAGTTTTTATCAAGAATATGGGTGTACAAGAGTATGTAGAAAGGTCAGAGACAGATTTTTGGTTCTATTTGCTCTCTCCTCCCCAGTGTTCATTTGCATACATGGGAAGGTAAAGGGGGAAGGAGAAATTGCCTATTAAGTTTTCCATATGCTTATACTGTATTGATATTTCTAATGTGTACATGGAAAGCAAGGTTCTTCAAAATAGTTTTTCCTCTAAAATTACAGGATTAACATTAGAAGAGAAAAATTCAAAGATATAATGGACAAACAGAATTCGTACTGTGGGACCATTCTAACTCCATGAGGGAAACACACGCCTTACAAGGTTGTGTTTCTGTTCCACAAGCATTTAGGAAAAACAAGCATGTCACCATAAGTCTTTAAAAGTATACTTCCCAAATTAGAGAAATGATCAAGAAGTCATTAGAAAAGAAATACATATGAAGAGTAATTCCTTATAAAAACAAACAGTAAATGACCCTTGAAACGGGTTCTTCTGAGTTTCCTTAAAGGAAGCAGTATGGCTCTGTTACTAGGCGGAACGGAAACAAACACCACTTTCCATTTCTCTGTCTTTGAAGAGGGGGACTAGTTAGCTAAACTATACCAGGGAGGAAGAAGCCAAGCAGCATTAGTCGCTGCCACGGCTGCAGCGGCCATTCCTCAGGCTGAATGCTGAACCAGGGCTTGGACGCAGGCCTTCCCGCCGCGCTCCGCCGGGAGAGCCGCTGTCCGGGTCGGGGCTGGTGCTGAAGCTGGCCCGGGCGCACCAGCGGGGGTCTCCGTCCATCGCAGCCGCGGCCTCAGAGCAGCTTCCTACACCGCCAACACCACCGCCATCTTATTTTTGGTGCCTGCTGCTTCTATGCCACTGGCCAGCTAGACTAAGCTTCCTCAGACCAAACTTAATCTTGCACCAAAGGAGGAATGTCAGAATTGAATCCCACCATGACCAGACCCTGTAACAATTTTTTTTTTTAAAGTTAATAAAGCTTTATGTTATTCATTGCTTCAGTGTGGAATTATTTGCAAATGTTCAGCTTTCACTGTAATACAGAAATATTCATGGATTGGCTGAAGACAGCTGCAAACAACAAAGTAAGGCCTGAGAATTTATTTTGTATAAAACCAGATTGCAGAAGCTTCCTATGGAAGCCACAGAGGAAAACACCAGAACACAAGTATTCCATGGCTGATTTCTTTCTGTTTAGGTAGCAGCATTATCATTCCAATCCATTGCCTGTTCACATGCAATCTGTTCCTTAGAATATTAATGGTTATATTATTGCATTTTCATGCTTATAGTCTGCATCGTATCTCCAATTTTAGAAGTTAAACATACAGCCCTGCTATTCCACAACAGTTATACAGGGAAAGCTTATGCCCAAGTTGCTCCCCATAGGACACTGACCTTCCATAGCCTGCTCCAGATCCAAATTATTACTGAAAAGACAAGGGAATTAATCTAAAAATCTTGAGGATGACTTAACTGATTTGCAGATGATCAAATTAGAGAAGTAAGCCTGCCACTTGCTGATCAAGGTCTAACCACTAAATCTATGTGGCAATCCAAAGAGTAAGAAGTTGTATTTCAAAATCAAGTACCATTATGATGACAGCCATCATCAGCAGAGAAGATTTTGATTTGGGCATTACTATAAAGTAGATGTTCACAGTGAATGAGCTTACCCTTTTAAATACCGTGATGTTGCCTATTTTGAAATTACCATTTGCATCAATTTAAAGTCACTAGTATCTGTGTAGATAAAGTCTGGTGTTAAGGACACAACCACTTCCGACATGGAATAGGAATACTTAGGAGGAGGATGCAAACTGAAGTTATTCCAGGAACACCTGTACTCTCTGAGGAGTAGGCACAGCTCTATGCTACCATTTAGGCATCATTTCAAAAAGCTCCATATAAGACCCCACAGCTAAGGAGAGTTAATGGTGATACTGAAGCTCTCCGCTTTTTGCTTAATAAAAAAAGCTAAAGTGTTTGACAATCTACTATTTCTAATACATTCTTAATATCTCCATTTAAAAGAGGAATACCAATTTTCTCCTTCTAACCTAGTTTTGAATTTGTAGTCCACTGTGAAGATCAGGCTTTCTATTATATTTTAACACTCTGATCATCAGTGGTATTCATAACACTTTGTTGCAGATCCAATGGCCTGGCCAATTTACAAATCTGGAAATTGTATTTTGCAGCCTTCATTTTCTCTGCTTGGGGTGGGAATGCTGTCTCATAATGGTACGTGAATAACAGTTGCCTCACCTTGTCCCAACACTGGCTACCAACAACAGAGCTTTAAGTGATTTTCTAGGTGTACAGCTTGAAATACTGTGAGATTTCTTGATGCTTGCAAAGGATAGTCTAAGAAAAAGGTAGGTTCTAATGATATCCAAATATCATTTCACTTCTGAACTTATGATATCTTTTACTGTATTCTTTATCACTGGATTTTTCCTTCCCAAAATCTGTATCATAGTTCAGATAGGAATTTACACAACCAGACCAAATCCCAACAGTTCCTACATGCTTAATAACGCAGGCCTCTCTAGAACAATGACATATGAACCACCTCTAATAGCCCTGTAGAAAATGGCTTCAAATTAGCAACAAGTTTTCTGAACTACATAGAATATGCTGGGCATCTGTAATTAAATATCTTTTCAGTTCATAATCAGCAAGTAATTGTATCCTCCAAATGTTCTGCAAATCAAGTAACAATTCCTGACAATTATCAGGGTGAAGATGGGACACAGGCAAAGAAACATTTTCCTTAACATTTTTTTGAAGTCTTTTAAGGTCATCTCTAAACACCACTCCATTTTCACCAAACAATAAAAGCAAAATAAAACACTCAATTTAATTTTCTGAAAGATGCATAAATTGGCATATAAAGATTTAAAATTAATGGCAAATTCTAACAATTTTCTGAAGAAATCCATAAAGCAGTGTTGTTCTTTTATTCCAAATCCTCCTGCAAGACTTCTCTCCGCCAGGATGCCCATGGCGGCCAGAGATGATTTAATCACCAGTCACTGCTATTCAGTCTATTTCATATTATACTACAAACACTCAGTACTCAGCACTTGACTGAGGTGAGAATATGGTTTTGTTTGACTGCTTTTTTAAATTGTGAACTTAATTTTCCACTTTTGATGCGTCAGACTCACTCCTATCAACTAAATTGTTTGTAAATTCCCCAAGACATGGATTGTGACCACGTGACAGTTTAACACCCAGCAAAATAAGAATCAGAGACTTACAGACAATACCACAATGGGAATAAATCTTTATAAGCTTGTTTTCCACTACTTAAAATTACCTTATTATGGCAAGGCAACACACTATGATAGTGCTACTTACATTACCCTCCCTCCTATTTTTATACTATAGGAATGTCAAAATAAAGAAGGGAAAGTTACAGACTGCGTGACCCTACTGACTGTCAAATTCTAGGACCTTGGCATTGAACAGATCCTTTTTAATGGCCCAAGACTTAGCCCTCTCCCAACTTTTCAGTTCAGCAAATATTTTATGTTCAGAGCTACAGACTTCTATCAGCTTTTATCTGTATGATACAAAGCAGGATAAACCACAACCATGTATATTTGGTTAATTATGAGTGCTATTAAATCACTGGTATATCCAATGAACAAAGACAACCCTCTGAGTTTAAAAGAGGAGCATATTGGCTTGAACTTGAAAGGCTGTATTTAACTGTATCTTATATAAACTATTGCTTCACCAGCTGAGTGGTGTCAGATATGCCAGGCACCTCACTACTTCCTGGAAACTAAGCAGGGCCGTGCAAAGTGAACCTTGCACATGGGATAGAGCTTAGTTTAGTTACTACACAGGGTTTTAGAGCAAAATAAGGATAGAGTCACCAACAATATGAAAAAGCTGAGAAAATGCTCTGTGGCTGTGTTACATTTTGTTGCGTGGAAATGAGTGATATTATGGCATTCTTCCTTACCTCTGTTCTTTTCCTGACTCTCCCTCAAGACTAACAACTAACTATTCTGCAATGTGCATTTGATGCAACATCTTTGTAGTGATTCTCCACCTGAATGCTATTTAATATGTACATGGCAAGTGACATAGAAAAAGAAATAAAATCTTTGTTTTGCTGAAGCTTGTAGATTGTAGGATTTCATGCAAAAGGATCTATAAAACACACAGGTAGCAGAAATAGCAGAGAAGCCTCAATGAAAGAGGTTACAAAGACAAGAAAGTAAAAAACCAAGAAAGACGACACTTGCTCTTAAGGCTTCATAAATTCCCTATCAAAGCGTACACAGCCAACAGGAAAAGATCATCTCGAAGCACTCAAAGCACTGAGTTAAGACTTTGGTTCAAAACCATCTGCACATGATCAAGACCACAAACTATTCTTTTCCCACTTTCTCAAGTAAAAAAATCTCTCAGCTACAAAGACTGTTTTGTAGCAAGAAGGCAGAGCTGTCTTTTCTATAGGTGTCATTAAAAATACTGCATTCTATGAAGCAGGGAAATAAAAAAATAGGTTAGCTTAATATGCAAAGGTACAGACACCATGGCTTGGCAAGACCTATCTTCATTTACAATTTCTTTGTATAACTAAGTGAACCTATACAGCTAATCTGATTTTTATTCATTATATAAATGAATATATTTATTCTTTCCATTCATTTGGCCAAGCAATATCACACAAAGGAAAAGTAGATAGATTCTGCTAGAAAACAGAAGGATAGAACAATATACAGTAGCAGAAGGGCTAGAATATGGATGAATTCTACAGAACTTGCCCTCTGCAGTAAGAGTTCTTTTTTAACAATTAAGTTACCACTTCACTCCATATTGTAGTTCATTTTTCAAATGTATTTCTGACATTATTACTACACGTCATCATGTGGTAATTTCCTGTGGTAATAAAAAAGGTGGAGAAGGATGCAGGGATTTTAAAAAAACCCAAAACAAACAACAAATGAGCCATGACTTTCCCATATGTAATTTGTTGACATAGTTTGATATTATAGCATCTAAGAACTTTATTTTGTTTCTACCTTTTTTCTTAACATCTGAAGTTAATATTCAGTTCTGACCAGAACATTCTTTTAGATGCATCCCAGTTTTTAGCACAGAATAAATACATAATGTTCATTATGTAAGTTCGAAATGAGTCATCTGGAAAATGGAAAAAAAATAAATAGAAATCAAGATATAACCAAAAAAGAAACTGTAGTAGTCAGCATGTTAAATTTTAAAGCATGAATTTTACTTAGTCGACATCTGTTTAAAAAGAAAGAGAAATTAATATTTTTACATTGGTCCCATACACACACCAACATTACCCACTCTAGCCAAAGTTTCAATCATGTACCTTTGAAATAAACAGTGTCTCAGAACATTTCAAGTTAGAAGTATTTCCAGTCAAAAGGGAAAGTAGCACAAGACAAAAATCACCAGTGGAAGTCCTGACCATTTAATAGTCAATGTACCATTCCATACTACCTTTCTCTGCTTTGTAACATAGAATCATACACAACTAAAGACTAATTTCATGTTTTTTCATAATTCTATTTTCACTTTATCCATCTTTTTACAGTGCCTGGATAATCACAAGTTGACAACACAGGGGTTTTCATTTTACTCTTTTCATACTGAAATTAAAAGTGATTTTATTATTTGGCTGTATCACCTTTCAGTATTTTTCCAGCCTAACTTTTTTAGACATTGACGTTATAGACAAACATACTGCATTTATAAAAGACAGAGAACTCAAACTGAGAAAGGCTGTTGATGAAATAAATTAGTGTGTCCTTGGTTAAGCTACAATGTGCTGCCAATATACTCCTACAGGCTCCAAAGCCCGTTGACTTCAGTGAGGTTTGGGTCAGATCCACTATAAAAAGAACTTAATTCAGTAGTGGTAAATGAAATCTAGGATGTATAATTTGATTAGAAAACACTCCAAGTAACACTGCGAGTAATGTCGGTGACTTCTTCACAGCTCATACAGATTTTCAGTTCCTTAAACTATTATTAAAAAAGTCTGGAATTCATAGTTTTTGCCAACCACATTGTCACAGCTTAATCAAGCAGCTGTCAACTGTTAGAAAATAACTGTATCATCATCCTTTTTAGAAGAACTAGTGTGGGAAGTGAAACACTTACATGGGATCTAAAGTTTCTGGAGTCATGGTAATGAATCTGTTTTCATCAGGTGACCATGAGTCATCATTTTATCAGCAGTTTAAGGGGTTTTCACAATAGTTGAGCATCATCAGTGCTCATGCTTAGCAATGACTGCAGCAGAATTCTGAAATAGGATGCCATGTCCTGTGGTACCATTATTTAGGAAAAGTTTGCCTACTGAGTCAAGAAAAATACTGCAAAGTCACGGTTGAATAAGTGCTGCAGTGAACACAATGTCCAGAAACTAAGCTTTTATTTGAGAATTGAAACTAAGCAATAATTTTGCTTTTAAAGATAGATGCCTTTTAAGGAAGTTGTGAACCACATGGATGAAACATAAGGAAAGAATAAAAACATGTCATCAGTCTCTCTTCTCCCTTTTACTCCACAGTCCAGTCAGAACACACTCATACATCAAATACTCAGATGACTTCCACATATTAGAATCCATCTACATTGTCCAGGGTGGGGAGATGGCCACACAAAACAATATGAAAATTTTTACATTAAATTTTCATGATACTAACATCAAGAGCAAAAACTGCATCACTGTATCATCAAACTGTTTGCACATGACTTTACCAGGTACTATATGAAATGTGGATCCTTTTACCACCCAGCCTACTAACCTCCATGTGAACTCACTGGAAAGAATTGAAGAATTTCACCTACAGCGCAAGCTGAAGCCTCTCCCAGGACCTAAAGACATTCAGTGACCCCATGCAGCATCTCTGCTAAGCCCTGATGTTTTGCTGGACTCAGAGAGATTGAAGTCTGCTTCTAAGTTTCCCATCCCTTCCTCTTTCACTGCTGGACTCAGGTCAAGCAGGCAGTACCACCAAGATTTTCAAGAAGCAGAACAGTAGAGGTGTAAGTTATGATAATGCTGGTCAGAAATAAGGCATATAGCAAATATCATGGGGATTACACCTTTGAATTAATTATGTCTAAAAAAGACTCGTATCACTTGGTATGGTGTGTATTTAGAATCCTGTATCACTGCCACAGAACTATAGTGCTCACAATTAGGAAAACCCTAATTTTCTGGCACAACTGGTACTTCTAGAACTAATCAGATTTACAAAAAAATAGTAACGCAAGTTGAATCATCTTTTTATTCCTTATTTGAAGTGATCCCTGTGAAAGCAGTGTTTCCACTATTGATGTTTATCCCTCTGGCTTCCTATTCCTTTCTCCTTCTGCTAACACTTTAATCTCTCAACTCTTCATCCACTCATCATTTCCCTAGGCTTGAAAATTAATCCTCTGAGGTCAGTGAGGAAACCTCCATTGACTCCAGGAGGTTTAGAATTAGATCGTATACTTAATTTTCCTCCCCTCTCTACCTCCCAACTTCCTCTTTTCTTTCTTCTGGAACTTATTTACTCATCACTTTAATTATTCCATATCTGGTCCCATGAAATAGTGAATTAAATGCAGAATTAAGGAAGAGAATTAAATAGATGTCCCTCCATCCATTATTGTTGTTTTCTACTTTCTCTTTTAAATAATATTTCCCCCTGCCCCTTTTTATCTTCTTCAAGACTTTTAAGCCCTTTTAGACAAGAATCATATTTTACACATTCCTGTAGAAATGAACACCATAGTGAGTGAAGCATATGATGCTGTTTGATAGTAACAACTCCAACCACCTGTATTTCGAGTTGTTCTGAGAATGCTACTTTAGGAGAACTCCATCTCTAAAAAACCACTATTTAATTGTTAATATAGGTATTTCTTAATTTTTAAAGACCCAAAAAGTAAATATAGGAACACACAGTAAAATTTTACAACTGTTAGTCAGTTTGGAGAACACCAGTACCTTATTTCTAAGATTTAAAATACTTTTACAAATTCTATTTAATTGCAGAGAATCTAATCTTAGCACGTTTCTATTGAAACATTTGTGAGTAGTCAAACTACAGGAAATTCATATACAAATGTCCTAGTTTTGCTATGGACATAAAAATATTGTATTTATTAGTTATTTTAACTAAGCACTCTCTAAAAAATCAAGTCACAACATACGAAAAAATTACTTTAATCACAGTCTTCCTTATCATCATGCTCCACTTGAGAGCACTGCATTCATGCATTCACAAATGCAGTAAAATGCATTTACTATCCTCCATTACTCATTATATGGGATCAGAGGTAAATTAAAAAATTAGATGAGAAAATCTACTCACCTATCTATTTTTTTTTCTCTCCGAACTACTCACAAGAAGCAAACACACCACTTTCTCACAGGGCAAAATATTTACAGAAATATTGATCAACTAATTCAATGGACACACTTCACAGAAAGGTAAACTTTAATCGGTCTAGCCCACTTAGATGTCACCTAAGAATCATCCAGACATATCTGATACGGAAATCTTTGTTGACATACTACCACTGTATTACATTTCAACTGGTAGCTAAAAAAAATAAAGCACTGGAAAGGCCAGAGATATGGTGAAGCTTTAGCATTAGAAATCTATTAACGTATTTAAACACACATGGAAATAACAAAAAAGGTCTCTTCAAAATAAGCTGGTCATTATCTTATTCCAGACCAAAGACAATAATACCTTCTACAGGTCTGTAAGCAGACCCTAAAATGACCCGTACAGCGCTGTAGGTACATACTAGCATATTGTCTGACAAGACGATACCTTTCCACTTCCTTTTACCGACTGTTAGGGCCTATAAACAACATTCTTTCTATGCACACTTTCTTTCATGACACAGTTCTAAGACATGCAAAGACAGACGTTAAGATGTCTTTGGTTATAAATCAGTATCTTCATGATTACATTAAGATACATCAACATAAAACAACTAAAGGATACATGCACAAGCAAAATGAAGGGGAAAATTGACCCCATTATAGTCATACTGGCATTTTTCTGTCCAATCATTTCCAGTACTTCCATCTTTGTTGCTAATATAAAAGAGAAAAATATGCCCACTGTTTCAAAGAAACTTGCAATTTAAAGCAAGCAAAAAGTTTCATAAACACTTCCAGCATGCAATAATTTAAATTGATAACAAAGAGCACCGCTGAAAAATCAATTGCAGAGTGTGCTGGATGACCTGAGGGAACACTGAAACTATAATTATCTTAACCTATGTGCTAGCAAAGACCTACAAACCTGATACAGAACAGAGCTCTTAATTTCTCAAAGTAGGAAATGACAAAGTAAAAAAAGCTTCCCTTTGAGTTGAGCTATTGAAATGCAGTAACAACTTAAAGTCTTCAGTATTTGGCAAATCAATGAATTGCACAAAACAGTAAATGCTATTTTTCTATTACAGCCATAAAAATTACTATATGTAGTCCTGCAGTTTGGCATGAATAAAGTCAATTTACACAATTCTGGCAGAGCATTTCTTTCTAGTTTGTCCAAATTTTTAAACAAGGCCCTAGCGATATTATTTTTCAAATCCATATAGAGTTCATGATTTTGCTTTAAGTCTCACCAATTAAAGATTTATTTCTCAGAACGGCAGTAAAATATTTTAGCAACGCACAGAGAAAGCTTAATTAAATTCATATGTCTTATTTTCCAGATTTGTGGGTATTTTACCATGCAGCACTTTATGAAGTATCAATATTTCCTAAAATTGAAAATTGCTGATCAAATTAACTTGCATAAAATATTATCTGTTGCACATCACAACACTAATGGCATCCAGCCACTTGGCAAGCGAACAAAGTGTGTTTAGGACCTAACTGTAGTTTTTGTATTAAGATTTAAAGCTATTTTACTGCATCAATTATTTTATTTCAATTGCTCTTAATTGCCCATAAAACCAAGCTTAGGATCTCCTTTCAAAAATAGGCCAACTACTCCCTCTACTGAAAATAATTGACCATTACATTGGCGGTACAGAGATTCTCATATAAAATACATGTTGTTGAGAAGCAAAGCCATTAAACACATTACAGGTGTTTTCCTCTTAATTACATTCCAGTCAGCCAAGACCTGAAAGACTGATAAGCTGTACTTTTCACTCTCTTACCAAAAGGATTAACATACACATGCTTACAAAATCTAAAAACTTAAAAGTAGAGAATGTAGAAGATATTTTCAGACTCAGTAAAATACCCCTCTCAATTTCAATCATGAGGAACCAAAAAGTAAGAATATAGTATCTTCTATACTCCCCTGCAGAGAGGAGCGACAATATTTTCTGCCTTTTAATGGAGAGTCTTCCGCACAGGTATCTTCCTTGAAAAACTTATGCAAAAGTTGAACAGTCTTTAAAAAGGGAATATTCACATTAAATACAAATCCAGTGAATGAAAAGAAGCAAAAATTCACACACAAAATACCCAATCTAACAAGCAAAATGTTACGTATCTGTGCACAGAGTGAATTTCAATCAGCTTTTCACATATTTACATTATATATTTGACACATTTTAGTCAAGACAAAGTTAATTTTCAGCATCCAGTACATGCAAAAAACTTATCCTCATTTCTCAAATACCATCAGAAAGAAAATAAAGTTGCATCTCATGGGTA
Source organism: Phaethon aethereus (assembly GCF_964289735.1). Taxonomy (NCBI): domain Eukaryota; kingdom Metazoa; phylum Chordata; class Aves; order Phaethontiformes; family Phaethontidae; genus Phaethon; species Phaethon aethereus. The sequence continues at coordinate 123,828,775 of NC_138576.1, forward strand.
CTCTCAAAAGTTGTATCTGTGATATTGCTTACCTACAAATGCAAGCTCAATGAGAACCCACCCGTTTGCTTAGATAGTCAGTGATGTTAAACTTAGTGATTGGAAGGGTACATGCTGAATCCCAGTAAAGCATTTATGCTGAATGAGCATAAACAGTAATGATGCAAAATTAAAGCATAAATGGTAATAATGCAGGTCAGTAATCAAATATCTTAAGGCTTTTTATGTAGTGAAGATACTTCAACTCACATGACTTGTTTTTTTGAGCACTTACATTAATATTGATATCAAGAGTTCTCTGCTGAGAAAAGCAATGCCTTCAGCTCCAGCTCCTGTTACCCACTTTAGTGGCATACAGACTCAGAGTATCAGCTAAAATGTGCTCAAAATCAAAGACATTTCTCCGAACACCTATATCAATTCAGAAGCAATGAATAGTACAGACATGATACTGTCAATTCAAGATTTACAATCATGTCAGACAGTAAAAAAAAAATTAAAGCTAACATCTCACTGAATGACAGCAGTTTTCCTTGGAAAAGAACACATAGCAAACAAAAATTAAGTGTTTGGTCTGCTTGTTGAACAGGTCGGTTACCCACAAAACCAAGCATCAACAGCTTCCACAGCCTGATCAGTCAGGAAGGCTTTTGTAGCTGCCCTCCAAAAAACCCAAGCTTATCCACAGAGGAAAAAGTCTCTTCTGTTAAGAAAGTTCCTGGAAGAGACATTTTCAAAAGAATAATATATTGTGCTAATCACTTAGAAACGTATGCATTACCTAAACATACAGGAACACAGAGACAAGAGAGAAGGTCTAAAAGAGAAGGTTTCACAATTTTTACTGAACAATTAGTTTTATTTATTGATAAGCTCATATAGTTCCAGTAGAATTATGAAGTGTTATGTTTATTACAGATGTTTTGAAAAGCGTTACTCTTCAGATACATAACCAAAAGTCAGAGACTGTTTGCAAAATAAACTGCAATGGCATTTTACTGGATGCAAGACAACTAATCTGTGAAAATGGGAAAAGAAGCAAAAAAAGATACAAATAAAGAGTCAAGTGTGATAAATAGTTTAAGAACATTGCTACTCCTTAAACCAGGAACTCTTAGATTATCTGGAAAGCACACAAATAATATTGAAAGACTACAGTAAGAGAAGGATCAGCCCTAAATTTTATTTCGGGCAGCAAATACTATTTTACTACGAATTCATGCAGATTCTATTTCTAACTCCACAACTAATCACTTTTAGTTACACTATTTTAATCTTCAGCTGACCTCAGATATACTCTGCCATGATACAGCAGAGATTCAAGAAGTTTGCTTCCGAAGAGAGAGAAAAGTTGACACAAAATATGCTACTATGACCAGAAGCCTGAAGGATACACCTCTTCATCATTAACTTGTAAAATCAACATACACACATTCTAAGCAGTACTACAGATTTTTTTTTTTTAAATAAAAGCCATGACATTCTACTTACCTTAATGACAAATTTGTTAGATGCCATGATAGGTCAGTGTAAGCTGGTCCTATAAAAATATCAATTAAAAGTGATCAGCACCAGGGAAAAACTCAGATCTCTACAGCAACTGATAAGGATTTTTAAAATCTATTACTCATTTTTTCATTGCTGCTGTTCTTCAAACCCTATACTCTGCTTTAGGAAGACAAAGGAAAACTCTTATTTAAACAAGAATACTTAGCTACCTGTGTTGGTTTCTTATAGTGAACCTCATAACTGTTCAGGCAATTAGCATCCAATACAAGAATTACAAAATTAGAACTATTTTTCAGACCAGTACCAAGACAAAGACAAACCCACCTAACCTATCCTGAAGAAGCCTTTCAGAGAGCAGAAAACTAAACCTGGAATATTCCTTTATTACTGTCACAACAACTGGTCCCTATATATACAGCACCTGGTCTAGTTTCTCTTTCAAAATAATAGCTTTGCATCAAATACTTTCACATAGCTTAAAGAAAGAAAGAATGAAGAAGAAAAGAAGAAAACATACAAAATTTAAAAAGGTATTGCATTCAAGAAAAAAAAGAATCTTAATACATTAAATAATAACTGCTGTAGTCAAGAGAGTCCTCAAACCTCTCTACATAAAGTTCATCCCTTCCTATCTTGTGGATAACCCATTTCTGCTTAACTAGGGAGCCTGCACACATCAGTGGCCCTATAGAAGTAATATCCTCCACCACACTCTCTTAACCGGGGCTCAGCAACACTAAGCAAATTTCAAAACTTGCTTTCAGACCAAGCAGCAGTAAGCAAACTTCAGAATTTAAACACCCGTTCATTACCTGCTGTTCTGGTAATCAGTAGTAACAGAGTTTAAACCAGCTCAAGAACAAAGCACAGTCACTTTTTTCTTTTTTTTTTTTGTTAATAAGAAACTATGGCTCCTGGTGCACCTAGTATGCGTGTCTATATACACACACGTTATGTATATTTAAAATCTTAGACTACTACACACATAAAGCAATGTGACCTGAGCATTATTGTGGTTGCACAAAAGTAAAGTGAACTTTGGACATCCTCTTCTTTTGCTTATTGCAAACAGGATTTAGATAGCTTCATTTAGGCTATTGAGCGAAGTACATTTAGCTGCACAGTCCCTGACCCTGCCTCAGACCATTCCAAGTAACTCAGGAAGCATTAATTCATGCTGGAAGTTAAACACACCCTCCCTTGGGTGCAAGAAGAAACCATCAATTAATTGCTAAGATTCACACACACACACCCCCCCGCTTAGAAGAATGCTGTATCTCACTCAAACGACTACAAGCTTCAAGTTGGCTTGCAAGCCAAACCACAAGTCTAGTCACCTTCCATGCCAATTTCAGTTTTTTAACTGCTTTTTTTTTTTTTTTCTTCCTCAAACTGACAACTACAGTCATAGCACTGAAACTACTGGGAATGTTCATAATTCTCCACATAAATGGGAGCTAAATATTCACTTGTCAAAAGGTAGAAAATTAGGTTACATTCATGAAAGTCTTTCCAGCTAACCCCACAATGCTGGGATTCAGAAGAGACGTGGAATGGGCCCTATGGTACCAAGTTAATATCTACAAAAACCCTGGAATAAAAAATTAAGATACATTCTGTTTTCACACAGGATAGAAAGAGGCAACAGACAAGAAAAGTGGCTTGGCTTGGACGGAAGACCAGGTGAACAAGGGTCCTGATATACTAGCAGAAGAAAAAGTACCCAAACAATACAGTTCATGCTTCAAAAATCAAGAAAGAAAACAAGTGGCTGTTGCCTGCAGCAGACAAACTGCAACAGAAAGTACACTGAGAATAGAGCTGCCTTTTACGCTGAAGTTTCCTAAAGGATCATTCTCTTAATAAGATGGTCAAATCTGGTCAAATTTGTAAGAGACGGTATAGGAAAATAGTAAGAATGCATGAAGACATACCCACTTCTCACCGCATACTTCAAGTTATTGTAAAGTGCTGTGATAGAGCTGTCAAAATTTCAGGATACAAGTCAGGTCGGTGATACGTGTCTCTGTCAGGCGCTACACTTACACGTTTCAAAATGCAGTCATCGTCCTTATTTAACCTCAAAAAAGTGCAAGACAAGATAAAGACCCACTTTACAACTAGATAGCATAGTACAGATAATTCTGATCTTAAAATTCAACAGTAATAATTTTGAACTAAATAAACACTTCTACACAGTGCTTCCATTCCAAATACTGAGACCCAAGATTTCAAAACAACTACGAGAAAATGTGAAAGCAACAAGGGCACAATTCCATATACTGCCTCAAGGAAAATGCCAAATTACTTCAATTACTTTTTTTCTATATATATCAATATCCAAGCAGTAAGAAACAGAAACAGTAAAAGGATCATAAACAGCGAGAAGTAAAATGGTTGTTACTATAACCAGGTCAAAATGAATTTGAACTGAGAACCATTCTGCAAGTAACTACTGAAAATAAACTTTAATATAGTTAATAAAATGTTTCAACTATGTTCTGAAAAAGCTCAAAGTTAGAGTTTTTACCAGTCGCATAGTAATAGTAAGTAGAAAGTTATACAGAGCAAATTGAATTTTCAAGTAACAGTCATACAGACAGAAGCTGGAATACTATGCCTTGTGCCACATGACTATCATTCTCCCTTGCACAAAACAGCCATGGAAACTTTTCTATCTTATCAGAGTAAATTCTGTCAACTATACCAATAGCAATTCTGAGAAACACAATGTAAGGAACAGTGTTCTGGACCACTTGGGACATGATATTTCAATTCAGTCAGGTAGTAGAGTGCTCCTCTATAGAAGTAAACATAGTAGATCAACTACAAGAACAATCTTAGTAGGAGATAAAACTCAGAAATTCTTGAAACAGCAGCTGCTAGAACTAGGTCAGAAGAGATGCTACAGAGAAATGGCAGCCACCAAGTGAAAAACAACTGCACTTCTTAGTTCCTTATAATGGCATACAAGATTGTATTCTCAGTGTTCAAGAACTCCAAGGAAGGACTATCCCACCTCATCATGCAAAAACAAAAAGAAAATAATAAGATATATCACATCTCTTTTCAAACACCACAAAACCTGGGCATGTACAACAAATCAGATTTTCTTAAAAAAAAAGGTGTCAGCAGCATTTCAGGATTAGGATTTTAATTTTAATGAAAGACAGGTATCTAGAGCTTTACTAATGACTCCTACCTCCTCCCCCCAACAACAAAAAAAAAAAAAAAAAAGAGGAAAAACAGTAGGCAAGAAACAGAAAAACAGCAGAAGAGTGTTAAATGCTACAGCCTCTTCTCCAAGCAGCTAGAATCATAACCTGAAGTTAGGAAATCTGTAATTACAAACAATTTGCCATGGAACGCACCATGGGCTAAGAACTCCTACAACAGCAATGACAATATTGAACACACCTAACATTTACACAGAATTACCTGTACCTTGGGATATGGTAGAACACAAGGTACGTTGTCTTGTGCTTCCAGGAACATAGTTTACCTAGATTGTACGTAATTTTTGAGCTGCATATAGCATACAATTCACAATGGTGCTGCAGGTCTGTGAGCTAAAGAATATTTTGACTGCTAATGTTTTATCATTAATCCTTACAGTAGCAGTAATATGAAGAAGAATTGCAACAAAACATGCCAGAACATCATCTCTTCTCCAAATGCTCATATCCTGCTTGAGAATGAACAAAGCACATGTATAAATCAGCTGAACTTATCCTGGCATCACCCATCTCTTTTTCATAACAATTTGCCATACAGAATACTACTGTTGCAACAAGCCTGCTAATACTGATGTGAGAAGGACTGCTGGCAGGCAGAAATCCTCTCCAAATCCAAGTTACAAAATAATAGAAGAAAAAATAAAGAAAAAAGATGCGCAAGAAAAGTTACCTTTGGTTCAATTTTCTCTTCATGAGACTAAATTGACTTTGGGAATTTGCCAACTACCCCATTCTTTGCATTGACCATATAGATAAGACAAAGAAAATGCAACAGACATAATAAGTGTAAGTAAATCCTTACAAAACCAAAAAGAATATACCTAATGTGTCAACCACCAAGAAAGTCACTGAACTGTCACAGATGAAAAAAATACCTAATATAAAGACATCAGAAAATGAGGAAAAACACCCATCAATTGTACAAGAAAAAAAGCCAGCCAGCCCCAAAACACTTTGCCATTTTCTGTGTTGAAAAAACTCACACAAAACAGAGATCTATTAGAATTGATACTACTTGGTAACAAGACTCTGTTTCATGGTATACCGCATCCGTTGCAAACTAATGTGAACATCTAAAGGAAACTGTACATAAAGAAATGTGAAGATCAGCAAATAAGGCAGAAAAACTCCTCTCAGAAACTATATATTTTTGTATATATTTTTTTAAAAGTCTTGATATAGCACTTGTAGTATTTAAACATCTAAGGTTTTTATAGACAGCCTGTACAGGAAAACATGATTTAGAATTAAACACATAGGTTCCCTGTAGCTAGAGTGTGACATGCTTCAAAAATAACATGGCAGAATATCTTTCTTTTCCAAATTTGACATTAAGTGGAATGGTAGACACTCAGGAGAAGCCAGGAAACATGGCCTCCCAGAGAGCAAGCTAAAGTGTTTTCTGAACAGTATCTTACCTTAGCAAAGAAGTAGTTTCCTGTGGTGAGGGTATTTGGAACTCAGCAGGAATGAGGAACTGAAAACTCCTGCTGCACATGCCTATTTGAAGATACAGCAGCTTCTAACATAACAGCTGCAAATTATTTACCCGCTGCTCATCTTTGGACGGCTTTACCATGTGTGAGGAGGGGTGGGCACCTGAAAAAGGCAGAAACAAAACCACAAATGTTAATCAAGGAACTCTCTGGAATAAGTTGATATTAACTATTTTTGTAGTTCAAAATTAACTATCACAACATAACAGAGAATTTTTCTGAACTTTCTAGTCCTTAGGTATCAAACACTGTCCAACCCAGACCCAGCACCTGTCATGTTCTGAGAGTTGATCCTAACCTTGGAATAAGCAGTGTGATACTGAGCTAACTCACACATTTAGTAAAGTATTTCTAGTTCTGAAAAGACATACATCTTTACATTTTGCAGACATACATCTTTACATTTTGCAGTTTCAGGATTTGAGGCCCACTGTTGCCAGCTTCTTCACTTAACCTTTGCAAACTACTCGTCCAACAAATTAGCATATTTTTAGCTCATTCACTCTTTCATTCATGAGCTGCCAAGACACCTTTAAAGTTCAACAATTTAGTTTCAAAGTGTTACACACAACTGCATGGAACTAGAGAAACGAGAGACTGAGGAATATCAAGGGTGCTTATTACAGACGGATGCTAGCTATTATCTTTTTGCATTGCTGAATGACTTTTTTTTTTTTAAGTTTTGTGCAACATAGCATTCAGCTGTTCCACAAAAATAAAAAATGTTATACTCCTTTCTGTATGAAGATTAGGCATTAAAAACTTTTGGCTACAGTTGTAAACTCTGAAACTATACACAAAATTTAAAATAAACCTATACATTAACACATGAATATAATGCAAGGTATTCTTGACAGCGACTACAGGAGCAAGGGGAAACGAGAAGAGGAAATGCAGAAAAGGTGCAGAATAAAAAAGCTAAGGGAAGAACTGAGAAGAGGTCGGGCAACAAAGTTTTCTTGAACTTGCTTTGGTCAGGGCAACACTGTCCGCCTGCAGGAAGGCTCAGACAGGTGCGCGCAGAAGTAACGCGGAGTGACTGCAACGGGAGTTAAGCAAGGAAGAAAAATCAGAAAGAGACACCTATTCTTAAGCCTGGCCGGGGCTCTGGAGGCTCGCACCTCGCCAGGCCGGGAGGTGGTGCTGACGTGAGGGGCGGCGCAGTAGGGAACCAGCCGAGGCACCGCCTGAGGGAGGCGCGACGGGAGCCGGCCGGCACCGCCGCCACAGCAGCAGCTACGGCAGAACATCACCTCACACGTTTACTTTGGGTGACGGAAGATCCAGGGTCGGCCGCTCGCCACAAGAGCCTACCGGCTGACAGCCCCAGCCGGGCAGCACCAAGGTTGCCGTCGTACTCGCGTCCTACCTCCGCCCTGAGCCGCTCCAGCCTCCAACGGTTCTAACGGCTCCTCTGCCCCCAAGCAAGATGGCTGCTGAGCACAAGCTTCTTCTCCCCTATCCAAAATGGCCGCCGGCTGTAGCTGCCGCCCGCCCTACCCTGCCCGAACGCAAAATGGCCGCCAGAGCAGGCGCACGCGAGAGGGCGCGCGCACCTCATGGGCACGTGACCCACGATTGGCCAATGGCGGGCGAGAGGAGGACCGCCCCCGCGCAAGCCCGTGCGGGCGGGGAGGCGGGGCGCGAGTCGCACTTCCGGGCTGCGCGAGGCCGCTTCCTGCCGTTGGGAGTTTAAGCGCTTAGGGGAGGCCCCACGGCCTGGGTGCCCGTCTAGCTGAGGCGCTGGCGGTGGGGCAGCTAAGTTCTTCCCTCGCCTCCCCGGGGCGATAGCCGAGGTGAGCACTCGGAGGGCTCCTGGGGGCGGCCGAGTGGCGCCTTCCCTACCGGCAGCTTCTTGCTGCGTGAGGTAAAGGGGAGAGAAGCTTCAGGTGGCGCAGTCTTCCTCCTACCCTCGCTCTAGTTCCTCCCGCCGCGGCGGTCCTCCTCAGCCGTCCCTGAGGGGAGCAGCTGCCCTTTCAGGCGTCCCGTACTGCAAGGTCGCTGGGACGCGGGGCAGAGGTCGGTTGGAGACGTGTCGCGGCGTGACTGAGGGCGGAGGGATCCCTACCGCCGGCCCGCCCGTCAGAGGGTAGGCTGCTTGGGCTGGGCCGCAGCCACTCACTTCAGCGTCCCCTCAGCAGTTTACCGCCGGCCTGCGACTTCTTCGCGCGTACCGGACGGCTCTTGTAATGACTTTCGAGGCTGTGTGCCGAGTGGTGTGAAGCTGGGAAATCTCCACGGCATGATGGACGAGTGTTTAGTAGGACACGATATTCTTGCCAGGTGGATGAATCTGGGCAGGTGTAGGAACATGTACTCTCTGAGTTGTACTTTTGTAACCGCTTAAAACAAATTATTTTGATACAAAACCTGAGTGTACATTCCTTTTTTCCTGTGGTAGGTGCTTCTTGATGAAATCCCATGTGAAGTAGAGTTTTATGCAGTCTTTTTAGATGAGGATGAGTTTATTGTGTTTGTACTGATACTGTTGTAGCATATGAAGATTAAGGACTAAGGTAGTCAGGCATGGCTGCTACTCTGGGCAACATAAAGTGATGTCAGAAGCAGTGCAGCTTGTTAGGAGCTTGGTTAGTCACTGAATTTTATTAACTATGGGGGGCGGGGAAATGGTGTATTTTGAAAATACCTGTTTTAGACTTCAAATGTTTACCATCTGAAGCAGTAACATTTGTAATTAGATAAACATAACAAAGCAAAAAAGCGTTAAGCTTTAGCATGCCAAAGCTTGAAGCAAATGCAGCAATTAACATTTCAAGATGCCTGAATTGAGGTTATTTTTATAGCTTTTTTTGAAGTTCACAAAGTAAGACTCTTGTGTCATTCTGTTTTAATCATCTGCTGCACTGTAATTAAATATATTGACATTCAGGTTCATCTGTTCTGTGCTATTATTATAGAGTAAAAAAAGGATTTCTAGAATACATTTAAAATAATAAATTATTTTTACCTAGGTAGATGCCAGTTTGCAATGGGTCTTAAAACCATCTGGAAGGACTACAAAGTTCTGATTGTTATGGGAACTAGCCTTGGGCTGGTGCACTGGGGGTGGTTTTACATCAAGTCCAGTCCTCTTTTCCAAATGAAGACAGATGACACTGTTCCAGAACCTGGGATTGTGGCATACGTGATGCAAAGCGATCACAAAAATAAGGAAAAATAGCATTAGTGCTGTGTATTGTGGGTAAGTTGCCTAATTAGTTGTATCTGTATTGTTGAGGCAGGAGATGAATTAATTAGTAGAGGATTTTCAAACAGATGCAGTCTTGCTGCTCTAACTTTAGTCTTCCAGAGTTTTATTCTATTGCAACTTAAATTTATTGCAACTGAGTTAATCTGGTAGTTACATGGGCCCAAAAAAATGCATCATACATGTCAAACTACTGCTAAATCCCATGTGAGAGGGTCAATTAAGGGATGATATTACAGGTCTTAAAGATATTTAAAAACAGACTCCAATAACTTCAAGGCAACTATCAAACTCTTGTGACTGATTGGGTCTGCAACAGTGTCCTTTCAGGTTTGAAACAGCCCAGAAATAATTGTGATGTTATGTAGTAACATATTTTGTGTTGTTAGTAGGTATGGTAATTACAATAGAAATTAAGTATGGGAGAAGTCTTAATACTGTAGAGATTAGATAGAGATATTTATTTACATTTCTAAATTTTGAAGTGTTCAAGAACTGAAAAAATTGTATGTTAGATATCTTGAAGTAATAAACCGTTCTTTCAGAGGCAGAGATTTTTTGAAGTTGTCTGAACATTAAAAGCTTTTGTTTCTGAAGTGATTGCTTGGGAAGCAGTGCTGAGTAGTTCAGTTCTTTTGTTCTTGAGTAAAAACAGGTTGACATCATTGCAGTTTTGCCACTTTCATGCAATTCAGTGCAGTTTATAGTGGCCTGTTACTTACAGACCTACAGGTAAAACGGTATATAAACGGGTGGCCAGAATTGAAGGTATTAACAAACATGTATCATTTGTGTACTATATGCTTGCATCACATGTAATATTAATAGACTTTCTCAATTAAAAAGCATTATAGTTTGGTATTTGTCCTTATGTGAATGTTTTGTGAAAAATAAAATAGCATTTCAAGCTATGCAATATTGTCATAAGATTATCCTAATACCTATGTTTTTTATTGTAGGTATGATTAGCTTTGAAGCTTTTCATCTGTGAGTGTTGCCAGAAGAAGAGATGAGGAAAGGTAGCTGGAGTAGAAAGAACTTTCTGCTCGTGGCAGGACTGTCACTTATAGGTGTCCATTTTGGAAGCATGCTTGTAAACTTTGTTGCAAAAAAATCTGTTCGATCACATTCAGAAGCTAAAAAGGAGGATCATTGTGAATGAAATAGCTTACTGCTGTCACTATGTACCAATGTCACAATAGGATTTAATCCTCATTTTAAGAGGTAGGTGACGAGCAGGCATAGAAATGTTGTTATTGCAATGTATGTACTGTTTCACATTTAAAGTAATAATCCTTGGCTCTAAATAATTAAAATGTACTACTTTAAATTGAAAAAGTGCTATGAATTATAGATCCAAGTAAAAATGAAATCTGTTTTCTTGACCAGAATTAAAATCTTACATTGAAAATGTCTCGTCTTGAAGCTAAAAAACCTCCATTATTTAGTAGTGAACCTTTAACTAAAGATAGAGTTATTCAGTCACTCTCCCTGCTGAGCAGAGTATTAAGATCTTGCTATGGTCCTGCTGGTAGACTCAAACAGCTCCACAATGGTGTGGGAGGCTACGTTTGTACAACTTCACAATCTTCAGCCATACTCAGTCGCCTTTCTGTCAGTCATCCTGTGTTAAGTGTTTTGATGGCCTCTGTACAGAACCATATATCTCGCTTCAGTGACTGTGGCTTATTTACTGCCATTCTTTGCTGTAGCTTGATTGAAAACTTTAAAAGCCTAAATATTGCATCTTGCACTGTCATTAAAATAAGCAAACATCTTCTGAGTTTATGTATGGACTACCTCAAATCTGAGGCATGTGGTTGCCGAGTATCTGTGGATTTTAGCAGTGTGGAGACTCTTCTTTGTTTGGTACGTAGTGTATTAAGAAGCAAACCTGCTTGCATGCTTAATAAAACAGAAGTTGATCATCTTGCCATGCTGATTTTAAAGGCTTTTATATTTGCTGTTCCATGTCATGTTGAGACTAATGCTGTTTTAGGAAAGTGTGTAATAGTACCTGTGAAAGGTAGAAGAGTTATGGATTCTACAGTTCTTCCTGGGCTACTGATAGAAACACCAGAAATCCAATTGGCAAAACCACTTACTGTCAAAAGGACTTGTTCAAACATGATCAAGATAGCGCTTTTCTGTGTGTCCATGTCAGGAGACACTTTCAACCCTGAAGAAGGAACTATAACAGTCCATCATGGAATTTCTCTAGAAATGGCAGAGCTGAATCAGTTGCTTAATATAGGAAAGCAGCTGGTTAATGATGGGGTTGGCCTTGTAGTGTGTCAGAAAGTTATCCATCCATCTTTGAAACAGTACCTGAAAGAGAACAATGTCATCGCTGTGGACAGAGCTGGGCTATCCCTGGTGGAACCTCTGAGTCGGATGACAGGTAACAAGCAAGCTTTCTGTACTATACAATTGTCCTTAATGTTCATCTCATAATGAAAACCTATCTAGGTGGGTGGTGTTGCAGAGTAAAGAGTCTCTTACTTCTGGCTGTATCCTATCTTAGCAGCTGAGCAAGAGTTGTTCTTTCCTGGTCTGAAAAACTTCTTTTTTTAAGGTGGGATTGGTCTTTTGCAGGCTCTAATGATGACATACTGCACATGTGGTTACTGATTGCTGCATGAGGGATATCCAGTTATAGTAATTGTTATCAAATATAGATTATTTTCAAATTCTTAATGCAAATAAAACAATTACTTATTGTATCTTCAGCTGTCATTGTCTTGCATGTTGAAAACATGTTGGTTTCTGTTTGTGATTTCCTGTGTAGACTGAAATGTTAGGTGTTGGAGAATAAATATAATGTAAAAAGCCAAGAGAAAAAATGTTCATGCTTTATGAAATGCAACACATAGCTGTTCTGGTTACTAATACCTAAGTGTTCTCTGCTTTTCTTAATTGGACAGGTTCAAAGCCTATAGCTTCCATACATTTGTTGTCTGCTAGTTCTTACGGCAGTTTGAAAGATGTGTGTATTGAGAGTGTTGCTTCAAAACATTTTGTGCATCTAATTCCTGACAACACAGTTGTCTGCAGCTTGATACTCTGTAACAGAAATGAAACCGCATGGGATGAACTGAAGGTAGGCAAATTTTCTCGAAATCTTCCTTGAAAAGTCACGTTTTTAATGGAAAAAAAAAAAATGAGAAATAGATACAGTGAGTTTAGAAAAGTGATCTTTCAGTACTTAAATGGAGCTCAGAGTTTAGGTATAGGTATACAACTTCAAGAAAGCAATTCAGAAATGCCTTGTTTCCAGACTTCAAAATCCTTGAAGTGCCCATGTTCATTTAATGCCTCTATTTTAATATGGGAAGCTGCTTAGAGACAGAAACATTTTTCACCTGTTCTTGAGGCTAGTGCTGGATAACCATTTTCATTCTCATTACTTGGTGTATGAGAGCATAAAGAAAAAATTGCCCAGCAAAAGACCAGCAGCAATACCTGAAATGATAGTCAAGCATAGTTTTGCATTGAATAGTTGCTCTAGAAATGTCATTGATACTGATTGACTTTTTATATATAACCTTGTTTTGCAGAAAGAAGGAGTAAAATACAGCGTTTTTTCCCTACTTTTCTATACCAAGTGTGGACAAATAAAGACAATCTCTCATTAAAGTGAACATGGTTTTAGAAATCACTCAGCAGCTTTATATCCATATGTAATTCAAGTGCATGAAGTCTGTAAAAGAAACTACTGAAAATTCCAGTAGTTTTTTCAATGGGGGCAAATCCTATTAATCATGGTATGTCTAATGACATTCATATGGTTTTCAGTGTGCCTGTGAAACTGCAGAACATGTATTACAGTTAACAATCAAGGAACCTTTGGCATTATTAGGAGGTGGCTGTACAGAAACTCACCTGGCTTCGTATATAAGACACAAGGTATGCAAGACAAGGGGTTTTTTAAAGCTGCTTAATATACTTACGAAACAAGAATTTATGTAGAATCACTAACAACAGTTAAAACGGTTGTCTTTTCTAGATTAATGTAGCATTTTTGCTGTCTAACTACTAATATAAAACAAAGGGATCTATTTGAAGCACCAAGTGCTAATTACATCTTTCAGACTTGTTAATACTGTATTTGTACTTGTTAGGCATTCTTTAGGTATCTATTATAGTAAGTGCTTGGTTTTTAAGTGTTAAAATGTGTAGAGTTTTTATATTGAAAGATAATCATGCAGAACTCGGCTTTAACATCTCTAGAGATCTTTCCTATTGTGGAATAATCATGTGAACAACTTTTTGTTAGGACTGAACTATGTGCTTAAAAAAGGCAACAGTATGATATATGTTTGATTGAAAATTACTTCTGTAAAACAGTGTTTTAATTTTGTTTTCTTGGTTTTTGTCTTTTTTTAGACTTGTAGTCTGTCCACCAGCAGTTTTAAAGATATAGATTGTTCTCAGACACAATACCAGTTGGTTGCTGATGGTTTTTGCTGTTCCCTGGAGTCTGTAGCTTGCTCTCTGAATCATGATGATGGAGAAATTCTTACAGACATGGTTTATGGACACTGTTGGTTTGTTCCACCAGGTTTTCCCTCTGTCTCTAATTGGTCAGATTTAGTTTCAAAATGTGGCTGTGGGATTAATAATAACACTGAGAATCTCAACTGGAGGCTTTTGCAAGGCCAATTTGGCTCCCCTATTACACAGGGCTGCCCTAAAGAGCCCTCAGTAAAGGTTGCTGACTTTCTGACATTGGACTGTTTTGCTGCAAAGTGTAGTGGCCTACAAGTAGCTCTGGAGACAGCCAATCTGATTTTGGATCTCTCATATGTAATTGAAGATCAAAATTAGCTCTGATCTTATGTGAATTGTGTTGCACAGCAAGATTCTTAATTGAAAGCAGAGAAATATATGAAGTGTTAAGATACTTTAAATGGTTACAATATGGACAACAGACAGAAATTTTAAATCAGACAGTTGGCTATTAAGTACTCTTCTGATTGTTACGCTCCTGTGCCCTCAAGCATTCTTAAATGTTTAACATTTTGTTAGGAACTGTTAAATGATTAGCCAAATATACAATGAATCATAGTAACATATGACTTGGGAGTAGTCAAATTAGAGTATTCAAAAGAGTGAATGACACTTTATTTCCTTTGCTTTAGAGCTAACAAATGTCCAAAACTTTGCTTGTCATCTTCAAAGGAATGAGAAAAATGGATTCCCTTGCTGAGAAAGCATGTGTTATGGATTAAAATTTATGTAGTCTCAGCAAAAGCTTTACACATTCAAACAGACTCTTGTATTGCAGTGGAACTTTATCACTGATATTTTTAATTTTGTAGGTAAAAAGGAACACTTTCCTTCACAAATATCTTGAGCCACTTGTTTGCAAATTTTGGTCTGAAGATCTTGTCACTGTGTACTATATGCAGTTTCTGTTTCTAAATGGCTGGAGGATTTTCATTCATGTAATTTATTTAGGAAGTTACTAAAAATCAGTGTGGAGATCTTAAGGTAGCAGGTAGGTTATGGAATACCCGAAAAGAAATGGGAGACTGTGGAAAAAAACTCTTGTAAAGTGGATCTTGATTGTCTTCTGTGGAATACAGGACAGTATAAATAATGATTGTATCATTTAAGCAAAGTTGCAAAATGAATGTCCCACTTAGCATTCAGTTAACTCTTTGACTGTGCATAGCTGCTTTTCTGTTAATGAGGCCTTAAGCTGCTCAGGCTTGTTTTGATCTTTAAATAAGGCTGTAGACTGAATGATCGAAACTTTTCTCATTTTCAGCTTGCATGCAAGATCAAAAGGGGTGTTAGAGTTTCTTGCTTAAACTAATTTTCTTTGCCCCTTTTCTTCTCCCTCTGTCTTACTCACAAGGGACAAATTGTTCATGACATACTTTTCCAGAAAACATCCGAGTTACTAATAGACTAGTCTGCTTACTTGCTTCCTGGTCTCAAGTTTTTAATGTATTTACTGAGTATAAGCAGTAGAATTGTCTTGTATAACTCAGTTTTGAAATATGTAATTAAAACCAGATCTTCCAGACCTTTTGTACAAAGTCCTCTTCATTTTAAGAGCATAAATAATTATTTTCTCACTGGAAAAAATGAAAAGTTGTTTAAAGTTCTTTATCTTTTTATGACCTGAAATGATTGCTTCAGTGCTATAAGACATCCTTTGAGAATTTGTGGAAGGACGTTACAAGGGTTGAGATGGAGGCTGTTCAAAGTTGGTTACTAAAAAGGCTGCTTTCATATCTTGATCCTCCCATATACCATGAACCATATGAAAATATCAGGAATAATGAAGCCAAATGATGGTGTATATCTTAAGGCACAGAAGAATCTTGGTAATACTTCATCTGGTTATGAGTCTCTAACTCACTGTTGACTTAGAGTATTTTACTTCCTATAATAGCAGCTTGTGCAGTGCAAAAATGTTGAGTTTAGTGACTACAGCTGTGATGTGAAAATTAAAACAATATTTAAGTAGATGTAGTTGCTAATGTTCTTTTGTCTTGGTATCTGAAGCTCCTATAAAACCGTTGTTAGCTCTGAGTCTGTTCTTCCTTCTCCAGCTTTAGGAAAATCACACACTAGAAAATTCTGAAAAAATTACATTTAAGTTTTGGCGAGTAGGTAGAAATTCCCTTATACCTGAACTAAAGATTGTTACATAGTTTCAGTAACAATGAATTTCTGTCTCCCAGTGTGACTGATAAGGATAAATAGGCAGCTGGCACTGCTGTTTATGAGCAGATCAGATTCAGTTCTCAGTTGTGCTACAGTACAACCTTGAACCTTTAGTGGTTAGTGTTACCCTGCCATTAGGGAGTAACATAGGAGGAATACAACTTTGAATACTGTTTAAAATGCAAGTAAGTAGAGTTTTGGCTCTTAATCTAAGAGCATCATCAAAGTAACTTTGAACTCCCATGTTTCCTGGTAAAACTTAGGTGCAAAACCAGTGAGTTCTCTCCCCTGTGTTTTCAAATTGACAAAATCAAATATCCCTAGCTGTAAGTCCTCTTAGAAGCCGCTATGGTTTTATTCCTGTTCCCCTTGGGATTTAAAGTTTGTTCAGTAGGAAAAATTAGTGTTACACAAGTAGTATTAAGAGACAAATCTTTTCCTATCATGGCCTCAGTCATGTCTGACTTCCACAGATTGCTCAGAAGCTATGAATTTAAATTTTAATAATTCTACTGGTAGTGCACAAGAAAGAACATTAATCTCCAGCCTACTCAGCTGTGTAAGTGCTCCAGGCCTAGCAGGAGCAAAAAGTGCTGATATTATAATCACTCAGGTCAGCATATTTAAGTAAGATGCCAGTTTAACACAGTTGCTCCTCAGTTCAGTATTCCATTTGCTATTTAAAACTTCAAAGTGAAGAAGACCTGAAAATGCTGATTAATTTAGGGTTCTGCAGTATTCTAGTACTGCATCCTATTTCAAGTAGACATACCATTAAATATTACTACTTTGGTATTGGCAAAGAATGCAGAATACCTGCTTTCACTGATTCTGCTACTGATTTGTGAATTTGTAGAGTCACTCTGAGCCATATCTGAAGTCTTTTTCTGTCTATTTCCCTACCTAGAAAACGGGAACAAAGATAACTCTTCTTAAAGTGTGGAGATCTGTGGATGAAGGGTTCTAATCCATATGTAAAGTGAAGAACTACCTGCTGCACAGGAACAAAGAAATAATTCAAAAAAAACATAAATACAAACTTAAATCTGTGCTAAAATATTTTATTAAGGGAACTTTGGCCAGGATTTATGTAGACTCCTTAAACTAGTCTGCTAGGTAAAACTCTCCTTTTCTCCCTGTATATTGAACCTGAATGCATTTTGTTTTCCTCTGAAATTTAAGCAGCAGTATATTACTGTTGCAAACAGTAATCCAATTTATTGCCTTACACCTTAAGCTTATGCACCATGAGAAGTGTGACCTTATTGCCCTGTGCAGGAATGGTTGAACTTCAACAGGAGCACTGTCAAACACCTCACTAATCCTTACTGTATCGTATATGTTTTCTAAGTCTGCACTCTGCATGTGTTTCAGATGAGATCTTCATATGATGCAACTGGTATACCTCCTCAAAGACAAGGTAGAAACAGATTCATGACTTCAGGAAACCTAACCCTACTGTATTAGTAGCATAACACTGATTTTTCAGGAGAGTTTGGACATTTTTAGGCTAACCCACTGTTACAGGGTTAGATCTGTCCCAGTAAGGGAAGATGGCATTTATTGTTGTCAAAGCTTGTAGGAGAAATACTGTGTGGAATATCACAAGCACAGTAAAGCAGGTACAAAACAATTCACCTCACCCAAAACCTGAACTTTTGAATTTTACTTGTGCCTTCACTTTGCTGTGCTGAGTAGCAAAATGTGTTTGTCACATTTTTGAGCAATACCATGTGAACTGAGTCATGCAAGTACTAGGCTTTTCAGTCTCAGAAAAAAACAATATGAGTCAGCCAATGTCATAGGAAGAACTTTAACTGGATTTGCATTTACTACTGTCCGGAAGATGCAGAAACAGTCTGTTTATTGCAAAGAGGCTGCCTCCAGCATGCTTATATTCTGTGCAGGTAGGCTTTTTGAAGTCAGTTGCTAGTCACATTACAGTGTTTATTTTGAGAATTTTAGTAGCTTTTATCCAGTGATGTAAATGAGTTGTCTCTACTGACAACCAGGTAGAAATAATTTGCACGTTACTAATAAATAACTTTTTGGCCTGTAACTCTGTCATCTTAAATGCTCAGTTAAGAAATATCTTTACTTTTTGTCTATATACATTGCACTGTATAAATTAGTCATGCATGTAATAAGCTCAAAAGTATATACATATTTATTCTTTATGCTGTAGGCAGAAATGTAGTCACAGCATATATAGGTACAGCCACTATGTCATTAGTCCAGGCATCAATAAAATTAATTGCAGAATAGATTCCAGGATTAGGCTGGGTGCTTTGTGTCCTTAGCTGTGCTGACTTCCATTATTCTTGACCTAGATTTACATTAAACATACATAAATATCTTGTAGACATATTTCCTGCAGAATTTTATTTTCATACCTTACTACAAACATCTTAACAAGCTTTTATTCAAGCTTTCATGTACCTTGAAGGACACTGCCATGTACCGTCTGGCTTCTGTGAACTGATGGCTGGTGTCTTTGTTTTCTGTCCTGACAACATGAGCTCTCTTCAGGTACACATTAAATACATGTTAAATACTAGCTGCTTATTATAACACAATCACATGTTGTCTGCTAAGCAGTTGTGTGGCAGCATTCCACAACATCAACAGCTATTCCTTATCAATAACTTTTTATAAACTGTTACTTTAACTCTCTCTAATCTTGAAAAGCCATCCTTAGTATCTTCTCCCTTAAGACTTATGATATTGTTAGTCTGATCTGTTGCATCTGGTGAGTACCAGGTTAAAAAAGGGAGGTTGGGGGAAAAGAGTTCCCTAGTCCGTAGTGATGACTCAGAAATACTCAGAGTCATTGCTTGTGTGTGGGGCTGTGCAGGATCCCCTGCTGATGGATGGTGTACTCAAGGGCGATGACTGAGTGATTTTTTCAGGTAATTTTCAGAACTCCGATTGTTTCAGTTCTTGGAAGACTTTGACAGGCAGAAGCAAAACTATCCCACCCTCATTTATTGTTCCTTGTTCATGTGGCAGCAGAGCCTAAGCTCTAGCAGGGTTTTTGTCTTGGGGTTTCTGGTACATTTAATTGGATTATGAGTGTGCTTCTGCAGGTGAATCTCTGTGGGTTCTCCATGGCTGGCTGCCAGGCGCCTGCCCAGCCACTTGCTGGAAAACAGCACGAAAAATTTCTCCTGGGTCAAGATAAAGCTTCTCCCCCTGTGTTTCTTGCACTTTCCCTCCTCGGTTCTCACTGCTGAGTCCTCTTTTTACCTTTTTTTAAGTCTATTTATGCTGAGGTGCTGCCAGCATGGCTGAGGGGCTGTTGGAAGCGGCTGGAACCGGCTGGAACCAGTCCCTTGCCACAGAGGCTGTGCAGCCCCTCCCGCCAATGCCTCGGAAATGCCTCGCAGGACGACATTTTGTGAGCCCTCTTACTCGGTGTTGAAGGATGTGGAAAACTTGCTGATTTCAAAGAAACTTGGCAGAGGGGAAAGAGCCAAGGAAGAGCACTAGATGTTAGCAAAGCTTAATCCAAGAGGGGATCCTGAAGAAAAAAAGGTTTTGCTTGTATGGTGAGCGCTTCAAGGAGGGACATGTGCCACTCCTGGGGATCAACCAGCCAAAAGGGCTGACCTCCAAAAACAGGCAGGGGCAAAGAAAAACCCAACTTCTGTTGGACGGGGATGCTGTAAAGATGTGGTTGCTGATGGCTGTTCTCTAGGGTAGGTGTGACGGGGGCCATGCTCCCCTAAGTGGCAGACCCCTGGGACCTACCTGTGGAGAAACAAGGGTTCGTAGGTGTGCTTAAAAACCGAGGAGCTTCTGGAAATGGGCACACTCTGGGGAGGCTGAGATGGCTTCCCAGTATCTCTGAGAAGGGGAATGGCCCAAGAGCTGCTTCATGTGGAGCTGCCTGGCTGGAGGTCAGATGGGAGAACCACCTACGTGCACCCATAAAAGCCTCCTTAAGTGTGGTCTGAGGATACGAGCATGTATGTGATGTAGCCGGAGGATCAACTCACAGCCCTGCATGAGTGTTGCTATCCATGAGATGATTCCAAAAAGTGAGTTTTTCTATATTTACTTTGCACCAGCACAGTGCCTACTAAACAGGGGTGTATGTGGCATGGCCATCTGTCTATGCCAGCCTTTTTTTCTCCTTTTTTTTTTTTGCTTTCCATTGCTTCGTTTTTAAGCAACCAAGCAAATATTCTGTAACTAACAAAGATAGGACAAATAATTCACTTGATTTTACATGCCTTAACCCTGGCCTCCTGTTTTTCTTTTTTGTTGGGGTCAGACAACAGAGATGAGAACAGGAAAATTAGGTTTTTAATTTGTACCTGAGTTCTTGGGTGTTTAAAATTATGATCTTGGAAAATGTCTCCTGAAACTGTCTGTACCTGTATGGCATAAGTGTCATGTAGTTCTGTGATCAGCATTGCACCGACTTCCATGCTTTCTGTTTGGCCCAGGTATCTTTGTTGAATCAGGTCTTGAGCTGTCCTGTTGTGATGCTTTACTTGTAAATGTGAATTTGTCCACAAGTTACGCTTTTTTCAGTATTATACATAGGCACTGAAGTGTTTGGTCTGGCCACTGAAATGTGTTAATGTTCCCCAGCTGGGAACATTTCTGATTGAAAATTGCTCTCAGCTGAAACATGATTAATCAGGCAGTAGCTAACACAGTGGAAGATGTCCCTGCTGTCTCTTACCTTTGATGTAAACTGTTTAATATGTGTTGGTAATTAGAAGAATATAATACAAAATGCTAAGAAAATGGAATACTTGAACCCTGTGTTGAATAATCCAGTCTTTATTTTTTTTATTGGTATGGTACAGGACTTTCCAAATAAAGTATTCATCTCCAAAGAAAAGCAGCAGAGAAATTAGTTTAGGTTTTAATAATGAAAATTGCTGTGTAAAATCCTCCTTTGAGTACTGAAATATTACAGTGTCAAATAAGAGAAGCTGTATGTACTTGATGTCTATGTGAATGTAAAATCTCCTCAAGGACTTCTTTATATCAATGTTCAACAGAATAGCAGCTTTCTGAGAGAAGTGTGAGCACACATGCATCCTGTTTTTAGGATGTTAAGAAGATGCATTGCATATGTTTAGTCAAAATGGCTGCTAAATGGAAAATCTTCTTCCTAAATCTGCATGCGAAACAGCAGATGTCACTCCAGTCTTTCTCTACGTGGACCAGAGAAGAATTTGCTCCCGTACAAGAATAATTTGTGTGTGACATTATTGCTTATGATTAATATTGTGTATGTTAAGGAATAGATACAATACATTACAGAATTTCTAAGGTTAACCATGGATTATTGTTTTACCTACTAGAGAAACACTCTGTTGCTGGACTGTCTCCACTTGGGTCTGTGTATGATGGCATGGGGTGGAATCAATTTATGAAGAGGCATGGGCAATGAGTAGCAACACATACCTTTCTCTAATGCATGGCTTATGTTTAAGACAGTGGACTTAGTTATTACCTGAGGAAAAATATACAGTTGCATGGTTGAATTGTTCTAAACAATTGTCTTGGTATTGCATTATGGCTCTTAAGTTCACGATTATAAGCGTCCGCAAACTCCGTAGTAGATGTTTTGAGTAATCAGGTGTTATCTTGACAATGTGGTTTTCAGTGTTTGGATGGTTTTCGTGTGTTGGTTTGGTTTTGTAAGCTGTTAGGAATCTAAAGCCTACTTTGATCTTGGCTCTAAAGACATGAGAGTAGAAAGCAAGATTTTTCTGTTTTCTAGGTTATTCTTAGTTGCTTAAACTCTTACTTTTAGGCACAAAGTCCTCCAGGACTACATCTGAATCTAGTGCCCAAGTTAGGGGAAGGAAGATGGAGTTGTTCTTATTGGGGGGGGAAGTTTTACAACATCAAAATGCACTTTACAGGAAAAGAACTGGTGTTTTGTGTTTGGAGTTTTTATTAAAATAACAGTATATCTGCTTTAAAAAAATAAACTTAATGAGCCTGTGTTGTTACAGAAGGCGAAAGCTGAGGAATTGTAGGTATCTTTGTCACTACACAAAAGCATAAATTTTTTGTGTTTACCTGTAAATTCAATCCCAATTATTTTTCTCCTGAGCCTTGGATCTTAGTAGTATTGAAAGTTCTGCTGTTTTAAAAGCTTTGCAAGCTCATACAGCCTCTGCTCAAGTAAATGCACAATCTAAATTCTGTTAATACGTTTTGGTATTTTAAATAACTGATTTTTTGCTTCCACCCTTAAGCCATAAATTTTTAATCTTGTGATTATTTTGAGAGGGATGGGAAGGAAAACTCAGGTTTTTTCCCTTTTTTGTTTCCTCTTTTAAATCCACAGCAACATTAAGTGATCAAAAAGACCTGAACTTACCATTTTTAAAAAGTAATTGTAAGAAAATTACTTTTGGGCATTAGACACGCTATCCTGGGGCGGGGGTGGGAAGGGGGAATACCTTGAGTAGTTCTTGACAGTGCCTTAAAGTGCCTGTGAGCAGTATCTGAACGTTTTGGGGACATAATTGTTGACTATGAAATGCCCAGTCTTCAAGAGAGTTGTCTGTGTGAACTGAACAAAAAAACAAGGATTGAGCTTTGCCTAGGAATAGTTCTACCTCTGAGATAAAGCAGAGGTGAGTTTGTGTTTTGCTGACAGACATTTTGCCTGAAGCTTTGCATAGTGAAAGATGTTGCAGATAGTTACATTTTTAACAAGTTAATATTAATCTCTCTTGAATATGCCTACCAGCCTTAGGACTACTTGTATTATTGGGAAATAAAAGTTTATTTGCCACAATGCTTTGATCATACACAGCAGTTGTTGCAAGGCGCTGGGCAGGTGGTATTAAAGGATTCCAAATAAATGTGCAAATCTGCTTTGGAAATCATTTATTTCTTCTGCTGTGAGGCATTGTGGCAAGGCTGCCAGGCTTACTGTGAGTTTTGCCTTCATCACTGGCTTGCTGTTGCTAGAATTGCAAGTCTGCCTTACTTATCTGTATTGATATTTATAGCCCCAAATAGAGAATATTTGCCAGCCTAAATAATGACTAGGCACGGAGAGTGGCAAACCCAGCAGTAATTGTAAGGCACAAAATCAATTCCATAGCTGTAATAAATACCATTTTAAAAGCAGCCAAGAAATGCAGTATAGTGAGTAGATTTGGAGCCACAGGCCAAAAAATTATTTCTATACGGGGGGGAAGAAAATGATTTTATCACAATTGTGTAGAAAGGCTCCCTGAATAGAGAATAGGTAATAAGAACAGACTATCCCTGAATAGAGAATGGGCAATAAGAACAGAATAGTTCGTGTGGCAAGTATGCTATGGTCTTTACTGTGCCTTTAGAGGAAAGAATGCCTGAACAAACAAAAAAAATCGGTGTTGCATATATAAGTTCCACCTTTATTTGGTAAAGATGGGCAGACTATGTCCAGTATGCTTGTCACTAGCATTCAGTAGTGTTTCATCAAGAATTGGTCTAAATTCCTATGCAGATGTATTCTTTATAGTCATCACAGGAAAAAAGGATTGGCCCTACCCAAGGATCTGGCTATCAGAAGAAGTCTAGCTGAATGTGAGGTTTGTCTTTATTGTGGGCAAGTCACTTAGATACGAACTTTTTGCCATAAAGAGACATCCAGGAGCAGAAATGCTGTACTTCAGCCTCTTCCTGGCAGGATTCTCAGGCACAGTTTGATGATAAATCAGGTTGAAGAGATTATCTCAACAGGAGGTTCTTCGTATGATGAATTTGAAGACAGTTGTAGGTCTGTGTGGTTCTGGACATTGTCAGAGTATGGCAGGCTGTGCTCTGTGTACACCTTGGTGGAGAACCTGGAGATTTTGTGTGAAAAGTGAGTGTCTTCCAAAAATTCTCAGCTTCAGCTAGACAGTAGGTGCAGGAACTGCTGCATTCCCAGAGCTCACACGAACACTTACTGGTTTCTTTTGCCCTTAATGTACCAGGAGGATGTTGTAGTGCTGGGCATTCAGCTTGTCTTGCAAGAGATGGAGTTGATGAGATTCTGGCCTTTTTGAAAAATGTTTCTTTTTATTTTGATTGTCTGATGTGTTAAGCATTTTTTTGCTTCCTTGTGTTAATGGACGGATTACAATGACTTGTACGGTAAGAAAAACTGTAAATCTGGTTTTATTCTAGTTTTTAAAAAGGGAAATATTCAAAATTTGCACCAGATCTTAGGAATGTCAAGGAGACTTCTGTCTCCTCTTTGTCCTAGGAGCGTGGAAAAGTGTCATTTCCCCACCACTATGTTGATCATTTTGTCTGTTCCTTGACACTTTGAGTACAGAAGGCACAAAACAAGGTACAGACCAAAAAGATGGTCCCTCTCCTCAAAAGTTAGACACAAAGGAATAAGCACACTCTCAAATGAGATAAAATTATCTTTATTCTCTACAGTGGCCTTTAAATGCTGATGGAAGAACAGCAAGAACTCTCCTGGACTGCTCTTTTAGCTTCTAGCAATCAGCAGGTTAAGGACTTTTCTGGGTCAGGCTGCATCTGGATTGCCAGTTTTAACATGCACCGGTAGGACTATTTCTCAGTTATGCCTAAATGTGTATTTCTTTATGTATGTCCATATTGGGAGCAACTATTTCAAAATCTGTCTCAAAAGAAAATAAGGAGACAAAGTAAGCAAGTGCTGAATTGAGATTTCAGATCTGTGAAGGAGTATGTCTAGGGCTGAACCTTGCTTGGGCTAGTTCTGACTAACACTAGTAACTAAAAGTTATGGTGAAAACATTGAAATGGCCAGATGAGATACAAAAGTGTTTACATGGACTATCTCTGAGGCCCTGGGCCATGCTTTAGTGAGAGATATTCAGGCTCTGCTTTGGTCATAAGAATCATGAGATCATTTAGGTCACTTTTATCCACTTTGGGGACAGAGAAGGAGAGCTGAGCTTAAGATCCAAACCAATTTATCATGTGACAGCAGGAAAAGAAATCTGAAAGTTGTGCATGTCCTATTCTTAAATTCTGTAGTTGTCCCTGTTCTGCCCACCCATACTGAATGCCATCTCTTCTATAGCTCACAGAATCAGATGAGTCATAATACAAAAGACTTAGAGGTTAAATTGCCTAGAGGGCTTCATAGTGAATGTACTCCAGACATTCTGTAATGGTATTTGAGATGCTTTAGGTTCCTCATGTCTAAATGGTCACATTCCTCCAAGTAAACCAATTCACAAAATTATTTTAAGCATGCAAAACACAGATTAAGAAAGATAACTGCAAAGCACAGCTCAGGCTGGACAAACAACCTGTGATGGAGTACTGTCCTCTGCAGCAGAATCAGCCTTGGATTATTTATAATCTAAGTGCTCGTAGTAAGAGACCACAGGGTGAATTTAACATACCTTTTAATGTACACTGGGGACTTAACTTTGGACTTGTTTTTTGTTGTGATGATAAATACAGTAAAATAAGCTCTATTTGTTGTTGTTTGTTTTTTTTTTTAATGGGGACAAAGAAAGTTAGAAGTGACCCACTTAGATGTAGTCGGTATTCTACTGATCAAGACATTCACCTGAGAATTATTCCTGTGCTGTCTCCCACAGTCCATGGGAGTGCCCTAACTACCAGGCTGAATCTTCTGAGAGGAAAAAACCCATGTGTATTTCCTGTTTTCTATTTAAAAAACAAATATTGTTCTTCAGTCAGAACTGCCTGCATATAAAATAAAGGGCATAGTCAGCCTGACTTTGTTAGATAATCCCACAGAGCAAATGTAGAGGGGTGCAGATTCCAGATAGATTAGAAGAGGAAGCCCAACTTAAGATGCTGTAGGTCTCACTTTGGGTGAGAAGAGGTGGTGTTTGATCTTTTGTCTTGTGAGTCTTAAACTCATGTCTTCTGAGATTTTCTGCTTTAAATCCACATCCTTATAAATTAAAAAGTGTTTGTTTGATCTGGACGTTTGGGATTTTGCAGTTCTATACCCATTGGTTCTCCCATACCTGTGTGTGAAATTAATATCAAAGTTCATGTTGCATTGAACGTTGAAACCTTTGAGATGCGCTTGCTATCAAGGATGAAATGGCTACTTCTAGTAGTATGGAGCTTTTTGGCAAATTGTTGGACTAGGGAAACAAGTATAAGAGAAGAAATCTGTGCTTTTTGCTCAATTTTTGTCTGGAGTAACTATGCAAATCAAAAGATCTGCTTCTCTGCTTTTGCTGCTTTTCTTCCCTCTGCTATTTGTATACTTTAACACTTTTGTCAGCTGCAGATGGGCAATAAGTGAAGGACATAGAAAGTGGCAGGTGTCCAATCCTTCCAAACCCAATCCCATTTTAGCAAAATAAAAAGAAAATAAAAAAAAATTGGCTGCTATGATAAGACTAAGTCATCAATTACTCTGGCTTGCTGCAATGCTGTCATGGGACTGGTCAGGCTGCTGTGGTAAGGCAGATACCTTACTCCCAATCCTTTGGTTTAATTTGCACAAAATACTTGCAAAATTTGGAATGGTGATAAAGTTGAGTTGCAAGTGTACTTTTTACATTTCTTTTGGTATTGGACACATCTATTGCCAGAGCAGCTCAGGCCTTAGCAGTACTTGTCCTCTACCTGCAATACACCAGTGAAACACTGCAGTGGTGCTTATGTTGGTTCACAAAACTGGCAAGTGAAATATATAAGACTCATGGCAAATCTTTTAAAGAACAAGCTGTTGAACCTGGATCCACTGTGTGTTTTTGGGAATAGCAAGACCAAAGAGGTCAAACCCCCAGTGGTCTGGCCAGGCCCTGTGCTTTTGTTGTTGAACTGTAGCAGTTTGACGCACTGCCTTTTAATGCAAATAAGTGATGACTGATACTAAAACAATGCTGTGCTATAAGTTGAGGATTTCAACAGTTAATTTGTAGATGTTTCAGTCCTCTATATAGAAGGTGTGGGTCAACTGGTTGTGACTACTAACCTTTGCCACTGTGCCATGTCTGCTCATTAAACAGATATGTTTAGGCCATTGCCCATGCAGTCAGTCTATCCTTCCGCTTTCTCATTATCCCCTTTGGAATAAACAATGGTTTGGGTTCCTGCTTCCCTGGTATTTTGCGGGTTTTTTGCTTGGTTTTTTTTTTTTTTTCAAGTGAAATGGGTTAAGTTAGAGAAGAATAGCCAGCACACTAGTGCCATTGGGGGAATGACATGATGGCCAAGAATTTTTCTTGAAAAAGGGAGCCAAAGCAGATAGCAATAGGGGAAAGTGTAAAGTCAGTTTTAAGCTAACAGTAGTGGTGCTCTGTAATGATCTGGATTCAGCCATTAGCTATCTGTGTGGTATACAGTGCTCTAAGGAAGAGCTAGCCTGGGTAAACAAAGGAACTAAAGCTGGAGTTTTTTTCATATTGAAAGTGTTTATTTGGGTCTATATTTATAACCATTTTATTTAATAAATATCTCTGTTTAAGAGGTACTGTTATGCCATATGTTTCAACAAATCTAGTGTCACAGAAGTCCTGACTGCTGAAAAGCATTTTATGAAATGTTTAGTCTTTTTTTGCCTTTTCAGTGGGTAAAAGCAATGTATGAAGTCATACACAGTGTATCCAGGTGGTACTGTTCTTCTGAGACCTATCTAAAAAACACCACTCTTCTGTGGTTTTAAAAGCAGCAGAGCTAGAGATCCAGGTTGGTTTGAATTTTCCACTTTACTGGTGTGTCCAGGATAAATGCAAGTAGCTTTTTCCATAATGACTGAGTGGAGTATGAATTCTATCTTTTTTTTAATAAGGTCAAGCTAGTGTATTGCTTTGGGGTGCCAGGTACAATTTTGGTCTGTAAAGTAAGTTTTATATTGAAAATTAGTATCTAATGGGTCCAACATTTTTTAAAAATACAGTATATAAAGCAGCTTCCACCAAACATGTCAGTTTCCTTTCCATATCTGGCCATGACTGTCTCAGGATTTCTATTTTTAAAACAAATGTTTATTTTCCTTATACAAGCCCATGTGTCCTGGACTATATCTGAAAATGCTCTTTTCCATAAATAAATAATTCTATTTAAAAATAAAATAAATGTTTTCCAATTTATTTGCTAGATTCATCTATTGGTCTGCCCTAATTTTAGGGGGGGGGTGGAGAGTGTGGGGATGACTTTCTTTTCTATGAGATTAGTGGGAGTGATCTCCAGCAGCAAAAAGCCAGGGATGTAGTTTGTGTACTTGGAGAAATTGAGAAACTTTTTTCTTTAATGCTTGCCTGTTGGTACTTATTTGAATTGCACAGCCAGGAGTGTCATGACATTCAGAAGAGCGAGTTACATGAGTGTTCAATGCTTCTGTCATGTTAAAGATAACCATATAGTCTCGGAGCAGTGCCATGTAACATGCAGCATCTCACTACATGGTGTTGTCATGGCTCAAGCAAATCCCCTCCGTGTAACCCATCATTTGCTCTGTTTTAAAATGGATCTTTTCATACTAGAAAAAGTCTGGGGTCACTTCAACAGGTACTTGTTACTGTGGTTCAACACTTAAATTTGCATCTTTATTACAAAGGACATGTCTTAATAGGGCTTACAGCTCTTGACCAGCTATCTCACATTGAGTCATCTTGACCTGTATCTCACAGGTAAAGTGACTGTGACTGTAGTCACCTGCTATAGATAAAGGGACCTGATATCCAAAAGGTGCCAAGCATTATCTTTTTAGAAGAAATGGCAGTGTTCAGATTTTTGCACTAGTCACAAACTGTTTTATAGCAAAAATCAGGAGTCATATCTGACAATCATCATCCTGCAGTAGGTTTGTGGTTTTCTGCTTCACGCCTACTCATAACTCCCTGTTGCTGTGACTCAACAGCAGGAGTGCTTCTGCGCTTCTGTGGCTGGCCTAGAGCTATGCTAGTCATTGTATTGGTAACTTGCATCTAGGCAGTCCTCTTGGTTCTGATACATTTTGATTACTTGATGTGAGCCCTGTGCTCTGCACAGGCTAGTACTTATCCTGAGCTTACTGTGAACAAGGTGTTGGCTCTTCAGTGGTTAGTGGGCTTCCTGTGTACTCCCAGCCTCTTTGCTTGCTGACAGGCTGTCTCTGCTTTTTATCAGATCTCTTACAGCTAGCTGGGCCACACAACAGATCGTTTCCTCTGGAAAAAAACCTCAACGCTCTTACTCTCCATACGTATTGCATGTTTTCGCTGTATGCACTTCTCCTTTTCCAGTGATCCCAGGGCATCTTATCTCTGTAGCTGATCCAGTGCTTGGATGTCTTCTGTATTGGTGTATTCCGTCAGCAGAATTTCTTTACAAAAAAAAGAGGTGTCTTTACGTTTTACCTGGATATCCCATTCCATGTGCTTGGCTAATTGAGTATGGAAATCTTAAAGGCAGAACCGATAGAGGTAAACTATTCAACCAGCGTTCAGAATTCAGTGCTATAATGTATAATCCGCTTGCTGAAAGAAAGTGTTCTGAGAATAAAATGTATTTTTGTTACTGAATAGTTCTTGTAATGAAAATATGGGAGTTTTGCACAAAAGAGAAAGAAGTAAAACAAAATACCAAAGCCCTTTTGTTGTTTTAGTAGCACAGAGCAAATAAATGTTTAACATGAAAGGAAATATGGGTAGGATTAAAGTAATCATTAACTAAACTAGTTTCTCTGCAGGAACTTGATCGAATCCATTTGAGCCTATTGCTTTGGGATCTCCTCCTTTTTCAGAGTGTGTTTCAGGTTAAAATACAATGAAGCATTGCTTGATCACCCCAGGATATGATGAAAATAGGATTACTGGAAGGTTTTTGAGGAGAAGAACTGGTGCTCTGTAATTTGAGTGTTTAAACACTTGAAACTGGCTCATTAAATTAAAGGTTACTCAATAAGAGTGAGTATTAAGTGGCTGCCTTAAGTTATTATATAGCAATTACAAGGTTGG
Organism: Phaethon aethereus; assembly: GCF_964289735.1. Classification (NCBI taxonomy): domain Eukaryota; kingdom Metazoa; phylum Chordata; class Aves; order Phaethontiformes; family Phaethontidae; genus Phaethon; species Phaethon aethereus. Next base: position 123,858,803 of record NC_138576.1, read on the forward strand.
TTTTTTAAGAAAGGATATTTCATGTGTATATTTGAAGGTAATGGAAAATCTTGGTATAATTCTGATTAGAAATCAAGCAAGAAACTTGTGGGGAACAGAATTGTGCAGGAATAGAAGGGATAGTCAGAGATCACAGGACACAGAATTGTCTTAGTTTTGCCAAGTACAGGACTCCTTAGTGTTCTTGGTCCAGTAGTTGATCAAGAGATTTCTAGGCTTAGCCAGCTGAAGCAAGGATGGGATTTTTGCTGGGGGCAGTTTACCAAAATAATTTGTCACTATCTTTGTGTTCTTCCATCTCAAAACAGCAAGTAAAAGCAGCAAGCACTCTGTCACAAAGGGGATCCTTTGTTCTGGCTGCTATGCACAGACACTCCAAAATTCCTTGGTGCACATCCCCAGGAACACAAACTCATGGGCAATGACAGAATAAATTACCAGGATTTTTGGCCCATTGACTTGTAGCAAGTATTCTTCAGTCTTCATTTCTTACAACTCCTAAATTAGTTTCCTAAATTCCTTCTGCTTTCTATCCAGATTAAACTAAGGTTTTCAAGTAAAATTTTCCAAAATACTCATTTTTATCAATAACTCTGAATTTAGATACATATTTTTAAATCCTACAGTTTCTTCTTTAAAGCAGCTAAGGTGTTTTGTCTGTATGTTGGGACTTTGGTAGTTCCTATCTTGAATGCAAAGTCAGTGTCCTCCTTTTCCTCCTGGCATTATTATGACTTTGTGAAAGACATTCCGCAGTATAGAAAGCCTGAAAAATTTGTCAGAGCTTTCTGAAGATCTGATTCACTTCATCCCAGTAGTGGATTGACTATTATTAGTCCAAGCCCTGTTGTACTGATCTTTATGTCCCTTGATCTTTTTAGGGAACTTGATCTTTTTAGGGAACTGCTTCAAGTGATGTTCAGTCTATCTGGATCTATCTGGATTCTCACACACCCATTGTGCATGTATATTGTTGCTCCTAAGGCAGCTGCCTCTTAACCATTGTAGTGGCAAATGTAGTAGAAAGTTGCTGGAAAATTCTGACAGAAGGGGAAATATCATGCAGGTAGTTTTCATTTTATACATAGAAAGATCTGAGGCTGTAAGTGACTCTTCACAACTGCGACTGTAAGAGTGTGGATCACCAGAAGGCCTCAAATGTAAGACTGCCCTGAGAGTTAGGATAGAAGATGAACACTGAGCCTCTGAGGGTCTGTATCAGGCAATCAGGAAATTTGTGAGTTTGGATGAGAGATTTTACTATTCTTTAAGAAAGAAACTATTTAAGAAAGAAAATAAAAGAAAATAACAAAGAAAATAATCATAGTTGCTGTACTCTGAGGGTAAAAAAAAAAAAAAAGCCTCATTGCTTAAATGATAGGAGCTGATGGTAAAGATCTGAATCAGCCTCCAGAAAGTAACGAACGAATTAATTCAGATCCTTTTCAGATAGGAGGGTTCCCTCTGTTTCAGTTGACTGCTTTACTTTAGCCTTTTTTCATCTTGTCCTGTCAGTTTTCACAATGTCAGCCACATGCATTCCTGGGAAGCCATTCACTGCAATGGCTTTCCAAATTTTTATGTTTTAATATGCTTTCATACGTGTGCATGTATATGTATGTATATAATTTTCTTTTTTTTTGCTCGGTGCTCTAGTCAAGAGAACTGTCCTTCATGAAGTGTTAATCTCAAGTTGAGTCTAAATCATGTCTACAGAAGTACAGTGGAAAATCAAATAAGTACTCTTTTGTTCATCTGCTCAAAAATGTGGTATTTTTGACATATTCAGATCATCAGTAAGGCCTACCTCTTCCTTTATATGTGTTTGTGCAGCTAATAGAATTATGGTGAGGATATTGTATGTGCAACAGAGGGCAAATGCAGGCATCATACAGCAAGAAACCTGTCCCATATCCCTAGTTTTGGGATAATCTGTAACCTTAATTTCTTATAAAATACTCTTCATGCCCATTTACTAATCTTGACTGTCCTCTGGGGGGTTTGGGGTGTGAACAAACAGCCACAAGCAGTTCTACCCTTTGGCAGCAGGAGTTTTACTGTGTATCTGGTTAATTCCTTGTAAATCATGGTGCAAGTGTCTGCTCTCCTTGTCTAGGAAGGCTCGGGTACTCTTCTACTGCAGTGTTAAATAACCAGATATAATGATTTAACTTTGCAGATATACAAAATTTAACTCCTGAGATTTCTGTCTTGAAGCAGTGGATGATAAGCATACCTGCACTTCCTGCAAAAAGTTTAGTGAGCTTGGCTTCTTCCTGCTGTTACAAATGCAGTAACAGCAGGAAGCTTAAATATAAACACAGACTTGGAGTCCCTGTTTTCAGTTTAAAAATAAAATAAATCCATGTGTACTGATTGCAGTACAGAGAAGCTTGAAAATACAAATCTGACAGTTTCCAATCAAGTGAAAAATTAAAACTGTAAGAACAATCTTTTGGTCTACCTTATAAAGGGGGGGCACTGGAGGGGCTTTAAAGGTTTGACATGATTAATACTGGTTTTAGAAATGTGGGTTAGATTAGTGTGTGTTAGGGGACTCAAGTGGGGAGTCATGATGAATTTTATCCCAGAGATGCATAAGGAGCACATTTGCTTTCCCCACTGACGTGTGTAGTGAGACATGCTTTCCCATCGCACAGTTGATCATGTCTATTAGCGCTGTAGCTTCTGCGGAGGTTTTAATTTCTTTTTTTCTACCTCCAGCCTTCACACTTTCTGGCTTTGCCATGTCCATCCCAGCTCGAGGAATTGGACAAGCCACTTCCTTCTTTCCCATGGGCAGTGAGTTCAATTTTTCCCAGAAGTGTGAGCCGTAGGAAACCTAAGGAACAGCCTGTTCCTCCATTGTAGTGTTATATAATTAATGGGCTTGTGAGACCTCTGACATCTCTGCAGTGAGAGGACTAGCTGACTGACATGCAGCCAAAGGAAAAACTGGAGGTACAGGAGTAGAAGAGGACCCTGCTGTTTTGGAGGGGATGGCGAATGTCATTGTTATCCTGATACTGTCAGAAAAGTTCTCTGTTTTTTTGTTAGGGCCTCATCAAATAATAGGCACATGCTAATTTATTTGGCAGTTAACAAAGTAGATTCTGTCACAGTCTTTCACTTTTTCTTCTGGACATGAGGGGATTAAAAACAGAAGAATGAAGAAGGAAAACAGCCAGATGTCAGTAGCTGTCCACTGTCAATCCTTGCTGCTTTTCCACATCATCTTTGTGGCAAGGGTAGAAAGCAAAACACAGGAGAGGCATTCAAATCTGCACTGTTTTTTGTTTTGGGAGGGGGTTGATTTTTTTTCTTTTGAGGGAGAAGTTGCTAGTTGTCAAAGGCATAAATGGGTCATGTAGCTGCTGCATCTTAAAAATAAAATCATTGGCAGGCTTCCCTGCCTGCAATGTAGTGTGCTGAATTTCAATGAAAATCACCCAAATGTACAGAGCTCATAGGCAGATCAGAATGCTGCAATATAAAATGCTGCAGCATACACTTCCAGGCAACTTCCGTGCCATTTGATTTGCTTGTTCATAAATCTTTTCTCAATCAAAGTACTATTATTTTTTTCAGATGAATATCTAGATTCTGAACCGAGCAACATTAATAATACTCTCCATTTCCTGTTCCATACTCATATAGGGGCTGACAGTTACTTTGAAAATATAAAATATTTTCTTCTGAAAACAGTCAATTTAAAAGGCAAAAAACCAAATCCAAAACCTATGGTTTTGAAGGAGTGGAAAAAATAGTTTATTGTCACCATTCATTTTGACAGACATGAAGACTGTCTTGCTCAGACTGTTGAGCATTCTCTTTTCCCTTTGCTCTCTTTTTTTCCCTAGTGCTTTGACTATGCCAAAACTATCACAGATGTGAGACAGCAATATAGGATTATTGGATGATTGCTGTTTAACCAGCCTCCTGGCTGGTTAACAACTGCTGTGTTGATGCTGGCATTGTTCCCCATGCTAGTTAGCCGTTAGTTCATTTCTACCATGTTATGCTTCTATCACAGTAGTGTGCCAGGTAATGTGTGTAAACATACTGCAAAGTATGTGTGATCAAGGCTAAATCATCAGCTGGGCTGGGATGAAATCTCTAGAGCTTCTCTTGGATTCTCTTCTGGTATCTCCTATCAACATTAAGTGCAGACTGAAAAAAGAAAGCGTCACGTCTTTTTATTTCTGTATTCTTCCCATCAGTCTCAGATTTTTTTTGGCTGTTCTTCATCCACAAACTGATATTATCTAAATGACTAGTAGTAAATTGTATAAGGTGGAGGAATAGAAGAATGACATGTACATATGGCTGGTAGTGGAGTCTCCGTCCTCATATCTCATCTAGTGTCTGAATGCAAGTGCTGAAAGAGCAGGAAGAGGTTTGAGTCTGGTGTGACCAGTAAGTGAATTTCCTAGTGGAGGGCGTGCATCCTTTTCACAGGGTGGAATCTTTCTCCAGAAGGGCTAGAACCATTTTAGTACATTCCCCTAAAGCCCTGCCACTTATGTCTGGCAAACACACAGCAGGTTCTCAATTTTCCTGCTGCTGGATGGTGCAGCAGCATCACAGAAGATGAAGATGGGTGTCTATCTTCTCTCCTTTGACAGCACATCATGCATGAGTGATATTAATGTATTTTCAGTTCTATGTCTCAACCTAAACTCGGTGTCAGACCTAACGTATAAGCTTTAGAGGAACTGGTGGCTGTGGTTTGGCAAGATCCTTTATGAGGTTGCTCAGGGATGGAAGTCTTGGTAGTGATCAGCAACTGGGGAGCTCCCTGTGACTGATATGTCTAGCAAAATTGTCAGTAGAAGGAAGGGCTTTTCTCTGAATACTTGAATCACATGATTTTACCTTCACTGATGGTACTGAGTATCTAGCTGCCTTTGACATTTTATCTAGTTACTGCAGACAAATTATTCCTCCTGCATTTTTACATCAGGTAGCATTTGCTCGTGTGAAGTTTGTCTATGGTAAGCAATGTCTGATATCACTGGGCTGTGGGGTTCATATTCTCCAAATATTAACATTTCCATGTGTAATATCTAAAGGGGATGTTGACTACATTTCAATCTAAATGAATCTCATTTATGTTTGTTTTGAAAACATTAGCTGTCCTATCTTTCCTTCTTCCTGGTGGTTAATTTTCCCATATTTAATCTTGCTGGTTGTGTAATTGGCAGTTGGGTTCACTTCAGTTGATAGAAGACCTCACTCTGAAGGGAAGCATGTTACCAAAATGCGTATACTAATCTTATTAGATGAAAGCATTTTTGTTTAAATGGGTAATGATTAGACTATATCTTCAGTATCTCTTCAAGAGTGGCTATAGGCCTATAGCTGATTGCTGTTCCTGGGGGCTCATGTGGTGTTTCCTGAGTCATGTAACTGAACAGAGGCAAAGGGAAATGGTTTCTCCTAATTGTAAGTGACAAACTCTGTCTTGCTTCCCATGCTGAAATCACTGTATTGTTTTGTTTTCAAATATCATCGGAATAAGCAATATGATACAGTGCATGTTGGGATGTACATGAAATCTGTTTTTTTTTATCCTCCCCCTAACTGAATCCACTCTATTTTATTCCTAGCTGTGCCTGCAGCTGAAGTCATGTGGTAGTACATCTGCTTTACACCACCAGGACCATTTTACATAATTCATTATGTGAAACCACAATGTCAGCTGCTAATCCAGGCTAATCCAGCACTTCCCTGAAGAGCTGCATTAACAAATCTTGCTTCAGCATTTTCAGCTCAGCCCTTAATGGCTAGTGGTCCACTGGACAGCATGTGGTGCACAGAGCTCAGGGGAGGTCAAGCCAGGGTGTGCAGAGCCACAAGTTTTCGTTCATCCCTAATGACTGCAGCCGTCCAGGGCAAGGCTGCAGCAGAAAGCCGTGGGGGGTGCGCTGCTGGTCTTGCTTCTCAGCCCTCTGCAGAGACTACAGGGACACAAGTAGATGTGGTGCCTGGGAGAGCCAGCACTGAAAGCAAACTGCTGATGTGCCAAGACAGGCAGAGCCCCTAGTCTGCATCAGTGACTTCTAAAACAAATCCTGATGAGCACATCTCTGGGACACTGCAGATTGTGGTGCGTCCCTGCATCCCTGCAGGGCCAAATCCAATATCTATCCAGAAATCCTATTTGTTTCCCTGAGGGTGAGTGGGGGGTACAGTAGTTTCTGCAAATTGCAAGGGTATAGTTTGGGGGGTGTGTGAAGGTGGAGGGGGTTTTGTTTGCTTTTTGCTTTGTTTTTTTTTTTTTTATCTGTCCTGTCAGGCAATGCCTCCTGGCATTTGGGGGAAGGAGGTCTCCTAAATGGCAGAGAACAGCTGAACATGTTCTCCTCATGGGGAGCCTGCGAGAGTTAAGAGCTCAGGCTGGACTCACACAGAAATTGTTGAATTTCAGGCTGCTGCTTCAGAGCCTCCTTTTTCACTATTACAGGTCTTAGCACCCCTTTGTTGAAAATGACTTAAAGCTGTTTTCTTTTTTAACTTACCCTTAAGTCCTTATTTCTGACTGAATTTTTTTCTACCTACGCATTTATATGGCCCTATTGTCCTGGTATAGCTCTGTACATCTTGGCCCAGCCTGAAAAGAAAAATGGAGCTTATTACTTTTAATTTTTTTTTTTTTTTTTTTTGCAAATGTAGATGTTTAGGTCTGATTTTTATCCTGAAACTGCTCTGATGGAGATGATGGCACAATCTTATGTCTCCAGAGTCAAGAGAGCACAGCCTGGCATAAAGCCATGCCATGGCTATGGCTGTGCAGAAGCAATTGCTACCCTCCACTATCTGCTGTCAGGAGCAACTCCAGGTCAATTTGGTGTGTTTTTGAATAGCATTTGGCCGAGAGCCACAGGGATTTCCTGAAGGTGTCCCCTGTCCAGGCACTTAAGTCCCCTGGAGCAAAACTAGATGGAATATCCCTAAGTTCTCAGTATTGCTGTTAGCTATCCTTACATCCATATGGTTGTGATATGCTGTAGCGTGTGGGGGTCAACATCAGAAATCCATTGACAGCCAGAGAATATGTACTCTGTTTAATACTCAATACCACTTGTACAGCCACACTGATTTTTGTGGGGCTGCTTGAGACTAGGAGAAATCTTCTCTCCTCTTCTGAAGTATTTGTTCAAAAAACAACAACAACAAACAACCCAAACCACAAGCTGTGGAAGCATGACTTCATCTTCTTGGTTTTCTCCATGCTGTGCTGGGCAGAAGAGCAGCTAAGGCGTTTGCAGATGCAAAAATACGCTTCTGGGACTTCTCCCTGTGGGAAACCATTGCTTCACAGAGGAGTGATTTAAACAGCTGTAGTTTGTCTTGACAGCATATTTTCTTTACTCTGAGCTGCAAAATAACCTTTATGCCAAAGTTACTCTCAGCTGTGAAAATTGGATGCTGTAGTATATGGCTTTACAGGTGTTGGGCATTTCTTGAAAGAGACAGAGATGGTTGAAAAATGGAGGGAGACTTTGGAAAAAAACCAAATTATTTTCCTGCTGAAAGTCCAAAATTTTAATTTAAGAGGAAAAAAGCGTGGTTCACCTAGGAAATTAAGATAAACTTACACAGGAAACACCCACACACTCCCAACAGCATTTGATCCTGAAACGCTGACGGTTTGTTCCATGGAAGTTGCTGTCCAAGTGTTTTGTGCACTTTCTGCTTTGGTGAGGGATGGTGGTGTTTGTTTTGGTTTTTTTTAATTCCTCATGCAGCCAGCAATCTCCTATCCCTCCCTGCCCTGGGAATAATCTTCCTTGTCCCACAGTACTTCCTATTACTTATGATTGCACCAACACTGCATTATATCCCCTGTCAGCACTGAAATTCAGCTCAGACAAAAGAACAAAAACCAGTGGTGATACTTCTAAGTTTTGCAATCACCAGACTTTGTTTTAGGCTTGCCTAAAGCAAGTTGTTGGGGTTTGGTGTTTTTTATAATAGAACAATGGAAATTCTTCATGGGGAAACACTTCTTAAAAGAAAAAAAAAAAAGGCTCAAAAGACTTAATTTCTTTAGTGTAAAAAAACAGATTTAATGTAGCTGGTCACCCAAGTTAGGTAGAAAGAGATGTTATAGCAAGTACCACCCATTAAGGGGGGGGAAATATCTGCAAGGATATTCTTGGGGGAGATGGACCAAAACCAAAGACTATATCAGACCCAAGGAGTTTTTGTGTTGTCTCTTAAGTGTTCAATTCAGACTGAAGTTCTGCCAGCCACTCCTCAGTGAATGGATGGACAGGGCTTGTTCAGAGAGCTGTTCCTTCCTCACCTTGCTTTCTGCTTTTTTTTCTTTGCCTGGGTTATTAATATTTTCTATGTTTGTGTGACTCACTGGCAGCAAGTCAATGCCCTTGTGTATCATGCAACCATTTGCTTGTACATTTCCATCCTATTTAAATTCATGTAACTTCCATGATATGTTGATTTTGGGTGCTTTGTGAATCACTAACCTCATAAAAAGCTGGTTGTATCACAATATTGTGCAGTATATAAAGCAGCTTCTTAATCCTAGAGAGTTTTTACAGGACAGTGACATCCATTTAGAATTTTTGTTTGGGGAGGTACGTATGTTACAGAGCTGGTATGGACCTGCACCACCTTTGTTTTTCAGATTAATTTTATTGTCACCTGTGCCACTTCAGTCAATGAAGTCATGTGTCCTAGTTAGCTTCCTTTTAAAGTAGGATTGAGGAATTCAATTTCAAAGTTAATATTGAAATTATCTAGTTTGCCATGCCGTCTCAGGATTGAGTACTTGGCTAGCAGTCACTGTCAAAAGACTCCGGAAATAGAGGAGAACAAATGTTCTGCTTAGGGCTCTGTCACAATTTCATAAAAACCACAAAATCGCTAGTCCTATCACCCTCATCTTACGCTTTCTCTACATTCAAAAGATTTTCTGTATTTCAAAGGACTTATGGAAATAATTTTGAAATTACATTAGAGTGTTTCCTACCCCTCACGGTATTCAGAACTTCAGGAGTTTGTCTTAGGCAAGACCTATCAAACTGAGAATTTCCAGGCAGTGCTGTACAGGGGCCAGCAAAAGGTAAAGTACACCTTAAGATTTCTGCGGTGGCTGCAACCCCACTCATCATTTCTCATGTTCTCCTTAGTATTTTGTTGGACTGGAACTGTAAATGACTAATAATGTGCTTAATTGTTTTGGACAGTTAAATAAGGGGTAAAAATCAAAGCCAGTACATAGCAATGAGATTTTTTTATGTATGTTACTCCTTTAATAATGAGCTCAATTCTCAGCAGCCATTCTCCCTTTTAAAACTCTGCAGAAGCATGCATATGTGTTGGACTATGAATAGCAGGTGGATTTTGATTAGTGTAGGATGACTTGCATCATTGCAGAGTCTCTAGATAGCCATGGGAAAAAAGAACTGTGTTCACTCCAACTTCTGCACTGCCAGACAGACTCAACTAAGATGAACCTTTATCGGTAGAGATGACTGAAAGAAGATAGCCCTGTGCCTATTCAGTTTCTCCCTCCAACATATGGATATTGGCTTTTGAGCAAACTGCTGACATACAGTTCCTTTTCTATACCTACACCTTTGCCTGTCTTGTCTTAGGCTGTAAGCTTGTTGGGGCAGCGACAGGCTGTGCATGCCTGTACCAATGGGATGCTGACCTCAGTAGGAGCCTTGAGGTGCCGCTGAGACACAAACGCTGTTGGCGCGCAGGATTTGATGGGCAAGGAGAACATCTGGCTGGCACCGAATGCGTAACAAGTCAGACCCTTTCCTGCAATGAACTGCTACTGACTTAAGTTGAACTAAGGTTTTTTAGTTCTCCCGATTGGCTTTAAACAGAAATATTTTAAAGGGAATTATAAGGAAATATTTTGAATAAGCTACCAAGATACTTTGGCAGAGTTTTCTCCCTCCTCCAGATTGCTTTTCTTGGTTTAACTTATACTATTGAGCATAATCAGAGCTATTTAGAGTAATTTCATAATACAGTAATATGCAGTCTATAGGTTTCCAAGTTAGTATCAGCCCCTGATCTTACTCAAGCCTTTGCTCACTCAAGTAACTCTCCATGTTTACAGTGGTGTCTACTATCAAGTCCTTATTGTCTGTTCCCTTTCTGTGTCTTTAAATGAGGTCACTGCAGAGCAGAAGGCTATTGCAGGGCTGTGACCTGAGTTCCCACCGTGTTCTTGCATCTGCCGCAGTTTGTCTTTTAGTTGGACTTCAGTTTCTAATCAAAATTTTAAGTAGTCTGGCTGGGTAGTTCTTTGGCACTTGAGAATATGACCTATGACCATCTCAAACGAACACCAATGTGAGGATTTTACTATGTTATAAACTGTTGGTGAAATTGTATTGAAAGTCTAAAAATAAGTGATATTTGCAGAGTGTGTTTTGTGTCCATGTTCAGCTTTGACTTCTTGTCCTCTGCACCCTCTTCTGGCTTCGGCCCTTTCCCCTCCTCCAGCTGTCTGGCTTACCAGTGCTTCTGGTGTGTTTTCAGGGGTTTAAAACTTAATTATACATTGGTTTGAGGGCAAATAGGCTTTCTCTCTTTTTTACCTCAAGGCCCAGCAAGAGTCAGTTGAATATGGGTTGACATCTGAGGATAAGGCTGTAAGGATCGCCTGAAAGAAGCAGCAGTTCATTCAACTTTATATTTCTGGTTAGTTTACCCTCAAATTCTAATTTAACCCAAGAAATAGAAGTGTGCAGTGGACACTGAAAATATCTTTTAAGATAAGGGCTTAAGGCTGAATGTCTTTGCTGTTTCTTCAAAATTAGCTTTGCAGCATGTGTTTTCATGGAGTTTATAAACTGACTGTAGAGCCACCTAGGCTTTTAGAGGTCCTGCAGTACATCAAAAGTAGTTAATAAAATACTGTCATCAGCTGGATTTATTATTGTTGATACAGTAAAGTCTGGGAGTACCTTACTGTAAAGTTAAAATAGGTAATGTTACTTAAACATATTTTGCTCACGTTTGCATACTGTTGCTTTTGATACCCAAGAATACCCTTAATGCCGTGGGATTTATGCATATTCATGCTTTGGAGGTCTAATCAACCCCCCACAAATGTGGAAAAGAACAATTTTGTTCATTTTAATGAACTTTTGGTCATAATTTAGATGAAAAACTTATTGTACCATAAGCAGAACTTACAGCTGCCTGTATTTAAGTTAACACTTAGCGAATTAACTTAGGACTGCTTATAGTGAAGTTTACTAAACCATTTCTGATAGAGTATTTCATTTTAACTTCCTTATACCAACTTGAGCTGTTCTGGGCTTTGGCTTAACTAACCCAGCACTGGATAGTTATCCTAGGGAGGGTGAGGGAAATCTACTTCCTCTCCTGCTTTTTAAAAAGCACAGGTTTTAAAAGCTTCAGTAAAAAAACTTCACAAAACCAGAATCTTGGTATTTTTAATGGACGGAATTTGGGGAAGAAGGGAAAAAGAGTTGTTTTGCCTGTGTTAGAAAAGATTCTGTAGCTGCCTTGTGGAGAAGCACTTCTCTCCACTAGCGTTGTGGACCAGAGACGTACAATTCAGCAGGCTGGAGGGCCTCTCAGTAGTTATTGCCTTCCTGTGAAATACCTACCCAGTGCTTTGTCTGTCTGTCCTCAGCTGTCCAAATGTCTTTGTTTGCATCAACCAGCAGAGACTTTTTAAATCCTTTTGGATAGACTATCCAAAAAATTCCCCTGGCAACATGCATGCTGCCTTCTGGGACCGTCAGAGCTGAGAAAGACTTTCTTGTAGGTGTCCCTCCGAGTGACACTGGCATGGTGCTCAGCTGGAGTAGAAAGCAGGAGGCTGTTTGTTTCTTTGGTGCTTCTCCTGCTGAAGTCGTGGAGGACAGAGGCTGACTGAAAGCCCGGGGATGAAAAACATACAGGTGGAGGGATGTGAAGCAAGTGAAATGAGCATCAGGACTGAAGGCAGACTAACTCAGCACAAGAAAAATGGGAAGGGAACAAGCAATTGGATAGGTGCTGGGGGATGCAGGAGGGATTAAGGAGAGCTGAGAGAAGCCAGGGGAGGAGGAGACAGAGGGGCAAGGTACTCTGGAGTAGGAGCAATGCGGAGGGAGCTGTGGTCTGGTAGGTGGGGAGAAAAGGCAGATGAAGGCTCCCATGAAAGACCCCCCACAGCACTGTTTTTAACCAAGGCAATAACTGAGCCCTGATACCCTAGTTGCTACTTTTCACTTTCAACAAGCGGCTGTGAAGCCTACCAGGCAAATGAGCACCCCTCCATCTGCTAGCCACTGCTTGACCAACTTGTTTACCCCCATTATGTGCAGTTTTTGCATGGGCAGCAGTGATCTCTGAATAGATCCTGAATGTCTGGGAATCAGCATGGTCCCACATAATTATTTACTTTGATTTTCCTCACTGCCGCCTTTGTAGGGAATTGGGGGGAGGCTTTTTTGTGTTGTTTCTTTCTTTCTTTCTTTTTTTTTAAATTACAAAATAACATTTGAAACACAACGCATTAAAACTACTTGATGTTTCACCACACAAACATAATCTCTCTGAATGCTGTTACAGAGAGGATCCAACAGTATTTGGCAAGTGCTTTGCAAAATAAATCAGCTAGAACCTGCCCCCCTCATCCCCATGGAACCAGCCCAACACCCTAACTTGTCAGCAGAGCTTATCTCCCATGTTTGCGTTTCTTGTAGCTATTTGCAGCTTTAAAAATACTCTATTTATGTTCTACTAACTTCCAGACAAGCTGTCCTCATCTCTCTCTGGGAAGGCAACAAAATGGCTCAGAAGACAGCAGTCACATCCTGCATACCTACGCCCACAGGCGCACACAGCAGCACTGCATATACTTAAGCTGTCTCTAACATGCGTAATTTTCTTTACTAAGTACTCATCTCTTCCCTTTTCAATGCCTTTAAAATAAAAGATTTATATGTGCCTGTGTACACACAGGAGAAGAAAGAGGGAGGGGAAAAAAAAGTGAGGGGAATTGATTTGTCTGCCTCTAGATCTCCCAAGTAAGTCTTGTGCGATCTCTCCAGATTCAGGTCCAAAGCCTACGGAGGTTATCAGTTACTAGTGTGGCACACAGAATATTTTGGAGAATAATTGTCATCTATATTTCTACATTTAAAGTATATCTGTAATAAGTGTGTCATGTGGCACAGGCATCTCTCTAAGGGGGTGCTTTACAGTTTGCCATGCAAACTCTGTCATATTTACTCTCTTCAGAAATGAAGGATGTGTTGCATTTAACCCATGTAAGCTAATATAATTTACATTTCTTAAAAAAAAAACAAAACAGCTTATCACTGCTTTTTAGAGTTGTTATTTTCTGTTATATATAGTAATATCAGCGAATCTTCAAGGCATATTAATCAATTATTTTTCACTCTGTGCCCTTATATCAAGTACATCTGCTTTTCAGAAGATGTGATCTATCAAACCACAAGTTGCTGTGTATGATCGATAGTTTCTTTTCTTGCATTTGTGTCAGTCTGGAAAGCTGTGACAGTCTCCTTTGAGTTTATAAGCTGTGTGTTTATGCTAAGGTTGGGAATCATTAACATCCTAAAAGTTTTAAGGTTTCTTTGAGGTAAGTCATGTTTATTTTTACTTAGCTTTTCCAGTTTTCTCTCTTAGTTTCTCACTGCTGAAAAGAGGCCAGGTATTTAATGAAGGTGACTTTTTTTGCGTGACATATTACACTAATGAATTTTGTTCTGTCGAGGAGTAACATTCAAATATCCCTCCTTGGGATTATTTTGATATTTCCATTTCCAGCCTAGACTAGGAAAAAGGAGGAGAATGCATGAGATGAAAGAAGTCATTGATTGTGGATTTGTAGAATTCAACAGAAGTTTGTCTTTTAGTTGGACTTCAGTTTCTAATCAAAATTTTAAGTAGTCTGGCTGGGTAGTTCTTTGGCACTTGAGAATATGACCTATGACCATCTCAAACGAACACCAATGTGAGGATTTTACTATGTTATAAACTGTTGGTGAAATTGTATTGAAAGTCTAAAAATAAGTGACATTTCATGAAGCTTTGTGTCTTTGAGCACCCTCATATTCTTTTTTTTTTTTCCTTTCAAACATGGATTTCCAGATGGCACTGGTACAGGGACAAAAGAAATTACTGACTGGAAAATATCCCACGGGCAAAGGGCAATTTCTTACCTGGAAAAGAAGACTTTGCCTTCAGAAAAAGAAAAAAAATTGTTTCCGCTATCTATGTGACCATTTTATCACATGGGAGTTGTAATTCCAGTTCCTTGTTGTGTCCCTTTCCTTCTAGTGAGCCTTGCCCCTCAAGTGGGTAACTGTGCACTGTGCTTGTTCAGCCTCAGGGAAGGCCTGCGGCATATCATGGGAAACCGGGGCTGACTGGGGTGGGGGGGGAAGGAAATGCCAAATCTGAGGCAATGTTCTGTTTAAAAGGTTTTTTTTTTTTTTTCTATTGAGTCAGCTGCCTACATCAGGGATTTGGTGTGTGCAAAACTTAAGAAAGAGAAATGGATTGTTCTAATAGCAAACTGCATGAGATCGAGCCTTTCTTTGAATTATTTCAAGAATAATGAATCCTACAAAAGTCATTTTTCAAAAACATCGAAGAAATGCAATATATTAAACTTATTTACTTAAGTCATTTTCAGCCAGCTCCTAAGAGACCCTGCATACAGTGGAGCAGGATACAAAGACAAATGCAATGAAACATTTTAATATTTCTATCCTTTAAACTTTCCATTTGGCAAAAAGTTCTGATAGTTTGAGTTTTGATATTTGTTCAAGACAAAAACAGATGTCAAAACATAGTGACTTCCTTCATAGCAACAGCTTTTACTTTTGGTCAGCTTTAATGGCTTTTGGAAGTATTGTCGCCGTCAGATAGGGTGCATTCTTGTCTCATTCTTGAGAATAATACCTCCATTAACATCTTCATTACTTTCTTATATGTTACTCGCCCTTCTCAAATATCCTTGTACTTGTATATTCCCATACTGACGCATTTTCCAATATGATTATTGCACTCCTTCAGTAGACTTTGACATTGCAGAATGACAGTGCTGTCATAAATACTAGAATCCCTGGATGAACAGGATTGGAAATGGTCAGCAGATTAAGAATGTTTGCTTGAAGTTTACTCTTTGGTTTGAAGTAGTGGGGGAAAAATGTTTGCATAAATGAATTTTTAATAGATACTAAAAATAAAAAGCTGCTAAAGAAAATATAGCTTGTCTACATTATCATGCGATTTTAATTATGCAAGCATTTATGTTCTTTGTGTATTTTGACTTAGGGCCATGTGAGACGCATGAGTGAACTGTCACTCATGCAGAGTTAATTATAATTTGTCCATATAAGGAAAAAAAACCCTGGGAAAATGTGATAACACTTTTCATTGGCAGTAAACACTAGTTGTTGTTAGTCATTTGAGAAAATTATTCTTAGCAGACGATACAAACTCTGTAGTTCAAAGTGGTCCCTGAAAAGAGGTGTATTAGCACATGGTTGGATCCACTACAGGAACAGATTTTATTGACTAAGGAGCTGTATCCTTCTGTACCGTAACATTTATTTCATTTTTTCTTTCCCTTCAACAAGATAATACGTTTTGATTCGGTGTTTGGCAATCCAAGCCAGGTTATTTAAAACAATATTCACCTGGAATGTGCTGAGTGTAAAATGCTATTTTTAGAGCAGTTACTTTTATGCAGCATTGCAAATGGAAATCTTTAGTTTCCCGCATGTAACACAGAACCAGTTTGTAAAGAGTCTTGAGACTTTGCACTTCTCCTTTCCCCAGGTAAGTGGCAAATAACTAGTTGTCACTGACACGTAGGGCAACAAATGGATAAAGCAAGCATGGATTCTGAGATCTATAATTTTTAATAATTTTTAAACTAGCTACAAAATGTCAATCACTTCACAAACTGACAGGAGACATAAGGAATTTCATATTACATGCTGTAAATGATATTTAGCTCACAGTTTATCTAGAGTTCATTCATTTAGGTTTTTTAGTTATTTTTAATTGTCAGCTACTAAACATCTCAGCGATTTGGTGTGCATAGCTCTAGGTAAGCAACAGAGAACTGTACCGTTAACAAACAACATGGGGATAGCGACTAGTAAGAGAGAGCCTTATAAAAATTACATTTCTTTGCACCATTTCATATGGTAGTCGTTTCCTCCAAAAGATAGTCTTCAAAAGCAGCAGACAAACCCAATATATTACACTTATTTCTTTTTGTCTTTGCCATGTTTTCAGCCAAGCTTTTATTTTGCTGGCAATGGCTAAATGGTGAGTGCCAAATCCCTCTTTTTTTCATAATTAAAAAAATGATCATGATTATTAACTATATATATATATCAACAAGAAAAAAGTGGCACAACTGCAAACTTGCTGGTATAACATAGTCCCAAAATAGTCCAAATACTGAGCATGCTTTTGTTGTCATTGTTGGTGTGCTACTGCCATGGGAGAATTCTTGTTTAAGTAGGAGTCTAAAAGTCTATTAATTCCTCATGCATAAATGCATAAATCACATCACTTTTTAGTGCAATGCTTGTTATAGTAATATAATTCCACATTGTCTAATCATGAAATCATAACAACAGATAATGGCAATGAAGAACTGAAGACAGCAGGTTTAAGTGCTTAAACATCATGATATCCAAAGACAGGAGCATGGCAGTAGCTCTGTGGAATGTCACAGTTTTACAAGAACAATACTGTATATTTAAAGGTTAACAGCACGTTTAGCATTCCAACAGTGTTGTCATTCAGCAAACATAATTTAAAAAAATATATGAGGAGAGGGGGGTAAAAAGGAAAGGAATCCAAAACAGAAACAAGGAAAGGAAAAATCCCAAAAAACATCATAGTGAGCTATAGCCATCAAATCAGCACTATGTACAACCTTTGGAAAGAAAGATATCTAGAAAAAAATAATTACAAGTATCATTTTTGGAAAGCTGACAAACTACACAGGACAACATTTACAATGGGGCTGATATGTGCATGTGTGCAAACCTAGTAGGTAAATACCATGATAAAAGCATGAAGGTACTGCCCTGTTGGACAGCGTTAAAAGGAAATGCACTTCACTGCATTTAACCACTGCCCAGCATCTTTGTTGCACGCTGGTTGGCTTCATCAATCCTGGTTTTGTTGGAATCAGCCTAGGGAAACACAAAGGAAAGAAACAGGTGAATAGAGGGCAGAAAGAACATCTACAATGCTTTGTGGACACTTTCTCTAGTTTTGGCTAGGTCAGGGGAAAAAAAAAAAAAAAAAGCAGCTTGAAAATACCAGAGAGCTGTTTTTTATAGTGGTGCTAGGGAAAGGAAATTACAGATTTGCTGGCTTTGTGACACTTCAGGTAGCCTTTGAGTAGAGCTTTTATGTTTGTGTTCAGCTTCACTGAACTCTTGTAAATGCTGTGCCAGATCTGCTGCTATTGATAGTGCTTAGCAGTATTGATGGTCATGGATGAGAGGATGAGAACTGATGATGTGCACATGGATTTCACTGGTGAAAAGCTTCAGTGCTTTCCAAGATTCAGTGGACCTGGACTCTGTTCTAATTTAGCTCACCAGAAGTGCAGTCAAAACTAAAATTTTGGTCGGTGTAGAGGATCGCTGGAGCAGGGAGGCTAGATCATCTGATGTAAGGAATGCTGGCAAAGATAAATTTCTTTGAAAATACTTCAGTCTGGATCTCTGCTCTACATGTGAAAGGAAGGGAATAGGTAGGTGTGATGCCATTATTCCTTTCTCTCAACAAAGTTCACCAGTGTAGTTGCAAGACAGAGTAACCTCTCTCATTGGGCAGCATTATAAACAGAAATTAAGAAAAGGCAGGGATTCTACCATTATTTGAAGCAGTCAAGGTGGAATTTAGTCCAGTGTAGGCTGAACCATTAACTTCACTGTCTTCCACGGGGTAGCACTTGCCATGATTATAAAATGCAGTTAATAAAACAGCACGCACTGGGAGGTTTAGGAGTTCTGTCTGAGTGGGAAGACACTTTGACCATGGCTTTCTGTAGCTCTGCAGAAGTTAGTTTTAGAGGCTAAAGACATAGTTTTAGCTGACAAAAATTGGCAAAGCTCCATTCAAGCCCATGTTGCTACGCCAACTTATGCTAGTAGAGGGACTAGATAGAAAATGTTTTCAATTTTTAAAATCAGACCTGTGGGAAAGGTGAGAATTGTGTTACGGCTTTAAAAGCATGAACTCAAATAGCAAACTCTTTTCTGCGGTTTGATTGGCTGCATTTTGTTAGCTGTGGCGATTGTTCCCACATCTCTGGGGTGCATCCAGATGTATGCAGATTTATTTTAAATCTCCAATTTGCAAAGACAGAATGGTGAAGCGACTTTCCCACATACATTTAAAAATCCTTTAAAAATGGTTATACTGATGTGCAATAAATCATTCTTAAATATCTTGGGCTTTTCTCCATACTTGTTTTGGCAAATGCAATGTAGATGTGTATTTTTAGTACAGTAGCATGTGTCAAATCCTCAACAAGCGTAAATCAGCATAACTACTCATTATAAGCCACACTCCTTTATTTTAGCCATGAGTGTTGCCTTGCCTACCACAGTATGCTTTTCTGTGCTTTTGCCAAAAGACTACCTAAAAAATTAGTCAATGGGGAAGCAGTTATGTTTGTCATGAAATACATGAACATTGATTGAATATTGATGAAACATAATGTTCCTATATAGGGATACTAAGGTCTAACTCTGGTGCATGATGTTGCATCAAAGTCAGTAGAAGTCTTTGTGCAGACTTTCACACCTAGGTCAAGACAGAATGCTTTGAGCCCTTGCTACTTTCCTTACAGCCTCCTATTTATGGCTCATTTTAGGGCCAGGGTCTTTGGTGATGATATCTGGGCCATGTGACCTACTCATCACATTATCATTTTAGTTTTTGTCCCATTCTCTCTGATCTGAGGGAAGATTAAAGCCTTTTATTCATTGCTATCCTGATTACTGTGGATAGATCAGATTACATCCTCTGCATTATGAGATTGCTGTGGTTTGGATGCATGCATCCAGTTTAACACAAATGCTTTAGGAGCATTTGGGTTAGCTTTGTGATGCACCCCAGCTTTTGCAAAGTGTGCCAGCCAATGGTCTTTCTAATGATCATAATTGATCAAAAGCACGGTGCTCCAGCTGGTCAGGAAAAGAAAACTCCAGCAATGCTGTGTGCCCACCGCCAGCTAGAGACGATGGTCTTTTGGCCTAGTTCATTGCAAAATGGATGCACATGCATTTGTGGTTTCAGTATTATCTGGCTCACTGTCATTTTAGTCTTTTTATAGAGTTTTCCTAATATATTGTATTTCTTTTTCTAGTATCTCATTACTGTGTGTCCTTACTGTGAGAATTTTTGCAGATTTTCACTAAGACTGAAGACTGTCTTGCTTTTGTGCTGCTTTCATGACAACTCCTCTGTGTACACGGCAAGTCCATCTTTCAGAAATGCGTCACTGTTCTTTAGCAAAGGGCTCTGCCTGACAAGGCCTGCTTGTGAGGCTGGATTTAATGAATCACATTAGCTTGCACTGTTGTTTTTCTATTGCTGCATGAAATGCCTAACTCGGTAAGCAGACCACATGAAGGCCAGTCCCTCAGATAGCCAATGGCTCTCAGCATGCACTGCCTAGAGGTTTGGCCCAGGTGCTTCATTTGCACAAAGGGCCTGTTCAATGTTTTCAAAATCCAGATATTTGCAAGCCTGAACTGATAGGAGAACAGTGACTTGTTAGGCTTGCTCTAGTCTGTGATAGTATCCTGCAGGCATGGATAGGACACAGCCGATTTCCGTCCACAGGACATGTCTCCTGCCACTATGTTATGTCATGAGTAGGGTAGCTGGTAACGTGTAATGTCCTCATAACGTGCATGTCCTCATACTTGCTCTGAGAAAATATGTCCTAGACTTCTTATTTAAAGGTAGTTATGATGTAGGCTGTATAATCTTCCAGTCCCTTCTCGCAGTATAGATAGATGTGCTGCTTTGTAGTGCTTTTCATATGAATAACAACAGTAAATCCTTCCCTCACATGCTCCTATTTTTCCCAGAAATATGAAATGCTGCTGAATGGCATCACAGTAATACTGTGCATTTTCCAATGCAGTCAAACTAACAGATGCAGCTTTATAAAACAAAACGTTTTTTGACTGATGCAAAGCCATGTGCTCTTCTATGTTATGTGACTGTCTCTCTGTCAGAGGTGAACTTCCCACCTTTAAGACAATATATACTTCATCCAGTTCTCTCTGGAATCTAACTCTAATAAGGAAAGTTATCTGAGTGAATCCATCAGTGTAGTGTTTTCTTCTATTTTTTTACTAGGCTCTGATGTACTTAATTGACATGAAAAATAGGCATGGGCATCCTGCTCGTGTGAGAAGGCTTGCATGTGTAAGAAGGCTCAAGAGTACAAGCTGTACCACTTAAGGTCAGAATTAACTCTAAGCAGCACATATAAGTCCTTGGGTTAGATCCTCAAGTTGTGTAAATCTCAGCGGAATTTGAGCGTTGTATTGATTTTACACCAGATGAAGATCTAGCCTCTTATATCACTTCAGCCTGGCTGTGCCTGTGCCTGGAGTTCTGCCAGTATGAATGCAGATGGCTTGCGAATCTTGGGATCTGAGGATGGCAGTGAGTTCCCAGCTGGGTTTGGAGGGTGCTGCTATCTGCTTCAGAAATCTGCAATGCAGGTCTGTCACTGGAATGGTGCGCTCTGCCTTTTTAAATGGTGATTTTGCAATAGTAATGCTGAGCTTTTGTATTTCACTGGTGCCATGTGGGGCCCAGTTTTACACACACATATATATATACACACACAGTAAAAGAGCTGGTAAATCTCTGTCCTAATGTGGTTATAAGCAGGCAGAACAAGACTGGCTGCACTGTTACCATATGGCAAAGCCTTGCTTAATAAATCCTCATCGTCTTTTTGGGACTGGTCCTCTGAACAGGTGATCCAATTCTGAATTGTACATGGAGTTTCTGAGGGAAGGGAAAGTCCAGGAAGGTTTAAAACTTGCAAGGAAGTGCCAGGGTCTTCAGACCCAAGCCCCACAGTTCTGCAAACTTCTCCTTTCCCAAAGCTGTTGCAGAAGGAGCTTTGATTTGTGCTAAGGGGTCCCCTTGCCAGCTATTGTCTGGCAAACCCAACAGCGTGGGTTCAACCCAACCTGTACTGGAGGTTACTGAAGATCCACAGCAGCGAGCTCTGCTTTGGCCCAAGGATTTGGAGGGAGAAAAGGGAAGAGTTCTAGCAGCTATTTCTGTCCCTTGCCCTTCACCAAGCTGAAGAGAAACTCCAGCATGTACAGCCTGTGTTTGCAGGAGGGAAAACACAGCCCCTTTTGGGGTCCTCTTAGAAATGTCAGCTCTTACCTTCTCCATGATCCTGTCAATCTGGCGATTCTGTGTGTCTATCTCATTGCCCATGTCTAGGGCCATGTGACGTAAGTTGCCAATGATGCCGCTGACCTGCTCGAGGTTCTCATCCATTTCATTTTCCCGGGCATCGTTTGTTACCCTGGGAGCAAAAAAACAATTCTCTGAAGCACAGACAGAGGGGGTTCCCCCTGAAACTCTGATTCACCCAAAACCTCTCCTGCATCCTCCTTTGCTTGTCACCTGAGGAGCATGCTGCTGTGCTCAGCTTTGAAGAAAAGGGATTGATAAGTAGCTAGCCTGAAAAACATGACATGCTTTTTTTGGATGTTGGGCTTAATTGTCTGGGTTCATCACTGCTCCTTTTATATTGCTTGTGTCTGCTGCCCCTAGAAGTGTTGCTGTCTGAGCTTGTCTGTATCACGTACCGCACTCCTCTGCTAGTGATGGTCCTTTTCAGAGAATGAAAGGCTGCTCCATTTGGACCTGTGTGTGGTTTGAGTATGTGGGAAATGCTGCAGGGTGGTGGAATTGAAGCTATGCCAGCTCCCCTCCTTGAACTACAAGTAGCTAATGGATACTGTCCGGTCCTCATGTGCTTGGAGCTCACTGAAATATTGGGGAATTGCTGCTTCAGCTGTGAAAATCCTGACCTAACATCCTATGTAATTAAATGTATTTCTGGTAAATGACAGAAGCAGCTTCTCTCAGCTTTCTTGGCTTTAGTAAAGACCCTTCACATTATTATTCCTAGCACTGTCTTTTTTAATTGCGTGGTTTTTAGAAGAAAAAAACCTTGTGCTTGAGCTAAGGCCCAGTTCAACTCTCCAGTGACTGGAGAAGCATGTCGTGACTGACACTGGGAAAAGCAAGGTCTGTGGGTCCCAACCAGAAAATCACTACTTTGGGCCTCTTGGGCAGTTTGTGTTCATGTAGCTGCCAAAAGGGTGCCACAGGCTATTTGCAGAACGATTACGGTGTAGCCCTTCACTTGCTATTCTGTTACCATGCCCCAGCCTTCGTTTTGGTGGGGCTGCCATCCAGAAATAATAAAAAAAAAGTGAATGGCAGAGCCAGCAAACTTAAATGGCAACTCCATTCCACATTCCACGTTGCATGACAGCATTGTTTCTATCACACTGGTTTCCCTTTATCACAGCAGCCAAAAAAGTAAGTGGATAATAGTTTTTGGAAAGATAATTACTTATTAATCCAGTGTCCTTAATCTTCAGAGATCAAAGCTTTGCCTTACTGGTATGCCTTTATCCATTCAGCTGATAGCATTGTCATCTAAATACATGCTCTATAAGCACTGTAATCAGTAGGGACTTATCGCTGGATCCCTATGTATTGTTGGAAGTTTGCAGTTGCCATTCATATAGCTGTGTGTTTCAAACTGGCTTTCGTGTGAGTGCACAGGGCTTGCCAGTAAAGCATTGATGTTTCTCCGTAGTTGTGGCTTAACAGCAGCTGAGGAATGGGGCATCACTCCCTGTTCAGTGAGGTTTTTTGGATAGTCACGAGCAGCGAAGCGGTGTACCTCTAGTTAAAATTGTGCGTCAAGATCTGCACTTGGCTCTGTGCTTTGGCAGGGAGCCTGAGGCAGGAGTGCTGGATGCTTTGGTACATCTTCTGGCAAGCATGGATAATGAGCACTACATATCTTGAGACATAACAATAATAATAAACTAGTATTTATCTGACACTTAATTTCTGAGGCATTTGACAACTGTCATTAATGAGAGCCATAATAAGGCCCCCAGGAAAAGTGCATTGTTCATGCCAGGGAGCTGGAGTGCAGAGGACAGCACTGACTGGCTGTGACAATCTGCAACCTCAGATCGCCGCTATGAAATAAATAAACAGATATTATTTCTATTTTATTATTGCCCAAATCTGGGCAGTCTCAAGGAGGAAGGTTTAAGACCACGTTTTCAAGCATCTTCTGGTTCTTAGGGCTAAGACCCTTACTTCCAGGGTTTCCGGCAACGTAACCATCCTTTGCACTAGCTCAGACAAGCATCTACAGGGCAAGGGGAAGTCAGTGGACTCAGTGAGCCTTTAGTACCTGTTTCAGTTGTCATCAACCTAAATCTGAGCACCCACCACTTGTTGGAAAACACTGGCTCCATCGCATTTACCCAGCACCACTGAAGGGGTTAACGAGCATCACAAAACTCATGACCATATGGAAGAAATCTAAATATATCAGTGATGAGGAGAAGAGAGAAAACAGTGGATAAAAAGGCTCACCTGCGGATAAAGCCACCACTGATGGCCATCTGCTCCCGTTCATCTACGACACGTGCAGGCTGGCTGGCTACAACACCATCCTGATTATTGCCCCAGGCTTTTTTGTAAGCATCACTTGATTTAAGCCTATGCAAAAAAGATGATGAGTATCAAAGCATCAAGTGGACAAGGACAAATGCAAAAATCTTTACTTCTCCAAGCTAAAAGCTGAATCAAGCAAATGAGTTTTCAGATAGAAGGTCATTGATTGTATACCGATATATCATAACCCTGAATAAAAGGATGGTTTGGTGTTTTGTTTTTTTTTACTTTATTGCCACAACAACTGTGATGGTCAGAGGTTTTGTTCCAATAGGGTGAATTGCAATTGTCAAGTTTACAACACTGCACACAGGTTTTTGCATGTTGACTTAGTTTCCAGAAAGAAGGAGAAGAAAAAAAGGAAAAAGAAAAAAGTAGTGAAGAAATACAGATAAATAGAAAACATTGTTTCATTTCAGTGACACATACATTTTGACATCAAACACAGAGAACGTACTGGCAGACAGACATAAAAACAGAACTGCCAACTATAGTGTGTACATCACATCACAGCAACGCACCCTTTTAGAGAAAAATGGATTTGGCTAGGTTTTAACATTTTACCATGCAGAAGGTTGGGCTTCTGTTGATGTTTTTTAACATGTATGTGGCATAATGGGCATTTAAAGCCACTAACCTTTACCAAGGTGATTTGGGGATGATTTTATCATAAAATTCATAGGGTTTGTTAGATTTTTCAAACAATATATCGGTACTTGAAAATAGTAATCATACATCGACAGTTGATGTACAAACCTTTGTCCACAGAGACAAAAAGTAAAATAGGCAGAAGTGAAATGAGTGCAGGAGAAAAGAAAAGGTACGAGCAATCTAGCATCAGAAAGGGAAATTTTTCTACATTTTTCTTCATGCACCAGCTACAGGCATGAATAAGAAGTGAAGCATTCTCACTAAGCACAGTTGCCCCAATAGTTCATCATACTCTTAATGCATCAGCAGTAACAGCCTTCACAATAAGCAAGACACAGGCAAAAATGGATCATCACTTCCTTCAGGAGCTTTAAACCACAGGACTTTAAAATAGCCTAGCAACTTGTTATATTTGTTGTGTATGACAGTTACAATAGCTTTCAGAGAGCCATTTTTGACTGAGCTGCCATGGATAGAAAATTAAAATCCAGGCATACCTTCAGTGACAGATTAGCATGTGGAGCATATTTAGAGTTGCTGTCATTGGGGTCATCAGATGAGATTGAACACTTTAACAGGAGAGTGTGAGTGTTTGGGGTCTGTAGTTGTAAGTTCTTGATTTTATTCTGTAAATAGAGCAGTTTCCAACAAAGCTGTCGGGAACTACAAATCTCCACGGTTTCCCTGTTCTTTGGTCAACTCCAATCGGTCATATGAACAGCCCGTGGCTTGGATTTTGGGGGAGAA
This sequence comes from Phaethon aethereus, assembly GCF_964289735.1. NCBI lineage: Eukaryota > Metazoa > Chordata > Aves > Phaethontiformes > Phaethontidae > Phaethon > Phaethon aethereus. The sequence goes on from NC_138576.1 coordinate 123,883,997, forward strand.
ACTGAACGTGCTTCTGGGGGATTTGGGAAAGGGCACAACAAACGCATCTCTGGTGTTATGTACTCTCCATGCCCCCTGAAGCCGCTTGGTTTCTATTGAGCCTGAAGATGTGTTACATGCTCCAATGTAAAATTAAAATGTAGATGAAAAAAGGATCTTTCCTACTTTTCCTATTAAAGTTTGTGAAGACTTAAAAAGATGATGGTTGGCTTGTTTGTTCCTAGCTCTCTGAAACTATTCATCAACTTTGGTGTTCCTAGAAATGAGAGAAAGTAGTTCTCTTGCTGCACATACATTTACAGGTTTTTGCCTGTTCTGTAGACCTGTGCAACTTTGAGAGTGAGACAATCTCTGTGTTTGAGGTGAAGGATTTTATACATCCAGATCTTGATCTCTGTTTTCTTGTGGACTTCCCATTAAAGTCAACAGGTGGAATCTGGGTCTGCACACGGCCAATAGCAGTTGTCCTTTTGAATGCGGTCTGGTCAAAGTTTCATGCCATGGGCGTTTTGGGTCTCCTGTGAATGTAGGATCAAGCCTTACGTTTTGGTAAGGCTCAGAGAGTTGTGTTTACTCTGTATATCGGAGTATATTTATGTGTGAAACGCTTAATCTTTTTTAAATATAAGCCATTAATCTACCACCAGCCAGAAGAGCATTAGGGGATCATGGTGATACTGAAGCCTAGAATGGTACGGATTTCTCTCTCTCCTTCATTCCGCTTCTCAGAATATCATCTTATTTATACTGGTTGAGTCCTGGCATAGTGATTCAAGGAACAGTCTCCAAAAGCATTGTTCATTCATTCTTTGTTTCTGAACACATTGACTGATTAGCAATGCTGGTTTATGAAATCTGCCCGCAGACTACACAGGTCAGAATACTGCCTTAAAGCAGGGAAGAGACACCCTTAAAAATTAACATCCCCCACATCGAATGCATGCAGTATCTTCTGTTCTTGCATCTATTGATTTCATGATACTGCAATCGTAGTGAAGTGGTAGATGTTTTAAGGCTGTGTCTCAGGTGCTAACCCCATCCATGTCACAGAACTGGATGTCAGTTCGGAGCAGACTTTCCAGAATATTGAAGTACAGAATATTAAAGCTGCTCTAAAAAATGATGACTCCTGCAAAATATATTGGAACTTTTTGTACTTCAAGGGTGAACTTTTAATGTGGGCGTTATGCCAGGTTTCTCTGGGAGGAGCAGGCCAGGAGAGTGTTCCTCTTTGAGTCGCAACAGCTTTTAGAGTGTGGGACATGTAAAGTTTCTGCTGCATACTCTTGCACCTGCAGGTCTTCTGCACTGGGTCCTCTTGTGCAGGACAGCAAGGCTAAAGCCTGTATCAGAGCTGATACCAACTGCAGGCAATCCTGCTTCAAAGGCTGTGTGTGTGTGTGTAACTCTTTCTGTTCCTTTTTGCCTCTCTCCCATTGTGCACACCAAAACAATAGTACACATATTCTGGGCAAAATGTCTACCCCAGCAAAGTATTCATGGCTTGGTACACAGGAGCAAAATTGATTTTTTTTAAAGCTGAAGCAGTATCTGCCTTGTGTCCCAAGGGAATTAACTTCAAAATAAATGGTGATAAGGCAGAAACTCAGTCCTACCATTCTGACTTCTGCCAAAATACCCACTGAACTCCATGACAACGGTCTTTCCTTTGGTCTAGATAATCATGGTAGGATCAGGCCCTGGCTGTGAACAAAGTATCTGTGCCAAGCAGGAAGGGAGTATAATACTACAGAACCACTGCACTCTGCTTTGTTTCCTGCACAATCTCTGGCCAACCATTTACGTATCTTTTCACTGTACCCTGGTTGTATGCCTACTCACTGCATGCAGGATTTGCCATTCCTCAAGGAATTCTAGTTGGTCCACTTTGTCCCCTATTTCCTACACCGGCATAACCGTACATCACAGTTTCATTGGCATTTAAAACAAGCTTTGCATTACTTGGAGGACGGTTTCGTTCAAGTGTGATGGCATGCAAGCAAATTCGATGCATTTCAACATTTCTGCTTAGTGTACGTGCTACCCAAATGAGAGAAATTTGGCATGTTCAGGTTTTTTGAAATTTGTTGCCTGTGGCAGGATGAAAACCATTTCAAGTTGGGTTCCAATTGTGGAATGTCATGTTTTTTTCAAGATCTCATCAAGGACTATTTCTGTTGAACAATGAAAAAAAGTGTGGTTTTCATCCATAATTTTGAGTAATGTTTATTACAACCTCTTCGGCATTTTTTCCAGCTTTTTTGTTTTGTTTTGTTTTGTTTATTAAACTTGTTTGTGAAAATATGTTTCAAAATTTAGGGTCTCCAGGAATAAGGTAGCCGCAGTGTTTTTGTTCGCTGGAAAATGGAACCATTCAGTACACTTTGTTTAAAATGTTGAAACTTTTACCGTTAAAGGGTGTCGACAGTGAAGCTTTCACTGCAGTATGCCTGATTTTAATGCATCTACAGTAATTCCCAGTCAGTTGTCTATGCTATGAGATGAATGCATTTGAACCAGAATCGTTCTTTCTGCATGCCACATGCTCATCCTGTCCATGTGCCTAGCAAGGATGAGCTTCACAAGGCCTTTGGGATCAGCCTTAAGTGCTCAAAGAGATGAGGCAGGCAGCACCTACTTGTTACATGGACAGACACAAAGACCACAGAATTTTCCTAGGTCCGTCAAATTCTTTTCTGCTTCTTTCATGTCCTTATTGATTTGGTCCATTCCCTCTTCGATGCGTTCCAGTTGTTCTGATTAAACACAAGTATTTTATCCCCACAGAATGAAGCAGATGGAAAAGGACAAAGAAAAAAAAGACAAAAACTTCAGACATTCACTGTGACAAAAAACTTGACACCACATAGCAGAGCTGGTACCCAGTACCTACTTGTTACAAGGACATATGAAAAGGCCACAGCATTTCCCTAAATCTTTTAAATTTTTCTCGGCCTCCTTCATGTCTTGGTTGATATGGTTCATGCCTTCTTCAACACGATCGAGTTGTTCTGGTCAGGACAAAGGGATGACAGTGTGGAATGAATTGTATTTTTGTTTGTTTGCTTTTGTCTTCAACAGAACATGAAAAATGACCATGTAGAACTGAATTAATAATGACATTACAATGCATTAATCTGAGCTGATGCATTGTTGAAAGGATGTATGCTGCACTGGATGCCAAAGATGTGTTTTACTAATATGGAAAGAGTAAAACAAAGGAGGAAGATGGTTGAAATATGCTAATTTAAACAAGATGTAATGATGTAGAAAGGAAGGGTTATAAAGTTCAAGGTCCAGAAACATAGTACAATACATCCACTTACTAAGACACCAATGACATCCAAGAGGAAGAAAGATAGTGTTATTATTTTGCATTTATGTATGTTAATACAAGAGAAAAGGTGTCCTTCCATGGAAAATACTTCAGTTACTTACGCTTATAAATACCTTGGAATTAGGTGATTTTGGCCAGCGTAATTGCTTTGATTAGTGAGTGAGAGAGCTGGCAGTAACAGTACCAGAGATGGAATGAGCTGTTGAGAGCTGTGTCCAAGTACTCCTTTTTCCAGAGGCTGAGGAAACTGAGACCTTTGATTGGCATTGGACATTAATCTCTAATCTGAGTATGGCCTCAGGGCTGGTTTTCTTTCTGGTATGGGTGCTGCAAATCAGGAGTAACCCCAGTGAACACAGAGCAATTGCAACCACTCCAGGAGCCTGATGCTCACTGAAAGAGGACCACAGGCTGTGATGTATGTTGTCTCTGTCCCCAGGGGATCTTATGAAAAGAAGCATTGGGTGAAGACTCATCTTTTTCATGGAGTCACTTCTGGTTTGCTCCAAGGCAAGTTACGAAGCACCAAGCCCAGTAACCAGCCATATATAGACACTGTCTGCTGGCATCAAAAAGAAGTTAGCTTATTTCCACCTAAGGCTGACAATGATGTATGGTTTTCTTAGTGACTTGGTAGCTCAGAATAATTTAGTTTGTTAATTTCTTCACTATTAAAGCTGGAAAAAATGGCCTAGAGTAGCAGGATGCCGCAATGTAAAATTGTAGGAACAGATCCTCCACTGATGTAAACAGATATGTATCCAGTGGGATCAGGGGTCTTACGTGGCGTCTCCGGTAGCGACAGCATTTTATATGGGTGGAAAGCATCACTATTTGTTTCATAAAGGATAAACCCAAATAAGTATTACACAGGATGAGGAAGTTACTTGGAGTGGCGTTCCAATCCATTAAAAACTGTAATTGTACCAAAAGAGGCAAAGTAAAACAATCCCAGTAAAACACAAATTCTTCCCTATTCCCCATATTGAATAGAAAAAACATAAATACAGAATTAGACTTGAAAGGAAAGGAACTAAGAGAGCACTGGTTACAGGAGGAATTTCATGGCATCCCTGATGTTAACTGAGTCCTATCCAGAAGAAAAAAAAAGAAAAAGAAGGCATTTTAGAAAAAAAATCACATGCATATTGATGTCAGTACAAAAGTCCTCTTGACTTCTTTGGGAACATGAATAGGGCTAATTTTTTACTTGGGTTTCTAATAACAATTGAGGTTTAGATTTTCAAAGCTTTCTGGGGGATTTGGATACCCAATTCCCATTAAAATTAATTAAAAAAAAACCCGGGCATCTCACCCCTAGAGGGCCTTGAAAATCTTGGCCTAAATTATTCAAGTTGAAATAATTCAAATATTGAACCTGTGCTCTTTGTTTAATTCTTGCATGAGACTGGGCTTTGAGAAGGAGAGGTGCCATGTCAGTATCGTGAGCTGCATCTGCTTTTCAGCTGTCAGTTCTCATTCCCCTCAGCTGGACATGCCTGTCTTCTGATACCACAGGAGGTATTGATCCCAAATCCAAGGATACATTAGATGATCAGAGTTACCTGGCACTTGTCCTCTGAAAGGGGCACATATAATGTGAACAAAGGATTGGGAAACTAATAAGGAAACCTGAGAAATACACTGCACAAGTTCTGCCAGATAAACTGCTGAGCCAAGAACCAGAAATACAAGGTTGCATTGTTTTAATGCACATTGTAATTTTACATTTTGGTTGGGAGGCTTTGGCAGAAGCTTTGGTTCACGTTTGTAGCCACAGACTGTGAATCTCATCAGGAATGTGAGTATGTGGTAGCAGGTGATACTCCTTTAAGTGCTCCAGCTCCTGCGCAGTTGGGCAACTCTTGTTCTTGCTCTGGAAAGCAGTTGTGGGAGTGTAAGCTGGCTTTTGTGCTGGTTCATGCAGCATGATGGGAATTGCTAAATTTCTATCACAGATTCCCACCTCCTGGTGTGAGAGCTGTGTTTGCAGAGCCCAGCTGATTTTCAGGGCACTCAGTTAAAGGAAGGTTATTTCCACATGTGTATTTTGACACTGGGAGGGCCAAGAGCTACTGACCTTTCTTCCTCTGATTTTGCTGCTCGTATTTCTCTAACCTTGGCTGTCCAGTAGAAAATGCTAGGTAAGACTGCAGGGATCAGTCCTAGATCTGGCACCACTGGTGGCTTTCAATCTAAGCATGTTGCCTTGCTCAGAGGCACATTCTCTGAAACCAGGTATGTAGAAAGGCCTTTTGAACTTTCTGTCCCTGTTTCCTATTCTGCCTGAATAGAGGAGTGCTAATTGAAGAGTATATTTGATGTGACTGAAAGACTTTCATTTAAATTACAGCTCTCTCCAGGAACCTGACTTAATTTATCCTGCTTCAGGATTTCTGTGTGATGCCTATGCTATTTCCGAATAGAAAAGGGACCCACAACTAATTTATCTTCCATTAAAGGAAACCTCATCAGTGTAAAAAGCCCATGTCATATTTGTAGCCCAGAAGTCTAGACAGCTGGCTGCTGGTCCTAAAACCATTTGCTAGTTGTTAATGTCACGGGCTGGATTGTTAACTGGTTTAAATTGGCGTAGTTATGCTGGCTTCGTGGAGCAACACCGATTTATACCTGTCAAAGATCTAGTCCCACAGGCCAGGAAATAGATTCGTGAGTCTAACCACAATTATTGAGGCATAAATATTATAGAGGAATTAACTTAATGGGGTCACTCTGGATTTGGTTTCATATAACTGATATGAAAATCTGGCCCAGAATGAATCATTGCTGGTAAGAAATTGGATGGCTATCAAAAGGTTAATTCAATGTCTGTTTTCATAGATCTTCCCTATTCCAACTTTGCATATTGTATTAAAGGTTTTAGGGAAGACAGTCTGCTGGCATATGCTGCCATGAACCTACGCAAACTCACACCTACAAAAGAACATGTCCTTTATCTCCTATTTAGAGAAGCACCTCAAGGTCAGAGTTTAAACACCTTTTGGTAGTTTGTTGCAGTATTCTTTGAATATACTACATCTATATATATGTTTATATATCATTTATGATATATAAGAGAATTGATGTTGTCTGGAAACAGAATACTCATCAGAGGTATGTTTCATTGAGATTTCCTTCGTTTTTTTCCTGGAAGCTCTCCCGTTTTGCATATTGACACCCTTTTATGTCTGAGAATGTCACTTCGATTCAAATGTAGTGGCCATATATCTTCTTCCAGATCTTACAGCAAACTAAAATGTCATATCTTAGGATACAAGCAAGGAATTTTTTCTACCTGTATTGTTATACTTATGAATGACTTCTGTATTAAAACCACAGGCAACTGAGGGACCATAAGCTAGTCCTGTTGGTTTTACTGTGGCACTGTGGCCCTTTGCCAGTGGGTCTTTGCCAGGATCTTCCGTAACAGCCTGGCAAATCCCCACTCTTTGATCTGGGGAAGTGGCTGTGAGAGGGAAGCTGTAGCAAGGGAATCCCTCAGCTGCTCCTGTGGTCTCTTGAGCAAACACAGCTGCAAAAGCATCTTAACAGAGCGTTGGATGCAGGACCAGGACAGGGCAAATGTGGTGTTGCTCCACCTTTGCATCCTCATCTGTCATTTATAACAAATATTCCTTGACTAGTGTCCAGGATCGGGGGCCTGTGCCGGAATGTCAGTGAAAAGCCTGTGGAGAAGGGAACTTGCTCCTTTGTCTGGAGTATTGTGCAATGAGAAGCGATTTCCACCAAGGACAATTTTAATTAAAGAAAACAAAAAAAAAAAAACCCCAAGGACATCCAAGAACATATTGTAATCATAATTGCGTACAAGAGGGCTGAATTTGAGAGAAAGTCAGCAGATTAGCTATTTCTAATGATACTTGGTGATCCCATTTTCCATAAAGGAGAATCATATTGGAGCGCAGTACATTTCTAGGATAGCTTTTCCAGAAATCCTGACTCTGAACCTAGCTCTACTCTGAAAAGGCATTGCTGAGCAAAGGTACGGTTGGAAGAAAGCTGGCGGGGAGTGCTTGTGAGTCCACGTGTAGCTGTGCTAAAAATAACAGTAGACAAGGCACAACCTGCTTTTGGGGAGGGGTTGGTTTGTCTTTTCTTCTGCAATACACTTTCAACATAATTAACACAATTTGCCCTGTAGAGTCTGAAACAGTTGATAGTCACCATTTTTTTCACTAATTAGCGAACCACAGAATCATAGAATAGTTTGGGTTGGAAGGGACCTTTAGAAGTCATGTAGTCCAACACCCCTGCAGTGAGCAGGGACATCTTCAACTAGATCAGGTTGCTCAGAGCCCCGTCCAACCTGTCCTGGAATGTTTCTAGGGATGGGGCATCCACCACCTCTCTGGGCAACCTGTGCCAGGGTTTCACCACCCTCATTGTAAAAAACTTCTTCCTTGTAAACCATTTCTGACTGTGATCAGCTCAGCTCATAGGTGCTGTTGAAGCACCTCTAGCAGCTCCGCTTTTGGCGTCTCACTGCCTATCAATTTTTGTGGTAGCTGTTGAATAGGAGATAAACTGTGGAAGGGGCCTGCGCAAAGGGCCATAATTTTGCTCTCTGCTGGAAAGCAATGGTAATTATCTTTGTATTTACTGCAGTTGTTTCTCCAGTGCCGTAGAAACAGGTCAGCCATAACTCACACAAAACTCGCAGCTCCTGCAAAAACAGTAGAGGCCCAGCTAGCATGGGAACCATCGCATGATGGCAACACTTTTGTTTGTGGCATTGCGCAGTTACTCAGAAGTTTTATCTCCATACTTCAACATGATCTGGAGTACAGATCTGCTGGGTAGATGAAGCTGGCGTTGCTGGTTGTGCATTTGCTATTGCTGTGGTGCAGGGATAAAATTTCAATTGCATTGACATTTTCTTTGTGGCTTATCAAAGTTGCGGCTATTCCTCTATCTTGTCTTGAATGAAAAATGGCTGTGCTGATACTGTCGTTGTTGGAAAAGTTTCTCCCCTCCATGCCGTTTTGAATAACAGAACAAAATTCTTTTGTAATAAACTGCATGAGGACATCATCACACAAAAAAATGTCCTTGAGGGTCCAAATCTCTCTGCCTGCGGATACTCCCAGGTGATGGGAGTTTCCTTTGGAGGAAGAGAGCTACCACTCTGGGACAGCACCTATGTCGGTAATTCAGGTTTGTCTTCATATCCCCACTTTGGACTATCAGTTCCACTTCTGCAGTCTGCTTTTAACCAACATGCATCCAAATATTAACATTTTTCTAAGTTAGCATGTTTCAAAGACATATTTAATGAAGCAGAGTAATTGCCACTGCTCAATAATCCTTTGCAGCATGACATTTTTAGTGTAAAATGTAAGTATTTTAGCTTAAAGCATTATGTACATATTTCTGTTTAAATAATTTATTAAGGGACCTTGACTCAAGGCCAGGTTTAAAAAAATGTAAGCATTATGGAGGTACATAGGATCTGGGAAAGACTTTCTCACTGATGTGAAAAATCTCAATGAGCAGAATCTAACCTCTTGGCTCCTTCCTGTGGGCTCCCCAGGGGACGAACTGTGTTGAGTAGGTTTGGGTGACAATACCTGGCTCAAAAAATGATAACTCTTGGTATTGCAGAAGGACTACTCCGAAAGCCCACTCAGATGCCCAGTGACTTCAAAGGGAGGAGGTGTCTAGTTGTTATGGCAGTCCCATTCTCCGTGGAACAGGAGCAACGAAAGCTCTTGCGAAGCTCCACTTCTCCGTAGGGTCATAACGGACCCTGTGGTCTGCGGCGCAGCCAGCTGCGCTAAACGTGTAGGCAAGAGGAGCTAGCCAGACTAGCTTCATTGCACAAGTACCTGGTATTGTAAAATTACATTGATTTATTTCCTTTTATGATCCCAAAGACTTCTGCTTATTGATGTCAGAAGATGAGTTCTGCTTTGCGTTATTTAGATTGAGATTGGCTCAGAGAAGTTTTCCTTGTAAGGTCTGTTTAACTTCAAAGCAAGCCATTTTGTAAGGAAACCTAGAAATAGAGCTTCAAGCAACTGCAGAGATTAGATATTGTGCTTGCCACCCACTGGAAAGATCAATGTCATGGTTTTTGTATATTTAACACCTAATAATCTTAAGTGACTTGTGCAGTCAGCTGAAAAGAGATCACATGGCACTGTTAGCAAATTATTTCCTTAATCTGATAATCTGTTAAGACATCCATGAGTTGCACACATTGCACTAATTACAGAGGGTTCAAATTCGTCATTAGCGTATTTTGCCCAGTAATATAGTAAGTCCATATTGCTAGAAGTAAAAAAAAAAAAAAAAAAAAAAAAAAAAATCAGAAATTATAACAGCTACATATGGCTAAAATGGACAAAATTTAATTAAACATTTAGGATACTATGGTGGTTACAATATTTCCAGGGTTTGTAGCATTGTTAGGTTGTTTTCCTTGAGAAACTCATACTGTATAGTCACAAGCTAAATTTACTGAACCACTTAAGGCATGACCATAACCAATTTAAAGAGGTTTTTAAATTGTCTGATTCTTTCCTGTAAGTATCGACTAACTGCATCTCTGGCCGTACAATATATACTGAACGTTTCATTGTCAATAAGAGTTTAATACTGAGTTCCCTGGACTCCAAAGAGGTCAGTGGGTCCAGTGTCAGCTCCTTAGCTCACGCAGACTGTCCTTCCTAGCATGACTAGAGAGTTGGTTTGATAATCTTTGTGCACAGGGGTGTAGCAATAGTAGAACTCCAAAGTAAAAAAAAAAAAAAACCAAACCAAAATTCAAGATTAAAAAACAAAATAAACCCCCCTAGAAATCTGCAGAAAAATAACCGTTAAAGAACAGAAACATACTTTCCTAAGACTAACCACAAGGGAAGTTATAGGAACAACTAAAATTTCTGCTGATCTACCTGTGAATTACATTGCAAGACACACCTGGGTATTTACAGACTTTCTTTGACAATATTTGTGATTTATTTTAACTGTATAATTCACTTATGAAACAAAACACATTATTTACGTGTCATATCTGTTTCAACATAAGTAATTTCTGGTTTTCTGTATTCAGTGATAGTTATTTTACAGCCATTATTCAGAAAAAACACGAAATATTCTCTGTAATATTTTTCTTGTCAAGACAAATGCATGCAACAAAATTTGGTTAGGTTAAATTCTTTTCCCTAAAGGGGGGGGGGGGGGGGGAAAGCAATGAGACATACATAAAAAAGCAAATAGGAGGATGTTCTTTCTGCTTAGGTCCTGTTATTACTTTTCATTCTTTTTAGTGCCAGAGAGGCAGGGACATACAGATCAAAAGGGTCTGTCAGGTTCTGTAGTCCATTTCCCAACAATGCCATACCATTGCTTATAATTGTAGTCTGGGCTTGATGCATCACCTCTGTAGAAAACATTTCCTAATACAGTTTTGTATCATACCACATGGTAAATACTAACAAGGGCTTTTGGAGGGGGCTGCTTTGATATAGAGTAGCAGAAATTTATACTCCGTTGATTTAACTTCTCTTTGGAGACACCATTTTTCTGGCCCTGTGGTTCTGCAGCAAATGAAGGCTTATTAGTTTTGTTGGGGAGGGGGAAGCTACCTACTTCTTTGTAATATTATAAAGGGCAAAAATGTAATTTCCTGGAATGTATTGAATATATCTAGCTCTGTCTTTGTCACTGTCATCCACCGATAGGGAGCCGTCTAAGCTTGAAAGCTTCTATAGGGTCAATTGTAATGAGCTGATCGTGTCATATCTTTTAATGTTAAATTCCTGTTAGCCTTGCTGACATTTCTATACAAAAACCGACTGAATTTTATGCAAACTAAACCTGTGTTACCTTCTTTTGGGATGCATTTATTGCATTCCTTTCACTTGTGGCTAAAACAAGTGAGAAAATTACATAGCACCTGTGTAAATAATGTTGGATTTTAAATTTCTGGAGGCAAATCTTCTCACTGTGTAGCTGTATTTTGACCCAAAGCTTGCTGAAAAAAGTTATGATTTGGATGAGTTCAGCCTGCAGTTCTCTTTGACATTAATGGGAAACAGATCAAAAGAAGTACATACTCTTACGCAGTTATTGTACGTTCCTCTGTCAGACAACGAAGCTAAAGGCAAAGAGGTTTTGGGGTTCTCATGCACAACCACATTTATGACCCTCATTTTCAGGATTGCACACAGTCAGTACAGTACTTTGAGAATGGTTATACTTCCTTACTGAAGCAATCTGAACTTACCTCCTTGCTCATCCAACATAACCAAAGTCCTGATACCAGCATCTTTACTCTACATCCCAATAGTGGTAGCAAGGTAAGGAGAGAGAGGGGGAGAAGAAAGAGAGAGAGAAAGAGAGATCAGTGAGGGAACACTCAGCCCTAGGTATGGGACATAGGAAGACAAAAGAAAAACAGTGAAAGGAATGACGAGGTCATAAGGGGCTGGTAGCACAGTCCAAAAGACCTTATGTGCCTCGGAACTGGATACTCTCGATTGTACTATCAACCCTTCAGGATTCACTGGGATACTGAACTACTACAGAAAACGCAAAGTACTGGACCTTGAGATTAAAATTATCACTTTACACAAGAGTAATTTCTAAAGAGAGAGGGTTCACCTCCAAGTTCTCTGAAGCAGGAGAAGGGAAGGAGGGGGTGTTCACATTGCAGGGGTATGTTCATCCCACAGGAGAAATTCCCAAGGAAAATAGATATGACACAAACATGTTTGGAAAGCAAGCGTAGTGGTTTGTACACAGCCCTTGCAACACAGGAGTCAGAAAGCTTGCCTACTTAGGGAATCCATTTTAAAGCAGGCTAATACTTAATAGGATTAAGCCATATTTTTTGGCTCAGCGATCTAATAGATATGGGTTTGAGCCAAGTTTTAATTCAGCCAACAGACACCTTTAGCATCAATGGACTTTGGATTGAGCTTGAAGGTAGGATTTTTAAAACATCTACACACTGACTCTGCTCCTGCTCTCACAGGTTAGTGGGAGTCTTATCGTCGCCTTTGCTGGATACAGGGTTTGAGCAAAGCCGAGCAATTCAGAGATCCCACCTGCCTAAACCACCAGCAGGGCACCTTTAACAAGTACAATTTTAGCATGCATTATCATCACTCTGGGATGTGATCAGGTGTCTTGAGTTCCTGGGTGCTGTGATCCTAAGCTGTATCACAGATCAGATTAGCTCCTTTTTAATTACGAAGGGGAAACTAGCTCCATTCTGCTTGCAGCAGTGATAACATCTGTGAATAATTAATAGCCTGAATGATCTCCTGACTGTTGCATTTCAAAAACAGATGAAGTAAGTTCTCTGCAGCCTGACAGCTTGCCAGCAGAGCTACCTAGACATGTGCAGCAGTAATGTAGCTGCTTCCGTGAACATAAAGCCATCCATACCCCCATGAAAGCAGATAAAGTTGGTGGCGTTAATTTTGCAGAGGGTGGGTGAGATGCCCACAGTTGCACAGGAACTTGAGGAACAGAAACCTGGACTGCTGATTGTCCCTCTTTTCAGACCTTTCTCTCTCCCTGAAGCAAATTAAGGACTTCATATTATCCTTCCTCCCAACTGCCCAGCTCACTGTCATCGCTCATCTCTTTTTCTGGGAGCAGTGAAGTCTCTCTGGCCATTAGCTGCCTGGTCCGCGCTTGCAGGGCACTCCCAGGCAGGCCAGCAGCACGCTGCCCGCGTTGGCTCAGCTACAAGCCTGACTCTCTGCCACACTCGAGGGCTGTCTGGCTGGTGCAGCTGGTGCTTCTCTGCTTTGCTTCAAGAGGATCCTCCTCGGGTCAAGAGGGATGCGAGATGCTTCTTGTTGTGCTCTTGTCTGCCTCTCTCTGCACTCCCATTCATGTCTTTAATGTGTACATCACTGTAGAAACTGGGAAAAACATCAGATGTGTGCAGCCTGGTTCATTCTGTCTTTTTTAAAAATTCCTGTGTGAGTTGCCAGGTGGAGAGAAAATAGCCTCCTGCCTCTCCCCATGGTCTGCTGCACCCTACTGCCAGCTATCTACCTTGTACCCGCTGTTGCTCTCTGTCCCTTCAAGCTCATACTGCATTTGCTTGAATCCCAGACAGATTTTATTTCGTCAACCTTTAGAAACTTAGGGTCCAAGGGTCAACTTAGATTTGCCTGTTTAGAATAAGGAAACCACCTTTAATTATCTTATGTTTTCTGTGGGGCGGGTGTCAGATCTGATAAGCACTGGGTGTGCAATAGCTTTTTATTGTGCTCTTCCTATGCTTTTGGTACCCAGGGATGTCTTACCCCAAAATATTTATACATATTTTAAAATCATACCTCTTGCAAACACAAGAAGGCTCCTTGGGTCCTGAGTCATCTTGTGTTTGAGTTATTATGGTGCAGTCTGACATGGGACCCTTCTAAATATTGGACTCAGAAACCTACAATTGGTGGTGTGATAGTTGTTGGCTTTCGGTGAGTCAAACATAGGCAGGCTGAGAACTGTTTACTGCTCCTTAACCCTCTGACCTTATTTTCCTGCTGTTTTTAACATTGGAGCAAACTGCCTTTATGCAGCTAAGATGTCCAGTAACCTGACAAACTCAGCAATTAGACCTTATGATTTGTATTTCATATTAAATCCTTGCACGGAGTGAAAAAGGTGCAATTTTCTTTTACTTACCTGACCATCAGTGCCATTTATTTCTACCAGGCAGTACTGTATCTCTTAAGAGCAGCCTGCCACAGTATTAATACTAATGTGAAAATATGAAAGGGTGTGCATTGAATATACTTGTCTGCATCTGAAGTCTAATCCAAAGCATATTGAAGCTAATAAAGATGCTCACTGACAAAGATGAGAGGTGATTCAGACATCAAATGACAATCTCCTCCTGTTCCAAGTTTCTATTAAGCATTAATTTTCAGCTTTTTCACAAAAAATTAACTGTATAAAGCCAATTAAAAAAAAATTACATTTGTGCATTTAAAACAGATTCAGACTTCACTAAAAGTTCAGTATTTCCATTGTGACTGATCTTTTAGATAGCTCAAAACCAAACATGTGTGTAAGACAGAGCTATTCTGAAAACGTGCTCATCATCCAGATGTCCGAGCAGGGGAGAAACACTCAGTAACTGACCTTCAGTGGCAATAGACTGAGGCATCTGTGGAAACTACAAAGCCTCTTCCTTTAAAGGGATATAAAGGAAAAAATGTGCCAAACAAGTGTGTTTGGGACCCACAGACAATGTTGGTGTTTTCTGCACTGAAAGTATCATGGAAACTCCCCTTGGTCTCAGGGGGAGCAGGTGTAAGTAGACACACTCAGACTGGTTGCTTAAAGAGTGCGTAACAGGATGCGATGAAAGCTCTGTTAGCAAAGTGCCAGCCCAGAATATGTTTTACAACAACTGATCATAAAACCTTGATACCAGGCTCCCAGAAGAGCCACAGTCATGGCAGGGGCCTGGTGGCCATGCTTTGATTTGTCTGGTCCTGAGGGCTTAGGAAGGGTTCTCACCAACATCAGTGAGATCCTACATGGGAAGCCATGAATGGGTAGAACTAGTAAGGTCCATCTTGTTATGAAAATATGTGCTAATGGTACACTTTCCCCAGGATTAGAGTCTTTCTTTCTTCTTGTGCAGTGGAGGAATTTCTTAAGACCCTCCTGTCTTTGCACAGGCAATCCTCTGTTTAGTTTGCAACAAAATAAGGATTCTCAAAACACAGGATGCTTAGGGTGGTTCAGGCCAGAGAGTAGCAAAATGAATCTTTCATAGGACCCTACAGTGTTCTTGAAGCACATGCCATTTTAATCCAGCTCTCAAATCTGTAGCAGCCTTCTCTTTCCAGAGTTGCTTCTGACTCTCCTTGTCTTCTTGTTGTACTTGTCAGGAGAATTTGTACTGCTGGATTTTGCCATGGTACAGCAAAGATCTCACATTCTTGTCCTTTAGAATAAAATGGCACAGCATGAATTGCTTTTGTCAAGGCATTAAACCAACAGCTCTGGAGTTCCTCTGTTTATCCATAAAGCAGGTATACCACAGACGGTAAAACACATTATCTTTCTCAAGCAGCCCTCGAACATACTCAGCCCTGATTGTAGGAATGAGCAGGTCAACCAGCATGTCCTCCTAGACTTTGATTTCCATGGAGAGTGCTGTGGGTTGCCAACCTTTTTTCTGCAAAGATCTGCCCAATTTTGCACACAAGATGACCCCTCAGGGCAGGAAGCCATCACTTGCAACTTCACAATTAATCACATCAGGTGAAACAGCACCATAAATATAGACCCCATAAAGTTCATGAAAGTCGATGTCCTTCAACCTTTTAGCAGCACTAAGCTCTGGTGTTTAGATAAAAGCAAACCAGCAAGGAGTACTTTTGGGTTTGGGTTCAACATGCTTTCTGTGAAGCACATGCCTAGGTTCTGCACTGGACCACAGTAAAAACTCCTGATCAGAAAGCCAGAATATATGGTTTTAAACCTCTGGGCTTAATTCAGCTTTCTAGGTTTAATTCAGCTCTTGGATACCTGAGTCTGTCAACGCTTCAGTGAAGCCAGTTTAACAGCATAACCAGGAACCCTTTTGGAGGCTTTAATATACGTTATCCTCAGTCTTCTGCAGCTGCGTTTGAAACCGTTTTTTATGAGGGTCTTAGAGCAAGTCAGCAACAAAACGTTCACTGAAATTTGCCTGGCACTTTGCAGGGGAAATGCATTGCTGTGTCATTTCTTATTATTGCTATAATGTCACTGAATTTCCCAAGGTGGGAATAGAACTAGGAAGAGAATTGGAATGACTTCTCAAAGGGCCCATCAGTCCCTCCAGGAACACAGGGTGTTGCGTTCTATCTGTGCCTGCTACAAAAGGCAGCTACTCTAACTTTGGTTTAGCCTGAGGGGTGATTTTCATAACAGTATAAGGTAACGATGTATCAGATAGAGAACCCAAATTCTAGAAATCACTTTCTCTGCATTTCAGGAGATAGTCTCAAAACCAGATATGTGAAGAACACATAAACCTCCACTTCAATGAAGAATTTTTCTTTAATTCATATGGATTATAGAGTTTGTTTTGAATAAATTAATACAGACAATTACGTACTAGGACAGGCTGACATTGCTAGCAGTTCCCAGAGACACTAAAGAGAAGTGTCAACATGCTAAAGACAAAAATGTGGTCAAAGCAACATTTTTTAGTCATCCATAGTAATGCGTTTCCTCAGCTCCTGCTCCAAGTTCACTGTCACCCTGTTAACACTGTACTGTCTCTCCATGCATGATTAAAGAGCCGTGTTACTTCTCAGCCTGTTAATTCACCCTGTGGTTCAGACCCTCAGCCGATACAAATCTGTGTACCCCTACTTAAATCCTGTGTGCCTGGTTTTCATCTAGCGCGATGACTTGGACTCCAGTGCTACCCTGCCGGTTTACATAAACAAAGGGGTTTAATCCTGCATAGGAAAAACCAAGACTAAAGTTATGAATCACCTTTCCCTATGCCAGATATGTATTTCTGTGGAATTGCACAGATTAAAACACTTTTCTGAGTAGAACCGTTCCAATAGCTGATGATGTCAAAGGGATTTTTCAAATTAGTTTTGACAAGCTTTGGACCAAACTCTAAATTAATTGAATTTTTTTTTTTTTAATTCTTCATACTAAGGAACATTTGACTATGATGATAATGTCATGGGAAAATCACTTCCCCATCATGAAGGAAGTTAGTATGTGGCATACGGTGTGTTCAGTGTCCTGTGTAGAGCAGCATCATGAGGTTATCAAACATTTATAGCTTACCATTTCAGCTTTGATATGTTAGTAAACTTGACTCTAACCCCCCAGCATGTGAAATCCTATCTGGATTTAAATGTACAAAACAACCTTTTTGTCTGTACATGTTGCTAAGTGCTTTCTTGCTGGGCTTTCTGCAGTACTGATTTTGTTGATATTTTTTCCCTTGCTGCACCATAGCTAGAAACCATCTTTTTTTCCCACCCTACAATGATTGATTTTCTTTAAAGGCCATGGTGGTTCCACTGGAAGGTGGTAGTACACTCATAGCTTTCCCCTTGCATGTGTTGTTCTGCATTTCATAAAGTTGGCTCAGAGGTAAAAAGCTTGAACAAGAAAATAAGGTCAGCTGCAAACTGTGTATTTAGTCTCACTTCTTCTGCCTCAGTTAATTTTTATTTTAAGTTTTGGCCCAGTCATTGCACAGCATTGTCATAAAATACAGGTGCTTATGGCACTGAGTAGCTCAAATGAGCATTGGTCAGTGTAGATGTAACTGTGTTGCATGCGTATGCTGGGCACCTCAGAGCAAACTGGTTTTTGTAATCTGCCATCCCAGTTCGTAGCTGCCTTGGGGCAAAGCAGTGGCAGCTTTACAACAGCCACTCACCACTTTTCCTTGCTTCCACTGTTGTGCTAGGACGGAAACAAGCAGCTTCGTGCAAAGGTGGATGACAAAAGTAAGAAGCAGTAACAGATTTGTCTATGCTTGCCAACATTCCCTGGGACCAGCACCAGGGCCTAGTATCCAAACTCAGTCTTCCTGGGCAAGGAGGTCTTTTGGGGACATTGGTTTTGCCCCCCAAGCTATGACCTACATTTCAGCATTGAGGATGCCTTGTACTGCTGTAGGGCTTCCCTGGGTGGACAGCACTCTTCTGTCTCTAAAGTGGAGCCAAGTCAGCCTGTTTATTCTATACTTCCCTAGTATCTAAACAGAGCAGAGCCAACCATGACAGGAATTCATACACATGTATGCAGTAATGATGTTTAAACATGGAGGCATTCTTTTCCCAAGTAAGGAATAACAGATTTGCTGTATCAAGAGAACAGAGTAAAAAGTGTTCTTTCACCGAGAAAGAATATCTTCTATCTCTACCCACTAGACGGGTTCTGCTAAGCAAGGGAGTCTAATTGGATTTTTTGGGTTTATTAAATCAGAGCAATGCGAGTTCGATTTCAGAGACACCCACAATTTGTCTTTTCAGTATAAAATCTCTCAATCCCTAAATGCTGCATTCTTTTAAAAGTACCTAGGAAATGAGGTCAGAGTAATCAACCAACTCTTTAGACCACAGAAGAATTTTAAAGGTCTTCTATAGTCACATTAATGAAAATAATATTCAGCTCATTGTAGAATTCCCTTGACTACTCAGTGCTAGTTTTAGAAACTTCTCTGTTTGGACAGGAAGATATTGTAGCATCTGAATAAAAGCCAGGTCCAGAGAGATGCTGAGCTCTTCCAAGAAGCACTAGAGTCCTGCATAAATTCATTGGTAAATGCAGCAGTCCCAGTTCTCCTCCCACTTTGCCATTTGCCATGCTTTAATACTGAAATTCCAGTGGCATTCACAATATGCTGGTTCAATATGTTAGGAAGACTCAAGCAATGCATAGGTCACACAAATACAGCTCGGGAGAGACAGGGCTGATATTTACTGATGGCTTGGCCCTGAGCAAATCACTTCCCTTTCCTGCGCCTCTCTTCCCACTCATCATCTGCTTTGTCTATTTAGATCACAGGCATTTTGGGGCAGCAGGCTCTCCTGCCTGGCGTTTGTGCAGGTACCCATGTGAGACTTTCTTCCATGCTGTTGAATTGATTTCAGCAGGAGCTGCATCCAGCATAGAATTGACATCAAGTGATGGCTAGAAATGGCATGTCCAGGGAATTGAGCAGCGAAAAGGGACAGATCGCTTGTGAGACAACAGCATGTTTCAGCTGCAAGGGGCCCAGATCTGAAACATTTGTGGAGGAGAAGCGATGCTGACTATGCTCAATGACCCATCTGTCTGTCTATCTGTACAGGGAAATTTAATTTTGTCTCCACTTGACTCCATTGATCTCCACAGTTGTGATTGATTTCAAGGCCATGAAGCTTACGGCTGGGCTTGTGCTTGTTCCTGAACGTGGGACCTGATGTAATTTTCTTCCCCTTGTCTCTGCCGGAGACTCCTCTTGTTGTCAGGAGTACTGGGACTGTCAGTGCTGATGACCCTGATTAAAAATGTCACCAGCTCTGGAGCCAAGGCTCACACAGTGTCTGAAAATAATGTGTCCTGTCAAGTGGGAGCAAAGTTTTCCACCACCTGACGGCTGACCACTCTAAACTGAACTGAGTTTGGGAATTTGTGATGTTTAACCCCTTTTTTACAAAGAGGATGAAACAAAGCCTCACTGACTTGTTTTTTCCCTTCTGAGAGTGATCCTTCCAGGCAGGACTGAGCCTGAGTTCCCTTCCTCAGCACCGTGGAAAAACAGAGAACTTCCTTCTCCAGAGCTGTCAATCTAGGACATCCCATGAGCCTTGAAATCCTAATAAATGTTTCAGAGATGCACAAAGAAGTGGAAGTTGCATGCTGTGGTGACTGATGCTCTATAAATAGCTGCAAGTGTTTATGGAGACAGGTGTTTAGGGACAACAGGGCAAACAGACCAATTCTCGCCCTCCCCACTTGCAGTGTTATGGCAAGGATGTCAGAGCGGTGCCAACACAAGGGTCTGGGAGCTCTGCAGCAAACTCAGCCACTTGTCCCTGAGTCCAGCTCACCTTCAGAGGCTGTTGCCTTGGTTTATCTCCAGGAGCCTGTCTCAATGGATACTGAGGTATGGGCAAAACAGTGCCTCAGCCGCTGGTCTGCGGTGAGAGACTTGGCAACTAGGACACAGTGAATGACCCTCCTAAGGGGTAAGGATAAGGAGGGATGGAGCGGCACATAAAGCCGTAGCCATGCCCTAGCAATGTGAGTTAACAAAAAACCACTTCCAGTGTCAGACTCTCTATCACTTTTGCTCACACCAGAAGTGCAAATAAAATGCAAGTCCTTACCTCTTCAACAAGCTGCAGCATTCGACGGGTGCTCTCAAGGGACTGAAAAATTCAGAGGAAAAAACCACTTAGATTTGGCAAGATACAGTTTCCAACACTAACGTGCAGGCTCATGCTGACAGTATGCTTTTCCTACGCTCTTTGCCTTCCCTCAAAATCAGGCCATCAGCAGGGTACTGGTGATCTCTTAATCTTCAGCTCTGTTATGGCTCGTTAATGCAGCAGTTCCCACCGCATCTCAGGGCAGCTGCAGTCTCTAAGGCTTGCGCTCCCCTTGCTCACGCGTTGCGGCGCTGCTGCTTGGAACAGCTGGTGTTCTACTTTAAAAATAAAGTCTGTGGTTCTCAGATAAGACTTTTCAGAGACCTAATTGGTGACTTTTAACATTTAATAGGTTTGGAAAATTGAAGGAACTCTCAGAAAATATTAAATTGCTGCTTTTTGCTTTGAGGCCAGTCAAATTGATACAGACTCTAATACCTAAACCAAACTCACAATCAATAAATGCCTTAATCAAGATTAAACATGACATTAAATTTTACCCTGGCTCATTTCATTTCCAATTCTGCTTTCAGTGTAAAGCTGTTGAAAAACAGAATCAGCTCTAGAAATCCTTTGTCGGATCAGCTCCTATTTCTGGATGTGTCTCTCATGCCAAACCCAACCCCAAGTTTCCTGTTTAGCTATCGGTCTCACTTCATCAGCAAGCTGGTCGGCACGCCGCTGCATTTCTTCCAACTCATTGCGCATATCAGCGTCTTCCGCCATTTTAGCTGTGGGTGTGTTTGTGGAAGCTGCAGATCAAGGACTTGTGCTCAGCTGCTTGTGAGCCTGGAAGACAGCGAAAAGGGAAAGAAACAGTGTGGTTAGGCTCCCTGACTCACTGATTTGTGATTAAATGCCAGACCCACAAAAGTGCTTTTATTACACGAATGCCCTCACCCAAACTCTTTTTTTCTGTACAGCAATTCCTATACAGTAGAAAGCACACAGGATTTTTCAAGGTGGTGCTTTATTCCTGTATTATTAATCACTTTCAAAGAACAAGGATGTATCCTTGTCATGTTCTTTAGGCAAAATCTTTCCTTTTTTCTTAACCTTTCAAATGCTATCCATATCAAAGCTGGAGATTCAGGAGGTGTTATTTGCTATGAGAAATGAGCTTGAGACCCATTCATTCTTCTCTAAAATTAAAAGTCTTAACATGAAGGAGGTCCAGGTCAAGCCTATGACCTTCATGCCCTATATTT
Organism: Phaethon aethereus; assembly: GCF_964289735.1. NCBI lineage: Eukaryota > Metazoa > Chordata > Aves > Phaethontiformes > Phaethontidae > Phaethon > Phaethon aethereus. The sequence continues at coordinate 123,905,428 of NC_138576.1, forward strand.
CAGCTGCATTGCTTGGAGGGCCAGACACTCAGCTAATATATCTGCAATGAAATTAAAGACAATGAAACTTTGCAGATTTTTATTGGCTAATGACTTGTCCACCATGCTCTAGTTGAGACTCTGAAATAATATTTACAGGTAGATTGGGTGAGGTTGTCTACCTGGCAGAATCCTTTGTTTCAGGGGAAGTGACTAAAGGACCTAACTGGTATTTTCAACTTCTCTCCAAAGTGGGTCAGAGCCTGAACTTGGTTATCCCTCTCCATACAGAATGATGCCACTGAGCTCATCCTAACCAGAGACCAGGATGCCGCCCATTAATCCTCACTTGGGTAGGGTTTCTTTTTTTGTTATAAATTCGAGCTAGCTCTGATTACTGAGCATGACTTGATTAAGAAAGGCGGGTCCTCCTACCATCTGTCAGGTCTTTATAACAACAACACTGGCTTATTTCTTTGCTTGATTCAAGCATGGCACATTGCAAATTACTGCTCACTGAATGTTAGATTTGTTCATTGCAGGAAAACCTAATCCCAGGTGCAGAGGAGGTGGGGAAGTTGTGGGGGACTGCAAAAAAAAAGCCATAAAGCACATGCCATCATGCTCAATTACAGACAGAGGACAAAAGCAGCCCTTTTCAGCAAAGCTGCTCTAAGAAGGCAAAATCCCAGGGGCTATTTTCTGTCCTGTCTTTGTGATACATGTAGCCTTTATGAAACAAAATAAGTCAGGGCAGAGCTTGGCTCTAAAATTTTAACAATAATAACTCTGTTTAAATGGAAGTTATTATCCATTGGAGATGAATCTGTTCCTCGCTTTGACAGTGCTCACTGTCAGGACAAGAGGAGTATGGGCTGAACAGGTACAGCTGGGGGGCAAGGAGATTTCCTGGATCCCACCCTGTTTGCTTAGAAATATATAAGGAAAGCAGACAGCTCCTTGCCTTTCCTCTGCAGCTTCAACAACGTATTTGTTGTTTTTCTTATCTAAGAGGGAATATGTGACCTTCATGCTTTTGCATTAGCTGTGCCCTCGCTCGTGGTTGCTTTTCCTCTTTGAAGCTACAGCAGGAAGAAATTCATCTCAACAAGTCAGCCCTGCAGCTACTGGCATGGCATCTTACTTTCATCACTGAGCACATTACCACATCCTTGTCAGAAGGAGACTGATGTTTTGTGATGGGTCACACAGTGTTTAGGAGCCCAAATGTATGCTGGAGAAGCCCACCCGGTTCTGCCAGCTGCATGGTCACAGCGGTGCGAAGAACCAAGCTTAAGCAACTCATCTGCAACCCCGGCTGATGAAAATGCAGAGCTTAATTTCATGTCTAGCATTCAGACTGATATCAGGCACTTCAAGAATGCTTACAAACAGCAGTAAATAGGCTTTACAAAAAGTGGCCCACTCTGAGGATTAGGAGGAAAAGCGTGAGGACACTCTTAAGGCCACCCCAGCCTTCCTGCCCGGCTGCTGCACTCGCATTGTCGTTCGTGGCACATCACACACCTCCAGGAAGACACTACTCCCGATCAGCAAATGGAGCATGCTCAGCTGGGATAAAAGAAGTTATTTCGGTAAAGAACTACTCTCCAAACTCTTGTCCCACTTGGCACAGGCTGGCACTAGCACTGGTCACTGCTTCAGAAATTGTGCTTTTTTCCAGATCGAGGCAAAACTCAGTATTTAAGTATTTCTGGCACAGCCTCTGTGACAAAATACCAGGATTAAGTCTGTGGACCTAGTTTTAGAATATTTAGCTAAAATATTCTCCTCTGCCTGGATCCCTCACTGCACTCGTGCTGGCAGAGTAACAGCACTGAGCTTTAGCAAAAATCAGGACAATTTAGACATGACTTTGGGACTGATTTAATTGGTAGAGACAGCTAGCTGTGAGGGGCAGGAAACTGGTTCTGCGTTATTGTTTATCTGGTAGTATCTTGCTAGTTGTAAAGTGGGAGGTGATACATCAGTGGGAGGATGGGATGCTAACAGGGGGTTTGGTTCAGTCTCTAAGCATATCCACTGTGAGCTGAATGATCACAGACCTGTAAGCGAATGAAGGTGACGAGTGCTTCTACTGATGATAACAAATATTACAGTCCATTTGTCAGTCACCACAGCTAATAAAAATTGCACAGAAAATTCAGTTCTCAAGCAGATTCAAGCCTGACTTTTGATCTTTTACTCATCAATTTTTGATCATGAGCCAGCGGTAGTGTTGGGTGGTGCAAAAAAGAAACAAAGGGGAGAAACTTTGTGATTTTTCTTTAGCGTTATCCTTCTCAGTTAGTTAGAACCGTCAGTTGGCATCTTAGTGACAGACACATCCTATTTTGCATCAAGCTAAAAAAATGTCAGAGGTTGTAACTAGAGAGATGTTTTGTAACAAGTGATCGAACTTGACAGGTTTATTGAGATTGTTTGGTATTTGTAAAGCACTTAGAATGGATTGAGAAATAGCAAAAAGCATTCTTCCAGACAAGTCATTTTACATCAAGTTTTAGTTATAAACAAAAGTGCCCTGCAGCAGTGCTGATTCAACTTTATTTAATAGAAAACTGTGCACAAGAATCAATAAAGGTTACTTATTTGCACACAGTATGATAAACTACATGTATTTTGCAGATGGCTGGGAATGAGTTTAAATTTTTTATGGATTTTGCAGTTTAAAATATGGAATAGGACAGATTAGAGATAGGATTTTCCTTGAAAAGCCCCATTTAGACTGAAATTCCATTCCAGTGTCATGAATTTCCAACAACAAACCCTGTTATCAATAAAATCCTGTAGAGAGCAGATTTATGTCTTAAAGGGAATTATTTCTCTACAGTACAAATTAACAGTTTTCCCTCTATGGTGTTTCTTAGGAACACCTATATATAGTCCTCTTGATGTATTAAAACATTGAAACTGAATGATTACAGGAATGGCCGAGAAAAGGTAAACCATAACGGAGTAGCTCTCAGTGATTACTGGACAAAAACATAAGGTATTAGTCCATCTTGGGCCCACTGAAACCTGCTCTTGTTTTAGTAGAATGGGAACCAATAGCCAAAGATACTATTGAGGTCTTTGGGTAATAAATTCCTTGTAGAATTTATTTTTTTGGTAATAGCTGATATTTTGCATTCCGTTCTCATTCAAGCTGATTTGAACCAAGTATCAAAATCATATAAATGCCATAGGAACCCCTAATATAACTGGAAATAAACTCTCCAAAAAGTACTCTGTACTTTCAACATAAACCACATTTTATTTTGTCTACAGTCACTGCAGAGTTGGCAGATCAGAAAGCCAAAGCTGTGATGTAATATGTTTAAGCTCTTTAGATCTAAGACTTTGATTAAAAAAAAAAGTTGCTGTGGAAGTTACAGCCACTTGGATACGCTCAGTTAATTTGTGTTTATACTTGCAATAATTGTATACACAAATGCAAGTTCAAAATTTCACAAGGACCTTGGTTTTTCCTTTTCGGAAAAGGGAAGGAAAATCCTCTGGATTCACACACAGACATGTACAGTGCTCCCTTAAAAGGAGACAAAAGTCCAAATGTGGCTACAAAATACTCTGTACTTCATGTACCAAGCTGTGCTCTGTGTCTTCTAGAAAACACAAGTCACTTCGGGGGCTTGGGTGACTTACATCAAATTCCCTGTGAGCCAGTCTTCTACATTACGCCAGTGCTCGTACAGTAGCACAAAAGCAGACTAAAGGTTAAAGAGAAATACAAAGAGAGACTGGCTAATGGAAACGCATTGCCTATTATACTTTGAATTCTGCATCTGCTATTTTAGTAGTGTTCAGACGCAATAAAGAATCTCATAGCAAGAACATTATATATCCTTGTGGAGTTATACTGAAGTCTGAGAGAGACCTACATATATCCCTAGAGGAAGAAAGATACAATGAGTGACCTTTGAAAGCAAATATTTGCTTCACAGTGATATAAACACTTCAATGCAATAAATACAGGAAAATGAAAATGCTGCAATTTACTGTGGTGAAGGCAACACTGCAATAAAGTGTTCTTTTTTAAGCACTCTCCCTGTTATTAAAGGACATATCTATTCTTCCCATGGATATTTGTAGCCAGAGGATGACTGCATTGGCGTATTCTACTGAAAAAGTCCGAGTAGGTCAATACCACACTTTATGCTTCTTTCTTGTAGGATTGAAAGAGTGTTACTGCAGTGGTGTGGCATTAGTAGAGCCACAGCAAACCCAAAGAGATGCTTTGGATCAAGCATCTCAGGATGGATGCTGAGCCGTTTAAAGCTGGATGCTGGTTTGCAGCTATTCTCCTTTCATTTTTAATCCGGTCATTGGTACAAGAAGAAGCACACACTGTCAAAGGAGGAGATGAAGGACAGAGAGATATAGGATGAAGGGAGATATAGGATCCTCCTCTCAAACTGCACACGCTTTTCCCTGCTGCACCTCTCTGACAGCTAAAGCTGCCCAGCCGGGAGCTATCTAGAGCTCAGCTGCCCAGCACGCTGGCCACATCTTTCGCCACCTTTTTGTGGATGTGTTATAAGAAATGCACTGACATTAACCCTGAAGCTCAGTCTGGACCAGAAACTGCCTACTAACACCAGTAGGAATGAAATGACATCAAAAGTGAGAGCCTGCTGCAAAAGGATGCTTAGATACCAATACCTGTGTGTATTGCTGACACCAGCAGGTTCCCCCTCAAACTGTGTTGAGGCTGTAGTGTTCAAAGGCAGATCTCAACAGAAAGCCAAGAAAGGCATGCGTGTGCTGCCCACAGTCGGTGTGAAAAACAGCAGCTGGTGAGAAATTATTTAAGGGAGTTGGGAGCATAGATTTTATTGATCATGGGCTCTCAGCAATGGCCCTCACAAGCTCTAACTCTTCTGGCTTTCGACTTCTGTCATTTCCATTTCACCCAGAGCTCACCACAATTAATACCATCTATAACAGAAGCATTTCCTGCTTTTGCTCTTATTGTATTTTAATTGATCTGAAAGCATTTGGAGAATAAATCAGCTAATTTTGTGATGAAAAATCCTATTTAAAGATTTTATGTTATTGCATAAAATGTAACAATGAAAAATTACTCAAATTTCTTATTTAGATTTAAATTTTAAATAGCTCTGAAATAAAGTCTTGAAGAAAGTCTGATTTTTATATCAGTTCTGCAGCATAGCCTATTGCCAGGATGTAATCTATTCATAAGACTTTCAGCAAAATTCTCATTTCCAAAGAAACACCTTTGTTATGTTTGTGTTACTGATTAAGTCAAAAAGCTGCCCCTGTGTTTCTGTAGGGTATGTTAACACTAACCTGTGGCACAGACACCTTATCCCTCTTCTGTTGCTGACCCACAGTGGGTTGCTTGCAAACCTTTGGGCCCAGCTCCACAGCCCAGGCTGTCAGAGTATAGTGATAAAGAATTTCTCTCTGTTTTTTCCTTGATATTCAGTAAAGAATAATGCCTACTGGTGAGGGTTTGTCGGGGAGTGACTTTGGAAAAGACAGGCACTGAGATCTTGCAAATCTGAATTCAGGAGAAGCAGGCAATACCTAGTTTGTCACTGTCTTCCTGCATCACCTTAGACAACTTATTTTACTCTCGGGGCTTGCTTGCATTGCCTGAAGATAGGTCTCTCAAGCTATGTGAGATGCTGTAGGTATTTGTTTTCCTGCTGCTGGCTCTATCTGTCAGCATCGTACAGATGTCGTGGATACCCTCTGATGGGACTGCTCGTCCTTGTTAAACAACTGAGTCTGTCTCCCATCTACACAATACAGGTAAAATTCTTCTTTTCCTGCCTATCTTGTCCTTTTTTTTTTTTCCTTACTTAAATTGCAGGCATTTCAGGGCATGGACTGGCACTCGGTTTGGGGATGTATGTGGTGCAGGACAACAGGGGCTTTTGGATAAATGCTAGTGGACATGACATTGTATTCTCACACTGCATCACTACGTCAGAATCCATATCTAACTGGAATGAGAACTCTCCAGTCAGAAGCCAAAATGAAGTTGTTGAAGTATAATGAGACAAAATTATGACTCTTGACTATTTGCTGAATGTGTTGGAGAAAATAATTGGAAAGCAGTTTTTCCTATGGGCTTTGACAAAATGACAAAAACCTGAGTAAAATGATTTCTTAGTGTGAATGCAATTATGCAACATAAATGTGCTACCAGGGGAATTTCTTCTTGTGAACGTGGGTACCTCTACCCCTGGCAAACCCCTGATCATTAGTGGGTAAATGAGCATGATTGTGTGTATACACAGTTGCAAGTGCAGCAGGCACGTTGTGTTGACACAACCGCTCCGTGCCTCCAGTTTCTGCAAATAGGGAGATTATGAGCAATACATCCCACACTTCCCCCCAGGCACCACAGCCAGGGGCAATGGCAAGTGGAAAGAGTTGCCGTTGAGATCTTGGAGAATAACAGGCAGTCATAAAAGAAATGCCTGGAGCCACCTTGTCCCAATACAAAGCAAGTCATTGTTGTCCTGTCAGTTGTCAGACAACACTGCTCTTTTATGAGGCTCCAACATGTGCATGTCACTTTATCAGGCTCCTTGCACCACAAAAAAAATAAAAGCGCAGAGCAGCCATTTTGTAACAATTTCACTTCAGAGTGATAACAACTTGACTTTCTATCCATTTTACTGTTAACAAAACTGCTTTAGAAAATAAACCTTTCAAATGTGTTATCTCTTTGCAGTCATTTCTACAGCTATGTACCCACATATTTTTCCTTTCTTTTTTTTTCTTTCCGACAGCAATAGAAAACCATTGCAGGCAAAAATGTTTGGGTTTTTTCTGCCTGGGAGAGCAACCAGCCAGAGTGGTGGAGGTGAAGAAAGAAACACTCATACCAGGAGTGGGCACCTTGTCTGCAGGGAGCTGCTGGCAGCACAGAAGACACTGAACAGAGACCTGGCCTGAACAGGCTGCTGTGAGTCTTACTCCGTATCTAACTCCCTACTATCACAAGTAGCTGCCTCATACAGCTTCATTTATAATTTAGCAAGCAATGTCCTATGATTCCCTAAGTTTATTGTGTTCCCACTAGTTCTGAGTCTAGACCCTCACTTCTCCCATACCCAGAAAACATTTCACTTTTAGCATAAATTCAGTCAGAAAATAGCAGTTTGTTCCTGTACTGGACTTGTTCTCTGGCTTAAATAATTTCTCTCCTTCTCTCTCTCTGAGGTATATAACAGCAGCCATAACCTTTCTCAGCATTTCTTATGGCATGAAAGATCAGCCTCTGTTAGTCCTTTCTTGGTAGACGGACTGTTTGTTTCCCTGATCATCCTTGCAGCTGTTGGTTATGCTGGTTCCAGTTTGAACTGGACTTCTCTGGAAAAGGGTGGCTGGCATTTCATAGGGTATTTTAAATGAGGATATAGGCTTTGCTAGAAAGGCTTAGTGCTTCCCCATCCTTCCAGGAGATACCTGCTCCAAAATACCCTACAGCCTCACTTGCCATTTGCATAGCTGGATCTTGGTGGCTCAGGACAAGAAATCCAGGTATTAGTAGAGAGGATTAAAGAAAATGTCTTGACTCATAACAACGCTATTTACGTTCTGTGGCCATTTTCTGGGAGAAAAACAAAAGGCATCTGCTTAGCTGGAGGATGAGATTTCTGACTGTCACCATTTTCAGTGAAACTCACACCCTGAATTCCTTGAGGTCTTCCTCAAAATACTCACTCACCATCACTGCAGCAATGCCAAGCAGTCTGCCTCTCTTCTCTGATTCTATTCCAACCTGGGTTTTTTTATACTGCTCCTAAGCCACTAAATCTGATTAAAGGCCAATTTTAGAAGCTAGGGGTGAAAGACACGCCCCATTTCAAGTTGGAGGAAGTTTCACCTCTGCCGTTAGCGGGGTCAGGCTTGCAGGTGGAGCTACCAGCCACCAACATGCTGGTAGGCTCTGGCAGCGTGTGGAGGGTGAACAGCGGAGCATGTGTATGTGGGTCTGTGTGCAAATATAAAACAGGAGTGCTTGGCGCCTTAAATGCTTTTGTGCCAGATATTCACGGGGGTTCTACCTGCCCCCTTCTGTTTCTCTCAGATGAATATATGGGTGGATGGATAGATGGATAGATGGATAGATGGATAGATGGATAGATAGATAGATAGATAGATAGATAGATAGATAGATAGATAGATAGATAGATAGAAAGAAAGAAAGAAAGAAATATAGATAGATAAGATAGACAGATGGATGGAATATATATAATAATATGCATATAGAATCATAGAAAATTTTAGGTTGGAAGGGACCTTTTAAGGTCATGTAGTCCAACCCCCTGCAGTGAGCAGGGACATCTTCAACTAGATCAGGTTGCTCAGAGACCCGTCCAACCTGACCTGGAATGTTTCCAGGGATGGGACATCCACCATCTCTCTGGGTACCTCTGAGTGTTTCACCACCCTCACTGTGAAAAATTTCTTCCTTATATCTAGTCAAAATTGGCCCTTTAAAGTTTAAAACATTACCACTTGTCCTATTGCTACAGGCCCTGCTAAAAAGTCTGTCCCCATCTTTCTTATAAGCCCCCTTTAACTACTGGAAGGCTGCAATAAGGTCTCCCCAGAGCCTTCTCTTCTCCAGGCTGAATAACTCTCTCAGCCTGTCCTCACAGGAGAGCTGTTCCAGCCCTCTGATCATTTTTGTGGCCTCCTCTGGACCTGCTCCAACAGGTCCATGTCTTTCCTGCGCTGAGTGCTCCAGAGCTGGATGCAGATACACATGTATGTAATGGAATTATTGCAAGACATTTTTTGAGGGATTCATGATACAGCGAGGAGGAGGAAAACTGGTTGGCAGATTTTCCTGGGGAGCATAAAGGGAGTTCCCACCAGGCTGCATGAGGCCTGTTGCATTTGCTGTTCCTAGGTTTGTGGAAAGAGACTGTTCCCTCTGCATATTCTCAAGAGTACCTAGAGCTCCTTGTCCAGACCCCTGCGTCCATATACACGTCCAAGCTTCTTTCACATCACTTGATTTAAGTTAAATGTCACCTCTGCTGAGCATCCCAAACCAAAATGATCTTTTGGGGTGAGGGCAGGAGTCAAACCTGGGCAGTGATGGGGAAACGAGTGTGGGGCAAAGGCAGGCACAGATTTCCTGGGAAGTTGAGCGGGACCTGCATCCACCCTTGGTTCGCAGCACCAAAGGTGTTCAGCGCCTGTCTGTGGCTGAGGGAACTGGACTTGTTCAGTCTGGAGAAGAGGAGGCTGAGGGGAGACCTTATCGCTCTCTACAACTACCTGAAAGGAGGGTGTGGCAATGAGGGTGCTGGTCTCTTCTCCCAAGTAACTAGCGATAGGACGAGAGGAAATGGTGTCAAGTTACGCCAGGGGAGGTTTAGATTGGATATTAGGAAAAATTTCTTCCCCGAGAGGGTGGTCAGGCATTGGAACAGGCTGCCCAGGGAGGTGGTGGAGTCACCATCTCTGGAAGTGTTCAAAAAACGTGTGGATGTGGCGCTTTGGGACATGGTTTAGGGAACATGGTGGCGCTGGATTAATGGTCAGACTTGATGATCTTGAAGGTCCTTTCCAACCTTAGTGATTCTGTGATTCTCTTATTGCTCCTTTTCCTCACTGTTTGAGAGTTTCTTACAGACGACAACTGTGAAGTGCGGAGGTTTTGCAGGTGGTATGAGGCACCTACTTTCAGTGAGCTCCACGAAAGGGGTCGGTCATAGCCTGTGAAGTCAGTGGGCAGTGAGCAACAGCCTGTTCGCTCACATCTCTCCTGCAGAGGCTGGATCAATCTGATTCAACCTTATAAAGTCACTGTAACACAGAAGATGAACTGTGTCTGCGCCTATTAACTACCCCCTGGTGCTGCAGTTAGTGTCTGTGAGTCAGGAGCACTTCAGCTACATAACAGGTAATGCAGCATGAGAAAATTACAGTAACTCAGCCCTGTCTGCTCATTCATTTGCTCTTAGTCCTGCCAGTGGGGATGTCTTACACATCAGTGTGGTGGCAACCAACCGGCTGCTGTTGGTTTGTGTTCACGGGTGAAGGGTCTCCCTCTGTACCTTCATAAATCAAGATTAGCAGATCCAATGGCAACAGAGAAAGAAAGAGCTTCTGCAAGAAAGCATTAAACATGAGTGGTTATTCGAAAAGCCTCACTCCACATTGCCTCAATCCTTTTTAATCCTTCTCTGCCTTTGCAAAGTCAGCGCAAAATGCCACCAGAAAAGTTACACACTTCTATTTCATGCAGATCAAATCAATGTCAGAAAATGCAAGCCAGTAGAGATCATCCTCAAATTTCTTACAATGATCCAAGAAAGCAGACAGACAACATAAGAAACACTTTTTTAGGCTAAATGAATGATGAAAAAGGAACCCACAAACTGGAGAAAGATTTTTTGAGGATGGTTGATAGAAAGAAAACCCATGAGTATTACAGGGAGAAAAGAGAACACATTTGCACTGGCCTCTGTCACAAAGTAGGGCCAATTTTTGCTGTATTTTTTGGAAGTCTGCAAGTCGGGGGAAAATTTTGTGGTAACTTTATTTAATTTGAAAGTGATTTTTATTAAATTAATTGAACGGGACAATGAATAACTCAGTCATTAAGACAGCAGTGAAATTCTTCATTTGTATGTTAAAAATTGGTGCTGTCCTTTCTTTACTAATCCTGATGCTTTTAGGACTGGATGAGAGAAGCTGTGAGTGTAAACTAGCGGTTTTACAAGCTTAGTATGGAATGTCTGATGACGGGAAAATATGGAAAAAGATTTCATGGCAAAAGAACAGTAACTCAGTATTATAGTTTAAAAGATTGGCAGTGACATAGTTAAGACCATCAGCATCAATGTTTTCGTAGCTTTGATTTCAAAGTGATAGACAGGAATAAGGTGTTCCCCTGACGGCATTTGTTACGGGCTGTCAGCAGATTCAGGCAGACAACATTTCATTTCTTTCTGCGTGGTTTGTATTTGCAAGATTTCTTTGCAGTCCAGGACTCTCAGCTACCCCTGCCCCTGAGCTGTATTACACCAGTAAGGACTTACTTTTTCTATGCTGAACAGGACTTGATTATTGTGTATTTGTTGAACTAAGTGCTGCACAAGCCCCACTCCACTCCTTCCCAATGTTTGGTCTTAGTTTTATGCTCTCTTTGTCCTCACACCACTGTTGTAAGTGAAATATTGTTTTGCTAGTGGAGCACACACACACTTGGCTGCTGGGCCAAAGGGCTGTGGCTTCACTGTGGCTTTTGTGGGTAAGCTTCCCTGGCTTTCGGTGCATTCGTGTGGGCACCGAGGCAAACGTGTGATGCCAAAGAACAGTGTCTTCTCGCAAGAGCTGGTAGTGTAGATTCTGGCTTTATGCAGCTGTGACCTTAAGTTTAACAGAAATGAATGAAAGACAATTTTCATAGCAGTTATTGCTACATCTAAACATTTTAATAGGAGAGTAAAATTCTATACACTGTGATCATGAGTGTATTAGGAATGTAAATAGACAACTTTCCCCAGTTGATTTTTACTAGTCGTAAACAAAGCGATTCATTATGTTTATAATATTCATCATTTCCTTTCACTTTACCTGATGGTAAAAGTGTGGCCATGTTTCAACCAATGGACTGATTTGTTTTTAGCAGAAATCTTCTTTAACTATGTCACCAGAGTGACAAAATACAAGCATTATGAAACTGGGCTGATGATGTTATTTGTAGAATGGGATTTTTAACCAAAGGAGGGTGATTTTTTTCAGCTATGAAGGATAGCAAAGGCGATGTTAAAGAAAAGATCTCATTGTCTTTGAGAGTCTTGGTTATCACTGATTATTCACATGCATTTCTTTTTCAAATTAAAGAGACGGGGCCTTATCTTTAAAGAAACAATTTCATTATCCAAATCTCAATCTGTCTGTTTGTCCACCCTTCTGTTCATTATATCATACAGGATTTGAAACAGGTAGCCAGAAGGAAGGGAGCTTGGCAATTTGAGGTTTTTCCCCTGTTCATGCAGCCATTTGTGGTGAGGGCATTGTCATGTGGAAAAGCAACACCATAAGTAAAACAGAAAAGGCACAAGAGTTTAAACGCCTGAGTCAAAGCCCTATCACCTCAGGGAACTGCCATCCAAAATATGCCTGAAGGAAGTTCAGGACAGCATCTGCACCTCCCCAATACTGCCAATGGATTTTCTCTAGTACAATGGAGCTTTAATAATGGACAAACAAAAAAAACCCAAACTCAAACCAAACCACAAACAAACAAACAAAAACCCAAACAAAAAACAATTAAAAAAAACCAAACAAAAAAAAGGAGGTTGATTTTGACGAGGGTACTCTGAGTTACCCCCAAGGATTTCTTCTGTTTTGCAGACCCACAGCCATGCTCTCGGCTCAGGGCTCACTTTCTGCCACATCCAGGGCAGCCCAGCCCTATTGCCGGCTCCACTGTCCTCTACTTTGTGCCATAGTCTCCACTGCGAACTTGAACTGTGGAAGTAGGAGTTAATGCTGAGGACCATGAGCTTTGAAAAACTTACTTCCCTTCAAGAAAGAAAAAGAAAGAGCTACAGCCATATTATAAAAAGAAAGAACCCTACTTAGTTTTTGACTACTCTCATTCTCTGTTTTTATATACGTGATACACGGATAGAATTGTGAGTATGTAAAAGGCAGCTGGCACAATATAAGGACACAGCAGAGTATCTTTTTAAAATGCAGTTTAGATGGCAAAAAGGCTGGGGTAATTTTAAACAAATAAATCTGTAAAAGATCTAAATTTTATTATTTCAAGGCTCTTTTACAAAGTCACAAGGACAAAAAATTTTGCTGCTGTTAAACAGCTCAGCTCTCTGAAGTGAAGCTGGACCAGTGACCAGGCCAGACCCACTCCCAAAAACCTGCAGTTTTGCAGATGCCATTCAGAAAAGGGAGAGGATCTGGCTGCTCCCTTCACTGGGCATGACTGGGAGTTTAAATGAGGAGATTCTAGTGTCATATCCTCTGTTCATTGCTGGTGAATATTTATACAAAAAACAATACATTGGGAATAACTGTTTAAAATGTATACTTACAATGCTCTTACAGTTGTACAAGTCAAATATTGAAAACATCTGACATTTCTAGGCTAAGTAACAAATCATATTAGCCACAGGAATGCATAATAGCACCCCATGGATATGCAAAACTTATTCACTCATTTTCAAAGGCTACTGCTCCTTTCTGATTCACACCTACAATTCCTGGCTGCTACTCATTTCCCAGGAATCAGTAATATAAATTCAAAGAGGCCAAGGGCACACTGGCTTTCCAGGGTACAGGGTATGAGAACTCCTCATTATTTATTGCAGGCTCATGAGGCTGATTTAGAGACCTATCTTTCCTCTGAAGGCCATTTCAGTCTTCACAGACTGATGAAAAAAAACCCAGCATGGTCCTCCAGTGAAGATTACCCAGACTTGCAGGCGAGGATTTGGTTGTACTAATACCAGAGCACAACTCATATTCTTTTTTTTCTCCTTTCTTTTTTTGTTGACCAATCAATTCAACAACAGGCTAGATAGTGCCTCAAGGGCATCACTTTCAACCACGTGATCGGCAGATTAACAGAGAGGCTGCAAAATCCTTTCCACTCAAACTGTTTTAACAGAGGATCAAAATGTTTCTCTCTGCATGGGGATTTTTATTTAGCTAGTTCTTTTTAGTCAGTTTGCACATGGTTGCAAAGGAATTAAGGCCTGCAAGGGCGCATAAAATGGTCTGGTTTGGTTTCAAACCTTTCTCTTTCAATTTGTGTTTGGGAGTAGAAAGTTTTCCAGTTCCTTATGGGAATGTTGCCCCTTCCCTTACGGTTGCATCGATATTGGTTGAATCTCATCAACCCACAGATGATGGCCCCAAAAGGTCAGGACTCAGAATGTTTTGCAAAAGCTTCCCCTTTTCCCTGCTGAAGTTCATGTTCTCCTTAAGGTAGATGGATGTATTGAAATGGGCTGTGATACAATCTGTAGGGGGAAATCTCAGGAAAGACAGGAGCTGATTGGATCCTATGGGATTATGTGGGATTTACAGAGCTCTGCTGAACAATAAAACACGAGATTAAATTTGATCATGTAAACAAAATAAATGATAACTGACTGATTCCTTGCCCCAGCAGTCTGGCTGCCGGGAAGCCGATGTGCTTCGCAGCATAGAGCTGTATGGGGATTCCCATTGAAAGCCTTTATATTTAATGCACAGATCTCTGGCATATACAGGTACTACTATTGCTGATGGCAAGATGGTAAATTCATTGTTGGAGCACAGGAGTATTTTTACTGGACAGAAAAGGACTGAAAAAACCTCAAACAAAAGCAGGAAAACAGATGATATTCATCTAAGGCACAAAAGCACACCTGGAGCTACGTAGATCAAGGATCACATGTGAAGGCATACACACAGCATGGCCAAGAGGTTTCTTTGGCTACAGCTTGTGTTGAAACATAACTAACCCACTCGCTCAGCTGCTGGACAATGAACCACAGCAGTGAGCTGGGACAAGAGCAGTTCACATACTACTAAAAGCAACGGCAAGAATAAACTCAGCAAAAAAAATTAATAGCTGACATTTGAGAGCAATCACAGTTTGGTCATGAACAAGTCACAGAATTCAGCAAATAGAGAATTTCCCCACAACTGTGCTTGGATATTCCCACAGTCTCACTGTCAATATCCTACAGCTCCAAATTTCAGGCTGGGGAGCAGAATGTGTGCTACACAGCTGAGGGCAGAGAGACTTTGCCTCACTGCCTGGCAATGAAAGCTCCAATTCTTTTTTCATTTAAATGCCTAAACCTTTTTCTGCCATCACTGGGAGGTACATGGGGTGACTTTGGGCCTTTAAGAGCAGAGGCTATATAAAGAGCCATGCCAAAACGAAGGAATACAATATTCCTCAGAGTGGATGAATAGTGGCAGCCAATCTGATTCTTCTAAACATTAAAACATACTCATTTTACCTCAGAAAAACAGGATTTGCCTTCCAACCTCTACCTTCATAGGACTGTCATTTATTTAGGCATATCCACATTCATTCACCTGAGCATAAATCCAGAGAAATTCTGGGTTTAAGCAGAGACAGTCTGCTTTTCCAGTCCTCTAAATGAGAGCAGAGCTTGTCCCAAGGACAGGTGACTATCAGCAGTGCTGCCTCCAGAGCATCGCAGAGATGACTCGCCCAGACTCAGCCCCCAGCAGCCCAGGAGCTGCAAGATGACAAGGACCACAGGGCAAAGCCCGTGATGAGACCACGCTGAGTGTATACAACATATAACGCTGAGCATATCTGGCCCAGCAGGGTCTATGTCACAGAGGAAATTTTTTAATAAGAGGGGTGGCAGCAGATGTCCTCCCAAAAGGCACATTTAGCACATTTAGCAGTGGTAGGTGGCTTCTGGCCACGTCGCCAAATGGGGAGTTAGGAGATGGTACACTGTGAAGCCTGTTAGATCAGGCGTTGTAAAATAAGGAAGCTCTACCCCACTAGGTGCTTTTACACTTCCAAGTGGCCAGGCAACCAGTGCTCAAGGCTAGGTGTCTCAAGCAGATGGTGCACCCAACAGTTTTGCTGGAGCTGAAACAGTAGATGTTTCACTCCTCGGAGACCCACCAGTGGAGAGCCATCTCTTCAGGTTTTTGTAGAAATGCTCTGGTCTCCCAATATCAGCCAAAACCCCTTTATTTTTTCAGCTGTTTTAGTTTTGGAGAGCTCTTCCTTCATTTCTGTCCCTTCTGCAAATGTATGTTTGGGGATTTTTAGAAATGGGAATATTTTGAAGACAAGAACAATACTTGCTAATGAAGTCATTCGTCAGTAAAATAAGTTACAATCAAAAATATTGACATGCTTTACTATATATTTATAGATAATACTCCTGTAAGTAAAGACAGCAGGATGAGGCATGAACTTCACTTGAATGTAATCCAATTGAAATTTAAAGCAATCATTGTTTTCTTGTGTATTTTATGTAATCTAAATTCCTGGATGAAGAACCAGTGGGGCTTCATTCTTGACCTAAGAATAATGTGGGAACAATTCTGTGTCTGATACAGAATTTGTTTTCTGTAAGCAACATTTCTGAGTTCAGATACTTCAGACTGAACTGCTTTCACGGTGCTGACACTTATTTCTCAATAAGTGACTAAAAAGAGGGAGATGATTCCTTCCTTCATGAAACCCCAGTGACACATAGAGCAGAAAATCCATGCAGTGTAAGAGATTTTGTAGTGCAGCTGCTGCCTTCACAGTTAACCCAAGGGTAAACTGAAGACCACAGCTTTAAAGGAAGTTACCCTCTTATGCTTTGAAAATACATCTAAAGAGCACATCCTGAGGACATGTAGCCTGGACCCATCTGGTAGAGTAAAAGACCCTTGTTCAAGCAAATGAAAAAAAGCACCATTGTTGTGGGAAAAAAGGAATTTTTATGTCACACATTAGTTAATGGCTTAAGAGAGCTATGTAATTGTATTTCAGCCCTTGTAAGCACAGAGCCCAGTGACTGACAGCCAAACTGTTGTCTGAAATGCTCCAGGCTTAGCCCAGACAGGATGTGTGATGAGCAAAGACAGCAAGCAGGTCTGTGGTCATAGCCCTCAGGCTCCCTGGTCTCCTCCCTCACATGGTGAAATACCGATGCACTCGTGAAAGAGCTGCACTTCCAGATGACCTTGAACTGAAGAGAATAGGGGCAAGAGATTTATTTAAAGACCTTGTGGGAGGGGCATGCTCTATTTTTAAAGAAAAATAATCCTTTTGGGGAGTTTATTACACTCTTGGAACGGGGTGGCTGCCAGAGAAAAAGGAGTGCCCTCCTCCTCAGAGGGATGTACTGCAAACCCATCGTGAGCCTTCATGTTTTCTGCAGCACCTGCCTGTCCTCACTGGGTTCTTCTGCTCCGGAGCAGCCCCATCAGCACTGGAATGCCTTTCCCCCTTCCCATGACTTGCAGCCAGACCCACAAATCCTTCTTTCCCAAGGAGTCACCTCCCTGCCCTCAGCGATATCCCCATGTCCCTGCAAACCAGAGGGCACTGCAGTCTCCGCAGTGGGTGACTCCACTACAAGTGCTGCTTCCAAGGCTGCAGTGAAGAGGCTGAGAAGGAGTATTCCCGGATGCTAAATTCAAGCCGGGAGTAAAACAGGGAGGGCATAATGCAGTATCCATTTTAATATTTGATGCAATGAAGCCCTCTGCCTCGGGGATTTGCTGTCAGCTGCTGCAGCATGCGCAGTCTGCTGCAGGATCCGGGGCTGGAGCCCCGCAGGAACCAGACCCGAGCGCATGTCCCCGGGACAGAGGGTGTAGCAGGCGGTGGGCAAGGAGAGGGGTCAGGTTTGGCAGCCTCCTTCCCTGTGGGCAGACAGAGCCCTGCAGTTGTCAGCGAGGCTTCCTGCACTGTCCTGCTTTTGTTCCAACCCCAGATGAAGGGAGGCACAATGACAAGCTGACAAATTATTTATTTTCTTCTCTTTTCCCCATTCCTTGCCATGAGGCTGCCTAGAATCCGGGTTAAGTAACACAGGATAACAGAGTCACAAAAAAGACTAATTGCTTTCTCAGATTTCATTAGACATTGAGGGTAATCACTGTCTGAAACTTCAGACAGGCCCTGGATGAACATGAACCATCATTAGTGCCCAGCAGACAGCCGGCAGCAGTCTGTGAAGCAAACTTAGCTTCAATCTGAATTTCAGGCAACCAAAAAATACAGGCCATGATTTAAAACTTTGTCCCAGCATATGCAAATAACTGTAGTTGTGGCTGAAACTGGCAAGTGTGGAAAATTCATTTTAGATTAATTCTGTATTGAAGAAAAAAATGCCAGCCTGTGAGGAAGGGCCTGCACGCCTCTTTTTCTTAGCGGCTGGAAAGCAGTGAAGTGCCTTGGGCTGGGTGAACTAAACTATTTCTGGGTTCATTGAGGGAAGGATTTAAAATCTGTGTCTTCTGAGGACTTGGTCTAAGATCCTGGAACAGGTCACTCTCTTTAATGAAACACTATAAAGATCCTTCTCCCTGTCAGGCTAAGGTGAGAAAGGGACTCCTGCGTAATTTTTCTCAGAGGAGTTCATCTCACTTCTACTGAAGCAATGAAGTCTTCCTTATGAACCCTGTGGTAGCAAATTTTAGCTCATAAGGCTAATGTCATAGTAGCTCAAATAGCCTACCTTCTCTAACTATAGATATTTATTCATAATGAAAAATCAATATTTATTCATATTTAATAACCATTCTTTGAAAGCATAGATTTCTCCTGCTTATCAATATCAAGTAATATCCCCCTTTGATAAAAGAAAGTTCTCTGCTACTGAAACGTGGCGCTTCGTATATGCTGCATCACAATATGAGTCCACTCAGTCCAGTCCACTCTCTTCATAATAACCTGTGCCATCTTCTTCTGAGGATGTATAAAAGTCCCTGAGATGAAAACAATAGACCAACCCATCAGTCCTCAGAAGCTGATTAATGTCAGGAGTGATCACCCACTAGGAAATTTCTCCCAGTTATTTTATGTGTCTGAGCCAGGTTAGTGAAACTTTTTGTGACATAGGAATCCTAGTTCTTTGGCAAACCTATCTGCTTCAGACCTCCTCTGACTTAAAACAGGAACAAGAATGTAAAAATCTACCCCAAAGCTTGATGAGGTTATTGTATTTCCAGGACATTTCGATAGGCCTTAAGCTAAGCACGAATACAAGCTCACAAATAATACAGGCACAGCGAACGCTGTTTTATGGCACAGATCTGGAGAACAGAATAGAAGCCACATATCTTCACCTCATTGTGTCTCAGTGCAACAATAAAATTCACATGGAAGCTCGTTCCTAGAATTAATAAACATATTGAACTGCAGCACTGGGACCATTAGGTCAGGAGCAAATTAATGTCATTGACCGGGGAAGCTTGACTAGGTAAGGTGCGTGCCACGTTTGGGCTGCTGAGAAGGCTCCTTCGTTCCACTGCTGACTAACATTTGCCCTTGGTTAGCAGATGTAGTAATGGTAAGATGTAAAGATGGCCTGTCAAAACAATCTGCCTCCCGTTTCAGCACTGACGTTTTTAATAGGGCCTTTAGGAGCCCCTGCCCAAGAAGTTACCAAATGCAGAACAAAATCCAAAACAAGTGTTGTGTCACTTTTACCCATTTAAGAGCAAAAGCAATGAGTGGGTAAGAATACTCTCCCCTTCCTTCTATCTTGGAGTAGAGGTTTGACCATTAGGATTTACTGCCTTAGCTCTTCTGGACATGAAGACCGTAACGACTGAGGAGCGGTATCAGTCACACACTAAAGGTCTGTGGGCAAATTACCACAAGTTCACAGCATGAACAACTGCTTGCAGAGACCCAGTGAATGTGGATACCTGTCCTCTGACCCTCAGTAGTTACCCACTCCCAGGGTAAGGGCAAGTTCTAAACACAATCGATTCAAAAGCTAGGCAGAAGGAGATCACAAAATATGAGCCTTTCAGGTATCCCCAGAATCACCTCCCAGCAAGTACCTTGGCAATCTTCCCTGACTGATAGGTAGCCTGAGACCTTTGATGGCCCCATCCAGGGCCACTGAGGAACAAGCAGTGCCTATCAGCTTGTTTTAAGACACCCCAAGGTCCACAAGCGGAAGAGACAGGGAGCCTGTGGAAAGCCAGGGAAAGGAGAACAGTGTTAAGCTTTTCCAGCTGTTGTGGTGGGTGATTTTGTCCCATGAGAGCCTAAGACTTGTGTACATGTATGCTGTGATCCAAGTAAAGTACAGAATTCAGTAGGACACCAGTATTAAAATATGATTTCTCCAGCTATTTGTTTTTTTAAAAAAGATGCTGCTTTCTGAAACATGGCACAGCACTTGCTATTGCAGGCAAAAAAATTTCAAGGCCATACATTTTGTGCTTAATGCTATTTCCAGAAGAGACAGGAGCCTGAATTAGAGGCTGCCAACCACAGCTTCCATATTATCCCAGACATCTGATGCATCATCTCCAGAAATGGCTCAGCCATGGGAAGCTCAATTAGTCTTCATCTGCTTTTTCTCATCCAAAAATGAGATGTAAACATTTCCCACTTTCACTACATTTCTGTCACCAAAGTTATGAGACTAGAAAAGCTTTTTTAACATCTCCAAAGCACAAGCAACAAAACTTTGTCCCTTTCTCTCTCCAATTCTGATTGTAGATCAGTATTTCTTGGCTCTGAAGTCTATAATCAGTCTAAATGCGTTAGGGGGTTTTGGACTAAACAACAGTACAAATGTCATTCATCATTATAGACTCTTTGGCAGGAGTTGAACTAGACTCATGCCAGACACATAGATAGACACAAGTAAGCAAAGAAACAGAAAAAAGTTTGCCATTTCATTAGAAATGTGCCATATACTGATTTTATAAACTAATCAAATAATGATCAAAAAGCTTACTAAGAAGATTAAAACTCTTCATTATTTACATAAGTGGAAGCTTTGCAGAAAATGAAAGAAGTGCAAGTATTTATTTCTAAAAATTATCCTTTTCAAGCTTTGACAAAAATTATTCATTTTCTTTCTGCTAGCAAATCAAAGAGCCATTTTCACGGCCTAGGGATCTGACTACTTTATCACACATTCTGTACCCATACATAGTTGACCAGCTACTAAAAATAAAATAAATGCAATAGATTATGTTACTTCTGGAGGGAAGTACTGTTCTCTTTGATATTGGAATAGGTAGAAAATAGTTAACATCTCTTATTTAAAATACTGAATTTCCCCTAATATTTCACGTTCTGAGCTTTCAGATTTTACCAGATAATTGAAACGTCCTCATGTGAGAAATACTAAGTAGTTTAAGCAGTAATGGAGACATTTATACAGAGTGAGGTCGTTGAATTCTGAAATAAATTAATTTCAAGACCATTGATTAAATGATGTTTCTATATTCTTTGCTGGTCTGATTTATTAAGCAAACAATTTGTCCCTCTGTGACCCATAGTTAACACCTATACCAGGATATCATTCAACAGGACACAACAACAGCACAGAGGAATAAAATTTACTGGTAGTTTACTCAAAAATATACTCAAATTCATCACAAACAATAATAATTTTATCTGCTAGAATAAATATTTACATTTTTACGTATGTGAAACTGGCAATATTGGTTTTCACAGTCACAACAAATAGTTGCAACTCTTTTCTTCAATTTATCTTTTTTATTGAGTACTAGAGAACCTCATCATTTAACAACTTACTTCCTTAGTTCGTTGTTAACCTCTGTAAAGTTAATTCTTCATGCGGTTTTACAATGCGCTTCCCATAAAAATGGTACTTGTTCTTGGCTTTTTTAGGAGTTCTAGGCAGAAAACTTCAAGAAAAGTCAGAGATGTTTGCAGTAATGGCCAACTAAACTGTCATCTGACCTAGAAATGGAACTTCTTGAATCACAAGCACAAGTGAATGGCTTAATTTCCTATGACATCTGCAGTTACATCTGGACATTTCCCTTTGGTCCATCTGTATTTGGCAGTCCTGCAGTGTGTATAATTTGCTTGAAGAATGCCAGATTGCTGCTGACCCTTACAAGTCCACATGCATACATCTTCTCTTCCTTTGAAGAGAGACAGGTCCTGACAGTTCTGTTAAGAAATTTTAAATAGTGGATCATATGTCTTCATCTCAGCTCAAAGTAATCCATCCCTGGCTTGAGATGGACACTTTTTTGATCTCATGCATCTTATTTGCTATGTCCCATCTCAGAGCGATCATTGGGCATGAGTTTGTGAAAATGAGACTGTCACCCAGGCAACAAAACCTTTTTACACCTCACTGGTTCAAAGCCACTTTTGTGGCTCTTCCCTGTATTACAACATATGGCAGTAGAGAAAGAGATTGTCTAAAATTCAGGTTGAATGCTCTTGTTCCAGCATTCCCAGCAACTTGCTTAGAATTTTTCATATAGCTGTATCATACTATATTAGCCTTCCTGCAATTGCTATTTGTTCCTCTGGTTTACTCATGGCAGACCTGAACAGCCTGTCATCTTCCTTTAGGAGGCCTTTTAACAATGTTAAAGCATCTGTGAGGAACATTATAATCCAGACAAGCTAAATCACTGTCCTAGATATTCTTCTTTGCTTGATGTGATTCTGTGGGGGCTGCATGTCTTGTGACTGTTGCTAGTGCCAGTTGCTATTTCTGCAGAGGTGAACGTGATAGCTCAGCTGAGGAAATGTGAACAACATACACCCAGCTGCAATTCTGCATTTTTAAAAGTATCCTCCTGGTGCCTCAAATTAATATTATTTCACATGCCTCTGTTAAGATTTGTATCAAAAGTCTTGTGGACAAAATTACTGGAACTAATGCTTGCCAAAGCATCACTTTTTCAAATGTTGAATGAAGAATATTCATAGAGAGCAAATTCTGGATTTGAAACACAAGCTTTGCACTCTTCCCACATCTGTAGCCCTTGCACACTCAGTAAGGGAGCAGAAAGTCCTCTGTGCAAAATGGAAGGAATGCAGCACAGGTGGAGCTTTGAGTGTGTGCAATGAGCAGTCGGAAGATCTAGAAATTATTTTTCTGAGAAAAGATTCATCAAATCGTTTCAGATGAAGAGGAAGTTAAGAAAAATCACAATTTGTGGTAAGCATTCCCAAAACACAGAAAAATGATGGGGATTTCATTATATAATTGATTTGTTGCAAATTGTTGTCTTGCTTCTTGAACTGAGTCATACCTTGAGAGTATCGCAGCCACGTGATTACCGAGGTGCTGATGAGCTACTTTTCTCAGCCTTGCCCCTGCTTTGGACTTAAAGAACTGATTCAGTAGAGTTGAGTCAGTTCTGCTCTGCCGTGCCAGAGAGAGGACCTGACCAAGTTCTCCTTCAGACGATTCATATAAAAATTCCTATTACGCTCAACTGATTAAGGGTTTTATAGAATAGGCTATGTTCCTGCCTTGTATAAACCACTGTATGTTTGTATATATGTAACTTTCTGCCTAGTTTCTCACTCAGTGAATTAAATTATTATTAACTCCGAGATTTAGGCAGGGGTTGTGCTGTTGTTCCCTCATGGGGTGCAGAAGACCACAAGTGCAGCCCCTGTTTTCTTAGGGCACGTGAGGAATGGTGTTCAATGCTTCGTAAGCCTCCATCCTGCACTGTGCGCTCCAGTTGCATGCTGCACTTCCCTTGTAAAGGAGGAGCAGCTCCACAGCTAGTCTTCTGCATAATGCAGCTATGCATTATTAAAATGTTTGCACTTAAGAAATTTGCTTTCTGAAAGGCCCCTTTGTTATTGTGTCCAGAGAGTTAAAAAGTGCATAATTACTGCCAAAAAGACCTTCCTCTTCCTCTTAAAGTGTGTTTTTAAGTCAGTTGTTGTTAGCATCTCCACATGGTGCTGATCAGGTTTGCTCTTCTGATTGCAATGGTGCTGTACTGATTTACCCCAGCTAAGCACCTGGGGCTAAATACTCAGTTGAAATGGGAAGCATCCTGCCACTGAAACAACGTCCTTTCCTTGTATCTATTTTTCTGGTTATTTCAGCTCTGTAGGATGTCTTATTACTGGCATGGTATGACAGCTGGAGAAGGGCTATCTCTGGCTGGTAGGACCTGCCCATGGCAGGTTCTCAGCCATCCTGTTGCTATTAGTCTGCACCAGTGTTTCTGCCACATACCTTTATGCCTCAGGACACCCCTAGTCCAAGTGCTGGTCTAAAAGCTTTGCAAAAATGTTCTTACTTGGTTTTTTGGGGATGTCCCATTTTTGCTGAGGACTTGGTATTTGAACATTTTTCTATAATCCTGCCTCGTTTGTTTCCTTGCCCTATTCATAATTAGCAAAAGTGTTTTTTTACTTTATCTTTACCTACTGAAAGTGGAGATGAGATAGGAAGAAGCATTCTTCCTACCCAAGTGAAACATAACTGAAACGTTTTGAGAAATACCTATATTAAAGAATTGCTCTCTTAATATAAGAACTGCCATTTTTAGTAACACCAGATTTAAATCTGGAATTTTTCTGACCAAGGCCCCTGTTGCTCTGGAAGCCGACCCAGTTAGTGGTGTCCCAGCTCAACAGCCTGTGGTGGGTTGGCCCTGGCTGGATGCCAGGTGCCCACCAAAGTTGCTCTATCACTCCCCTACTCAGCTGGACGGGGGAGAGAAAATATAATGAAAGCCTTGGGGGTTGAGATAAGGACAGGGAGGTCACTCGCCAATTACCATCACAGGCAAAACAGACTTGACTTGGGGAAATTAGTTTAATTTATTACCAATCAAATCAGAGTAGGGTAATGAGAAATAAAAACTAAATCTTAAAATACCTTCCCCCCACCCCTCCCTTCTTCCCAGGCTCAATTTTACTCCTCAGTTCTCTACCTTCTCCCCTCCAGCAGCACAGAGGCACAGGGAATGGGGCTTGCTGCCAGTTCGTCACAGATTGTCTCTGCTGCTCCTTCCTCCTCAGGGGGAGGACTCCTCACACCCTTCCCCTGCTCCAGCCTGGGGTCCCTCCCACGGGAGACAGTCCTCCATGAACTGCTCCAGCCTGGGTCCCCCCACGGGTGCCGTCCTTCAGGAACAGGCTGCTCCAGCCTGGGTCCCCCATGAGGTCACAAGTCCTGCCAGCAAACCTGCTCCAGCCTGGGCTCCTCTCCCCACGGGGCCACAGGTCCTGCCAGGAGCCGGCTCCAGCGCGGGCTGCCCATGGGGTCACGGCCTCCTTCGGGCATCCCCCTGCTCCGGCGTGGGGCCCTCCCCGGGTGCGGGTGGAGATCTGCTCCCCTGTGGAGCTCCATGGCTGCAGGGGCACAGCCAGCCTCCACATGGGCTTCCCCAGGGGCTGCCAGGGAACCTCTGCTCCGGCACCTGGAGCCCCTCCTGCCCCTCCTGCTGCTCTGACCTCGGGGTCTGCAGAGTTTTTTCTCTCACATATTCTCACTTATCTCTCCAGCTGCAGTTGCACAGTTTTCTTTTTTCCCTTCTTAAATCTGTTATCCCAGAGGCGCTACCACCTTGACCAGCGGCGGGTCCCTCTTGGAGCCGGCTGGCACTGGCTCTATCAGACATAGGGGAAGCTTCTAGCAGCTTCTCACAGAAGCCACCCCTGTAGCCCCCCCTCAAATGTAAACCTTGCCATGCAAACGCAGTACACAGCCAGATTTGACTGCTCTGGTGAGCTCCCCTGTCCTGGTAGCTGTGCACCAGTGCAAGAGACAAAGCTCTGTGATATTTAATTGTAGCTTGTGCTGCTGGACAGCTTGTCCTGAGCAAAGCAGTGAACTATGAGACACGATCTTCAAAATTACTGACTTTTTTCCTTTCTCTCCCTCGCTCTGGCCCATAAAACCATTCATCTGAGGAACTGCTTACAAGCAGGAGCACGGTGTTCACAAATCCCACCTCGCAGTGGTTTCTCATGATACCCTTTTTATAGTCTACCACTTTCATTCTGTCTCATGTCTTCAGCTGTGAGGCAGTAATTTAACCCCCCATCTGGCGCTATTAATTTGCACTGATAACTTCATGTCTCTCCTAAAATAAGCTTCTATTTCTAACACACTTGCAAAGAGCACCTTTTTTAGGCTTTCTAGCTAAAAGAAAAAAGTCTGGGCTCTACCACGTGATATCACAAACACTGGTTTGCTTTTACTTTCATTGTAAGTGCTGCAGAGCGAGTACGTGTCTCAAAAACCGCAGTGAGTAGAGAGCAGTCGTTAGCATTTTGCTCAGCTATTTGTCTCTGAAACACTAACTACAGGGGATCGGTCCCAGCAGTTCTCACAAATATTGCCGTCCTGTTGTCTTGGCGTCTGTATATGCATCTCTAAGGCTTCAGTGTGGCTAAACTCTGGCTGGTTCTTAATTTTCCCCTTTTCTAGCAGGGCATTAAACATGTTGCAACCCTTAAGAGCAGCATAGCTTAATACATGAAGAGTATGTAACGCCTGCGTAAAACAGTGTTGCGATGTCTCTGTGCTACCCTTAGATGTCATGGCAAGTTGTAGGCCTGCAGGTGAATGCCACCCCTCTGCTTCCCTCCTCAGGGCCTGCTCTCCCTCTGGCTGGCAGCAGGACAGATGAGGAAGAGGAGGACACCCTGCAGCCAGGTCTTTCCCCTCCCCACCCTTGCCTACAGCTGGCAGTGCAGAGAGCTTGACTCAAGAATCAGTCAGACTTGGAGTTATTAAGCAGCTAAGGTCACTTTGCTTTCTCGTTGGCCTGGCTTTCTTGCTAAGAGATCTGGTGCTGGAAAGATTGGCTCTTGAAGAAAGTAGCTAGCAGAAAAGTTTAAGGTAAAGGCAAACCTGGGGTGTGAGCTTGGGCCTGCTGCCTGCTGGTCAGAGCTTCTCCTTCTCAGTCTGCAGCAGGGCTTTGCAAAGTTGTCCTTTAGGCTCCGTGCCCACCAACCGCTATAGGTTTTCTTCTCTTAGTGAAAGAAATAGAAGTTAAACTAATCCAAACTCTTCATGAGATTAGGCATAAGGGTGCACCTCTGCACACCCTTTGCATTTTAAAATGCAAATATTGAACAGAAGCTCTGTCTTCTAAAGGGATGCAAACTGGATACCAGGAGTGAGAATGTTTTATAACCTAACACTTCAGGGCACTTTTAAGTTGCTACTGCCAAAAACATGAGTATTGAAGTTTACTTTTTAAGTTTAGTTAATTGTCATTGGCATGCTGGTAGGGAAAGACCATCAAGAAAGAGAATTAATCAAGAAGTCCATCCTGTCCTTTCTCTTATTGTAGTCTGCATGGCTTTTGTATTTCTGCCCCCTTCCCCCCACCCCTTCCCCTAGTTATATTCTTCTCTTTCTTGTTCTCATGTTGCCTCCTTCAGCCTTATTGGTACAATGGATCATTGTTTGGTTTAGATACAAGTGATTCTTCTAAGCCCAGGATTTGGCCTACTGTGTTGACAATACTGGAAAGCTTGGTTAAGTTTTGAAGAGTCTCTGATTTTATATGGGAAGTAGACCGTTTTGAGAAATAGATTCTAGCTGCAGGCATGAATGGAAGAGCTCTTTGTCTGGAGAACAGCTGAGTGTACAACACCTTTCTTGGAAATGTCACCACAAAACCCAGCTAGACCACAAAAAGAAGTGAAAGAAACTGAAATCTGTAAATGGCTCTGGAATCCCACATTCTGTGCTTGAAGGTCTAATCTCCAGCATCACCAAGTATGTCCTGGCCATTGGATCAGTGTCTTACCTCTTCACCTGCCAGGCTGGGGAATCTTTTAAAAGCTTTGTGTGTCATCTCCAAAGTGCAAGAAAAGGCTTTCTGGGGGCAAGGAAGGAACAGATATATAATGAGATCCTGACTGGGAAAGAATGGAGCTCTCAAGGATATGAATGTCAAAGAGGAAAGCAAGTGTTACTCCATGAAGTAATAGGAGTAAAACCATGGGAAAATCACAGTAGGACAGCAGCAGAGCTGCTCATCAATCTAAGTAGCAGTTTAATCACTTTGCAGATAAAAGGTTGCATCCACAATAAAAAATTTATTGGATTTCACTGTTCAGTTAAAAACCATATATTGCCACAGTCTCCACCATGGGCAATTTTTGAAATCAAGACTGGATAATTGTACTGCTGGAGAGCAGTTAATAAGGAGAAGCCCTGTAGCCTGTGGGATGATCTGTTTTATGAGGGGTCCAGCTCGCTGATGGGTAACCTCTTCTAGCCTCTTATACTCAACGAACCAGTCAAAGGAGAGGGAAGCACTGGGGTCCTTGTAGCTGAGGGTGCTTATGTAGCCAGGAGCTAAGAGTTAGCTCTTCGTCTCCACCTGCACTGTGTTCCTGTCTTCCTACTCTTTCCCCGTTTGTCCCTTTGTTTTTCTGGGTAACCCTGTAGCATGTAACACCTTCTCTGTCCATACCAGCACACCAAGACCCCTGTCCTGAATGGAGCTGTTAGGTACCACACTGCTTGGGGTACTACAGTAGATAGCACCATTTTTGTGATGTCTGCAGCTCTCTTGCATTCTTATTTGTCAACCTGTTAGAAATGCACACCAGTTCTTGTTTACCAGGCTTAGAAAATTATCTTCAGAGCCTAAAAGTTGTTCCAGGAGCAGCTATATTGTACCTTTTAGAACAGTTAATTAAGAAAAAAGGAACTAGGCAATGCAATGACTTAAAAATGCCTTGCTAATATTGAAAATTTGAGGCCTGCAGATGGCCCTACTGTTGCATTACAAAAGTGGTCTAGAGCATTTTCAATTATACTTAGTGCATTCCTGGTGCCTCGAGGGTTTTTTCCACTGTCTCTTTCTTGACATGCTCATCTCTAAAATGAACTAAACTGACAGGACTCCACCACAGCAGAGAGCTATCCAGGCCTTTTTTTTCTCTTCTCTTTTCTTTTTTTAAATAAGAAAAGCCTCTCAGGAAAATCAGACTTGAAGAGACTTGCTGCCTTATCAAGTCTAGTCTCTTGTGACCACCAACAGCTACGTCATGTAATCCCCTTCATGAATTCATCAAGCGCCATCTTAAAACCCTTTGCTGCTGTTGGCCTTCCCGTCTCTTGCTCCTCTTGTTGGTATAATAAAAGACTTATATTTTCAGGAATTGCAAAAACAGGTACCATATCCCAAGAACATGTTTTTAATGGCAAAAAAAAAACGTAGGAAATCCTTCAAAAGGCTA
This sequence comes from Phaethon aethereus, assembly GCF_964289735.1. Lineage (NCBI taxonomy): Eukaryota > Metazoa > Chordata > Aves > Phaethontiformes > Phaethontidae > Phaethon > Phaethon aethereus. The sequence continues at coordinate 123,934,097 of NC_138576.1, forward strand.
GGCAACCAATACATGTCTCTATACAGCTGAGCAAATAAAACAAATGCTTCTCTGGGGAGAAGGGCTGTTAGAAGTCAGTGGTGAATTCCAATTTAATTGGGTTCGCATACCTTAGTTTGTTTCTTGAGGGCTTTTCACATCCTTGAGTGTCACTTCGGTGAATACTCTCCGGAAAAGCAAATGTTTGGCTGAAATACTCAAATAGCCACAAAACGTATCCAGGCTGTATATTCAGCTGTCATGTTATCGGTTTGGAACCGGCGCTGTTGAAGAGAGGACTCAGTCCTGCTCTCCCCTGCAGCTTAATGCAGCTCTAGCAAAATGCACGGCTCTGGCAAACTCGTCATCTTGTGCTGTGCCTGGCCACAAGAGCACGATCAAATGCGTGAATGTTTCATCTACCTTCTGGTCTGAGTTTGCTTTCTTCTCTTGCTACCGTGAATGCAATGATAATAACCTGGGTTTATACGGCGCCTGCCAGACAAGCTTTTTACAAACTTGAAGGGGACAACCATGTGTAATACTCCCCTTGAATGCAAAGTGAATGATAATCACCTATGTTGGGAGGATGTTGCGTTTTAGGGTATCAATTTTTAGGTCACCAACCCCAGGCAGTGGAGACTGCTATGCCCTAATAGACTTAAAAATATCTTTCCAAAAGTATGGGATACCTGTCCTGCATCTGAAGCTGAGGAATGCAAAATAAAAGTTGTTTTAATCTCTGCTCTTTCTTCTGTAGATTAAGGTGATTGAGGCATTTGACAGAGATTACATTTATTTAGTGTGTGATACTTGTACCTGAATCCAGATATTCTGGGTGCGGCCTCTGTACTTTAATCACTAAACCACAATATCTGAAGCTAAACTGACTGTTCCTGAACATCTCTAGCCCAATAAATTGCAATAGCTTTCTTACAGCTTTCTGCAAGAACGCATTATTCCTAAGAGACTTCTGTGCCTAATAAATAGAGAAGAGAAATTTCTCTCCTAACAGTGTCCGTCACCTATGGGGTCAGTGCTGTTCAGCACAGGCAACCCTGTGCTCAGAGAGGTGTGTGTCCATGTGTGCAGAGGCGTACCAGGCAGGAGTAGCGCCGGGCTGAATCAAACAGCAATTCCCAGATGCTTACAGAAATGCAAGCTTGTCTAAATCCTTTCGAGGTAAATGGTGAGGTGTCTAAGTATGTCAATGAGGACTAGACTAAACCAAAAAATACTAACACGAAGGGGAGAAAGAAAGCTTTAATTTGCATCTAAAGCATGGTGAAGCTAAATTTAGTGCCTTTTCTTTTAAAAGAAGCTTAAATATGCATGGAAGACTGCTGTTCCTGTTTTAAAAAAAATCAGTGAATGGCAACACTATTTTGACAGATCAGCTCTTCTGAAGAAGTATACTTTTGTTTCGTGACATTTGTTAGAGTAGCTGGAGGAAATATATTTACCTCTGTAGGGCAGATCAATGAACTGGCATCTGCACAGTTCCACTGTGAGCTATAATTTCCTGGAGAGGGGAAGGAATCAAGGGAACGGTTGGCACATCTTCAAAATAACTGGTTTATATGAAAAAAAAACTTTAAAATTACTTCTTCTGATACAACTGTATTGCAACCCAGAAAGAATTCCTCTCCTTCTGTGGAGAGTAATTATAACAAATAAATACATCATGACAACCACCATAGCTGTGATGTGATCGGAGCCTTTAGTTACAACCCACTCCACACTAGTCTTCTAGTCTCTTTGACAGGTTAGCGACTGTGAAAGCCTTCGGAGATTTGCTGCCTGGGATTTTTAGTGAGGGTACACTACTGAGAAAATGTGCAAGATGGAAGCAATCAATATAAAATTACAGTCATGCCATACCAAGCACTCTGCAGTGCCTTTGTATGTGCACCTCCCTGTTAATTGGGAGGTTTTGAGTAAGAAATAGCAAATCTTGCATTAATTTCAAAAATCACCTACACAAAGCATCCTTTTGTCTAGGATATAAATTTTAGTTGTTAGCACTGACATGGGCTATGATAAATATCGTCCTGCTCATGGATTCCACCAGTAAACTCTGGCACAATAACTTTGTCATATTAAAATCACAAGGAAAACTATAATTATGGTAAAAATGGATAAGAACACTTCCCTTCTTTCTGTTTTAGAAACCTGTACAGTGTGACTTGACTTTGCCTTTGTTCTTTTATACTTTTACTCTACCAATATGTCTGAATAGTCAAATATTAAAAATATCACCTTAAAAAACTTGGTGGAAGAAGCATAATTTTCCTGTGTATTTATTGGAATGCAGGAAAACTTCCTGCTACTTCCCAATTTGGAAGAAAAATGAGTGACCACTGCTAGGAAGTGCAGTCTATGAAATCAAACTGCATCTGGAAGTGCAGGTGTCATTTTGTTCCACATCCATTTATACAGTTCTGACTTTTTCTGCACGCAAATGTGCCTCTAGGCAAAGATCAGCTGTATCTTGGGTTTTACACCATAGAAAAAGTTCTGCTGATTTTATGTACCAGCAGAGTGCAGCAGAACCCAACCTGAAACACAGCCATACGGTGCGGTATTCCGCCTCTGCTGCTTCATCATTGCTTACTGTCACCATTCCTGAGGCAGACTAACTTCATGGACCTTGTCTGTGAGAATCTGCGACAACGAAGCCAGGCTGGTAAAAAATAGGACTGGGGGGAGTGGCATTTCAAGTTACTTCTGTTTGTAGAAAAACCTGCTCCTTTAGCAAATATACCCATTTCTGTTTTAAAACATGAATGATGAGCCCCAACTCGGGAGCTTATAAGCCTGTAGTGTAGCACAGCACTCAGTTATGCTAATTCACACTAATTGACAATGTGGCCCAATAATAAGATAAATCCCATTTAAAAAGCAAAATAGAGTATTGTTAGCTCTAAAAAACAAACCAAAACAAAACAAAAAAACCCCACCAACTAAAAAATCTTTTTCTTTTAAATAGCCAGAGAGAACACAGATTGGTCAGCATTAACTCAGCTTTCAAAGGCCAGGAACAGCCATGATTAATTACTTAGTATTTCCTTTTCTCCCCCCTGTGCTTGTATTAGAATACAGCTTTCTCCAGTGGGTAAGATAAGTTATCCTATCTCTCATTATTAAAAAAAGAAAGAAAAAGGTTATAATGCAGTGATTTAATTCCCTTTAGAATTACAGCATACCAGAGTATTTCAGAGGGAAATGTATGCAGCACTTATTTCCCTTTGAAAAACCTAAACTGCTAAATGTTCTCTTTGTTACAAGCCCCACAAAACGATGTGCACAGTTTCCTCTTGGACTGCAGCGCTGATCAATATGCCCGTATTGCTGGGAATGGAAAGCTTTCCATACCTTGCATTCACCTATAGCAGCACACAGCCTGACTGGTGAGCTTATTCAGGGCCTCATGCAAAGTCTTCCTCGCCAGTGGAACTATTTTCCTTGATTTCAACTGACTTTGGATTAGACTTCTTGGAATAATCAAAATCAGAAGTCCACACTCATCTCCCTTCACATCAGCTTTGCCCAAGTTTGTGTTTTTTTCATCACGGCACTCTTTAGAAGTAGTCAAAAGGGGATTATAGGTGAGCATGAGGATGAGGTAAGTGACGAGGAAATAGCAAGTGAACACAATGAAAGAGGTAAAGGCAAAGCTAAATTTCTTTCTAAAATAACAGGGCAAGTGGTTTAAACACTTCCTCTAGGCCATTCAAATCCAATTTTGAGTCTCACAACATCAGCCATAGGACCATCATAAAGCAGGAAAAAACAATTTTGAGTCTATGAAGTTGACTTGTCTTTGTGCTTGGTGGAAGGTCCTAGAAAATGTAGTGGGATGTGGGACAGCATATTGAAAATTACTGTCTGATGAGAGGCAGATTTTGCTGGTGGGAGTGTGTATCTAAGTATTTGTGGAGGGAGTAACAAAGGGGTGATAGATAAAGACTAGGAATATAACTTGCGTGTTTTGGAGAAGTGCTCGTTGCAATACAATGTAGCAAGCCAAATCTGCAAGGTCAGTAGGGAAGAAAGTCGGAGTTTGTTGAAGCTAAGGGCAAAGATATCATTTACGGCTCAAAAATAATGAGCTAAAAAGAAATAAACTATTCTTTGACAACTGATGGCCTTGACAAGCTATCTCCAGCGCTTCCAGGAGTAGATATGTGAGCCCTGGTGCCCACTCCAAAGTCCAGCTTCCTAGAGGTAATGGCAATCTGCCTGAGATCTGCACCCTGCTGCAGCTCTCAAGCAATGCATTATTCTTCTCTCTTAGACGTTCTCAGACGTTTGAACAAGTCTATTGTTACAGATTGCCTGGCACTCGCCCAGCCCAAAGGTGGCTGCATTGGTAGCAGTGGATGAAACTTCACAGATGGAAAAATGCACTCTTCCCAATGAAGGCTGCAAAGTCAGTCTACATTTGTCGTGGTTTTCCCTAGCTTATAACCCTAGAAATCTCTGAAATGTGTATGTGTGTGTGTGCAAAATTATGTACAGATGAAAGTACTGGGCTTATATTATAAAGAGTTATGTCAGAGACTTGGGGAAAAAATATGAGCAAAGGAGTAGTTGTGTGAAAAGCCAAGGCAAAGGTGAACCAGTTTCTTCTCTTCCTGGGCTTCTCTACATTCCTGAGAGAAGAAATCATTAACAAAGTGAGCCCTACACTGTGCCATACACTTTCCATTTTCCCCGAGGGTTGCTACATATGCAGAAGCTGTGGTCTCGTGACACACAGTCATAAAAATTGCTGAAGTTGTTCATACTGACAGGAAAGTATTTTGTTTCGTTACCTTGCTCAGTTAAAGCAGCGCAAGCGTTAGCTAGAGACCATGCTTTATTTGCCTTTGCACTTTAAACTTGCTATTTGTTGCCATACCTAAAGCATATGGAGACAAATGAAAAGCTTTCCCTTGACCTGAAAAGCAGCTCCCACCTCCAGTGCAATAAATCTGCAAATTGGAGCTGTGTCTCATCAGATGTATTTTGAGGGTTGGGCACTGACTGGATTCTGCTGTTGTTTCTTTCCATGAGTTCCATGGACACAGAGCCTGGTCCTGAGTGCTCTTGGAAATGCCACTCTAATTTTCTAGTTAGTTGTAGTAAGAATGTTAAGCTGTATTTATTTGGGGGTTGCTCTTTAGCTGTATTTTGTTTCGTAACATGCTGAATTTCTGCAACTCCTCTTGACTTCAGAGGCAGCCTCAAGCTCTTGCTTTTGCAAATCAGGCCTGCTTGCACCTGTGGTTTGGTCACCTCTGTTGTTGTTTTGGCACTCATCCTAGGTATCAAACTCTTCAGTGATCACCTCTGGGCTGCCTCTTCTGCATTACGCAGAAGCAACAGAAAACCACTCCTGCTTTTTCCTAGACTGGAGTCTTTGCCCACGACGCAGGGACATGCAGGGAACTGGGGGGCCCAGGAGGGAGTCGCTTCCACAGCTGTACCCCCCCAGAGCACCTGTCTCCCAGATGGCCCCATCCCTTCCCTTGCCACCTGCCAGGATGGCTGCCCCACACCATCCTTGTGTCACCGTTGTTGATGCGAGAGTCACTCCATGCCCAGAGCTAGGACAGGGTACAGGTTGCGGGACAGGCATGTCCTTGCAGATGCTGCGGCCAGGGCTGGCAGCAGCCAGGTACGGGTTGTGGGGCTGCTTTGCCAACCCTGGGGCTGCACCACAGACCAGGCCCCCTTTACCCTCCCTTTTCAGCTGGGAGGGAAACCAGCAGCAATTATTCAAGCCAAGCACGTAAATCTGGCCGATCCCGCGGCCCTGGTTTGACGCAGCTGCGCAGCGCAGTGTCTGGACGCGCAGCTGGATCCCCCCTTTCTCCCCTTGGCTTATTCGGCCCGCAGAAAGCAGCGAAGTTACCAACTTTGCCAACAACGAGCTGCAGCGAGGGGTTTGGGGAGACTGGGGTGCTGGGGAGCTGAAAAGGATGACCAGGGTGGGGGACGGCCAGGGCGGGGGGAGCCGGGGCCAGGGGTGCGGTGCGGCTTTGCCGCCGACCCCACACCAGCCCGCCCGTGACAGGGCAGCCCGGGCAGCGCGTTACATAAGGCGGCGGGATCCGCACCGCTCCGCAGCGCGGCCGCGGAGGGCGGGGGCACAGAGCTCAGCCCCCCTCCTCCCCCCCTATATCTCACGGCTTAGGGCATCTCCGCCCGCGGCACCGGAGCCCGCGGAAATGCTGTGCCCGAGGGGCCGGAGGGTCAGCGGCGCGGAGAGGCCGGGGCGCGGAGCCTCCGCGGGCGCGGGGAAGCGCCGGGGACTGCCGCTGGTCCCCGCGGGCAGTGCCCGGCCCCGGGGGGACCCTGCGCGCTGGACGTTACGTAACGGCCCGTTTCCCTTACACAAATCCCCCCCCCCGCCGCCCCCGAGAGAGACCAAAGTGCTAAAGGCCGACTAATTTCAGGAACAGAAGCACTTTGTGGTTTTTTTTTTTAATTTCTCCCTCTTGGCATTCTGAGCTGCCGGGGGACCCCGTACAACCCCAACCGTTGCTGCCTGCGGTCCTGTCCTGGAACGAGCGAGCACCGCCGCTTTCTCGTCGGGGAAGGAGCTTCCCGCGAGCCAACGGCGGGGTGTCTCCGGGGAGGGCAACCCGCGGGGAGGCGCGGAGCCGCAGGGCGCTGCAGCGCTCCCGCCCCCGCGGCGCGGCCGGCCTTGCGGGAGGGCTTCGCGCCGGCATCCGCGGCCGCGCAAGGGCTGGGACGGGACCGCGGCGCTGTTCGCGGTGCTGAACCCCTCCCCGCCGTGCTGAAACGGTGCCGGCGGAGTGGAGGGGCCCGGCCGCTGTCCGCGGTTCTGAAGCGCCGGCGCGGTGAGGCGCGGGAAGGGCGCTGCAGTGCTCCGGGCGGCAGCAGCCTAGTCCGGCCATGCAGGGCAGAGCGCCCGCAGACCCATCTTCCCGCCACGGGGGGAATGGCGCTGGTTCTCCTTCTCCTCCGATCTCTCCCGGGCTTCCCGTCTCCTCCGGCCTCCCGCCAACGACAAGCGAGCGTGGCACGGCGGAGAGGCAGAGTCCGACTCCCTCCCCTGGCTCCAGCCGGCGATGAGCTGGCGGCGAAATTACACCCCTCTCCCCGCCTTCTCCCATCCCCGTAGCAGCCCAGAAGCTGGAAACAAAAAGCCGAACATGTCCCTCTTTAAATATATCCTTTTTTTCTTTTCATTTTCGTTAATACCGCCCCCTCCCCCAAGCGCAGACGGTCGCTCCGGCGGTCTCCCACCCTTACCTCGGCTTATGGAGCGCTACGCCGGGCCGCGGCTGCGGGGTCGCTGGGCCGGTGCCTCAGACGGGAGGCAAGGACAGCCGCTGCTGACCTCCCCGGGTCTCCTTCTTCAATGGACCGGGAGCCGTGCCCTCATCAAAGATGGCCGTCCGCTCCTACGTCAGCAGCTTTTAATAGCCCTCCCCGGCGGGGGGGTGGGGGGGAGGGCGGGAGCGGGCGGGGGGCAGAGCGGGCCGGGCGGGCTTGAGTCATCGCCGCCGCCACCGCCGCTGCACCGCTCCGCGCACCGCCGGCGAGGCGGCCCTGCCGCCTCTCCGCAACCGCCCCTCCGCCGCCTCCCTCGGCGCGGAGCGGCACGGAGCGGAGCCGGGGCCGGGGGGCTGAGCGCGGCTGCGGGTGAACCGCCTGGGGAGGGGGGAAGGGGGCCTCCTGCAGCAGCGATTTCCTCCGCCAAAGGGGTGGTCCGAAGAGGGTATCCCTCTGAAGTCCCCGGTACTCCTTATATGGCCAATCTACGTGGGCTTCTATTTTTAAGTGTGAATTCTTCCTTCTCTCCCTCTTTTTATTTCTCAGAACAACCTGCCAGGGGTCTGGGTGTGTTAATCTGATTATTGCCCCCCTCTCCTCCCCGCGTAGGTAAGAGCAGCCAAACACAAGGAAATCCATGGTTAAGGACATGTGTTGTAACTGATCATTTGAGGGACGGGTTCAAAAAAGAGAGAGAGAAATTAAAAACAAACAAAAGCCCGGGCATGCACGTACATACACACATCAGAGTGAGCACATCCTGCTGCTGCCAAGGAGGAAAACGGTAACTCTGTTCCAGGAAAGAGCCTGGCTTATTTATCATGGGTTAATTAAAATATTCATTCAGAGCACACCTAATTTGGAGCGAACGGAGTGTAATGTCTAATGGGGAGGAAATCCTTTAATTTCATATAAAACGTTGTCTTTTTTGTTAAATTTATCTCTTAATGGGGATTTTAATGAAGGATGGAAATTGCCTCTGAAGTGCGACCATCTCTTTCTTAACCTCAGTCATCCCTTCCTTTTCATTCCACAAGCCTTCGTGCGTTCATTTATGGAACCATCCAGACCTACAGACGAGCGGCAATGCCTCCCTCTTCCCTCTCTTGTGAGCAATAACCGAGCACTGGCTATGTTTAATTCTGACACCACACGTACAGGCTTTTCTAAATAGTCTGCAGATGACACAGAGCCAAAACATCAGTCCCACATTAGCGATAATTCTATCCTCATCATATTTTCCTTTTTCCCCTTTTGCCACTGCAGGGAAAACCGGAAGAGAGGGAAGGCTTTGCAGCTGTATTTTGGAGCACGTTCGCCTCATGTTATGGTTTTATGGGCGTGGGGGAGGGAAGGGGAGGGGAGGCGCGGGGGAGAAGGCAAGAGAACTGCGGGTGATTCCTCCTCCCCTGCTCTGTAGTTCCCCACAGAAAAACGTGACTGTAGATCGTGCTTTACGATTCTCACCCTCTCCTACTAAAATATGTCCTTCAGTCTCATTTGGAAGGAAGCAGTCAAAAGTTTGCTAAATATATGACAAAGGAATTCTCAGGCAAGAGGGGCTCCCTGCTGCATTCGAGTATCTAATGAGCTGTGCACATGAAAACTGCGGGGAAGGAGAGAACCCATCAGATTTAAGGGCTGTAAATACAGACTAATATTATAAGATTAACACTGTGCAGACATCCTCCCCCCTCCCCCTCGCCAGGTGAGGGATCTGGAACAGCAGCCTCATTAGGAAATAGATTTACCATTACAAATGGCAGTTTGGGAAAGCAAACCTTTTCTGGCCAGCTCATGCACGGGTTAACAGTACCCAGCACTTCAGTTAGGTATGCACTGCAGACAGCAAGAGGAATCCCTGCGCGAGTCTTGGTCTGAAATCCAGGCTGTCCGTGCGCACGCCTCGCGCTTTCCAAGTTCCTAGCACAGATGGAAAGTTAAAAAGACATTTTCAGTCAGACAGCTTGTCTGATAAGTGGTTTTGAAATGAAGGACGCTTTTCAAGAGAGCAATACTAGTACTTATTAATAATGCATATTAACGGTAGATAAGGGAAGCAAAAGAGAAATTATAAACTGTTGTTTTGACTAAGCCACCAGCACTGCAAAATGCTGGCTGGGCTTGGATCCAGCCCAATAACGCCTTTGAGAAGAATTTCAGCCTGTTAGATACCAGCAGGAATGAATTTGGCTCCCTGTATCAAAAGCCAGGGAAGAAAATGCAGTGAAGGCAAAATAAAATGCAGCATAACTTAGGGAAAGAGGGATAAGTGATGGTAAAAAGAAGAGAGAGGAGGGAGGGAGTGGGAGGAGGATGAAAGGTAGGTTTCCAGTGAGAAAACTGTGTTCAATTTTCAGATTCATTTTCAAGCTCTGCTGCAGCAGAACTCACGTCTTTTAATGAAACAACATAGGGCAGAATCATTAAACAGATCACGAACATTGCCCGTTAAGCTTAGTAGGAACAATTACCTTTCCTACAGTTATTCTTAACATGAACAGGGGAAGGGATGTATTCCGTGGCTTTGAGGAAGGCGATGCCTCTATCCCAGGAGAGCAGAGGGGGGCAGCCTTTTGCACCACAGCACTAGGATTTCTGTCGCAATAAGTGCTACTAAGCAATTTTAGCCGATTCTCTAGCATCTTTTGAGGATGCTTTAAAAAAAAAAAAAAGCACATGGGGAGTTTATTGACTCTATCTGATAGTATTTAAACACTCATTTCACACTGTGTACAGGAGAGCTGTGAGAAGTGAAGCCTAAAAATGAAGTAGGAGGAGAGAGAAAACTGGAATTTGGTCTAAGAATGATTCAGCTCCCTCCTAATTGTTGAGGCAAATATTCAGCAAGCTGAACAACCAGTACCTGTGGGCACAGCCCATGAATAATGAAGCAGGGAACATGCTTCCCTGTATGTGAGTGGCATGATGTGGATTCCCATGTTACCCACCAGGAGCCGGCGAAAGGCAGAGCAGGCAGAGCCTGCAGCAGGTTAGCAGGGAGGAAACGACAGCCCCTGTTTTGTCCACAATTCAAGGTCTGATGGCAAGCAGTGGAAGCTTCCTGGCTGCTCACAGAATCACCTTCAGCCTCCGACACGCATGCCTGCGTGCTGCAAAGCCGGGCTGTGAAGCACCAAAATGTTGAGCAGTGCCACCAGGTCCTGGATGTTAATTCCTGGGCTCTCCTGGAGTCGGTTGTAACACAAAGACTGCCTTGATTCCCTGATTCCCTTCGCCTTCCTCACACATTTCTTTTTTTTTCTTTTTTTTTCAGCAGAGAGGGAAATACCTTCTTTATCCAAGTGCTGCTCATCTATGCCTCAAGTATGTGGCTGGGAAAGAAATTGAACTAGGGCAGAGAAAGCAAAAAAAGACAGAGGAAAAATGTACCTGCTTTGGCACTGAACATTTCACAGCCTCTCTGATTTCTGCATTTTCCCAGGCTTAGCTGCCAAGGCATGCCCCAGTCTGCTAAGGGCTGTGTGATCAGAACAATTTGAGGATTGAGCCCTTCATGCCTAACTCCTAATTATTTTGTGTCATTCACTGCTGTTTATGTAACTACTGAATTCTGACCATCAGCAGCATTTGCATCTATGTGCCCCAGGCTGCTTCTGATTGAATCTGAGGGAATAGCTAGGCCCAAGTTTCTTTTTTTCCCCCTGCATTTTCAGCATCTCTAGATATGCAGTTAAGCTGTGGGCTTTTTTAAGCACCTGTCTATGATAGGGTACTCCAGTTCAAGCCAAGCCAAGATTCCTCTGAGATTTATATTCAAAAATAGAGAGATTTAAAATACAATTTTAACATAAACCCTCAGCGATGAGTCCCCACAGCTACACGGTCCAGTTTGACTGAGTCATTTCCAGCAATGACAGACATGAACATCTATTAACCACTGTGTAAAGGAGAATTAGTCACAACATAGTTGAATCTCTAGGGATTATAATCTGACACAGAGGTGTGACTGGTAAGAGGTCTCTAGGAGCCTTGCCAATGGGAGTTTTAGGCCAAGCTCAACCGTTGTGAAAAGAAGGCTCTGCACAAGTCCCACTAGGCACAGAGAGAGACACAAAGGTATTGGACACAGAGGAAGGAGGAATAGGACTATCTGGTCTATATTTTATGGAGGAAAGGGGATATAGACGGAGATATGTCTGTGTACCTGTTACAGAGACAGTAGGCAAGGGTTGAACTCCATTTTTCAGGGAAAACAATCTCTGCTCTAATAAAATAAACCATTGTCAGGTTTTAATTCCCCTCCTGCACCTGTGACCTTGAGTTGGGAACCATTTCAAAAACTTGTCTGAGCTGAAGAAAGGACAGAAATCCCATGAAGCAGGACACAGGCTGAACTGAGAAGTGTGAATATCAAAACATGGGTAAAACTCCTTCTGGCTGCTGTGCAAACCTAAAGGCGCCCAAAGGCACCAGACATTTCTGTTTGATCTCAAAATACCTGATACTCCTTCAGCTGCATTGCTGGCACTGGCTGGGTAAGGCCTGTTTGGGTGAAGCTGTTGCCAACTAGGAGTTACGTACATTCAAGCCTGGGAAAAGGAGGGAGATGCCAGGCCCTTGGAGCCCAGCTCAGACTGCCGCAGGCCATGGGCTGCAGAGCCAGCCTCTCAAAACTCAGATAGCTCCACCACGACCGAGCAGGCGGCTGGAGCAGGGACCCCTGAGCTCCTGCCAGCCGCAGCGCGTCGCTGCCTCGTGCACACACGGTGCTCTGTGAAGGAGCGTCGCAGGCATTTTCTGCCTGTAGAAAGAGCAACAACAAATATGTGGGATAATAGTTTGAGAAATGCATCTTCAAATTTGTCCTTTTAAGGCTTCTTTAATGTCCCATCACTGTTAAATTTTACAGTGTACTGAGTAAAATTGACCTTTGTTTGGTGTTGCAGTCTCCACTTCAGTTTCTTTTGCCTAACTTTTCTGTGAGGATGAAAACACAGCAGCATATTAGCACACAATGTAATATATTTGCAGCTCCCCATATAATTTTGGCCATATACTCTCTTTGACCACTAAGCTTTAAGTGAGTGCAGATTAATGTGCCGGTTTAATCCACGCTCAGAATGAGGTTATGCTTTTGGGGATATTGCTTGTTTACAGGAAACACAGGCTGTTCAAAACCACAAGCAGACTTTCGGAACCAAGAAGTGCAATTCTCTCTGTTTGCAGGCTTTGGAATAGGTGGGGCTGTGGTGAGTTCAACAAGCTGGCTTGTGATTTTTAATACTCTACCTGGAGATGAAGGTATGGCTAGTCCTTCCTTTATGGTTTTAATTGCCACCCACATCATACATGTATTTATTACATTATTTATTTCACCATTTTTGAATGGTGTGAAGTGGTGCAGGAGTACTAACTTCATTTGAGTTGTGCTTGATTATACCAAGTGAGACAAATATGACTTAAGGAAGGAAACAGAAACCTCATGAATCCTGAAGCAAAAGACAAAAATGCAAAGCAACCCAGAACACTCCTTCTTCTCCCAGATACTGATTTCTCTCTAGAAGACAGACAGCTCTTGGGCTCCCCTAAAAAGTTATCAGTTCAGGGCCATCAGTTGTCACAGCAAATGGTGAAAGCCACAGCAGATGAAGATCTCCTGAAGATGCCATCCCAGACCAGTGTGAAGGCTAGAGCTACCATGTCAGATCATGCCATCAGGTCAAGTGATTTCCTTTGACACTAGCACATGTGATGTCACTTGCTGTGTCTTTTACATGAAAAAGGATTGACCCTTCCCCGGGGGTCTCAGGATGGCTCCCACTCCCAGCCTGTGAAGGAGCCTCAGCCAATGCAGACCAGCTGAGCTCTTTTGACCTTCCTTTTTAGCACCTGGCACTGATTTGCTCCATCCCAACCACGATGCCTTCTGCTGCTCTGCCCCTCCCTTACACAAGTAAAAGGACTGATGGGAGAGGTAGCTTCCCCTGCACAAACTTTGTGCTGGAGGAATGACTTTGTACCACAAAGAAGTGCTATGAGAATTCAGTTTGTTCCTCTCTCTTGCTGATTTCCTTTCCTTAGAGTGAGTGGGAAGGTGTTGACTGTTAGTAGGTCTAGTTCCTGCTCTTCCTTTAAACTGGGTCATCACAATTTACCCTCCTACCTTCTGTGAGGTATTTTTTTTTTTCCTTCTTTCTCCCCTTTGATATTATCCTTCTGCAACTCTTCCTCTCCTCCTCTTCTTCCCCTTCCCCCTGTTTCCTCCTTACATTAAACAGGAGGAAAGTGGGTCACTTCATAATTGCTCTTCTCTGTTTCAGAGAAACCCAGAGGCATGAAACAGAACAAACAGGTAAGTGTCACCAATTCAGGGGAGCTTTAAAGATGTTTTCCTCTTGGCTGTCTCCTGGGCTTTCTTCGACCTCCTCCTCTCCCTTTGCTTCCAGCCTCCTGATGTAACAGCTAGTGCTGCTGTCTGATTGTATAGTTAAAATTCAAGTCGAGGCTAAGTGACTAGGGAAGCTGTAAGTGTGGTTATTGGATGGCTTTTCTCTCCTTTTTTAATGTTTTTTTTGGTTCAGTGAAATGACAAAATATTACAAAGGGGATGGGTTGTACTTAGATGTGCAAAGGAGGGAGTGAATCAGTGTTGATACAATAGTTTGCGGTAATCTCGGGCACCCACAGAAATGATCCAGAAAAAGAAGGAACAACTTCCCCACTTACTAACAATCTTTATCTGGGAGCTGTTGTTTGCCACACAACAGGACTTTAGATCATCCTCAGTTAGATTAAATGGTAAGGGAAATGTGCAGTCCAGCCAAGCACCTTTTTTTAATGCAGGTACAGTCCCAGGGGCTCTTCTGCCCCTGAGGCCTGTCAGGGCCACCTCAGCCATTACCTGCTGCTTTCAATGGAAAGCTTGATGTTGGGCTGAGTCCCTCTTTGAGGAGAGAGTTGGAGTCTGGCTGCAGGTGTAGTGTTAGAGGATTTCTGGGGTTAGGAGATTCAAAAGCTGAGGGTGATGGCTTTGACAGATGAGCGTAATCTTTTTTATGAGATCCAGGGTTTACAGACCCTAGGACTGTACTGCTCGCAATTAGCTGTCACTCCAGATTAATTAGCTCTGTTATAAATGTCAGGTAGGCAGGTTTACTGCCCATCACAACAAGCTTATTGCACATTCATACTCAGTTGTGACTTTCCTCTTGCTCCAATTTTCACTGTCTTGTGCAAGAAATGGTTCTTTCTCCTTGGAAAATTCTCTTGCTACTTACTGTGCAGAATGGTGGAAGAGACCAAGCTCTAGGAGATGGGCAGGGACCTCGGTTTTACTCCTAGCCTTGCTGTTGAACAGCCGTACCATTCTGGAAAATGTCACTGCTGTGGACTGAGGTACAGAAGCGTCAGCCTCTCTGTGAGCACTGGCTGTCACAAACCTTGATGGTGTTTTACAGAAATATGCCGCATGTTTCTCTCCCCCCTATTTAAATTGGGGCTGAATCTGTCACAGCTTCTGTTGCTCCCTCCTCTCCCTGCCCCCCCCCCCGCCCTTTAAGGCTGTAAATATTTTCATCCTCACCTATTGTTTACTATACATAGCCCAGTGGGACCTGGTGCCGCCTCTGTAATTTGCCTCTCCAAGGAGAGCCCAGAAGGCAATGGGGCAACTGCCAAGAGAGGAGGCTTCTGTTTGTTAGGTGAAGGGAAGTCATAAGCTTGCTGATCCTTTTGGAGACTTGTTTCTGTCACTAAGGGCTCTTGGGAAAGCCTGATGTGTCTCTTTAATCTCTTGCCAAAAGGACACTACATCAGACAGGGAACCTGCTTGAGGGGAAATGACAAATGTTCCTCTGGGCCATGATGTCAACTTTCCATCATGTGGATGTGTATCTGGAATAATTCAGGTGACTCAAAGGAGGACAGGCTTACCCTCTGCAATATAAGGACTGAGTTTTAAGATAGACCATCCAGATATTTAGCCTAAGGTGTTAACCCTTATTTTCATCTTCCTTATACAGAGCAGTATGTTTAAAATTACTCCTGGCAGTATTCCTCAGTCTGGTTTGAGGCAAAGGACTCTTATGCGTCATCAGTCTAACAGAAAGACTAACTCTGTGGATTTATGGGTCAATGTCTTAATATATCTCTTAAATGGGAGTGAAAACTGTCCTGGAAACTTCCTGACGGTTATTTCAATTTCCCCTCCTCTCTCCTAGTGTTCTGCAAATAATTGTTTTTTTTTTAATGGAGAAACTTGCTGAAAATTGTGAGTGAGGGAAGCTAATCTGTCAAGAACTCCTCAACTTCTGAATGTGGAATATTTTTTTCCTCTCCAGAAGAACTGATAAACATTCAAAATATTCTGAGGAACCAGAGCTCAGCTGAGGAAAATCCTACTCCTCTCAACTTAATTCTTGCCCCTGGTGTTTTTAAGCTGTTTTAAGGAGAGTTCTTTGACCTTCCTGTTTCTAAAATATGCGAAATATGGACTCCTCTTGAGCAATTAGTAAGCCTTGCTCTCACATGGGCTATATGAATAATATGAAGGTGAATCTGAGGATGCCAGCTTACTGCCTCATCACCATTTTTCATGCAAGTACCAAACGCTTGTGTGATAGCACTTGACAATTTGCGCTGCTGTGAAGCCTGGTCCTGGCTTGGCAGGGGTGTTAAAGGTCAGGCTTGGGTGTGTTAACATGCTGAGGAGAATACTTTTGTCTTGCCTGATTGAGGTGTGCTCTTGCAGTATAAGAAAGCAAGAAGAACTGGAGGAAGTGGAGGCCTGATCCAAAATCCAAAGGAGTTTTCCTGTGGACATCAACATGGGTCTGTGGAGAGCTTTGGACTGAGGGATGATATGAATTGCTGTTGGATCACTTAAAAATAGTTCCTTAAAGATTTTTCTGAGCAGGAAAAAATCCTCATTAATTGAAAATTGTCTGAGCAACCACCCACAAGTCAGACTGCAGCTCTCACACTTGCCAAAAAAAAGACCTTTTATTAAGAGGAGTCTCTCAGAGTTTGCACAGACCACAAATTAACACCCCCATGGTGAACATGATGCCTACCATGTGACCCCTATGAAGACCATTACAGCCCTTACCAGGCTCAGCTGCCTTCCCAGTTCCCATCAGTGCCTACAGCAGTGCTGCCTCTCTTGCTGTTGGCCTTGGAGCAGGCCTGTGGCATTTGTGTCTTTGACTTGGGTCAAAAATGCTTGTGAAAGATGTCCAGAGACTTGGGCTTCCTCGCTCATCTCCCAGCACCTTTCCAAAGCAAAGGGATGGAGTTAAAAGGTGACTAAAAGAATAATGTATTTTAATTATGTATTTGTCATGTTACATTAGTGTTGCTACTACAGCTGAAGCAATGGTTCCTAAGCCATGGCTCATGAGTAATATGTCCCTCATGACCAGGATGGTCCAGATAACAGGGAGGTCAAAAATAACTAATTGCTTCTGATACTTTTCTTGCTTTTTATGGGCTCAAGGGATGCTGTGGGCTGCTCTGCTAGGAGCTAGGCTGTTACTTTGACTCTGCAGCTGAGAAGAGGAGATGGGGACTCCTCATGTGCCTCTCTGCAGGCAGTGAGAGTCTTGATGGAAGAAAAGGTGCAAGGAAAGTGGAGCTGATATTCCCTCTGTGGTAGCTTGCTTAGCAAAGGGACCACAGCCCTTTGCTAGCCACCTGGGAAGTGAGAGGGGTGGTATGGGCCCTGGAGCATCTCCAACGTACAGCAAGAGGCAGAGCAGCTTCTTTCCAACACCCCACCTGGTCGTGCTCTAGATTTACAGTTTACTATTTGTCTTTTCCTACATCCAGAGGATGGAGGCCAAGTCTTTGTGGTATGTGTGTTGACCGGTTATTTTTCCTCCTTCCAAAGGAAGGCCAAAAATGAAAGGTTTTAATATATGGACTGATTCGCTGCTGCTGTCTGTGACTTGTCTATTCAGCATAACAGGCTGAGGGAGAGATTTGGTGGGCAAGGGGGCATTTAAGAAAAGGCAGGAAGAAATGAAGAATAGAAGATAGAAGAGAGCACTGGACAAGCAATTGAGTTGAAGCTGTGAGCTCTGATTGTAAAAGGCCAGCTAATGAGAGATGAATTGTTTTGGCTTTTGCAATGGCACACTGTGGGTGAAGCAGGTGTTGTGTGCTCAGGGACTCAACCCTGGGGTGCTAATGCTAGTTCCACTTCTCAGCACTGCCTACGAGCCATCATGGGATTGGCACTCAGCACCTGGCATGCTTCAGTGTTGGGGTAAGGACAAGACAAAAGCTAAACTTTGTGAGCACTTACCCATCAGAGGATCCAAAGCAGATACCAGAGTCATTTGTGTGAGTGATTTATTCCTGTGGGGTTTTCCATCACACAGCACCCATGCAAACAAGATTCAGATATAAACCTCATCACATCTTAATCTTGTTTGTAATAGTTCAAGGAGGAGAACAGGAGAAGCTTCTGCCTGTCCCCAAAACAGGTGAGCCATTCATGTGAGCAGTGCCCAAAGTCATATCTCTGCTTTGCTGCAAGAAGAGTCTGGACATGGAAATAGCCTGTCATTGCAGCTTGTCTTTCTCCCCCCTTGCCCCAGAATGTTCCTCCTGCCTCTCCAGCCATGCCCCACTGTGGTGCAGAGCCCTTGGGTCAGCAGCAGGACTGTGGCTGTTGTGCTGCAGCAGGGAGCTGAGCTGCTCTTGTACATCATGGGCAGGACCCTTAGAGGGCAGTGAGCCTTCCTCGAGTATAAAAGGTCTGCAGGGAAGGCCCAGACAGAGTAGTTAAGTTCTTTTATTTGGTTTCTGAGTGTCCGCTTGTTCCTGTGAGTCACCTGGCACGTGGCCCTGATGCCTTACTATGTGCATTGCTTTCTGTCTCAGCATTGGAGTCTCTGCAGAACGTACCCTTCAGCCAATCCAAGATCTTCTGCACAAAAAACCCATCATGTTTGCAGAATCGATCATGCTAAGGTAGAAATAGCTTTGTGCTGGAGCCAAGGTCCTTTCAAGGCAGGAATCATTCATTTGGGAGATTTTAGCAGCACTGGGCTTGTTAGTAATCTCAGCTATTTGAATTCATTGGGAGTCCGGCCCCAAACACAGTACTCAAAGAAATTAAAAATGATCCCTTTGGAGCACACTCTATTTGCTTTCTAGCTTTCAGCTATTTAAAAGCTGTGCTTCCAGCACTTGCACCTCCAGCCACAGGGGGTGGAGAATGGACCAAAGATTGTGACAGTACAGAGCTTGCCAGAGTAGGAGCTGCCCTACTGCATCAGGGGAGCTGGAACATATGCTAAGCTTTCTGGCTGATTAGCTGTGTGGGCCCCTCCCAGGAATTTTTCTTGGCTTCTCCATTTCTTTCCCTACTCCCCCATAACGGTGCTTTTGACAGGAGCCAGGATGTGACCCCGTGTGGATAGGGTAGCATTGCTGTGCCCTCTTGTGTTGGCACAGAGGCTATCCAAAAAGTCCAACCGTTAACTATTTTATTGCACAGGTCCTTGCACAGCCTTATCCATATTAAAAGGGGGAGAAACTTCTAGGTGTGAGCAAAGGAATTGGAATTTGACTCTTTAATCTGCTTGATGATACTGATTGGTTTTGTTTGGGGGAGTGTCAAGGCCCTGTATAATTTCCTGGTTTTATCTTCACCCATAACAAAAAGAAAATAACATAGCATAGGCTTGAAGGGAGAAGCAGCTGGTGTGTATTAATATCTCTGTGTATTAATTTCCTTGTAGAAAGAGATGCCTCTAGTTTACCTGTATGAAGAATTAGCACTGGCACTGTTTTCTTCCTGCATAGAGATTGGGACTGCTGCCATCCTATGCACCAGTCCCACTGCTTATTTGGCGATAAGCTAGAGAAGCCTTGCCTGACGCTGGGTATGAATCCACGGTAGGGAAGAATTCTCCCACACACTGCCAGAGAACAGATTTATTGCCACATATCCACACAAGGTGCTGAATTCACCTAAGTATCTTCTAATGTTCTATTTTAATTACTCATCCTAGCCAGCTAATAATAAATCGCTGCTAAATTTGCAGTGGGGATTTGGGGGGTAGAGATTGAAAGAGATTTTATTGATACTATTGTGAAAGGCCTTTTCTGTCTTTTGGGGGTAAATGAGTTTTATCTTTTTGGTTGTATTAAAGACCTTTCAAAACCAATCTACTAGCAACCCTCTCTGTGTGCTCTGAGCGATCACTGTGCAGACTACTGCATCCTTAGCCAGCAAAATGCTGTGTGCTGGCTGGAGCCCTCAGCTCCACCTGCTTGCACTAAAAATCAGAATGCAGGGAAAAATGAGAGGCTTCCAGCAGAGGGTTTTTTGTTGTAAATCATCCTATAAAGCTAAAGTGTAGTTTTGCAACAGTAAGTGCTTATGGGACAGCATCTGAAAAGTAACAGAAAAACAGTGTGTGAAACAGTTGTCCCTCTCTTTCAATGTGGGAGCATGTGGCAGGCCATAATATGAATCTTAGAGTTACAGTTCAGCTATTGAAATTTGTAAGGTTTTTTTAAGTACTTTATAAAAATCCTATATTTTTCTTTCCTGGTATGTAGCACTTTCCAGGAGGGGTAGCACTGGGGCTTTTGGGAGGGATGCGTGTATCATAATTTGAATATAACACTGCCATTAAATGATTAAAGTGACAGTAGTGCCTAAAGCAAGACTGAGCACAGCTTCTATTGTGCCATATGCAAATATAATGACTGAGATACTCCATGAATTTGCAGTCTGAAATAGGTGAGACTGGCAAAACGCAGTACAAAATAGCCATTTCTGGTCTATGCTTGTCTGCTTTCAGTTCACTTTCCCTGTATGCTGAGATCTCCAAGGCTGTACAAGGTTTTGGTTATTATTTTTAACTCAAGAGATCTGGGAGGTATTTAAAGTGATATGGTTCAGGTCATAATTCAACATGTCTCTGAGGAACAAATTGTTTCCTGATGTTGATTTATTTTTTTTCTAGAGAAAAAATTAAGCAGTCTTGTAACTGCCTAATCAGGGAGATGATGGGAAGATAAACCAGTTCACCGTGTCTCCTCATTACAGCTCCTACTTGGCGTATTAGGCTAGACTGCCACCAGTGTGGTACAGCACAGCTTTCCAGTGTGCATATGCTGTTGTATACTGACTGTATAGTGTTCCATGGTGGGAACATGGAACTTGGTAGAACAGTATAGTCATTGCGTTGCTACATGGCCATGCAAACACAACCCAGAAACAGGGCAGCCTGTTGGGTAAAGATGCTTGCCCAGTACTCTGTAGGCTCCTAGCATCTTATTGCAAGGTGGTTCTCAAAATATTTGCAGGAACCTGGTTGGGCAGGACAAAGCCTGTGATTCACTAATGTAAAATTCTTTTCTAATCTTAAAATATTTTTTCATGATGTTAGGTCTGGCATCTTTCACATGAGCCTACTCGGGTACCAGCAGTCAAACAATGTCAATGAAACCCTGAATTCTCAATGCCTATCAAGGCCAAAAGAGTACAAATTCCCTTTCCGATGGCTCCCTTCCTGGGGCAGTGCATCAGGTCAAGATTGGGTTCAAAACTACTTTCACTCTCTGTGGAAGCTGTGAGGAAATGGGAAGAAAGAGATCATGGTATTCCTGTTGTGCTGCATTAAGCTTTGCAGGTAAATCTGTCTACCTGTGAATTACTTTTTGTCATCTGACAAATAGGGATTAGAATTTTCTCTTGAGATCTAAAGTCTTGGCTTTCATCATGCTGCACATGTTGGCTGGAAGATGAGATATCTGATCATTGTGTGCAACTGAAATTCAGAGCTCTGTTTTGGGGAATCCACCTATGTACTGCAAAGTTCCCAATTCTATTCTCCTAGACCACAGGTTATGATTCAGTAGCCACAGCAATTATTTTGTGTTTAATTTTTAAAAGGGTTGAACTAGTTTCTCTGCTTGTTCAGTTTCCATTTCATGCAGTGAAAGGTGAGGGCTCTTGAAAATATGCCAAGATATTAGGCAGGGTAAAGCAAGGTAGAAAACAAATGTGTCATAGAAGGTGAAGTGTTAAGTGAAATTTTGGGTGGGGAGGGCTAGTTGCATTTGTGACAGTATCCTCTAGTTTCTCTGAGTATGAAGCTGGATATTCACCTCAATAGGAAAATACTGGGGTTGGGGGGAGAGAAAAGGTGGAGCAGGAACACACTTGATTTTGTCTGCTTAGCCTTCATCAGAAGTTAAGCAAAAACCATATCATGATATGGTGGACTCCTCTTTGGATCTAAAGAAAAAATACCAAGGATGTATGCGTGGAGGGAAAGACTTTGGAGGATGGAGGAGTACTTGGATGTTATCCCTCAAAGGTGGAGGCAGAGATCAGCTAGAACAAATGGCTGCTGGCTTTGGTGACAGTGGTACATTAAAAAGTAGGTTAAATCACTGCTTTGGCCTCTAGAGGAAGGCAGGAACCCGTGAGGGGGGGTTTTTTGCCATCTGGACTAGCTACTTTGAGTGCAACCTGGGATTAACTTGAGCCTTCATCTACACCAGTTTAATGAACTCTTGAGACAGAAGCCAGTAAGACTTGAGAGTTGGCTGAGCTGTCCTATCAGGCCACACAGTGATGGGGACTGTCCTGCTTGGGCAGAGATTGCAATGTGCCGCTTGCAAAGGAGAAGTAGGATAATGGTCTTATGTCGCCTTGATGGGAGGCTGGAGGGAATCACAAGGATGTATTTATGGTGAGTTGATACAGATGCTCCTCTACTGTGGGACACAGTATGGTTAAAGAGCAAAATATTGCATAGCCTGATACTTGTGGGTACTGCTGTTGTCTTTCCACCCAGGAGGCTTTGATGCATGGTGTTTGATAGGGACAGTACCATATTTCCTACAGTGCTTGAGTAAAAGTGTGAGAGAACAGTGATGGTTACAAGACCAGAGGTTGCTTGGTGGCAGTTTTCTTGTTTTCAGGTGGTATAGTTTGCTCTTCCATGAGTCAAAACCAAGTAGGAATATTAGGTTGAAAATATCTTGAAGCCTGCTGCAGGGAACATGCCAACTTCTTAATATACAAGAGTGGTCTAATGAGAAATGATAACAGTAGACAATAGGATAAAAATCCTAGGTGGAAACGAACTAAACAATCTTAACTTGCCCAATTATCCTCTCCATTTCCAAGGCATAATTTATCTGATGAAAGAAGTCCCAGTGCATTGTTTGCTGTTCTTAGAACATACGGTTCAATGCTGGTTTGTTGACTTGTCCTGAGGGAAGGAATTGACTTGAACATAACCTGTGCTGTAGCAGCATGGCCTAACCAGTGTCAAAACTCTGGTTAGAAGAAATAGGACTGTGTGTACAATGTGGCCCTGCTTGTCAGTTTGTTCAGAAGAAAGTACTTTTCAGAGGTCTGTTGAAAATAAATAATAAAAGGGGGTATTGAGGTCACGAAAAATAATCTGTCCTGACATTTTCATCTAGGGATACTTGAAATATCATAGGAATTTGAAATCCACTGGGGAAAATGACAGGGGTGTGCAGGAGTTGCTCTGAGAACTAGAGGAAGGCATAGAGCTAAAAATAAAATAAAAAAACAAAGCACGGGAGGATGCTGCAGTAACTTAACCCACTCTCTGTATTGCTTTTGTATAGGTGTGGGGGAGATAGCAGGCAGCAGCTGGCTGCTGCAGAAACCCTATTTTTATGGAGTCTTGCAAGTATTCAGAGGAAAAGACAACAATTTCAAAAAGCTAAACTAGTCAATATTAGGTGAAAAACCTTTAAGATACCATACTTTTTTCTGCCTTCTCTTCCCCTGCCTTGCACTTCTTGCCCCAACTGGAAAGGCACAGATGACGCTCCCTACAGCATCAGAGTCCTGTTTGGTTCTCAGTGTACATAACATGTAGCTGAGTCTCCCCTTACCCTGGAAGAAGCCAATTAGAGATCTGACCCTGAATGAATTCTTAATTGCAGGTTTCAATCTAGTATGAAGGGGACTGCTGTCGTTATTTAGTCAGGAAGGGAAAAGCACCAGTACTGGCACCAGCTTGTAATGTCAGTACTTTGCAAGGCTGACAGCTAGCTTTCCCAGGAAGAGTGGGCGACAGCAAGGCTTTTAATGAGGGGCAGGTGGCTGCTTGCTGTGTGCAAACTCAACTGCATTAGTTGGGCTGGCTATAGTAGACTACCTATATATACAGCATCCCATGTAGTCTACTATATATTTGTCTTCTGTCCCTTTTTAAGGGCTCTGCAGCTCTTAAATCCCACACCAGCTGTAGGAAGGTGATGCAAAGGGAAAAAAGTGCTTCATGCTCTCCTTGTATGCCCAACAGCTTTGTGTAAAGGTCTGCTGGAAACAGGCTAAATGAGCTTTCAGGAAAGCCCACTGGCAGTTGCTAAATGGTGTTTGGGCAGCATTATTGTTCAGCTTACTTTCTGGGGGAAATCTATGATGACAGTGCCTATTTCTGAGACCCCTATTTTCAGCAATTTTCTATTTCCTTATGTTCATCTCTGAAGGATGCTCAGTCTAGCTAACAGAGGTGTCTTTGTGTTCCCTGTGGTTCAGCAGAGCAGATTGCACAGATTACTTCACTTGCAGAGTTCTCAAAAGCAACATGGTCTGAACAAGTCTATCGCTTTCTTCTCTCTTAGAGCGAAAGAAGTCCTTTAATCCTTCAGAAGATGTTCTGAAGCACAGAGTATTGATGAGGGATGTTATATAGACAGACTGGGAAAAAGATGCCCAGGAAGGGAATAATTTGTTTCTTGAAGGAGGGATGTGATGTTGGTTCCTTTGTCATCATTCTCTGCCAACATGTCTTATCCTTGTTCTTCTCAATTCATAAAGTGAGGAGAGTTCATGTCTTACATCCATTTAGTATTTGGCCTCTCTCATAGACAGCCAAGGAGGTGGCCAAGGCTGGCAATGAATGTTTCTGTGGTGTGAATGTCTTTCCCCTCAATCATCTCCAGATAATTTCATCAATTACTGCATGGATGTTAAAGACCTTGTACAGATTGAAGTGTTGTCACAGGTGGAAGATCCTAGTCCCATTACCATCTTCCTTCAACAGTTGTTTCCTTTACAGAGCACCCCATATTACAGCTATATACAATACTGGGGTCCCACTGAACAAGAACAAAGATGTTAGGATAGCTTCTCTGCTGGCTTAAAAGGAGCCGCACAGGTAGCATTGGAGGTGGACTATGTTGTGCCTTCTGGGGGAAGGGACTTGGTGGATTGGCTCCTCGTGCGTGTCAGAAGCTATATTGAAAGCCCCTGTGCTGTGTAGGGTGCCAGGGCTGGGGACTTGCTTACACACAGGTTAGCTGAACTGGCCCAGTCTCCTTTTGCTGAGCCAGATCTTAACTTATAGGCCAGATCATCTGGCAGACCAACACCAGTCTTGGCTACCAGAAAAGTGGTAGTATCAAGGTTTGACATCTCTCCTTTTCAGAGGGAAAGATAAAGCTGGAGCTAGCCTGGACCTGAGGCAACCCAAATCCCTTGGCATGGCAGGCCAGTGAGGCTGAGCTTTCCAACCAGCCTGCAGGTTTAAACCTTCAAGTTGGCCAAAACTATTCTCCAGTGTAGTTTGGTAGACGATCGCAAAGTGTTGGTATATGTATGTGAAGGTAACTGCTGTCTCCTCTTCTGAAGTCATCCAAATTCTGAGATCTGTGACTCTCCTATAGCAAGCAGTACCAAAGGCTACTCTGATATCAAATTCCTTAAGTGGGCTACAGGATACCTTGCCAAAAGCAACCTCATCCTGCTCTAAGTGAGTGATGGTTTGAGGGCAAAGCTCAGCAGTGCTGCTTACCTGGGCACAGGTAAATGGTGAGTGGCAGGTGAAGACACCAGGCTACAGGTGCCTTTTTCTAATGGTTTTTCTCTTTTGCCTTTTTAATAGTTGTATTTGCCTTGTAAAGGGGGTGGGAGCAAATATAGTATTTTTTCCTTTTGCACCCTTACTCATCCCATGTGTTGGAGCAGCTGTCCTGCAGGGTGGTGAGAAAGTATGCAGGTAAATATTGATCATCTCTTTCTTTGTAGTAATTCAGCAGAGAGACATTTCTCTACTTTTCACCTGAATTGCATCCCTTCTCAAACTCAGAATGAAGCTACTGAGGAGTATCCTTAGGACATAAATCCTTACATTTGTGAATGAAACAGGCCTTTAAAAATACAGAATTGCTGATAAATGATCCCCAGAGTCCTATAACCATTTAGCTGTCTTCATTAGTGCCTAAACAGGGGATGTTTTTGTGGGGGAAGGAGGTAGGAGGCAGCTGATGAAAGGAATGGTGTACCCTGCTAACAAATAACTCGTCTGAATTGATACATCCAGGACCTCTGTGTTTCCTCTCAACTGCCTCATTCTGCAAACCAATGTTAAGAAGGAAGAAAAATATTTCAAGCTGTATGAACCGGAACCCCATGCGGATACATATCCGCAGAGCTGGTGCTGCCATGGATGGGAAACCTACATGGCACTGGGATCAACACGTTGCTGCTGTGTGGTAGCATCAATTTGCTGCAGCCCTGGCTTGGCACACACAGGGTGCACTGTCTTTCCTTTGCTCCAGTGCAGTGTTCAGCAGCAGGAACTTGACTCATGGTTTTTTTTTCCCCCCTAGTGCTGAGGAAAATAAGCACAGCTGGAGGGGGAGGAAGAACTTGCCTTAGACACCAGATATAGGGAGAGGTGTGGCATTTCTGGGAGAGGCCCCAAAAGATTGCTAGCTGTCCTTAGGGCTTTTCTTATTCTATCTGAAGTGCAGCACTTTCTCAGGAAGGAGCTAATCCTGACAGACACCAAGGGCCACCGAGGCACTGATGCGTGAGTGTTTTGAGGCCAGCAGTGCAGCATGGTTCACCAGAGCCTCAGCCCTCTCTCCCGCCCCTTCCACCCTGTCAAAGTCAAGGCTGCTTTTCCTGCAGCACTCTCCTGGCAGCTGTGAACCTCTAGTGCTTGACAGTCTGTCTGTCTGAGGATGTAGTAGTTTAATAACAGTCTGAGCTTCTGCAAAACAACTGTGGTAGTCCCTCAGGCCACCAGTGCTGCTTATTCTTCCTCCAGGGTCCAAGGGAGCAGATGCAATGGCTCTATAAAGGACTCTGAGGACAGCAGTGTAAAAGCAGCTCATGCAGTGGTCAACAGGCTTCATTTTGGTTGGAAACAGCCTGATCCTGCATCAAATACCAGTGTAGGGGAGATTAATTTTGCAAACCAGGAAAGGCCAGGAGAAACACATCTGTCTTGTGAAGGAAGTGGACATGAGGAAAAGACCGGGGATCTCTTTCTGACTGAAAATCAACCAAAATAGAGATACAGTTTTAACCTAGGTCTCTGGCTATTCCCCAAGGCAGTGGTTCTTCCTCACCAGTATTTCTCCATCAATCAGTTCTCTGCTGCAACCTTGTCTTCAGGAAGAAGACATCATCTTCCTGGTGCTTGTGATGAAAGTTGTACCCTTTGCTTTCTGGGGATTGTTTACCCTGGGACAGAGTCTCTTCCCTCCTTCTGTAAGGATAGCCCTTGCCTGCTGCTTGTTTTCTTCCCTGAATGGCTGTTTCCAAGGGGAAAATCTGGGTATGCTCAAGTCTTGCCAGTTCCTAAACTGTCTGCCAATGCGGACTGCAGGCAGTGACTGCTGCTCACACTGGGTGTTTTCTGGGGCTTTCAGGAGCAGAAACACTGTTCTGTAAACTCCAGGAGAACATAGGCTGTATGTTGAGGTAATTGGCATCCTTGATCATCTCCACTGCGACTCAGCAGTTAGCTTATTTGCACCTAGTTGTGGCAAAAATACAAAGCTATGAAGAAAGCAAATATGAAAGATTCTTATTTAATGAACTCTGGAAATGAATAATTGATATGTCATTTTAAGTGGTTCTTCAGTCTTCCATGGAGCGCTATCGTGAGATATGAGAGCACAAATGCTTGGGTAATATGAAGGACAGTCATCTGGTTTCTGAATGAACAGATCACAGGATGAATGGAAGAGCTAATTGCTTCTTGAAGCAAACTTTTTAGACCTTTGCATATCCAAGAAAACTTGGCAGTGTGCTGAACCTTAATTTTTAAACAGAGGGTGAAAGATGGTCCTGCATTACAGTTGCTTTGAGTTGGTGTGATGCCATTGACTTCAACAGAGAACCTACAACAGCCATATATCGGCTCCATGGCAATTTGCTGGAACTGCAATAAGAAATGAAAGCTGAAGCAATGTTTTGCAACAAGATTCCAATTTTCTGGAAGACCCCATGGTGACAAAAAGTACAATATATGACTGACTTAGTGTGATTTGTTACATGTTTTCTGTTAAATACATTAAGTGTCTTTGCCATGATGTCTGAGTTTAGGCTTTGTTTAAAAACGAAGAAAGCTGTTTGGGACTTTCACCCATTGGGAGACTGACTCACATTTCAAAGTCATACAGCATTTCTTCCTAGCCCTGAAAGATTCTTACAGGTTGGTCTTCAATTATTGCTTATCTCAAAAGGTTTTTAGGATAGCTGTTAATTTTCGGTTTGGTCTCCCTTGAAGTCTTCAGTGGATAGACTCCTGATAGTGAAAGCACTTTATGGATAGATGACTCAAGAAGTGTTTCCTTTTTAAAGTGTCTCTATAATTTGAAAGAAGTTATTTTGGAATCTGGAGGATTCTATAAAAATGTGAATGTGTGTATAAATACGGTGAGTGTGAAAAAGTGAGTGTGGATAAAAAGACCAGTTTAAAAATTAACTCCAGGAAAAACAAACTGAGCGCTCCTATAGAAAAGTTGCAATATTTTCAAGTTATTGACAAGGTGAAAATGTGCGAGTAGCCAGCAGCTCAGCCTTATCAAGGGGTCTATTTATTGTCAAGGCATCTTTCTAATCTGTGCCTTACAGACTTGTTAGGGGACTGAAGTGAAGGTGATGAGTGGTGGGGTCTAGGAGCCTTGGTGAGGATCAGAGTGCTGACTGTGTTAGTCTGTATAGCTCTTTCTGCCCTACCCTTGTGGTGCTATGTCTGATCCCCATGATGTGATAGCTGTGTCTCTGGAGCTTTGACAGGCAGTTTCCTATAGGAAAAAAATCCTTACTGAGGCTGTCTTTCCATTTCCACTCTATAGAGCGGGCATTGGTTAGATGGTATGGAAGTAGGCACCTCTTGTAGGGCTCCTTGCCAAGCTTCCCAGGAGTCAGATGTTAGTGGCAAGTGAGTTTAGATAAAATAATCCCTTTACTGAAGCACATGTGATGTGAAGAAACTTTAACTTTTGCTTGCTTTCACACTTGAGCCTATCACAAACCAGTAAACTCTTTGATGTAACGTGTGGTTGTTGTTGTCATGTGTGTGAGACATGGATGTGGTCAATAACCTTCCTTTCATATGAAGATTTGCATTAATTTCAAGGTAAAGTCTCTCTGTTTTTCTTAAATCACTCTGGTTACTCTTTAAATGTTTTTCCCCCAGCCTAAAAATCAAGGGTTAAATTTGTGTATTGTTACATGTAAAGACAGAGGAATTTAATTTTTAAAATGTCAGACAACTATTTGAAATTGGGAGCTAGCTCCCTACATATCTTTCAAAATCTGGAGCTGTGTACCAGATGGAGAATCAGCATTTGAAGAGTAATTTCACAAAGGAAGCAGAGCATCTTAGTGAAATTATTTCCTTTAGCAAATAGTTGCACAGCGTGAAGAAAGCAGAGCCAGCATCTTACACAGAGAATTCATGCTTACTCTCCTCCTCATGCCTCTTTTCTAGCCCTTTTTTTCCCTATAGATCCGTCCAGTTCACATCATGGTGCTATGCACAGCAAACTAGGTATGGTACAGCAGATCAGAGTGAATGCTTTGGTGTGTCCTATGAAAGGCTGAACCATTCTTACGTCCTTAAGTGACTTTTTTAATGTAGAAATAAGTGTCATAAATACACTGAACAAGAATTATTTGTCTGAAGAATTAGTCCAAGATAATGTCAGAGGCTCTTAATGAGATTGTTAATGCGTCAAGCTCATGTAGCTGGATGTTGAACCATGTTATCTGTACATGGATCTGAGGTTATGTGCAAATGCAAGGGCTGCAGTTGGGGCCAATATCCTAAGAAATGGAGAGGAGAACCCCATCAGCTACTGATGTCCAAGTATCAAAGATTGGTGATGTTCCTGGTGGGGAAAATTCAATCCCTGATCATCTTTCAAGACAATAGTGATGTTGCAGATTCTGGGTAATGTGTCAGGACTCAGTGAGTCCAGAACAAATCTCCAGAGTTTCCTTATCCTGGACCCTGCGGACATGAGTAATGCACAAAAAAAGTTTGCAGTGTCTGGGAGGCAAAGGAAACTTTCTAGACAGGTGGAGCTCATCAGTTTTCAAAAAAACTGTAGCTTCTGCCTAGAGATCAAACAACTGCCATATGGTGCTGTTTTTCCTATAGCACCAACAAATTTAGCTCTGCCAGGGGAAGTCTGGGGAGCTGATTCTCAGTTGCCACGTAGGATATGGCTAAAACTGGAGTAAAACACTACCAAAGCACAGAATAGCTTTGGAGAAAGGAGGCTGAATAGCAAGTGCAGCAGGGAGCGATGCAGTGGGTCGCTTAGGGAAGGAGGCACTGCTGAATTTGACCTCTGAGTTTTATTTTATGAAAGCCTGACAGCTGCAAAGATACAGGTGTGTAAAAAAAAAAGTGTAGAACATTTTATATGATTAAACTCCTCCACCAAGCTCTGAATCAACATTATTTCAGTTAAAAGAAATAATTACATGCTACTGCACTGATTCTCAGCAATAAGACCAAATCTCATTAGGAGCTGCAATAACAGCACATCTAACCATGAGCAAAATTTTTCTCAGAACCCTTTTGCTTCTGCAACACCCACTTTTCACTTGAGTGTTCAAAGTTGCTGCAAAACACATTTTTGAAGATTAGCTATTAACTGCATACTGTAGTAATTTTTCTAGTGGCAACTGTTGCATAGTACATCTGCACTGTAATAAACTTTTTGCAGTACCTTAAATTTGTCTTGTTATTGTCTATCAATTGTTGTTAATGCTAATCCTGTTTCAGTGCTGACTCAGTTGATGAGCGTAATTTTGTGATGTAGGCAGCCCTGATTTGTGATCTGGGGTTTCACAGAGTATCCAGAACCTTCCTCAAAAGCCAGTTTGCAAGTGACTAAGTCATGAAAGATTTTTGGGCTTAAGGTTGCTCTATAAATGCGAAGTAGCATTTATTTGGGCATTACAAATGCACTTTTAATTTTGGCTTTATCAATACTTCATTAATAAAATGATCCACCCAGGAACCATTTGTTACTCTGTCCTCCTAAAGCAGCTTACTGTGTCACATTAGGAAACAAAAAAAGCAAAGCTTATAGCATTAAAGACAGCCTGAAACATATTTTTCTCCTTTGTCTCCCTTCCCCCTTTCAGGCTTTGTGCTCCAGTAGCTTGTATTGTAGTGGTACTACACTTCAAGTGACTTGAAAGCATCTGTAATGCTGCATCCCTGGCACTGAGAGCAAATAAACTATTTTTGTGCAGCAATCTGTAAGCTGCACTTCAAGAAACATTTCCTCATCTGCTGACAGACACTCAGGAAGGCTCAGTGAGGATTAAGCAAAGAGGGCATTGGCAGAATGAAGAAACTTGCCTCATCTTCCTCGATGCATTAAATCCAAAGCAACTGCAGGAGGGGTCTAATAGCAATGGGTTTTCCCTGTCAGGCCATCAGCACTGTGAGAGCAAATAGTTCTGCTGTTGTATTGAGCCACCGGTTTCCATGGTTCATATTCAGCGTGTGAGCCACAAAGTGAGTGCAAGAGGAATAGGGAAAGGCAGTGGCCTTGCAGGATGGCTGGTGCCCCTGGCAGACACATGCCAACACAACCTGCTGAAGTGCACGAAATGGAGTGTCAGAAGATGGCATCTTGAAAAATAACTTTGATATAGACTACCCAAACTTCACCTGGTTTTCAGCGAGTCCTCTTCCAAATTTGCTCATTTTACAAGTTAAGAGATAATTTTGCCTTAACACACTCAAGTTACTTGAGACCTGAGTCTCAAGTAACACACTCAAGACCTGAAGAATAAATTGCTTCCTCTTTCTCCCTCTTGTATCATCTCTGGTGATGAACATGGTGTGTGGAGACCTTCACACCTGCTGATAACGCTGGCAGCAACAAGCTCATCCCCCTGGAATCACTTGGTACCAAGGTTAACTGCACAGAGGATGTTAGACACCTGCAGGATGTAACCAATGGCAGGGTCAGCTTTAAGATTAAGCTGGTTTGGTTTGTCCTTAGGTCTGTCCCTCCTGGGCAAAATGCTCTCCTTCCTGGAAAATCATGAGTTGTTCTGCCCTGAAGTCACAGCTGCCATCCAGGAATTTGCTTTTTCTTTTTCTTTTTTTTTTTTCCAAGTAGTTTCCTGTAACTGTCTTGGGATTTAAAGCTGTGTTTGAAGTCTTATGTTCTTTCACTCCCCCTCCAGTACTTCACAGGAACCCTCTCTTTTTTTTTGTTTAAAGAACAAATCTCTTTCCCCTGCACCATTGGAGCTGCAGTTCGCTATGTTCTCTTTGTACAAGACTCTTTCAGAGACTGGAGGATTGGATCGGACCTTTTGAAGACTCTTCCCCCATATGCCACTTTCAAGGCTTCAAGGCTCACCAGCTTTTTAGCAAGCCAGAGTTGACACCGGCTTACTTCAATGCTGGTGGATGCTTTCCACCTACTTGGTCTTTGTGAATGAGCTGTTGGCCAGCATTCCTGCTGCAGCTGCTCAAGCCTCAGTCTCTTTCTGTACGGAGATGGAGGAGTTGCTGTTAGTGAGTACCTAAAGTCCATTTCTGCAAAGCTTAGTTCATCACAGGAATGGAGCAGAGTCTGCAGGAAGCAAGCTCACTGAACTGGGTAGAGCTGGTGTTGCTGGGACCCATGGGGAATAGATACCTGCACCATCTTGCAGTGTAATGTATGGGCTGTAATCACAGGTCTGGTGTCCCAGTTACCTCCAGTTAATGTATAAGCATGGTGGTACTAATATCGAGGATAAACCTATCCTGCATCCTAAAAAACCCAGCAACACTCCCTCAGATAAAGAAAAGCCAGTTTAGGCTGAGATCTTTTTAATACTTGTATTACACTCCTGACTACAGGTTCTTGGAACTGGTTTGAACTGCAGCCTAGAAAGGAGCCTAGAGGTGGAGGAAAGACACTTTCCCTCCCACCATGGTCTGGCCTGGGGTGGAATTAACCTCTTTGTTCAGTGCAGGGAGGGGGGGGAAATCAAAACAGGCCAGGCTTGACCTACATTTGATCCTTGCAACATGCAAGTTCGCTTCCTGGTTCCTAGGAGGTAGGTAAGAACTACTTTGAGGCATCACTGTATGTTTTGTACAGCAAAACTTTCCTTCCAACAGGAAAGGATAATTTGAAGATTGTTATTTCAGTTACAGGAAATCCCAAGTCAAATTAAAAAAAAAAAGAAACTTGTTCTTGTGAAGTCTTCAAATATCATATGATTAAATCTCTTTAGGTTCTGACATTATCGATGGGATGATTGCCATTGATATCTCGTATGTGCTGTGAGCTTCAGAATAGGATGTTTTGCCAAAGTCTCTCGCCCCCAATCAAATCTCAGTGAGTGGTGGCGGGGGGGGAACGTGGCCTGCTTCAAAACTGGCAGGGTGAGGGAAGGCCAGGGTGCTGGCGTTTGAAGGGTCAGATGTTATGGCTGAGAAAAGCATGGATATTTTCCTCCAGTATGTTGAACACCACAAGTGAGAGAGCAGAGAACAGAAATTGGTTATTCAGAGGGTGAGAGAAGAGATTGAGTAGCATATGGTAGTCCGATACAGAGCTGTGCCAATGCAATTTTCCCCTCCCTTCCTTCTGTTTTCTGGATGAACAAAGACATGGGTGAGGGACGACTTGAGGAAAGCGGTTTGCAGTTGAACAGGACATCTGACCAGAACCAGAATATCTGCATTTATTAAATGGGGAACTGAGGCTTAAAGAAACTGGGAGAGCCAATCACAAGCCCTAAGTGATGACTGGCATCCCTGCACCCTCCCCACCCTTTTCTTAACTGCAACTTGCCCCCAGGCTGCTTTGAGTCTTTAGTTGACGGAAATAATGGTCTGAAAAGACCCTTGTTTAAGGGGAGAACAGGCAGCTGCCCGAGGCCATGGGCTTCTTCCAACATCACTGCAGTGCTGCTGGTGCTGTTTGGTTTACATCCAATCGATGCACAGTACCTCTTGCATAGCTCATATGAGAGGAGTCACCAGCATGACTTACAGGCAATGTTAGGGCTTGTCAAGCATGTGATCCACCAGGCAGTGACGAGGCCTCTTGGTGCTCATCTTCTGTCAGTCAACATGAGAGAAGGACATGACATGTTGCTCAATTAAATGTCTAAGGATGTGTTTTGGTTTACTTTCTCAGTGAAGAAGGGGATGGAGAAAGGTGCAGGTGAAGATGAGCAGAAGTGGCTGTTCTAGCAGCTTGCCCACTGCAGAATAAGCTACCTCTGTAGTGGCACAGCATACATGCACTAGCTGGCGTGTCATGGTGTTCGCAAATGTTATTTGTCACAGCTGATGCACTGTGGAGGGAAGCCAAAATATTATGTGCAAAACCCAAGATGTCTGCAGGCAGCAACATCTTCAGAAAGTCCATCTGTAGCAAGACTCAGCCATAAAGCTGAACTGACCTGTTTCACCTTGCTGGCTCCTGACACAGGCAAAATGCTACGCAGTCACAAATTATTGTATTTATTATTTATTATGTCTTTTGACCGGGTTTTGTCAGCTGGCCCTTTTTCCCTTCTGCTATGCAGTCTACCCAGGTGAACTCATCTGAGCAGCAGTAAATACCTCAGAGGCAGAAAGTAGCTTGACCTTATCAGTGGATCTGCCCCTTTTACTTGGAGGATGCTAAGGTTACCAAATCAAAAGTAGGAGATGGCAAATGGCGTTTGCTGGAGCGAAACATCAGCTCCTGCCATGCTGCGCCTCCTGCACAGTGAAGTGAAGCAGGGAGCCATGATGAAGACAAGGGTGCAACTGTACAACTCAAGGTTTTGTTCTAATGTTAAGACAGCTGAGTTAAGGTTAGCTGTGCAGCCTTGCTTCTGGCGCATCCCAAATTCTGAGAGCTTAACTGCTAAGTTTTCATGTCTTCCCTGTGTGCTGCTTTAAAAAAAAAAAAAAAAGGGAAGGATGGGAGAGAACTAGAACTCAATAAGCCTCATTTTGTGACATTGCATTTAACACCCACAGGGGAACCGAGACCTTTTGATTAGCTTTACTTACTTTTATGGACTAGAAGAGCAGTAAACTATTGAATACCTGGGCCAGGCATGCAAGAGTCTTTACCAATGGGTTTTGTGGGTGCATGGTGATTTTTGCCAGCCTCTTTTTCCACTCCAGGATCTAACACGATGCTGCAGGTTAAAGGGTCTTTCATATCTGATCCCTCTGGGGCCAGCTGTGTCCCTGTCTCTTCCAGGACTGCTTCCTTTCACCTTTCCTTTCCCCTCTTGCTGCTTGTCCCATCCCAGGCTTTCAGTCCTGCTGGTCCCATAAAAGTAGCCCTGAAAAGGTTCCCTTCATTTATGCTCTGGCCATATTTAGTTTTCTTTTCTCTCTGTAATACCTCATGCTTCTGAGCATCTATGCTCACATCTTGCACAGTGCCCTTCCTGCGTCCAACTCCTGCTGGATCATGATCAGTCAGCACAATTTATTTGCTGTGGAATATAACTTGTCAGCAGATTTTTCTTCTTTAACCTGAAAAGGCTGAATCTAACACAGACGGTACTGCCACTAAACTTTGTGCTGTAAACCCTCCTAAGCAGTGATTTGCACTTGCAAAGTACCTCCCTTTGTCCCTCTCTAGTGGACAGTACTTGAGCAGAGATTTATGAACTTCTATCACCAAAACAGTTTGCAGAGTACATGGGCTTGCTATCAAATGTTGCGATTGCCCCTTGATGCTAATCATCCAACGTGGAATATCAAGTTATGGCTGCAATAGCGAATAGCGAGTCAGAGCCTCCGTTGATACCAGTCTCTGCAATCCTACTGAAGGCAACACAGTTACACCGTTTCACACAAGACACGGTGTGTGCCAGTCTTTATCTGGCATCTATAGCTCTAATAGGAACATATGCTTTGCTAATTTAAGAAGGAATATTTTTGTATGTTAGTACAAGCATACTAACAATTCTGACTTATTTTAAGGATGTGCCTTAAAAGCATTAGAAGGGACATAAAATAATAATATATGTAATTTACCACCGTGGAGATTGTCAAGTACTGTCATGCTAGTGGCGTTGTATTTAATACACAGGCTGCCAAGAGGCATCACTAATAGAATTTGCATTAATATACACAGCTTCTTTAAAAATTAATTAGCCAAAGTAGAGCATCATGCACCGAGACTCTCAAACAGGAGAGAAACATTGAAGCCGTAGTGAAAGAAGCAGTCTCGAAGCTGCTTGGAAAATCAAGGGCGGCTAGAAATATTGCCCCAGCCATTTCCTCCTGCCTATTGCATCATGACAGGGATGCAGACGTAAACTGACAGCGTGAAGCATTGCCGTGGAAAATTTTTGAAGGAAATCGTAGATTTGGAATGGACCTGGAGTCTGTTGTGCTGCTGCCGAAGGCTGTTGTGTTGCAGCTGTAAGCTGAAAAAGCTGCAAAGAAATACAAGGAACCTGTTAAGTCACTATAAGAAAAATGTGATCTTTTATAATGTTTTCCTAGAGGCTGAGAGGCACCAGCACTCTGCAACTTAGGCAACGTGTGTAACTGTGGGTCGTGTTTATGTGCGAGCACACACCGAAGACAAATATGTTGTGGAAGATTTGCATAGGTTAAAATGTCCAACGGCAGCAGTGAGGCATTCCAGAGCTTATCAAGAAGATGGGTGATAACCCTCACCCTAAAGTCAGTCTCCTTATTTTTGTATTCTTTCGTCAGCCTGCAAATGCAATGGCAGATTGACTTGGGATGCGGTTTACTTGACTGATTTAATTAATTAGCATCAGACATGCACCTTCAGTTTCTTCATGTGTTGGAAATGGGTGGAGATGCATTTTGCTACCCTCTAAGGAGAAAAAATGACCTTTTCCTCATCACATATATCGGATACCTTTTGTCAGAAGCTGAACAAAGTTAATGGTATTTTGTGACAACACTCTGGCACGTTGTGGCCAAATACCGCTATTAACTTGTTACGCTTACGGAAGAGCAAGGGAGATGAACTGTTTTAGCTGCCGTTTGTCTGCTTTTGGTAAGTTAGTTTTTGTAAGTCAAATGAGTTTCAAGCAGTGCAATCTTTCTGCTTTTGCTGCAGCCTCTACATCCTCAGCCTCTCCACCTGCACGATGAATGCATGCAGCCTGGGAAAGGGAGCTCGCGTTCAGGCGCTGCAGCAGTCTTGGTGGGCAGCCAGCTCTGGGCTAAAATACTGTGGGCTAAAATACAACTGAAGACCGTAAAAGCTGCTCCTTTTTAGGACATATCCTACAGTTTCTCTGAATCCAGCCCCGGTCAGTACTTGTAGGCTCTTCTGCTCTCCATGGATGGAGAGGAATGCCAGGCATAGACTCCAAGAGCGGGGTTGTTTTTGTTTTAAAGGAGGTTGTTACCATGAGATCTGACATATTTAATGAGTGCATGTTTTTCTGATTCATCGTTTTGGATCTGTGTTTATTCATACGGTGGTCTGGGTTACCTTCCCTCTCCTCTCCCCAGGAAATCATGTCATTAGTGATAAATGCTAAGACTGCTGGTAGCGTTTGAGGAGTCAGTGCACAGAGCAAGCTCAGGGGACAGGAGTGTCCCCTGGGAGGGCTGAGAGGATGGCTGGCAATGAGAAAACACCTACACGCAGTTCTGCAGCAAAATAAGACACAAATCAAATGCTTTCTCACCAAGTGAGGAAACTCAAAGTGCTCCTTTGCCAACGAGATGTGCTGAGTAGCAGAAGGGGAAGGCAGAGCTGGGGGGGAGTATGTCAAGTGATCCATCGATTTCCATCCAATCTGGGATGAACTGGTAGCTGGGACATGATTAGAAGCCATAAAAAATGAAGGCTGTTGGAGATGGGTTGAGCTGGACTCCAGCTCTCAAAGACAGGCTGAAAGTGCTGGAGTGGGTCTGAGGAGTGAAATGAGTCAAGAAGCTCTAAATCTAGGAAGGTTTTGCTTTTACATCAGGATGAAAATAGATACTTTTCCTTTATTTCTCTGCCTACGCTGGTGGGAATGCTGCTCTGGTAACCGTTCTGAGGACCTCCCCTTGCCATGCTACTTCACTGCCACTCTGCAGCCCTGCTCCCCTGGCCAGCATCACCCAGGGCAAAATGGGGGCGGAGGAGGGCTGGCTTCCCAAGCTCCCTGCTCCAGAGGTGGGAACTGGGTGGGAACTAAACCCAGGGTTTAGGGTTTGCTGCTGTTCCCAGCTTTTGGTGGGGGACTCCCTTGGGTCACCGCTCAGACTGCCTCGTGCATCTTCCAAAGCCAAGATCCAGCACTGGCAACAGTGGGCAATTTCTACCTAGAGGATGATGGAGCTGTTGAGATATGAGGAAGGAGGATTTTAGATGACTGCAGCGAAACGGGCAGCTGAAAACATCCAGGTACGTTATAAGAGGGTGAAAGAGAGGGCCGAGTGGTTGGGGAGGGCAGGATGCTTTCTCTGTGAGAGAGATTAGACTCTCGGGACGGAGTTGCACGTCTTCCATTGCTCAGCGCAATTCACTGAGGGTAAGCAGTGTTATGGAAAGGGTACCACGTGCAAAGCAGCTGCTCTGTGCTAACGCTAAAGGTATTTGTTTTGTTGGTGCCTCACCATCTTTGATTTCCCCAAAAACAAGGTGAATCCCATAAGGCACTCCTTTTTCTCACCTCTCTCCTAAAACATGATTATTTGAAGAGATTTAGCAATGGTGTAGTTTAGGAAAAGCTTCCTAGGGAAAGCAGCTTGCAGAGCTGGGCATGCCAGCTTCTGTCTGCCACGTGCTGCACCCTGAGACTGAGTCAGGAGCACACGGGGAAATACTGATCTGATGCTGCAGCAAGTGCCTGCAGCTCCGTGGTAGTCCACAGAGATTTAAGCCATCAGAGGGTCTGAAGCAGCAGCAGCAAAACATGGTAGCAGAGGACTGAGGGCGTAGCTAGCGAGAGGTAAATCCTTGCCTTCCCCTCGGTTTCCAGTAACACCAGTCATTCAGCCTCAGATTTTTCCTGCTGCCAGGTCCTACGTTCAGCCAAGCTGTGGGACGGACTTGGCTTCCCAGCAGCAAGGGAAAGGTGAATCCAAACCAGACCTCGCTCTATGGCTGGAGCAAAGCTGCTGATTTTCCCAGGGGAATCCCTGTGCTGGGGCGGCAAGGCCCCGTGCCTTGGGGCCATTGCAGTATGAGGGATTTGGCAGCGTGATGAGCGGGAGCGAGATGGGGTCGTCGATGGAGCAGACGTGTACCTCTGAATTATAACCTTCTCCTTATATTAAAAACAAAATGGAGGTTGAGAATTTTTTTAAATCTTTTTTCTTTTCCCTAGGTCTTAGTAATGCTCTGCCGCTTGTCATCCAGGCGGCCGGGGGCTGCGTGACCCTGGCTGTCCCAGGCCCTCCTGTCCTTGGGAGATGGCAGCCGGCTTTGCAGCTGGGACTTAAATCCATAGGCCAGCTGAAACCCCAATAACACTTCCCTTCGAGTCAGTGTCTCTGGGGGAGCATTCTCCAATATAACTTTGCTACTGTAAATACTAGAGATATTTACCTTCTGTTTCAGGGGAGTGAGGGCTTTGGGATTCCAGCATGACATTTATTTCGCTAGCTTGGCTTAGCCTGTATTTGCTCTGGGTTGTTGGATGGGGGGGAAGGGGAGAGGTAGCGGATTTCTGATCCTTTTTTTCTGAGGTACATGAGGTATCACCTGCATAAGCGGATGGCTTTGGAGGAGACTGTCTCCAAGGAGCACTGCTGACATTGGATGTGGCAGAATTCACAGTGCAGAAATATTAACACCAAAATCACACTGCAGATGTTATCCTCAGCTCACCATCAATTTCCTCCCTCCAGAAAGGCTTCTCTGATTAATGCCTGTAGCGTAAGAAAGAGAGACTGTAATACGTGGATCTCATAAGCAGAGAATTTGTCAAACACAAACACCACCATTGAGGCATACGTTGACCCAGAGGCTTTTGTGGCTGTTTGCAGAGCGATGGTCCACGGCTTTAACGGGGCAGCACAGTGTTGGAGGAAGTCTCTCCAGATTTCTCATGGCCTTTTAAATTTCTTTTCTTACAAAATACGGTCATCAAAATTATTACATTTTCTATAGCAACACATTTGCAGAGCTCACCAAACAATATATGGATCCCTGAAAATTAAATACAATTTTTTTATCAAAACCCAGGTATCTTTACCATCTCCCCCCACTTCCTAGTTTCCCATTAGAAATGCAGAATACTTGGAACAGAAACTAAAAACACCACTAGATTTTTAATTTTGCTTGTAAAGGTCGTTTGTTTGTTTTGAAAGGTTAGTTTTCATTATTATTTAGAA
This sequence comes from Phaethon aethereus, assembly GCF_964289735.1. Taxonomy (NCBI): domain Eukaryota; kingdom Metazoa; phylum Chordata; class Aves; order Phaethontiformes; family Phaethontidae; genus Phaethon; species Phaethon aethereus. The sequence goes on from NC_138576.1 coordinate 123,973,909, forward strand.
ACAGTTGCCCAAAGCAAAGCACAAAGTTTAGGCTTGGCCTGCCCACACAACATATTACCATGCTGATCTTCTATTAGCCCTGACCATCCACAGCCTCTCGCATGGCCACAAAAGGTGGGTGCAGGCCCAGTGCCACGCTGCAGCGTACGAAGGAGACATGCCTGGATGCCACTGACTTTCTCATCCTGACCCGCACCCTGAAAATTTCTCCTGAAACACATGGCTGAAGCAAGAAGGGCCCCCGGGCGAGGCTGAGGTGATGCACAGACACTAGGTGATTTACCCACTCACGCAAGGAGCCAGTGCAGTGCCAGAAAGTGAGTCAGGTCTCTTCTGCTCCTTAAATTTAGACTTGTCAGCCTTCATTGCTCTCCACAGCTTTGTGAAGCGTAACAGGATCCAAGGTAGTTACAAAACAATGTCAAAGGTGTTAAAATGATTACCATAAAAATACATCTGTTTTCTGCAGTAATGCCTTGAAATGCTACAGAGCTCTTGGAAACCAGAAGGGTGGCACCCGGCTGCTGGAGCGTGTCTTGCGGGGCCTTGGAGAATAGAAGTCTGCTGAAATGGTAGGATTTTCTTCCCTTTTAAAATCATTATTGTTGGCAGTTAGAAAAAAGCAATTCTATTTTCCACATGATGCAGATCTCAATCTAGCTTCTAAATCCCTCTAACCTGATTAAGGCCTTGAGAATTTCAAGTATTGAAAAATATGAGTTTTTCCATAGAAATATCTTAGATTAATGTCCCCAGTGCAGCAAATAAAATTAGGTGCTTAAGTCTTATCTTGAGAAATTCGAATAGCTCAGCCTGTAGGGATTGTTCAACCCTACCAAAGGCTTTAACATATGTATGTATGTAGATATAGTTTACATATATAAAGCTTACAGACATATATTTAAATGCAGTTTATGTATATGTCAGTTTACAGCCAATCTTGAGAAGGGATTTTCTTTTTACTTTTTTATGATGTGTGGTTGGGCAAACAGAGCCTGATCTAACCCAGGCAGTTTTGAGATGTCTGTTATCTTTGTCATCCTTTGGATCACACCTTCACTAAAGGGAGGTGAAGCTCAGGCATATGGATGGTGATTGCAGAGATGTATCTTCATCTATGATAACATTTACTTTATAACACGTACTGGAAAGGGTGTTATTACAGAAGAATACAGAGATTCCGGACTGATAAATGCACGTGGCGTATATTTTCCATTGGCAGGGAGTGTTGCAATTTCCAGCTAAAGTTACTGTGCTTGCCAAGTCTTTGTGTGCAGTTTGCCATCCTCTGCTTTCTCGGTGCCACAGAGCAAAGGGGTATGTCCACCCCAGCTTCTCACCCGCACTGTGCCAGCCACGGGAGCCACTTGAGTTCTCAGCACTGCGTGTCTTCTCGTGGTGGGGACAGAGTGGAGGGAGATCTTGGCAATGCCACCCAGTGGAAGCAGCCAGGGCCAAATCCAGCTAGCTTTGAGCCCCATGATGGAGCTGGCTTGGCCTTGGGGACCTTGGACCTTGGGGACCTGCCATCCCCACCAAGGAGGGAGTATTGAGCTTCCTCAGGAGGAAGAGATCATGATCATCTCACTCGTCCTGTACTGACTTCTCCACTACCCCTGGGGATACAGCCCTGGGATTTGGCCTTGGAGCATGGTGCATCCAGCATGTCTGCAGACCTGGAGAGAGAACGTGCCAGGGTGCAATGGATGTAGCACCAGCACAAGTAGCGATGGGTGGGTTGCTCCCCATGCTTTCCTTTCCCTGCCTCCCAACACTTTGTTGAGTTGTAAAGGCCACAACACTTAAACTCCCCAAAGGAAATGCTGTATGTAGTATTTGACTCTACAGAAATACAGCGTGGTGGTGATTGTTAAACCTACTTCCTTTCATGCACCAACAGCCCCTGCAAAATAACATGTTAACAGAATATATTTAGGAGCAGATGGTGAAGCAGAAAGCGAGCATTGGAGAGAGGCTGAATGCCGCAACCAGAGCGCGGTGGGCAGGTCTCTGCAATGCTGGAGGCGAGTGGCCAGGGCTGTCCTGCAACCTTTGGGACAGGGCATGTGGATGGGGTACGGGGGTGTCTGCATGCAGGGAGGGGAAGGAGAGTGAGAAGGGGGTGACAGCTCTGGCAGGGAAGTGTCTGCGGGATCTCTTGTGCTGCCTGTCCCTCTGCACCTGCCCTGCCCTCCCTGGCAGAGCACTGGCCAACCCAGGCAGCTGTCCTCAAAACCAGCCCAGGGGAACTCAGTTGCTTTGGGTTAATCAGTGTTGATACAACCTCCAGGTACAGCCTCGTGGTCTGATCTGAAGGGGTGAACCCAACAGCCTCCTCTTACAACGTACAAAGTGGCCAATGCCAGTCAATCACACTTCTGGGTTATTATAAGAGTTGGAGTTACTGGTATGTATTCAGCTGGCCCACAGTGGCATTTGCATTTTGGCAGTACAAATGCAAATTGTAATCCTGCCCATGAGACAAATCTTTGCATGTGCTCTGGTGCATTCAAAAGTACAAGTTTCCTTGAGAAACTCCTGGTTGCAACTGCGAGATGATCAATGATCGCTTTTTGAAAGTCGCAAGATTCTGCCTGATTTTTCTTTTCCCATGGAAAAATACTAGGATACATGATCTCAGTATGTGGTGGTAGCAATGGGGGAGCTATCGACAAAAATAGAGAATATTCCTGAGGATGCTTGCTAGCTGGCAGCTGAAGACTTGTCTGCTGAGCTCCCTTTTGGGTAACCGAAGGAGACTGTCTGTTAGCAATGGGAATTCAAAACTGTACCCAAGAACTGTGCTGAGCACTCTTCCTCCAGTGTGGGAATACCAACTGGCTTCCTGTTTTAGTGAAAGAAGGGCCAAAAAAAGAAGATAACTGTGGGGAGGAAGAGGCAGATACAAGAGGGAGAAGCATACGGTGCTGGAAGTGATGTAGCGGAAACACTGCTCAGAGCGGAGGAGAAAACCAGAACGGTGCCTGTCCCGGGAAGGGAATGGGAAGCCAGTATGAGGTACAGCCCAGGAGGGGGAGAGGGATAGATGCAGCAGAGAGGTAAAACGAGGCACGTCCAATGGGCTCCAGCTGTTGCGATGGGGCAGGAAGGCAAGAGGGATAAAGCAATGCCAAAGGAAGGATAAAAGCAGGTAGCAGAAACTGAGAAAGTCTGTTCTTCAGCAAGAATTACAGGAAGAATAGGCCACTGTGCTTTTGCCATCTAGCTACGCTAGGAAATACAGAAAGAGATCCTCATGGATGTAATTTAACAGTCTTTTGGTTGGCCTGAAACCTCCAGATTATTCACAGGCATCTTGAAATGCTGGGGCTGAGCGTGGGGGGTTGGTTTTGTTAAGACTCTCTCACTTCTTGTACTGTCTTCACATCTGTGATATTTAGGGGTAAAAATAATTCAGTACTAATATAGTTGTGTCTGTCTTTAAGAAATCAAAGTTGTTTTGATGCTCGGGGCTGTGACAGAGAGCGTGTTAGAGAAGTGCAGGCAGAAAGCTGATGCTGTAGGGAGGCAGAGAAATCTGGAGTTAAATAAAGAAACCAGTTTCAGCACACATTTCCAGCCAGCCCCTCTCTGCTGGGCTCACAGTAAATCAGCATACGCTCCTGACAGCCCCTTCCGATATATTAATTAGCGTGGCACCCTAACAAGGAATGTGGAGAATCATGTTTCATCAGCGATAAGCCGAGCCTTTCTGTTTGTTTCGAGGCAGGCTGCCTTGTACTGAGCTTTCAGCCGCTGTCGCAATAAGGGATGGAAGTGGATGGTGGAAAACCAGAGAAGCTCTGATCTCTCAGTGGAGAGACAGGAGGTTGTAAAGGCACGCTCTGCACGCCGGCAAAGGAGAGCGAGCCGAAACACGGAGACATCCCCCAGCAGAACAGTAACAGCAAGCTCTCTAGAGAATTCCTGCAACAGCCTACTGCTTTTAAAATCTGGTCAATAAACATTAGATGAACTGGATGTTTCTTTGTCAATGTGTTTATCTGAATTTCAGCTACATCGGGCACTAGCCGGGAGGCATAAAATGTTTTGTGCTGGTTTATTAAAGAGGAACTTTCATTACCTTATTAAGAATTGGCCATTCTCTCCTAGTACATCAAAATCAAAATCAGTCAGTGCAGTTCAATGATGATTTCTTGTGTCCTGAATAGCAAAGCGCCCAGCGCTGCTGCTGAGATGTTCCAGTGTTACACAAACTCCATCACAAACGCCCCGGTGAGGGTGTTCACATGCCTCCTGCCACATAGACAGCGTCTGTCCAGTGGCACTTTGTGAATGGGATTCAGAGTAAAACAAATGTGCTTGAATGGAAACCCAGATTTTAGGTCTGGAAGTGGAGCGCTGAGCTCCTGTTCAGGATTTGATTTGTGTTTAAAAGCAACTGTAGGGTAGAATGATGCGTTTGGGGGCAGCTTGCCAGCTCTCCTGGGATTAGGGAAGGGAGAATCCTGCAGCATTGCCTCCCAGACTAACCAGCTTAATTCAGATATGGGGGACCGGGAAGGCGAAGCACTGGAAGTGCTGACCCTAAACTTGTCAGTGTTTCATACCAGACCATGAACTGGCAGCTTGGCTGCTTGAAGGGAGACTTGGTTTTGTGACTGTGGCCAAATGACAGCTGCATAAACAAAGCAGAAATGCTGCTGAGCAGTTTGATGTTTTATCTAGGCTTCCTTGAGGCCTTTCTCTTCGGTGACTCAGGCTCTTGTCCCTCACATGCTCAGAAACACGCGCACACAAAGGATGTACAGGCAATCTGCTTGTGGCAAATTTGCTTTCTTTTTTTGTTATTTTTTTTTAGTAATCCCACGAAGCCAAATGGTATCAATTATACTGGAGGGGAAAAATTGCTTGTTTCTATCCAAGTAATACAACCTAATAAAGCGTCGGACTCAGAAGGTGTATTTACCAGCTATTAACCTACCTCCTCACCTAAAACCAAACACCACAACTCGAACAAGAAAACTCTCTTTGTCCTGCAGCCCAGGTTATTAGAATGACTGCTTCTTAAGGATCAAAACTTGCACCAGCTCAGAGAAACCCTCCACTGCACAACCCCTAAGTCCTTCCCTGGGCTCTGCAGAGCAGAGAAGCACAGGGCAGCAGCGCTTAGCAAGGGGTGTTGAACTGGCTGCAAGTTATACAAGCGGCAGGACTGATGAGGAATGACCTGCTTTAGGGGCTACCATCACCTGTTGCTTTTCACAGGGCTTATCAGAGAAGGGTATTTCATCCTCTTAAGTATCGCATGAGTTAAATATGGCATTGGCGGTTATGTTCTCCACTTGTTGCAAGCACCAGTCCAAGGAGTTAGTACAAAAAGAAAGAAACAAGGTTATATTCAAGATCTGATTTAAACTGTAAATCCTCTGGTGATCATGGCTGATGCTCCTCTCTCTGTGCAGCTCTGAGCACTGGGGTCCTCTTCCAGAAACACGACATCCAGAAGCTACTGAAGGGCCGGTGCTAGTTAACCGGTAATAGCGGCAGGAGCCACGGAGTCTGCAAAGTAAAATCAATGGAGCAGGATCTAAAAGCTGTACTAAATAACTCCTCAATAATCATAAATCTTGTTACCAACAGGTCTCAAGCTGCTTTATGGTGGAAATGATGCCCTCGCTTTGCGGAGGTGGAAATTCAAGCATCGAGGAATAAAGTGATTTTGTTCCTAGAGATGCAGGAGGGAAAAAAGGTTCTGGATTTCTGCGTCGGTGTGTTATCTACAGGGCTACCTTGCCTCCCTCCCATGACCAAGTGAATCGTGTGGGAATAGCCTGCCGTCAATTTTCAGCTCTCTGGCGGGTGCTTTAGGGAAGCATTTCTCTCTGGGCCCTGCTGAGCAGCGCTGGGCCGTGGAGACCGGCCAGGATGATGCTGAGCTGCGCCGGAGAAGCAGGTTCAACACAGGGCTCAGGGTCTGCCTCTTCAGCCAGGAGCCTGCCTGATGGGGTTTGTCTCCTCTAAACTGGTCTCTGCACATGCAAGAGCAGCAGAGCAGCCTGTGCACGATTTAAAGATCTGTTTTGCAGCAGGTGATGGGAACAGCGGAGCTTGGGAGCAAATGACACCTGTTATACACATGCAGCAGTCTGACTCTGTCCCTGCTCACTTGTCATGCTGTTTATCTCACTAAAAAGGGCAGCTTTTGTCTTGACTTATTTTAAAAGCACATCAGGCAGGGATTAGAGACTCTACCCCGCTCTGCTCTTCCCCCAGAGCCCTGCACAGGGTCTGGCTGAGCCCGTGCAAGAGGCAGTTTCTTCCCTGGGCTACTGACGGGAAACAGATGCCTGATCTGAAGGTGGGGATGTAAGCAACAGTAGATCTGTCAGGGCTAAGTTTCCCAGAATGACTTGTGGTGCAGGGAGAAATTCAAGTGGAAAATCCTAAGTGCAGGAGTCCAGTTTCAAGCCAGAGCCTTTAACCTTCATCTTACCTTTTTTTTTTTTCTTTTTTTTTTTAATATCAAAATCTGTAAATGGATTAAACCAGTATTTACCTGATATGAGGTGATGAGAACAAATGAACTCCCCCTAAATAACTGTGGTGTGATTAAACAGGAAATCCTTCCCCGAGTGACATGCCTTATGGCTTCAGAGTTTGTGTTGGGGACAAAGAAGAGGAAACCACAGTCTGTGACTATGCTGGTGTTTTAATGAGCATGAGGGTGAGCTTTTGCCGCAAAAAAACGAGGCTTTGGCTCATCGCAAGGGCTGTCCTCTCTGCCTTGGCTTTGCATCAGCAGAGGGCAGCAGAGATTGGAAGAAAATATTGTTATGAAAATGCTGAAGCAGTAGCCAGAGAGGGGGAGAAAAATATTCCTCCTATATATTTGCATGAGCAACCTGCGTGTGCTAGCTGGGGGCAGGGGTGGGTGCGTGCCCCCCTGGTCACTCGCAGCCGAGAAATGCCGGCGAGGGCTCCCCCCTGCACTGCTGATGCCCTTTGAAGGAATGCAAATGTATTTATGTCCTTCTGGCCTACGCTTTGCACCAGGATCTCACTCCTGTCAGCTGGCTGGGAAAGGAAAATATAGCGGTTAAATATTTGCAAGGAAGGCAAAAAGCAGTTCAGAATGATATCTGAGCCCCAGGTCTTGCTCTGGGCTGTGAAGAAAATAATAGAGCATGCAAAATGCTCGATCCCTCTTGCCCAGCTGAGGCAAAAGCCTTGTGGAGGGACCTTTCCCCTGACAGCGACTTTTATTCACGGTGTGTCGGCAAGCTGCCCCTTTCTCTCCTTCTGCCGCAGCCGCCGCCGTGCCCCCAGCCCCCAGGAGCGACCTTTGTTTCCCTTACACCAGCAGACTTGTCTTTCTGCCTCTGACATTACCAGCAGCTTTCTCTCCGCACCCCTCGCTCTCATCATGCCTTCCCCTCCATGATTAAAGCCTGCAGGTTATAAAACCAGCAAAAGGAGAGCATGAGCCTGCTCACGCACCAGGTTCCTGCCAAACTCTTGTCCTGTGCTCTCCTGCCAGCCCAGGGATCCACATCAGCAGCAAACACCCAACCAGGACGGTGCTAGGAAGCTTTACTTTGCCTCCTTAGAGTGATCTTGGACAAATTTGCAATTGGAGGCCAAATTTTCACAGCAGGGTTAAACACGTAGTAACAATGAGTGCCACAGCACATCACCATCATCCCACTTCTCAGGCTGCTGAGGAGAAGTAGACTCTGCGCGCTACTTTCTGGGAGCAGCACCCAGAAAACAGTCTGGTTTTTACCAGAAACCAAAGTGAAGGGGCTGGGTAGAGATTGCCCCCAGCCCGGATCCACTAGCTGCCTGTTACCGCAAACACAGGGGATCTCCTCATCAAGTCTGGTGCGGCATGGTGGCGTTGGGTTAACGGTTGGACTTGATGATCTTGAAGGTCCTTTCCAACCTTAGTGATTCTGTGATTCTGTGAAGTAGTTCAGCTTTACGGATGGGGAAAGCTACTTGCTGAACTGTGGCCCCCAAAACAGAATTATTAGGGATCCAATTATTTTTGTTGTATTGCAATTATTACTATTAATTAAATAAATATAACTTGTTATTATTAGAAGCTCCAGCAGACGGAAGGTACCAACATTTGCTTTTCTTTGCAGTGAACCACACACTGAAGCACAGCTGTCTGCTGAGGACATGCAGGTATATATTTGGCATATATTTGAAGGCTTAAAAAGTCTAAAATATCCGCCAGGCTGCTGACTGCTTTGGCACAGTGTCTTGCCTGTTCAGATGTGACTTTCAATTGTGTCTTTCACTTGTGCTCTATTTTTCTAGCTTAGTTTATCGCTTCCAGGCAAATTTCTGACTGTTGTCAGTACCCCAGGCAGAAAACCCAGTGAAAAAGTACTGATGTCTCAGCTGCTGCAGCATAAGCCTTTTTAAATGATAAGGCATTTTTTTACTACAAAAGGAGGAGCAGGCTGTTTCTTGCCTTGCTGTGCTGTGAGGTACCAGGGTAGCATCCTTCCTCCTCCTCCTCCTCCTCCCACACTCACCAGGAGGCCTTTGCATTGGTCCTAATTAGACCAGAACATACTTTATGTGGGGAGGCAATGGGGAGCCCATCGAAGCATGAAGGAAACTCGGTACTAAAGCATGCTGGCATGGTCCAAGTCCTTACCTACATGATTATTAAGCTTTTTTTTTTTTTTCCCTAGTGCCTCTTTAATGCAAAATTCACAAGCAGTCCCTACCTACGCACCTCCATACAAGAAGTGGGCTCAGCACCATCTTTACCACAGTTTCTTGCTGCAGCCGAGTTTCAGACTGAAAATGCTGGTGGCTGAAGATATACCAAGGACAGGCAAGGCTCTTGCTTTGTATCTCTTCCAGCACATGTAGGTGGTGCAACTGTACACCAAGGCTCCCCAGCTAGCACCAGAACCAAAACCAACAGAGCTCATCCGTGTGGCATTACACACAAACCCTCTCTTCTGCCGAGGGCTCAGTCATTGCTTGGAGGGATCCAGCCTCTCCCAAGCACCTGCGACTGCTGCAAACACTCCCTGTAGACAGTCAGTAGTTAACATTCAGCTTTGCAACTGAGGCGTTCGGTGGTGATGGGTCAGACTTGTTACGAGCAATTTTTTGTTTTCCTTGAGTGGATAAGCATGCAAATACAATCAAGTAAGCAGAACTATCCAAAGCCCACGAATTTTTCGTTATTTATTTTAGCGAAAGCTATTAATGGCAATTCTGAAAAGCCTGTTAGAACAGAGACATTAAGGATGTAGTCTCTTTTTTTTAAATTTATTCATTAACTTAAAACTCTGCCTGGAGCTTGAAGGAAAATGGTCAGTTTTGAAGTTTTGGTTACAAGCTTCATCAAAATTTTATTTGAGGAAAATATTTCAACATTTTTTGAGTGTTCCCCCAGCAGATCTTGCTGTGAATGCTCAAGACATTTTAAAATTGGTTTCTGTAAGCAAAGCAACATGCATTTCTGATATTCATTTTCACTGAATATTTTTTATATTCAGGAAAAGTTCCTTCCCACAGTTGTTCACTGAAAGCACACTGGACGAGGTTAGGAGCCTGGCCTCAGCAAATTCATTTTTCAAAAGATACAAATCAGTGTTTCAAATGTGGATGGTGCCTTTCAGTACACAGAAAGAGGTTTGACTGTCAGAAGGTAGATATTCCTTGTTCTGAGAAATTTAAATCTGTTCATCCAGGTAGGCTTTAAGTGTCACACGGTGACTACAAGAGCCATTGAACTATCGGGTTGGTAAGGGAAAACCCCAGCTGTTGGCAATAACAAACAGTTCAAGTCAGCTGGGAGCGGGCGGGCTGTGCGCCTTTATAAATGCCATCCCTTCCACTGGGACAGGAGAAATTGGTGGGGAGTTAAAGGGACAAGTGGCTCTAGCAAGCTGAGAGGGAAGTGCTGCCACGAGGAATAAGGTATTGTGAAGGGGGGGCTAAAAGTTGTGAGGGAATGAAAGTCATGATGAAATGGTTCTTTAGCTATTTCTTTTAAGTAATGGTTATATTTGGTTTCTTCTTTTTCTCTTTTGTAGATGCCAGGTCACTCTGGCCCATCATATAATGATTGCTGACAGACATTCAAAATTAGTGGGCAATTTGAAGCTACTTTTGGTTCATGTGAGTGTTTCTGCTTGTCTCTCTGTAATGGTTGTACAGCTCAACAGCAATTCCCTGTGATGTGCTAGGCTTTTGTTTTCTTTAATCACCAGGTAGGAGCTGGATTGCACAAAATTATCAGCTTCCCATTTTTATAGTCTACTCTTTTTTTTTTTTTTTTTTTTCCTGTAGTGCTCTCATCTTTTCATTTTGGGGTACCTGGACTCCATTTCTCCCGTAAGCAGCATAGGCTGTATTAATTGGACAAATGTAGCAGCTCTGTAGCATCGGATTTCCCTGCAAGCCCAGCGCTCCAGGAGAAGAGCTGTTGGGTTGTACAAGTGCTGCTGGTAGTAGGAGAGGGTTTGCTCACCCCACTCATTCAGTAAGATCACACTCAGCAATACTCTGTTGTTTTATTTTCCTATTTTTTTTTTTTTTTTCTTTTCCTCCCAGGGGGTCTCCAGGGCTTATAATGACAACATACCATGACTTAGCCTTGTTCCAGTCAAGTTCACTGGCCGGGGGGAAGTGGAGCCCTTACTTGGGGATGAGGAAATCCTTCTCCCTCCAGCCCTTAAGAGCCAATTCAATTCTTCTTGCTGGAACTCTTCCCTGATTTCTTATTACAAATGAGATGTTCCTTGGAGCTATGGCAAGGGATTTGTAGCAGCAGTAAAGCTAAATGAAATTTCCTGGGGTTCAACCTCAAACAATTGATGAGATGGGCTATTCAGGAGACATTCAAAGGTCCTAAGCTGTAACCATATTTATTACCTCCACTGCACTGACAGCAGCTCAAGAATTCCATGTGGTATCGCCTGTTTTGCATTAGTAGCTTAAAAACATAGATTGCTGTGACTAGAGCAGTATTTGTGTTGCAATTTGCCTTCCAGAAAAACCCCAATTGTGAATGGTAAATGGGGAGAAAAAGCATGTTCTTAGATTTCAGTTCATAAATATGTATTTCATGAAGCATAGGGTAAATTAGGAAAAAATACATGTACTGGATGTAAGAAGCCTGTAAGATAATCTGAGGATGGAGGCGAGAGGTTTTTTTGTCAAATGTATCTTATTTTGTGGCCTTTGCTGAAGCTGTTATTAATCTTGTCATATCAAAGTGATGACTTGTACTGTTTGCTTAGCATAAGATAACTCTGATCATGTCTTCCTCCTAGATTAACAGTGATAGTAGAGGCAAACTGGTGAAACTATAGAGTGCCTTGGAGAAGTCTCAGGGACAGAAGAACTGCACAAAGGGACACATTGTGCATGTTTGCATTTTTGGGTAGAAACGTGGGGGTTGCTGGAGCTGGGTGCATGGATGAAATGGGGAATTAGGCGTGTGTGAATCCAGCTGTCCCCATATGTGAGAAGAAAGGAGCTCAATAGTGAGGTGTGTTTAAAAAAAAAAAAAAAATCAGTTCAATATAGGCCTGAAGCAGCTGATCATTCACTGAGGTCTCTTCCATCAAATACCTCTTTATGCACAGTTATTATCCTGTCCTGTAGTATTTGATTAATTTTGAGTCTGCTATTCAGCACTGAGGCTTCCTGCGTAATGAGGAGCCTTTGAAAGACACACTGGAGTTAAAGAACTGAGTTTTGAGCACATAAATGTGTACCAATGGTATCTACAACAGCAATACCCAGCCCCAGCCCTAATTTCATGTGTTTTGCAAGTAAACTTAAAATAGCACATGTTGGAAATCAGGGGATGAGAACTACAATTGCCTGTGTTCTGCAACACAGTGGTATGTAAAGTGCTTTTAGGTGTCCACGCAGCTAGCCCGAGGCACCTGCATTAGTTTGAAAAAAAAAAAAAATGCTTGAAGATCTCACAAGTGTCTTGAACTTTAAAGGCAAACAGCAAAGGGTGACTAAGGCTAGGTTACAGCCTGACTGTGAACCAAAGCCAGTATACAACTCATCCAGTCTTAGGTCATGTAGATGTGCAGAGTTCATCTTTCCTTTTCTTTTCTCTTCAGTGTTGCCACCTTCTGTCTGCTTCATTTTTCTGCATTGGTTTCCCCCTTGATTCATTTTTCCCTTGTGCTACCTGTCTCAAGAGATTGAGTCACATTCGTAATCTGTTTGAACTCCCACCTGCAAATTTCCTTTTTCTAGGTAGGTTTTCTGACATGCAGCTGATTCAGCTTTTCCAGAAGGTGCTCTCACTTGGGAGAATGGTGCTTTGCTCACTATTACCAAGGTGTGTCTCTCCGAATGTCTCTTGGCACCCTTTAACACTATCCACTATCACTCAGCTTTTCCATGACCTGTGCATCAGTACAGACTCCTTCCCTCGCCCACAGCTTGCTCCCAGCTCTTTACTCAATACCCTTCCTCCTGCTGATGTTGGTTTTAAGCTTTGGAGCTTTATCCCTTGACTCCCCTTGTGACATCTGCTTTCATGTCTCAAAATTTCCTACACGGCTATCGCTGCTTCATGCAACAGACTCTCCTACACCACTTCTGGTGTAGAAGTTGGGGGTTATCTATATACAAACCCTTCACCACACTTGAGGAGGACAATCTGGAAAGGTGCCTCCTGAAGCTAGCCAAACCCCTGAGTTTGTTCTTCTGGTATCTGCCTCCATGCCACTGGGGCCTGAATGAGATGACTATTCACACAAAATTTCTTTCTGAGCACTGGATTTTTTGATTGGGGTGTTAGGTATCAAAAAATCATTAAAGTCAGTGTTAGGTGCTTATTATACTCATTCTCTGAAAATGCCACAAGGTAGTTATTTTTTTCAACATGTAAATAAACACACAAATACCAGTCTTTCTCATTAGAATGAATATAGGAACTGTAGGGACAGCTCAGACATGCAATAGCGACACCATCTATCATCTGATACCTTCAACAGACAGCACTGAGGCCACTCAGCTGATTAGATCTTAATGCTGAGACAGACTTCGAAAGCCTGAAACAATACCATAACCCCATAGTAGCAGCAAAAAGCACTAACCAAACCATTGGTTAGAGAAAACAATTGAGGATTGGGACAGAAATCCCTGGGACAGGTAGTCATGTATAATGTCCTTCATGTACATTTGGTAAGCGTTTCCTTTCTTGCACAAAATGACCTGTCTTTGCAACTGCACGCGATTGAGTGGCTAACCTTGCGTGTTTTGTGATGACTCTTTGTCTCGCCTCTTCTGTTGTTTTGTACTGTGCTCCTGCAGAAAGCTGGCCCCAGGCTGAGGGCTGGGTGAGAGATGAGGTGGTAGCCTGTGAGACAAGTCTGCCAACTCTTTGGGCAGCCTGCTATGGACAAGACCAGGGAGCTACGCAGAAGCCAGCAGGCCAATGGAGCACAAATATTCCTTCCTACTCGGCCATCCTGCTGTGCACAGCTGACGTGCAGCCCTTCAGCCTTTCTTTTTGTGGGACAACATGTAAAGACTCGGAGTCTGCAGCCCATTCTGTCTGGGATGAAAAAGCACAAGGATGATGCTCATAAGAGTTTCCTATGGGAACAAAAAATAGTCCCCTCTCAGCACTCTTCTCTGAACAACCTTTCCAGAGGCTACTTGCCAACAAGCCTAGTTCTACACGATCTGAACTGATGGAGGAGACAGCCCCTTCTGTTGGCCAGGTTAGTTTGTTCCCTTTGCGTTCAAGTTCTTGTCAATTTGCTTAGTTACCCTAGTGAACACAGCCAGCAGAAAGCGGTCTGTACCTTAACGCAGCAGTAGTTAGCCAAGGGAGGCGTACTTCCAGAGAGGAGAGCCGAGCAACTGGCTCTAACAGTGGAGAACTCTCCCAGCTCATCTCCATGACATAACTCCATAACTCTGACATAACTTTTACCTTACAGGATGAGTTAGGAGTTTCTGACCGTGCCACTTGATTTCACTTTGATGGCTACCGTTTAGCAAACTGACCCCATGCCTCCCCTTTTAGAGATGCAGTTTTATTTACAATTGTTTGTGAGCATTCTGCTCCTTGCCTGCACTGCCTTCTAGGACTAGTTTTAACACTGTCATTTTTGTTACTTACAACCATCTGCAGCCAGCAGAAGTTTTATGTTGACAGGTGAAGATGACAGGCTGATATTAAGAATTCCAAGACACCTGAAGTTTGAAATGCTAGCTCACTTCCCTGCAAAGTCTTTTTTTTTTATACTGAGCTATTAAAATGCTAGACATTTTCTCAATGTAAGCAATTTGTCATAAACTACTTCTGCACACCATGTTCATATAAATAATATGTTCAGTGGTGGTATTTGAAAATATTATCTCACTAGAGAGATATCTACTTGCTTTGTGTTTGTTTTGGTTATGTACTATCACCTTTACATTTGGATCTGCAGCTAGAGTTAAAAAGGGATCTCTACACATGCTGTCATGCAGGCAGTGGTGGTGTCTTTAAGAATGTGACTGCATAGGCTTTCCCCAACAATCTTACACTCTGCTCTTTTCATACTTAGGCAAATCCAGGCATGAAAATGCTGTGTCACACATCAACAAGGGCAAAACTTGGTTCTTATTACAAGAAATAATGAGCCAAAAGGAAAGAATCCAGTCTGAAACCCAGATTCCAGAGTTCAAGATTTGCAGTTAAAAAAAGGAAGAGTATGTTTGAGACCAAATTTTCAAAAGTAGCTGTATTCTTGCGCCAGACAGCTCTTGAAGTCTTATAACGTTAAAATAAATTTGAAGGATGGGTACTATCAAACCAGAAGCCTATTTAATTTACAGTATTTGTCTAGGCCAGTGTCATCTTCTCCCCTAAGGGACATGTACACCACCACACTGGACAATCTGGGAGTGAACTGCATTGCTAGAAAACCTTCTCTATTGCGTGCCAACAGTAATAAGCTGAGGTCCTGAAACACAAGGGATTTTTATCCCTTATGCATTAGCTAACTAGACTCTACTCACAATATATGTAAATATTTTTTTAAGTTTCCAAGGATAATGTGGCTAGAGAGTTCCACGGGATATTTGCATATTGTAGAGGATTTAATAGCTGTGTGCTGCTTCCTCTTCTTTTCTGTAGTCTGAACATTCTTGTATCCTGTGAAAGAATAGATAGGTTTCAGTGCACTTCTCCACACTTTTTGCTGCTTTAGATATATTTTTATGGCATCCCCTCCCACTTCTTTCTTCTCTAAGCTAAACGTTCCCAGTATTTCCAGCCTCTGCTTACCCAAAACTTAACTCCTGTTACTGCCTTTTTGAAGGTCCAAATTGGGCTCACTTCTCTGCTGCCAACCATTTTGCAGAGATAATGAACAGAACTCAAGAGGCGCTGAGTCTCTCAGCAGAACACAGGCTGGTTTGGCCTGGTCCTGTCACACAAATCTTGACACTATACGCTTCCTATAATGAACTTTCAGTACCTTTTCTTCATACTAAATTACCACAGCCCGGTCACGTCACTTCAGAGACACCAATTCCTTCCTACCCAAAGAACTTATTTTAATGGCAGGGACAAAACCTGTTGACTTTGCTGTTTGGATTAGCTGTGGATGTAGCTGTTAATACAAGAACTCGTGTTCACAAAATCTCTGAATGCTTTTCAAGTTTGCTGAAAATATCTAAAGGTCTTGATAATGGCTTTGCAATGCTGCAGCTGGAGAATACATCCTCAGTGAGCGAGAAGAGAGGTTTGTGCACTTTTACAAGTGCATGAGAGAAGATGAAAGCAGTAAGCTAGACAGTAGTAGTCCTGGCTGTAAATTCCGTACTTTCTGTTGCCTCTGCAGACAACCAAGAACACTGGTGTCTTAAATTATTTCTGAATGCTACCTTCATATTGCTGTATTTTAGTAGAAAGGGTAACATACCTTCCAGGAGGAAGTTTTCATGGTGGGGTGAAAAATAACCTCATAAAGCCATACCTTTACAAAGAAAAAGGACACGTGTGTCACAACAGCAGCCATTCCATGAAGTATGCTGAGCCAGCTCCAAGGCTTAGAAACACATGAGGTTAAACATTTTTCCAGACTAAGCCCTTAACAAAAGATTGTGTGTAAGCAACATAATCTACAGAGGAAAAACTTGCTACAGTTTTTTTTAATCATAACTGAGATACATTTACTGAGCACTGCATGATTCCTTCATTAGAGGAGTAGTCTTTTAGATCTTTGTCCCCTCAAAATACACGTTGAAGTAGCTTCTTCAAGCTGGTGTGCTTATTTCATAACTTTTCTATTAAAGGGCGTCATGAAGTTTTGAGTGGCCATCAAGAGTAAAGCGTTCATGGAGCAATTCTTGCTTTTTTACTAGTTCCTCTGTTGTGGCTTCGGGGGCCCAAATCTACAAAATAAAGGTATTTATAGTTAATTTGGACATGACTTTTGCAACTGAAGCACTAAGAAGATGCTGTTAGCCAAACAGAGCCATGTTCTACCACCCCTTTGCATCCTGAGACATAGAAGAAAACTAGTGTGGTCTACCACAACAATTTGTGTATGTATAAGCAGAGCATTCTCTTGTTGTCACTTTGAATCTATAACATGCCATGGGCTCAGATAGGGATAATGTGGGGAAGAAGATCCAAAGCTAATTGTTTAGAATGACTGACTCGGGTCCAAAATCCTCAGCGTGGAAAATAGTTAATTAGCTGCAGAGTCACTGGCAACATAGCTTTATTCTCCAGTGACCATTGCAGAAACTAGCACAAATTTGGCTTAGGGAAATTGTAAACAAACTCCAAATGAAACATCTCAGTCAGCAATGGTATTTTTTTCCTTTTTAAGGAGGGAAAAAAATTAAAATTACTTCCCTCCGATCTTCTTTTTCTGTTTCTCAGTTATTTGTGAATGAGTATTATTAAGTCGTCCCTGATACAAAAAAATTATTTCTAGTATTCTAACTCTAGGAAGTAAATATTTAGTGCACTGTAATCCATTTAGTTCAGTAAGTCCCATTGACTTAAGTAATCATGTGATAACTAATTGAGAAGTCCAGTCCCATGTACAAGGACACCTATCCTTTAAGTGTAAGAATGAAAAAAGCTGTATGGTCAATGTAGTTGCATTTGTACTTTAGTGGAGATCTACTTTAATCCTATTTTAAATTTCCATGATAATGTGTTTTATATAAGTATATATATAAAATACATACACACATATATATGAACCCTTTAGTTTACTGTTGTTTTGTGGCAATCTCTCTAGCCTGTGCCACATTATCTATAAGCTAGTTGAATTGTGAAGTCATTTCATCAGATTGTTTTGGTTTTTGATCTACATTAAAGTCTAATTTTAAATTAACATGAAACTGTGCTCATGTTTTGCTACTGTACGTACTTTTCTGGGTTTGAATGCGATGTCATCTCTTTTAGTAGCACCACTGGTTATCAAAGAGTGCAGATAAATAACACTGTCCTTAAGGGAATGCGTAGTCTTTTCAAGAATGGATTTTTCTACAACTGGCAGAGATACCTGTGAAGGCTGAAAGAGAAGGTCTCATTTACACACACACATCATGCATCTTTCTTTGCTATATATTTACTGCATGTGTATTTTTCTTAATCTGTTCAGAATCTGTTTTTCTTAAAGCTGATAACTTTTTTTTATAAACAGAATTTGTGAGGGAAACACTTTAAAAGGTACATGATGACTCTCCTCCTTGGACACTAAAACATTAACTGTTCTTTAAGACTCACAAGACAACCAGCTGGTGATCCCATCCTCTGTGAGGTGATGAAAAAATAAGCACCTAAGTTTGCCATCCTCCTGCCTATGAATCTTCTACTATCCCTGACAAATTCAAAACCTTTTTGAAAGGGTGAAACCAACATTTGCCTACTGGGACACATTTACTACACCATTCAGGGTAGGAGTTGTAAAGGATACTTTTAGTCATGCAGATACAATTGCATTTTCTCTCTAAATAGCATCCCCGGTCTGACTAACAAGTACCACTGGTTAATCAGGAAGCTGTCATCCACAGTAAGACAACCAGGCCATGCTGGTGGAGACTGATGTCAGCTTGGGAACTAAGGCAGTGGTAAGGTACTCGGTGCTCCTGAGGGGTGTGGGAAAGGCATTCGGAGGTACAACAGCCAAACATCAGTGTGGTATTTGAGAAACAGGACTCAGGTCAACAGTAGAAGAGGAAGGATATGAGACAAGATGGAAAATGAGAAGTCAGCAAGCCTGATATCACCTCAATGAGGTCGATTATCAGAAGACCGTCCTACTAATTTGAAGGGCCTTGGTCTTACCCTGTGAAGAAACAGGTGCTGTCTCTAAGAAATTACAGTCACTGTTTTTTCAGTATTTACCACAACAGAGCTGGATGATCACAAACTTCAGGAGAAGAGGGAAAAGAAAATATATTTCTGTGTCCTGTCAGTGATATAGGACATGATTTTTAAGTGGGACTGGGGAAGACATGAAGTTCATATAATTAGCAAGTCAAAACTTCAACCAATGAACCTGTACTAGTACTGGCAAGAGTAAGTACTGGCTTCTGAAAATGCTCACTTTAACAAAACCACCAGATTTATAGCTTTAGGGAGACATGGATGGCAAAGAAATGAAAGAAAGCAGCACTCCACTAACTATTAGCCAACCAATCCTTTGTTACCATCTCTCATACCTCTTTTTTCACAGCTTGTACCTCTACAGGCATCAGTGTAGAAGGTGACTTTGGCTTCACAACTTTTTCTTTCTCTGCTTTTTTATCTGGTACTTTTGGCAAATTTTCCAGTTTATTTTGAAGCAGATCAATTATTCTAGAATCCGCAAATACTTTAGCAATATCAAGAGCATTCTTTCCTGTGTTCAAAAAAATAAATACCTGTGTAAGCCATGAAAATGAACCTTGGTACTTGTTATTGCAACTGGATAATGACACTACAGTCAACTGAACTTAATTAGGCCTCTTTTATTAACCATTCAGAGTGCCAGCAGCGTGCCCAACATTGGTGTGAGGACTGGCAGTCATCAGCACTGCTTGCAGAAATAAGGCTTTGCAGAAACAGGCCTTGAAACCAAATATTGCAGGAATTCTTGGAGTGGTTGCTTTGCTCTTAACATGCTGACATCTGCAGCTTAATATACTGGTCCTGCAGGTTGTAATTTTGATCTTTGAGAGCATTTAGTTCTAGGCAATGACTAGCATAGTTCAAGGTTAGGAATGTAGACCAAGTTATTGTAGGTATCTACCTCTTTCAGTGCTTGCTCTGTGGCTGGCAAGGAGTCAAGGGCAATCCCCATGGTTTAACTAGTGCTGAACACCTTCAGTGCCTAAGAAAGGGAAAAACTCTCCTGGATCTTATGAGATGAGACACTGGTGGCTGTAAAGTAGTTGCGAGACTAAACTGCCCTGTGAATTGGAACTTCACATGGTAACAGAAATGGAGAATACACATCCCTTCTATAAGCAGGGTTTCTGCTGTAAGGCATTTGGGGAGGGAAAGTCTCATTATATAGCAATATAGCTTCCTATCTTAGAGCAAGGCTTTGAAATGTGATAAGTGTTAACTGTTTAAATTACTCTGAAAATAGCGGACATAATACTGAATGAGGGATCTGCTGTGAGGAGGTAATGCTTCAGTATCAGGTCAGATTTTTCTGTTAAGTATTTTTTTCTCAGGGAGTGACATTTACTTGCTAAGCAGGAAGAAATTCTTTTTAACCAGTGCTGCCTATGCATAAAAATAAGTGATTTAAATGGGTGGCAGAGTACATGCTGGCCACAACTAAAATCTAATTTTCCATCAAATAATATTAATAACTAGCTAGAATGTTTTTCATTAAAGCCACTTATAACTCTGTATGTATGCTGTGAGGAGCAACAGTCTCCTTAATAATGTAATTAATCGCGTTACATTATTTTCTGGATGCATAAAACCCAGGAAAGCCGACTACTTAGAATAGTGACTCCATAACCTAGAAAACTAATTAAACCTAACTCTTACCTTCACCCCAAACCTGCTAGCAATCATAAATTCAGAACACTTCTCAAAGTGTTCCAAGAACTTAGTGGTTTTTTTTTTTAATAAAACATGTATACACATAAGGAAGCAGGTCTTTTGGGGAGAGACTTGACATTTACCGTTGCTGTTTGTCATTTGGATGTCAGCACCTGCATCAATTAAAAAATAGACTATATCCAATCTGCAGATCTCAATGGCTCTCATTAGCGGGGTTGCATTGCCTATTGCAGGTGCATCCACTGCTGCTCCAGCCTTCACCATCAGTTCGGCGATATCTAGGTGTCCATTATAGCAAGCGTGATGGAGGGGAGTCCACATGAAATTGTCTGTTGCATTTACATCAGCCCTACAACAGAGTAAGAGGAGTCATGGCAGATGACGCTAGCTACTAGATGCAGTAACGTCCACAGCTCCAAGTACAATCGGTGTTAACTGCCCACTGCAATGCCATATTCAATGTAAATAAATATTTTCATATTGCTACTGCCACTCTGAAACTGTTGCAGTATCTGGTATACAGCTTGTCATGGAATGTTAATTGTAGGAGTGTGCCTGGGTGGTGATCATATCCCCCTCTAAGCCAACGCAGTGTCCTCTACATGGAGGTTTTCTCAGGTACAGAGAAAAATGAACATTCAAACAGCTTAGTCCTGTAAAATGCTGCTAGTGTTTGAGCCCCAGCTTTGCTGAGAATGGCAAAAAGCAGGTTAAGGAACTGAAAAAAGAATGCTTCTTGGACAAGAACAGGTGCTCTAAAACACATGGCAAAATTGCCTACTGTCCAATTTACAAATGAATTGGAGAAGGTCTATCTCAGACATTCTAAGGATTTAAAACTTTGTCAGCCACTGTGCTGCTGGCCTGTATCTGTTTCTGCTCTGGCATGTTCTGGGTGTTGCAAGGGCTAGATTGGAGGAGATATTTGTAATACGCTGCCTTTGGATGAAGCCGAGGAGAAAAGCATCACCAGCCCTTTAGCAACTGGCTGCCTTGGGAGCCTTTGGGCTGGGGTCACACAAAAGCAAGGCTTGGGGAGCAAAAGCCATGAGAGCCCCTTAATGGTGTTAAAAGGGAAGAAATACGCTTCCCCCGTATCTTTGAAGAAAGCACAGTCTGTGACCATGCCCAGATCTCCGATCTTCCACATGTGCTGTGCATGGGTTCAGAAGGCATCAAAACCTCATGAGGGGATTCCCCAGTACTCAAGCAGAGTGAATTTCTTTGCATTGTATTTAGGACAGCCTAGAGGTCCTGAACTGAATTAGGGTCACTGTCCCGTTTCCTCTAGGGACGAAGAGTTGATGTCTTCCCAAAAGACACGGAAGGAGGGAGAAGGAAGTGGCTTCCAGGGATAGCTTGTTGTTTTGGTCAGATGGCTAATACTTAACTCTTGATCAAAAGAACAGATTCATCTGTTCATCTCTTCTTGTTTAAATTTTTAATCTTTTTCAGAGCTCTACCTTTGGTGAGATCTTATAGTGGTAAATTCCCCAGGCCTACCAGTTTTACCTTTGTTATCTTTCAGTTGCTTAGCTGTTATAGTTTATTCATATGCAGCTGTCATTTCCTTTATATTACTCATTAAAATAATCTGTTCCTCTGTTACTCTATGTTCTCAACCCAGCCTCCATGCCTGTACTGAAACTCTGTCTGCCCCTGAATCCTTTCCGCGAACTTCATTCTATAAGGAACAAACTGATCGAAGGGAACAGGGACAACAAAGTACTGACTTAAAAATTCTTCAGCATTTTCTCCTGATCATTTAGCCCAAATTTAATTTTCTTGTGAGACTTTATGGAACAAGATAGAAAGTAGATACCACCAATTTATGTTTAAACCTCTGCATTTTCTATAGCTCTGGATAAATGTTTTGTCTTGTGCTCAGTATGGGTTTGTGATACTTTTTACAATATATCCTTTTCAGTACAGTATTTGAACTTCCATACCAAACTGAAAGTATCTGAAGTCCATGCAGTTGAAAGATACTAAGCTAAACACAGTACTGATAACTTTCCTCTCCATTTTCTAATTTCTGACAAGTTAAAAATCTCCGAATTGGTATTATTTTTTTTTTCAACTAAGTTATTAACATTTCTAGGTCTAACTCAAATATGATGAGATGTGACTCCAGTGCTGTCCAGTGAGGCTTGATGAAAACAGTGGAGATTAATTTTCTAGATTAATTTGCTAACTCTTGCATCCTTATCTCTGGAAGACCTGAACATACATGCTTACGCAACTTTCCATATGCTCCAGGAACGTCAGTGTTGTTACCAGAGTGTGCAAAGACCTATGTGCTGTTAAGTCTTTGCAGGAACTGGAGCAATGACTACAGCCACTTACCCTGAGAAATGAATGTTAAAAAGAACTCTAGCTATAGGTAGAGAACAAAGCTAATGTAGATATCTTTGAAAAAAGGTTCATTTAAGCATTTATGTGAATGACTGTAGGACTATAGCAGTCTGATGATAAAAAATTAGACATTATGCTATTACACGAGTATGACTGAATCCTTCTCAAATTGCTTTCATTTTTAAGCTGTCATTCATATTTTTCACAAGTGTGTCTATAGGCTACGAAATTGCTGAAGTGCTTCTAAAATGAGGAACAGATTAAATAGCAGCAGCACACGCTTCTGGTGTAAATCTTGCTGCCTCTGCCTGCTGTGGCCACAGAGGAAAGTGATTATTATAATGTTTCTCACCTTAAAACATTTGCATGCAAAGGCCCTGGTATGTGGAACAGGGAAGCCCAGGACTGCCTTGATGATTTCCAGCAAGTCACTTGAGCCAGATTTCCCCAGAATCATTTATCTGGTTTTGAGAGTTCAGTTTTGAGGATGAACTATTTGTGACGTGGGTAGGAACTAACTGCAGTTCCAATAGGCTGGATTTGTCAGCACTGCATCTGACCAAATGTTAACAGCTCAGACATCAAACGTTTCAGACCTGGGGAACTTACCTCTTGGGTGTTTCTATTTCCCTGTTAATAAAACATGGAAAAATAATAAACTACCCCTCTGTAACTCAGGATCTTATGGAACTAACTTTAATATTGAATGTTATGTAAATAAAAAACAAGCTATAGCCTGTTGCATCCAAGTGTTTACTGGGAATTTATGCTTTTGAAAGCCTTTCCAAACAGGAATTAAAAAAAAAAAAAAATCTCTGAAATGATCTTACCCCTTTTCCAGAAGATACTGTACAACGTCTATGTTCCCGCTTGCACATGCAGCCATCAAAGGGGTTTTGTAATATTTATCTTTTATGTCTACTTGCACACCCTCCTCAAATGCTTTCTGTAGAGAGAGAATGTCTCCCGCTCTGACAAGGTAGTTAATATTCATGTACGTTTTCCTTGGCTCATCTATATACCAGGCACGGTCATTGTGCACGGGATGGGCAGATGGCGGGTCTCGGTTAAAATGGTAGCTATCGGCCCTGTTCTGAATAACCTCAATCATGTACACAGGGAAGCCATCTTCCCTATGCGGACACGCGCTCTTCGGAATAACACAAATCGGCACGGGGATGGCAATGCCTCTCTTGCCTCTTCGTTTCTTCCCTTTCTTTCCCTTCATCCCTTTGGATTCAAAGGACGTTATAAGACAGCTTTTCTGCAAATATTTAGAGCCTTTAAAAAATTCTTCTATGCTGATTTCCTCAGACTGAGCTCCTTCATGCATTTCAGCAATCGTTTGTATTTGTTCAGCATCCACGAAGGCACACTGCTTCTGAATGATTGATATAAAGTCATCTTTAGCTACTGTCCCGTCTCCTTGGTCGACAGCCTCAAACATCTTGCGGAGGGCAGCTTGGTGCTCTAAGGACCAGTCATATAGCCTCAGTGCCCAGCGGGACTTGTCCTCCTTAGCCCCAGGCTTGGACTCTTTTCTAAAGGTATCTTCTATTTTACGCAATTCTGCTGCTGCTGCTTTAAATCCACTTTCCTTGGCAATGGCTCTTGGGGTCTTTGTTAATAAGTTTGTCCACGTAGGATCACAGCCTAAAAATATGGAGGCAATTTTGCTGATAACGCAGTGGAACTAGTAATTACTGATTATGTAATACAAGAGATTTGTAATATACATGCAACTAATTGCCACAGATCTACAACTTTATACTGTCCTAACTATAAATAGCAATAGGAGATGGAACCCCGTCATCTATCTCAGACTGGAAGGTTAGCTATGCGTCCATACTTGTTTTCCAAAGGAAGATTCATTGGGCAACCCATGCTCTACTTATTCGTCTGCTCATGAATATGTATTGAAAGGCAGAAGTTCAGTGAAAATTTTACATTTTTAATTAGTGGTGAGCAATGTTAAAAAAACAGAGAGTAAAGTGTCCCTCAGTGTTCTACAGGCCAGCCTTGCACTTTGGCGATGGACCACTAGTTAAACGCTTGAATTGCAAGAAGAGAATGTAGGATTTTGCATGGTGCTCTTGAAACAAAGATTGAAGTGATGTAATTATCTGATTAAGTTAGAAAATTATCATAGCTGCTTTGGAGTATGTTTTGATGCCCATGGGTGCCAAGTTTTCTCCATTACACAGAGGTAATTTTTTTAAATTATCAGCAAAACAAAAATTAATCTTCTATTGCAAGATTCAGTATGATACTTCTAAAAACAACTAAACCAGACCCACTTAATACAGTCCAGTTCTAAGTTATACAAACCCCTGATGTTTCTGCTGCTTTCTTTAAGGAATATTTTCTCTGCCACATTAGTAGAAATAAGTGATAATAGCCTATGTTAGGCACTTAATGAGAATTAGATATGCCACATGATACCTCAGAGAGTCAAATCTTTCATAAATGTCCAAGTGAAATCTTTCCTTTCGCACAGAAAAAGAATATACGTTATAATGGCAAAGTAACTTATATTTACTGTACCTCTTTGTCCTATAAACTTGCAGCAATTTGCAAATCCTCCCTCTGCAGCGTAATGAAGTGGCGTATTACCATTCATAGCAATCAGGCCCAAGTCTCCATTATAAGCCGAAATAACCCTCAAAATCTAGAAAGACAAAGACAGTACCACCAAAAAATCTTGTGTTTCTTAAGATGGGGAAGTGTGAGATTGATTTACAAATATATGCAATATCATATATTCCCAGTTTATATAGTGAACTTCTCTCCCTTGCCCTGCTGATCAATATGCACATATTTAATTTTTCTATAGTACTGTGCTTACTTAACTGAGGAAGCAGTAACCTTGTTTGGTTGTAGACATCAGGGACCATGTTCTCCCAGCCTACTGCAGGCCACTGTCTTAAAGTAATGCTGACATTGCATGCACAATCAAAACCACACAATTTTATATACTTTGAAGATAATATGAGGGATAAGGAAGAAAGTGTCTACCTGCAGCTGTTTGCATCTGCCCTTCTTATAACAGTAATGTTTCATCCAAGTTACAGAGCTGTGACATGCTACATGTTGAGAGAAACAAGCTCTCCAATGGAGCTGTTCACACCAGACAGCCACACTAGCACACACACTCAGAAGTACTTTGGCAAAAAAGGCTCTGCAATTATGAGAGAGATCCTATCACTGCTGGATTCCCTTTGATACTTAAAAAGAAGCTGCTTTTGATTGCTCATTATTATGCTTTGATCAGCTGAGATACTGGACTAAAAAAAAAAAAACAACCAAAACCACCCAACAGCCCTCCCCCCCAACCAACCAAAAAACCCCAAAACCCTAGGTTTGGCTTTGCAGCAGTGCTTTAACACCACAAATCATGATACCTCAAAAAAGCCTCCTTTGGCTGCGAAATGGGCAGCACTGTGTCTTTCAAGGTCAAATAAGTTAACATCGACTCCTCTTTCGAGTAGACTGCGTACCAGCTCGAGAACGCCTTCTCTTGCAGCTTCCATTAAGGCTGTGCGACCTGTAGCCTGTAAGGTAGCAAGAAAACAATTCAGAATTTGTTTTGTATGCTAAATCAGGTTGGAACGTTGTGATCTGATGATTGCAAGGTGGCATAAAACTGAAGGTCTCCTTTTAGGTATGACTGAAAAAAGGAGACAAGTCTAATAGTTTTGAAGAGATTTGTAGGTAAACTTTAAAAACCTAGTCATAATGCTGCTCAAATGTGAGTAGTCAAATCCCAGCAACTTGAGTACATTAGTAGCTTGAGTCCCTGGAATAGTCCCCATGAAAATCAATTCCTTAGTTAAGGAATTCTTTATTATGTGTGCATGCTCTCATGCATGTTTACAAAATTTTCCACAAAACATGACCTCTGTCATGAAAGAGCATAAGGAGCTATGGCTGGAGGAGTGCTACGGGGAAAGCAGAGCAACTGGGGAATTTCACTACTGTTCTGTCAGAGGGGAAAAGTTCCCATTCTAAACATTAGTCCTGTCTCTTTTTCTAGACAATAGCATATGTTGTGATTAGCAGTACCTATTTTCTTTATAATGGCTGACTTTGGTAGATCTGGTGACCTTTCCAAGAACAAAGCACATCTTGGATCAGGGATTGCCCGCTATTAGTATGCTGGCCCACAGCAGCACTTAGAATATCTGACCTGCCACTCTACAGAGGGGCAAAGAGAGCAGTGAGCCATGGATATTTTTCCATTGAACCTTACTTTCTTCCCTGCTATCTGTCTTTCTCTGGGCCTGGCAAATGGCTCCTATTATGTGACCAGGTATGTGCCCATCATATTAAAAACAAACACAGGTTTCTCAAAATGCAGGTATGCTGAGTGCATGAAGCAGACATATGCATGAGAGGATGGGGTAAGGATGTCCAAACATCGGTTTTGCTATAGCAATCAGCTAGGAAGAATACTGCAAAACTAGGAGCAAAGCAAAAGCTCTGGGTAGCTTTAAGGGACTTGATCAACAGAGCAGAGCTTCAGTCCTTCAGGTCTTTGTTAAATTAAGGAAATAAATAAATTACTAAGACAGATGTACAAAAGAGAAAAGAGTTTCTTATGTCTCATCCTTGCCTTGATTCCCCATGGGATTTTTCATGCTGGATTCATGTTTTAGTGTATTTACATTATTTCAACCCTGAAAACCTTAGGGCACATCTAGGCCAAGTACGAATCAGCATTGCTCCAGTGAAGTACAGTCAACTGCAACTTCTAAGAGCTGGCCCAGTTACATTGTGTTTTTGTAAAATATTTGCACTCTAATCTACAAAAATTTAAATCGGAATATATAGTTCAAGCAGAAGACTTAAATCCCCGCTCCTGAAAAAAAAAAGTGATACAGAAGAAGGGAGTAGGCATGGCCACAGAGTTAAACACTTGTTGCTGCTTTATTATTTTAATGTGAGGATTTAAGGTCATATTCTCTAGTTGTCTGGTAACTATTCTATACTCCTGTATATATGTTTTAAGTTACGGAAATATTCATACTGGGTTTCTTGCATTGGGATTTGCTTCTCTTTCCAAGAAATTCAGACATATTTCTTTAATATCATGAGCTTGCTCACAGGCTTGTAGAAATACAGGCTTCCCATCAGTAGCACAGTTGTTAACATCTGCACCATAATCCAAGGCAATTTGCATACAGCGGTAGTGCCGTCTTGTAGGTAAAATGCAGTAAAACAAAACACCTGCAAAGAAAACCAGCAGGGATTATGGTGAGATACTAAATTATTAGAAAGGCTACTTAGGCTGTAAACTTCACAGCTAAATGGACAAACTCCTTCAATGGAGACCCACTAACTTCTCTTAGGGTATATACAGGAAAGACTTCTAGTTTAGGGCCTTTGAACTTGGGGAGTAAACCAGAATTTAATATGTGACAGGTCATGGGAGGAAGACGATTCTCAATTGCAAGTTATCTTTCAGCTGTGTACTGCAGAGATGTGATTTAATGGCCTAGATTGTTCAGGGAGAATTATTTTCATCAAAGCACTTATGGCCAATAGCTTCTGTTGAGCTGCAAGGATTACCCTCAACCATGGTTTCTCTCTACAGATTAGACACAACATACGTAGCAAGTGTCTAACACAGTAAAGGGTCATTTTATTGTATTTCTGGTCTGATAAGGTTCCCTTTTACTTACCTTTCCCTTCATTATCCACAGCAGTCATGTCTGCTTTAGCTTTTGCTAACAAATCCAAAACCAGCTCATGGCCTAGCTCAGCTGCCTTCATTGCTGGAGTACGTCCCATTTTGTCCTGGACATCTGGATGAGCTCCCTGTTCCAGCAAGAAGCTGCACATGTCAGTGTCATTTTTAATGCAGGCCAAATGAAGGGCACTATATCCTTCCATAGGCTCTGCGAAATTAATGAGATTTGGGAATCCATTCTGGACCAGCTTTTCTATTTGCTTCTTGTCTTTCTGGTGAACACACTGAAGAAGTTTGTAGATCTGTAAGTTTAGAAGTCTGTTATCTACCGGTAACATCCTGGAATTAAAAAAAGTGGCTTCTTTCACAGAAGTAATTTCTGCATGGGGAGAGAAGAAAATATGTAAACTCAGGGATGAGATTATAATTACATGCCAATAAGAATCAACTATGTTCAAGGAATGAAAATATCCTCTTTAACTTAACAGAGCACTAAGCTCTAAATGCATTTATCCCGTTTAGTATATACAGCACATATAGAGACTATATAAACACGTTAGCACCTTGCAAAATTGTTCTTTCTCATCTTCAAACTGTTCTGAAGAAGTCTCATTCAAGGTGAAAATGAAGAATGTGTAAGGTAACTGCTTTCCATTCAATTGTATAATCTACAATTACTTGGAAGCTTAAGGGGAGGCCGATCGTCTGCCATTTTAGTACTTCAAAGCGGGGGGGGAGGGGGGGAGGAATCACAAGTCACAGTGTCCTCTGTACATGTTGAAACATAAAACTGATACTAGCATCACCTTGTCAGTACCTGAGCACCTTCTTGGTTTTTGGTAGCTGATGCATGAACTTCCTGCTGGGCTATGTACATAAAGGAGTAAACTGCATTTCTCTGCAACAAAACCATTGCGGGGGGGAAAGATGCAGACAGTGGGGCACTGGCCTGGAAAAAGGTTCCCCCAAGTGAAGCAACACATGCTTCTTGAGAAGGGTGTGGTGCAGGAAACCAGCTCTGCATTTGCCTCAATTCTGATATTTTTTTTTTTAGGCTTTTTAGCATCTTTTAGCTAGTCTCAGCACTTGTGGCTGGAGGGCCAAGCACAGGTCAGACATTATAAAAAACATTTCTGAAGCTTGTGTAAGTGTATGGGAAGCTTCCTATCAGCTTCAGCAAGCCTTGGGATAGCCTGTCCTCCAAAAACCACAGTGCACTTACAAGACATGCAACAAAAAAATATGGAGGAGCAGCATCCTGTTAGGGAATACCTGGGTTTTGTGAGGTGGTTTGGTTTTTTTTTTTATTAGCAATATAGTCTGTAAAAGGCACCACTCAGCAATCTGGCTGATTCCTGCTGGGTTCTTTGTGGATGTCCAAGAAAAGTGAGTTTTAAGAGAGAGATGCAGAAAGATGCACAATTCCAAGAGACTTTTTGAGGCGACACTTCCCATTCTGGAAAGGAAGCCTGAGAGAAAATGGCAGAATTGGGAAAAAATGAATGAAGGCTAATCATGTTGGGAATGGATAGAGCGCCATAATTTTTGTACCACAGGTACAACATGCCAGTGCTCATTTCTGTAGCTACTGTCTTTCATTTCTTTTGAAGTTCAGCCAGCCTATTTTTGGAACAATGGAAACAGGGATCAGGTTTACTGTTGACAGATTTCTGAGAACTGTCCCTCTTGTGTTTTCCCCCACTAAACAAGCTACTTAGCACTCTCCCTGCGTGTCTGGCTGTGCTGTCTAAAGATACCTTCAGCCCCGAGTTTGGTGCTATGTGTGAAACGATCCTGTTACGCCATCTGACACACCTGACCACAGCCGATCGCTCCTCTGTAACAGAGTTAAAATAGCAGAGGTGTTTCAGGAGAGGAGTAAGGAAAAGATAGGGAAGGGCCATACAATGCCAGGAGCAATTTAAAAGCTGCCTTTTCTAGTCCATGGAGTGTTGCAAAAATGCTGTAAAATGTTCATGTTTTGCTAGAAAAACTTTTTGTCACGGTAAGAGTTTTGACCAGCTCTACACTGTTTTACTTGAATGGCATTATTATCAGAAGCTGATTGCTTGCAGAAGTGTTTAAGCAGGCGCTAAAATGCAAAGACTTTCTCTTTGCAATGAAATCTGGTCAGAATAGGTCAGTTGCTTCCAGAGTTTTGGGGCTTTCTCCATTTAAATATGACATTGCTTAAATGCTAAATTCTTTTCTGTGTAGGTCTTACACAACCCTTATTCTGATAGTATACAACATAAATTCTTACATCGCACAATTAAATCATTAAGTAGCAATTACTTAAATCTGTTGCCTGTGGCTTGTTTATTCTCACCCCTACCATGTTGTGTTTCTCGTGACGTGCTTCTGTGAACAGGAATAAATGCAAAGATTTTTTTTTTTTTTTCCTACTCACAGGGGTTACAACTATAGCATCACTCTGGTCCTAACATTTAGAGTTGAGAAATAAGGCTACTTCTGGGTAATGCCCTGGTAGAAGCGAAAACTGGAGTCCCCTATGGAGTCTAGCTGTTAAAGCCTGAAACGTTATGAAGTAATTTCTCAGCAAATCCTCAACACAGGAAGTTTTTCCTGGCTTCTGAGCCCTGGGAAAGAAGTGGCGAGGAACAGCAAGAAGGTACTACAGGGAAGGCTCTTACAGTACTTACACCACCGAAATTCAGCATAACAGCTTGTTTTTAAAGATACTTAGATGGAGCTGACAAGCTTAAATGCTCTCTCATACCGTTTCCCACCACCAACCTGGATCCTTTCTTCCCACTGTTATTCATTATTTGCACCTGGATTTTGCCCAGCATTTTTTCAGTAACTCCTTTAGGATCAAAACTTGCCTTTTCTTCCCTTCTTTCTCCCCTCAGATGCTGTAAAGACTGAGAAATTACATTCTCCATGGAAATAGGTTAGTAATGCTCCAGAACACGAGCAGCATTGCACTTGATAAAAATCTGTTAGTAACATTCAATGAAGGCACAAATGGATATAATGTTCAATGTATACGGATTTGAATTTATTTTATGGATTATCCTTGAGATTCAGAACAGTGCTAGTGCTACATCTTGCACAAACAGTCTCCGAAGTATGAGCATCCAGAACAAGCATGTCCCAGAATGCCATATTTTCCAGTGGGTGAGACCACACACTTGCAAAACAAATGTGAAACTAAAGTGAAATAAGTACGTGATTACGTATTACGTGCTCCCTGCAACCTTTGCCCCATTCAGGACATGAGATTGGCAGCACACCTTACACTTACTGCACACTTTCCTTTTTGCTCACAGGGTAACGTATTACACTCCATTACAATTTTAGCCCAAATTCAGTGTGATCAGGTTTTCCTTGTGCTTTTGAGATACTTCTCATGGTATCCTTTAATACTTAGTATTTAAGTAGTAACAACATTTTTTCCATAAACGTAAGTGAAATTATTTTCATCACAGTGGTGAAGTATGTTGTTATCGCAATTCAACCACCAGTGAGATCGCATCCCGCTTAAAGTCTTTGCTTCAAAGCATCAAGAACCAACAATTTACATGAAAACAACCATAACATTTTAACTGTGACAGTTAATATTTCTTTGCAGTATTTCTTGAAAGTAACTGGATCAAGTTTTATTAGAAGATTCTACAGTAACAGGATCTAAGTAAGACAGGTAGGATAGAAAACTCTACCTAGAGTCAGGTAAAGTTACAAGCAAGTGAAACTGGCTTCTATAATGAAAATATAACTACAGCATCTTGCAAATTTTCATTAAATAAATACTACCAACCATACAAACTTCACAGAGTTTTTATCACCTAACCTGTAACAGATGTTTTAATGGAAAATGAGGGATTGTTAACGTGCCTTTGAGACAGTCATGCTCTGGAGCGGGCTTCATGAAGCTATAATCATAAATCCCAAGCTTGTAACATCTGCTTAGCAACAATTTTATCTGTTGACAAACATCACCAGAATTGCTACCTTCATTCTGCCAGCTTGTATCATCATTTTGGTTCAGACCATGAACTCATTTCAAATTCAGATTAATCCTTTTCCCAGCACATCTAGTATTAAGAAAATAATTTTAAGCAGATCCTTTTTTTTCTCACAAAGCCTTCCAAGCTGTGCTCAAGGTACACTGATGGAGAGGGAAGGTCTGGTGGCCAGCACTCTCATGCGTTGACGCTCTGTCGAAGTCTGGTGCCTGACTGCTGCTGGAAGCACTTGTGACTCCTTTTTTAAAGTTTTCAACATTTTTCAGTTTCAACATTTCAAGTTGAAAACATCCCTTTAATTATCTGTATTCACAAACCAGTAAACAAAATTTCCATGTGTTTTATCTTCAGTGAGAGAAAATAGCTTCGCATTTTCTAAATTTAATCCATTTGCATGCTGGCCATAGAGATAAGCATGAGCCCTGTATGCTGGTATAAAAGAAACCAATATGGCAACAGTGCCACACTATATTTACAGCTTTATACAAATAATCGCACTGGATTTTTGGCTGTGACTAATGTTTAATAGGAGTGATGCAGCAAAATCCTCCAAAAACTGAATTCCAGCATAATGAATAGCCTATAACGCTGGGTTTTCTCTTTGAGCCCTTCTTGGTGTTAACTCTCAAGAAATGTTTTGCCTTGGACTGAGGCATAGCTAAGCATTGAGTGATGGTCTCTTCCCTAGTGCTTCCTGTCTGAACTGAGCAGGTTTCAATCTCATGTTGAATGCTCTGCTCTGATACAGCCCTCTGGGAGACTGGGCCCAGACCTGAGCACTCTAAAGACAGGTTACAGCTGGATTAAATCAAAAGATGTGCCTTCTTTTGCCTTCAGTTTGCCTTGCAACTTCCAGTCACTTCGGTGCTCATCCAAACTGGCACGTTAATAGAGCCCAGCACCTGGCAATCAGGTGTATGAGCAAGACGTGGTGGGGACAGGGGCTGAGAGGAGGTTGCTCCTCAGGCAGGAGCAGAGCGAGGGCTCCCTGCGAGCCCCTGGACTGCTGGGGAGTTGGTGATGAGGTGCTGCTGCACCCGGGAGCAAGGAATAGGGCGTGCAACCACTCTCACTGAGCCTGAAGTGCTTAGGGCCCTGGGGGAGCCAGGTAGGGGGTAAAGCTGGTGTTAGTTGATTTTCCTTTGGTTGCAACTCAGAGGAATGGGTGGCCTGTAGAGGAGACTGGCTTTAACAGGAGAGAAACTGC
This sequence comes from Phaethon aethereus, assembly GCF_964289735.1. Classification (NCBI taxonomy): domain Eukaryota; kingdom Metazoa; phylum Chordata; class Aves; order Phaethontiformes; family Phaethontidae; genus Phaethon; species Phaethon aethereus. The sequence continues at coordinate 124,007,151 of NC_138576.1, forward strand.
TGAGAGTATGTTGCAGAGCTGGTATTGACCCACGCTGTGCTTAAGTGGTAAGGACTTGCTTGTCCGAGGATGCAGAAAGACAAACTGACGTTACTTCCAGTCCGCCCTGCTCTGAGAGGTGCCAGGCGTAAGGGGGGCGCTGATGACTAGCGTGGAGTATTTCTTTTACAAGCCTGAAGCACAGCAGCTCTGTGGTGCCGCTCCAGCTGTGTCCGCCTCCCCCGCCCTTAGGTGGGCCTGCATCTTGCGTTTCTTGCCCGGGCGAGCCGAGAGGCTGGATTCAGCCTTCACAATCCGCCGGCCATACCGCAACCCCTCGTAAGCAGCTGGGGAGGCCCTGTCCCGCCTCACCCGGCCTTCCTCACGCCACCAGGCCCGGCGGCGGCCTGCGGCTGGCCGCCGAGCGGCCCCCGGGCCCGCCAGGCCGCAGCCCCGGCGCGCCCCTCACCGGGCACTCACCTGAAGAGCCACGGGCCCCCGAGAGAGCCCGGCGGCCGGGGCCCGGCCCGGCCCGCCTCAGCGCCGCGCCGCGCCCGCCATTGCCGCCTGCCGCCTCCTTAGCAACGGGGCGCCGCCGCGCGCCTCCCCTGGCAACGGCGTCGCGCGGTTGGGAGGGGGGAGCGCGTGAGGCGGCGGCTCCCCTCAGCGCCACGGCGGGCTGGGCGGGTGCGGACGGGCGCCTTGCCGCCCTCGGAATGGCGGGGTGAGACGGGGCACACAGCCAGGCCGCTGGTTTACGGGAGGGAGGTTGACGATAAGAGACGGCGGGGAAGGGGAGAGCGGCCGCCGGGCTTGGTTAGAGCCATCCCCTCTGGCTGGGCACAGGGGCCTGGCCCACGCCGAGGGTCACTGGGCTGTGTCGGCAGCGCTGGGTGCACCGACTTCCCTGTGTCGCCTCTTGAATTCGTGGAGGGAAAAGTATTCGGTGTCCTCATCTTCTGTGGTGCCACTGGGAAGGAATTGGATGTCGTGGCCTTTGACTTTTCCCTACTGTTGACTTACTTTCTTGACAAACCTCCTTTCCCTCCCACAGAAAGCAGTACAGTCTAGTTATTTCACCTCTAAATTTTCCTAGAATCACTGGCCACAAAAATGGAAGTACAAGATCTGTGTATAACCCCAGCTCATAGCCATCCCCATAGGGCTTGTGTAGCACTCTAATACAGATAAGGCATGTTAGACTTGAATTGGAATACAGTTGCTCAGAGACCCGACTGGAAGGAACAACCTATTTATTAACAGGAAAAAAAAACACATTAGTGCCAGCAAATAGGGGAAAATGCTCAAAACTGCTTAAGCAAATTAAAGCATGTTATCCCAGAAGGCAACCACCACCAACACTGAGACTTCCCAAGTTCTCTGTGCTTCTTTTCTGCCTATTTCCTTTAGCATCTGATTTCAGCCTCTGAGTGCTGCAAACCAACCGGCCTTTGGTGCTCCTGTTGGTCCTGTCTTGTCCCTAGCCAAGACTGGCTGTTGAATTATTTGCAAAACACCTCTAGCACTAGGAAGTTCAAAGGTGAAGTCATTTTTTGACATGAAGTATCTTTTGCCAGGGAAGCGGTGATTCGCAGCCGGATGAACATCTAACAGCATGGAAAGACGCTTGATGCAAGGCATGGGACTGTGTGGTGAGTCATAGCAATAGATAACATCATTTTAGCATAAAGCATTTCATTATTTTCCCTGCAAGGAGTGTTATTTGTACAGTAGCTATTTTGTGCTAGTACTTTGTAGTGTGAGTTGACTGGATTATTAGTCTTGCACTGTTCTGCTTTGGTTGATTGCTTTCCTCTTTGGAAAATATATTGTGCGTGCTATTCTCCTCTCTCTCTCTTGTCACACAAAACAGATGCTGCAGACGTGGCACAGCAGAAGATGTGTCCCTGCCTGTTTTGTGTAATATTTAAGATTTTTTGCTTTTGTTATTGCCACATAAAAGGAGACACGTGTCTTGGCCTAAGGCCCAGGTGAATTCTCCTTTTTTCACTTTGTAGTGTAGCACACACTAAATGCGCATTAGAAAAGCTAGCACATGTACTTTGAAATTTGGTCCAATACAAAAATAACTGAAGATCCTGTCTGGAACACCTGCATGACTTGACTCTGGAAATTGTGGAAACTCTGGAACCAGAACATAACATGTGTGGGTACTTTGTATTTCACCCCAAGTGTAGATGTGTATATAAGTGCATGTGTGTTGGGGGGGGATATGTAGATATTTATGCTTTATTTATTTTCTCATGGTGATCATCCTTCTGTGAGATTTTTTGAGAGTGATAACAAGGACTCATGATTCAAGAAGCAAAACAACCTTTTTCAACAGCTGAACATCCTACTGGGTGTTTCAAAGTGCTGTGGCTTCAAGAGCAGAGCAGAGCTATCTCTGCCTTGCTGGCTGCTGCTCTGGTATTAGAGTACTGCAGCAGCTCCAAAATAAATAGGATGAAAATCCTGTTAGAGAAACTTACAGTATTCCCTGTCTTTAGAGATAAATAAAACTCACCAGAGAAAATCATTCCAAGGTCTGAAGCCTCAAGCTGTTGGGCTGGTTTTGGCTGACAGCTCAGTTTTGGAGAAGTGCCAAGCTAATGCAGGAATACAAGTGGGATGGTAGTGTTAAAAATGTAACTGACTGTAGTAAGGAAAGAAAGGTGTAAACTGCCCAGAGCTTTGAACATACCCGAGAGCTTTGTAGCTGGAGATTACAGCTCCCAGAGCCGAAGCTGGGAAGCACATCGCAGCACAAATCGAGACACAGTTCTCGCATGGTTTGGTATGGATCAGGGTGTCTGCGCACCACCTAAGTCTTCATCTGAGGGCAGTGCTGCCCAGACGTTTGTCAAGGTAATTAAGTTAGTGTGGCCTTGAGCCTGCTCTATCCTGGATGCTCTAAGCACGTGCCCTCCCCTGCCACACAGGGCCATCTGTAGTGGCCCACAGTCCGGAAGGAGCAATGTCTGCTCCTGGGACAATCCCAGGGGTGTTCCACTGGCTTCATCGTTACCTGGATGAATGTAATCTGTGGAGCTCATAGCAGATAGGTTTTGCCTGCTGTGTCAGAATCTGATAATGAGATAATCAGTAGTAAATTATTTCCTAACCAGAATTATTCCAAAGAACATTTGTTACTGAGGAGCATATATGTTTTCCCCTTGTTTTACACACTCTGAAACATTAACCTCAATTGCTCCTACAACATATGTGCTTCGTCATGATAGGTAAAGCCCCTGTTACCGATATGCTCACTTTACAGGTCCAAAATGGTCTAATTACACATGAAAAGATTTCACTGCTGAACAGCTGCTTCAAAGTGTTTGAAATATAAAGGCTGTGAAGTTTTGTTCGCTGCTAGCAGAAGGTGCCAGACTGACAGCACTGCAAAGTCCCTGTATGGAACAAACAGAATAATATAGCTGTCACCCTCAGTATCACTTGCTGTCTTTGTATTGTGCTGTTTTTTATCTGTCGATGTAAAAGCACAAGGATACTACAAACATCCCACAGCTGACCTCTGTAAGGAGGCTCTGCACCGTAAGGACTCTCGTGCTGGTTGGCACACTCTAGTGCGAGCTGGGCTAGATGATAACCCGACTTCGGCAGGAAGGTGCATGTGGGGATCCCATGGTTTTTACTTAAGCCTTTTACTGTGCAGGTAATTATTACTGTTACTCATCTCTCTGGATTCTGATGCTACTGCAAAAAATCTGGTGCATGGTGCATTACACCCAAAATCTCCTTGTTCAACATTTGCCAGCTTGGGAGAATGACACAAACTTACACATTTGGCTAATTCTGGAGGTTGTCTGGACTGTTTCAGCTAGCTGTGAGTTACACTGAGGGAGTTACGAGGAGACCAGACCAGGGTGTTAATATTGCTACGTGTCAATAAAACTCTGTGCCTAGCCCATCCATAACACTGCAGCGGGAGTGAAGTGCTGCTGCAGCTGCTCGGGGGTGGGTGTGTTTGTGTGTGTAACTGGTGGTGATGCACACAGCAACACTGGCTGTGAGTGCACAGGTACAGCTCTTCTACCTGCTGGAACAGCCTGTGGCCTAGGCTGGGCAGTTGTCATAGGGATGTCTCTCAAACTGTGTCCTCTCAAGTTAGGAGAATAGTCTCCTTCTGGAAGGAACAGTGAACTTCTGGAGATGATCTTTCTTTGACGCAGCAGCATGACCTCCTCAAAACTGTGCTGGTAGGCAATACCCTGCTACTCCTTGTGTTATATGTGTAGTTCCTGGGCTCCGCTCTGTTTCTTTTTTGATGACCCTGTATGAAGCTGTTAATATCACTCAGATCAATGCACAACTTACTAAACTGATTTAGCTCAACTTTTTTGCTCTTCTTGATACTCTTTCTGTAATTGCTTACTGTCAAAAACAATGCTTATTCTTTCCGCCAATTAATATGCACTCTTAGGAATAAGCCCCACAGAAAAGAAAATCTGTGAAATAAATGATGGAAGTGCTTAGTAAGAAAGCCCTACAATGGCTGGAATTTACCTCCTGACCAAACCTCTGTGAGATCCATGTGCATGATCTACATGTTCATATGGCTGGGACCATAACCCACAGTGGTATTGCATCTGCTTACACACTTTGTTAGGCCCCTGATACTGTGTCCTGGCAGAAGAGACTTGGGAAGAAAGCTGCATCACTTTGTGGTGGTTGTTTTCACGCGAAAAACTAAATTTTTCCCAAACTGTCAGCAGGGCTTATAAAAGACGAGTACTGATAAAAGCTAATGCCTTCTGCTGGGAAGTTCTTTGTTGAATGCAATCTGAGGTGAATGCTATATAGAAAAACAATGCCAGGAAAGCATCTGCAGCAGGTTAACTGGGTATTGGGAGAGGAGTATTTCAGATTTAAGAGTAGTGTCAATAGAGTGTTTTTTTCTCTTTCATGTTTGTCACCTAAGTTTTTCCCTAAACCACTGTAACTATTACTTATTTTGAATGTTGCAAATAGAGGCTAATTGTGTGCATCTGCACTTTGACTTGACTTGAGGGAAAGGTGATTTCAGGGTTACTGGGTAGGAGGGAGGCACTCCTCACCCAGTGACGTGGCAGAGTAACAAAAGAGATGGTGGGAAAGTCCAGCAATTGCGCACTTGCCAGTGTGTGCTCCCCAGGTACTGTGTGGGCCAGGATGAGGGCTGGGATCCCTAGAGTCAGGTGAGCTTTCCAGTGACACATAGGTGGGCAGGAGTTCGGCTGAAGAGCCAACAGCTCTGGGGGTCCTCAGAGTTGGTCGCTGACTTGGTTAGCAATGGTTGTTCACTAAAAGCCTCTATTACTAATCCTGCAACTTCTGTACCCTATGAGACCTGTGGAGTGCTGCACCCCTTTCATCACCATTTCTTATGAGGGTCTCTTTCCTATTAAGCCCAGGGACTCTGAAATCATTCCCACTACTTTTTTTTTACATGTCCTTGTCTAATGCTGTGCCTTGGAACACATATAACTCAGTGGAAGGATTCCAGATGACTTTCAGTGGGAGTGCATCAGGCCTGTTAATAGCTGAAGCTCTGACTCTCTCTTGATTAGTTCTTTATATGCAGCTCATAATATTAAAAAGCTGAGGGGGAAGATGAAAGATAATAATTTTGTATCTGTTTTTCAGTTAGCTTCCACGCTGACAGGTTAGACAGCAATGAAAATACAAACTGCCTTCATTTGTCCCATCTGTTCTCATCCAGCCTGTCACGCCCCGTGAGATCCTACTCGCTGCAACCTCTTAGTTCTCAAGACAAAGGAATAAATGTTATGGAATGTTGCTCACCTGATGTTACATGAGACTTCTGAAATATTGGTCACATGCTTCACCACATACACAGCAAATAAAGGAGGAATTTTCAGTTGGAAGTTATTTCATGTCATTGGTATCTGGGAGGCAAATCTGCTGGTGGTGCTGGCTCTCAGCAACAACTTATTGCAGTAGCTTTTAGAAATGCAAGTAGGAGGAAGACGATGTAAAGCGATACTGTCTTTGAGGCAGAGAGAAGCACATGTATCCTGGGCCTGATGGAGAAACATTGAGGTTTCAAAGCTGCTTGTTGAGTTCAGTGCTACTTACTGTAAGGAGGGGTTATCTGCACAAAGAATAGCTAAGAGCATGAAAGCAACTCTTCCAAAGCAATGTAAGGCTGCTGAAATCCCTGACGTCAAGCAGGGGGGATTCCCGTACACGAAATCAATTGGCTCACATGGAATAAGCCTTGTTCCTATTCCCTTGCTTGGCCTTGCTCAGTTGTGGTTAAATAAGGAGACTGGATGATAATCACATGATGATATTGCTGTTGACGGGTGGGGGAACAGGTGGGAGCCCTGGTTTGTCCTGTTACCAATGCCAGCTCCAGGGATGGCTCCAGCATTTGGAAAGAGAAGTAAGATGTTCCACAATCTAAAAAAGGGGCAGTAAGATGACTGTTCCACTGCTGAGTCTATCAGGACAAGAGGACCTGGAAGAGTCGGTCCGTTTGCTCCTCTCATCTATGTTCCTGACTCAGACTGCCAAATTACCCACCATGAGAGAGAGTAACTCTTCGCAGTAATTAATTAAATATCTCACAAATTACTTCCCAGGTATAGGATGCAATTTCTGGTTCAGACAAAAAAGTTAACTAGGTCAGTTTACAGCAGAGTCTTCGGTTTGATATGGGAGACCTGGCATGAGGGAGGCTAATGCTCCATGCTGCTGCCCTGTATCTACCAGTGTCACCACAGTTGATGCCAGCTATTCCAGGATTGTTGGTCCCAGAGTTCTTGGATTTTGTGCCATGCCACAACCAACCCAAATTTAAAATTCTGTATGTGTAAAACAGCAATCTTTTCCACAACAGTTAGTACAAGACTGCTAATGAAGCCACTGTGCTCAATTACTCTCATGGATACATGTTACTAAAGTTTTCCTGTTTGTGTTAATAGCTATTTTTTTCATCAGACCATGTTCCCTGTAATAGTAGCAAAAACAGAGCTCCAGGCTGAATATGTTCTTTCTAAGCTACAGGTTGCTACTGCATACTGATGTCTGTCACCTTGGTGTTTAGCGCTCTGACTATGCTTTAGGTTAATGCATTGATTAATCCAGACATTAGTTAAAAGAGTTTATTTAGGATTGAATATTCTAAATGGAATATGCTACTTATTTTCCACAGTCCATGACATTTTTGGATGGCTTTGTTACAGATTTACCCAGAATACCTGAAAAAGTGCTGAACTGTAGTTAGCCACGACACCGTTTCCATATTACAACTTTATTATTTGACTCTTCCTAACTTTCTACAACCACTTAACTCCATTCAAAGTATTTCAAGGTCTATTGCTCATTCCTAACTTTTCCATTAACCTCTTCCCATCACCCCTGATGAATTACTACTCAGGTTCCTACAAATAAGGTATTTTTATGTTTGGTGTAATGATTTCAGGTGTGCAGTTGCCCTGTAGGATACGCTCCATTTTGTCTTTGTCATGTCTGTAACACAGTAACCTGGTATTGCATTAGAAAAAGCTGCATTAAATTTTCTAGGCAATACCTAAAGAGCATAAGTGGCTGTATTTTTTTTTGACATAGCAGAAATAAAGTTACCTAAAAAAATGTATTAATTTTACCTGGGGTCCTGGATGTTCTTCCGTATGAAAAATGGACAGTTCTGACCAGGGAGACCCTCTAAAGTTTGTGTCAGCTAATTGGTGTCATTATACTGATTTCTGGGGGCATTAGATTCAGCCCTGGCTTTCACATTTTAAAAAACTGCCCCACCTGCCTTACTGAACAGTACCAACATGGGCTATGCAAGTTTTACTTTACTTAGAGCGTAAGACAAAACAGAATCCATCACAACAGTTGGGAATAAAGCACACACAAACACCAATGCTTTTTCCTTTAGCTTCGCTACCATGTAACGTGCCTTGGGTGCAGGAGATGTTAAAGCATCTACCATAGCATCTACAACCTCATTGCCGTTAGTGCTTCCTTCGCTGAGAATGCTGTTGAAAAAGTTTGCTCGCTCTTGAACATACTCCTTATTGTAAACTGCCTTTTCCTCTTCACTGAGTTCATTCCAAATCTCTTCGGCACTGACTGGTGGCTGAATTTTTGTAGAGCGTGCATAATTTCCTGGCTGAATAATACATACCTAAAAGCAAGATGTAAAACTTATCAAGATGCAATCAGTCATTCTGAATTCAATTAAATACTGCAGTCAGTAAAACAGATCAAAAGCTTTCTGCAGACAGATTTCTTCCAGAAAATGCTGCTTTGTTGAAACTTTAACCTTGAAAACTTAACTGAAATTGAGTATATTCCTGTGAAACATTTAAGATTGCAGATGTGCTTTATTCTGACTTCCTCATTTCGCTCTGATGTTAATGTTCTTGTTTTGACTACTCAGCATACCTTCACAGAATGCAATAGTGCATCTTTGATTTTTAGAGAATGCTTAATGGTATAAACGTTTTGACAATACTGACACAAAGCATTTCAGTATGACTTTGATGTCTCCAAAGTGGAATACTTTAGATTTTTCACTCAGTGGCAAATCTTGCAATAGGTAATATTCTGCCCCTGTTTGGGGGCAAGAGGAAGCGTCAAAGAAAATTAGAAGGTCCTGGGGAAAGAATTGCCGTTTTGCCCAAGTAAGTGTAATTAAAAGGAAAATAGGTGTTGTCAGCCAAGCACAAAAGGGACCAAAGGTCCTGGTCTAGTGGTCACTGAAGTCATCAGCAAATTTCTGTAGATTTCTGTGTGTGTAGATTTAAATTGAAAGCTCAGAAATCCTTTGCTGCTCTGCCTGTTTTCTTTGCATGTGTTGTTGCTACTGTTCTGCTAACTTCTGAGGCTTCTGAGGCATTTCAGAGCAGGCTTAGCACTTACAGTATGCATGCTTTTCCTCAGTTAGCTGCGGGCTCATTAAAACTATTTGTGGATACGCAACGTTAAAAACTCCGTGGCATTTAACTGACATGATTTCTAAAGGCTACAATGCAAGGTGAGGAAAAACAGTGCTGAGCTGTGTTAAGAGACTTGGGGATCTGACAGGCATTCTCTGCAGAGTCTGCAGTAATTTACAACCTTCATGCCCTCAGCCCATCTACCCGAAGCTACCACCCGTGTGTCTGTACCAGCACGCGCCTGCCTCTTGGCCTGCACGGCAATCGGTGCGCTGCACACCGCAGGGGTTGAGGCGCTATATGCAGAAAGCAGGAAGGGATGCAGGTAAGCTCCGGCAGAGAGACAGTGTGCATAGCTGCGGGCATCTTATGCTGCTTCAGGTAGGTTTGTCACAGGGCATGTTCTGGAGCCCTATCTTTGGGTGCTCTTTTCAACAGTGTTTAGTATTAGCCAAACTAATGCCAATAGTAAAATTCCCACATTTACTTTAAACAAAGGAGTTTTGAAAACTTCATGTTTTGGAGCTTTTTGGAGTTAGCTAAGCTGCTGAGAGATGATACTTTTTTTCCCTTCCTTGATTTTCTGCAGCCTTCTTTCTAATAGAAGACACATATTTTGTTTCCTGTAGGCTTGCCTGGCCAGAGTTCAGTGGGACAGAGCCATAGATCCATCTGTTCCTTGCCATGTCTGGGCGACTTTCTCCTGGAAGGGCAAAGGGAGTGTCAGAGCAGTGGAGGGGAGCGCAGGGGAGGGGGACCATGTATTCTGCAAGCTCTTTGCAGGGTAGGTTCTGAGGCAAATGCCAGCCGGTGTCTTGCATACAGTAAGAAAGAGAAAAATAACTCTCATAGATATGCCGGAAATGTTTGTGAGCCTGGCTTACTGTATTGTGTGCTGGGGATATTCAGCGGGTGGGGGAACAGTAAAAAACCCAAAACGACCAGAGTAGCTAACCTGCTAAACTAAGCTCTTTCATGCATTTGAGATTTTTCTTAGCTAATCAGTTCAAATCCTCATCATGCTGTGTGGTATTAGGACGTGTAAAATCACTTGCATTTTATAGCATTTTATATTTATCCAAGAGGGGTAGTTAGTAGATGCATAGCTGTAATTTCTTCCAACACAAAGCTTATGATCACTGCTGTAAATCTGTGTATATAAGAAGTACACCAGTGTAAATCCTCTGGAAGACTTTAGTGTTTGAGAATCAGAATTGGAGTGACTCCAATGAAAAAGCCTGGCGAAGCTACTTAGTGATCTAAGCTTCAGGTATGACTATCAGTGTTGCTTAGGTCACTAAGAGCACTCTTAGAGCCTCTTAGGTTAAGAGAATAAAAACATAATTACTCTGCATGGTACTGCCTCTTGCAGTGTAGCTATTCTCACAAAGAGAAAGGAGCTTTCAATCACCGATGTTGTGAGGAGAGAGAGAAAGAACACCTCAGGTAGGTGACAAGCCTTCCTTCTCACTGCATCTGGGCTCTTTGCTCTCGCAGTCACCCCAGGGAAAGTTTCAGTTCCCTGGTACTGTTACGAGCTCTTCACAGAGCATGGCACTGCTCAGGCAGGCCTGACTCACAAAGTTTCTCCGCTGTAGAGGATGTGGAGAAAGGGTGGAAGTCTGAGTGTTGGCACAAAATGGAGAAGCACTATCCCACAGCTTCTCAGAACTGTGAACATCAGCCAGATCCGCTGTTCTCAGTGATTTCCAGCTCACTGATTAGCCATAGAGAAGCTACCTCTTTCCAAGGGGAAGCTGCACCCATGGATTCAGCTCTGATCTTTATATTTGTCATTTAGATGCATGGAGCTTACTTTGCACAAGCTTAGACATTATTTTCCATACACTTGTTCTTGTTCCCTTGGCCAAAATTTCCATTCCCACACCATTATCTGGTATTCTTTGTGCAAGTTGCTTTCTTTTTTCCCCATAAAAAGATGTATTTCAGCTCTGTAGGAAGTTTCAGGAGTGAAACTTCTTTCTTTCTCATATGAAAATCAACATTAGAAATAGCAGGGAGTTTCACACAACAGCTACTTGTTACACCACTTACCTGGACACCAAACTTCTTCATTTCCAGTCTTAGAGCATCACAAAATTTTTCAATAGCTGCCTTGGTCATCGAATAAATGCCATTTCCCAGAGTAAAATAGGCAATAATGCTGGACATGAAAACAATACGTCCTGGAAAGAAAATAGTGCAAATAACACAACTTCAGTCTCAGTCTTTAACATAGAATTGATTTACCTGAGTTTTCTGAACTGCTAGTAATGTGGTATTTAGCATGATGCTGGTTTACTACATAGTATGCCAAAGCTGGGCTGTGGAAGTGCGCAGTCCCACCACAGAAGTGCACTCAGCTCTGTTAAGCAGAGAACTTCACACAAAAATCTTCCTCCCATCTAGTGACAGATGCTGGACTAGACAAAGTGCAGCACATTCCCAACATGCTGGTTATTCCTTCTGAGTCTGAGACAGGATGAAAGGACAAAGCAGTCCCCTAAAAGCTTTAGACTGAGAAATAGTAATAAAATACTATGCTAGTAATAGAAGGACTGCAGAGGAGAGGCGCAAATGGATATATGACTACTGATACCATTGTTTTTGCTGCACTAATGAGGTCTCTGCACTGAGACCTGGCTTACAACTGTGCATATAAAGTCAAAATCAGACTGCACAGTGATAAGCTTCACCAGAGAAAGGTGACTTGACAAAATATGTGCAGCCTTACACTGCCTTGCTGTCATTTCCCTGATCTGTGCTGCTTTCTTCCCCTTTATAACTCTTGTCAAGTGCAGGCAGGCATTAAATAGCAGAGATTTCTGATTTGAGGCACTGGGCTGTGGTTCATTTCCATTGTTTACTTGTAAACTTCTATCACATAGTCATACCACAGAGATAGAAATGTGTGAATGTGGATATATAAATACCAGAGGTGAGAGAGAAGATGGCCTCGTCGTTAACAATACAGAGACATAGTTGCATTACTGTTGCTGTCACGTTGCAAATAACTTCTGGGCCCCAGATCTGACCAAATGGTATAGGCTTGTGGGATATCAAAAGGGTATCATGGGAATGCAGTGAAATCTGCCATTCTGAATTAGGTTCCCTGCCTTCCTACACAGCGTCTGGAATAAATCTCATATACAATAACAGGAGAACAACTACCAGCTTGCTGATCAAGATGCTACCCCAGCTGGCCTGGCCATCTGGAAAAGTTATGGGGAAATGTTCCTCCTCTCAGAGTAGGATGCTTAAGTTCTAGGCTGGAGAGCAATAACACCCTTTACAAGTATTAAGAATCTTGAAGTTTTTCTTGGAACAGCTGCTCATGCTAAAACGGCAGGAAGCCCCTTCCTTCCGGACACAGCTACTGTAGTGATGGTAGGATGACCTCTGCTTCCTTCATCCAGTAGCTAAGTGATTTGAGGCATACACCCAGGATGTGGGACGTGTCATTTGACTGCTCTCTTTGCCTAAGGTAATTGAAACCCAGCCTTCCCAGGAGAATGCTGTAATATCCATAATTCAAGTTTTTCATTTGGAGAGGTTACTTGCTGCCCCAAAAACGTGAGCTTTAGCTGTCCTGGCTGTTCCTCCAAGGAAGGAGTCAGGAAAGCTAGAATTCTTCCTAGAAGTGCCCTGGCCTTCTCTCCTACACAGATGGGACTTGAAAATAGAGTGCAGGCAATTAATAAAAGCAGCATTGACAGCCAGGAGTGAGATGCAGAGTGCTCCTTTGAGCTAAGGTACTATGTATGTGCAGCCATGCAGATAGAAATCTTCTAAAAGTTTATGCATGTGCCTAATATCATACACATAATTAGTCCCTTTCCCTTCAAAGTAGCACCTTGCAATTCATGAAGTCAGACAAATGCCTCTGGTGGATCAGCATCACAGAGTTTTAGCAGTAAGTAGGATATCACAGAAAAAAAAGTGATTTCTGTCTGTGCAATGGCCACATAACACACTCACTGGGTATATGCAATAGCACATTCATTTACAAAAACATATCCAGCTTGTGGATTTTAAAGGTTTCTCTTTTCTTGCATCAGAATATCATCAACCAAAGGCAACCAAGCAGAAGGAAGCAGAGTAGCCAAAAAGGGAATGCCTTTTCTTGCCAACATTTTGTGTAACAGTGACATCTGGGGCTTCCAGATGAAACCTAGCCCTTACTGTGCTTGATGCTGTATACACACAGAACAAATCTTCACCTTAAAGATATTACCATTTAAATAGACATGCTAAGCAAAAGGGGGAGAAAGGAAAAGGGTATCTTTCTTTCCCGAATACAGGTAGGGAACAAACTGCAAAGCAATTGAGACATGCTGCAACACTGTAGAGGGCTGTTTGAACCATTCCTTCTCAGAAGATGACACCCATGCGTATGGAGGTCCATGCAAATGCATTTATCCCATTCAATACCCATGCAACTCTGTATGGCACTCTTCCACATACTTGAAGTTTCCTGCCCAAGGTCATAGAGAGGATCTTGCTAGGCCTGGAACTGGAAGGTGGATGTCTCTAGTTCACCTCTGTAGGGTCATCCTTCCTCTCCTAATTGCCAAACAGTAAAATAGTAAAGCCTAAATAATAAAGTTAAGCAGGAGTTTATTGGATCTTTGTGTTTTCTGATCGTCAGTGCTTACAAAGTCTTGCCTGGGATTAATGATCTACTGTAAGCATTTTTACTCTCTTTTTTGAGTCAAACACTGAGAGAATTAATTATTTGTAAACAATGTTTTCTATGTATTGTAAAGACAGAATCTTTAAGGGTATTTTTCCCCTTACAACTTTACCCTCTTTTCAGGATCAAGTTGTTTTTTCAGGCCACACAGAAGGAGGCTGTCATTTCAGTTCAATGACAGATAATTAAGGCTTTTTTTATAGATGCTACATTACCCTGATTATAGTAAGCTAATTATTCTACAACTCTAAATAACAGTGGATTAGCATTACCCTTGTATTTCCTTAGAAGGGGAAGAAATGCCAGGGTTGTTCTGATGCTCCCAAGGAGATTCACATCTGCAAATTTTTCGTATTTCTCCATAGACAGCCACCCTGTCTCGCCAAATGTTGATATTCCTGCATTGTTGACAAGCCCCCAGAAACCTATGGAAAAGAAATGTCTCAACAAGCATTTTTCATTGCAAAACAATCACCATTAGGCGATGAAACAACACTAGTGATTTGAACCCTTGGAAACAACTTTTTAGTTGTATTATCTTTTTGTCTTTTCTACTTATAAGTGCAGGCATGTCTTGTTTAATGAAGGAATGTAATTGTGGCCATTATCTGGACTATATAAGTCTCTGTGCTATTTAATAATTACTCACTTTATAGTCGTCTTAAGTTGTTTATGAATAACATGATTTGGAAGACTGCATCTTACTGCCAATGCGGTGACATTTTAATTACTTTAATCCCACTGTGTGCTATGAGCAGCTTTGTGAAAATTATATTAAGCAATCTAAAGGCTAAGGGGTAATATTTTTCAAAGTGCTTGACTAATTTAGGATCCTAAGTCTTGGCTCCTTTTCCTGGTTTTTGAGCTTCGATTCCTTCTGAAATCAGACAGAATCAGGTACATGGGTGCAGCATTGGGTAAAGTAGCCACGTAAGGTCCATGGCTACAGTATTGTTTTTATGTTGTAATCTTGGACAACTCTATTCCCCATATAACAATAGGTTTTGGCGCTAAGAAGCCCAGCCCCTTGAAAGGCAGAAAGAGTCCAGTGTTTGAAAGTGGAAATTAATTGTCAGCAAAGCTTATTCTGACACAACTCTCTGACAGAAAGTGTAAGCCCTTTAGCCCAGAGCCACAGAACACTTTGTGTGACCTCTGTGCAGTGCTAGTAACCTCAACTGTTGTAAATGCTTTTTCGTTGAAGTGTAGAGTGCTTGCAGTTTGGAGCTGATGTGCTGACTAGACCCTGATTAAGCCATGCTGACTTGTTCTTGCCTTCAGAGCACGTATCTGTAGAAGTACAGTAAAGCAGTGAGTAACATGGTGTTTTTTAAAACATTCCTGTTTCTGTCCTCAAATCCTGACTGAGGGTATTTCTAGGGTGACCAGCGATGTAACTAAAAGTACATAGGATAGCCTGATTTGCATGGAAACAGCTAAGTTTGTAGCTTGTCTCTGACAGCCTTGACAATTTTTCTTATGAAAAAAGATAATTCTTTTTTTTAGAGTTCTTGTATGTGTCTGAGTCAAATGATTGTTTTGTTGTGCTTTCTAGAGTATCTCCAAGCCTAGGTTTCTGGTGAGGCAGAGTGGGTAACAGTGCCTCTCTTTCTTCTTCTGGGCACAGGGTTCGAGGCATGTGTGTGATGCTGACCCAGCTGTAGCCTCCTGTACCGGTGGTGCCAAAGATACTCTCAGGGGACCTTTGGTCACCCTGGTGAAGGTGCTGCAGAAACCCTTGGGCTGAACTCTTTTCTTTTTGATCTTCTCTGACAAAGCTACTGCGATGAGTTCATGGTATCTTGGTCCTTCCAGAGCCCTGCCAAGAACTGCTAATACAGGATTTCAGTCACAATGATAGTTAGAGCTGAAACAGAAAATGTGTTGAATTAGTTTGTAAAACAGACCTCTGTAAACTTTCCTAACGTATATACGCTACTTGTATTACATAATCAAATTGGTGTTTAAACAGAGAAAGAAACAAAGTTCTTTCACTGAATGTCTCATTTGCAAAGCAAAACACTCAAATTCAGGAGTTTACCACACAGAACTTAGATAACCTTCTCCAAAGAGAATAAATCATTATTCAGCAGTCTGTCACATGGCAATCCTTGACACTGGCCCTTTTTTTTATAACTTTATACACACACTGGCTGCTGTCCTAGTAATGCAGCAGTTTCCTGTGTTTCCTAGAGTTTCCTACTTCTTTTCCACTGCCCCAAATGTTAGCGGACAGAGGAGAGGAAATGAACCAAAAAATTGGCCACTGAAATTGGGCATCCTAGACTTTCTTCCTCCTCCTGCCATTGCCCTGTTGTTCCAGGCCTTTCCATCATTCTGTGGCTTTTTTTATTCTTCTTAAAATGGAACTAGCCGCATGGGGCTGACCTACTTGTAAAATGCTTCAAGATCAATGGATTAGAGAGTCCTCTGTAAAAGCTAATTATCAACATTTTTGTACTTGCACATGATCTGATCTACAGATGGACTGAGTAGCTGCACACCCCATCTGTTTCTACTTAAGGCTGGAGGTTTCTGTACTCAGGTTTATTTTTACATAACCTAACACCACACAAACTAAAGCCTGGCATCACTGTAAAAGCTGTTCCCTGATCTTCTCAGCTTTACTTTTTCTAATAAATTTAAAAAAAAAGGCATTTTGCTTCTGCCACTGCATCCTGCACAGCACATCAAGAACACTGGCTCCACACACCCCTGAATTCATCAGGGTTTCAGAAATACAGACATTAAATTTTAGACAATTGATTTTATTCCTCTTTCTCTAAACTGTGAAATGCAGAATTTAGCTTGCAGAGCTTAAGTTTTATCTCCAGCCCTTTGCCAGCTTTCCCTCATACGCTTCAAAGACTTCAGGTGGTTGGTGGTGAGACCAGCCTGTGTGTATAAACAGACGGAGTTCACAGAGTAATGGCTCCTTCTTTCTGTGCAGTGGCCAAATCAAAAGTCAAGAGGGGGAAAAACTGGCTTGAGTTAAACTGAAATGGACTTTTTTGAAAGGAAGATTAAATAAAACATAGGAAGAGATTTTGCCTGAGCAAAATCAGCTCAAAACATTTTTTTTGCCCTCAAGCGAAACATATCGTTTCTCAGAACATTTTGGCATTCCTGAATGGGAAATTTTCTGATTTTTCCTACAGATTTTCCTGACACTTTGTTCTGTTGAATCAATTCACAAAATTCTACCCAAATAACAAACAGATCATTATTCCTTTAGGACACTTTTTCAGAAAATTTCCTACCTCCTGGGAAACCACCTGCCCAGCTACATACTCAGGGTTCTTGAATCAGCTTTCCTGAAATGTTTGTGGTAAAAATTAATGCTATAAACCTGCATACAAAATATTTTGTATATTTGCTTAGACAAACACAACTCAGGTAAATATAAATGAGAAATATAGTCCTTAGATGGAAACCTAGAAGGACAAGGCACACGGAAGAATCGAACAGCTGAAGGAGAGAGCTATCACATTTCCCCAGAGTGTCCATGCACAGACACATTAGGAAAAAGCATCTGATATTTGATCTGGAAAGGAAAAATTACTCAGACTGTCAAAACAGAATTCAGTCCACAGTTTAGGAAGAGGGGTGTTAGACTATGCTACAGCAGGCAGGGAATAAATAAACTGAAAAGCAGAACTGGACGTCAAAGAGATTTTCACTGATTTCTGTGTTGGGGAAATGGATCCTGAGGACAAAGATTAAGAGATATAGCAGGGGATCTAAAGAATCACTTTAGGAAACCTAACTTAAGATTAGTGAGGCTTTCAGGAGAACAACACTAGCTCTCACATAACCTCCCAAATAATTTTTACTTCAAGACATGTTGACCAAAAGGCACATATCCAAAGTCCTTATTTAGGCCCAAAAGATGCCCAATGTTTTTCTGGAAACTCTTAAAAGTCCTCTTCCTATTCAAGTCATTCAAGCTGTGTGCTTGCAAAACCTTTTGAAAATCAGGCCATTTCTATCCAGGTTCCTACACACAGACAATATCTGAATTTGGCCAGATTTTCTAAACTCGAACATGTATTCTTGGTATCACTGATCTTTGAGTTTCTCATCTAAACCTGAGCCCATGAAAAAATGACAGGCTCTTTCCTGAAAGATTCCCATCCAATACTAAAGGAAACTAGCCAAAGGAAGGACAGTATGATTTGCCATATTCCTATTAAAAAAATGAAGAGAGGGAACAAACCAATCTGGCTGTGGCAATGCAGGATGTTCGTAGTAAACAGGCCAGCTGAGACTCCTGAGTTTCAGATACGTACCTTCCTTTCCTCAGAATATTATGCTGTAAATGTCTCCATTGCAAGGATGAGTCTATTTGTATAGGAAATCTGGGCTAAAATATGGTACCATGGGCCTACTGGGTGGATTCTGTGAATAAGAAATCTTAATTAAGTGGAGGAGAGTATTTAATAACCTTGGAGCAGGCAGTAGGACTAAAACCAATATCTCTCCTTTACAGCTAGCTACATGTCACCCACTCACAACAGCCAAGGAAAGGAAGAGAAATTCCTGTTTTAAACAGAAGGAACAAATCAGAAAAAAAATTATGTTTGCTGTAGAGCTTAAGAGAGTTGCAGATCAACATGCTCTAAAGTCCCTGTCTAATTCATGTTGGTGTTAATGTGCAAGTGCCATAAATTTTTTTTCTTTTTAAGCCAGAAAGGACTCTAAATATTTTAGAAAGTCATGTTAATGGATGTGCAAGCCATAAAAACAAATTTAGAAAGGAAGGTGTCAGAGCCAGCAGATTTTTGTGGAGGGAGTTAGCTCTAGAGAATGAGCTACATGCCATGGAAATTGATTTGCCATCCTTTTCAGACTGACATAATTTCATAGTCTAGAATAGGGCAAATATTTACAAGGAAACAAACTCTGAAGTGGCAGAAAGTCCAGCTAGCTGTGCTACCAGTAGTTTGGATTTCTACTTTTGTATAACAGAGGGAGAAAAGATGTCGTATAGCTTGGTTTAGTTATCTCATGGTTACGGCATAACGAGAAGGTGTAGGGAGTACTATGCTTTATTCTTGAGAATTAGTTGTACATTTTATACTGAAGAGTCTACTTAAAGCAGAAATTATGTTGGGCCCAGGAGAATACCAGAGCATGGTATTCCTCCATCCTGGATGACTTCCCTTGCCACCAGCGATTGCTGAGTGAGGCTTCTTGGACTTATTCTCCCCAGACCCAGCAACTTTTCATGCCTTTCCATGCAGTGAACTGAGTCAGTGGGAGAGTGTGACTCTCACATCCAGTGCAGTCACAATTAGGTGGTTAGGTTTTTCACTGGGACTCTAGGCAAAAACTACAGGCTTTACAGTGTAGAACTGCAGCCTCTTCAACTTGGGTCTAGGTTTGAAGCAACAAAAATCTGCAGAACAAGATTCAGGAGGGATTTGAGCTCTCTAAGCCCCTGTTCATTGCCAGCTTCTTGTCTGGAGAGCCCTCTGTTGTAGACTGGACACTCTTCAGGACAGACACTCTCTTATTTTGTCCGTATATCAGGTCTAGAACAAAAGTATGTGATGCTGACTGGGATCAACAGGCTTTATGGAAATACAAGCAGAAACAAGCATTCTGCAAGCTTGAAAGGAGGAAAATAGTGTATAGAGACATAATAGATGCAAGAAAACATGTATTTTCATCAACTACAAGAAAAGATTTAAAATAAAGGACAAAATTTTGGCTTATCAGTCAGATTAAGATGACTTGGAAGACAGCATATCTGCCAGTGTCCGCCATTCAAAAAGTCATACTTGTCTGAGATGCACAGTGCATGGAAAGGATGATACTGTAATCATAAAGAATAAATATTTAATCTCTGCCAGGATTTACTCTGAGCTATTTAAACACAGCATGCAAAAAGTTATCGTCGTTTAACTGCTTTCTCATTGTTTTGGTACATCTGAGGTTTTAGTTTGGAATGCATAGCCTTTGCATACTTACCATTAAACCTGAAGATTGCTGAACTGGTTTCTTTTTGACCATTTTTGGAATGGTATGGGAGTGTTTTAGTGATCTGAATTTATAAGTCCAGCACACTGGTGTGATGTACTTAAAATCTTTGGTACCTGAGTGAAACTCATTAGAGTAAAAATGGTAAAAGAGAGGGAACAATCCCTACGCAAACACCTCGTGATTCCTGGAGATAGATGCCTCTTCTCAAGTTTCTACTGGGAGTTGCTGAAGAGAATTACCCTGTTCTGAGGGAGGAGGAAGGAGAGACAGAGACAGAACTGTCCAACAGTACTCGCAAGCTAAAAAGGACATCCAGAACACCGCCAGTAACTAAAGGTGGATGTTTTCACAGCTTTTAAGTAAGATAACCTATGATCTACTATAGCCTTCAGCACAACCCACTGGATTGCTACATCAGTTTGAATTGTTTGTGAAAAGACCAAAAGCAGACTTTTTACCTGTCTAATGCTTATTTAAAACAGTCTACTGGACTCACTACCTGCTCTTTTCTTTTCCTTAGTGTCCGACATGTACTTCATTTTCAGTTTGGTTAGTCCTCTGCTGTAGGCCCTGGATGCTGCTGTGTCTGATCCACTAGGGAAAATGTCCTAAGGTCTTGCTATGGAGAGTTCCTTAACCGGAGGGACATCAAGGCACATGCTCCACTGCCCAGCCTTTGGGTAGCAGATAAAATGTTCTGTGCAGTCACATACTCTTCTCGTCTTCTAGGTACTTTCAGAATATAATGCAATTATATATGGTTCAGAATTCTCTTTCCTAATAAAAAAGAATTTTATTTAAAAAATCTTTGACCCAAATGTAAAAAAAATTACAATTCCTATCTTTAACAAATAAATTGGTTAATATGAGAGCTAACCTTCAGTTGAATTGTGAAACTGAAACTGTTTTTATAAAGTTAAAATACCAAAGAAAACCACACATCTATTTTCAGAGGTGCCAAGAAGGAACACTTACTGAAGTCTTTTGCTTAAAGATTCTACATAAGTAGAGTATCCTCACAGTTTCTTTACATCTGACATAAAAATATTTAAGCCCCTGTTTTTTATAAATTATGAAGAAAACTTGTGGCATTTACCCTATTAACATTAGACATTAAAATAACTCCTTAGCTCCTTTTTATTTAATAAACTTAGGAGGAAGATTACTTGATAATTGGGTGTTTTCCCAAATGGCATATGTGCTATCTGGATCTAGAAAATGACATTTTCTTTTCTGGCTTGCAGCATACCCTCAAAATTCTGCAGCAGAAGAGCTGACCAACAATAGGAAAAGGTTTCATAACATGTGTGCTCTGGCTGTGCATGCCCAGGAAAACGACTGTCTGTGCATGCACTGCGTGCATGCTGATCTTCAACACCAGTGCTGAAGTGTCTTTCCTGGCCCCTCCAGCAAGCCCTGACATCTCTAGCATGATTTCCCTTGATCTGAAGGCATGTCCGCACATCTCTGAGAAGCAAGGACAACCAGCAAGTTAGGGCTGAACTGTGGCCTCAAGAGTCTACATGACAGCATGAAAATGACCATTGCATAAACTGCCAGAATTACAGGATAAATTATCTGTAGCCAGAGTTTCAGGTGACCTAGTCCTGAAGGTTCTGTAAGGGCTTTTGTGAGTCATCTGCATTGTCTCTGCAGCTTGGGAAAGAGCCTGAGCGGGGCAGGCTCTGTCTCTTAATCCGATAAAGTCAAGGTTAACCATAAATACACGTACTTAATGAACAGCATCTAGGCTTTTTCTTACGTCACTTATCGTTTCATCCCTTTCCCAAAGTGCTAATGAACCAGGAAGGCAGAGGCCTTGCCTTTCGTTATGTTTCCGCATGCTTTATTCTCTGCTTATATTCCCTGTGCGCGCAGGAACTGTTTGTAACTCTGAGTGAACCTTACTTCTGAGCCTGAGTAAGCCTGCTCTGCACCGAGTGTATCCCCAGTACTACACTGGGTAAACTCTCACCCTGCAGCCTGAGTAGGAAAAGAGGTAACTGTGGTCCTACTACCTGTGCCCTGTCACCTGTTCTGAGGGGATAACCCAGGATTTGGGTTGTCCACAATTATTCTGCAAGCTAAAATCTATACATTCCCCTGGGTGTATGCTCCCCGTAGGGTGTATAATTCACAGATTTCCTTTCAAGTAACCCTTCCAGGGACTGGCTTGACAAACCTCAAGCTGTACCGAGAAGCAGCCGGGTTGGTGTGGCATGGCAGCTGCCTCCTCTGCATTTCCTTTACTTATTCTCCCTTTTACAAGCCGTGCCCAGAAATCCATCACCTTCCCACCGCCTCCTATGCGTGCGTTTGTCTCCGCTTTCCCTGCCGTTTCCTCCCGTCGGGTACGTGGAGAGGTATCCCAGAGAACCCCCACTCGGGGATTTCCTCTTCTGGTAGAAGGGTGAAACTCACCCGCGGTGTACTGAAGCGCGCACCCACTCTCCACTCTCGGTATCTTTGGATAGGCCTCACTTCGCGTACCGCTGAGCTGAGCGCCCACGCGTTTTTCATATCGAACATTGTTGTTGTCACCGATAGCGCGAATTGCAGTTAAGCCCCATTAGTGACAGCGCTCCCTGGACACACGCCGGGAGTGGCGAGCTGACCCTCTCGGGCAGCTCCCTGGCGGCAGCCGCCCCGGGCGAACCGAGGGGCCGTTTTCGCAGCTCCATCTCCGCCGGTCCCGCCTTCGCCGTCTCCCCCCGCGGCCGCCGCCGGTCGCAGCGGCCGCCCCGCTCGCCCCGCCTCGCCTCACCTCGCTCGGGCAGGTGGCTGAGCACCAGCTCCTTGGCGGCCAGCACGTCGCGGGCGCAGGTGACATCGAGCCGCAGGACGCGCAGGCGGCCGGCGCCGGCGGCGGCCTCCCGCTGCAGCCGCCGTGCCCCCTCGCCGCCGGGGCAGAGGCAGCCGGCGAAGACTGTGAAGCCGAGGCGGTGGAGGCGGAGCGCCAGCAGGTGCCCGAAGCCGCTGTCGCAGCCGGTGATGAGCACGGCCCGGCCGGCCGGCTCCAGCGGCGCCGCCCAGCGCCGCCACCGCCGCGCCATCAGCGGCGGCAGCAGCAGCAGCGGCAGCAGCGGCAGCAGCAGCGGCAGGAGGAGAGGTGCCGCGGCCCACATGCTGCCCGCGCCGCCGCCGCGCCGTGTGGGCGGGACGGCGGCCGCGGGCAGCGCCCTGCCCGCGCGCTCGCCATCCCGTCCCCTCCCCCGGGCAGCGGCGGCCCGCAGGCACCGCCCTCGCCCCGCTAGCTCGCGGCGAGCCTGGGGCCGTGCTCTGGCCGGGCCGGTCCCCGGCCCCTCCGAGCGTCGGTGGGGAGGAGGGCCGGCATCCCGGTGAAGCCTCAGGCTTGGTAGGAGTCTCTCCCACCGGGGAGGGGGCGACCCCCGTGCTTCTCGCGGCTTGTGTCGCAAAGAATTAAGCATCGTGCGATGGCTGTCTGCGGGACGGCCGCGGTCAAAAGGGAGCTGGGCTGTGCCGAAATCCAGTGCTGAGGTTAGCACGAACAGTTCTAGCTCTCCCCTTAACTGGGTTTCGCACAGTCCGATCGCTACAGACTGGCCGCAGAGCACGAAATGAAAGCATCATGAGTATTTCTAGATCCGTGAGATGGGGATGTCTAATATAGCTGCGTTATTAAGTTATAGTTGTTATATGTTAGTATTAAATTGATGTAGGTTTTTTATGGCCTGGGTCTGTGTCCGGTGTTAGATTAAGGGTGCCTATAGATACTCCGTGGTGGAGGAAAATGTCTGTTTCTTGTAGGCTAAAATGACAGTTATACATTGCTGAACAAAAGTCCCTGAGAGCTAAGATAACAGGAGAAATTTGATTAGGCAGTGTTTTCTCTGCCTTTCTTTCATCTGAGAAACTCTCCAAGCAGCTATTGGAAGGGATAGTATGTCATATCTGCTGCCTATGAGTAAAATGAAATGGTTGAAAGAACCAGGTGCCTTTATTAATTGTGATTTAAAGTTGGCTTGTGAAAAATGCAAAGGGGCCAGAGTCATTCCTTGACATCTACACAGCAGCAGAGGAAGCAGCAGGACTTAACAGGCACAGGGATGGTCCTAAATATTTGCGTCATCTGCATCACTGTAGCTCCACAGCCAGCCTTGTTCACATTTAGTAGCTTGTCTTAAATACCCGCTGTGTCTGGTTGTGGCAGAGAGGTTTCAGAACTGGTGCTCCCCTGCTGTCCACGAATCTCCAGAAATGGCACTGGTCCCTGCAATTAGCTGTGTTTCATGTTTGTGTGGGATTCCCTTTGCACAGACATAGAGTGTTTTGAATTACATTCTAAGGAGAAAGGGAATAATTATTGTTTAAATCTCTCTTCCACGAGCCAAGGCATTCGTGTGTCTTTGCTCTTGTTGGCTGCCCATCTGTCTAGGTTTACTTTAGCTTTAAATTGTTCAGTGCTCTCATGCACTGCTCAGGTCTCCTCTAGGCATTATGTAATAGGACTTAAAGCCTCAAGTGGCTTGGAAAAGGAGGTTTATGCTTCACTGCTGGGCGACAAAGTAGGAAGTGGAATGGTTAAACCCCAAAGAAGATATCCAGATACTTGTCCTCAGTAGGATTTATGTGATCATGCTCCATCACACTGGGAGATGCTGCCCTTTTTTAGCCTTCAAAAGATCACAGAGTCTTCTGCAACTACATGAGTCACAAAGCTTTGTCTTTACATTTTAAAAATATTACACAACCCTCAAAATCATGAGAGTTGATAACAACCTGTCCTCCAGCTAACTTCCCTATCTGGTTCCCTCTTGCATAAAAAGATAGGGAGGGATTCCAGATTCACCTTCTCCATGCCTCCTACCCACCTCTCCTCCAAGTCTGCCAGTCTCTTCTCTCTCAGCTTTCATGTCCCATTAATAACATGAAGATCACAGGCAGTGACAAAACCATTCTCTCAAAGAACAAAAGGTGACCCAGCTAACCTCTGAGTTTTATGCTGCCTCTATTCCAAATAAACTTCAAAAGATATTAAAAATATGGCACACAAATGTGGCATGCTCCCATCTGAGAACAGGAGCAGTATGTTGTCAGAGCAACAGAATAATTTAGCCTGAAAGTTATGGATTAGAACTGTGTCCTCCACAGTTAGAAACAACTTCACGACTACCGAGTCCAGAAAATGAGGTAAGCGCAGACTATGTGCAGTAGAATTTCTCTATTTGTTAGAATGATTTACCTCTAGGTTTATATCATTCTGCTCCTAACTCAAATACATACATATATGTGTACTCACACATACACAGGCATGTGTGTTAATATCCATATTGAATTCATGACTCTATGTTTTGTCTAGGTTATGAAATCCCCTTTCCCATCTTTAGAACTCATTTTAAATAAAAACTCGTAAGTTTTTATCTCTATCTTAATCTGTTCTACCTCATATGTACTTCAAGTCAATTGTGGTTTTCCTGTAGAAAGTTTAAGCAAGGGTCTGGATTTTGAGGAAGGAAGGGGGTGAGGAGGCTGGTACTGACGAGGATCTGAACAAGTCTGCACCTAGAACATGTCCAGGGATCTTTCACTCTTCCTGAGAGCCTTTCTGGGAACCGGTGAAACTTATGCTTAAACCTTTCCTCTAGGTCACCTAGTATGTTTCACAGTGTGAAGTAACAAGTTGCTACAGTTAAAAACTGAAGAATAGAGTCATCACAATCTCTTCTTAGGTCATTGGATAAGCAGGTGTTCAAACGTGGTGTATTCTTGAGGACCACAGTGGCTGCAGTTCTTCCACATCTTGGGAAATAAGGCCATTTCCAGAAGTGTCAAACTATGGATTTAAGGTATTTAAGATTAGGCTCCTCTTGGAAAAAAGCACTGCTCAGATCTTACTAACTCTATTAGTTATTGCTCTAAAGCAAATTAGATAGAAAAAATGGTGCTATAGCCTCTTTGTTGAGCAGGGAGGTGTTGCCATGTTGTCCCTACCCTCAAAACAAGGTGCATTTCTAAAGGACTGTCAGTTTGTTCTCAGGCAATGGCTGGAAAGGATCTCAATAAAGGAGAGTTGGGATGGGCTGTGCTCCTCCAGTGCACCCCAGGATTTCCAGCTTGACTTCATGGGAGAAAGATCTGCTTTTTACCTAGTTCCTGAGCAGAGGGTCAGTGGCTGTGGGGAGCAGAGCTACAGGACATTTGAGTAATATGCACAGATCTTTGTCCAGCATAGCTCTGGTAAAAATCAAGATACAAGGGAGGGGGCAATGTAGCCTTCTCTGCCCTTCATAGCCTTCTTATCTTTTTGCCTCTTCTCATGTCTACTCACTTGTGTTTATTTTACCCATTCCCTTGTTCCTCTTCCCTCAGCCCCTCATACCTCTACCCCTCCTGGCAGTCTTACCGCAAATTGGAGCTGTCTCAAAATTTGCCATCTGTCATGCTCAGTGGTACCCACTCTCAGAAGTGGGTAGGAGGAGTAATGATATTTGATGTCTTTCTTACAGCCTCAACTCTCCAGCCTTGTGTGGAAGTCATTATTATTTTTACTTTCTGAAGCAAAGATGAAACTCTGCTGACTTTTCAGGTAACTGCAGAACCATCCTTGATTTCACAGGAGTCGCTTTTGGTGCAAAGTGTCTCTCTGTCAAAACGTCAGAAAAATGCTGAGAATGTGACGGAGTGCCTCCTAAAAGTTCCAAATAACCAAGCAAACCTAGGAAATCACACACACAGACCCCTCTTTTGTTTAACATTCTTATGCCTTTGAAGCCAGGTTCATGATTTCCGGGGTGCGGGATCAGGATTTTCGACCTGTCGGAGCTGGCTGTGTTACATGCACTTCACCATGAATGCAACTCTTCTCTTTGCCATCCATTGTGTCTTGTCACCTCAGAGTCCAGACCATTTTGTCTGCCTCTTGCTGTTGTACAGTGAATAGCATCGCATGCTGCTGACCTTAGCTGGGACTTTTTGATGCTGGTACAGTGAAAATGATGCTTATCTAACAGAAAGAAACATGAAACTTGTCTTGACCGGCCCCTCTGGGTAGAAGTTCAGCAAAATACATTCCTACATTCTAATGCTAACATGCAAATGGCACTGCTTGCTGCAACTATCCAAAAAGCTGAAATTGAATCTGCTTCTGCAGGCAAGTGTTTCAGGACTGGGGAAACTAGCTTTCCAGGAAGAAAATTAAAATAGTGTATTTTTGGTGCAGTTCAACAGCCAAAGACACTCTGAACAGAAATGCTTGCATTTTTTAGAGCTGGCAAGCTGTGCGTCCTAGTTCAGGACTCAGCCAATTGAAGGCTCTCATTGCATGTAATTAGATAGGAGCAGTTGCATGTGGGCTGTGCATGGGGAATATCAAGTCTTCAAAGACTAAGCAGGATGTCTGGTTTTGAATAATGTGATGAGCTGTATTAAAATCTTACTGCACATTTTTAAAAACCCTGGACTCAGCTGACAAAACAGATTTAGGATGCCACATGTATTGCTCAGTGTGTCATAAAAGGGAGATGGCTTCCTTTTAAAGGGCAAGGCAGGAATGTCTCTACCTGTGAAATATTTTCAAATACCTGTCACTGCGTACCATGTCCAGTCTATTCCAGAGATGAATTTGTCCATTTGTCAGAAGTTATTTTTTAGTCCCTAGGTTTAAGTCCCTTCTGGCAGTGTTGGAGTGGTAGCAAAGAAAGAAAGGGAGTCGGGAGGGAAATTCTCTTAGAAGCAGGAAAACCCGCCTTCTCCTGAAATCTAAAAGTTTTCTTCCAGCACATATTTTCACCTTAGCCATGCAGTGTGGATGTAGTTTGATTCATCAGGTAAACTGTTTTGAACCTGAGGGTTACTGAAAAAGAGGCACAACATTATGAGATTAGGATTTATCTCTGGTTAAATGTTAATTCAGTTTGAGAAAGAGCATGTGTTTGAACACAGTGGCTCTTCCCGAGCATCTCCATATGATGAGAAGCCCTTACGCTGTTGGACTGTTGGGAGATTCCGGTGGTGTCAGAGTAGATACAGCATCAGTTCAATGGTGATAAACTGATCCAGCATAAGTGTTAGGAAATTTTAAAAGAATTTTACCCAAACCCTAAATATCCCACTCCAAATCTGCCCAGAATTAACTTTCTGTAATTTTGATTAATATTGTATAATAAGTGCCTGAAAAAGCAGAGGACACATTTACATTGATTTGACTGCAAATTCTTACAATGCAAGAGGTAGAAACGTGAAGTCTGACTCAAGTTGCTATATCCTGAAAGATCAGTAAGAAAATACCAGGACCTTCCCTCCTTTCCGAGGGCGTAGCTTACCCCTGTAAGGGCAGGATGCTCATGAAAGCACCCGGGACCATTACCAGTTTTTAAGCTAGCTCTGATTGCCTCACATCTGAACTGGAGCCAAAACCTTCTGAAGTCAATACAAAGATTTCCGTTACTTCTGAATGCCCGATTGCACTGTATCGATGCAATGACAGACGAGCAGTAGCCTGGAGCTCATACAGTGACATACGCTGAGGGGTTTTAGCTTTTGTGTAAGAACTATGCTGAGCTTGCCGTTTCTGACCTTAGTATTCCAAACTGGCACCTATAGATTTGCTTGTTAAAGCTGTTATCTGTATGGAAAATCTATCCTACCAACCATGTTACAAGCTGAACAACTCCATCGTATCTGCTCCTCTATAATCTTCCAGAGCCAGGGAGCTGAAGGTTTGCCGTTTGGTTAGATCAGCAGAGCAGAATATTGACAGTACCGTGTTATTTGCACTTAGGAGTTGTCATTTCCAGGAAAATGCATGTGGCAGACGATGCCCACGAGATGGCAGCCTGTGCAGCAGAAAAATGGGTCCTGTTTATAGCTGCAGGAAGAGAGGATTACCCTGTGCATGTGCCACCTTCCCTCTGCAAGCAAAAGTGGCCTCTGCTTTGCAGCTCCGGCCAGCACACCCTTCACAAGGTTTAAGCGTTTGGATAATGCCTGTCACAACAACCCCATGCAACGCTACAGGCTTTGGGAGGGGTGGCTGGAGAGCTGCCCAGCGGAAAAGGACCTGGGAGTGCTGGTCGACAGCCGGCTGAACATGAGCCGGCAGTGTGCCCAGGTGACCAAGAAGGCCAACAGCATCCTGGCCTGTATCAGAAATAGCATGGCCAGCAGGAGTAGGGAAGTGATTGTGCCCCTGTACTCAGCACTGGTGAGGCCACACCTCGAATACTGTGTTCAGTTTTGGACCCTTCACTACAAGAAGGATGTTGAGGTGCTTGAGAGCATGTCCAAAGAAGGGCAACCAAGGTGGTGAGGGGTCTGGAGCACAAGTCTTATGAGGAGCGACCGAGGGAACTGGGATTGTTCAGTCTGGAGGAGGCTGAGAGGAGACCTTATCGCTCTCTACAACTACCTGAAAGGGGGGTGTGGCAACGTGGGTGTTGGTTCCTTCTCCCAAATAACTAGTGATAGGAGGAGAGGAAATGGCCTCAAGTTGCACCAGGGGAGGTTTAGATTGGATATCAGGAAAAATTCCTTCCCCGAGAGGGTGGTCAAGCATTGGAACAGGCTGCCCAGGGAGGTGGTGGAGTCATCATCTCTGGAAGTGTTCAAAAAACGTGTGGATGTGGCGCTTCGCGACATGGTTTAGGGGGCATGGTGGAGTTGGGTTAATGGTTGGACTTGATGATCTTGAAGGTGATTCTGTGATTCTGTGCAGATTGTGCCAGCTCTTACCTGCACCACAGGATCTGGTAGGTGGGAAGCAGGTGACACACGCTGACAAACATGGAAATGTCACGGAGAAACCAGACAAGCTGAGATGTTTTAGAGGTATAGCAGGAAAATTACAACGCTGAAAACACAGAGTCTGCAGGGGGGATGCAATGAAAGAGACCTAGGAGGCAGAGGGCCAAAAATACTTTGTGCTGATTAGTGGCAAAAGAGCTCTGAGTTGGCAGTGCAATAAATATAAATGAGCACAGGAGGGTGCTGCTCTTTCTCAGGCTTAGCATAAAGCAGTATCTCACTTCTCTGCTCCTTGGTGCCATTAGCTTACAGGCTTCAGAAGGACATGTTTATTCATCCTGGACAAAGACCTAGGTGAGGCTAGCGACTGAATAACCCCAGATGGCTACGTCTTTCTAGAGTAAAATAACATTCACATGAAGGGCAGATTGTGCTTTTAGGTGATGACTAGCCAACAGCCGTCAGTCTCTACTGGGTAAGCACTCAGGTCTGTCAGCCTGCAAAATGGTGTCCTAAGGACTTAATGCTGGTACAGGTGAAGGTGTGGATAATTTTACTGTCATCCCTTGCTAGCTAATGGCATAAACCAGAGGCCTGGTGGTTTAAGGTCTTGTTGCCCTTGTGTTCGTTTGTTCAAGGACGACCCAGAATGTGGCACAAAATTTGCCAGCTGGTCCAAACTGGGGGAGTCTAGACACCAATTCCTACTAGAAATAGCTCTATGGAAATTACTTTACAGTTTGGTATTCAGTCTCATTTGCCTCCCCTTATAGCAGTGTGCCAGCTGGTAAAGAGGGTACAAGGATGGGTAGGGAAGTGGAGGAGGAATAGCCTAAGGGCACAAAGCATATCAGAGACTGTGTGTGACAGAGAAGCCTGGTTTCCTTACTTATGAGTCTGGGTTGCCCCATGTGCAGGACAAGCTTAATATCTTCCCCCGGCCAAAAAAAGAGAAAGCACAGAAGATGGAAATCTGGGAAGGTCTGCATTTTTAAAAACAGAAGTCGAAAGTCCACTCCATGGTAGAGTTGGAGGGGTGTGAGAGAAGGAGAGGTATGATAGGCAGTGGAGGGGCTTTTAATAGAAGAAACAGAGATACTGAAATTTGCTGCTACGCCCACTGATGCAACTTGAGCCCTGCAGAGAATGATTCAAGAGAGAGCCGCTACTACTCACCCACCTACACCTGGTCCCAAACCTCACTTACATTATGCAGAAGGAATTAATCAATAGGTCTGGTGTCTTCCTGGAATGTGAAAGCCCACAGAAAAAAAGGCTTGTCATCTCTGATGTAGTTCAATCTCCAGCTACCAGAAGTCCTGTCAAGCATTCCATCTCCGAGCAACTGCGTGGGGTTACCTTCTTGGCCCTTCAGTAAGTGAGACAGCACATAAGGCCAGTTTCTGGGCTCAGAGGGGGAGTACATGGCTGACAGGACCAAGCCTTTGTAGCTAACAGGATGTAAATGTTATTCTTCAGGGCAGTTTCTAACCCCTTTTCCCTGCCTCCTCACATAGTCCTACTTTTATGACAAAATACAGGACCCATTTTTCAGAAGCTGTGCATTTACCCATACCCCTCAGCTGAGCAGTTTCACTGAGTCAGGATCTTTACCTCCTCTAACGGTTGCATCACTGGTAAGAAATTGTAACCGCACTATTACAGAAATATGGGGGCTCATTTTTCCAGCCTAGGCAGTGCGTAGGAGATCATTTGGACTGGCACCTTCCCAGGCATAAGGTACTGAAATGTCATTCTGCTCCTGGGTGAAGCTTGGATTTGTCCCAGCTTATCTTCTCCTTTGGCTTGCAGCATCTGTGCATCTTGCCCTCATCTCTTGGTATGCAGGTGCCCGAAGGTGTAGAATAAAGTGCACTTAGTGCTGTGAAAGTGAAAATAGATATATTTTAAATCCTAAAGTGATGGATTCTGCTTAGGTCCTTCTGCTTTTTTCTTCCATCATGCAAACACCCACTTTTTGAAGGGGCCCCCAAATGAAAGGAAGATGTTTCGGAGCAGCACAGTGAATGTTGAAGCCTACTGACAGGACTCCATCTGCTCAGAGCCACTCTCACCCAGGTCATTTTTAATGCTCCTCACCAGGATCTCAGAGCGTAACTTTAAGCACTTGGATATGGAAGTTCAGATTTAAGGTTTCAATGATAAATTTTGCATGTGGATTTTGGCCACTCCTCTCCTCTGTTGTTTGTTATTTTTGGCAGATTTCCAAAGGGTGCCAGAAGAACAGGGAACAGGAGTTTGGCTCAAATTCAGACAAAGTGCCACAGAACTCAGCTCAGTTCTGTGATGATGTTTTTACCTCTGAAACCAGCTTCCTTTCTAGCAGAGCCCACTGGCATTGCTCTGAGAGTGAACACACACTGTGTGGGGATCTCCACACAGTCGTGTTTTCAGATCTGCGAAAATCTAAGCCATTGCTCAGTCAGCAATGGGAACATTTCAAAGCTGAATTCTTATCTGGGTTGCTAAAGAATATCATGTTTCTGAAAGCTATATGTCACATGGAGGCTGTTAAATAATGAATGCCAGGATGCATAGCTAAGTGTTGACATACAAAGGAAGCTATCTTCCGAGCACCAACTTCTCTGCCTGGTAGCAGAAGCGAGACATGGTTTACCTAAATTTGTTCAGCTACTTTTTTTCTTTAAGTCGATAATAGCTTTTGCTCTTTTCTTTCATTGAATAGCTCTGATAAGAATTTATTTTCCTAAGGGAAATAGGAAGGACTTGAAATTTCTGAAGAAAATTATTAAAAAGCAAACTACTATGAACTGTAATTACGTACTCTGCTTTCCAAACCATTTCATTTCCCCTCCTGAATTGTCATTTGACATCCAACGGAAAGAGGCTGGCGAAACCTGATAAAACCAGGCTCAAGTTTGGGCAGTACAGGCTCAGAATCAACAATTGTCCCTAGTCTTGCAGGGTTTTAATTCTAGGCATGAAAGAAGTAAAAATCAGTTTTTTACCCTGGAGTGCCCGTACTACAAGGGAAGAGCAGAGACTCAACAGAGGTTGAGAGACCCAAATGCAGCTTCTTGAAGTGGCTTTGTGCAGCCCTCACCTGATTAAAAACACTTAGGGAGAGGCTTTAAGTTACATCACAGAGTTTTGTCAGCACAGACGTGCGCAAAGCGGTACCACTCTGTGCTGAACCTGCTCGCCCTGTTCTCTCCTAACAAGCCCTTATCTTCCTGTGTCGTGTGATTATAATAAAAGTGGTTCTGGCCTCTCTAGGGACTGCCCGACTCTCACCAGGCAGATTCACTAGGCAGGGTCAAAGAATTATTCGACGGTGTCCTTAAGTAGGCTGGATTTTATAGCAAACACAGAGGAATTAAGCACCAACACAGAAGTCAGCATCTGCTTAAATACTCAGTATTCAGAATGCAGGTAAATTTAAAAGTGTTAACTTTTTGAGGTCAAAAGTCATTCTTGATGTTCATGAAGTTAACCATGCATCAAGAGCTTTGTTGCGCAGGGAGCCAAAGAAAAAAACGCAGCTTAATATTGCACAACAGGGCTTTTAGATTTGCTGGTCTCAATTCCAATTTAATTTTGTTGTGCCATAAAATCATGTGTTAGCAATAAGATTTATACTAGGAGTTCCTTGGAGTCTCTTATTGCCAACTTTTTTTCTCCTTTTTTTTTTTTAAGATGTGTGTTTATGTACAAATGTAACCATTTGCAAGCAACCAATATATTCAATAACATTTCCCTCTGTGGTACATTTATGCTAGAAATCCAGAAATGAGAAACTCTGAAATGCCAGAGTCCTTAGAATGCTGTCTCTATTTGATTTCCTTCTAGCCTGTATTTTTATAACAGTTACATTTGGGTTTCAGTTATACAATACACTGGCTGATGAATATTAAACAAGGTCTACATACATTTGTTGGGTTTGCTTTTACAGACTCTGCTTGTACAGAGATTTTTTTTTTTTTGGACCGTGCCCTTCTCAGTGACCTCTATTCCATTCTTTTATTGTTCCCAGGTTGTTCTGAGAGACAAGTGACAGTGCGAGACAGGAGGAGAATGATTACATTTTGCAGGGAAATTATACAGAGTAGAAAATCAATAGTTAGATGCTCCCTGGGACTGCCTAAAACTTCTTTGAAGGATAATTAACTTGCAAGAGAACTCTAGTAGCTGGAATTCCTCCCCAGTTCTGTACGCATAGGATAAATTTACTCTGGGATAAGCAATGTGCTTTGACGTCTCTTTGCTGGTCTGGGGAAATGGTTTCTGTGGAGAGAATGAAGGAATTAGCTAGAAGAGGTAAGGAGGAAAGCCTCGTTGGCCACATCCATCCTGGACTCAGAACCAAGCAGCAACAGAAACAAGGAAAACCGAGCAGAGCGAAGCACAGAGGGGGGTTAGGTGCTGGGGCTTAGCACCTGATTATCCAGGGACTCTGTTCAAATGGCAATTAGCCACTGAACTGGCAGTCCATGGAGTAGAGTCAAGTGAGTACCAGTGTGGAGAGTCAAGCCCACAGGCAACTCAACAGGTGTAAACAGTTCATTTGATAAAGCAGCATCAGTCAGATCAAGGGCTGTCTTTAAGCTAAATACCTGACTTGGAGAACAGCAAAAGCTTCCTGAAGTTGGAGGAGAGGATGGGGAGAGCAGAGGACTCCTGCTGTTGAGCCCCACCATTATGTGCTGGCCCCATTGTATGTTTGACCATTTTCAGTGTGCTGCTTCCTCCTGGGATATTGCTACAGGTAATCCTAAAGTTGGGAGATGAAGTGTGGGGTTTAATAGCTTTGTTGGTTTAAACTGATCTGGGCAGAGTTGACCTAGGAGTGAGATTAGTCTAGCTCTCCAGAACTGTCAGTACTTTGTCTTTCAGAAACATAAAAATACCCTTCAAATGCACAGAAAGCTGCTATGGGATGTGTCCATGGCAGTTCATGACAGAGTAAGTGACATCTGATCAATTCGTTAATGCTCTAGAAGAAAGGACTAATAAGGTTGAAAGACTTGCTGGAGGCATAATGTTACAGGTATTAAGATATGGGAGACTTGAGAAAGATGTAACAAAGCTAGACAATAAAGCAGCACAACAGCAAAAGAAGTCATCATAGTGGAGGTGATCACAGGCTAACAGAGAATGATTCCTGCTTTTCACTCATCCATGGAGATCCATGTTTAACATTTGTTGGCGTTTTTATCCTTAAAGTCATAAGCATTGTATGAAAACAAGCCTTTGTTTTTGCTTGCGTTTGGTGTTGGCTTTTTGGTTTTTTAAATGTATCCATTCTTAGGAACTAGAAAAACATCTAAGCACATGTGTAACATTAAGCATGTGACTCATCCTCTCTACAGCCACAGATGTCTCCTGTTCTTGCAATTAAATAAGTGCTAAAGTGTTCTGTTGGAGCAGAGCCCAGGAGTACTCTTGTGCAGGTTTGAGCTCATCGGTACAAAAGTGATGCTAACAAGTAGGTCTAGAATTATAAACCTGTCAGCTTAGCTTCAGTTCCTGGAAAAACAGTGGAACAAATAACCAAACAAACAATTTGTGAACACCTAGAAGAAAATGAGGGGATGAGTAACAGGCAGCATTGACTTTTTTTGAGAAGCAAGAGATTCAAACAAAACTAATTTCCCACTAAAATAGGGCAACACCTGGAGACTGGTTTGCGTTTTGGTGCTGTTTCACATCCACTTTTACAAGGATAGCATGGATGGGAATACCCGGGTGCAAAACTGATAGAAGGATGTTTTTGAGGGAGGTTCTGAGGGGGCTGTTTTGTGTGCTCGTCTTGCATTTCTGTGTGTGATCTGGCTGATGGAAGAGAACATAAGCAATTTAAATTTGCTGCTGATGCCACACTGGAAGAGGCTGTGAGAACACTGGTCAGGTTTAGAGTTCAGTATGATATTTGCAAACTAGAGATGTGGTGTGTTAAAAAAAACCCAACAAACCCAATACACACACAAAAAACAGCCCCCCCAAAAAAACCCCCGACAAAAGCAGCTTGCCATTCAGCTGGCACAGTGCATCATCCCTCTGCTGAATATAGATTTATGTATTGCAATAAACTCTTAATATAGGTTATTATATAGCTACAAGAGGTTGGGGAGCAACAACTACATGTGTAGTTGATTTATCAATAAGGATGAAAGATTTTGATGGCTCACAAGCTGACTGTGAATAAACAATGCCATGCTGTTGCAGAAAAGGCATCCCAAACGTAAGAGCAGGGCTGTTGCTGCTGCAGCAAGCATCATAATCCTTGCAGTCAGCTCTGTGCTAGCAAGCAGGAGTACAGTGCTCACTTTTGGCCAGTGTACTTCAAGACTGAGTAGGCAACGATTGAGTATGGAAAGGAAAGCAGTAAAACTGATCGAAGGTCTAGAAGATGTGATCTGCCAAGAAAGACTGAGCTGTTTTCATCCTTGGGGGAGACTAAATCTCTTCCAAAACATTGTCAGCTGCTGCGAAGGAAAAAGGGAATGATTTGGTCCTCCTGAGCCTGGCAGTTAAGACAAGAAGCTGTGGGCTAAACTGCTTCAAAGGAAAATGAGGGCATTTTATTTTTAGTAATTAATCTGATAATAAGGGAGTGTGAAGGACTGGAACAGACTGAGATGAGAGAGGTGAGTCTCTGACACTTTGAAAACAAGTTAGAGCTCTGTCTGTCAGGAACAACCTGTGCAAGTCCTCCCTTACACAGGTGGATGGACTAAATGACCTCTGGAAATCCCTTCTAGACCTCTAGTTCTACTAGGGTTAATTTACACTAATCTAC
This sequence comes from Phaethon aethereus, assembly GCF_964289735.1. Lineage (NCBI taxonomy): Eukaryota > Metazoa > Chordata > Aves > Phaethontiformes > Phaethontidae > Phaethon > Phaethon aethereus. Next base: position 124,043,206 of record NC_138576.1, read on the forward strand.
TAGCCTAAATCCAGGTTAATTTAACTAAGTCAGTGCCAATAATCCGGTATTGATGGAAAAAGGGAATCTTGTCTCCTGAGCTATACAGCTATAGAGAGCTATGTCCAGAGGTTTTCCACTTGGGATTGAGCAGTATTAAATGTGTAAGGACATGGTAGGAGAGTGCATGAAGCAACTAGTATCACAAGATCTAACTTGAAACCCACTTGTACTGTGTTAACTAAATGCTGTTGACTTAATCCCACTTTGCCTCAGCCCTTAAATGTTGGTGGTTTCAGAGCCTGCTAGAGGGAAGTAATACAGAGCAGACCTCTTATGACTCTGCAAACAGCAGACGATAACAGCCTTATATACTGTGGACAAGTTGGCTACGGAGGTATTTTCAGCGTTTAATGGTCCACTGAATGTTATTAGCGTTGCTAGCATTTGGGCTCCTCTTCCCTTTCATCTATGCTTCTTCATAGAGTCTACTTAGTGTTTTGCATCTTTTTCCCCCCCTGTAGTTAATTTCTGGATCCTCAAGCTCTCTTTTTATTTTTACTCAAAGGTAATTTCTTCCTTACATCTATCTACACAAAACAGCTCCATTAAATGTGCAAGTAGGGAAACCAGTACATGATGTTTCACTTCACATCTGATACTGTAATCATTGTGATTGTGTTCTCTTTGAAAGCTCCATTCCTGTTACCTACAGGAACCAGGAATTCTCTTCATCTAGTCATTTGTTTATTTAAAAAAAAGTATATATTAAAAGCTACCAGGGCATTTTAGTTACCTACTTCTCACTTCTTTCCTTTATTTATCATAGAGCACTTCTTTCTCTTTCGACTAAGAAAATGCATTCTTGCATTCAAAAAGAGGAGAACTACATATGTGGAAGAACAAGGATAACTGACTTTTTGCTCAGCTTCTGAACTCACTTTATAGACAAATTCTGGAGAGAGTAGTTCCCTCAAATCCTCCTCATTAGGAGAACAGACTAATTGATTTAAATAACCCACGTCTGGTGGGCTTGACCTCAGCTTCCTAAACACAAACTGCCAAACTCTTGAAAAGGTTCAGGTCTGTATATAAGCCTTGATGGAGATGTTAGAGTTAAATATTGTGAGATCATAAGTCAGCAGTTAACCAAAGCTGGTCTGGCATGTTAAATGGCTCCCAGGACACTGGAGATTTCTCTTGTCTCTGTGGCACACTGTTAGGCTCCTATCAGTTTACCTGTGCTGTCTAGACAGGGGGGCAGATTCTTGCATCGACTGGAAAAGAGGCAAAGGAGTTGGAGACCTCTTCTCCTAACATGAAGCTTCAGCCATAGCAGTGAGTATTTCAGGTTTTGATCAGTGTCTGAGATTTGTTGTTTCGGTGTGGCCCTAGGCAAGATAGGATTGTTCTTATTCAAATGCTAGTTAGAAGCATATAACTTTTTCTGTATTGCTGAGTTATCAGTATTTGCATCTATTTGAATATGTTTGTGTGGTGACAATCTTGAAGCTTCAATGGGAAATGGTATTTCAGGCTTTGCCTTGGGTGTGAGTTGACCTGTGATACCATGCAGTGCAAAGCACATCCAAGTGGCACAACGTGGGTTGTAATGTGAGTTGTTTCTTATCTTAAAAAAAAACCAAAACAAACACACACAAAAGAAATGTTCCTTGCAGTTGTATTATTTCATGTTTCTCAGAGCTGATAAAACAGCATTGTCCGTAGTTGTTTTTGCCATTTTGTCGCTAGGAAATGTCAAAATAAATTAGACACATTATAGTAAACTAATCTTGCATTTCAGAGTTCCTGTGTTCTGAACATGTTCTGGACTTCTTGGATAGATGCTGCCTGTGGCATTCGCTGTTCCAGTGATATGTGTGTGCTCACAGACTAGCATCTTTAAATGGCACAGCTTCCTCTGTCACAAGGTTGTGTGGACAGGCTTTTGGATGGAGGAAGGTGCCCCCCTTCCTCTTAAGCTCTGCAATGGGGAGGGCCGTTCTGCAGGGAAATCTGCCTTTAGTAGATTCTCCACCACCTTGTAGTTGTCAATTTGGAGATTCTCTCAGCTTATTTCAAAGCCAGTTATAAGCCTTTTAAATTAGCTTTATACTGATACACCGATAGGATATTTTTACATGCTTTTAGCACTATCTGTTTAGAGAGATGAAAGCAAAACTTAAGGCAATGTTTCTCTCCCTCTGCCTAAAATCAACCTAAAGAATAAGGATTGTAAGAAAGGCCTGTGTTTCCTTAGAACATATGCTATGTGATGTGGTATGATACCAATAATATATCATAAATGCCATGGTATGAAATAGCAAATACAACTCCTCTAGGGCAAAACCCAGCAAAGCCACTTGTGGCACCACCAGCCTCACCACAGTGACCTCTGTGGGACTGGTGCCGTCCCACCCTGCCACCAGTTGTGCATTGTCCCTCTGTATATGTATGGTTTTTTATATTTTATGTATCTTCAGTATCAAATTGCTGAACTCTCAAAACAGGGTCTGCTAATAAGTCAATCCTTCAAGGAAAGACTATGTGAGAAGCTCATGATCCAACTGTGGTCTGCAAAGCTTTAGAAGTGTTGGGCTGCCTCCAGTACAGGTGAGAAGCACATGTGGCTCCATTTGTGAGTCTGATGCAAGTGGTGCCTTGGAGCATGGCATCTATGCAATTAACTTGCTCATATAGAGCAAGTTCCATGTATACTGAGACCCACCATCTCCATATTGTGTGTCTGGCATAGCCAGCACAACCAGGACACACATCATGGCATGTGGCTGAGGGGGTCACTTGTACATGGCTGGATTTTTAGGCATTGGGAAATCCTGGTTCTGGCATGAGGCTTCACCACTTGCTTTTTTGTTGCAGAAGTAAGTGGGTAGTAGAGATGCAGATGATGCTAACCATGGCTTACGAGTGTTAAGCTAAATATAAAGTCACTTGATCATGAAAAGCACATAAGGAGTTCAGTAAATGTTTATTTTGATTAAACTATTAACAAAAATAGCAAATCCCACTACACTAATCATTATTAAATTGCTTTCCTACCCTCTCCTACCTCTTTCTCCTCCCCTGACTGTTTTTCCTAGAATGCAATAAACACATATAGGGGAAATTTCTCACCTCAGGGACCCTGGCTGTCTGAAATACGTCCCAGTGTTCACTGTGGAGGTGAATAGTACCTGCACGCTGGGCTCTGACTTCCGTGGAGCCATCTGTTTGGCTAACCTCTGCTCAGAAGGGGAAACTCTGGAGAAAAGTGCCCCCAAAAATGGAGAGAGACTGCTAGTAAGAGAACAACAATGCTGAGAAGTATTTAACCCAGGAGGATGCTGTCTTACTATCTTCTGACAGGCATACGGACATCCAGGAAGGAATAGTATTGGCTTGTAGATTTGCTATTAACATATCTTCATATGGTGAAAGGATGTGTTCATGTAACCAGTTTCCCTCTGTTTCTCCATTGCTGCTAAGATTTTTGTTCTGTCAGGAAATAATTTTACTGTGTTGCCCAAGCAAAACTGTTCTATTTGAAGTCCAATTCTGTACTTTTCTAAGAAAAAGTTAAAAAAAATGAAAGTATTGCAGCTGGGGAGAAAGAACAGGTCTTAGGTGATCAGTTGTTTCTATTCTGCTTTTTAAGACAGAGGGATTGGTGCCGAAGTTTGTTTTCTTTAAATAGACTTATAGCCCAATTACATTTTTATTAAATGGATCAAAGTGATCTATTGAAAAAATTTTTTTGAAAATTTTCATCAAAACTTGGAATATTTTTCAGGGATTTCTGAAAAATCTCTAATGGCAGTATGGTTGGGGGGATGTATCCCAAAAGATGTTGGCAAAATCTTTTGGCTAAGTTTGTAGGCTTTAAGAGCAAGCTACTTTTTTTTTTTTTTTTTTGGTTATACATTAGTAATGAAACATTCAAGACTATTTAATGAATTCAAATCCCTTGCTCCTACTCAGATTAAAAGCAAATGGGCATTCAGATCCCTTAGTCAGCTTCAGCGGTCTATAACTTCAGTGTTAGTTTGATATAGCTAATTTGTGTTAAACACATTAAGTGCAGTTATAACTTATGGTGGTATTGCCTCACAATCATAATTTTACGCTTGTACACAGTAGTTTTCTATATCCCAAAGGACCACAAAGCTTTATAAACAAATGTAGGCTATCCCCAAGTCCTCAGGCAAGTAAAACTTCCACTGAAGTCTTCAGGAGCTTTGCTCACATAATGTCTCTAATTTCAGACCATGAATACTACTGTGTATACAAACAGGCGTCATCCTTTGAGTGAAGGTCACTTTGGATGAAAAGCAAGAGCCATGTAGCAGCCCAGACACGTTCCCTGCAATAGTTTGGAGGAGAAAATGATGGTTATCAGCTGAAATTGCACAAGGTTATGTGCACAGAATGGGATTACACACTGAGAGAGTTGAAAACTCTAGCTAGAACCCTACTTAGAGCCAAAGAAAACCTTTTCTGGGACATTCTGCAGAATATGTGTGTTTGGCATTATTCATATAACTGGTTACTTGCCAAATATGTAAAGACTAAAACCCCAAGCTTTTAATTCAGGAATTTTCTGCTTTAGCATGCTCTCTCCCAATGCTTTGATGTTCTGGAATTAAAATGTTTGTTTTCAAGTCTGGCTTGATATTAAGCTGGTTTAATGTCTTTTATAGAAGCTGTTTTGAAAGCTTTCCTTCTCGTCTCTGGATCCAGCTCCCTGAGTGGGTGACAACTCTTATCATCAGTCGGACAGTTCTGAGTTGCAGCTTTAGATAATGAAAACAAAGGCCTAGCATTTTTCTTCCCAGCAGAGTTCTTCCTTTATTTCATCTCTGATGCTTTTTTTTCCTCTGTGCATAGCCCAGTGTATACAGTACAGCATTGTACTGTATCACCCAAAATTTCAGTGTCTCTGTGTTCTCTTCTTTACAGATTAGACTTGCAAGGGAGTTGGAGACCTGTCTCATGGTTCAGGAGGTGCTTTCTGTCTTCGTCTGCAGTTTTTCATTGTCTTGTGATTGAAGTCACCACTTGTAATCCTCCCCTGCCAGGAGTTTGTCACTTCTGATCCCAGCTATGCTCCTTCCCATAGCATTTTTTTTTTTCATTGTGGCATGACAGTATTAACGTGTAGCGCTCTGTGGGTTTCCTTCCTGGCTGAAAGACATCGGGGGAGTTTTAGCTCTTCAGTGCTGTTCAATCATTTCAACTGGCTTCATTCATGCTGCCATTTTACTGCCTTCCCTCCCTCGTCACACCTGTACTGTATCACTGCTGCTACAGCAGCCACTGGTGAACATATTACAGCGTGGGGAACAGACTATATCCACCTAAATGTTCAACATGGCATCTACAGCATGCTTTATGGTCCTGATCCAAAACTCTGAAAGGTCAAAACAAAGATGCTACTGAGAACTAGGCACTTGAAGGTAGTGTTAGATGGAGAGCCAGGGACCCTCTCTACTTTAGCAAGAAAAGATTAGACCAGTCGGTGGGGATACCTGGAAAACCATCTAATTTTCTGTCTTGTTCCCCCCTTTTTTTTTTTTCCTTTTTTCCTTCCCCCATTGTCCTAAAGCCTGGATCAATGCACCACAGCAGGCTCTGGGTGCTTTGTCTCAGGCAGGGTTGTTGGGGAATATGTGGATTTTGTTGTTCTCCTAGCCATGTCCTGGAGTAAATGTAATTCAAGAGCCATCAAAGCCTGCAGCAGCAAGAACACAGGAATGGGGGAGAGATGCTCCAGCAATGAACAAGCTACAGGATATTTTTGGTTTTGTGCTTTAAAAGCGACTACTGTGCTGCTTAAATTCCAGCAAGATGCCAGAGAGCAGCTAACGCTCTGCCTCAATGTTGGAGGCTGAGCTGACTGGTCTTGTTTGCTACCAATCTAAATCTGCTGCTGCTCTGGCTGCAGAGCTCAGAGGAAGATTCATTCACGCAGCAGCAGGCTCTAAAGCACTGCGCATGCCCCTTTGCTGGCAGAGCCTACCCCTTTGCCCTCCCAGTGATTTTGGAGGCAGTGCTTGCAGGGCAGAACCGAGCACTGGGTAAACACCTGCCACCAAAACCAATGACAGACCTTGCAAAAGGTTTTATGTCAGTATTTGTGTTAGTGCAATGCACTAACAAATGCACATTTGTTATGCAAAATGCACATTTGAGTCTCATGACTTGAACTGACATGAGATTTGTGTATACATAAACATGCACCACTTGACAGCTGTGATTTTTACAACTGTTTAGGATAGTATAGGACAGCATTTACCAGTTAAAGGAGCTCAAGCCAAATTTGGCTTGTCTTTGCCCCTTAGAGCTGGTTGTATGTGAGTGTGCTCTGGGCTGGACTCCTTGGGGCCAGATCAGTGCAGAAAGACAGTGCCCTTGTGGTGTCGGAGAGCTGGAGGGAGCAGGAGGCTCCTCCTGGGCTGATTTCCCAGCCTTCTTCCTACTAGCTGGGTCACCCTTCTTGGTCCCGGCAGAGGCGAGAGCTGCCGTGGCAGGAGATGCCGGTTAGCTCTGTCAGGTGCATGTAACTAAGCTGTGAGAGTGCTGTCTCACCTCTCAGTTTTTGGACTTCAGCAGAGGCACAAGGAGCTGCAGGCTTCTCTTCTTCAGGCAAGTCAGGGCACAGTTCAGTGGGCAGAAGAGGACTGCAAGACAGAGGGCTGCAAACAGAAAATTGTGTCCAAAAGAGAGGGAAAAAAAGCATCTTCAGCACAGCCTTTCTGGGCTTTGGATTCCTTTGCACAGGGGCTGTGGGGACAGGAGGAGGGCTTGGGTGTGGAAGAAGGGGCTGCTCACAAGTTCAGCTCCCTCCACACTGTGCAAGTGAGCACTGTGCCCCTGAAACGTGAACTAAGTAATGGCAGGCCTGCAGGGTGGCCACGAATGCTGGATGCTCCCAGGCTGGCTGTCCCGGATCTGGAGCTGGGGCTTGTGGAGAGTAATGGTAGAGCTGGTGACTCAGGGAGTTAGGGGGCAGATTTCTTGTTTTTTACCCATCTAGTTTTGTGATATATTCCACATCTAATACATATCACTTGTGAAAGGAGGAGGAGATACCTACATTTTCTGCTATTTCATGGAGAGCTTAGCTGCCTGCTCTTAAAGCTTTTTTTTGTTGTTCTTCTCTCTACTAAGAAAGGAAGGTGCACTGGGACTCTGCAGCCAGAGTCATCACCTCTCTGAGGCCAGGCTGCTCCCTGTGTTGAGGCTCTTACAAGCCTGAGGAACACCTTCAAATGGTGACAAGGCTTGCAGAGGAGACTTAGCATGCAACTAAATAATATTGTTTGTAAGGGAAACAAATTTATAATGTAAAAAAGTAACTATAAATGAACATGACATGTAAATAAATTCATGCTTTAATTAGCAGCTTATTTTTAACCAGGAAGTATTCCTTCCTATGAACAGCTAGCCATGACAACAAACCTCTCTCAGTGAATGCTAAGGCAGCAGTATCTTTTATGTGAAGAGCTAACCGGGAGGAGAATATCTGCCATCTGATAAAGGCCCAGAGCTGCCAGATACTGAATTGTATATTGATGGAAGCTGTGGGGTTTTATTGTTTTTTCCATGCTAGGAAGAGGGAGCTCAGGCGGTCCGTGGGACAGTGGGGGCTTTGCAGAGCTGATTCTGCACATGTTAGCTCTGTCCTACCCAGGTAGTCTTAATTACAAGCCCAGCCTGGCAGAGCAAGAGTTTTCCAGAATATTAGCTAACACCTTTGAACACATGTTTTAAGGTGTCGATCAACATGGGTGAGGAGTGGCCACCAACAAGGACTTGGTTTTTGAAGTTTTGAAACACATGTTAAGGAAAAAATTCTTACTGACTAAAACATTTGTAAAGACATTTTCCCCCTCACCTAGACATTGTCAGAAAAATGCTATATATTCAATTGTACTTGACTGATACAAGTGGTGCCTACCTGGAGCCTTGAAAACCTTCTTCCATTTATAAGAAGTTTTTCTCTCAGGTAACCTGCATGTGTTGACTGGTTCCTCTTCTTCCCATATCAGGATTGATGGCTTCTTCATCAGCCCATACATGCCTGCCAAATTAACAGGGTATGAGCTAAGTTAACTCGTACAGCTCGTTCTCGAATTACATCATGATGTTTCTCCAAAGACATAACCAGTACAGACGAAATATTGCCACTTGCAACTAATTCTAATTAAAAACCTGAATGTAATGAGCTCTATAGCAGCCATCCACACTGGGGAGGAGGGAGGCCATGGTGTGCTAGTGTGCAAGACTTGCAGCATTAGAAGTCGAGCTGGTTGAAAGGCAGTTATTCACCCCTGCGCCCATTGAAATTTGTGATTACATATTCCATTGGAATTAGATTTTTTTTTTAGTAATTTGCTTGAAGTTATTTTTATGAAACCTTTGGAAATGTTTCCGTCAGTTATATGAAGAGGCTTTACAGGATAAATAGGAGAAAGCCTTGCTGTATGAACAACCTAATGCACTTCAAAAGGCTCAGCAACAAGCTGCAATGTCAGATTATTTGCAGAAGGTCAAATCAATTTTATGATTGAGCAAACATTAGCAAATTACTTTTCTTAGAAGCAAAGCAAGCAAAGTATTTTCTAAGAAATACTCTTGAGGAAAAATCAAATGGCATTTATTAGAAACCATCACTCAGTGGGACTTGTTCTCTTTAAGGCACTTATTCATTGTATCCAAATATCCTGCAGGGTCAAATTGAGGTTTAAAAGTTGTCTACTGTGTAGGGCAAATGAGTTGCAACGGGGGCCTGTTTGTCTGTGGTATAAGGAGTAATCTTCGAGAGGGGATCTTTATTTGCTTGCTACCTAGCTTCAAAACAGGGTGCCAAAGGGGCTGACCCATAAAAATGCAGTATCTACTTAAGGAACTATATTTCCTTTAAACCTGGCGGCTGCTCCAAGTTGTCTCCAGACAGTGCATGTGAGGGAGAGGGAAAAGGGCAGCTACTGCCTGAGGAGACGGTGACTTCTTGCTCAAGGACAGAAGAGACCTGCCTTGCTTTAGGGAGAGACACAATAAGGTATTGAGGAAACTATGTTCTTAGTGCCCTAGGGAGAGCCCAAGGAAAGCTTTTGGTGAATTTTTCTAGCCAAGAATTGGCCTTCTCTGTGCCGTGTTTGCCAAGAGCTGTAAAGATATCTGGAACAAAAGGCACCATGGGTGGTGCTTGGCTCCCACTATCTGTCTGTTTGCACACGTAATGCTGGCCCTAAGAAAAGTGACTTGGGCTGACCTTCTGATTCACGTCTATCCCACGGTTTGACTCATGTCATTCTCACATATCAGATATTTATCATATATCTCATTTATGGTATCTGATTTCTAAAGTGCAGTGCCAGATGTATGGTAACTATGCATGGGCTAACCGTGGTCCATGACACGTCCCTCTGGGAGCGGGCAGACTTGCCTTGTCCCCAGTCCTTGCTGCTTCAGCTCTTTGCCTCTCTGCTTCTTGGAAAACTATGATAAGGCTTAAAAGTCTCCTTCTAGCTGCTCCCATGTTTTAGTTGCAGAGTCGATGCATTGCCCTGTTTTTCACACCAGACAGTGTGAATCCACATGGTTGACACAGGCAGACATGACCTGCACCCTGGAGCTGGTGGCATGAATAAAAAAATCTGCAAGAGAGGCAGAGAGCGTATGGCTGACGGCAGGATTCCTCTTGCCACCCCTCTTTCTGGCATCCAGACATTTGGGGACTTTGCTTCTGTTGTATTATAGACATTTTTTTAAAGGTTGTAACTTATTCTCATATTTCTGCCTGTATTTTTATTTTTGGGACTTTATATAAATAACGCTGAAGTCTGCTGTTCTTGAATGAATGGAGAAGAAGGGAATGTTCCCACCCTTTATGGTTTGCTACCTGGTAAATTAGTCTGTGCTGTATGTATGTTTTTTGGAACTCCTCAGGAATTTTCCATCAGTCTATTTACTCATTGGAGAATGTGGTCTCCATAATTTGAAATCAGGATGGAAATTTGAATCTCTGAGGGCTAAAAGCTTTCCTGGTTCTGTGCGAGTCACAGGTAGCAAGGAAAGAGAGAAAATGCATTTCTAATATATGTAAATATGAAACGGCAAAAGTGGCCAGAGGGAAGGAATGGAAGGCAAGTAACCTGAAATGAGTTTTAGCTTTATATTGATGACACATCAATTAATTTAATGATGACAACTTAAAATGGGAGTGGGGAAAACAAGGCTGTAATGGGGAACAGGCACTTGGGCTTTTACAGTCAAAGGGCAGTTCAAATACAAAACGGATTTGGAGAGGTTAGAAAAATCAAAACTTTCTGGGTGATTGTATTTTGGCACAGCTCCAAGGCTTAAATGGACTCATGCAGCGCCTATATTGTGTTTCCACCTCTAGGAAAAGGCAAAATGGAACTTAAACAAAAACGCTGAGACCTCTAGGGAAAAGCCTATGGGGAAAACAGTTAGGTGTAGCGCCAGTTAGATGTACAGGCATAAATGTCTGTTTTATGTACTGGGAATGGCTCTTTGACGAATGTTTCTTACAGGAGGAAATGCAATTATTATTCATTATTGAAAATACCTATTTGTTATTCATTAGGCTGTTGTTTTAAAAAGTTAACTCCACCTAATCTGGGGTTATAAATGAATGTTAAGTGGCACAGCTATATGGCAGGAAAATTTCATATCAGACAGCTCATAGGTTTCAAACTATATGACCAAACCAGAGAACTGAGTACTTAAGAATAATAAATGTAGTCCCAGAAACCAGGGAAAGCCACCCAAGAACAGAAGAAAGGCTCTGTTTTTTGGACAATTTCTTGATCATAACGAATCACTTGACTAACTACAACAAAGCATCAAGATTAAGAGGTTTTCACCATATGCATTTATAATTCAATAGACCTGAAAAACAAGTTGGTTTATTTAGTTTAAACCTCTGGTGGCAGGCTGTTGTCTGGTCTAAACTGGTGCCATTTTTTTTTTTTAAGACAATATTACTAAGTCAACCTACCCTGGGGTGAAATTTGGCTCTGTGCTGGATTTTTAAGAGCTTTAGTACCACAGGCTGCACCTGCTGGACTTTTCCTCCCAGAGCCTCCCCAGGGAACCAGAGGAACAATTTAGTGGTAACAGCAAAGCTCCTGGGGCTGAGCTGACCAAAGGCCTGGCCAAGTCCTCTGTCCTGTAGCATGAAGAACTCTGTAGAAAAGTTTGTTCCTCCCCAATTTTTAATACTGAAAATGCCACAGCAATTCTTCTGTGTTACCTGGGAGTTTACAGCATAATAACTGTCAGGAGAACAGTTTGTCAGTTGGACAGGGAATTTCAAGAGAGTAGATTTAAAATAAATAGATAATTACTCAGAAGTTCTGTAATAAAACAGATAATGTATTTGTATGTATCAAGGAAGTATTTAATTACCATATACAGAAGTATTAAATTTTTATGTACATTCAGTCTTGCTACATAATTTAAGTCTCTCAGCATATGTCTTAGAACTGTTCAGAAAGTTTCCATCTCTAAACACTGTACCGTGGGAAGCCAGAGTTGCAGATACCTTTTCATGTGGCTCCCTTTCCCTGTCAAAACTGTCCTCTGGAAGGTTTTCCTGAAGGCTTTGAGGTGAGGGATGGAGTAAAAAAAAAAATAGATACACACAAATGCTCCAAACATTCTTTATGACAAATGTCATTATTTCTAAGGGAGAAATAAATCTGTAGAACTCTGAGCTCTAATCCTGGTATTTTTCCAAAATACTTCTCTGGTCAGAAGCTGTCCAACTCTGGTTAATGAAAGTCAGTGTTTCTAAACTGGTGCAAAGTTAAGCTCTTGTTTGGGACATTTTTTAAATTGGCATAGAGGTTATGTTACATCTGTGAACATTTCCAGTGACTTACAGGACGAGAGATTAGTTTAGCACCACACAAGTGATAAATAAATAGTTTCACAGACACTTTTTGTTTTTGTTTTACCTTGCATTTCTAATCCTACCACTGCAATTGCATGAAAATGTGATTGATTGTTTCAAGAATGATATGTCATAAATATAGATATCTTTCTGGTGATCTCTAAAAATACTCTTCAGTCTTGTGTGGTTTAACGATTGATGAAGCTTGGAAATGAAACCCTTGTCTGGGGTCTGTTGTAAGATAAAATTACACCATGGGAGTAAAATTCATATGAGCTGAGTAAGGGGCAGTGTGAGGAGGGTGTTGCTTTAGGATGCTGAAGAAGACTTCTGGCAGAATTTAGCAGCCAGTATAACATAAGTATCCAACTACCTGGGCTTTGTTCGTTTGGATTTTTTGAAGAAATGATCCATTTTTTTTGTTCCTGTCATCTGCAAACATAAGACTTGGAAGAAAGCTAAAAAAGGTCATGACAGCCTATGGCCCTTTCACCACCTTCTCTTTCCATAATATTATACGCATGGCTGGTATTCATGGTGAGCATGGCAACATGTCCTGAATGCATGCAATTAAAATGACCCACTTATATTATATGACAGACAAATATGTATTTTTAATTAGTGCTTAAAGATCTTGGTTTGCAAACAGAAATCCTTCAGCCAGCAACAGAGAGGTAGACAAAGTGCTGATGTGCACAGTGGGGCTCACAGGTGCCTGCTGGATTTTACAACAAACCGAACTCGCTGTTCACAGCTCAGCTCCTGCTTGCCCTGCCTGCATATTTCTGCATGGCTGGCTGCCTGGTTTGTTCTTTTGAAATCTTGATGAATTTCTCTGGCCTATAAAATACAGGTCAGGTTAGCTGACTGGACTGATCCCTGCTGGGATTGAAAAACATGATCACACGGAGTCCGGAGGACTCTGCACAGATCTAGAAGTGCCAGCCCCTTCCAGCACGCAGCCTTCCCCCTCGGTCCGGCAGCAGCAGCAAGAGTGTTGGCAGCAGCAATGTGGTGTGGGGGACGGAGGTTTCGAACCTGAACGGGCTCTGCCCGCTGGCGATGAACGAGGGACGGAGGAGGAGAGGTGTTGCTGCAGCTTTTCTGGGTTGTGTAACTCTTTAATCATGTGTTTTTATGTGTACGTCCAGGGTGCTTGGCTCTTGGCAGGGTTGTCTGTTGAAACAAGAGAATTACAAAAGCACTTCAGGTAAGTGAAAACTGGCCTCCCATAAAATGTCCAGAGGTGTTGAGGCATAGCTTCTTTTGGAAAAAGAAAAAAGAAAAAGCACATCGCCTATAGATGATAGGTTCTTATTTTCAAAAAACAAGCTTTGAATAGGAATCTCCCCTTCACCCTAAAATAAATAGCTCCTCCCAACCTATAATTTCAGAGCAAGGTGCATTTTCTCTGTCTGGGTTGTTTCCTAGCCCTGATGTCTGCTGTATCAAAGTGCTTCTCTAGTTTTGAAAAACCCCCAAGAGACAGGAAAGCAATGTAGTTGCAAGCCAGTTTTTCAAAGACTTCTGAATAACCCATATTAAAGGCACAAAAGCATAGCTACAAAAATTAATCATTTGACTCCTAACTCCAAGCATAGCCATTTGCAGCCTGGAAAATGGCCTGATTTATCCAAGGTGGCCTGCAGTTGTTGTAGCTGAGTGAAGTTAAATAACACAGTACTGTTTAATATTGCATGAGTATATGATTTCATTTGCTTTATTCATTCCTAATTCCTGCTCCCTTGTAGTTTATTGCAGTCAATGATTATTGTGTCTGTTTGATCCATCTCTGAAGTGAGTGGGAATGGCAGATTGTTGTGATTCTTTCTTGCCCATACTATATGGTATGGTAATATAGAAAAATATACTAATAAAATATAAAATATACTAATAAAATATATGGTATGGTAATATATAAAAATATACTAACAGTATATACCATATACTGTTCCTTCGTGGGTTTAGGAATGACTGTATGGCCTAGCCTTTTGTCTTGAGGTGACTGTAGCACAGAAAAGTACATGAGGAAAGGGTACCTTCTAATAAAATAATTTGACCACATTGGCAACCTTAGGAAGCAAAAGAATTTCTACAGTGCTTCCACCGCACAAGGGAGCAGTTCAAATGCCCTTCTGTCTCCTGTCCAAGCTGACTGTAAGGTCTTGCTTTCTGGGTGTCAGTCGCAAGAGTGCCTCCATGGACTAAACTGTGTGACTAACCAAAGTAGGTGGATGCTGAGGGAGAGGTGCAAGGCAAGTGAAAGCACCAGGAGAGCATCTGTTACTGCTATCCACTGCAGAACAGAACTGAAAAAACAGCTTGACCTTTAGAAGAGGCCATGGGGCTGCTACAAGCCTTGATACTTCAGTGTGTGCTATAGTTCTGCCAGTGTCTCTATACACAGCCTTGAGCAAGTGACTGCAGCTGCGTGCACCCATCCTTGCCCAGGATTAGCTATACTTGCCACTGCTGGTGTTACTGCCCTCATAGCTCCGCTCAGAGAAGAAATTGTACGAGTGTCTCCTGATGTATAGAAGAAAGTAATGAGCTGGATTAACTAAACCCACCTATTTACATTGATTAAATGATCTAGCAGATCTTGCCTGGACTGACTTAGGAAGAGGCTATAAGCACCACTGTGCCAGCAGCATCATGGGGATGAGAACAGATGGCCAAGGATGTCACTCCATTATCTCCCACTGGTCTAGCTGTCTACATGGCAGAGCTTTCTCCAGACCCCCTGGAGTCCTCAGAACAAAGTTCTGAGAACACGCACTTCCCCTGGTGAAGTGCAGGCTGAGAAAGAGTCTTTCAGATATGGGACCTAAGATTATTTAGGAATTCACATTATTAATTTGCATCAGTTATTCTCTACTTGTGAAAAAAGTATTGTCCTTCCTATTTAACAGATAAGGGCAGAAGGAAGCTGATAAAGTATTGAAGAATCTACCAGTGGTTCTGTCTTAGCTGAGATTCAGGTACAAGAAATGAAATCCTGACCCTAGGAAAATCAGCAGGAAGACTGCAAGCACCTTCAGCATGGCAGAGATCTGAATGAACAGAGGGACGCTGTGCTGTGCAGCCAGAAGCATTGCTCACACTGAGTATCATCTGCAGAAACCCAAGGCATTACTGAGGAATGGAAGAAAAACAAGAAAATGGAAAGTAGGTGGGAACAACTAGGATGGGCGATGGTTGGTAGAACGGTATGAAATACTGTTAGGAGTAGGAGGGAAAGAGTGGACAAAAGTATTGGTAGGGCAGCGGGAAACCAACTTTGAGTTGTCCCTGGAGTAAGGGTAGGAAGGAAGGGTGGTAGGTGCCCCAAGTGCTCTGCCACCATGGCTCCTCCATGTAGTTCAGTGGTGATCTACAGACTCACAGGTGTTAGAGATTGGCAGAGCTCAGCCTGGAGTGCAGAAAGACCTGAGGGACGTTAAAGACACCAAAAGAAGTAGTCATGGTCTCAAGATACTAGAAGTGTTTTGGGTGCAGCTAAAGAAAAATCACCATTCAAATAATCTCTAAACCATGAGTAGGCTGAGACTAGATGTAAAACAGCAGTTTCTCTGTTCTGTCTTGTCCTGGCAGTTTGATTTGGGGACTTGAACTCTGCAGTCTGGCAGGGCAGGGTCACTTAACAAGGGCTTGCTCTTCTCGTCAAAGCCTGAGGCAGACAGTCTTTGGGCATGGTGCAGTAAACACTGATTTCACTTAGCCCTGTGCCTGTTGTGCTTGTGTGTGTGAGGAGGTGAACCCCAAGGTACTGCAGCAACACAGACTACAGCAATTAATCAGACCAGCACTCTGGTTGTCTGAACTCTTCTTGAGTCGGGTCAGGTTGCTGTCTGTTGGGTCTTGCCCATCTCCACATTTTTCCCTCCTTGCCCTGCCCCACCCTCCCTGCAGTTAATCCTGAAAATCATGAAGCAATTTCCAGCATTTCCAGGCAACGTGCCCAAAGAGCAACATGGCGCAGCAATTTCTCAAGCAGCTTGATCCCAGAGCACTTGGACACAATGCCGAGAGCTCTTGCAGTATTTGGTAGTACAAGCTCAACTACTGGAGGTGAACAATTAAGACTCCTCTCCTCTTTCCCCCCCCACTCCCCCCATCTCTTTGACCTACTAGTCACAGAGAAAACTTAAACATCCTATCTAAAGGCACCAAAACCTAAAAGCCAGAAGAACCCAAGACTTTTTATGAATCAAGTTAAGTTATCACAAAACATGTATTATGAATTTAGAAGGGGGCTGACTTGCATTTCTCTGTATCTTTAGACCTAATTTTTACTCTCTTTAGACTTGAAGAGAGTTACAATCTCTTTAGGCCTAATAGCACCTTATTTATTTGTACTGCCACTACAAAATAAAGGTCTTGGCCTCCTTGAAAATTTAGGTCTGCGGGCCTGTACTAGGATAACAAATAGATGATTTAATTTGTCATTAGTCTTTTAATTCTAGAAGGAAGTGTGATTAGGGGATTCTCTCTCCATTGTGTCACTTTGGAAGGCATTTAAGATGCATTTCAAAAGCTGTGTTTAGATCAAACAAGTGTATTTTTACTTACACTAGCAAAATTATAGTGGTAAAAATTTCCTATAGGGACAAATTATTTTAAAAAAATTCATAAAAACAAGCATAAAAGTTCCTTTCTTTGGAAATCAAAAATTGCATACATGTAAAGCGTGTAAGAAATCTTTAAAAGGAGAAAGTTGTATAATGGTTCTGCCGTGTCATGTCCTTACAGCACAAACTCTTCTCCCCTCCTTGTCCAGATCCTGTTGACCGAACTGCATGTTGCATGTGGGGACCTACCAATGTAGTCTTTGGATTTGATTTTAATTGGGTTTTTTTTCAGTCAGCTGGTGGCGGGTGTTTGCATTCACCCAACTTGTGCCAAAAATATTACAGCAAATCTTGTGGGATAAATATCAGCACTCACTCGAAACTGCTAACAAAGAATCCAAGAGAACTGAGAGGTTTAATTTCTTTTTTCTTTTTGTTTCTTTTTCTTTTTTTACATCCCCTCCTGACACACTGCTTTGATCTGCCATGCAATTGGGTCAGTGCTTGGGAAATAATTTTAACATCCCCATCTGTGATGCGAGTACTATGCGGGAGATCCCGAATGTAAAACCTCACGGATCCTACAATACAGTACTCTGTCAAAAAACAAACAAACAAAAAAAACCCAAAACAAACAAAAAAAAACCACCACACAAAAAAAAACCCTTGCAAAAGCCTTTAACTAGCACAGTGATCAAAGTCATCAAAAGCAAAAAAGACAGCTATCACTGGGCCAGATCCTCATTTAATTAAAACAGCACAGGCCCACGGAAATCACCATCACCCACGGAGCATTGCTTGTTAAGCAAGTGTCTGTTGCTAGTTTCCAGACCAGGACTATGCTGATGCTCAGCTTTAAGCTTTTAGGCCTTGTTCACACAGGCAAGTTTACGCTCATAAAAATTACTCTGGTAAAATTAGCCTAAAATGCTCATGCCTGAAACCCTCTCTTGGTGTGCAGGACACCTGGTCCTGGAGCCTGCAGGCTGCTGTTGAATGGGGGACTGTATCCTGGGCCTATATGGAGTCAGACAGGATCTGACCATAAGCACTGCAGGTCTGCTGGGTGCTCCAGACCAAAAAGCAATGTGAGATAACCTGTGCTGTTCGGTCCCAAATAGCTGCCAGTAGCAGCAGGTATTGGCTAGGGTTCCCTACTGCCTCTCTGAAGGATGTCTGCAGTAGGGAAGGCTTTGTGGTGTGTGCTCTGACTTCCAAAATGTCTTTCCTCTGCAGAGCCTAGAAGCACTAAGAAAACTTTCAGTGCTGGGCAGGAATGCGAAGGGTCTTGTTATTTGTCGTGGTGAGATGTGGATGCTCTCGGAGATCTCAGCTCAGTGTGAGCAAGCAGAGAGTCTGCCCTGGGGAGACCTCAAAGGGAGCCTCAGAGAAACCACAGAGAGAAGAGCAAGGAGGAGAGGGATGGAGAAGGAAGGAGGCAGTATGGGGAAGCAATAAGAGAGCTTTGCTGCTCAGACGTGCCTTAGGTAGGTTCACAGTGGAGGAGAGAGTTGGCCTCTTCTCTTGTAACCCCATAGCCCTGTGGGTGGTGAGGTTACAGCCCTGATGGCTGAGACTGAATTTTCTGTCACTCCCAAGAGGTATAAAATTGTGGCTGTGAGGACAGAGAGTCCTGGATAGCAGAGCTAATTGAGCTAGGGTGTAAGCCAGCCTGCCTATTGGCACCCTTCATCTCGCACCTAGAAAGAACCAGAGAGCTTCCCCAGAGAGGTGCTTGCAGCCATCCCCTCAGTAGGACACTTGCCTTGTGCTATCCCAGGTGAGCTCTGCATGTTGCTTTCAGTCCCATATCCCCACAGAAATTATGTTAGTGTGGTTCAGAGAGGCAGTCCCAACCTGCCAGCCAAAGCTCTGACCTGGCTGTTTCATATGAATCTCAACAGCAGGCCAAGAGGGACCTCAAGTTTTTTAACCCAGAAGAGGTTAAACTTCAGACATGCTCCTTCATCTCAGCTCACTGTCCGAGTCTCTGTTTCCCCCTTGCTCATCCCTGTGTTTTCTCCCTAGGTTGAGTCCAGCCCTCTGCCTTGGTGGTACCTTCATCCCTTCATTCCTTGGCCTACTTTGGCCTTCCTGCAGGGACTGGGGTCTACTGGGGCCTGTCACAGCCACCAGAGCAGGCTTTCCCCTGGAAAAAGCAAAATTTTTGTTTTGCACAACAAAATGCAACGTAGTTATTGTTATAACCCATTTCCTAAAACATTCTTGCTTTCCTCATTTGCTGATGAACTACAGTTTCTATAGGTACAACCCGCAAGTTTGCCCTAAAAATTACCTTTCAGGGATAACTGGCCTTTAAAATTACCTTTCAGGGATAAACCTTCTATGAAGGTTTTCATTGTCTTCTGATACTCGTCTTCAGTCATGTGGAGCTGGGCTACCTCCATGCTTGAAGAGCACTCTTCTTCCGCAGCGATCCCTGCCTCTTGAGGAGGCCAGTGTGCAGCAGACACCCTGAAACCTGCTTTATCCAGATTCCTTGCAAACATCCTCCCAATGGAGCTGTTGGACACGAGAATTACAATGGCTCTTCCTTTCACGTCAATATTCCTCTCCACAATGCCGAAGGAGAAGATGATAATGAAGCAGGTCAAAAATGCGATGGAAATGCATACAAAGGCATAAAAGAAGCAGGAAAGGGTCATTGCGAGTAGTAAGTCTATGGCCAGCAAGAAGAAGTGCTGTAAGAGGAAAATCATCATTAGAAGGATTAGCTGCCGCCTCCTTGCTCACAAGCGAGCTGAGAAATCTGCTAGGAGTCACCACGTGCAACTGCGCTGTTATAAAGCCGGGTGGTGTTGCAAAATGTGCGGAGGCAAGTCAAAACCCCCCAGGGAGGATGAATCATTATCTGTGATAGAGCAACAGCGGACATTTATAAACCATGTATGTTTTCAGGATAGCGCAGTGCTGTGTTTGTCTTGGCTTTGCTATGTACTTGGATGCTCTGCTAGGCTGGAATTTAAGGATTTTTTTTGTAAGGGCTTCTCATCATGTGTTGTCTTTAGGGGCCAGTGATGTATATAGGTTATTCTGAAGTGGTGGTTTTTAAGGGCTTTCTTAAAATAGTGTGTGCATGGCATTGGGAAGCCAAGGGAAGTAGAAATAATTCCTATATCTGCTTGGCATGCTACAACTCTTAAATTTACCACTCTCACTACTGCAGGCAATTTCTGGGAGAGGACCCAAGCAGACACAGAACAGGAAACCCTGCCCCATGCAACCAGCTCTTCTGCCGTAAAACGTGCCATGCTGGGAGCCTTAGGCTGCCTGGCTGTAGAGGCTGGGGGGAGTTCATTCAGGTTGGAGATGAGAGAAACCAGCTAGGTGCTGGAGAGGGAGCTTTTTTGAATTCAGGACAGAGATTTTTAGGGAGGGTCCCACTATTTCTCAAGTCAGCAGAGTGCCAGGCAGAGCAGTGCCATGGCAAGGGGTACACTTACCCCTAACTGCAGTAATGCCCTTGCATGTGGGGCACAGTGCTACAGCTGTAGCCTCTGCAGAATTGGGAAGAGCCCGGTAGACTTAGGAACGAGACCAGCAAAGGTAAGTCCTGCAGTGTCAAGGCTCAGCTAACCTCCAGCAGCGGGGCAGGAGGGAAGCTCGTGTAAGCTCACAGCTTCCCAGCTGCCAGCTCTTACTGCTTTCTTTGAAGCAGCCACTGAGGTTGGAGGCAAGACCTTTCCCTTCTTGGTCAGGGTGGAGGTGCTCCTGATCACCTCTAAAACCTCTGTGTCAGAACCTGCTCTTTAAATAGTATTTTCCTTTTTTTTTTTCCTTTTTTATTTTTAATGTGGGTCAATATAATGGTCCTCCCCCAAGAAGGTATGTGCTGCTGTGTATGTTATGTTGCAGGTGGGTGTTGTGTTTATTCCTTGCTCTAACTGGAATGGTATGGGGGGTGTGGGACAGGCTGTCAGCACGACCCACACATGTTTTACTGGTCCTTCTTGTTTGTCCTCTGTGCGAGCGTGCAGGTCCCATCTCATGGATCAGTAGTACCGTGCTATCACAGCAATTCAGCTCCAGGTGCT
This sequence comes from Phaethon aethereus, assembly GCF_964289735.1. Classification (NCBI taxonomy): domain Eukaryota; kingdom Metazoa; phylum Chordata; class Aves; order Phaethontiformes; family Phaethontidae; genus Phaethon; species Phaethon aethereus. The sequence goes on from NC_138576.1 coordinate 124,063,734, forward strand.
TCTGGGATGGAGTTGCTGCAAGCTGCACCCCAAAAACCACCCAGCATGCGCATAAATGCACAGAGGTTTATTTGAAGCAGACAAAGGGATGCAGGCATAGAGTTTGCCTTTAAAGCGATCATAAGGATTGAGCCAGTGGGGCTGTGTGTATTGGGGGGCTCATCTTACAAAACACTTTTAAAAATCTTCAAGACCTTCATGCCAGATGACCAGGCCAGGACATGGCCTGCAAATAGGCTGTGGTGGAAAAGGACCGCCTGAACAGCTTATTTAGCTCCTGGCACCTGTTTTCTGCTATGACTGCAAACGCCCGTACTTGGTGCCAAACTAGTGGGAGGCGTATTCTGAGCAGAGAAAGCACATGAGGTCCCTCCCTGTCAGTGAGGATGGCACAGCCCTGGCCCTGCTGCGAGGCTCGGCTGGGAAAGCGTGCGGCGAGGCGGGGTGGCTGCCTGCTCAGGCGAGAGTAGCTGTAGGCATGTGTGGGTGCCATGCTGTGCCGTGCCGGAGGGTGGGTGTTGGCCATGGCTAGGCTGGTGGGTGCCTCGCTGGCTCGAGGTGCAAGCTGGGCAAGTGCCTGTCTGCATCTCAGCAGGATGAGACCTGCCAGGCTTCGAGTCAGCAGCCTGAGCCTCCTGTGTCTTCATGGTCTTGGCCAGAAAGAGTTTATGGTCTTTTTCTCTGCCAAAAAAAGAAAAAAAATTCAAAACATTGCCTTTGCAAGAGATGAGCTTGCACCCTCACCCTTGCTAGACTGAGCACAAAAAGCCTCCACGCTGCTCTAAATATTGGCTCTTTAAGGTCAGCCTGAACTGCAGGACACAGGAGCTCTGTGCTACTTGAGCGATGGCCCTTAATCGTCCTTCTCTATCCCCAGCCGGTTTAACGTTCACCTGTCAGCGATGCAGGTTTGAGGATTTCCTTGCTGCGCTTCAAGCCTGATTAATTTGGGGAAGTGCTGTTCCGTGGTTGGGCGCAAGGAAGCCCAAGCAAGATGGACTCAAAGCAGAACCCTTGCAGAGAGTCAGCTTCCGAGGGAGGCTAAACATGCTGCGTTTCATCTCGGCTCTGGACTTGTTTTTTTCTAACAAATACTTGTTAGAGTACTTGATATTTTGGTTAAAAAAGAAAAAAAAATTTAAAAACCTGATTTTTTTTTTTTTTTTTTTTTAATCCCTCTGGTAAATGCCGTCGCGCTCAAAGGCGGGAAGGGGAAGGCTTAACCTCCCAGCCAGCCGGGACCCCGCCTCCCCGCCCCCGTCCTGCGCCGCCCGCGGCACAATGGCGCCACCTGTCGGCCGCCCGTGGCGCCGCTCGGCAGGGCCGGCGAGGCGGGATCCGGCAGGCGTGCTGGCAATGCTGGCGTACGCCTGCCGGCTGCCCCCCGCCTCGTTTTGGAGGTAACCGCAGCCCTGGGTGGCCGCGTTGGAGCCAGCAGCGGCTGCAGCAGAGCGGTAGCTCGCTGGTTGCTTCCACCGCCAGACCGACACCAGCAGTTCTTGAGATGGGGGATGACAGTATTTCCATCCTTCTAGGTTAACCCTTCTGATCTTTTCCAGAAATTCAATTATCTGCCTTTAAAAATCACCAGTCACCCAGAATCACTGTAAAAATCTATCTTTTTTTAAGCAATGATTTTTCTGTTTAGTGTTTCTTCTTAGTCAATGAACAAACATTAAAATGAGAGGATCTAGTGTGGGTCAAGAAAACACTTCAAAAGTAGTATATTTTTTTTCACCACTACTGGAATGTCTGGGAACAGTCAAGACCTCAGGCCTGCCCTAAGCTTTATCTTACCATATTCATAAGCATAAAGATATTTTGCCGGTAGGTGACCCGTGGGGCAGCAGTGACATATCTGCTAGCTCTACTGCTGGCTGTCACCCAGCTTGGGTTTTGCACTATAATTACTAAACTAACTCTTCCAAGGCTTTCCCCTGCATCCTTTCCTAAATGGCATTAACCCTTGGGATACTACATCATTTTACTCAGCAGATTGTTGTTTTCAGGCCTGTTCAAGAAATTACTGATTAGTGTTCTCCTGCATGGGGTTTTCCGTTTTTTGCATTAAGCAAGAGGATTAAATGAATATGTCTGTAATGTGAGCTAAGCTATTGAGTCATTCCCTCAGGTTTGCTGTTCCTCTCAGAGAAGGCATCTGGTCGCTTTCAGCAGTGTGATTTAGGATTTTCACTGGGGCTGAGGAGGTTGTGTGTTGGAGATCTCGTAGTGGGCTTCAGGCTGTCTGATTACAGCATCCTCCACAAATTGTTGTGTTAGAAGAGGCAGAAAGTCAGTCAACCAAACAATCTGTCTTTGGGTCAGATGAATTCAATGGCAGCTGCTTGTGGAAGAGAGGGAGACACGCAGAGGAGCGGTGATTTTGGGCAACATTGCTGCTGTAGCACTCCACCGTGCTGCAAAATTGGCCTTTCTACTGGTGCTGGACAAGGGCTTCCTGCCAGTGTCGTGGCAGCCATAGCACCAGGAGAGCTGCAGGGAAAGACAGGCTCTGATTCAAGGTAGGCTCTTTGCTTTGCCAGCGTCTTTAGCTGAAAATCAACTTCTGCTCGGTCTTATTGCAGGGTGATTGGAAGTAGTTGTCGTGGGAGAACAGGGAACTGCTTTTGCTGCTGGGCTTGATGCCTCTTCAAGAATATAAACAGTGGTCTTTCAGAAAAGCTAGATTAGCCTTTATCTGGGGCTTGCCAGAATTGCTGGCTACCAAAAAAGGGGCCAATACCTTTGTGGAGGTTCAGTTTCTGTTGACTGTGGGTTGATTTGGCCATGAGGTTCAAAATGGCTGTTTCAGGGAGCTGTATGTTTTTTAAAATCTTGAGAGTGCAGTTAAACTCTGTATAATGAGAGAAACTTATCATAAACCTCTTTTAAGCAGATCTTAAAGCTCTGGTTATTTTCTGATCAATACCACCATCGCATTCCCGATGCTGATAACCGAGCAACAAAAAGTGATGTTTTTCCTAAAAACTATATCCTGTCACTTTCTGGGGACTAAAGTTTCAGGCCAATGCATGCAGTCTTCTTCTGGTCTTCCTTCCGCTGCCTGCGTTATTGTGGACGAAATTATGGGCTTTTCAAGGCAAGAGAAAATGGAGCTGGAAAACACGAATTGAAGGGCTTAATCACCCTTATAACTTGATTGTGTTGCTACTGGGCAGGTTTATTCTGCTGCTTGCTGTGGGTGTTGGTCATGCTCCGTGCTGGGCTTGGCCTATTTTTCTCTCCCTTTGAAAAGGGAATACCCAAATAGAAAGTATACATTTTAATTTCATAAATTAAATAATAATGTTAAATTTTATGTCAGCTTTATAATGGTTTCCCTATGTTTTGTGTTTATTCTGCTAAGAAAACAGTGGTACAAGTTTAGTTTTTTGTGATTTGGACTGCGCTCAGGAGAGTTTCAGAGATATGAGAGGTAAAAGGCAAGTGCAGTGAGAGCCGTCAGAGTTGATTCCATGGTCGGCAGTCTTTTTGCAGGCACTCCAGTGGCCTTTGGGAGCTGTGAAGGAAACAACTCTTATTGAAGCAGCTTTTTTTTTTTTTTTTTTTTGCTCCTGTTTGATTGAAATCCTTACTGCAAAACATTATACCTATCTGAAAGATAAACAGGAAATTCCATTTTCACCAGTTAAAATTGAATTCAGTTCCTCACTGAATGCAAATTGTTGTTTAAAGCCACAAAGCATTGTTTTGTTCCCAAGTGCAGGAATAGAGTCTAATTTTTGCTTGATTCCCTTTGTTTGCTTTTCCTTCTTTCTCTCTTTTCCAGTAGCAACATGAAAAAAAGAAAAATTAAACTGAAAAAGAGAAAAAAGATGGAAAGAATGTGAAGTGGGGGGAGAATAAAAGTTGCTATTTCTTCCAGTTCCTTTCCTGAAAACATTTATTGCTAGAAAAGTCGAGATGCTGTTTTGATCCCGTTCAGTTAGTCTGGAGAACTTGTACATTAAGTAATGAACCTATATGCAAATATTTCTATCTCTTGGAGTGCTCTGATGTGATTTTTACCCCATCCTTCACACTTTCTAAACTGAAGTGGAAACAGTGACTAACTAATGCATTTTCTTTTTCAATTTGGTACTAGTAGCAATAGTTGATGGTAATAAAAGAATCCCTTCACTTCTTATGTGGCAGTTCAGCCTTTCCTGACTCCTAAAAAAGGTCCCAGTTTCTTATTAATGGAGGCATCTAAATGTCCTGTTATCTTTGACACCACTTTGATATTCTGGTCATGAATTAAAGAGGAAAACTATCAGCTTGGGCAGATACTAATGCCCTCGATGTTCCATTGCGATTCAAGAAAATACTGACCTATTTATTTATATATCTTACTAGATGTTCTGGTCCTCTTTCCATTTTTTTTTTTCCTGAAGGCAAATTTCCTTTCTTTTACTTGAGCCTTCTGGCTCACTGTTAAATATTGTTCAGTTGTAGCCTGCTAATTGAGTTGAGCAGGACCAGAGGGGAGAAAATGAAAAAGGGTAACTAACGATGAGTGGTGCAGCAGCAAGCTGTAATGTAGGAATGGTGTATGTATGTCTGTGCCACACACAGCTGCACTAAGAGAAGTTTAAGGACACACAGCCCTCAATGACTGAAAACCAGCGTGTGAGCACATAATTACAGGGCATGCCTATCACAGGGTCAAACTTATATTCCACAGGCAACATAAAATTATTAATTTATTAACTCTTGAGCATTGACCTTTTCAGTTAACATATTCTTTTATGTCTTAAATGTATAGAATTTCTTAAGTTTAAAAAAAAAAAAGTATGTTCTATAGAAATTTTTGAAACATTCACAAACATTATCAGCCAGTTTGGGATCCTTAACTTAAAACAAAGTCCTGTGTTAACTAATTTGACTAATAGATTGCCAGCAATAGAAAACTTTTGTCTTCTCTCAGATTTTGGCAGTGGGTTTCCTAGCCACTGAGGGCTTGTAGTAATGTTGTAATGGTACATCTTGCACATGGGTGTCTATCCTTAAATGCTTCTCTGAATTGGACCTCAAATCCAAAGGTCAGCTACTCCTGAAACACTGTTGCTCACAGTAACGGTCTCCATTGATTTCTGGCATTCTCACAGCCCAGCTGTAGCTCTAGCCCTTCTTATTGTCTCAGCCCTGAGCCGTACCCTGATGTGAACACCCAGCCTAGGTTTATGCTGGCCTCCAAGGCCCTCTCTAGATGGAGAACTCGTCAGGACAGAGCCATAGGCTGATCCATACTCCAGGGGACTTCCTCCATCCAGAGACTCAGTATGCCTCAGATCTTCTGGGACCCACCCCTAGCTTCCACTGGAACATCTGCTGCAGCTCCCTGATGACTTGTAGATCTGCATTTTTCCTGGTCTCTGAACTCTGGCTCTAGGTCGACCCATGGACCAAGGAGTCAGTGTTTCAAGTGTTTTCTTATAGCTGTGAAAGCTCTTCTAAAACAGAAGACATCTTGCCAGAATTATGATTCCCCCCTGTCATGGTCTTGTAAAATAATTTGGTCTGGAAGAGACCTTTGGTGGACATCTAGTCCAATCTCCTGCTTGGAGATGGTCCAATTTTCAGGAGTTTTGCAATGAACTTACTACAGTGGTAATGCTATGGGTCTTGGAAGTCCTCCATCTGTAAAGACGTTAAAAACCCAGCTTGTCACAGACCTGGGCAACCTCTTTTGCCTGACCGTGCTTGACCAGGTGGGTTGGACTGGATAATCTCAAGAGGTTCTTTCCAACCTCAACCATTCTGTGATTCTTTAAGGATCGTGTTCATGGCTACTGAGTATTCTCTGCATGTGAGCAGAGCTCCTTTTTGATTACTGGAAATAATCCAGTGGGGGATTATTTAGGAAAATTAAATAATGCTGGAAATGCTTTCCAGTGCTCTCTGTAAACCACCTGACTTGGATGGTTGGTCAGGACCTCCCTTTGGGTAGCCAGCACAGGTTTTGTCTATAGCTTTCCTGCGCTTCATGGAGGCTATCAGGGCTCTTTCCTGTTGAGGAACCTCAAGTCAGTCTCAGAGCATTGAGTTGGCATTCAAAATTGAAAACTCTGAAGAACAGAGACCCCCAGTGGAAATTTATCAAGTTTCACTTGACGTGAAGATGTTAATGATTCTCTCTAGAAAACCAGAAGGCTCAGCACAGGTCTTGAGAGCAGTAGGAATGCTACAGGCAGAAGTTCTTCCACATTCTTAAGGTGACATTATGTACCTGGCATATCTGTCTTCTTTGGGAAACCTAAGCAGTAGAATAAGTCCCTGCCATAAACGTTTTCAAAGTTTCATGTAACCCTGTCAGCAATTGCCAGTTTACAGAGCGGAACAAAATGGGTATATTTACAAGGGAAAAAAAGTATAAATTTCATCATATGGATTGTTCATTTAACAGATTCACAAATTATTCAATGGGATTTAAGTTGGATGAATGTAAAAATAAAATTAAACATATAGATAAAGTATAACTAAAAGTACAGAATAACTCATCAGAACAACTATTCACTGTTTAGAAATAAAAGTGCTGGTTTCCTTCATGTGGTCAGCCCCAGCTGATGAAACAGCAAGCTCCTAATGCAAGAGATCCTGTGTTTCTCTGCTGCTGCACACTCTGGGTCTTTAACTACAACTAGCATCTCTAAGTCATGTTTTATAAGATAAAATAAATCCTTTTCCCATCACAAATCCTATATGAGTCAGTATTATCCCACTTCTGCAGCTCAGAAAATTAGGTCAGACAAGAGAAATGACTTGATGGAGGCCACCAGGGAACTCTGTGTTGGAGTGACAATTAGGGTGGAGGAGTTACGGGATAATCAGTCAGGTCCTGATGTTTGCTGCATCCTTCCTACACTGGAAAAAGCCAGTAGCATTACTTTTTTTTGTCCTTTTAAACTGCTGGATGATGACAATAATGGGTTATCTCTGGGGTTAAGCGCAACTTTAAATACATTTCTTAAAACTGCCAAATAGTCCAACTCCTGAATTCCTTTCCTGTTCTATGTTAATATTAATGCAGATTTTCTGACTTAAACACATGGGCTTTTCTTGAGTGTACAGATATCAAATTGACTTAAGCGGGAGAAGAAGCCGTATTTGGGAAACCCTGAAAATCTTCTTTAATCAGAAGGTTATTAAATGCAGAGCAAAAAATAGAAACAGCTAATTTTCAAATTGGGAAGCTAAAACCCAGAGCATGTCCGTGTTTTTTTTTCCCCGGCATAATGACAGATGTGCTTTCTGCACTTACCATAGCCAAGCTTTTCTCGAAGGTCAGAGGCTGAGGATTTAAAAATGAAACCTGACTGAAATTAAATTGCTTCTGCCTGTCAACACATTCTCTAGTTATATGTACCAGTATATATCAGAAATATTTAGTGGGCCCTGTTACAGAGGCTTGTCTATGCAGGAAAACAAAGGAAGCACTTGCAGTTAACTGAGCAGGTAAAATAAATACTCTGCTTTCAATAAGCTGTTGCAAAGGATTCTTCCATACAAAATCACATTCTAATAGTAACAGCCAAGCATGTGTGTGTGTTAGGTGTCCTTTTCACCTGTGATGATCCAATGTTTTAACTGGATTAATTTCATTTTTTGTGTCTCCTTCCAAAGCGTTTTGGGCAAGTGACTGAACTGCACCGAAGATGATGTGTTTAGCAACCAGTCTGGCAGCAGCAGGTCAGGGCTTGGTGAAGATGGTGTTCGGGGGGGCTTCTTGTAGTTTAAATCCTCTTCCTTAGTATCCCAAGGATGGAGATTCCCCCATCTCTATGGGCTGCTGCTCCAGTGTAGCAGGTCAGTGTCCCCCAGCGATCCTGGTGGCCCTCTGCTGGCATCACTCTAGCCTGTCAATGTCCTCCTTCTCCAGAAGGCATCAGAGTACTGTGTGTTTTCCATATATACTTGCCTGGACTTAATTATTTCACTTGGAAAGTCCTAATTGCTCCTGTATGGATGAATTGTGATCTTCCAGCAGTGTTTTCCTGAGTGCTGAGTTTTCTGGCCCAGCTCCCAGTCAGGGTTTGGTGCCTCCAGAGGGACTCAGCCAAGCTGCCTTCCCGAATCTGCAAGACACAGCTCGTAGCCTCAGATAAGTTACAAACGCTTCTGAGTTTTCATTGTGTTTTCTACTTTCTCTCTAAAAACATATTGCTCCATTGCCTCCTTCTTGCAGGGAGCACAAATCCCACTCCTGCCTGGCATGCATCTCCTGAGCTGCTGCAAAGCCAGGCTTTCAGAAGCCATTGCCAGAAATAAGGCCTCTTATCTGCCTTCCTTCCTTGCTGGTATCCATTTGAGAGAAGGGGTGAAGTGTAAAGCAGAACACACTGAGAAGCCTTTAATCACACTGACGCCAACATCCTTCACTCCTCTGTGGGTCTACTCCCAGGCAAAGCACTGCTGAAGCCATCTCTAGCTGTCTTTCACGTTTTTATAAGGATGCAGCTCTAATCTGCCTTTTATCTGCTCCATTCCTCCTCTCAACATGTTTCAGAGTTCACATTACTACCTGGGAAGGGGCAGCATTCAGCACACTCCCAGAGGTGAATCTGCTCCCCACAGTGTACGGCCAACAGGCTTTGCTCAACCGCCACCTCTGCCTACTGCTGGCTCCAGGCTGGGGCTGTCGGGGGCTGCTGTTCCTCCAGCTCTGCAGCACCCCAAGCAAATCCATCCAGCTATCCTGCCTGGTTATCACCAGTGCTGCTTCACTTTATTAACCTCTCTAGCACGCAGTGTGCAAAGGCTGATAGCATTTTCAGGAAATAAAAGTCTTGGTAGCGGTAGGAATAGAAAATATTCTGTTCTCCTCAAAGGAGAGACAGGGACAGAAGACTTCTTCCATCGGGGCTGCAGCACTTGGAGTTGCAGTGCATCGGGTTTGGACTTTTGCACCTTATGCCCAAGTGAGACTGACGTGGGTAGTTCCCAGTATGTCTTTCGTTACACCGCAGACAAAATGAGTAGCTCGACTTCTCTCTCTTACCTGACTTTCCTTCAAAGAAAACCTTTCCTGCCTATTTGAACGGTGCATGATGTTATACCACAATATTACCCCGTTAACTGTAAAGAACAGTAGCTGTCTTCGTGCTTTGTGATTCAGACCTTAACTGTAGTACAATGTACATGGGCATTTTTAGTGCCCCCAGAATCCTCACAAGCTTGGCTTTTCACGTGAACGTGCCATTCACAGGAGAATGATACTAAAATATGTCCCTATATCCCTTTGCTGCCTTTAGGTAAGGAGAGGTTGGGCATTGCTGTCTTAGTTGCCTTGCAGCCCAAATTGTGCCCATCTTGTGGAACATCACATAAGATATTAGACAGGATTATGGCATGTCTATCCCTCTGTTTCTGGATCCTTTTAACACTGCATATTTAAGTTAGGTCAGTTATAATACAGCTTGAAGCTGAAAAATGGAAGAGCTGCAATTAACATGATCAAGCCCATATTTTCTTAGGAGCAGCAAATGCAAATGCTAATGCAGAGAAGCAGACCAAGACCTCTTCCAACCTCTGTATGTGCTGAGAATTTAGCAAGCACATCAATAAACTGTTCATGGGGATACCCTTGGATAGTTTTGTGTTTTAGCCTTGTCATCAGCAACTTTTCAAGATAATTATGTTGTATGAAATGATTACTATGGGATGAAAGAAAAACTACTCCAGGGTAGTTTGTCTCTATGGCAGTTCATTTTTCAGTGATATGAATGATGGTTTTAATCAACAGGTCTGTGCAATGGAATAAATTCCACTGTCTCATCATTGCTTTGGGATGCAGGCTGTTTTCACTGATAAGTGTTTTTTTACAATCAGAAATAGCTCCTGCTACATCCCAGCAAAGAAAAGGACATGTATGCTGTACGTGAGTATATTATGCTTTGTGGCTGACATTTCCAAAGATACCCAAACAATCTGGATGCTCAAATCCCATCAGTGTTAGTGAGCACAGAATACCCAAGCCCTTAATAGCCCTAATTGAAAAAATCTATATACACAGTGCTTAATTCGAAGTATGTAGAAGTCAGTGGGTAGGCTCCTACTGATACCAAAATATATTAGACCTGGTCTACATAAAGGATTTCAGAGAAAGCACCAGCTGCTTCACACCCCCAGCAAAGCAGCTTTGAGGTAACCCCGCTGGCTTGGTGCTATGGAAATATTAGAGAGGACTGATAGAGCTGGGCTGGGAGAAAGCAACCTCCAGTGCAGAGCATCTCAAAGTGCTGCAGCCCAGCCACCACCAGCAGCCTGCAATGGGATGCTTTAATTGCAGCAATTTCAGGAGGAAGTTTGGGGTTATGGTAGCACAAGCTGCAGCAGCTGTGTCAGGGCAGGAATGGGCAGAGAGAGAGAGATGTGAGAGAGCCAGAGCTGTTGGCATGACAGAGGCAGGAAAACCTGAGTCTCTCCCCCACCCTCCTATTTACCCCACCTGGCAGAAAGGCTCTGCTTTAGCAAGGGGGTATGGCCCAGACCAGGCTCTGTCCATGCTTTGTAACGCTGCAGTGGTGACGGCAAGGTAAGCTTTTCCACAAGCCAATGTATCTCAGTCCTTCTTGGCCTTAGTTGCAGTGTGGAAAGGCAAACTGAATTCAGACCTTTCCCCAGTTAATTCTTGGTCCTCCTAGAGACACACCTCAAAGCCCTTGTATTCGTAAGCACTGAGCTGTTAACTTGTGCCTTTCCTATTTACCTCAGCTTGTATTGAGCTGAGCATCAGTGAAAGTAGATAATTACAGGTGCTTGCAGAGGAGCCATTACATTAGTGGATACTTGTTAAGTCTGGTCTTAGTAATGTGTGTGAAGTGCGAGCAGAGCCAAGGAAGTGACCATCCTCTCTTGGTGCTGCTTCTAGCACTTCTCATGTTCCCTAAAGATTGTTTAGGTGTGAACAAAAATTTCTTGATAATGTTTATGCCTGAAAACCAGGCAAAATCACTATGCTGCATTTTCCAGCCCTTTGCCCAGGATGTAATGGGTGTATATGTTCCACTATGGAAAGATTTGATCATTTTTGAACACAGCTCTGCAGCAGCCTCTGAGCTTTGCAAAATGACCTAGATACAAGAGGCTCAGTTTCATCAGTGTATTTGTAAGCAGGTGGACTTCATGGGGGGGTTACTCAGTTGTGGGTGAAATTAAGCTAAGTTTCTTTGGCTGAGTTTGCCATTCATCTAATGAAAAAGCTGTTTTTCATTTGCTAACCTTTCAAATTTGTCCATCTGTAATTAAATATAGTCTCTGCACTAAATATTAGGACATACCACATACACGTGAACAATTAGAGCTGAGTATGAATTTATTCATGTTGACTTTTCATTGTCTGATGCTCTAACTAGAAGATTTACTTGGGTTAGGTGTTTTGTTTTTATTTTGTTTTCCTGGCAACTTGAGTCAAATAGCTCTTGGGTAGAAATAAGAATGCAATTAAACATTTAAAGAAGTGGACTTTTGTTGAATGAAATAATAAGTCTGCTGGATACATAAGCAAAAAGCAGGCTTATCAGAGCAGGTTTTGCATTCAATGCTGGTTTACCAAGTAAAGGAAATGTTACGTGAAGCCAGCAAATTGAACTGTTTTATGGTGTCCATGTTCTTCTGATTTTATAACCTTATCTCTCATTTTATTTACTGAAAATAAGCATCCTGTTTTTCCAACTCCAGATTAACTTGTTCATCCAAAGCTAAACCAGCAAAGTAAGATGACACCGTATTTGCTGCAAGTTCCTTGTACTTCAGTAAGCTCCGGTGCTAGAGATTTATCAGATGCCCCTTCATTTTTTCCTCCTTGAGGCAAGATTCTTAAGGGCTGGCTTTATAAAGGCAGAAATGGGGTACATTCAGTACAGGTTAACCATTCACAGTGGCATTGTATTTAATAGCCTTGGAGTGGAGACCAAGGAAATTCATGTTGACTTTCTGTGGTGCTCTAAGTGTTCTAGAAAACTTCCTCTTCGGTCTTCCTGAAAGCTTCCCCTCTTGCTTACAGCATCTTAATGACCTTTCAAAGGATGAATAAAAATTCTTTAGGAAAGTAAATCTGAGGAGCCATATGGAACTGGTCTAAAGCTGAAAGCTGTTCACCTGGGAAACAGAAAAAAAAAAAAATGTACTTTAGCATGCAATGCATACCTCACTGGCTTTTACTAAATTGCTGTTGCATTAGCACTGAAAAGCAGGAGAAACACAGCGTTTCACAAAGCAGGTAAAACCCAAAAGACTTTAAATTATTTCCAGGATATTAAATTCATAGAGACTAAGACATATTGTCCCAACCTAATTATTTTGTAATACTGTGGGTAAACCAATGGGCATGCACTTAATTTTTAATTGTAGGGACCATCTATTACTTCTACTGTGTGTGCCAAATCCTGCTCTCATTTGCAATTACCGAAACCTTACTACAGGCAATATTTCTGTGTGAAATGGGCAGCATTTCAGCACTTGTTTGATGATACATGTTGTGATATAAAACAAACCAAGAGCAGAACACGTGGCTCTTCCTTTCCCACTATTGGCATAGAAGTGGCATTGCAAGGATCTCCACAATGAAGAGCAGACAACAGCAGCCTGTCCATTAAAGATGAGGACATGTTAATTTTGAGTGGTTTTCCAAAAGAAAAGGACTTTTGGGGTCTATATTGGGTTAGGTGAGCTTCTGCCATCCAAAATCGATGCAGCACTTATGGCAAATGATGGCTCTTCTCTAATTCATCCACAATTTGTCACCTTGGATCTTACTTGCTGACTGCTGGGCTTGAGCAGCACGGGGAATGGGGTATCTTGCTCCAGCTGAAAGCTGGTGGCCAGGAAAAACTGTCAATCATTGCCAAGAAGACTAGATGGGGGAAGTAGGTGCCTCTTGCTTTACGTTCTCCATGGGGCTTATTTAGAGCTGGGCATGGTAGACTTTAAATTGTGACTGATTCCATTTAATGTTTGGTATTGTCAGGGGTATTTGTGTGTTTTCCAGTATTAATAGTGTTTTCCATACAGAATATTGCTGTAGCACTTGCTCCTAACTTGCTTCTAGGTCCTTGTGTGGCTTCCTCATAAAGATGACCCAAATTTTGAGCTGGAAGCTCCCAAGAACAAGGATTGCTGTCTGTGCATTCTCTGTATGAGAGATGCACAGATATGATGGCTTTCCTCTGCATGAGCTTCTCAAGGACACCTACATGCCACTGTGCATCAGCAAAACTGTCACTTTGTCACCCTGCACTGAGACAAGTCCTCCAGGTGCTGAAGCGCTAATAAGTAATACCACCAGCATCCTTAAAAGACACGCTTTGGGGTTTTCTTGAGCATTGCCTGGGGGCAGCGCGTGGCATTCGTGGTGGGAGCGCTGTGCTCCAACTCTTCTGTAATGCTTTTGACACTCCCACCTCATGACCATCGAGATCCAGGTTGCTCTGGTGAATGCCTTGGCATGTGGCAGAGGGGAAAAGCACTTGCTGTAGAAGGTGATAATCATGTTTACTTGCTTAGTGTCATCACAGCAGGGGGGAAAAAATTCCTAGCAAATAGCCTTTTAGTCTTAGTAGTCACAAAATGTCTGAGTTCTCCAAAATTTTACCTTTGTAAAATGGTAGCTTTGGAGCCTGCAACCCCTACAGCGCTCCAGAGACTTTCTGTGCAAGCTAAATAACCAAATCAGCCCTGCCTTGGTTCTCCACTGTTGACCGGAAGAGAAAATGTGTGGATTTTATGGTGCTGCTAAGATCTCCTAGCACAGGCTTAACCCTGTGCCAGAGTGTGCGAGTGATGCAGCATCATTGTGCCTGGGCAGCATGGGCTAGCTGAAAATGTAATTCAGAGAAAAATATTATCAATCCAAGTAACTCTTTAAAGTCAGCAGGTATTACCTAGGATTACCCAAAGATGTAACTGCCATCATCCCCCTTTTCCTGTGTACTGATGTCAGAGCTAGCAAAACTTCAGCCGTCCCCCTTTTTTCTTTGGGTCTGTGGTACGATGGAGATGTCCTGCCCTAGAGGTGCTCCTTGGGGAACGTGCCTCTCCTGTTGCCTCCATCCACCTCCCAGCCCTGGCTACTGGCATACCTGCCCTCAGCAGGGCTAGATACCCTGGGACAAGCCGTGGCGCACATCGCCTCTCCGGCAGCGTACGGTACCCTTATAAGAGGGGATCTCTTGTTGCCATGACAATGGGCCTGTCGGGATGAACATTTCTTTCTGTGAACAGCAATTCAAAGCTTAAAGCAATGCTGCTGCCTCCCGATGCTTATTAGTGCCACATGCAAATAGAGCTGGGCAAAGCCTTGGGAAAATAAAAGGGCAGGAGGGGAAAAGTCGGTGGGTGCTGCAGTCCCTTCCCCACTCGGGCTTTGAGCAGTGGGGAGAGTGATTGCTTTCTGCTTCTTTGTTCCCGGCTCCAGCACAAATCAAATCAAGCCTCCCTTCCCCCAGCAAAGCTCGTGCTAAGCCGGAGTACGCCAGGCCAAAAATGGATTAAAAAGAAAAATCATCCTTACGGCAGCAGATGAGGAGGGTATAAATCAGCGAGCTGGAGGGTGCTCTGCCCCAGGGCTGGTGCTCGCCGCTGCTAACAAGGGACTTAAATCAATACGGTCAGGGGGACCTGGGGTATCTGCCGAGCCCTCCTCTGGCTTCTGCACCTGTAACACCAACAGGCCAAGAAAGGCAGCGGACAAATCTGCTGCTGGTGTGAGAGTCCAGGAGTGCGGGATGAGCCGGAGCTGCCTCTCACCACGCTGGAGGGAGCTCCTGAGACGGCCATAGTGCTGCGTGGTGGTCCAGCCCTCACAAGTCAGACCCTAAAATGATGAAAGCAGGATGCTTTTAATAGCTGATGTTGGAAGGCAGGTTCTTTTTAGGTTTTAGATCTATGAAGAGTTAGGGTTTTTTCCCCTGTGCAACTAAGACTTATTTAAGTTGTAAACAGTCTTATATAGGTCTTGAAATTTTTTTTAAACTTTTTACATACGGAATCTGACTTTCTTGGAGCCACATGACGCTAGGAGCTGGGGGAGTGAATTCCCAGGTTGAGAGTGACACAGCTTTACACTGTCAATTATCCTTTCCCCCATCAGCTGTCCAGCATGATCCAGGGCTGGCACAGGCACAGCATGGGGGCCCCTTTCAGCCAGCCCTGCTGACCCCAAAATAGAGTGAAAGCTGGGATGAGTGAGCAAGGGCCTGTGGATGGGCCAAAGTGGAGATTGGGGATCAGGATGTGCTCTTTGCTGTGGACGGTGCTCAGAGTGTGGCTGGTGTCAGCACCCACAGGTCACCTGGCAAAAGCAGCCACAGAAATAAGGAGGTTCTCGCAAGCAGGGGTGGAGTGGGGCACTGGAGGACTGGGGAGCGGGGGGAAAGATTACAAATACAGAAACAAACATCCTTGCTTTGTGCAGGGTTTAGCCGCCATTGAAATGTGGGTTAAAAGTGGTGAAAACCTCAGAGAAGTGAATGCAGAATAAGGACAATAAGACCATATCTTTCTTGTGCTGATTAAAGATTAGCTGTGTTTTGGCACTTTTCCTCCGTTCTTGTTTCTATTTGCTTCCACCGTTGGGTGCGGAGCAGTGATGATAAACCCAAAAGGCCCCAGCCTTTGTGGAGGGGGATGTCCCCAGAGCACCTGGGGCAGTGGGGCTCAGAAAGGCTTATAGTGCTTGTACCTGGGGTGGGAGACCCGAGATAACCCCGCGCCAGCGCTGAGCAGAGGGTGAAGGGGTGTCTTGGCTGTAAGATGCGATCTGTAACCAGAGTCTGATGTGATGCTGAAGGGAATCTCAAGCCACAGGCAGTTGGACATAGTGCTCCCAAAAGACTGTGAAATACAAAGAACCAGGACCATGCTCCCCAGAAAACACTGGTTTTTTTACTCCGGTGGTGGTGTGCCAGCAGGAGTGGATTAAGGGAGGATTCCCTCATTTGGGAAAGGGGGGACTCCTTAATCCCTAAAACCTGGATTTAAAAATCCTGGAGAGAGTAATCACAGCCAGCCGGATTAGCATCTACTCAGGAGCCCAGCAGGAGAGGGCAGCGTGGCACTGCCAACCCCGAGGTTGGTCCTCACCCTTGTTTGCAGCTTCTTTTTCCAGGCCTGTGTCCTAGATGTACTCAGGCATTTGAAAACACAAAATCCACAGAAAAGAAGGCACTAAAAAGAGCATTCCCTTACTTCGAGTCATGGGTGGTTTCCCACAAGTGAGAAATGTGTAAAACACCACTGGGGCAGGTGACAAAGGATGAAGGGGGTTTTTTGTTTGTGTTTTTTTTTTTCACAAGTGTCTTAAATATTGCTCTTGCAAGGTTCCTGCTGTAACAAACCAAGTCATCCTTTAGCCAGAAGAAGAAAAGGAGAAACTATCTGGTGTAGAGCCATCCCCATGATGCCCAGAGGCATGCTGGTCTTCAGCCATGTGAGGAAACCCACAGTTACCGGCTTGGTTGTGTGAGAAGCCTTGAAACCAGACTTTGTGGTGCTGTGTCCCTCATTTTTTACTTACCGTGGCTCGTGCTGTCAGGGAGCAGGACTGTGCTCTACTTTTCCCCAGGTATGCCAAAACCACCCTTTTCAGCAAGGTGCAACTTCTTTCTTGTTTATTTATTTGAAACCAAATCCCTAAACCATGGGATTTCTGTACAGATACAGTACAAGTGAAGCATTTATTCTGGCTGAGGCATATTCCTGCTGGGAGATCCTGCAGGAGGAATGGACCATATTGGCTTTTCCAACTGGCATCAAGTATTGCTGCAGTGGCACATGAACTCGGTGGGGTGTGCGTTTATCTGGCAGGAGGCAGTCACCTGAAACCAAGTGAGGATCAGCTCCCCAACAGGTTCACCATTTCAAATTTAAAATTGCATTATTTATTCAGACAAGATTTTCTGTCAGCAAACCTTGCATCCTTTTTTGTATCCTTTGTGGTCAAGAGGAAGGAATGATGGCACACTCGATGGTCCCCAAAGCGTGCCCTGTGGCGACAGCCAGGCTCAGCCAAGCTGGATGGTGAGGTCAGCAGAGACGGGCAAGTGCCGGCCGACCCACCCGGGTTTGGGAACTGGAGCTTCGAGCCTGGCTGCACATTGCCTTCTTGGTTGCATTCTTTAAAAGTTCCCTTTGGGCAATATTTGGGCAATATGCCCTTTGGGCACGCTGCCCAGTGACGGGGCTGGTGCTTCTCTACCCCAGCCTTGCAAGTGCTCGTCAATCACCTTGGCTTTCAAGTTTAATAATATCACCTCCTACAGTCAAATCAGCCCCTTTTGTACAGGCCTTTGCTTTCAGTTTTCAGACCCTCTGGATCTTCCTCTTGTCATCCCCATGGTGCTCTCCTGGCTGGGGATGGTTCAGTTTAAAGCCCTCTTCTGCTTCTGTATGAATCCATCCTCTGAGAGAGGCATCCCTGATGAAGTACATACAAACAGCGCAGTGGAAAGGAAAGCTGTGTAATATCAGAGCTACCAAGAGCCTGATGCCTTTTTGCTTAAGTCACCAAAACAGACTGCAGAAGGGTAGAGAGCTAGCCTGCTTTTCTAATAATTTCCAGTGTGACTTTGCACTGGACAAACTGCTTCATCCCAGATCCTCCTTAAGGCATTCGTTGCCTGATTTCAAAAGGCATTAAATAAATACCTCTAAAGATCTGATCCTTGAGCTCTCCCTTTGCCATTCATTACTGAATTGAGGGTTGGTGTTTCCTCCTCTCTCTCCATCGCACCTGCTCAGCCACGCTGACGCAGAGGGTGATCTCTGTTAGCCTGCCATCAATGCCCAGTCTCGGGGGACTGTGCTTTGCTGAAACAGTGTGGGCACATCTACCCATGGACCACGGCAGAAGAACGCCCGCCCCAGGTACCATCTGGCAGAGGATGCTCCACCAGCAGGACACCCACTTCTGTGCTTGGATGCCGCTGGGCCAAGGTGCCACATGCTCCGCATTGGCAGACCTGCACCACTGTGGCATTGTCAGCCTTTTTTCCCTCCCTCCTGGGCCGTGTCATAGTGAACCGGATTTGGATAGTGGCTTTTTTGCTAGAAACTGTGCCACTGCTCTGGGATGCCTGCTCCTACAATTTATCCTTTCAATTTAAATGTTGCCAAGGAGCTGTGTTAACCCTAGCCTCTTAAAGGGTGAAAATCCTTTGCGTTGTTGAAAACTGACTGTGCGCAAGTCTCTGAGGACCGGCACTGGTTTGTATCATATACCAAATAGGAACAGTGGTCTCAATCTGGTTTCTAAATCAGGTCTGCTGACGTTAGCGAGGTAAGAACAGCAAACAACCTGGTACTATTCTCCATCTGTGCGCAGAGGAGACCCAGAACGGTATCAGCAGAAGGGCTGCGGGGAGAAAACAAGGTGTCTTGGCAAACCTGTGTGTGTACACTGTAGCCGAGAGAAATCCCTGTTTTCAGCAGGTTGTTTTCCATCTCTTGCATGTGGCCATCAGTGTAATTGTAGCATACAGGGTGCTCAGAGGAGATAATGCCCAAGAATAACAGCTCATGGGGAAGAGTGGCAGAGAGAGGATGAACAACTTTTTATTGCTGACATATGCTTTAAATCCCTTCATCTCTCTTGCTATAGTTGCAGTGAGGATTTTTTTTACATTGGGAATTTTAGTGCTGCTTTAAAAGAACCAGATTAGCAATGCCAAGGAAGTAACCGCCTGCCCGTCTCTGGGATGTCTTCCTGCTCCTGCCTGCACTCCAGATCTCATCAATACACCCTGCCCACTGTCGGCACCTTCCTGGTTTTTCCATCTTGATCAAATCAGTGTCTCTTCCCAGAGACTGGACAGTCCTTTGCTTTGAAAACAGACCACCAAGATATGCCCAAGAGTTGTTCTTCAAGTCCCAACAAGTGCCTGGTCTGCTGGAGGGCGTCTGGCTGAGTGGGAGGAGATGGATCACAGCCCGCATGGGGGGTGTCTCCAAACCTGCCACACTGGTTTGAGCATCCTGCAGTCCCCCCAGCCTGCTCAGCACAAGCTGAAGCTGATTTTTAAGTCAGCGCGTGGTAGAGGAAGGAGGGGAGGGGAGCCTTGGCAAATCCGTGATTCCATTTGCTCTGATCACTAAAGGTCATGAGGTGGTTCCTTGTGTCAGAGGAAGGAAATGAACACTGATATCTTCAACAAACTAATTTCAGGCTTGTACCAATTCCCCTTTCAGTTTAATTTAATCATCTTCGGTGTCTGATTCTACAAACACGGCTTTGTACCGCTAAACCTTTGCTGCATATTAGCAGAGAGGCAGCTGGAATTTGAATTTGATTCTGACTACAGTGAGAAACCTTATATTTAGCACTTGGCAAATCTCTTGAATGCAGGAACACATCAGTATATAAATGCAGGTTGCTTTGATCAGTATAATTTTGGAGGCTTAAGTAAGAGAATATAGGCTGGGTACTGATACTTGTAAAGGAGCTATAGAAAAATGTTCTTCCAGGTGATTGCAATTGCATTACAATATCAGCCTACCTAGAATTTGCTGCAAAGACTTGTTTGTAGTTGAAAAATGCTTTGGGTTACAAAGTACTTTTAATGTTGTCTTTTGCAGTCTGCAATATAAGGGTGAGTTACAGATACATGTTCTCTCAGATGAAGGGACTGGAGAGAGCAAAGAACGGCAAGAGCTGGACTAATCCAGGGACACGATGGTGGCCAGCAAATGCAGAAAAAGCCGAAATGGCTGTGGGATAATCCGCCTGCTTTCACCCCTCTTCTCCATTGGGCAAAACTCCTGCTGGCTTCTTTTCTGCATACAATGCCAAACGAATAGTCACTCTTGGCATTAAAACACGTGTAGGACTCAGGATCTGGCCATATGCTCTAACAAAAGGAAGTACTTTAGTTTGCAGCTTGGGGCTGGAGCTGGAGGCGTTCCCAGAGATTGCCTCTTCTGACAGCTCGCGTCAGAAATCCGTCCAGTTTTTTTTTGAAACCAGTCTGACCCTGCTGACTTCATAGCCCCTCGCCCAGATGTATGAACCCAACTGCACCGCTGTAAATTCTGGGTCACTCCCTGGGAATCCCTGGGGTCTAGTTTTCTTTTGGAGTTGCTGTTGGAGGGAGGATTACTTGGTACCCGCTGGGTGGGGAGCAAGGGCTCCTGGCAGCTGGGAGGCTTGCCTGCGGGCTCCTTGCTTCATAAGGAAGACTGATTTTTAGAGGGAGGATACCCTTTACATAGCAAAAGCAATCAGTGCCAGAATGTAGGAGTACATGGGTTCGAGGAGGAGCTCATGTTCTGCTCTCAGCAGAAAGAGTTAAAAATGAAGGTAATAGTGATGACTTCGCTATTCAAATTTGCATAGGCAGCATAGAAAATGGAGCTTGGATGAAAATATTATCATCAGTGTTGTGGGCATGATAACTGAGCATTCGCTGCCTCCAGAAAAGCAGTAGGATGAAGAGGTGACCCTCCTTTCCCATTGCCTCTGTTGGCTTCTAGCTTCCAAGAAATACCCAAAGCACTTTGATTTATTGACGTGCTTGGAAAAGGCAGTTAAGTTTTACAGTCAGCTAACCCTGTGAGTCCAGATCTTCTGAAAGAGAAATGAGGAGGCAGCCTCCCCATCTCCTGTGTGTGAGGAAGGACCGATATTTTCAAAGCACTGTTGTGTGATGGTGCTCTGGGATTTCAGATCTGATGGTTATTCATTCTCCGCTTTGGAGTTGTAGCTGCCTCTGCCCAAAGGGCTGGGGCAGATGTACCTCCTTGGGAAGCTTCACCAGGAGATCTCCACAGTTGCAGGGTTTGGTCTGTGTTAGTCCCCAAACCCACCATCCCCAGGCATAGCCCAGAGGACCCAACCTGGAAGGCTTGAGCACACAGGCCTCTTCCACAGCCATTGCATCAAGAGGTTATTGCCCGCTATCAGAGGTTGCAGCGCCTTCCAGCCTGTGATGCCTTCCGCTCTTTAACCCACCACCATCAGCCGGTGACCAAGCGAGCATTGGCGACGCTGCAGAAATTGTTTTTGCACCATGGCTACAGAGCGAGAGCACGTGAGATTTGATGCCTTGCAGCTTCTTGCTCTTTGGGCCTGTAGATGAGTGCAGCAGGAGATGGTTTGTCTCAGGGTGAATAGCTGACTGCAGGCCAGTTGGCAGCCCCTGCGCAGGGAGGCCTGTATTAATAGCAGAGTTGGGGTTGATGCACGGCGTCACTAAAACGGATTGACAGATTTGCAGAGAGCAACTTTCATGCGTCCCATATGTTGCCTGATTTCCTCTGGGTGACTTAAAAAGATGTGAAAAAATCTTTTGCTGGAAGACAGTAAGAGTATTTGTATACTTGGCTATTTTTAAGCATCTCTTTCCCCCCCCCCCCCAGTTTGACCTGTTGTGGTCAAAAAGAAAAAGGATATCGATTAATCATTTTAAAAGCATGCACGGATGTATTAAGTAAATAAAGTTTCCTGTGTCTCTAACAGCAGGCACAGGAAAGGTCCCATAAAAATCGAGAAGTTCTGCTCTCTAAGAATTGCAGCCTTGACTTAAGATTGTCAAAGATATAATGCTGCTAAGTGGCATGGTAACTGCTGGGGGACTCTGATTTACACCTGAAAGACTTGGCTCATTATCTATAGCAGAACTTCCCAGGAAGTGTGAAGTTTAACCTTGAGGTCAAACAAGAACTTTTTGGAGCAATGCTGTTTTTACTTCTCTCTGTTTCGTTTAGGCAAACACGTGCAGTACAGACCATTGGTCCTGATGAAGTGCCATTGTTTAATACTGAAAAAATGCACATTTGATCTAGTTTGCATTTCCTAAAAACTGTGTTATTGATTTGACAATATATTTTTCCTCAGAAAAAAAAATCTGCAGTTATTTATTCATTCTTGCCCCTTAGAGAGCTTGATACCATCTGTTTTTCTTGGCTTTGCACCACCTTTTTTTTTTTTTTCACTTGTTCTTCTCCCACTGTGCACCACTGAAGGACTATACTATACATTATCTCATAGCCAAATTATGCAGGGTATTGTAAACATGTTGTAAACTTTGCCAGCTGCAAAGTCAAGGGCTCTGAGAGATCTTGCTAAGCACTGGAAAAGCTCTTTGAAGAAACAAGGCAGCCTTTTGGAAGCAGATTTGCGGGGCAGCGTGACACAGAGGTGTTAATATTGCTTTTGCAAAATGCCGAGGGAAGAAAAGGAGCCAGTAAATGTGTTCTTGGATCCCTGTAGCTTTATCACAGAGGCCAAGAAGTCCCTGAAACAGTATCTGCTTAGCACCCACTGATAAGACACAGCACTGCTCCTACGTGCAGATGCCGGGACCTATGGGCTCTGTGCCCCAGTGGGTGGCAACCCCGATCGGAGCCTGATACGGCCCCGGCACCACTGTCATTTCAGTCAGGACAGGACTCTGCTGAGTGCACACTGCAGGACTGAAGCTCCTGCACCTCCCAGGGTTATCCCCAGAGTTGGTGCAGCAATGTTGTGCAACCAGCATCTTGGGAGGATACAAGCCTCGGGGCGTCTCGTGCTCTGCATTGCAGGGTTAGGGCCCGTTGCTGCCCTCCAAAATACGAGTTGAAGGGAAAGAATCACAGGTGTGTGAGGAGAATTCTGTGTAAATCTACAAGAAGTATCCCTAGTTATAGATCTTTGTGTATCTTTTGATCGTTGAACAATAAAGAATATTGGCAGCAGCAATACTAGGCATTCCAGAAATCATGCCTCAAAAATATACAATAACTTTAAAACTACCTTTATGAGGTTTAGTATCTGTTCTCTTTGTCTGTCTGCTGGTGACTGATCTTGGTGCAGTGAAGGTCGTGCTTTCAAGTTTTCATCCCATGGTATGCTTCCAGAAAGGGCAGAAATCTCTGTCCAGGAGACACAAAACTTGAGCCCAGGAGGTGGGAGTGCAGGAGGAGCACTAGGCAGCATGGAAATAGAGGTGACTGCCAGCCTTGCAAACAGAGAGGCTGTGGGGCTGTACCAGTGCACTTCCTGCAGGGAGCAATCCCATATTCCCTGAAGTCAGGAGGACTAGGAAGTGATGTGGATTATAGGACCACCGGGAAGAGCCTGTTTCAGTGGACGGTGGACATGTAAATACCTGTACAGGTTTATCATGCATGTACAACCCCCAGCGAAATGCAGTTTTTTACATTGGCTATAAATCCATTATGAATGCTTTCGTGCTCGGATTTTTGACTGATAAGGAAAACAAAGACATCTTAAGTTTAGAGGAGATCTGAGGTGGAACTATGAGAGTAACTGCTCTGGTACCAGACATGCGGCCCTTAAACAGTATTTTGGAAAGAGTCCGGGGCTGCACGGCAGCTCCGTGGTGCTTGGGGTGGCACAGTCCCGCTCCATCCAGCATCCTTTGGCCATCCTCCCCGTGCAACAGCTCGCAGCCCTCAAAAGGCTGCTGGCCGCTGAGACAAATAGCTGGACAGGACGTTTGCCTGCAATATTTAGGGAATTCAAACCCATCTTTTAAATCATTCCAGCAATACTTCATCATCTTCTTCAACAGCTAGCAAAAAGGATCACAAATTCAGTCGTACTGACATAATGCGGCTGTGAATATCCTATGACTTATTACCCTATTCCTGCTACTTTTACAGGGTTAAGAGCTAGGGGAGAAAAATTGCTTAGCTTGGTGAGATGTATTGCTTTTTGCAAAGGAAGGACGATGTCCTTCCAGCCCTGGAAATACTCTTGTGAAAGCTATTTCTTCTCTGAAGAGTCTGTTATTACTATTACGGGCTTGCACTCTCATTAAAGGGCACTGATTTAAATGAGGGGCCTTTAATCAACAATTTTCATCATGATTTAAATCAGCTAGCAGGAAACACAAAATTGATTATTTAAATTAATCTTGTTCTTCATTTGTACTTTTTAATTATTTTCCTAAGAAGGAACAAGTGATACTTCCTCGCTGGAGCCTAGTGCTCTTTTTTTCACTTACGATCAGGATACGCTATTACCATATTGATTTAAGAATCTGCATGTTAAGTCTAAAGTTACTTAACATTTTTCATTTTATGTGCTGAACTGATGACTGACACCTCTACTACGTGAGTAATTTTAATGTTAATTTCTGTCAAGGTGCACTGCAGAGCAGAGTAAGAAACATACAGTAGTTACTGTGCTCTAATTTAAATCACATGATAATCTTAAATATGATGGACAGATGGGGTAAGGGGAAGAATACAGTTATCAAAACTTATTCTGCATTTGAAATGGACATTTTGAACACAGGAAATCTTACCTCTTGACAGCAGGCTGGGCTATTTTTAATCACCAGATCCTTATAAAGGCTCATACGAGGGAAAGTGCAGTTGCCAGTTTTCTCTTTGGTTTCAATCCCTGATGGTTTTCTCCAATTTGAGAGAAGGGAAGAACATCTTTCTGTGCATCCCGAGGAGAAACGGGTCTGTATGTAAAGGACTTAGAGGCTCAAAAACCTCCTGATCCAGGCGGTTCAGCAAATACTTCAGTTACTGCAGTGGCTTGACTTCATCTGAAATTTTTAGGGGTTTATTTCTATTTAACATAATATTACAGTGAAACTTAGGTCATAATGTTCAGTGCCATTGATTCAGTTTGGATTTAAAATTACTGAATTTTAAACAAAAAATGTAGCTAAACTAGAAAAAATTCATAATCCTATGCTCTGATTTTTCTGGGAAAAGGACATTTTGCATTTTCATCCTCCTTTCGCTTGCATCAACTCTAGCTCAGCGCAACCGCAATGAGTTGAGGGGCCATATTTCCGATTTATACTGTTGTGTGTTAAGAATAAGCCAAAAGCAAAATGAACCTTTTTTGAAAAGCTTTGGGGTATATGTATGCATATCCCCATCTATTTTTTTCAGCTTGAAGGGATTAAATAGTCAAATTCATACTTCAGGTAGTTCAGTCGACTTTGTTGGAGAAACTAATGTGCAAGTTAGAGACCTGCTTTCTTGTCGGCTTCAACCATCACAACAGAGAGTCCGGAGCTCTCTGGGAATACACAGGATGGGATTTTCCAACCTCCCTTCAGTGTGTGTCTCGGCAGGCTCACGTTACCGAACCCCTCTGCCACCCCTTCTCCCAGCGCCGCACGGGATGCAGAGGGATTCTTGCTCCCTCCCTCCCTCGACGCTCTTGCAATGGTGCAGCCGCCTCTCTCCCAGGGCTGCCGTGTGGCAGTCGTCAGCCCGTTTTGCCAATTCACGCAGACAATTTCCTCCAAATCACGCTTGAGACTGAAGACGAAACAGCAAAGGCTTGATTTCTTTTTTTCCCCCTGCCAGAAGCCATGTGTACCACGCCAAGATGTGACACGCAACACCTCGCCTTACAGACACACATCATTCATGCTGACTCAGAGCAGGGAAACCTTCCCTGCCTCGTCCCACAGTTTTTTTAGTCTGATGCACCAAGAAAAGTCTTCAGCTTTGCAGTGAAGTCTAAGCCCAAGTTGTTCTTTTTTATTTTAAGTTAAAGTTTTAGCCTGGCTTGGGGTTTTTTGGGGGGTTGTTTGGGCTTTTTTTCCAGAAGCCTGAACATCCTCGGCGCCTACCGATTTCAAACGGTGCTTCTGGCCATAAAACCCGCTGCAAACCAATGGAAACCAGAAGCAACAGAGCAACTTCAGCACAGGCACCCGCTCGGGGCGGCCCTAACCAGCCTGGGTCTGAGTTTCACATTTAGGGGGTTGGAATGACGGTCCAGGGTTTCTGAATATCTTTATGCCATATTTTTGTCTGTGCCCAGTCTCCTGCCCAGCGAGGAGAGTGCCCCTTCTCATGCTGGTGCTGCCCACTGCCGCTGTGCCCGGCGTTTTGAGGCCGGAGCGGGTGCTTTGCCCACAAACGCCGAACACCGTGGGCTGTCAAGAGCAAAGGCAGCTCATTTCATCTCGCAGCGTTAGGTAGAGCGGTGATGGAGGGGAAAGTAAAGACAAGAAGGTGGAAGAAAACATGATGGGTAATGGCAGAGCCCATTTCTGACATTTTGTTGTTGTTGTTGTTGTAGTTGTTAATGTAGGCTTTTTCACACGTGCAGAAAGCTGTTTAGACCTTGGGTGAGCGGCCAAGTGCCACCTTGCCTATCCCAGCATGGCCTTCCCCTGCAGCTCCAACGCAGACCCTTCTCTTCAAGCTGTTCCTGCCGTCATCCTCCCCGCGCCCGCCGTACGGAGTGCGCTTTAATACAAATGTGCGTCAAAGAAACTAGAAACGACATGTAATTTGACATCATTAAGTATGAGCTCGCACCTCTCCCATGCAAGGCTGTATCAATCAAGCTGGCTTCAGGTCTTTTCTTCCTGCAGATCTTCTGCTGCAGGTGCCTCTGAAAAGCACTTTGTCGTCCGTGCTCGGTGTTTCCTGGCAGGGATGGTTTATGGTCATCCATGAGCACAGGCCATCATCTCGCTCCTGATTTAGCACGTGGAAGGACCGATATGTACCCTTATTAAATGCAATCTTGATCTTTGCTAGGGAACATTATATAAAAATGTAGGCTTAGAGCAGCTTTCGGAGGCAGGCACAAGTTGCCAGCAGTAATACACCTAAATTACGGGGGGTATATGGGGTTTGGCTGTTGTAGGTCTCTGACCGCTTCCTTCCATCGCTTGCCTTAACCAGATTTGTTGCTAACACCTGGCCGTTGCTCGGGGAGAGCTTAGGGGTAACTCACCAAGTCGGCACAGTAGTTTGTATAAAATATGTATCTATACAATGACTGAGGTCCAAGTGCAGAAGGAAGTGGGTGGGTGGATGGATGTGCATGTGGGTGGATGGGTGCATGGGTTGGGGTGTGGGTGGCTGGACATGTGGGGGCATGGGTTGGTGCCTGCATGGGTGGGCGATACGTGGGTGCGTGACTGCACGGGTACGTGCACAAGTTGGTGCATGCATGGGCGGGTGTGTGCACTGGCTGGTGCAGGAATGGGTGGACGGGTGCCTGGGTTGGTGGATGTGTGAAGAGGCGGGGGGGGGGGGGGGGGCTGACGGTGTCTCAAGCACAGCTGTTAACGGCAGGTGCGCAGCGGCCGCCTCTCGCGCCCGAACCAACCCGACAGCAGCGCGCTCGCCCCGCGCCGCCCCGAGCCGCGAGGCACGCGCCGGGCGGGGCGGGGCGGGGCGGGGCGCTGCTGCCGGCCCTGCCCGGCGCGCGGGGGCGGTGCCGCGCCCCGCCCTGGCTCGGCGCGCGGGGGGCGGCCGGCGGCACCTGCGGGCCGCGCGGAGCGGAGCGGAGCGGCTGCCGCGGCCCGGATGTAGCCGGCGCGGGAACATGGCGCTGGGGGCGGTGTGACGGCGGCGGCCGAGGTAGGGGCGGCGGAGCGGGGCGCGGGGATCCGCGCAGGGAGCGTGGCGGCGGCTGCCAACGCCGGGGCGGGGAGGAGGCGCGGGCAGAGGGTCGACCTTGCGGGGCCGCGGTGTCGCCCGTCCGTCCTGGCAGCCGGTGTCCGCCTCGGTGGGGCCGGAGCGGGCCGGCAGCGGCCGGGAGACAAAGGCATGGCCTGGGCATCCCCTTCCCCACCTGTGCGGAGTGGGCAGAGCCGCGGGGGCTGCTGAGGGCGGCTGGCGCAGGGGGAACCAGCGGCTCCCGGGCTCCTCTCCTGCAGGTCTTCCCAAGGGTCGGCGTAGGTGATTTTGCCTTAAACGCCTTGCTGGGGTTTCCCCATAACAATGGCTTTTTATTTTTTGAAAGGCATTTTGATTTTTGTGTCAGGTTTTTTTCCAGAATAAGTTGCTCCTAACTTTCTGTGACTATCATGTGCTTTTGGGTTTCACCCAGAAAGCGGGTGTCCAGAGAGACGTACAGCCGCTGCTGGAAACGCTCATGCATGCGCCTGTATACCTCTGCTTACTCTCTTTTTTTTTGCATTGAAGGGTTAGAAATGCCTGCATCCGACTCTGTTCTTCTTTCTGTGTTCATTAGTCTCAGATCATCGTAGCTAAAAAAAATGAGCTGCACAGTGACTGCCGTGCTTGAATAACGCTCCGGACTCAGACCTGGGGAGAGGTGGTTTTTTTTCTTGGTATCGATCAGACCATCAGAATTTCTAACCAGCCCACCAGCAGCATGCAGGCTGCCTTTCTTCCTCTTTGTTACACACCAGCCCTCTGTTAACATAAAGAAACAATGGATTTTTTTTTTCCTTGCCAAATATTCAGTGTTAGCTCAAATAGGCTGTCGTTGTCATTAAGGATAAAATTCGCACCAACTTGAGAGGGGCCAGCAGTGACACCACCCTGCTGGTAGCCTTACCCTTAATTTTAGAATGTTTTGGATTTTTTTTCTACATGCATTAGCATTTGCAAAATGAGGGAAGAGAGCTGGTACCTGTGTTGAGATGGATTTTTGTGGTCCATGCTGCCCAGACAGTACTTAGGGAATCATCACTCCTAATTTATTGCTTTTGTCACACCATGAAACTTTAAATAACACTGCTTAGGAGTAAAGTAGGGAGCCGAGCCGCACTCCGCTGCCCTGCGTGAAAGCTGGAGTTGATGGCTGTGAGCATCACTGCCGCTGTTGGGGACAGACCTCTTGTTGCGTGGAGGATGCATCTGGAGGCGTCGGGCAATCGCTCTGGCTGTCTCCTGGGGATGATATTTCTGACACGGAGAGTGGGTGTAGTGTCACTTGTGGGGCTCCCTGGCCATCCGCACCCCCAGGAGCGAGGTTGCGCAGAAGCTGTAGAAGCTTTCAATTTGAGGTTCACAAAATGGCCCTTTGCATTGCTCGTTTTTTCCTGCTGAAGTGTTGCTGTTTGTGCTGTGCGGCGATTACTAACATGTTCATCCCCCCATCAGCTACCCTCCTGGTTTGCAGGTGGGGGTGGAGGGACCCGGGCAGCGTGGGGCAGGGCACTGGTTTCGGAGCTGCTGCTGTGCTGGGTAAAGCTTTGGGAGTTTCTCATTGTGGTTTGCCATACTGGTTGTTTCTGAGGTTTAGTCACGTTTTTTTGTAGCTCGTTTCAGGTCCATGGAAGGTCTTTGTTCAGTGTGGAATTGCGTTTTTGTGCTATTAAACACATTAATTGGAGATAAACTGAGTAAAAACATGGTTTGAATCGAGGGAAAGACTCACTCTCATGTTGAGAGTGCTGAAGCTAAACTTTCTTCTTGCTCCTGCTTTAGACATTTTTACAGATGGTTTTGATCCAGGTGAAACTGCGCTTTCTAGCAGAGATTAATTTTTGTCAGAAGATTTTAGACCAGTCTGCCATAGTCCTGCCTCCCCTTTGTGCAGAAGTGCCATTACTCACTTCTGCAGGTTTTTAACCTTATTCTAAGGAAATGAGGGCTAACCAGTCACTGTGTGTGTGTGTGTGTCGTTCAGCTGTGGTGACTGTTGAACTGTACAGAGGGGCTCAGCCGTTTCCGCACAGAGAGGAGACTATAGTAGTCCTGTTGTGGAGAACCCCATTACAAGTCATCCGCGAATCCTCTTGGCGACCCCCCGCAGAGCCAGACTTAGTAAATCCCATTGCTTATTTGATTCCTTTGTTACCTTGGCACCCCTATTTTCTTCCCAGTGGCTTTTTGCTTTCCTGGACATCTTCATCAATAACTAATACTTATAGTAAGTGAATATTTGGCTTCAGTGAAATCTCAGGATCGTGATGGCTGATTCTAAAATGAAAATGTGTAATGAGCAAGTTTCTTGCACAGCATTTTATTTCCCAACTAGTAGTTGTGGAAATCACTAGTGTCAATTCCTGCTGTCAGTCAGCCAAGAAAAAAACTCATGGTGCTAGTTAACAACAATTATGAGTTTTGCCTTATCGGTATCACCCCTGACTCTGGATTTGGTACTGAAATAGGGGAGGCAAACCATCCTTTCTGACATCAGTTGGGGCATGTAATTTGGATTTAAAGCTGAGTTCAAGGAGGACTCCAGCTCATGTGGCTGAAGCCCAAGAGGTGACGCTGGCACAGATCTGTCACAGGTACTGTGCTGTTTCAGGGAGGTATGGAAAAAAGAAGAGGAAAAACTGAGCAGAAGAGCGCCTGCATCTCTGCTCCTCCTCTCTGATCACCCTCACATTTGACACTTAAATCCAATTATTGTTTTGAAGCTGCTCCAATTAAGAATCTGAAGTGTTTGGCATCTACTTGTTCAAATACATAAATTCACTCTGGTTTTACCAGTTTACTTTGCAAAAGCTACAAACAGAAGTCTGCTCCATGGCATGCATTGGAACTGCTAATAGGTGTTAGTGGGTACCAGCAGCTGAAGAGCTTCTGACATACACAGAAACCTCAAACAAAAACCTCTTGCTAAAATACCTCTTCAGGATATCCTGCTTCTGGTGTTAGCCTCTCTGACTCATGGTGCTGTTTGGCCATCCTGGAGCCGTTTCTGGGGCTGTCTTTGCTTTGCTTCTCGCTGAAGTCAGTGGAGTTGGTCTGTTGGGTCTTCTGCAGGGTTTGGCCAGGTTTCCCCAGGTTTTGATGAAAGCCAAGTGAACCCGCTGCTGTCAGGTTGGGACGGTTGGTGACTGCAGCCAGACAAAACTAGAAACACCACGGTGGAAACTTGAAGTGATTGATATCCCTCACACCTGAAGGGCTTATACTTTTTACCAGCTTCCAATTATACTCTATTTGTTTCCCCATTAATTCTAATCTATCAAACATTTCCATGCAATCTTACTATTCTCAATAGCAATTTGAGGCATGAAAGGTGTTTTATACAACTACTTGCTCAAAAAATTAATGGCATGACTATTAGAGCCTTGGTCCCTATGGCCGCCTCCCTTGTAGCTTCTCAGGTGCCTGATGTGGGTTTGTCTTGCTCAGTAGGAGCTTCATGTCTCTCGCCAGATACAAAGCTTGATATTTTTGAGACAGCTTCCCCCTATTAAATTCAGCTTCAGCAGGCGATGAGGTGTGTCGGAGCACTGCCTGATGCACAGTACAACTGCGTTGGCTTCGTTCTCAAGGGAAGAAAGCTGAAAACTGGAAATTTTCAAAAAGCTTAACAACTCTGCACCAAGAACCAGTTAGTTATGAGGCCATTTAAAAGGAAAAAAAACCCCCAACATTTAGAGCAAATTTCAGTGCACTCTAATCATATTTAATGTTCAGGTAACTCTAATTAAGCCTTTAATCCATTAGGCCACGCAGATTCACGGGGGACTTGCTGTGAGTGCTGGTGTTTCAGCCTGCCTGTCACCAAGCCCAGCAGGCCTTGGCGTTGCATTTGGAGGTCTGTCCTCATGACTAAGACGACAAAATATTTTCTATCAAAATGAATGTTTAGCTTTTTTTTCTTTTTTTTCCCTGGGGAGAAACAACTCGGAGGGTAGGACTGTGGCCGGGGCTTCGGGGCTAAGACCTGCCACAGTGGTCAGTTCTTGCATGGTTTAGCTCTGCCTGTTGAAAGCAGCCGTCCTGCGGCCCTGGCACAAAATGTCGGCTTTAAGCCAAGTCTTGCGCCTTAAATGTTCAAGGATTATCCCTTCCCAAGTAGTGCCTGTGAGTACAGTGACGTGAGAAGCACATGTTCCCGTCGCGTCGTGCAGAGCCAGCCATGACATATGAAGTCAGCTATTTAGCCTCTTTTCCAGCTCTTTCTTTTTCTGGACTGTGTAAGAGTGCTACCGCTTTTGGAAGGTGCATCTGGTGGAAGTAAAATGTAGTTATGTTTCAGAGCAGAGAGGGCTTGAACATCTTTTAAAATCAAACCAACAAACCAAAAATGCATGAAGCAAGTTTAGCCCTTCTCATTTGACAGGCTGGGCTGCTGTTTCCTATTTCTGACCTTTCATATTCCCTAAGCAAAGCTTTTATTAAAACATGAGCTGTGTATACCAATTAATATTTATATTTCACAAACCACCAAAATTGGGCTCCCACTGAGCTGGAGGCTGTAAGGACGTGTAGTAAGACGTGTTTCTACCCCAGAGGGTTTACCAGCATAAGGTGCACCCATCCTGTTTGTGCGTGTGCCATGTGCCGGGGTGAGGATAGCCAAAGCATGCAGGAGAGGAGTGACGTGACTTGCTCAGGGGCATGCAGCGATGAAGAGCAAAAGTGAAATCCTGGCTCCCATCATTTTCCTTCTGGGCTGTCTTGACTTTGCTCTGTGGGCCAGCTCTGCCATTAGTTTGCCGCTAGCGAACAGCTCTGCCTGCAGCAGGACACGCTGCTCCAGTGTCACAGGGGTGGAAGTTTTGGTTTTTGCTGAACAAAGATGCTCTTCCAAAAATAGGTTAAGCCTAAGAACTTGCCAAAAATAGCAATAGAGATTTTTTTCCTTCTTCTGCCTGTGTTTTAGATTTATTGCTCCCTGCTGGAGGCAGCTGAAAAAGTAAAGGAGATACTGCAGCTATAGGCAAGGGAATAGTGGAAGTAGACATACACAGTCCCTCTGATGGAGGAAAACCGTATACAGATATCACTGTAGAAATACACAGTTGTGCAAAATAACATAATTAAGAAATGTGCGATGTCACTAAACCCCTCCCTTAGCAAAGGTTTTGTTGTTTTCCTAGCTGTTAAGGTACCCCAGAAGGAGAAGGAGGGAGAGATCCCTGGGGACAAAGAAGAAGTCAAAAGAAATGCCAACAAACAAAAACTGGAACAAATAAATGCCACAAGAATGATCCTGGTGATAGCCCCTATAAACCTTTTATTGTGACATGCTCTGCTGCGTGTGAATAATTCACTCTTCCCAAACTCATGTCAGTAAAATCTGCGTAGTGGCTTTCCCCTGATGCAACCTTCATGCAGGTTGTTTAGGTGATAGTTGTTAAAACCTTAAGATTTGTCACCTGGGGTTCTCCATAGAAATTTTCATATTGTTAAGTTAAACTCCAGCTTTTCCATTGCCTGAGTTAGGTGCATGCACAGAGGACAGAGCTAATTACTTGCACTGCAGCTATTTAAGGTGCTGGGCTGAGTGTGGAGCTGGAAGTCAGGAGGCACCATGGCTCTAATCCGGGCTGTACTGCTCTCTGAGCCACCTCCGAGAAGTTACTTAACCTCTGCGTGCCACTGCTTCCCTCTGGGTAACTGGAGGGATTATGATAATTGCTTTTGAAAAGCATTTTCAGGTGTTTAGTTTTATTATTTTAGAAGGTGCAGAACTATCTGGTCCTGAGCTGAAGAGGTTCGGTCTGTCCCAGGAGGCTTTTGGTACTTTGCAGGATTATGAAAACAATGCTTAATCCCTCATTGGGCTATTTAGGCTGTGTAAATAAATAGATTTAAAATATTTTTCATTAATCTTCTACGCACTACTTGCGGAAGGGCTCTTGGATACGACTGAAGGACATAGAAACGAGATACGGTTCAAAAGGGTTGTTGTTGAACTCTTTGTGAAATGTAACTAAAATGTCAGAATGCTTAAATGATTTATTTTTTTCAACCATATCCTGCCTTCACGGAAACCTCAGTTTACATCTATTAAACTTGTCTCTACCTTGAGTGTAAAGACCCCAAAAGCAAGACTTGCTGCGTTTCTCATAGGCTTTGGAGGGTATTTGGTTTTGTGTTTTATAGAAAAAGATGATTTTCTAGGGTGAAGAAGTAGGAGGGTTTTCATGAGAGCAAGGTGAACACAAAGTAAATGCACCCTGAGCTGTGCCTCTATCACAGATTTTGAAGCATGCGGGAAGGAATAATGATACGTGATTTTGTCGCTCTCGGTTGCACGTACAAAACTCCTCTTTTCCAAACAAAAAAACTTCTTCCTTTTTCCTTTATGAAAGGTAGATCCTAGTTGACTAACCTGGTCTGCTTGTACGACAAGGTGACTCACTTAGTGGATGAGGGAAAGACTGTGGATGTTGTCTACCTTTGTCTACCTTGTGTACCTTTGACACCTGGAGAGGAGGAGGCTGAGGGGAGACCTTATCGCTCTCTGCAACTACCTGAAAGGAGATGGTAGTGAGGTGAGTGTCGGTCTCTTCTCCCAAGTTACAAGTGATAGAGCAAGAGGAAATGGCCTCAAGTTGAGCCAGGGGAGGTTTAGATTGGATATTAGGAGAAATTTCTTCACCAAAAGGGTTGTCAAGCACTAGAACAGGCCGCCCAGTGAAGTGGCTGAGTCCCCATCCCTGGAGGTATTTAGAAGATGTGTAGACGTGGTGCTTAGGGACACGGTTTAGTGGTGGATTTGGCAGTGCTAGGTTAATGGTTGAACTTGATGATCTTAAAAGTTTTTTCCAACCTAAATGATTCTGTGATTCTATTTGTCCTTTCTGTCACAGGGAAAAAGTAGCCAAAGAGCAGAAAACTCCATGGCTGAACTGCAGCTGAGACCAAAGTATTAATGAAAAAGTTGCTTGTGGAGCACAGCACTGTTAGTGGGATGGCTGGTTGGGAGGCACCATCTGAGCTGCAGGGTGTACCGGCAGGGTTCGGGGAAGGAGCGTTACTGGGGTTTTTATGTTGAAAACAAAGTTTAGTGTGCTGCTGGAAAGTGCTCTAGTGCCAAGGTGATGGCCATAATCTAAACCATTGGCTGCGCTAGGAAATCACTGGGTGCTCCCATGTTGTACGCAGGAGCTTGAAATGATGCAGCCTAAAGCCAGGGAATATATTGCATCTTCCCAACACGAGGAATGTAGGCCTCGTGTAAGCATGTGTTGAGAGAAGCCTGGCTGCCAAAATAGTTTAGTATTGCTACGATGGTTGCAGGTGGTGATTGCCTTTGAAGTTCTTGCTATCTCTTCTGACATTTTTAGGACAGTAAATGAAGGATGAGAAGTAGAAAAGCAAACAAATTGGAAAAATCCCGTGTGTATGTGTGTAATTGCATTCGTGTGGCTTGATGGAAAGAGCCCTGTCCTACTGGAAGTCAGGGAGGGGTTGGCAATGAATAAAAGTAGCTATTGCCAATAGCTCTTGTGCCAAAACTGAAGAATTGATGATAGGGCTTAGCTTAAAGCAGATGGTGTAATACATACCCTAAAGACCGCTCTGGGAAAACACGTGCAAAACCACGTGTCTTGTATGCCACGGAGGATTTATTCCTAGGGGTGAGACAGAAGAAACCTTCGTTTGGACAGAGGTGAGAGTCGAGTCCTGGTCCTGGGAAGCAAGAGGAATACTTTACTGAGGCAAAGGTTTTTACAGTGAAAGATACATTTTTCACTCTATTAGAGATGCAATACTGAAGTTACTGAAAATGCAACATCCGTCCTGCAACTGTGCTTTCCCTACCCAGTCCTTGAGGACCAGCTCTCAGCACTGTCAGAGTTCAGAGGGAGAGTAAGTAGGGCTTTTTCAAGTACTTAGAAAGTACAAGGGATGAGGTAAATAATTTAAACACTGATGCAGAGCATTGCCAGCTGAAAAGTGACTTACGATCTCTTAGCAGGCTAACAGTTAAGTGGATTTTTTTCCTCTTTTTGAGGAGAGGAATATGGAATGTGCCACCAATGAGCATGGCTGCTTCCTTCCAAGAGAAAGGTTTGCTGTAATGAACTCAAGTTAAAGCCGGGGCTGCTTTCTTCTTGGGCAATCCACTCTGAATTTGGACATCAGTGTAACAGACCCCTGGGATCGTTTGTAACATGAGAAATACAATACCCCTGTAGTTCACATCCACTATAAACTTCTGCTTGAAGAAGCATTTGGACTTTTTCCTCAGCAACTGGTAGGACTTGGTCCACAGTATTTTGTTGTTGCATTTTTTTGTGCAACAACCTGATGCTGCTACTTGAGAGAGACCTTTAACTGAGAGTTAAAGGGTTTCTGGGTGTTTTCGTCCCATTACTTTTGCCATTTTTATTCTAATACACATTCCTCTTCCTCTTTACTTTGCTCTTTGATATCTCTCTTACTGATGTAAGAGCATCTTGCTATTTCTCTCCAATTTCCAATTCTGTGTAAGAAGGAAAAATAGTCAACTGTCCTGATTTAGCTAGAAATTAAACTGCAACTATTTTTTTCATGGACTTAATGGGAAAATTGGTGATAATTGCTAACTAAAGATTTTTAAAGACTTTTTTTTAAATGGGTGAAAGACTGTCAAGCTGTCAATCAAGACTAAGATTGGATAATGCACCATTCCCCTGACAAGTTCCCTTTATTATATTAGGTATCTGCTTTGCTCTGTAAATTTGAGCTACTCAAAATTTGCCCTTTAATATTTACTTTTTCCATCCTTTCCCATTATTACTTAGTATTAGTATACCTGTACAGTATAGTCAAATAGATGTAATAATCTTTGAAGGCAATAACTTTAAGGTGTGATTAGCTTTGTAATATCAATACATTCTTTAACATTTTTCCAATCTTTTGCTCTGTCTCTTGGCGATGCACCCACCTGCCCTTGCTAAAGCCAGTAACGAGCCTTGGGTCAGGCTCTCAAATGTGAACAGTCTGGCTTTATGATGAGTGCTTTAAAGCCAGGCCAGTGTGAAACTGAGTTGCATGAACATTTGTGGTCCTTATGGACCATTTCTCCAGACTTTTGCCTATAACATAGGGCTTTTAATTTTCCTTTTATTTCCTTTTAAAGTAAATATGGAGAGCAAATTGGAGATTTTCTTGCAATCCCCTGATTCTAGAGGCATGGATTTTTCAGAGAAATTGTTAAAACAGTGAGATTTGTTGTAAAAGCAGATACTGGGCCATGCTGAGCAGCGTCTCTCCACAGTACTGGCTGTTCTTTTTGTGGTTCTGGATTTAAAGCACCATGAAACAGAATTTATCTCAACTCAAGGCACTGCTGGCATTGCGTGTAAAGCACCACAAACGTACAAAGCTGGTGCACAGCAGAACAGCATTCCTTCCCAGACCGTTACCCCACCTCCATCAGTATTTGCAGGCTGAAAACCATTGCCTTACATGCCACCAAGAAGATCTGCAGTTGGCATGTCTGTAGCAGGAACCACTGCGCAGGCTGAGCAGAGGATGGAAAACCACTCCGACGATGTTCCCATCCTGCTGAGAGAGGAAATACCAGTGCCAGCACTGCAACAGATCCAAGAGCAGTATTGATTTTGACGTAAATAACACTAAAAATTGCCATGATGTCATAGCAAAGCATTGCAATCATCATGGCAAATGAGGAGGAAAAATAAGAATATAGAAATAACAATCTCCCTTGGCCCGCAGATAAATCAAAGCTTAGCCCTTGATCTCCCATTGCTCACTAGCCCAGAACATAAATCCAAGGGTTTATCGTTAAGCTTAACGGGTCATAAAATCTGGGCTATTTTGGAGGTAGTTGCAGAGATTTGCAGCCCAGGCAGAGAGCGGGCTCTAAGCTTCTGGGTCTTGTGTAACTAGGTAAATAGCAAGCTTCAAATAATACTATAAAGCTATCAAATGTAATGAGTAATGCAGTCAGGCAAGTGTTTGGGGAGGCGAGCCTTGCTGATGACAAGCTTGCCAATAATGATCATGAGAGGCCCCGGTTTATAAAGACCTTTAAATAACAAGTTTAAGTTCTTTTTGCTTTACTGGAAGTCAGGTATGTGTGTCCGGTCTGGTTCAGGCGTAGTGCTTTTATTTTCTGCACAGCAATGCTTTCTTCACCATGGGCCCAGGAGAGCAAGCAACAAAAACCAGAAACACAGAAGTGACTGAGAAGTTGCTTACTTTGTCGTTGCAGTTTATGTATTTATGACAGTGCTTCACAGTGTGCTAGTAAATGCATGATAGCATATTATGTAATAGTAATAAAATTTTAGAAGTAGAAGACTTCACTGCTGCCCTTTGCTAGTAAATGTTTGCTACTGTCTGTAGTGAGGCCATGTATAGGCCATACTTCTTTTTCCCCAGTTATTCTATGTGAAATGGCAATTAACTGTTTACTGGCATTTTAATCACATGTTTTTTTAAATTGCTTTCCATCTTTTATTTGGGCAAGACTTTGGTTCCAGTCAGATTCCTGTAGAAGTCAATGGCTTTGAATTTGCGAGTGAGCAGCAGGTCTTTGGTGTGTGCAGGGGAATGGATGGGGAACAGCTCCCTTGGTGAGGGAGCCTGCGAGGAGGGGATTTGGACCGTGAGTCTTTTGGGTTAATTAACAATTCAAAGTATCTTCTTTTGTTTTTAAAGATTTGTAGAGTATCAATTACCATTTGTACTGTATTGCACCAGAGAAGGGGATTCTCAGGAAATTATGCCTGGACTGGGGATGTCTGAGTTGGACTGAAGTTTGGGATGGGTGGCATAGCTTCTGGGGGAATTTACTGCAAAATGCTGACAACGAAAACAAAAAGCTAACGTAGAGTTGACTTTGGGACAGGTAAGAAGGTAACACATCAAAGGAGGAGCCTGTCTGGGAAACCTTGTGTGTCTGGCTGCTGCCAGGGCCCTTGTTGCTGCGATTTGGACGATGTGCCGTGGCAGGATGGGGCAGAGCCCTCCCATGAGCTGGACAGCCAGCAGTGATCGCTGCTTTCTGCAGCTAACGCTGGCCAAGAGAGGTCCACAGCTTGGTCAGCAGGGGAATACACTCATTTTCCAATTGTAAGGTCCCATTTCAGTTCAAGAACTAACAGAGTCATTGGTTGCTTGAGCTATTTTAGCATAAATTTAATTCAATTTAGTCAAATTGAATTAAACTGGACTTCTGCACTTAGAGATGTATACATTAGTGCCTTAATGAATCAAGGAGAGATTCCCCCCACACCCCCACCTCTTAAAGACAGACATTGGGAACCTGTGGTTAGTTATATTTCAAAATTGTAGGAAAAAACTTAGAGTTAAAGAAAAAGTAAGTAAAAGATGATTTGTACTTGGCATAAGAGCGCTATTATCTGTCATGATGGCTTTCCTAGCAGTACTGTATGTGCTCGGGATCACTTTGGGGATCTGTGCCAGTAAAACCCAGCCTTGGAAGCACATTGTGTGAATGGATGAGAAAACAAGCCGCTAGCATGAACGATGAGCCAACGTGTAGCAGGCTCTGAGGGACGCAGGGTGGGGCGCAGGTCGAAGTGCAGTGGTTGAGGATTGTGCAGGACTTGGGTAAATCCTTTACACAGTCATGGAGAGACTAAATGTACAGCAGGTACCAGATTATTTATCTCATGTACACCCATGTGTGTTTACAAAAGACAGTTGCTCAATGATCAAGACTGTTACCTTAGTCTTTACCAAAGACCTCATAAGGATACCAAGTGGGAAAGTGAGACCTGCCAAAATCAAGAAGTAACAGTAGAAGTTGCTGACGTTTAATTTGAGCCTTTGCATATTCAGACAGCTCTAACTATGTGTGCTATATTATACACAAGATTTAGGATGGTGCAGCAGTTGTTTCTTTATTATATTTTGGTACCCACTGATGGAATCTTCCAGAGCCTTGGCTGAGCGAGGCAGGAGTCCCCAGACTCACAGAGCAACATGGGTTCTTACAGGATGAGACACACAGCCACGTGGATGCCGGGGTCCATCAGCTGCTACAGTTTAGTCTTTCCCTAGTTTCACGTTTCTGGAGGCTGTGCTGGAAGATCTGGTGATGTTTTAGTTCATTTGGTTCAGTTTGAAAAGCAGAAGCTGTAGTGGGACTTGTTGCTTTGCTGGGGATGCCAGGTGTGTTACCTTGCTTTATTGACCCCAGTGCCTCTGCCCAGTAAAGCTTCAATTTTGGTGCAATTCTGCAAACACTTTTCTTGAATTTCAGACCTCAGGAGGCCACCAGACTCCTGCCTTTTGTGGTAATGCGGGGTTGGGGCCTGAAAATTTTCTCATACATTTGAGAAGGGTGGCAGGATTGACATACCTTGGTTTTGAGTTTGATCTGTGGGATGTGTGTTGTTGCAAGGTGTGGCTGGGTCCCAGCTCGCTTCTGTAATGTATTTGGCAGTTCCAAAATTCCCTGAACTTTGCTCTCTCCTTCTTCTTATAGTTCTTTTCTCTAAGAAAACATCGACTGTTTCTGAATTTTGCTGCTTTATATAGGCTCTTTTTCCTCCTCTCACCGCTCGCTGCCTCTTCTCCTCCGCCCCAGTTACTAAAATCTCTCCCCTGTGCGTCATCTTCATCGGCAGCGCTCTCATCTGCGGACTGAAAGCAGAGTGGAGCATGCTCAAGGAAGAAGAAACGACCCCAAACCCCCCTTAAGTTTTCAAGTGGCTGGAAGTTGTTTGCTGATCAAAGGCAGTACGTGGGAGTCTCTTCTGCTCTTTGCTTCCTCCATTCTTTATCTGGCAGTGCTATCTCCCTGCTCCTGGCTGGCAGGGCTTGCCCCACGGGCTCTGCAGGGGCTCCGCGCTGGAACGAGAGCAGCTTTGCTTTTCCAGATAAAAGGCACCACTGAGTACCCTGGTGTATAAATACCAACTGCAAAATTCCTGCAGTCAGGTTAGTAGGTGCCTTCAGGAATATGGGAAGCCCTTTGGTAGGGAGAGAGGGGAGATAGGAGAGCAAGGAATTTTGAAAAGATAGGCAAAATGGAGAGAGGAAAAATGCGTGATGACAAAGCCCAGCTGAATCAGCTGGTGAGAAATAGTCATCTTGATTGCTGCAGTAATCGAGTCATGATTTTCAGGAGTATTATGAATAGCTCTTACATGTAGAAAGTTTGCAGGTGGGGGATCAACTGATCCCGTGTCTCTCTCCCTGGAGGTTTTCAAGCCACGGCCGGACAAAGCCCCAAGCAACCTGCCTGGGTCCTGCTGCGAACCTGGGGCACAGGCGTCCCTTCAGCCGGGGTGAGTCTGTGACATGGGTTGGTGTTTGGAGAGAGGATAAAAACAAACAAAAATAATTGGGTCAATGCCAAATAGAAGTATTAGGAGTGACGTGGCAAATTTGTTTTAATGTAATTTGGGCTTAATAACTGGTGTTGACTATACTGAAGGCTTCCAGGTCCAGCAAGGGGGTTGATTTAGATAAATGTATTTATTTTCCTGCTTTTCATTTCCTGCGGATGTACATACTGGTGTGGCTTAAAAGCGCATAGCAAGGAAGAAACAAAAGAAAGGGGACCAATTAGGTGACTGCTGCCAGATTAATTATTCCATCTCATTTCAACTCATATTTATAAACCTACAACTTTGAATGGGAATATTCAAAATTATCTTTGCAATGACCATCTTTCCATCTAATTTAAAGTCATTCAACTTTACAAGAAGCAATTATGCTCCACACTAACAAATGAAAAGGCATGGCAACATCAGAAAAACTGATTATTCAAGCAGTCTTTCTTACATAAACTAGCTGACTAATCTTCCAGCTTTAGTCCTTGAGTGCTATTGCAAATATCCTCCTGAAAGATAACTTCATTCTTGGTACACTGGCAGCCTGCTTCTCATCACTGATTGTTCTCTGTGGTGTCGCAGTGATGGTTTGGGGGTTAAGAAATTATTTTCTTTTTTGTCCCTGTAGCTCTTCAGGCATTCACTGCTGGTTTTATCCACTTCTGTGACCAGTGAAAGTGAGGTGCAGGGAATGAGCTTTGTGTCCTGCTTAGAAAAATAAAGAAATCTCCTGACTTGCTGTTCTGCTGCTGCTCTGACCATCATCCTTGAGGCCATCAAGTCTGAGGTTCTGGAGGGATCTGAATGTCCATAGGCTTTGTCAGAGAGGAGGGTCCATCTCTGCAGGTATCTCGGTTTATTGGCATAGAAGCATTTGTATCCTGGTCCAAAAACTGGGAAAGGAGGGGGGAGAATCTGCCAAAATATAGGAACTTTCTAAAAAAAAAAAAAAAAACCCCACACCAAAAAAACCCAATACCAAAACTAGTTCTCAGAGTTTAAATTTTCATTTTAAGTTTTGCAAGTCACTGTAACTAGTGCAGTGTTGCACTTGAAATCTTGTTATGAACAAAAGGAAATGCATCTTATTTGCAAAGCCAAGAATGTATTGTTAGTGTAACTGAAATCTTAACCCTCTAATGAAATGGTTTTTAATAGTCCAACTCTACCTGTAGAAAAAGAAACAGAAAATAAAAAGCCCCACTACAAAAAAGTCTCAATAATAAGTTAAATGTTTCTATACACGTATTTCCTAGCATCTGTGCCTTTCTCTGCTCTCCTTTCCACTGCCCACTGGGAGAAAGCAGGGTGGCACAAGGGTAAACTTTTTGTTTTCTTTTTTCTTCTTTCTTGGCTCACCTGCAGGTGTGTCTGGCTTTCTGTACTGTACATCAAAGCCTACATCCCCAAAACTGGGATGCAACCAGCAGAATCAGAGGTTCAATTCAAATTCAAACAAACAGACCAATTTTGCGCATGGAAATTGCCGTCTTGTAAGGGCTTTTAGCTCCCTTTGGCCTTACCGACCCTTCTGTAAATTCAAAATGCCTCTTCTCCAATAAAGCATTTCTGCTTCTAGTCCTGACTGCTCTTAATATTAAAAAAAAAAAAAAAAAGGCAGTGAGTCATTAGTGTCCCATGCGGCTGCCAGGAGGAGCATGATGCTGATGGTGGCATTTATTCTTGCTTGCTGGGAGAAGCAGGAGGTGGAGGTTGGTGGCTTCTTCCACTGGGCTCTAGGATCCACTTGAGATAACAAATACATTTATGTTTTCCAGCATGCCTTTACACGCTCTTTCTTAAAGTCTGCATCCCCACATTATATCCATATTTACTGTATGTAGAGTATCTTAAACACATCGGATACTTGTTCCTTATTCTCTTTGCTACCCTAAAACCTGATTTTGCCAAGGCCTCCATTTCTTTGACTGTTAGTGCGATGTATATGGGACTTACGCGGTGTTGCTATGGGGGCTCCAGTACCATCCCAGCTCTTCACACCAGTCGCATCCTGTGCCCCTGCCTGGGGGTCCCCTGCTATGTCATATCGTGCTGCTGTATCATTCTGCATTGCCTGATTGCACCAGGTTCATCAATATTTCATTCTCTGGAGAATACCTGCCTGTTACTACTCTCTGTACAAGCGTTACGGTTATGTACAAAGATAAGTCACCTGGTCAATAGAAAAATTGCTGGTACAGCTAAACAAGCTGCAGCAAATCCCCAGGCAGACACAGCCAGAGCCTGACCCTCAGCAGAGTTAGTGCTTCAATGCGTACCATCTCATCAAATTATTTGCTGGTTTTGTTCCCCCTCTCCATCTCATAACAGTTCTTGACTTTATATTTTCACCTTAATTCTTGCTGAACATTAGATTCATGTTTATAGGAAACTATTCATAAGGCTTTCAAGATTTCCTTCCTGGTCTTAAATTTAATTGACTGTTGCTGTGCATGTAATGTGAAGGTTGCTGTCCCTGCCTGGTGAGTTGGTCTGTGTTTCCCAGTATTGAGTTTAGTTTGCCATTTTAAAGTATTTTTGACTGAGAAGCAGTCAGAAAGTTCAGTCTCTACAGCCACAGGCCATTGAGATGATTGCTCAGTCAACATGGAATTAATTGGGATTTTCCATTCTTGTTGTCTGTGAAGGAAGAGCAGAAGAGCCAGAGGATTGGATCGCAGCCACTGCTCAGGCAACCGTGCTGACACATCTCTGCTGTGCTGCCTGGAATTGGGCATGGTGTTGCAACTCACTGGGGTTATGCTGATACCATTAGCTCGCTTACCTCTGTATTGAGCTGTCTTTGACTGTCTGTCAGAAGGAATATATATATTATACAGGAATGACAGAGCACTGTCCCTGCTCTGTCATTGCTGTATAATCTGTACTGTATCATTAATCTCTTCCCTAAAAAGTTTTGCAGTACCTATTTATCCATAGCCTGTTGTAGCAATAAAGTGCTTTTCAACATTCCTGGTTGTCATTTGGGTTTCGGTTTATGATTTGTTGGTGTATGATTTGTCTAAAAATATGCCTCTATTAGACCTTTGTCTGCTTTACTAGTTTTTTATATACCCTCCTTCAGTGGGATTTGCTAAGGATATTCATCTCTCTTTACAAATGTTACTAATTTCTGACCTTTGAAATTGGAGAATTTTATGGCATTCATTCCTAGAGGAAGTGTTACCCTGAGATGTGCTTTTCAGTTTTCCCTCATTCCTGTTATTAACACTTCCCTGTAATTGTTTGAATTTTTCAAGCCAGAAGTTTGGCTCTGATTTGCTTAGGGGACTCTGCACTTCCTTGGTAAGGCTTGACCTGCTCCAGGAGTCTGCTTGAGTCCCCATTGTTCTGAACCTCTTCCAAAACTGTTCATCCTTGTTTTGAGCATTTCAGAGGCTTTTACTGTGGTGTTTCAGGCAGAAACACA
Source organism: Phaethon aethereus (assembly GCF_964289735.1). Taxonomy (NCBI): domain Eukaryota; kingdom Metazoa; phylum Chordata; class Aves; order Phaethontiformes; family Phaethontidae; genus Phaethon; species Phaethon aethereus. Next base: position 124,107,816 of record NC_138576.1, read on the forward strand.
GAAAACAGCCCACGTCGCACATCACAATTCTGCCTGCAGGCTCCTCTCTCTCCTTATACTGCTGATACCTGGGTGGACTGCAGCTACTGAGTCCCTCCAAGGCATTTTCCAAATGTGATATATCCTGAAGGATGCAGAAGATTGTCCCAGATTAAGGTTGTGTTTTTCTGAGGCTCATCTGTTCAGGATATGTTTAAGCAAATGGAGTATTTATAATTCTAGATAAAATTAAGGAGGAGGAGGGAGTGGTTTCACATTTTGAATGTGAACATTTAAAACAGATGCAGCCTGCTGGGAAGCATCACATTAGATTGCATGACTTTTTAAAAGAAAAGAACATCCATTTTACTCAAGTCCACAATATGAAAGATTAGGACTTAAGAGACGTTTTTCGCCTGCTTTGGAAGTAAATGTATTTTAAATTTAATTCTTTGGTGCAGCTGCTGCTTTCTCTCTCTGGAAAGCCTTTCTCATGCTTTGAGCTATGTAAAGATGTGGGCTGGTTGCTAATCCAGTTTAAGATGCCAAACTTCCTTTCCACTCATAGGAGGTTTTCCCACCACCACCTTCTAGATAAATGTAGGACTGTATTGTATTTTAACACACCACTGGTTTGGGGAGATCTGTTGGAGATTTGTCATCTTAGAATTACTTGTGCAGGGAAAAGTATGAATGTGAAGGTTTCATGTTATTTTAGACCAGGTGTATCAATGTAAGATGGCATGGAATCAGCTGGTTTCTTTTTTTTCTCCTCTGATATAAATATCTAGTAGCACCTACCTCTAAAAAAAATAAGCCAAAACAAACTAGGACCTGTGAAGGAGGCTCGTGGCACTGGTGGTGCTGCAGGAGCACCCTGGGGTGGTGTTGATGGGGCTGCTAGGAGCCGTGGTGGGATGCTCCTGTTAGCTGCTTGTAACAAATGGGTATTTGGTGTAGTTACTGCTCCAGCTACCTCTTATTTAGGGCTGGAATATCGTCCTGCAAAATGGGTTAATCTGAAGATGCTGGTAAATTAGGTATGCTGAAATTTTGGGGAGTCTAGCTGTTCCAGAACTTCTGTTACCAGTCTTCTACTGCAGGGGGAATTGCTGAGGGCGCGCAACACCAAGTATGAGCACTGGGAGAGTTTGGCTGGAATAGCCACTGGATTTTGCTGTCTCATTACCTCTGACATCTTGATCTGATCTGATCTGCTCGAGGGACTTCCCTCTCCCCATTCTTGCTGCCTTCCTTTGAGAAAAGGGCCTTTTCTAGGAAAGCCCTGGGTAAAGCTTCTTCCTTTTCTATTCCTCTTCTCTTCCTTCATGAGACTGTATTTTGTAGATTGAGCTCGCTGATATTGAGCTCATTAATGCTGTCATACCATTCTGAATACATCAGCTGTGCCCATAATACACAATCTGAAGCCATTATTCTCCATTTGCTAGAACTGATCTTCCTTTTTTTAATTATTATTATTATTTTTTATACAGCCAGCACTGCAGTCTGAGCGCTTTTCCAATAGTAACTCATATTTAGTGACTTACTACAATTTATGCAAGTCACAGATTCCCAGTGGATGTTCTGAGCTTGTTTCTTATTTAAAAACGTCATCTAAATTCAAATCAGGAATTAACACAATTCTGCAAATGACATTCACCCTTCTGCAGAAGGACCAGCATTAATCCTATGCACTGCAGCAATGGTATTTCAAGCCTTGTTTGAGGGTTTTAGTGGGACTTAAATGAGCCTTAAGCAAAGCACAGACCTTTGCAATAGTTAGGTGGGACTAACGCTGCCTACTTTGGGCGCCAAGCTTAAACATGTGTCAGAGGGGCTGTATTAGGATGCGGGTTCCCTACATAGCCAGGGAAAAAGACAAGGTGCTCCGCAAAACCTTCCTGGGTCACTTGGTACTGGAGTTAGTAGCTGCAGACAAAATCTTCACATAATCCTGTTCCTAAACCATTGCCCCATTGCTGGAATCTCTGCCTTTCCTAGAAGAGGGATCAGGTGCCTATTTCATAGCTCTAACGGAACCGACGTGGTGCTGGCAGAAACAGCAGGATCTTTAGGCTGTGACTCTCAGTTCCTATTGAAATTCAGTTTAGGTTGATCTGGTTCCTGTAGAGCCTTATGGAAATCCCCACCCTAACATATTAATTTTTTTTTTGCCTAGTTGTCATCAGCAGTACATGTTGTTTGCATTGCTAGAGTTCCCCCGAAACCCGTTGTGCTGAGCGCAGTGAGCAAGTTGGAGAGCATCCATCCCTCCCTCGCCTCTGTAGGGTAGAGTGTGCCCTTGGCATAGAAATTGCAAAGTGGGGCTTAGAATAGAAGAGGAAGCTGATATACTTGCTTCTCCAACATCCCACTGCTCAGAAAAATATAAACCCAAAGCAGATGTGTCATTAAATCATTTTGAATCATTGCAAACATTGCAGGAGTTCAGTACAAGCATCCATAGCTTTAAGCTACCTCCGCAAAGTGCTTTTTATCTCTCTCATAAAATTTGGATGAACTACACTGGGTAAACTCTTTTATTGTTACCTGATAGCCACCTACCTTTTAAAGCTGAGATTTACTGGGGAAAGATAGAAATACATTTCGGTGCATTGTGAGAGCTCACCAGAAGACTGATGCGATTTCTTGGTCCTCATAGAACTGATGCCCAACATGGAAAAAATTCCTTCCTTTAATTCAGAGACCAGGCAAAGGAAGCTGTCTAGTATCCCAGATTAAAGTATGTGATTATTTAATCACCAGTTAGTTTAGTGATAATGAGCAAGTATTTTGCAAAATGAGCTCTTAAAATGAATCTCTCAACACAAATCCTGGTGCTGCAATGCTGAAATTCAGTGCAAAGCATAGCTCTGCCCTTCTCAAGAAGGGGTCACCAGATCTGTGTCCGAGGGTTCGATCTTGGCCAGGCGTTGGTGGCAAATGTGCTGGCCAAATTACCAAGCAACATGTGTACCGAGGTCCGAGGGAAGATGTAGCTTCAAGGGTTTCTTAACTCATAACTGTTATTTCTCGTGCTTCACTGAGCTTTTCCAGCATGGATCATTCTCCTTTAACTGTTGAACTTCTGAGAATGGCTTGACAGATGAGCAGCCAATCTTGTTTTCCTTTGTTAGCTATTTTTATTTTACCTGGATCACTGCTTATCAAAGAGCATTGCTATCGCTTGAAATAAGCATGTTTAAACATTAATAAGTAGCATAAGAGATGCTCTTTTTGATGCTGTGTGGGAAGACATTGGCTGATTCTTGGAGGAGAAAAAAGGTAGCACAAATTTTTTTTACCTCATGTGTTTTAATATCCCTCAATAATTACTTTGCAAGTGGGAAAGCAAAGAAGGGAAATTGCTGCAATCAACTGTCCATAGCATTGCTTCGACAAAAACCCAACTGAGCCAACAAAGTGTAAGCTGCGTCCCAACAGCAGCAAAAAGAGGTTTGTGAGGGTGTACTGGGAGTCTGGCAGCACTGAAAGCAGTGCTCTGGACCTCTCCAGAGGTGAGAGAGAGTGCTCTGGTGGTTAGCGCTGTTAAGACAATTAAGAGAGCATTTTTCTTCATTATCTGTTGTTATAATTTCAACTATGTTGAAAGCCTCAAATAAAATCAGAACATAACAATTCTACCCGTATTTCCAAATTTCTAAGAAACTGACTTTTGAAAGAAAGATTTATTCTATTTTTATATGGCTGAGCACGTTGCAGTATGTATCATGCTGCTCCCTATCCACCCGAGATCCTGGGTCACTGCTTCATGTAGATTCAGAAAGTCAATCCAGAAGGGACTCCTGAATCATTTTTGTCCTTTCTCCAGCATTTCATGAGCTGCTGTGTTCCACCTGCTCATCTCGGCACCGGGCACGCTGTGTCTGATTACACTTTCCTGTGCAGGAAGACATCCAGGCTTCATGTGGCATCTCCAAGAAATTAAACGTTTGCTGCTCTATTTGATGGCCTGTTGGAGAGTTTAATGATTCAGAGTATAAAAATACTTTCCTTGTTGGCTTTTCCTTGCCTTCATTTTCCAGCCAGTGATTCCTTTTATTCCTTATTGCGGAGATAACAAAGCCCTTTTTTTTGCACTGTGTTTTCCTTTGTGAAGGGGGTTTTAAACTATAATCAAGTTACCTCTCAGTTTTCTTTAGACAAGCTGAACAGATTGAGCTCCAGGTTTCTCATTATAAGACATTTTTCTCCCGTCCGGTAATTTTTACGGCTGTCTCCCATATCCTTTCCAGTTTTTCAACATCTTCTTGCCAAGGTTGACCCCAAAGCTGTTCCAGGATCCACCTCATCAACTTGTGACCTATGGGGGGTGAAATTGTCTCCCAGCTTGTGTATGGTGCATTTCTATTTTATGTGGACATGGCTTAAGTGGCATATCCCCTGTAACATGGGGAGGTTGTGCACTCTGGTCTCCTGAATATTTTCACAGAGGCATTTTGTTACCAGCTGCTGCAGCCAGTTCTGTAGGTACCTCCACAGTCCTTGTGGTGCCCAGTAGTTTTCTCTTTTCATTGTTTTTTCAGTGATTTAAAAAAACAAACAAAAAAAAAGAAAAATGTTTGACAGTGTAGAGCTGTTCCTGGAGAAAGATAAGTTGCTAACTTAATATTAATGCAGGTATTCCCAATGCTTTCTGGTTTGCTGGTTTTCTGGTTTGGCAGCTAAGCTAAAGTTCAATTAAGTGTCTCTAACCTTGCTGCAGGGAAAGGAACCATTTGTTATTTTAAATCTCTTTACTTTTCAATTGTCAAATTCAATTAAGGGAGAGTTTATACTTTCATTGGAAAAGGGCAGCAGCTATAGAAAACCCAACCAGCTGAGCTGTTCGAGGATCTGATGAGGGATTTTATGCTTTCAGCACAGAGTCCTCGTCAGTGGTTTTGGCAGTAACTGAAAATAGATATTTGCTTATCTTAACATATGGGGAGTTACATGTGCATGTTTTTGTGCTTCGCAGCCAAGCCACAACCCCGGAGGACAGAGCTCAGCATCTTCCACCAGAGCAGTGCTGGAAACTTGCTTTTAACCAGTTTGCAGAAACTTTAGTTTGCATAGGCTGTGTCTTGCCCCAAAGCCATTGAAAGCAAAAGCGATGTTTCCAGGGAACTCAAACGCATATGTGGGGTTTTTGGGGTGGTTTTTGTTTGTTTGAATTTTACTACATCCCAGAAACAACACTCCTTCAAAATCTCATTTGTGGTTGTTTTCCTGTCTGTGTGTGGGGAAGAAAAGGGCTTGTTGTGCATTTGTACGTCAAAGGACATCATACGTAAACGTTGTGGGGTTCTTTAGTCCCATGGGTCCTGTAGAAGTGTGAGACAGGTGTTGTCATGGGCTTTGTCAGTCCTTGGTGCAGAACAACAAATGTTGCTTGAATTCATCCGAAGCCACTTCCTAACCAGGGACTCGGCCATTTGTGTTGCCCTGTAGCACATCTTATGCCAGGCTTCACTGAAGGAGACTTCTTGTGTAAAATACTGTTCTCAGGCTGTCAGGATTTTCTGCTATATAACATGTCTAGGTTTCTTTACAGGCCTTTGCAGTAGACTTTGAGCTTTTCAATGGTCTCAGAGCAGATGCTTTTTATGTTCTTGCTGTCTTGTCCCCTTTTCCCCTCCAGCTAATGGTAAGAAGTATTTTTAAGTAACCATTTCACATAAATCTGGAAGGCTGAGTGACTTAGAAGCCAGCTGGGAGGATGAATGTGTCATCACTGGAGTAAAACTTAGAATTGTGGAGTTTTCATGTTTTGGTGGGGTTTTTTTTTCCCCCAGTGTTGCCATTTCTGGTGGGCCAGCAGATGGAATTGCCCACGAGGCCATATTTACCCCTGCAAAACCAGCTGCTGCAAAATGCTGGGGCGAGGGTTGTGTGGACTCCTGTGCTTTGGAGAAGCTTGTTGTTATAATAACAATGCCCTCTGTTTGGCTTAGCAGTGTTCTCCACATTGGTATTTGTTCTTGAAGTTGTGTATAATACCCACTTAGTTAATTTAGGCCAGAATAATTGTGTATGGTGCAGCTGCAAGTTTGTATTTATTCCTCGGCGTGAGGGGGAAGAATCAGAGCAATTTTTGGGTGAAATGTGATTTCTAAGATAACATCTCACTATAGGACATCTGGTGGCATCCACTGATATTCCAGGAATTAAAGGATGTTTCCCCACTGATGTGGATGTGATGCTATACCCCTGAAGTCTCCATAAAAGCACAAATGTTGTCATTAGTGAGTGGCAATAGTTCTTTAGGCATCTTTCACTGGTCCTGAGAGATCTTGGAAAGGCAACAGCCAAAAAACATGGCGATGAGAGCTGAGAAACAGCCAGGATAACTTTAAAACTTTTTGATATTTAGGATAAAGAAATGCAAAATAGTGGCACCAATGGGTGCGCTGTGCAGGTAGAACAAGAAAAATAGGATAATAATAACAAAAATAATTATTTTCTGAAGCTCAACAAGGCAGCAGCAGGTGGAGTATGAAGGGCTGGGTGAAGGCGAAGGTGTGTGTTTGCGAGCAGCCTGCCCTGCCAGGCATCGCAGTACCCGGGAGTGCCCGGGCCAGAGGCGAAGCGGGCACTGGGCGATGGTTGCTGCAAAGTGATTCTGTAAATCCTGTGCATGCTGGGAAACCCTTTGGAAATGAATATTTAATACAGAAATAAAATGATTATATGTACGTGTAAATGCTGTATTTATCTCCCTGCTGCCCTATAAACGGCTGGTAGCTATCAGCCCAGGAGGACTATAATAATTATGGCTTCACTGACTTTGCTAATAAAAAATCAATTCCATTGAGACAATTCAATGCTTTCCTTAATGGGAGGTGCTGGAAGTGTTAGCCCCATTTTAAGTATGCACCTGCAAGGAAAAGGGCCTTGCTTGGAGTCCAGCTTTCCCCAAAACTGGAAACTTCTGAAAATGCTGTTTTTTCCTAAGCCGTCTCTTCCTTGGCAGCCTGTGGACACACAACACTTAGGAGCAGCAGCTGCTTTCCCTGGCACCTACCAGACTTTTTCCCAGCTGAACATCTTTCATTTGATTGGGGGGGGGTGTGTGTGTGCTGGTTTTTTTTTCCCTCCCCAGAGTAAAACAACAAAACAGAAACTTTTTGCAGAATTTGCATTGGTTCTGTCAATATTTCACAATAAAAAGTTTCTCTGTCCATGGGAGTGCAAGGGAGATGGGTAGAAACCAAGATTTAAGAGTGAGCCAGAGTGCAGTGTTATTTGTGGATATATAGACTCATCCACAGTCTCCGTGTGCGAGCTGATACTGGGGCTGGTAATGACTGAAGTCTTCAGTAAATGGTTTTATATCAACATTCTCTATTACGCAGGGTTGTGTTGTCTTGTTTCCTAGGGGCAATATATGATTTGTTCACTAATAGACTGTCCTATTTAGACAAATTAAACCTTTTTAACACCATTCTTATTAATTGGTTTTGACTGCGCTGTGTTAACGACAGCAAAGATAGGGACATTGCAATTGTAGAGCATTGTTCTCTAATTTGGGGAAAACAGACAACACAGCACCCAGCTTCCAGTGTGTGTTTGTTATCTCTGTATTTAAATGTGGTACTTAAACCATTAACATAATCTTAGGGTGGCTGTAGTTATGTGAATAACTGGGTGGGAAGGAGTCATAACATGGTATAAAAATAGCACCAGGGAGTGCAAACTTGTTTTTATAGACAAAATAAGAGCAGAAGGCGGGTGGAGATCGGATGCCAACACTACTGCATCCCAGGGCTGGCATGGATGGTTATCATGGCTTGTTTCGAATACAAGTGGGGCCTGGGTTTGCACCTGTAGGTGTTGGCATTGTCGAGCAGGACGCAGTGGTCGCTGTCCTCCTGGTGGAAATTTCAAGGAGTTAATTGCTTAATCACTTAAGAAGGACTTCTGTGTTTTGAGGTAGGAGGGAGCCTCTGGTTCAGACCTTCCCCTCTGACTTGCCTATGTCACTAGTGTGCAGGCTGCAGAGAGTGTTACATGCCTGTCTGTCCCTGCACAGTGAGTGTAGTGCCTCTTTAAAGTGGCTGGGAAATCATTGAAGGCTTTGAGCAAAACCCACTAAGGTTCATCAGGCACCACCTCTGGGTTAGGTCTCCCAGGTCACAGCTTTAGTCCCCAGCAGGAGCAACCTTCCTGCCCAGCAAGATCCTCAATTTACCTTCATTTAATTTCATTGCTCTCATTTTCTTCCCTCTGTGCTGTGCGGCAGAAGAGAGCGGGAAGACTTCTCACGGTCCCCTGCTGAGGCTGAGAAGAGCCAGGCCGGTTGGAGAGATAGTGAGCCTTCACAGTACACCTGATACTGAGTCTGGTGGAAGGGACTGTGCCACCCACGTGCATGTGGACTGGGGTAAACTATGCACATCAGTACACTGGTTTCCTTAATCTTGTCTGTATTATACTATGTTTTAAAATCTCTCTGGTGCTACTAAATCAATACCTATGCTGCAATGCTGCAAGGATGCACAGTGCTGGCAGGGTCACAGAACACCTTTCTCTTTACTGCAGAAATCTGGGATCTCAGCGTCTCCAACATGTTGAGGGTGTTTTTGAGCCTTCTCTCAACCCATAGGACCTTCTTGGCTATAGGGTCACATTTTAAAATTTTTTTAAAAGACTTTTTCCACCATTGGGTGGCTTTAATCCTGCTTGATTTGGAGCCCGTGAGTTGTTGAGATCTCCACCAGCCTAGGCCAACACCTTACACCACAGCTTATATTGTACAATATTTGTGTTCCCGTGAAAGCTGTCTGTGGGACGTGTTATACAAAGGGTTTATTTGTTACTGCCCAAACGGAGGCAGCGATCCACTCACCGCCCTGTGTGCATGTCTTGAAACCATCTTAATAGACCGTATCATGGCACTTTAGAAAGTCAAATCTCTCTTTAGCTTGACTTCCTTAGGAGGCTTATGTGATTGTGCCCTGTTTCTATCTTCGTCCCTCCCTTTGAGAACTTTAGAACCCATGGGCCCAGATCACAGAAACTTTATCAGCTGAAGGTGTTGATGGTAGTAAGGCTGCAAGGTTTTTTTGGAGCTAGATAAAGCTGTGACACTGAAGAAAAGTGCTTTTATGTCAGCTCATGGCTAATCAGCCATGAAGTCCACAGGAGAGGCTTACAGATGCCCAGCCACACACCAGCCATGGGAATTGCTTTTTTTTGCAGCGCCCTGGCAGGGCCAGCCCCGGTGTGGGTCCTGCTGCAGAGGTGCCTTGACAGCGTCAGGGCTCCCAGGGCACCCTCGTTCCTGCTTTCGTGGAGCTTGGCCCTGCCAGAGGCTGTTTAGCTGTAAATAGGCAGCTGCGAGTAGTGGAGGAGATGTCTTAACAGAAAACGGGCTTTCTGCAATGTTACAAAAATTGGCAACATTTGGAGGAAACAGAGCAAAACTTGCATTCTGATTTTTGCATTGGAAGCATACAGGGAGATCGTGGAGGGGGGTCACAGTAATTTGGCTTTTTTCCAAAGCTCTCTGTCTTGAAACAAAGTGATAGAGAATCTCAGATTTCTCGTTTTCACAATAACTTTCCCACACTTCTGACACCAGAGGAAATGTTGAATGAAGCTGAGCCCACAGGAAACCTGGTTAAAGCAGTATCTAGTCATGCATGTGTATACTTACATATCTGTGCATTTATGTGCATACACGTGTGTGTATGTATATGTACACACATACACATAGGCACGTGCTGGGCAATACTGTGTATTTCGAGCCATTCTAATGTCAGAGGGAGATTCATTATTTTTATTCTTGAGCTTGAGAATACAGTGATAGGAAGAAACCTCTTGTGGAGTCTCATCCTAGGGGATAGGCTGGTAAGTTTGGAGTACCCTGACAGCTGAACTAGACCTTACTGAGATCCTAAGCCCGTGAGCTTATTCAGGCTTTGCCCCTTTTTCCTGCGAACACACGAATGATTCCCTGCGGTCTCGCCTGACCCGAGTAAAACAAAAACCCACCCACCGGGTTATATCTCACCAGCAAAAAGCTTGCATAACTTGCATAACTGTCAGCAACAACCTCAATAAACTAAATCCTTCTCGGGGAGCAAAAGATAATCATATGAAGAGGCTCAGTTTCCCCCCACTGTGCATCTGTCAGTCAGCCGCCTGCGGAGAGGGTGAAAAGTGGTTCCACCACCATACCCCCGTGGGGAGGGACAGGGGACCAGATGGGCAGGGGATTACATCTGCGACGGCAAGAGGGGAATTGGGAACGGCCATGCCGGCAGCTGCTGTTGCTGCTGGCTCACATGCAGGTACAGGGAGGTATGCCCTGCTGCAACTGCTTTGATTCAGTCTCGGCACCCCATCCAGCCCTCCTGCGCAGAGGTTTGAGGCACGCACAGTTATTGAAATTAAAGGAGGGCGTAGTGCTGCGGACTGTTGAGGATGCTAAATCCATTTCTACTCAAAAACCAGTTGCGTTTGAGACCGGAAGGTAGAATTGAAAATGGTTATCCACTAATCTCAAAAACCTTTTCTTTTTCCTTTTTTCTTAAGTTTTAATCTTAAATTTATAGCAGTGTCTTGTAGTTTTGATGGGAATGAGCTCTGTTTCTGTTTCAATCAGTGTCTGATGTGACAAAGATTCTCTAATATCAGTGTATAATTGTGAAGATAGTACAGAAAAGAATGCCAATTAACCTTTAAGTGGGGCTAAAACTTTTTGTTCCTAATTTCTAAGGCATGGCTCTGTAAACACAATATTTTCTGGCAATTTAAATCGCTGCTTTTCTTAGGAAGGATTAAAAGAAATGGCATATAACATTAGCAGAAAGGCAGCAAGCAAAACTCCCAGGTGCCTTGGTTCTTCCTAATCTCCTCCACTATTTTTAGCCTCTTGTATCTTTTGGGATCTTTGAGCTAAGAGTTGTGGTTCCTTCCATGTGCTTCTGATACATTTTGACCAACCTCTTTATGATGACCTGTCATTGCAATAGCCATCAGGGACATGCACGACTCGTCTGAATGTCATTTAGGAGGAAGACTACTGAAAAGATCCTTCAGCAAAGTCTTCATCATCTTTTTTTTGCCTTTTGTTATGTGCACATCATATTGCATACTTGGCTTCCTAAATATTTTCTTCCTTGCTGCATGAATCTTATTTTCAACCTTTACTTTTCAATCTTCATGAAACTAATTAAGAAGTAAAAATTTCCAAAGTTAGGTGTTTTTCTGCTTGGAAAAATCTTTGGAGCTTGAATTTCCTCTGCCTTGATTTTCCTGCCCTTTTCCTGGTAGCCTTTTGCTTGGGTGGACATGGGTCTTCCAACAGTCTGTTTTCCCACCGGTACGTACGCCAGACTTCAGTACTTTAATAATCGTATTATTGATTCTGGGACCTTTTGGACCGGCTTTCTTATTCTTCTCATGCGGTTTATTATTTTTGGCCTATTAACTCTGATAGGTGGTTAAATTTAATTATATGAAGTTGAACTTGATTATTTAACCTTAATTAAGCCACTGTAGGTCTCCATTCTTCAAATCTCTTGAGAAAGGATTACGATATTCCCTTTCTAGTATAACCTACATTAAGAGTATCGGCTAAACTTTAAAAAACTGAACAAGAGAGGTAGATCTCATAGATTTCTTGAGGTGAATGTTGTTAAGGCCTGATGTTCGAGCTTGAGATGGTGGAGACGTGCCTCATCTGAAACACTGAGTGGTGTGTTGCCATAATAAAAGCTTGTAAATAGGAGTTACTTAATTTTTCTTTTCTTTTTCTTTTCTTTCTTTCTTTTTTAAGAATAGCCTTCCCAGTTATGAATTCAGGAGTCTGCTTGTATCTCGTTCGAATCATCTCACACCAAGCGTGTGAGATATTTTCCTCGAGTGTGGTATAAATTGCAGATTAGGTAAGATGGGCTGTCTAAACCAATATTTTAAAATTACAGTCCATCTTATTTTTAACCAGGGGCTTCAGAGCTGACTGTTAATAAGTATCAACTCAGACATATTGAAGTATAAAATATAATGTCCTGGATTTATTTTGAAAGGATTGAACAGTTATGCTACTTAGATTTTCATATGTTGTTTATTTAATTTATGTACCTGCCTATGTGGCATATTGTAGACAGTTCTTATCACAGAATCACAGAATTCTGTGATTATGAGATACTGAATTCTGAAAATTATGAGATACTTCAACTCTTTATTACTATAATTTAATTACTTTAAGTGAATTATCCATCTTTATTGTATGGAATATGCTGCAATTAATCTACTTTGATGAAAGAACCTATGCATAATAAAGCTGTAGGTCTTGAGGGGTTGGGGCCCTTTGGCTCGAGAGCACTGTGGTTTTGGTTTTAGCAGAAAAAAAACTTCAAATGTCATTCCGGTGGGGGCCCAGCTTTGCTCAGTGCTTGTAAATCTGTGATTTTAAGAGAAAATTGTAATGGTGAGTGCCTACACTAACTAGATGTGCCCCAAGTCTTTCTGCTGGGCATAACACCGCCCTTCTGGTGCCTGTTTGAAGAGGAGAGTAGATCCAAAACATACAACCACCCGGATCTGTAGCTGCTGGACCTGCTCCAGCAAAGCTTTCTGTTATACTGGTGAGAGGTCTCGCACTGCCAGCCCCAGCCGGTGGGCTCAGCTGTCCTGCCACCTGCAACACTGCAAACCATGGCTCAGCTGGACAAAGAGCTGGGCACTGGGTGTCTGAATTTCTAGGATGCTTTGAAGTAGGTTTATCCATAGCTATGTGTAGCATGAGCTTTCTCAGTTATGTTTCTGGTACCAGTTCTTCAGCTTATTCTGCTAAATGTTTCCCAAGTATTTTCTCTAATACTTGCATAAAACTCACTGCTTTTCAAACATTGCTGCCATAAATTCTCAGGCTAGAGCATCCAAAGGAAACAAATATAAAAACTAAGTAGAGCATTTTGTACCTGGACAGTTATTACAGAGATCCTCCCCTGCTCTGTTTCAGCCTGATTGTAAATCTGTTGTAACTCTCCAGTTTCCCTCCTATTTGAACTAGCAAACAGCTGTGTCCCATCCCAGGTGATCATGCTGGATTTATGGTAGCATCGGGGTGTCTGCTAGAAAGCTGTGTGTTGTCTGACTTACACATGCAGCACAGATATGTTGTTCCTAAAGTAGCACATCACTTCTAAGAAAATGAGAAAGTGATGTAAAATGCATGACCGGTTCGTTTGCCAGTCGAATAAGAAATGGTTTCTAGAGGCCATGAATTATGCGCTAAGTAATTTTTAATATTAATTTTATTGGTGCTTTTTAAAGTGGCTTTAGCAGTGGTATTTTGAAAATATTCAAAATAGTTAGAACCTACAGCAAAGAGCTGCTCCAAAAAGACGATTACCGTCCTGAGAAAACCAAAGGCAAATTAAGCTACTTCTTGCCTCAGACAAGAAAATCAGACCTTGGTCCTGTGAGCTTTGATACTTTCATCGTTTTAAGTACAAGAATAGTCCCATTAACCCTTGTAAGACCAAACAGCAGGAATAAAGTTGTGCCTGTGTGTGGGTAGGATCAGGGCTTAAACCCCCCTCAGCATCAGACCTGATCTGTGCCTCTGAGCTTGTGATTTCCCAGGGAAACGCTCTCATGAGAAGAGGTGGACTCAAGGGTCAGAAATCAAACCCAGGATCCTGGGATAATGCAGACAAATCATTTCACCATGTGGTCGAGTGGGGCTTGTCCCACTGTTTTTTTTTCCCAGCTCTCCCACCTCCATGTAGGCAGCGAACCCTCTGGGGTAGGGACTGCATTGTCTGTGCAGCAGATGCAGCTCTTGCCCGGTAGCAGTGCCTACAGCCTTTATAATAACTGGGATGAGTTTGGCTCTTTGACATCAATTAAGCTAAGTTTAGACAAAGGCCCTCAGAAGAGTTAAATCAGCATAATTCCATGATGGAGCTGAGGGTTTTGGTGCTAAGACATCTGGTTTAGAAATGTATTAAAAAAAAAAATCCCCTGCAATGCAAGCACATAACCAAGTAAAAGGTATTCTGGGCCAGATTTTGCAATTACTTGGGCTTCAGTGATGTGCAAAGCCTCATATCAACTCAAGATCTTTTCCCTGTCTGCACAGGTGGTGTTTTTACCAAGCGTTCAGAGTTTTTTCCCCTATGTGTGGAAATACCATTGCTCATGGAATTCGTTGTTGCTGTTCAGTGACATGAGTCATCTGTGTAACTCGGCGAATTTGTCTTGAACCTTGTGTTGGCCAACAGTGTAGGGCCTGTTGGGTTTGATCCTGCCAGAGATACCCCTCGTTTTTGTTGGCTTTGGCAGATGTGAAGCATGCTTCACTGTTCCTGGGTCTGAGATCCTGAGCACCAAACCTGGGAAGGATGGACAGCTTTCTTGGCAGAAAAGGGAAAAAACCCCAAACTTGAGTCGTGCTGCTGGCAGGTGGCTGAACCAGATCCCATCCTCAGTCTGTGTGCACAGCTCAGTGTTTTGAGGAGACACTGAAACACACCAATACCAGAGCATTTAGAGATGGTGGTGAGGAAACTCCTTCTGAAGATCCTCTGTTAAATCCTTGCTTTGAATAAGACCTTGAAGAGATCTGGACCTGCTTCTCCGACCCCAGCTGAGCTATGTAACCACTCAGTGTTTCAGCATAGGAGCAGTGTTGTCACCCTTTCTTCCTCCACAGTGGTTTCATGAGCACTTCTAAGGCTGCTGAACCTGTGTGCTGGATTTAGCCCAAGTCCATAAGTAACTTAGATCCTCCAAAACAGTATTTTTTACAAATATGCCACGTCCATTTAAAAAAAAAAAAAGGACATATTTCAGTTTTCATCTGATGTGTGGCTGATGTTTCTGTTGGTCTCTCTTGACACCTTTTCTGTAACTGTTTTTAATTATTACTAGCCGGATGAGTGCTTTCCCTTCCCAGCTGGGTTGAGTGATTGCCCTTGTAGATGTTTCTTCAGCCTGCAGTAGCTATGAGCCCTGGCACAGGCAAGCGTCAGAGCCACGGGATAAGACCTCCTGATCAGACCTCCTGATCAGCTCAGCCCCAAGGTGGGTCTGTGCTCAGACTTTCTTCGTGAGCTCTCCAGGGCCTTTGTCATGTACTTCTCCTTTGCTAGCTCTGCCATTGCTCGCAGGGTACCCTTCTGCAAATCCTGGAGTAGGCCCTGGTTGCTGGGTATCTACCACCATAGTTGGCATTTCTGTATTGAAAGGGAAAATATTTAGCTGCAAGTAAAATGTTTGCTGGTGGGAAGCTACAGCATCTGCAATCCTCGGTTGTGTTTATGTTAGCAATTTCAATATCTTTGCTATAATAATGGTAATTTAAACAGGTACTGTTGCCTGAAGGACAATTAGGAATTGCTGAATTTTACATTTTCCTAATATTCACCACAAGCTGTCACCGAGCCTCATTCTGCAAGTATTTATAGTACTGTGACTGGGCAGCTCCTTGGGAGTCAGCGGCAGTAAATCGACGTGAAACTGGAGGGGCACTGGGACTGGGACCCGGCATGGCTCCCTGGCGGCGTGCCGTGATGCTGTAGGTGGTCGCATTGTCTCTTCTGCTCCTGCAGACGTCCCTACACAGCTGCTCTCCCTGACAGCCTGATTTATGCCCTGGGATTTATGGAGCTGAACAAATGATTATAGAAGAGCTATGCGTTTTATTACGCTTGGACCAATTTTCCCAAGCCAGAGGGCGAATCCTCTCTTCTCTACCTGCATCCTGTTCAATAGTCTGAAAGCTGCAGATTAGGGGATTCAAGGGGCCAAAGGAATCATTTATCCTCCTTCGGAAGTTGGGCCCAGGAACAGAGTAGGTGTTGCTGTGGTTTGCCACCAGCCATGACCTTGCTGAGGGATGCAGCAGGATGTAAGGTGCCAAATCCAACAGAGCACAAGCGGAAGCAAGCTTTTCAAAATAAAAAATGGAGGAAATTTTTTTTAATTTAATTTAGATTTACTGGATGTTTGGTCTCAAAGCTCATTACAGGAAGGAAAATTGAACACTTACCTTCATCTCCATTAGCTACTTTGCTAGTCCAGGAACTGCATTAATGCTGCTAGAGTTAACGAAGTGTGTGGGTTAAAAGCTTCGTCTAGTCCCTCCACTTTCTCAAGCGTCACTGAGGCCTGACTTGGCCCATTCCTCAGCAGTAGGCTTGCACAGATGTTGCCAAGTGTGAGGTCTGACCCCCAGGAACTTCACTGGTGGTGCCGAACAAACCAGAGGAGAGAACTGGATGGGCTCTGGGATCCCGGCTTGAGGTTTCAGCACTCTGCGATCAAGAAATGCAGATTTCCATGTTTGAACCGAACCCATTGAGCCTGGAGCATCGCCAACACCACAGAGTTGCTGTTTCCATGGAGGCAGCTGCAAAAGCAGATTTTTCCTTTTAAAGAAAGGCAGAGCATGGGACAAAGCACACGTACTCCAAATTGGTGGAAGTTCTTTACCAAACCCAGGCAGAAATGCGCTGGTACTGATAAATCTGTGCAGAAAGTGAGCCCCCTTTAGCTGCTCCTGCATAAATGAATTTCCCAGAAACCAATTGCAAGCATGTTTTTGGGAGAGACAAGGATTACATGCATGTGCTGGGTGACCTCTATGTTCCTGAGGCCGTGATGGAGATGGATATGGGGTGTTACTGATCTCAGAAAGTCTTGCCTCCAGCGAAGAGAGGGGTAAAGAGCTGAGCCCAAAGGAGTTTTACGGATTTGTGAAGCCACCCTCCTGTTGGGGGAAAGGAGCTCCTGAGCTTGGGTCTGTGTCTAACTCCTCTGAGTGATCAGGGTGCTGGGAGAAATACGCAGGGCAGACCCAGCAGAGGGGACCTGCAGCAGCTGCCACATGACACCAAGCTAGTTATGCTACCGTCACTTCACCCTGTGTGATGTGTGGCTGACTAAATCCTCCTCCCTGCCCTTTAAGAGCCGCTCGTCTGGCTTTCCCTTTCAATACTGGATCAAGTCAAAACTGCTTGATTGATTCAGCTCTGTCTTGCCTGGCCTCTCCTCCCTTACTCAATTTTGTATTGCATCTGTCCCCTCCAGCTCAGCTGCTCATGTCGATACCTCTGCGCTGCTACTGTCTTCCTGGAGAAACCCAGCGTGATTTCTACATTCGTCCCTACCGCCCTGCCCTCATCACTCCTGCGTTTCCCCTTGCAGACCCCTCTCTTCCCTGCCACCCTGTTGACCTGTGTATGGTTTGCCTCTAGGGATTGTCTGTCCCTGGCGTCCTTGCTACATGCACATGCACCAGGGCTTTTTCTTAAATGCTAGGAGCATTCTTCAATGCAGTTGATGTCACGACGAATAAATGCAAACCGATGCTTTTGCTGGTTGAGGGATGTCACAGCGCGGTGGCGGCTCCCCACCTGCTCAACAAATGGTTGCATGCTGAAAATTTTCTGCATTTTTTTCTAGTGTTTTGTATTGGGGGAAGAGAGCTTGGTGCTGGTTAGCACTGGAGAAAGCTATACAGTGATGGCTCTGGTAAGGGATAATGCTGCTCTTCCTGTTTTGCGATTTGACAGGAAAGAGAGTCTTAACATACATAAAACCTTGCCACAAAGATCACGTACACCACCGAGCGGATGCAACCTGGGGTGAAGAGGAAGGCGTCAGCGGGAAGCAGATGGGCAGCACAGTATGCGGTTTGCCTGGCATTTGCTGCTTTGCTATAGGAAGCTCAGAAATGAGTTACAGCGCGACCAAAGAAAGAGCAAAAAAAGCCATTGAAACCCATCAATATTCAGAAGAACAGAAGAAACAAATGTATTAACCTAAATGACCACTGGTGACTCAGAAGCTTAAAGGTATGAAAATGTAACTGCCATTAACAGCACGAAGGCGTGTGGAGAAAAAGGGACTGTGAAGGCAGAGATGGACAGCTGATGACTTCTGGAGGAAAATGCAAACTAATGGAAATAGTTTCTTTGAGGGTCCACTCTCATCTGCTCTGACCACAGAGACTCTTTCCAAACCAGACCTGTAAATTAATACTTAAACTTCTGCCAAAAACAATTGAAGTACTGCTACCTTCCTCGAAAGAGAGTGTTTCGTTAGGTTAATTCAGAGAATAATTCCATCTGAATCATCTCCACGTGGTTCATCCGTATGAATTGCAGACTGATTGCAATTTCTGCCTCTGCTTCTCCCAGCTGAAAGCAAGCTGACCTGCAGGTTTTTGCTCTGTAGGAAAATTTTGCTTTGCTGGCCTATCATAATTTTTTTTCTCATTCCAGATTTTTTAAATAAACAGAAGAGATTGACTTGCGTGGAAGGCTTAATAGACTTCTTTCAAACAAATCTCTTTTCTAGAGAATCTTGAATTAATTCACCACTTTTATTCTTGCAATTTAACTGACTGGTGGTATTTTGTCTGTAAAACAATATACACTGAGTCATTAAGCCTTCATGTCTTAGGCTTGAGAGCTGATTTTGTAGAGATACAGAATGTATAACACCTGTCCTGAAACTTGCCATGTTAATAATTTATGATTTTAGGTATCTGGTAGTGTCTTTTACGTTTGTTTTTGTTTTTACCCTGTGTCCCTGTAACCATAGTTTGTGTATATTTCCTACCTAGCCCCTGTAGTGCCCGAGTTTGCCTCTTTGCATCTGTAATGCCGTGTGTATTTATCAATTTCAGTGCATGATGACGATAAGGAAAATCCTTTTTATCCCCTACTGTGAGAAGCTGTTCTGCCGAGGGCAGTTCTTTGGTCTAATGTTATTTTGCAGCAAACATCGGGAGTCAAAAAGGGAGAGAGGAGTAACTTCTCTCTTGATAAACCTGAAGTGGCAGTGAGGGTGGGGACAGAGTAAGAGTTGGCGATGAAGCTGGGTTGAGATGAGGTTTGAGAGAGTTTGGAATATTGTTTTGCATGAATAGGTAATGGAGGAGCTGTGCAGGGAAGGAGAGGTAGGAGCGGGTGGAGGTAGTCCTTCGGGAGCCAGCCCCGGCTCGGTGCAGGGATCAGGAGCACGGCAAAACTGGGAGCCCAGGAAAAACAGGTGACATGGAAGAGCTGCAGGCAGTTCTGGCTCTGCTTGGAAAGTGGAAATGGAGGAGGAAGCTACTACTGAGTTCCCTTCGCGTGCTCTTCAGATTTAAGTGTGCCTTTAGCCAGCAGAAAAAAACCCTTAGTTCCTCCTCCCCCTGATCCATGATTTCCTTGCTCTAATTATTACCAAGTGTGGAAGCATTTGCCTCTGTACATGTGATAGATGCCAGCAGCACTGTAAAGCTGTCATTGGGGGGGGAAAAAAAATTTTATAAAAATCTTATGTTTCCTGGAGGAGAGTTCAGTGGAGCATTTCAGATGCTCATGTTCAGATTACTGCTTTTCTGCTTTGCCTGGAACTTGCCTTTTCCTCTGAATTAGAAAACCACCTCTTAATAAGCTGATAGGCAAGTAGTGAATTTGCACATTAAATAGTGTGGTGGCTTTATCTGAGCGGGAGTGTACTCTTTCAAGATTGGGCAGCTGAAAAAATACATATATGAGTAATTCAATTATACTTTATTTACAAATATTGGCTCAGAGATTTTTCCTAGTTGGAAATGTCTCTTTTCTTTCCCTTTTTGGATGAACGTGAACTTTGCTGGATGCAGAGCAGATAATGTGCAGGTCAGTCTTTGTTGAGCTTTACAAAATATCGGGTCAGAAAACATTGATGAAGGGGCACGGTTTAAGTTGCTGAGGCTTTGGTTTCTGTTGGGACATGGGAGACAGTGGCAGCAAAGGGAGGGAACAACATCTCCTGTGTTACAAAGAAAGGGAGTAGAAAATAAGCTTTCTCAAATAAAGTCAACCACACTCCCCCTCTCCCCTGCTTTTGACTGTGCTGTCACCATTTAGGGTTATTTTTCCCATCCTACTATCAACAGAGGGAAATAGAGAAGAAAGTGGCTATTTCTAAGGGTCAGAGTCTGCCCGGTGAGGCCAACAACAGTTGAATCAGGACCCAAATGATGCTCCAGAAAGCCCAAGACTGCAATGAGACAGCTCTACAGCGGAGCACAGGGAGTGGCATTTGAAAATGACGTTCAGGGAGGTACGAAACACAGCAGCAGGTACCAAGCTCTACTCTCATCAGGTACACAGGAGCAAGATTTGCCCTAATGAGTCTGATAGTGACACTTATGATGAAGTTTGAAGCTCTTTGAATTTTGGAGTTTCCTTTGAGTTTTGAAATTCCTTTCCAATAAGTTAAGTTCTGTAAAAGAACAGTCACTCCACCCTAATAAATATACAGTTTTTTCATTTCCCTGTAAATATGGACCCGCATGTTTGGCATTTAAAAAAATGAATCAATATCCCGAATGAGCTGCTGTTTTTAAATAGCACCAAGGGTAGTTAAAGGCTGCATGGCAGCTCCGCTGCAGGTACAGCTTTCACAGCCTGAGCCTCTGCTAGCAAGAGAGAAGAAATTCAGATGGACTTTGCACTGATTTATTCATATCACATCTCACACGTGGGTGAGCTGAGCTTTCAGCTTTTGGTGTCCTGAGCGATGGTTACTTTCAAGGACACACCACAAATAAGAAACATGGGGGAACGAGAGGATGTTGTTTCCATTTAAAACATCAGCCTATGTGTAATAAGGAGAAATAGTAGTTATAATAACACGGTTCATTACCTTCAGAGTAGTAAAAGGGAGTTTTACTGGAAAAGGTATTATACAGCACCCTATGCTTTGCATAATCATTTTAAAAGCCATTCAGGACTTCTTCCTGCCTTCATCCTGAAGAAGCTGGAAATAATATAGAAGACCAGGGTTGCTGGTATGGCAGAACTCCAGGCTGCGTACTGCACACCATTGCACACGATGAGGTGGGTGCACAGGGTGCAGCCAAAGGCTGAGTCAGTAGCACGCGTGGAATGCAGAGACTAACTTACAGGAGTATATTGTAAAGATATTATTGTCACTCATTTGTGATGCCTCCAATAATTTGAGTATCATGGCCATCTTAAAATTGCTTTTCTAAAACCTTTATATTGCCCCATGAAGCACACAGCAAGTCATCTGTGATGCCCACCCACAGCACAGACAATTTTCAAATCAGCTGAAGCGAAAAATAACAGGAATGTATTGAATCATGTGTCCAAAAAATTTGAGGAAAAACTGAAGTTAACATTTGGGGGGGTTTAACTTTTGAGTTAATAGCTTTTGAGTTTTATGTTAGTCTGTATTTAAGAATCTGTATTTAAGAAAGGAAAATGGTGAAAATGAAACTAAAGATTTGGTAGGACAATGTATTTAATTTGACCAGAAACAATAATTTTATTCCAGTAAGAAAATATTTCAATTAGTATCTGAACTCCTTCTGCATACTTCTTTCTTATCTCAGCCAGCAAATTTTGCAGTCCCTTTTTTCACTAAGTGCTAACTCTGCCCCTCACCACCTGGCATAACCGTGTCTTTCCTTAATGCATTTTTTCTGCAGTCACTTTCCCCGCTCATCTTTTGATTTCCCGGTTGTATCAGCATCTTTGTTGGAGTCGTTCCTTAACGAAGTAGGGAATGAATGAATAAATGAATGAATGAACGAACCTCCCTGCCCCTGGAAACAGTGGTGTATGCAACCAAAGTCAGCATGCAGAGATGTCTCTTTTTTTTTTTAATTAATAGTTTCTAATTGCTGATATATTTTTGCCGCTGAGACTTGAAGAAGGACCTGTAATCCCAGATGCAAATATGCAAAATTTGTGTTTTCCTGGGATACAAAAAGAGGGCTCAGGGTCTGGTGGGCCACCAGCACCGTTTCCCTGGGCAGGTTGGGAGCCATGGGCCGTCAATTCCCAAGAGATGATGGCCAAATTCTTCACGTCTGCATAGGTTCAGCATGTCCTCCTCTGTGATAAATAAGATTTCTCAGAAAATACTTGGAGAAGATCTTGCCTTCTCTTGCAGACTCCTTATTACGGCGGCATTTTCTCAACGAAACAGCCTCCTTTGGAGCTGCTTGCAAAATAAGTCAGTCTGGGCTGTGGGCTGGGGAGGGATGATGCCATGTTTTTCAAGCGGGAGCATTTCTTCCGGGTGAGAAGTGGCATTTTGACATAATTGTCTGTAAGTTTCAAAGCTGAACCAGCTCATACACATGGTTATATGGCAACTTCTCTTGGTGTTTCCAGACCAAGGTTTCTGGGAGTCACCTTAGCTGGCCACATAGTCAACTGGCCACCTTTTTGAGAGGCTGGAAGTGTCCTTTTGGACCATTTCAGATAAAACCCTTCATCGTGGAGAGGCAAAACATGCCCTTCCTAGAAATAGCATATGCATGGACCCAGCAAAGTGCAGTGACTCACCTGTGCGCATCCTTCCTCTGAAGGAAGGAATTGTAACTGCTTTCTGTGGCAGCATCGTCTCAGGAGGTGGCAGTGGTGGCCATCTGAGATGCAGTAACCTCTCCAGTTGCTCAAAACCTACCTGCAGTAAAAAAAACATTTCTATTTTAGGCATTTAAAAGCTGAAAAACAATAAAAAACTCAGAATAACATTCATCTTTCTGGATTTGCACTGATTGCCCCGGGATAAAAATGTGTGTGTTTTTTCTTGCAGTTTACATTATATCATGGATTTTGTTTGCTTTTCTGTGTCCGGTCTCAAAACTTCTACATCGATTTCAGAGATACAGCATAAAGGGTCTTCATTTCTACAACTTTTGTCTTCCATTGAAACAGGGAACAGGTGAGACCCATGACTTGCTAACTGGTGTCTGAAGATGGCAAAACACAAAGTCTGCGTGGCAAGTTGGCTTAGCTCCAAAAAATTCAGTGTTGAGGAATTACTCAGCTGCAATTATTGATTGTAGTGGATCATCCAAAGGGAGGAGGACTGAGCAGGCATCACTTTATAAACATTCAGTGCTCTTTTTATAAAAAAGATTATGGTAAACTTTCTGTAGGAGGTAATAAACAGTAAGCTCTAGCAAACCCTTCCAGGGATCAATTCTCATTTTTAATATGGAAACCAAGTATCATATCACAGCAACTCAATAGATAATAGGACAAGAATTGGCTTTCAAACCAGTTTCTCAGCACAATGCAGAGTGAGAAGAAGACAAGAAATTGTGTAAGGAATAAAAATTTAAAGTAGAATCTATACATTTGCAATTTATTGTAGAGTACAGAAATATTTTTCTTCCAGTTATATGTTAGTGATACAGAGCAAAACCTGGTGTGAAGGTAGGATAACCACAGTGATAACAACAGGCGTGATTTTCATCTTCCAGGCACTTCCTGTGGATATATTAATCTAGAAACATGTTTGTTTGCATTTTAAAGATATTTTGACATATCAATCTGATTTTGTTCCATTTCTTGGTAAACACTTACAGGTCAGAAGATGTGTTTTACATCCTAAGGAATATTCTTATTAGAGCCTTGCCATTAATAATGCATTAGGAAGCATTTGTTTCTCTTGATCATTCATTGGAAAACAATCTTTATTGCAAACATTATGGTAATAGAGCAATTCCTGAGTGCCAGCACAACCTGTATTGTTTTAGAAGTAAAATAAGAAATCAATTACATATTATTGTAAAAAAAAAAAAAAATCAGCGTGTTGAATGTGAACATACCAGTGAGGATTTATGGCAGGAGGTTGGCTCCAGAGCCCCCATCTTATTCATGTGCCTCGGTGGCATATCCCCCCTTCCAGTCCCATTCGTGCTTGTCACCGCCTGCCCCAGGGCACTTGCTGGCTGCTGCAAAATAACCTGTCCTGGGGCAGGCATCCCCCTAGAGCCCCTCCTTGAGGCAGTTCTGGTATGTTCATGGATGCAACGAGCACAAAATAAATTGGTTTCGAGACCTAGAAACCATTTTGCATCCTTTTTTTTAAAGTAAAAGCTGTTTTTTGCAAATTATCAGGATACATCAATAGTAAATACAGGGCACTTGTGCGGACCAGCATGGTCTCGTGATTAGTCTTTCCTGGGAACTGTAAAAAAAGCTCTACCACAGCCTAACATGCTTTGGTCATTGGTATGCTGGTAATGGCAGCTTTGCAACCGCTATCAAGTGTTGGGGAGGAAACTCGGTTTCAGAGGATTAAAACTAAAGCTTTACATGCAAAAACAAACCCCAGAGTTCTAATGCCTGAGTGCCCCCTTTGCTGTGCTGCGGGTCGGTGCCAATCCATCTACTTCGCCGATGCTTTGCCAGTGCACTCCACTGAGGATGTAGCCCAAAATGCAGAGATGGTGTAGCCTGCTGCATGATCGATCAGAGCGATTTTCCAAGGGCTTTTCAACCACTTTTCTCAGTCCTTTCTCAACAGATGTATGATTTTGTATCCCTGCAGTTCTCATCCTACAGTCACCACAACCCATAGAAACGTCAGTATTTGCTAATACTGATATTCAAAATTAAGTAATATTGTTTCACAGTTCTGGTTTTGGTATTTCGTGCAGGCTTTCCTGATCTCTCTAATCAGTCTGTCGTCTTTACCAGTATAGCATCACTTTCATTCTCGACAGTATTTCTTTTTACTGATTACTTTTTCCTTATTCAAAACATAGAAATGGAGTAGCTGCATCCTTTATAATACATAACTCTATATTTGAAAAGATTAGTAATAATATCAACTCAGAAAAAAATACTGCAACTGCTTTGAAGTTCTGGAAGTAGCTTGAATTTTGGGCTGTCTCATTTAATGGGTGCCTTATTTAATACCCCCTCTCTCTGGGTGTCCAGCATTTCCTACAAATACCATTAATTATCTCAAGTTGAGCACCCAAAGGACTATTTGCTTCTGCAAATCTGGAATCTTTTCAATTGCTAGAGATAGGAACTGTTTGAGTTACCTCCAGGGGTTGGTGGTGTTTGGGGAGTTTTTTTCCTCTTTAATCTGCCCAGAGCTGTTGCAGACTAATCCATTGCAGGAACCTCTGTCTGTACATTGCTATATATGTGTGCATGTGTTATAAGATAATAGAGAGTGACTGACTACAATACATGCGTTTAAGCTACTCAGCTGAAAATTACTGAGCATTAAAATCCACCGGGAATCGCAGGACTTCTAAATTAGGAAAGCACATGTCAAAAGTGTGTGGAAATGAGTCCTCATACAAGAGTAGCTTTCAATAAGAAGAATGAGTGTTGTTCCCTGGAGTACAGCAATTCTAGTTTGGCCACTCTGTACCGGCTTTTAGTATTTCTCTAGAAGCATGCATTGCCTTTTGTTATTATTTTTTCCTGTGTTTTGTCCATTGTGCATTTCTATTAGATATGTCTCATGGGCCAGCTATCAAGAGACACCCTACTGTGCTGTGACGAATGAAGGTATTTTCAACCATAAACAAGGTATTGTGGGATTGAAAAGACATACGGACAATGACAAATCCTGGACAGTTTGTAATTGTTTAAATCTATTTTTATTATGTTAGGCAGTGACATGGGAACTCTGAAAAATTGGCTGATTTGGCCTAAGGTTGAAGGGAGCAGAATGCTGTAGGGTAAATGAGGGGACTTGAGAAGGATGGCATTTTTGTGCATATCGGGTATGGTCTAGTCCATCAGTATATAATTTTCCATTATTAAAACATGTATTTTAATAGTGTTTAAATTACTTAAGAGTCTGTCTCATCTCATAAAATATAAGGCATCTTGAAAATCCATGGGAATAAGTTGATTCCTATTGACTGACAAGCTTTTTTGTGCCTGAAACTCAATGTGGGCATGCACTGAAAATGGTATTTCTATACTTTCTTTGAATTAAAAAAGATAGAGTTAGTCTGGAAAGACTGCATGGTTACAGGTGATTAATTTTTCATCAGTGACACTGTTAACATGTGGAAGAGCTTGGCAGGATGGTAGAAGACTCAAAACTTGGGCTGTTCATTCAGGATTTGGAGATCCTTTTTGTTGCTGCTAGAGTCGATGCCCAAATTCATCACCTTGATTCATTAGCAGGGTATTTCAGAACATTTTCTAAGGGTTTATTTTATTGTTCCCAAATTGAAATGCTCAAATCATCATGGAGAAGAGCAGAGGGTTAAGCAGAGATCATGGGAAATGGAGTCTCTAATTAGACAGATGAACCAACCTGGTGTTCTGCGTTTGGTGTTGTCCATCCACATGACAAAACAAACAATATCCTTTCATGAGGTCTGAAACTACTTTGTATCTAAAGACGTAATGAGATCTCCCTCTACGTAGGACCAGTAAATGAATGAATAAATACAAGACATGACCGCAGGACCCACCTACCTGTGGTTTGAGTGTGCTCTGCAGGCTCCTGGGTCTCTGCTGTTCATCTCCATCCTGTATATCCAGAAACATCCTCTGGGAGCGAGGGAAGTATTTAGGAGTATTTTACCTGTGAATTCAAATGGGATTTCTCCTCTGTCTCAGAGTCACAGTGGTGTGTCAGGCCTGACCTGAAACCAGTACCATTTTTAAGACCCTTTCCATTAACTTTACTGGCTTCTTGTTCAGTCTGCTCTGCTTTTCCAGGTATTGCTTCTTGATTCATCTCCTGTAAAATAGGGTAGTGTTCTCTGTATTTTCCATTAAAAATAGAAAAATAGAGGTAACTTCTTCTAGAAAATGTATGCCTGTAATCAGTGCACACTTTTTTTTTTTTGCAAAGCAAGCTCGTGCTCTGATTGCAGCCAACAGCAGAGGGTCCCCACTGAGAAGCCTAGAACCATCCATAAAGCAAACAAAAAGGAAATACAAAACGGTTGCTGTTCCTATTCCTTATTAAAGAAAAAAATTAAGTGTTTTCCTCATTTTTACGGCTACATAGATACACAGATATGTGTCCGTCTCCTTCCGCTTGCCTCAGTAGCAGGGAGTTGCACCAGTGTAAGCTGAAGGAGAACCAACGTCATTTTTACCTCTCGCTTACGGAGTATTTCTTAGCGATTTATGCTGCCATGAGTCCATACCAGACATTTGCTTTCTCCTTAAGATTGAGTATAGCCCAGCTCACATTTATCTGCAGTACTGGCTATGCAATCTGGCTTGACACGTTAATTTAATTTGTGCTTCTCAATTCATACTCACTCATTTACAATCAAATATCAGGAAAGGTTACAATTAATCAGAGCGCGGGAACAGAAGCTGGCAAAGCTAATGATGTATTACTGCGTTTTGTTTGCTCTGGAGGGGAATAATTGAGGTCCTTGTGCTACAGCAAACTATTATTAGTAAGTAAAAATTATCAAAGGAAAGCAACCTGTACCTGTCTCCTATTTTGCAATCTGCATTTCTAACAGTTTTCATCAAAGTTCTTAAAAATGAAGAAGGCTGTGTGGCTGCTTTGGGGGAAAAATGTGCCTTTTCACAGTGCATTGGGGGGTTCGAGGCCTTGCTGCTGCCCTCCGCTCTGGGCTTGCAGGTGATACTCAGTGTGCACGAAGGCAATTTCCAGATGCTAATAGCATGCCCGTCCCCGAGGGGAAAGGGCTCTGCTGCTGCTTGCTCAGTAAAGGAACCACAGGGAACCCCTCCAGAAAAAATGCACGCTGATGGACTTAATGTGGTGTGCGCTTCCTAATTGAAAATGAACTAATTGCTGGTTGCTTAAAAAGCAAACGTGTTGCTGGGCTGTAGTCGATGAACGCAGAGCCTCTCCTGAGGGAACATTTGCAGCCCAGCCGTGCGCTCAAGCAGCGGCAAGGTGTGCATAAGAAATACTTGCAGGCTTTGCAGGATGGCTCAGGGTTATGCTGCTGCTGGACACAGATGATTTCCTTGGATTAGTGGGACACACTGTCTGGCTGCTGAAATACTCTAATAAAAAAATATAGGGCTTATGTGGCTATGGTACACAATTGTTAAAAGCTCCATTTTTAAGCAAAAATACCAATCTCACTTTGTTATTCTAGTTACTAACTTTATAAGGTTATTGTGTGTTTTTATGTATGGCAAAATGTCACAGACTTTTGCTCAGTGTTAGTCGGTGGGGTCATCTGGGATGGCAAGTGCCATTGTCAGTGCTTTGCAGATGCACTTGGGACTCTTTGGTAGTTTTCAAGATTACAAGACAAAATAAGCCTTTCCAAGTTCCCTAGTGTTTAACCTAAAAGTATAGCTTCTGGGAGGGGAAGAAAAAAGTGGCTCTCACTTTTTTCCATTGGGAACAGGGTCTGTCACTCCATAAGTCAGCCAGAGTTAAGCGGACCTCTCTTATTTGGTGGGTTGACTGGAACACTCTTATTTAGGATATGATAAAAGATATAGAATATGATTAACTTTAGGATCGAAGGCATCCTTTTTTCCTTTTATTCCAACTGCCTTGGGTTTTACGTGCTGTAAGTGCAAAAGTCTGTTCTTTGAGGCTATTTACATAAATCTGAACTCAGCTTTTCAGCTCATCAGTACCCCTGAGTGTCCTCTGATCTCACGTACAGGGGAAGGACAACCCACCAAAACCCCAGGATGGGGCCAAGTATATGAGACTGAACCTGAACAGAGCAACCTGTCACTTCTGAACGTGAGCTCAGGGATAGGAGCTGGGCAAGGCTTTAACTTTTTGTGGGAAGGCTGTTGCTGGAAATCATGCCCTGAGCACAGACACCTCATGGGCTCCTCTGACACACAAAATAATACTGCTACCCTCTTACTCCAGGGTAGGGCTATAGGATACTTCTTGCTGGAAAAATACCTTCGTCAGTGACTGGGAGGCAGCATGACAGCAGTGTAGTAGCTGACAAAGTGGACTTGCTTTGCTGGTCCTTGTCTCACACCTTTCACGGGGAGTATCTTGGACACAAGGAATTTTCTCTGCGTGTGGGGACCTGATCTGTCGTTGGAGGTCATGTGTGAAATTTGGACCAGTCCAGGAATCCATAGCACTGTGATGCTCAGTGAATTATTTTCATGGATGGAAAGGAGTGAAATGAAAAGGAGCCAAGTCTGGCATAGATCTAACAGGCAAGGTGTGCTGATTAGCATGTAATTCGATTTGTTTAGGCACTACAATAAACAGCATTAGGTACAAGATGCAGTGATTGCTCCCCATAGTACCCTTCCAGCACTACCTCGGTTCCTGCAGCAGCTGCATGGAGCTGTCTTCTGACTGTTCAGCGGGCACCAGCAGAGCTGGCAGTACTCCTTTCTTGGGCAGAAGCTTGAATAATACAAATACTGCCATTACAAAAGGTTTTGGGTAGCTGTATCTACAGCGCGCAGCTCACACATTTCTCCTTCTATCCCTACTCCTTCCCCATTGGCACAGCTGGGACCAGCACTGCTGTGGGTTACTCGGACCTCGTCAGCAGGAGAGGCAGTACGATAGCCTGATTTTCCCCACCAGTATTGTGTTTTCCTCCAGTAAATGTCATGTCCATATTTTTTCCATCACGGCTTGGGTAAAGGAAGTCCCTTGTCTTTATTCTTGTGCCACAGTAGGACCATGGGTTGGAGGAGCCCCTCAGCATCACAGCCCTGAGCTGAATACAGACTTCTCTCCTGGCTCCCCCAGTTAAGAACGCATTTGCTTTTGGTCTTATGCCATCACACTTACTAAATGCTTTGTTTGTAGCAACTCAAGGATTACCTCCTTCAAACCTCCCATTT
The DNA here is from genome assembly GCF_964289735.1 of Phaethon aethereus. NCBI lineage: Eukaryota > Metazoa > Chordata > Aves > Phaethontiformes > Phaethontidae > Phaethon > Phaethon aethereus. The sequence goes on from NC_138576.1 coordinate 124,137,344, forward strand.
ATAAGTGCAAAATGAACGTGCTACATCGTTTCAGCATTAAGTAAAGTCTTTCTACAGAAATAGCCCATTGAAGCCATGTAACAATGAGTCCTGTTTTTTCTTTCCCCCGAGCTAGCTCAAGCCCCCTGCCATCAATAGTAGCTGTTGTTAGGACAGGCTCCTCCAGCCTCCCTCATGTTGAGTATCACCTTGTGCCACATATGCAGCATTGGAACCAGCCAGGCTTTTCATTGGCAAAGCACATGCAAGTAGAGGACAGGCATCCTGGTTGTGCTCATCCCCACAAAAACAGTAACAAATGAGGAGTACGACACCTCATTTCCTTTCATTCTGTGGGGGCGAGCACAGGAGGAGCTGGACTGAGAGATGGCATTTGCTGAGACCTGGCATGGTCAGGAGTTCGTTGGAGGCTGTCAGGAAGAATTAAGTTAAGGGTGAGCGCCCTGGCATGGGGAAGGTCGGGTGAGGACGGCACACGGGCAGCTCCACGTTGCTGTCCCACAGCCAGTTACCTCCCTTTGCCTCCGCTAAATGCAGAAGATTGCCCTGTTGTCTGTGGGATGTTTTCCTAACTAATCCCGTTAGGAAATTAGGATTTCTTAACAACTGTGAGAGCCTTGCTGTTTCGCATGACAGAGAATGGGTAGGTGCCTGAATGAACTTCGGTTTTGATAAAATGCCTTTTGTGTTCTTGATAGAAATTTCCTAACATTTATGTGGTATAAGTACTATCTGGCATCCAGGGAATGGATCCATTCCATCTGGAATCCAGAGGTCCATCATTTCTCTTCAAAGCACTTAGTTCTCCAAGGTTTATCAAATTGTTGTAGGAGTAAGAGGTACCTTCTCACTTATTCATTTGTCCAGGATGCTTTCTACTTCCACACCTGAGTAAATGCTTTATTTTTTTGTATTGTATCAATAAAGCTACAGCAAAGAGATTAAATCATCCCTCCTTTTGGAGGTCTAAGGAGAAGCACCTTGTTAGGGACTGAAGCAGGGCTTTTAGGAGCCAGGAGAGGTCAGCTTTGCTTTGCAAAGAAACAGAGAGACCTTGCTGGCTGATGAAGCAAAGCAGCAGTGCACAGCGTTTATTATTGATACCCTTAAGAGTTGGTTGAGGCTTTGCTCCTTTTGGTAGCACCAAGAGACTGTTTGCAGAACTGGGCCAGGTGGCCATGGGGGGAGTCCTACCCCGCTCCCGCGGGGCTGAGACCACCATCTGCCAGGTTTACTGATCTACTTTCACAGGCTCGGCCCCACAGGGGATGATCTCTGGCCACCAAGATGCATAGCATTTGTGCATTTGACCACATGACTGAATCCATCCCTTGCTGCGTGAGGTGTCAGTATTACTCCCTGTCTCTCCTGCTGTAGCTTCACGGTTGATTTAAGCTGATCTAAACATGAGCTGCAGTCAAAAGAAGGAAGCAAGTCCCACTGCCCAGGCCTCAGACACCATCCACATGCAAAAATGTGGCCTTGGCATCAGGTTTGAGGCTAAAATATTCCCCTGAGAAAGTAAGGGACCTGCTGAGCCAAATTTCACATTTGCATCTGGCTGCAATGGTATTAAAACAAGAGAGCACAATATATCAAAAAGCAATTTAAAAACAACAGAGTAATATCTTGTTGAAGGAATCTGTTGTGTATTTTTAAAAAGGTAATATACAGTTTGCCAGCTGATGTTCTTTTATTTGATGTTGTTTGGAGCTCTAGAGGACTTCAAGCATTCAACAGCTGCATTAGGATGCAAGTCCAGTGGGAAACTCTGCAAGTAGTGGCATTGATCTGGTGAAGAAGTACATGTCTAGAGCTGATGGTTTAAAATGTGACTCCCACAGGCCTCATAGATTCATATCCCAGAGGGTGAATGAAATCAATCCAGTGCCATTGATCTGCAGCTGGCTGCTGTTTGTGGAGCCCCACGGATGAGCAGTGAATACGAGCTACTACCCGAACTGCTGACTGCTTCTGTTTGAGCCTTGCAAATAAATAATCTTTGACCAGAGACCAACCATGACAGCTTTGGGTTAGGCTGGAAATACCTCCACAAGTGCCACAAGGCACCTGACATGCCACATTAAAAATAAAAAGATCACAATGTTGGAAGTGGAAGAAAGGGCTAGATAGCAAGGCAGTCGTAAGAGGTTTCCAGATAGGAAGGTGAGGAAGATGCCTGAGTTAACAGAGATGGAGAGAGACTGCCAAAAGGGCAGAAGGTTTGGAGGGAGTTCGGAGAAGGGGAGCAAAGGCAGAGGAAGGTGTGGAAGATCAGACCTGTGAAGAAAGGCCAACAGGAACAGGTCTGCTCTGTTGAAAGAAAATATGCACAAGGGAGACATAATCACCTGCAAACACACAGTGGGGATTTATAAAGCAGTCAGCAATCAATTTTCAAATAATGGATCTGATCTTTAAATAAACTAGTACAAGGGAATGAAGGTAGAATAAATACATGATTTATCATCCCATCTTTTTTTGCAGTAGCAGCAACGCAGCTGTATTTTCTTCCCTGAGCTTCTCCTCTCTGCCTCCTGAATAATAAAGTCAAACAGCACCTTTACAGCTGAGTCTCTCCTGTGATAGAAGAAGTTTTATAGAGCTGTCAGCCTCCTGGCCCAGATGCTTTTTCAGGCATATGCTGCTCAAGGGTTTACAAAGCCCTGCTTGAAATGTCCATGAGATCAAAGTGGAGGACTGTTTTGAGACAGCAGAAAGCAGGCAGAGGACTTTTCCAGGACACGACAGTATTTCAGTGAAAAGCAACAGGACCTCTGTCAGTTTCCCTGGGACCAGGAATTTCTCCTTGCCTTATACAGCAGGTTTCTGGAGTGCTTCAGAAAGTCACTTCTGAACTTGCCTCGATACAGCCATTAGGCTCCACTTAATTCTAAGGTGGGACCCACCAAACCCAAGGGTTAATTCAGATTGTGAATGTATTGGCTATTTCCTATGCCAATAGAGTGACCAAATACCTTCATCCCTCCCACTTTGATTCTGAAACCTCTCTTGCCCTAGCTGTCTGCCCATGCTCCCTGTGCCCCCGCAAACCCTCCTGCTGCCTTCCCCAGGCTCCTCAGGAAAGACAAAGCAGACAGGAGGAAGGCAAACCAACCAACTTTTATCAGGAAATAACAACTAAATAGTTGACCAAAACGCTCGCTTTCTGTAGAGTTAAGTGCTGTAAGAATTAGTTTTACTGAGCAACCAGGTCAACCCATGTCTCTCCAGTAACGCATGAGCTGGGAAGGTCACATTCTCTCCAACAGCCTCTAGTTCCTTGCATGCACTCATCTTTCTTCTCCACACCACCTGCACTGACTAAAGGAGCTGATTTTTCCTCCTGGACCTTAAAAAGGAGTCTGGCCGTTGCTGTAATGAATCCCACCTGAGTGTGCTGACTGGGAGCCAGTGAGCTGCAGCCACCCGAGCATAAACCCAGGTGCTTCGGGCATGTGATGCTCTCACAGCAAATCATTTCTCTTCTGAAGGAGGAGTCAGGTTATTTAAATAGGATGATTATAGCAGCTGATACTGCTTTTAAGCTGGATCTTTTACAAATGTAGACTGAAGGTCCTTAGACTAGGTTGGATTAGAGCTGAGCTCTCCATCTACTTGCATTGCTGGAACGGCACATGAATAAGTCCCCTTTTCACTGCTGCTGGTGAGATCTAGGTATGAACATAGTGGGGCCAGGCTCTCAGCTGGGGCGGGTTGTCTTTTTTCTAAGATCTGATGTATAGATTTAAGGTGTAAAGCTGTGTGTGCATTTGTTCTCATGGTGTGTTGGGGCACAGCTTGCCTCTTACACCATGTGCTGTCCTCTGAGCAAAGCTGTATGCAAAGCCGCAGCTGGGAGAGCGCGGGGCTCTGAGCTTTCCCCCGGGATGCGTCTTGCAGCACAAGCAGGTCAGTAGAGAGACATAGAAAGTAGGACCTGAGGCTTTCTTTCCTGAGAATAGAGCCATTTCTTTTTTTCATAAGGTGTTATGAACATGTATAGATTAGACACTGGGATAATTCCTTAAAATCTCAGATCCTGTGAGAGGAGGTCAGATAAGTGTTTTCCTTGCATAGATCTCAAAGACAGTATGTGTGGAGAAAGATTCATGTAGGTATTTGGCTAATAACATCTACTCAAATTATCTGTGCAGTAGATAGAATGGCTGTAGGTTGCAACAAAGCATAAAGATTTCTTTTTTTTCTTTTCTCTTCTTTCCCGTTTTCCTATGACTTCTCCAGATTTTTCCACCATGTTTGGGAAGAAGAAGAAAAGGCTTGAAATTTCTGGGCCCTCTAACTTCGAGCATCGGGTTCACACTGGCTTTGACCACCAGGAGCAGAAGTTCACCGGACTACCTCAGCAGTGGCACAGCTTGCTGGCGGACACGGCAAACAGGCCAAAGCCTATGGTGGATCCCTCATGCATCACTCCCATCCAGCTCGCGCCTATGAAGGTATCGTGCAAAGTCACCTTTGAATTTCCTAACCTACCTTTGATTGCATGGAACCTTAATGAAGAAATACCAATAGTGGCTTTTCTGGGAGTCAGGCATGGCTGGGGAGTGTGCTAGTACAGAGAGAGCTGCAAATCCAAATATTTAATAGTAGAGCTGCAAGGAAAAAGTGCTATATGTATTAAACTTGTATGCATGTCCCAGAAGAGTGTGAGTCATGGGTCTTGCAGGGGCTGTGCCATCATGCTCCTGGGCTGCAGAAGAAAAAGCCACAAGTCCTGGTGGAGGCCTAAAACAATGCTCCTTTGCAGCATAAAGCTCCTTGATAATTAATTTAAGAATGGTGCTTTAGGCAAAGGCAGTTTGGAGCAAGGGAGAGAGGGAAAAGTACACCAAAAGAAAAAAAAATTAAGTTGCTTGTTCAGCTGGGTGAGAAGCTCAGGGAAGGGACTTATTGTCACCAGCTGGTGCCTGGAGGGGGTAACACAGGCGATGGAGCTGAGCTCCTTACTGGTCAGTAAAATGAGGGGAAACAGCCTCAGGTTATGGCTTGGGAGGTTCAGGCTGGACAGCTGGGGAAAAAAACTTGGCTTGGAAGGTAGAGCAGCATTGGACAGGGCACCAGCACAGCTCTGGGATCCCCACCCATCCTTAAATGCTCAGGATTCCAGTAGACAAGCTTGCCTTGATTTAGCAGTGTTTCTGGGACTGCACATCCTAACATCCCAGTAAAAAGCACTTGTCTGCTGGTGGTAGCCTATAACCTAATGGGCCTGTACATCTTGCCATCATGCAGCTGCAAAATAAATTTAGGATTTCATTTTCATGTGGATTGTTCTGCAGTAAGGGAAAAATCAGATAATCCTGAGAGTACAGACCCTGTGTTTATATTTGATAAGTGCTCTTTGCTAAATTTACATTTACTACTTGCTCCTGAAGGACACTAATCACTTGATGATCAGGACTGCTGGGTGTTGCTACAGGACAAGGGCGATAAAACCAAAGTCTTGACTTTTTGTCATAATAAAATATCTTACTGTATAATAGAGGCCCAGAATAATGAGGAAAAAAGCAGGCAAACCTTTTCCTGCTAGGGAAGGAGAGCAAGTTTGTTCCACAGCCCTTCTTAACACCAAAATATCCCTAGGTGTTTTGACATGAATTCATAAAGATGTTATAGAATGGGGGGGGGAAATCAGTTTACTGTCTTGCAGCAATACCACCTCTTTTTCTGCAGTTTTGGAGTTGTAAATCCATAAGCTTAAAAAGTTTTAAAATGTATTAGCTGTCTCAGCACTGTACAGGCAGTATGACTCTGGGTCTCGGCCTGTGAATAGACATGCATAGCTTGGTTCACATGCAGAGTCCCACTGAAGCAATACACACTGCAGGATGTGTAGGATCAAGCCTCAAATAAGTAATTGCTGGATTCTGAAGTGGAGAAAATCACTGTCAGTGTATATCATAGGTCTACGTAAGTCTATATATCGGGGGTCTATATATGTGCATATACTAGGGATGCCCTTCTGAACTACACCATCTTGTGCTAGGAAAGGGCTGGGAGCCAAAATACAGCTCCCAAGCCAACCTCATTCTTCCCATGTAGCCTTGGGCCATGGTGGTCCTCAGTGCAGCCGTGCATCCCATGACATCTTCCCAGGATGCATGTCACAAGGACAGGATACCTGCAACCTGGTCTCCATCTCTGTAGTGGCTGTGGGGCTGAGCACAAACAAGCTTATCTACAGAGAGACCTGCAGCAGGGTTTTTCTGCATAGATGGAAGATGTGAATTTGGAAGCAGATTACCCAAATTGCAGTTAATTGCATGCCACTGCTCCGGAGGTATAGTTAGAGGAGAAAATGGGGTTAAGACTGAAGGGCTCAAGAAATTGTGCCTTTACCCTCCAGTTACTTCCCCTATCCAACTCTCAGTTATGGTGTATTGAATTGGGCCTCCATAATAGTGCTAGAAAAAACAGGTTAGTTTTAATAGCAACTAAGAGGCATTGACTGTCATCTAAGGATTTGCTTTTGACTCTATTGCAGGATATAATTTTACTGTATGTTTATTAGGAATTAACATGCCTTGTTTTGAGATAACTTAACTTATGGAGAGAAACTGAGTTGTGGCCACTTTAAAACTAAGAATATTAATGTTGCTAAAGTAGTTCAGCATAATAATTTTAGACAAATTTTTTATGTGTGCACATACACCAGCACCTCTAGTTCTGTTGAAAGGTTATTTAGGCACTGAGGATTTCATAACTTCAGTGAGAACTGAAGATTTAAAATACACTTGCAGTTTGTGACGATAGGAACCAAAGGCTCCGAGATCTCAATATTGTTTACTACTTCTCCACCCAGCAGTTGACAGTTTAATTAACGCACTGGTGAATGCACTGAGGTGTAGCAGAAGAAGGTTTGTAATTGTGTCCTGAGTCACAGTATTTCGTCAGGCTGAGGCGTTTGGCCAGAGTTAGTTCGTGCCACGGTTTCAGGTCGTATAGCAGCTCTGTATCTCTGCTATTCTGCACTACTAAATTTATTCTCTGTTTAATTACTTCAATAGTGACTACCCGTACGGTGTGAGGCAGATGTGTTCTGGCTACCATGTGCTCCTTTGTGACTGGAGAGTAGCACAGGTCATAGAGGTAGACTTTAAGAGCATGATTTCTTGCTTTTGAGACAGAACTGGTGTTTGCTGGCTTTGGGCTTCACCCAGAGCTGAAGCAGAGAAAGGGAAAGACTTTTTCTTGACTTTTGTAGGTTTTGCAGCTTTCCTGGTTAGTGGTGTGTGTTTCTCAGTCTGCAAAGCAGATAGGATCTGATCGTACATAGTGTATCCCTCTGGGAAAAAACAATAAATGATAAATATTCTCACTGCTCCATCTATATTCAAAGGCGTAGCAGCAGTGATGATGAAGAGGCAGTGCCCTCGGCTCTCAAATATCCTGGGGGATGTCATTGCCCTGCCGCTGCGTTGGCTGAGATGAAAGGCTTGTAGCGCTTCTGCACGTGGGTGGTGGCAGCTTGTCATAGTAATATCAGCATTTGAATTCAAACCTGAGCTGGCTCTACAAATTCATTCATTTCAAGTGCGCGGAGAGACAATAATAGGATTCCCCTTCTCGGTGTGGGCGACCCAGATATCAGCAGAGTATTGTGTATTTCAGATGGTAACACAAGTCAGTAAAATGCGGCAGAAAATTTCATGAGAAATAGAAAGCAACAGTGATATTCATAGCTTTGGGGTGTGGAGACAGAGGCGTTCGAAAAAAGGCTGATTTTCCACTGGAAACATGTCTGCATGAAAAATGTGAACCGTCTGTGTCTTCCTGTACTTAAAATAGGCTTCGTGAAGTCTCTCGGTCCTCTTACTTCAGTACTTTGTAGTTGTTCCGTGTGTACCTGGAGCTCATGGTTTGCATGTTTGCTCTAAACACACAATATGCCTGGCCTGTCATCACCGTTAGGCTACACAGGGGCTTCAGTTTGTTGCCAATCCGTGATTTTTGGAAAGCTTCAGAATCAATAACTAAGCAAGTGCGTTGTCCTTAGGTAGCAAAACTCAGTCTTCATGATTTCTCCAGTCTGCTCAAAATACTAGTAACACAAACACCAGAATCCTTATTTTGGGTATTTTTGCCAAAAAAGCTCAGCATTGGCTTTGTAAAGATGCTCCACGAGGATGCTTGAATGTTTGCTGCTGTCAGTGGGAGCAGGACAGCACTGAAGACTTGTTAAAATCCCTTGTCATGTTTCCCAGTGTAGCAACAAGCATCCTCACTTCTGTCAAGTTACTGGAGGAAAAAATGCCTTTTTTTTTTTTTTTTTTAAAACCAAACATGCTGGGGTTATTCTTCAGTCATCTGTGCTGGTGCATGTGTGAAGCCTCCATCACTTTGCTTTTGTTGATACTTTGGGTAGTCTGACCCATCCACACTGTCAGCAAGATCAAGGTACCTGACTTGAGGATGAAATGGTGGTGGGCTTGTGCTTGAGTAAGGAGGGGAGGTAGCTGTGAGTACTTGGTGGCCAAATATATAGAGACATAAAGAGGACTGAAGCCTTCCTGCTGGGACCTCCACATGTCCTTCTCCCCTGAGCACATTGCAGTAAATCCAGCGATGCTCATGTGGTGGAATTTCAAGTTTCCTGAATTTTCTCCCCCATTTTCTTCCTTCAGAAACACAGGATGTAAGGGAGCGAGGGCTTTTGCTGCCTCATGGTATCTGAGGAGATGAGCATTAGCGCAGCTTGGCGATGCAGAGGGGTCAGTGTTCAGCCAGCAAAAGCAGAGCAAGATCCTCAGCTTGACATAGATTCTGTATTGTCAGCAAAGTGGAAGGAGCCTCTTCTGTGCCATGTGGGTTGAGCTGCCTTAAAAGTAGAGAAAACATTGTCCTTTCCATCACTTCATCCAAATGCCGTTGAATGCCCCACAGCTGGGCTGAGGTGCAGATTAATTGTGCCATTAACCTGTGGCAGTTCATTTACCTGGTGTCTCGCAATGGGTGGGTGTTGCAGGGCAGAGACTTTCTGTAGGGGACAGGCCACAGGGTCATTGGCTTTTCTCTCTTCATCCTCATGTTTCAATGGTCTAGTCTATATGTTTTGTCGTAGTAGTTTTAGTTTTTCTCACTTCTCCCTCTTAAACCTTGACCCCAATCCTGGTGAGTTAACTGTAATTTTAAGAACTTTTCTAAGCTTCTACTGCTGTATTTCAGCCTCTCTTCTACACAGGGGAAAAAAAAAATCAGAAAATGAGTTACTTGGTCATGGGCCTTTTAATAGCTCTGACATGAAAATCAAACCTTCTGTTATGCATGTTGGCAGAAGGAAAAGCAGGTATCTCTTTTCCCCGTCCTATTTGGCCTCTTAAAGTATTTCTGGCAATGAAATTCAAGCCTCGTTTAAGTTGTCATTTTTTTTCCTATGTTTACGTGCTTACCTTGCTTAGATGGAGGACACTGAACACTTGCACAGAGCTGCACACAGCAGTGCTGAGTGGCCAAAGACCTCGAAGAGTGGAGATGAGCAGGGATCCTCGTCTGGGCTTGAGCGGTCAGAAATGTCCACCTCTCGGTAGATAACCTCTAGCCCTCTCATCCCACGTGGAGTTGCACACGGGAGATGCCTGACCAGGAAAAGGGGGATTTAGAAATAGCTGCTCAAAGGCTTTGCCTGCTGCTTGGGGGCAGATGGACAGAGAGCAGTGGTTGTCCTGACCTCTCTTCCTTGCCCTCCTAAATCTTTACTTCTTCTTGGTAGTTCCTTTTTACTTATTCCTCCTGGGGTACCTCTGTAGAAGGGACAGTCTGAAGTTGTTCTTCCTTGAAGAAGGCTGGCTGCCATCCCACCAGGATGCTGTGGACCCACAGCACTGTTCTTGCCAGGACAGAACCTGGAAGGCTGCTGACATCTCGTGGGCCTTCCTTGTAAGTCATGCTTAATAACTCACGTTTCCTAATTACACGCTTTGCAATTGCACACTGGCCCTGGCACATACTTAGCTGGGAGAAAGTGGAGGTGACGTCTCCAAAAAGAGCAAGAGCTCTACCTTGCAGCATAGGAAATTCTGGGTGAAAGAAAAATGTTTTGCCAGCAGCGTGGTTGAGCAGCAGGACAGCAGCCCAGAGGAACTGTAGGATCTCAGCCTTTGTCCGTCAAATTTCACCCTCTCTATTGCTCTGAGCAGCCTGACGGGACTTTGATGTTAGCCCAGCTCTGAGCAGGAGGTTGGTCTGGGTGACCTGTAGAGGTGCCTTCCAGCCTAAGTGCTTCTGTGATTATCTTCATCTGCAAGTGATTACAGTCAGATTTGCAATTGTCCTGTAAGGCAGCCCCACTTTCAATTTATTTTGATCATTAAATAGGAACGTGTTTGATGCTACATGGTGCCAGAAGAAACTGCTGCAACATATTTAAGTAGAAACTTTTCTTTCAAAGGGGTAATGCTTCTCTCTTGAGGGCTATTTGATTTACCACGTTTTTAAGTGACAATACTACTTCATCTCCATACCCCCCTGTACAGATATAATACAAATATGCCACCTAGTGTTCATGGAAGTGTCTTACTGCAACATTCGCTTGGTGTGAGATGAGCCAAGTTGCCAATTTTGTGTAACCTTGCAGGAAATCTATCACTGTACAGATCAAAATCAGCCACAGTACGAGTAAATACAAGAAGTACACAGTTTAGAAGTTTTTTATAATTTATGTCACTAGGTTAATATGTTCTCATAACATACTATGTTGCACAGAGGAAACTTTCTGGTTTATTTCTGATTGTCTGATGTCAGAAAATGATAGGTTTTTACATTAAGTCCTTTAGAAGAATATTGCTGCTGCCTGTGAAGTTGAGTTCAACAGGAGAGAAAATGCCTGAATAAAAGAATAGGAAGAAATTTTTCGGATGAGTAGTTTATTTTATAGAAAATGCAGTATTGCTGTAAAGAGTGTCAACTGGAAGAGGATATATTTTGGACATCAGAAGTTGTTTGTTTCAGGGTTTTCTGTCAAAATATTGTAATATTTTACATATTTACTATATTACATAAATAAAGCAGCCTTGGATGTGAAGTGCTACTGCCCCAGTAGTAAGCAGCCCAGATCAGGACTGTTACAGCAACTTGTCTCCTGGCACCACTGTGGTGGGAGCTACCTGTCCCTCCACTGATGGAACCAGGGCAGGTCAGGTGAGGTGAAAAACTAGTTTTTTCTTTCATTGCACCCTCCTCAGGTCTTCTCCATACCCGTATCTACATATGTTCAGTGACAGTAATAGATCTTTGTCTCTGTCAGAGGTACATTAACTGGTGCACGGATTGTTTTTACTACAGTGACACGCTGGCAACCTAGAGTCACAAAGCCAAGCCTGTCAGTGTTTAAGAGGCATTTGGACAATGCTTTAACTTGGTCAGCCCTGAATCGGTCAGGCAGTTGGACTAAATGACCATTGTAGGTCCCTTCCAACTGAAATAGTCTTGTCTCATCTCTTCTCTGGAAGCACCTCTTCCTATGGGACTTCTAACTGATGCATTCTCAGCTCCTCATAGTTTTGAGTTTCTGGCTTTCTGAACAGCAAAGCTCCTGATTGGCTTTTTAGCAGCAGCTCTTTCATTTTGATACCATTGCATTTCATGCTATTGAAGCACTTCATCCAGCCTGACTTGAAATTGGTTTTGTAGAACCTCATTTGGGGAAGAAAAAAAGCATCATTATCATCTCAGATTGATGCAAAATGTTCCTCAGTTTTTCAGTTCAATCAAAGAACCAGAAAATCAACTATTCACGTAATTTTTCTGACCAAGATGTTTGTCCCTCCTAACAAACCCCTCAAGTTCAGCCAGGTATGTTTGGAGAGTCTGTCTGTACCTGAACTGTAGACACCAGCATCAAGGCTTACAAGCGGGACCTGGCCATTCTAGAGAAACACTGAGGTTGCTGGGGAAAAAAAAAAAAAAACAAAACCAAACCTCTCCTAGCATACAGCAGAAATACTTTTAAGTGCCAAAACAAGTTTTTCACATTCCATCTTATTTCTATCCTTTAAAAGTGCTCAGATGACCCAGGAGTAATGCCTGCAGAAATGTGGTTTTCAGAGGTGGTCCCTCTAGCTAATGCAGATAGTTCTGTGTGGGCAGCGATGCTGTGGTCCACGTTGGACCGTATAGACAAGTTCAGCACTGCACTAAGGCTTTAAGTGCCCTCTGCCTTGGAGGGGTGATTATCAGTTACCTGCTGGTCGTAGCTCTCATTTAAAAGGTCCCTGACGTCCCCGTTGGTAGCTGGTGCTACCAGTACCCTGCTCCTGTGGACCCTTGGAGGCAGGCTTGCATCTACACCCAACCTCATTGAGCTCTTCCTTGGAGTAGTGTCGGCGTTTGCTGCCTGCAAGGTGGAGATCTAGGGATGTTGTTCAGAAACCCTTCATCTGAGTAAGCTTTGTTTGTGCAACAGTTGGCATTGATTTCAGTTGGTCTGCTCACATAAGAAAGTATTTACTTTACCTGGGCCTGCAGCAGTAATAGACCATAATATAGATTACATGCTGCTGTGGGTAAAAGTAGTTTTCTCCAATATGATTAGTAAAGGAATGTTTTTAAATGCATTTTACATCAGCATGGTGATTTTAAGTAATGGCATTGGAGAAATCTTGCAAGGGCAGCCTTTAGTTCCATTAATGAGAGCTTGTGCGGGTGAGCACAACTTTTAGCAATACACTAAGTAAAGATTGAAAGTAAATTCAGAGTTTGTGGTCTACATCTTCTGAGGCAGGCTAGCCTGTTTTAGAGCCCAAAAAAACCATGTTAACCTGTAGGTCTGCGCATAAAAGGAGCACAGTCTCAGTGTCAGCGTTTCAGAAACTGTATCTAGTCTCCTCTGGGAATGTCAGTCTGGGAACACTCTCCAGGTAGCGCTCTATAACCTGAAACAAGTCAGGAATTAGATCCTGAGCAAGGACGCTCATAATCAGATTCTTTTTTTAACATGGAAGTTAGTCCCTGAAGACAAATCTATAGGAAACTGTTCCAGTAACTCCTCTTGCTGGCTTGCCTGCCCTGATAAATGAGGCACACTCCCAGCTTTCCTCCTGGAGGTGGAGGGCTCTGGCTCCATTGCTGCTAACATGGCTGTTGTTTCCTTCTCATTCACTTAGCCAAGCTTTTTGCCTCCTAAGCTTCCCCTGCACTGACCCATAAGATCTCTGGGACCAGAAGCAGGGCTCGGGCCCGTGAAGGACCAGGCAGGTGAAGGTGGTGCTTGGGGGTGGCTGCTGTGGCAGTAGGGTCCTTCTGGTTTCTGTACCGTGGCAGTGATCCCCCAGAGCCAAGTGGAAGCGGTGAATGCTTTCCCCAGTGAACATGTGGAAAGACTGGAAGTGTTTTACCAAGCTTCAGTCAGATAGCCCAGTGAGCTCTCACTCGGCTCAGCTGAGAAAACTGATGGAGTAAAACACCTCGGGAGAGTTTTTATTTCCGTGGACTGGCCGAATCTCCAGTAGTGCTGCTGAAGTCCCTCAGATATAAAGTTGCATTGATGTTGGAAAAATTTCTGCTCGTTTTGTTGGTGGCCGGCAGTGGGAAACACAAGGTGGCAGCAAGAAATCTCTGAAAGTTCATCTCCCTGCATGTCAAAAGCAAACCCAGGCAGTAGAAGTAATGAGAAATCTGCTTGGGCATCCTGATGGCATTTGTTCAAGGTAAATGTTTTAACCCATGTCGTGACAGGTCTGTGGAGGGGATTTCCATATAAAATTAGTCACGCGGCATTTCCACTCCACACCAGCACTTGGGCAGCATTTGCTACTTCCATTTCTATTTAACCATGCAATGACAATAATCATTCAGTAGCTACACGTTCTGCACATCTCCATGATAGATTTGTTCCTAGGTCTACTAATGAACTTGTTTTGGTCCATTGTAGTCCAGAACAGAAACTGTACTGGTTATAGTCAGCTCACTGGTTTTGAGCAGAGTTCAGCTCAAAAAGAGTAGGAGGATCAGGGGGAAAATAATGTTGCCAAGCAGCTCACTTACCTGTGGACCCAAAGCTCCAGGTGTAAATGTGTTTGTTTTGTCTCCTGCTCTGGCATGATTAGATCTGGGCTTTGGTGTTCTCTAGGAATTTGAAAGTGCTTTGCTGTTCTTTCTTGTCTTCCCCTTCATGCAGGATCCAATTACACTAGACAAATGCTGTGTATTATTGGGGAACAATGTTGACTTGCCTGCAGATACCTTTAAATGCCTTTTCTGTTGTCTGTGGGATGAACAGTGTGGACCAGGAAAAAAAAAAAAGGGGAATTTCAGATACAGGTCTTTGGAGAGAGAAAAGTGAACAGAAGAGAAGTAGTTAGGATGAGCATTTCTGCTTTTTAATTGCCAAGACCAGATCCAACAGGCCTTAGTTGGCTATCAGGATCATACAGTTAAAAGAATAGCAAGAGATTGAATTTTACTGAATTTTATAGTTTTGTAGTCTGAACAAAACAGTATCTGTGAAAGCATTGCTATCTGTGTCATAGTTTGCATTTAAGAATTCCCACCAAGCACAGCACAAGTGGAGATGCTTACTGCTAAGACTTTTGGTTCCAGATAAAGTAGCACTTTCCAGGAGCATTGGGATATATAGGCATAGCAAACTGATTTAAACATGCCGGCTTTTACGAACCACCCAGGGAAAACGTTCTGGGGCAGGACATGGGTCTGACTCCCATCCTACACCCCAGGCCAGGGGGAGAAGCCCCATTTCTCTCTTGTCAGCAGCAGCTGCACGGCCCTTCTCCTTCCTCCCAACTTTCTCTGCTGTCCAGGGGGGTTGGAGGAAGGGGAGGGAGCAGCATTTTGTTGGGCAGATTAATTTATTAAGCGCGTCAGGACCAATCTGCCACTGGGGACAGAGTGCACTTGGCGGCAGCGCAGCCCAGCAAATCGAATCAAATTGAGATTACCCTAGAAATGTTTCAGCAGTTTCTTGTAAATGAGATATTGTGGTGCTGTGCTGGGCATCGCCCCTGCAAGTTGCTCTGCTGCGGAGAAATCTTTTGCCTCGGTTTGTTCCCATCAAGAAGGTGTTTGATTTGCACTTCTCGTTTACAAGAGTGAATAATTAAAAGATCAGCTCAGGAAATTCCATATGTCTTTCTTCTCACCCATCTTGTAAATTTGACCTAACTGGTAGATTTCTGTGCAGGGGCACTCTTTGCTCTATGTCCATGTTTGCAGGTGAAAATTGCTCAGTGGGAGTTAGTACCGCTTAGGGCATTCCTATTGCTGCACTTCCCATTTAATAGCTGTCCTTGAAAAGGAAAACTAGCATACTTAACTGGAAGAAAGAATACTGCAATTTAAAAAGCATGTGAAATTATTTTATATTTCTATTTTGCTAATACAAATTCCTAAATTCTCTGAAATCAGAGAGTGAGGTTTCAGAAGATGGAGCCCATAATCCTCAGAGACATCAATCAGATTAAAAAACACACCTTACACGTGTATTGGCCAGGCCACTAAAGTACAACTTTAGTGAAGTACCTTGAAACTTTCTCACTGTTTTTAAGCCCATGGGACTGAGGCATTTTCGGCACAGCACCAGCAGCAGAGTGTTTTCTCCTGCTGTTCCTTGACAGTCCCTTCCCTGCCAGCGTGGCCAGCGCACCACACACGTCATCCCACCCTTCTTCAGAGTATTAATCCCAAGTTCACAGGGCCGCGATTGCAGTGGCCATCTTGACCCTGAGCAGCACTTTGCTGGGCTCATGGGAGATGAGCCCCATCAATCCCCGAAATGCCAGCTGCATGGCACTTGAGACTGAGACACTCATGAGCATCTTCTTCCGCTCGCTGCCTTCGCCTGATGATTTATGAAGTGGGAAGGTAATTCACAACCCTGCACCACAGCGTGCAGAGCACAAGGAGCTTCTTGAACTGGCCTCTGTATGCTCCGAAACAGAAATGTTGACTTTGTCTTCAAGTATCTGCAGTATATAAAGCCTCCTTTGCTGTGGTAAATCACAGCAAAAAGTAATAGTTTAAATTGTTTCTTCTAAATTATCAGAATGTCAAAATCCTCATTTTAATTAAAAGCAGGGAGATGACTGCGACCGCAGTGGGGTGACCCAAGAGCCTCTGCCCTCTTAAGCAAGTGCCCCACTGCCAGAGCTGTCAGATGAAGGCAATTAGTTCCCTAGCATAAAATTTGATCACGCTGGAATTTACTTAAGTGTTTCAGAAAACTCAGTGCAACCATAGCCAGAAATCTTTCACTGAGGGAAAAAAGCACCAGGATCATTAATTGGGTTAATGCTCCATCAACCTTGCATTTGTTAATGGGCATGTTTAGGGCATGAGAGGTACCTTATCCGGGGAAATGTCATCTGAGCTACAAAGGCGGTTTATGCTGCGGTGTGACTTCACGAATTACAGGCTGTCCCTCTCTTCAGGCTTTTTTGTTTGGTGGTGATGGTTGAGAAACTGCATTCTCCATGGCAGCAGTCAGTACACCTGTACCATGATGGTCATTACAATAAATGTACAGGGTGGCGAGTGAGACTGAAATGATGGGGTGCTGTCTTTTACACCACCCAGCTTACTGCAGGGCTCTTCTCCCTATGAAAATCCCACACGAATGCCTTTCTGGCCCCTAGAATAAAATCTGCAATGGTGTCATGCACCTTGGTTGTAGAAAGACTTTTTTTTTTTTAATGCATATCAGCCCTGGGAAGACTCACATGATGTTGTGCCACCAGTTCCCAGTGCTAATCACATATAGATGTAAAATACTGACTCTGTGCCATAGAAGCAGTTTCAGTGGGTGTCTTAGCATTAGCACCATGTGGGAGACCCATGGCTCCTGCGAAGCGCAGCAGTAGGTTATCAAAGCTGAAGTATCTGGGGAGGTGGTGGTTGAGTGTTTGAGCAATTCTTGTGATTTCTCATGCCTGTGTTTAGAAAAGCGGGTTTTATTTTCCTCACACCTCCCCTACATGAAAACACAGAAAAATAACAGTCTAGGCTGCAAATATTAGGTGTAAGGACAACTGTCAGACACAGCGTCAAGGTTGATGATGATTGTCTTGTGACAGCAGAGAGGGCTTCAGAAAACTGTGCCACCATTTGGGCTAGCCCATTTTTAGAAGACTAAAAACCAGACCTGTGTTTCTTGGAGGGAAGGATTTCTGTCCTGTGGTCCAAACATTGCCAGCTTTGCATTGTGTTTTTTAGCTGCCTCTCAAGTCAGCCCAGCTGGAAAGCTCTGGGGTGCTGCTGCTGCAGGTTCCCCCGTAAATGCCACAGGATGCTGCCTGGTGCAGAGACCACACCAGTGGTTGCTGGTCCACAGCTATACCTCAGTAAATCTTACTGAATTAGCTTTACTTCTTCCTTGGGGGGGGGAGGGAAGGGAGGGAGAGAATTCCACTCTCACAGAGGCGCTGGCAGATGATGTGGCTTTGAAAGAGGGAGAATAAGATACCTGATCCTGCTCGTGTTCATCAACAGAGCTGGCCACAGGCTGCCAGAAAATGCTAATTTGACAAAATAGGGAAGTTTGACATTGAACAAATTTTATCCAGAACGTGGCTGAAAAACTACAGTCTTCGGTGTGGTTTGACACAGCTTTTTGGCTGAGCAGGTCCACTTTGTGTGCTGTTGTGCTGAAATGATTGCCATCAGCCTTAGGAAAATGCAGCATTACTAAGAGGGCAGTTGAAATTCCTGCAGTTAATGTTTTTGAGGAATTTAATCTTGTGGGACATTTTGCTTTTTCATTCCATCTTGGGATAAAAGAAAATTTTTATGTTTCTCAAGTCCTAAGAAATAAAAATTCTGTGGATTTGAGATTTCTCCATTCCTCTCTCTGTGAAGTACTCTTGTAACCCATCAGTATTAAGTACAATAACTTTCTCACTCAAACGAAAACTTTTTAGTCGCATTTCGACTCTCATTTGTTGTGTGTCTGAGAGATCTGCATGTACGTATTACACAAAATTGCACGTTCCTGATGTGGTTTAGGTAGCCGCAGAATAATTATTTTTGACATTTAATATTATGTAATATTTCAAATTACCTGTAACAACCGTGTTTGTGTATTTAAAAAAAGAAAGAAGGAAAAGTTACTAGAATGTAGATATTTCAGTGGAATTTGAAAACTATATGTTTTGTTAAAGTTACTATATTTTAAAATGTCAAAAGAATTACCAGTGAATGTGATTATAATGAAATGTTGCTCTTGTTGTTATGGCAACTAACTTTTAAAACTGCTGTGAAGGGTGACAAATTACACGGTGCCATTTTGGTTAGCCTTTTTTCATAGTTTTCAATCGTTTTACTTTTGAAGAATTTTAAATAGCTGGCACTAGTGGTGGTATTAAGCATATTACACTTATCCCAAACCTTTAGGTGTACCTTTATTTTGATCCATCAAGTGATATCTATTTTTCAGGCTGAGTAGATTTCACTTCTACATCATCAATGTAGATCGTCATCATCTACATCTTTCAGTAATTTGCATGTGCCCATGCAAACGTTTTCCCAGCTTCTCTCCTATCCTGTGCTGCTGCCAGTAATCGGGTTCATCAATGTGATAATATTGGATGTACGCACCTGAAGGCTCCGTATTACCAAGCTCAGCTCTCTGCTGTGCAGTGATGTTGCTGTGCGGGAGCAAAAAAAATGTGTCTGTGCCGCTGTGTGCTCAGAAACGTGACTGCAGCGTAGATGGGTGTGTTTCATGGGTCTCCGTGGGGCTGGCTTGCAGCAGCAGGAACCTGATGATGACAGCTCATCTGACCTGTTCAGTCCAGCCCCTATGGACAAGCCCCACCAAAACACGCTGCAGAGCTCAGCCTAGGGCAGCCGTGGCGTTTTGTCAGGTAGCACTTACAGAAGCGGCCGGGAGATATTTTTGTACAGGTGGATGCACGGAAAGGAGTCTCTGGGATCCATCCCTCCTCCAAAGGAGAAATTGTGAGAATGATTTATTTTTGTACTCCGTTAAATTTAGTAGAGAGACAAGGGCGGAGTCCTGGAGTAACACAGCCATTGGCTAGCCCAGCATTCTGCTCCCCCAAGCTCGGCATCTCTAGTCCAATATTAAGGAAGCCAGAATGGTGAGGGAGACTTCATACAGGAGAGGTAAATCAGCCTCTCCGAGGGAGGTATTTCTGAACTGATGTTGCCCACAGTGATCTTCTCCCCTTGGAAAACGCGGCGTTACCTGCGGTGAGGTGTCGGTGTGGGTATCAGTTGCCTCTTCTGGCAAAACAGAAAAAAAGGAACTGCTATTAGCATCGGTCAGGAGGTGAAAAACTTGTCAAATGGTAGTGGGTGGACAGGGTAAAAACTGCTGTGTCACATCCAGTGATGCTGAGTCAGCCGTGGTGATGAGCACATCCCAGACATGGCACATCTTGCCAGCACCCCTGGGCTCATGTCTGGGGGCTTCTGCCCTCCCAGCTAGCAAAACCACAGAGGTGGACTTGGACAAGTTTTACTGTGGGGGGTTTTCATTTCTATTTAATTTCTCCGGTGTATGGGAAAGATCCTGTCTAAGAGCTGTCCCAAACAGGAATTCCTGGATCTCCTAGAAAGGGATTAGAGAAATTCCTGAGGCAGGATCATAGCTTGTGTGCTTAGACACTTGATGACAAGGGGCAGGTGACATGGTCTCGTGCTCCTGGTTTTGCCGGGTGACTCTATGGCATAAAGTGCGTGTTTGGTCCAGGCAGCAGTGGCCCATACCTCCTCACCCAGCTGAGGCATCCGGCACTGGTGAAATCTGCAGAACTCCTTCCCCTAGGAGGGAACTGTGGGATACCAGAAACAATGAATATTTTTTATTATTATTTTTATGCGGAGAATAAGAATATACAGCATTGGGAAGGAATTCATAACAGAAACGGTATAAACTCTGAGGCTTCCAGGTGTAAACCACACTCTAAATTACAGGTGTTAGGAAGAAGTGTTCTGACATACTTTGCTGTGTGTTGTATGTTCCTTGTGACTGAGTAATAGCTGTTTTGTAGACAGGCTGTAGATCAAAACTGGAGCAGATCCTGTAGGACACTACTGGAGGGTGCAGAGTGATAAATGACATCTCTTCCCATCCAGCACCATTTCTCGCTACATATCTGATAAGTTTCTGTTGCAAAAGGCGTCTTTCCAGGGTAATGCTGTACGGCACAAGCACCCTAAACTTCCCCACTTAAGTTAATGATTTGTACAGAGAAATGAGGTGTTTGGTTGGTGCGGGTTGCTGGCGCCGGTTTGTCCGTTTGTCTGGCTGTATCTGCTCATTGCCTGACGAGGTCAGGAGACAGCTGCCCAAATGCGGCACTTATTTCTAATTTGCACAGTTTGTATCATCTCCAGTTCTGTCTCGGGATGAAGTTTGGTGGTCCCACAGCCAGAAGCTGGGTTTTGGCACGATCCGGGTCTCAGAGTTCAAAGCGGCAAATATATCGAATTACCTCCCTCGCAGTACAACCATACAGACATAGCATAGACATGGTTACAAAGAGGACCCTGCGCTGGTGGTGGGAGCAGGTGGCACCCAAAGGCAGAGAGCCCTGGGGTGGCCGCTAGTGAGGAGCAGGTCTGCTGGCTGCATGGAGAGGTTACCCAATACTAAGGCCACGGTGCCAAGGCCTAGGGGGCAAGTCGCCAGCTTTCTAACCCTGGGACTTTTGGGAATCACAATGTACGAATGAGTTCCCCAAGACACTTGCACCTTCATTAGGTGTGAGGAGATGCAGAGGAGAGGGATCTTCAGTACTGACCCAATCCTTAATTCTGTCTCCAAACCCTTTTTGATCAAAAAATAGACAGGACTCGTGTGCTTTCTTTTAAACATGGTCTTTTATCTAATGCCCAAGGCTGATGCACAAGCTCATCTCCTGCAGGTGGCAATGCAGCACTGGTTGAGCGCTTCTGCCGTGATGCCATCATCGGGTGGGGGAAAGAGGGGATGGAGGTACAGAAATGTTTTTTCAGTCCTTTCTCATGAAGTTTCCCCTTTGGGTGTAATTCACTGGAGTGCAGTGGGATCGCAGGGATGGCTCCGACACTGTCATTTGGAAAGCTGACTCAGAGGTTAGAACTTCTCTTCAAGTGAATATTCAATGGAGAAAAACCTAAAGTGAAACAGTGGGCCCACTTAATTGAAAACAGCTCTCCTGGATCCCAGCTGAACTCCCCAGCCCCACCTGGGCTTTCAGCTGCTGTTGCTTTTTCTCCTTGGCAGCATATTTGCCTATGCCTGTAAAGTCATCCATTGGAGACTGTGGGCAAGTCTTTATCTCTCATATCCCACTTTTCCCTTTGAGCCTGGTCCTTATGGCAGCTTAGACTTAAAATTTAGCCTCACAACCAAGCGAAAGGAGCCCACCTCATGCTGGCCCCAGGCTGCTGGGAAAAGTAGGTTTTTGCTGCATGCTTGCAGCTGTCTGCAGGAGTTTTGGGGGGTCTCTGGCTATTTTTGGGTCCTGTAAGGACTGTGCTTGGTCTGTGTCCTGGTTTCAGCCAGGATAGAGCTGGTTTTCCTCACAGAAGCTAGTGTGAGACTGTGTTTTGGATTTGGGATGAGGAACTGTTGATAATGTGCTGATGTTTTGGGTTGTTGCTGAGCCGTCAAGGACAGTCCAGCTTCTTGTGCTGGCCTGCCAGCAAGC
The DNA here is from genome assembly GCF_964289735.1 of Phaethon aethereus. NCBI lineage: Eukaryota > Metazoa > Chordata > Aves > Phaethontiformes > Phaethontidae > Phaethon > Phaethon aethereus. The sequence goes on from NC_138576.1 coordinate 124,158,973, forward strand.
AGGCTGGGGGTGCACGGGGAGCTGGGAGGGGACACAGCCGGGACAGCTGACCCAGACTGGCCAAAGAGATATTCCCTACCATACGACGTCATGCCCAGTACATAAACTGGAGTTGGCTGGGGGGCGGAAATCGCTGCTCGGGGACGGGCTGTCGATCATGGGGTGGTGAGCAATTGCTGTATTGGGCCTCACTTGTTCTTGTACATTCCTTTGTTGGTATTATCATTATTGTTCCCTTCTTTCTTTCTGTCCTATTAAACCGTGTTTATCTCAACCCATGAGGTTTTTCCTAATTCTCTCCCCCGTCCCACTGCGGGAGGGGGAGTGAGCGAGCGGCTGCGTGGTGCTTAGTTGCCGGCTGGGGCTAAACCACGACAGTCCGAGATCTCACAGCCTCTTCTCCAGGTGAGAATAGATCAAGTGCAGACCCCTGACACCTCTGAAACCCTTGGCTGCAGCTATAAAACCGTTATTTACAGGGAAAGCCAGAGTCTTCCTTCTGACATGACGACAAGGATCAGTTTTTCTTGCCAAGGTAGTGCTGTTCACATTTGGTTATGCTGAGGAGTAAAATGTGGTGTTATGAACACAGCTTCAAATACTTTGAAAGTCTTGCAAGACAAGAAGATAAATTACCAACGCATCCATCACTTACACTTACTTTGACCAGCTGTGCTTTATGTACCTTTTCTTAAGAAAAAATTGATTTTCATATAGACATAGGCTATGCTTTTAGTTCATGTATAATGCAAGTGAGGGGAGAAGCTAGCTGGAAGTAAAATTAGATTTTAGATTGGCTGTTTGTAAGGGCAACGTTTCCTTAAAAGACCTTTTTTTTTTTTTTCCCCACCCTGAACATCACAGAGATTTTAAACCCTCATCGACTTCTGAAAACACAGCTCTGGGAGGACAAAGGATGATATATTCTTAACGAGTGTGTAAAGTATAGTAGTTTAAAGACAATAAATGCAAGGTCGTATTAGGGCAAAGCAGTTAATTACCCACTTCATTATTGTCAAGGTTAATACAGTATTTGAGCGCAGAAGCTGTTTTTCATCTCTTTTTGGAAAGAAGGCAAGACAGCATTTCTTACAGACAGATCCATTATAGCTTATCACCGGAGGACAGACCGCTACAGAAACGCCATGAAGGATGTCTGCTGTCATCGGGCTCCAGAGCAAATGCCAAACCTGTCCAGAGAGCAGTGGAAATGAAATGAGAGCTACAGCTTCAGAGTACCGCGCTTTAATTCACAGAGATTGCGCCCCATTGATTTTAATGGCTGACGGCAACGGTAGCATAAATTTCACCGGCACTCGTTCATCTATTGTAACATTGATCCCTCCTAAATTGCACAATGCGCTGAAAAACGTCCTTTAATAAACATGGGGTATCGACTATAGCAAATCCCATCTTTCCGTGGTGAACCCAGTGAAAGCTGCACCTGCGGTAGGGCTCGATCTGTTTTTCCTGTATGCTGGGGTGTTGTACAGGTTTTCGTTACATGAGCTCAGTAGACAGAAACAAAGGCCGCATAAATCTTAGCCCATCAACATTTGTGAATAATGCTTTGCTTTTAACTCTCTCACCTGCAGCAACTTCTAAAATTCCTCAAGTTTAAAAATCTGGAGACCAGTAAGTCGTTAAAAAAATTGGGAAAAAGAAATCTGTATAAATAGATGTAGAATGTATATAAAAGTAGAACTCCCTCCTTATATGTAAACACGAGTTGTTTTTTTCAGTTTATAAAGCCTTTAAAATTGCAAAAACTAGTCTAGTTCCTCTCAAACTAATTACCAGGATAACTGTGTTTGTATCAGTTTTAATGTAGACTTTTTCTGTTACATTTTCTTTCAAGGTTTTTGTTTTGCGTTTTAAGGTAGAGCTACAATTTGCCATCTTTTGTGATTCCTGCCGTTGTATTTCAGTCCCAGGAGGTTTTCCCTCTGCTCACCGATGCAGCGCACAGCCTGGTGATGCAGTAACTGGAGTCTACGCTCCCAAACCAAGACCCTCCCACATGAGCAATTTGGTCTTTCCGCTGAAGTCATACCTCTGAATGTGGGTACTTCTGGCCCTGGTGCTATCATTAGGCTTTGGGGTTTGGAATTATGGGCCGTGGTTTGGGCAGTTCTCAGTCTCTGGCTTCTTTCTGCAAATACTGCACTTCCCAGGAAAGCTGCGGGTGCTGGCGAAAGAAAGCACACGCTTTCTCTCTAGTAAATGACTTGAGGACAGGTTAACATGGCACAACATATGTTTCATTCATTGTAACATCTTCTTTGATATTATTTTTTAAGTTATGATGCTCAGTGGGCTTCCTTACAGAGCAATTACTCTTATTACTCTTACAGAATGATATCTGCTTTGGCATATTAATTTGGTTTTTAAGCCTAGTAAATTATTGTTCTGCCTAGCAGGGAGGCACCCACTGTATTTCAGAGTTGTGTGTAAACATCTTAAGTATCTTGCTATCTGAATAGAACTTGACAGCATAGTGTATTTCACAGGGTCTCTGTAAGACGCTTCCTAAGTTGTCTGCTCTATGGACACTACTCTTCTTTTGATAGGAGTAACGCTAGATCCTTCCTTGGAAAAAATCATGCTCATATAGGCTGTCTGATTTATCCAGAGGGGCGTCTCACCAAGATGTATGTCCTTTCACGTAAGGGAAGTGCTAAATTTAAAAACAAGTGAAAGCAAATAGAAATATTATTGTTCTTATTAATAATAAATAATTATAATAATTGGTATTAATAGTAATAAAGCACTGACTATTCTGTAGAAAATGTGCCTCTGGGATAGGGAAGTTTTATCCTCCCTTTGTGCTGGCCCTTTTAATTTGCTTGTGGAGAGGAGCCTGAAGCAAATAGGAATTACAGCCATGACCCTTGCAAGTCAGTGTTTGCCAACGGTCGTTCTCAAAGTGCTGGGAGGAAACAAAAGGGGTTTAGTTCTTAATCCCCTTAACTTCATCAGTTGGGGTTAGACAGCACTGAGGTCCCAAAGCTAACCCAGACTGCTTCATCAGACTGGGGCTTTGGTGGCATGTGCTTTTTTTTTTTTAAAAAAAAAGGAGTTTTCTACAAGACCATTTTACTATTAGAACTTCTTTAAAATTCACATAATCAAAAAGGTGGCTCCCAAGCATGCACCTGTCAGCAAAAAAATCCCTAAACTGCAGGGTTGTGTCATCAATCAATTCCCTAACACATAAACCCTCAACTGCTTTCTTCTAAATCTTCCGTCTGAAGGTATCTAAAGATCCTGCATCCAGGGAGCATCTGCTTAAAGGAGCAGAGGGAAAACTCCTCTTTCTTATAACCGAAGAGGCTGCTCGGCTCTGAGGGGCTCCCTCCGGCTCAGAGATCCTTTTGTGCAGGCACAACGCAGGTTGCTCCGGGATAGCTCTCCTTTGTGAAGGCCAGTCCCGCACAGAGTATTAAACTGGTGTTCTACTCCTTGGCATGCATTTGCACAGGGGAGGCGGGGTGGCAGTTGGGTATTTCAATCTTGTTTTCAATTATAAGCACTTCATTGTTGAACGTTGCTGGTTTATTATGTGATAATTAAATATGAATGATCGCGCAGTCATCCTGCCAAAGAGGCTGTAACCGAATGAAACCAATTCCTCTTGTCTTGCTGAATGGCTTTGGAGGCGAAAGGAGTGATGTATTTGCTGTCCCTTATTTTTGCTGTCCTATTGTTTCGGTATCACTAGCTTCAAAATGGCAAACTAGGCAAGTAATTATAGACACAAATCAGAGCAGGGATCAGCGTGAGGTCAGGACTTTGCTTTGCTTGTAGCCTAGCTTTTCTCAGCTGCCTTTTGCTGAATAACAGAGAAGTACATTGCTGTTGATTTTGTGAAAAAGTGATTTTTTTTTTTTTTTATTAGTGATGGAATGAATATTTTGACAAAGTTTGAGCCCCTGCGTGCTTTCAAGCAGGGGTTGAGCAGCCTCACCGTGCCTGGAGCAGAGCCTCCTCTGTCGGTGTTGCAATGAATGAAGGGCCAGTGGCCAGAATGGGCGCCACAGTCGGCATCCATTATGCCGTGGTTGGTGTCCGATACGCCACAGTCAGTATCTGATACGCCACGGTCGGCATGCAACATAGGCAGGATGCAGCTTGGGGTGACTACAGTGACTGTTCAGAAACCTGGCATGTTAAATGAGGTACAACTGTAGATACTTAGGCGAAGTGAATCAGCAAAGCAAATGTGTTTTCAGCAGAGCCATCCTGATTTATGGCCCTGGCCCTTAATCTGTACATCTTACTCTTGCGGGGTGTTTATAAATGTGAAGCAATGCTCAGTGGAAGTCAACTGCTGAAAAATGGATGCAACCACGTGTTACAGTCTTCAGATGGTGCTAGCTAAAAATAGTCAATCTTTCTTGAAGGAGAACTGTAACCGAGCACTGCTTGCCTACCAGGAGCACCGGTGTTTTGCACAGAACGGTGCTGGGATGGACGGGGCTTGTGGGCAGTCAGTGGGAGCAAGTTCATGTCTGTGGTGCTCCTACACACTTGTCATCCATGGCTGGGGCATCTCTGGAGGACTTTGCAATATTAGGACACAAACAGGGCTACCGCCGCTGCCACCACATGGCAATGGATGTGGACGCCCACATCCATCATGTGGATGTCCCAAAGCCGTGTTTGTGCACAGTAGTTTGCTGGATGCTGTGTGTTGTAAGAAGGAGATGTAGTTAAGTATTTTTCCTCCTTCCCCAAGTGTCTCTTATGCTAAGGTAACTAAGAAGCAAATCCGCGTGGTAATTCTGCTACCCAGAAACATACCATTTTGGGGGGGGGAAAAAAAAAAAAGCCAAACAAAACCCACAAACCCAGTGCCTCCTAAACTGTATGCTACTTTCCATTCCAACAGTTTGTTAAAATAACATGTAGAAATGACTGCTGAAAGATTTTTATTTAGCTTAGCCATATCCTGTAAATCAGATTCAGCCCAGCAGTCTGGCTTGATGTAGACAACCGAATAATAACAAAACCAAAAAAAAGTAGTGGTTTTAAACATCTCTGCTGTTGGCTGCTGAACACCCACCTCTTAAACTGGGCTTTTTAAGAGTGTCTTGAGGTTGCATACCAAATCTCAGCTTATCATGTACACTGAATTTAACCCCTCTTTGTTTATTCATTTCTGCATGTCCTATTGTAAGTATTTATTGAGACTTTTTTTTCTAGCAGTGGATTATTCTGAGGTATGTGATTGAAGAACATAACACACCACTACGGGTATTTCTGAGTAGCTCATAGACTTTTTCTTTTTGGTCATTTTCTTGGTCAGATACCAAACAAAAATCAGTATTTAATCAAAGCAATTTTTTATTCCCAGACTATTGTTAGAGGAAATAAGCCTCGAAAGGATACTTCGATCAATGGCCTGCTGGAAGAGTTTGACAATATTTCGGTGACACGATCCAATTCCCTGCGGAAGGAAAGTCCTCCCACCCACCACCAAGGAAACGCAAACCATGTGCCGAGGCACCAGGAGGAAAATGGTTATATCACGTATTCCCAGTACTCCAGTGAGTCAGACACTACAACAGACTATGTGGTGGAAAAATATCGAGACAAGACTCTTTACAGGGAAGAGGTAGACAGGTACTACAAAGGGAGCTATGTCGCCAAGCATAATGGGCACATGGTGAAGGTGACTTCCCGGGACATCTATTATTCAGAAGCGACACCCCTGCAGTCAGACCTCTCCAGGTTCCTCCCAGATTACCACGCGCACCTGGAGACAAAACCCAAACCGCTGGAATACGGTGGCCTAAAGCTGGAGCATCAGCAGTTCCTTAGCGGATCCTCCCTGGACTATAGAGATCCCTTTCCTTACACTCCATCCCGAGCATCGGTGCAGAGCGAGTGCCCTAAGGAGAGGCTGGAGTACAGCGACTGGGGGCACGGCCTGGGCAAGGATGACTATGACAAGAGGCCGAAGTCATCCTATGTGGACCCAGCGAGCCCTCAGCCAGCGATGAGGCAGAGGTCCAGGTCAGGCTCTGGTCTGCAGGAGCCGGCCATGCCCTGTGGAGCGAGCGCTTTTAAAGCACACCAGCAAGGACATTCCTACAGCTCCTACACCTACCCCCGCTTGTCCGAAACCGCAGCAGGCATTCCCAAGGTAACGTGACGTCCCTGGTGATGGTGCTGCCAGGGCAGGGATCAACCCCTCCAGAAGGGGAGTGCAAAAAATTAAGTGCATGCAAAAAAATTAAGGGCAAGGAGCCATGCTTGGGCACGTGATGCCAAACGTGGACAGTAACATCCCCGGGAGCTGTGTGGCCGCCACTTGGCGCCCACTGTCTTTACTCGGGTATCTGAAAATGGATGCTAGGGACCAGTGGGTTTATGATATTTATATGGGTTTGGAGATGCCCAGTTTGCAGGGGTTTTACTTGGGATTCCCAATTACCCCAAGTTGTTAGGAGGTTTTTGTGGTGTTAGGCGCTCATATGCCTGTGCAGATCTTCGCAGGAGGTGAGAAGCTGGTCTGGTTTGGGTATCAGATACTTTTGTATTTGAATTGTTACTGTGCAAGGCTGAAACCTCTGTGTTTTAATATTTGTATTGTATTTACGCTATATTTATATTACAAGGTTTATTAACCCTTTGCTGCTAATGAGAGTAGAGGTTTTACCCCTCTTTGCTGTGTTTTTAAGAAGTGAAATTAAATCGAAGCAGCTTATCTCACCCAAGACATTTTAGATGTAGTTAAAAAAGGGTTAAGGTGCAAAAAAAGCATTTCAACCATGATATCTATGAGCAGCTCCTCTGCACAAATTTGTGGCCTGCTCTGCATTTTCTAAGTCACATGAGGAATATTACCCATACAAGCTGTCCTACCCTACTTGTAATAGTTGCTGTAACTATTTGTTCAGTTAAGAGAATAATGCTTTTCTTACACCTCTAGTCACGTAGCTACAATGATGACCTGCTTAAACATCTCGTATTCTGCAGGAGATGTTTTTTCTTCAGCGTAGATCGCATTGAACATTACCGAGTTCCCCTAGCAACACGCGGCGAGATGATAGCTCATTTTTCCAGGGCTGAAACAGTCTTGGGTTGCTGTGACTTGCCAAATGTGCTGAGGTAGGTAGCTTGTTAGGTGGTGAGATCCACTCTGCTGTTTAATGGTGATCTGAATAGTGCATTTTCTTAGTGGCTCTGTGCACTGAGAACGTGGTCCTGCCCAGCTACAGACCCAGAAGTCATCCCAGGTCTCTGCAAATCCATGATAGCCCTGTGCCGGAGGGGTGCCTGTGTCTTGTTTAAGTTTTGGCTGCTGATCCTGGGGTGCAGAGTTATAACCAGTGCCCTGTGGTAAATGGGCAATGATGTGTTTTTGTTCTACTTTGCATTAAAATACAGAGCTGGGCTTTGGAGCTTGAGGATAAATTGGGCAGGGAGTAGAAAAGTTACCAGGTCTCTTTGCGTGCCTCTCCTGAGCCTGGGCTGTGGTGGGAGGGATGGATGTGGGTAGTTAAACTGTGCACCAGAATATGGATTCTGGAAGTTGTGAGGAAAGCCTGGGATGGGCTATCTGCCCTTTCCTTCACTTATAGCAATCATTTTGTCAGAGTTTAGAAAGGAGAAGGACAAATCCCGTAATTCATAGACTCTCTTGCACCTGCTGCTGCCAGTTCTACAGTATTCAATAGGGCAGGAGACAGAGGTATATTTTACAGGACTCAAAGCACTCCAGACACTTTGAAAAATACCCTGTTAAAACGCAGTAACAACTTCTATTTAAAAAAAAAAAAAAGATGCCTCCGTGCAAGATTCATTGTGAGCTGTTCCTCTCCTCAGAGCATTAAAAACACTCCTACAGTTTTGGTGTATTGAAACTTGATGATTCACTGTTAAATGCAGCAGTTTCAATTCCCAAAGCCGTCCAGAGCTCCTGGAAGTGAATAGCAGTTTCTTGTCTTGGATGATTGCTGAAGAGTCGTCTTTTCAAGGAGGCATTAGTAAGATAATGGTTCATCAAATGGGTTTACTAAGTGAGAATCAGGTCTCGAATCAAATACTTTACAAATGAGATTGGCTTTAAAGTATAATCAAGAGGGGGGAAAAAAGTAAGCTGTGAAAAAGTCTGCAGGCACAAATGTATGGCTTCAAAATGCGTTCGGTAAAGATGTTCATTTTGGATTGTAAATGTGAAGAGCAGACTTACTTCAGACTTACCTTCATAAACACAGAGATTACGTCCAACTTTTGTTCAATGGAGTCTTCTCGATACCATCACACAATAGCAAACCCATCCCACCAAGTCTGCTCGTTATACAAAGGTTCTGTCCTGCTTTTGGACACTCTGTACTGCATGTTTTCCCTTTACCTTCCTCTTCATCACGGGCAGCCCTCTTAACTTTTTGCACCAGACCCTATTACTTCAAAGCTTTCCCTGTCATTTTTTGGTAGTGGCTCCCCGTGACCGTCTCCTGTTGCTCCTCCACGGAGCTTTGTTTTCTGCTCTCCCCTTCTCTACCTCGTACTGCTGTAGCATAGCAAAGGTCTCTCTCTAACCTGGCCGCTGCTCAGCACTGCCGTTTTCCTGCCGTGCATTTTGCAGGCGCTCTGTGCCAGGAGGACATTTCCAGCCTGCTGAAGGCAGAGCCAAGCCTTTACTATCAGAAACAGTCGTCTTTTTTCCCTGTTTTCTCATTCACGTACTGGTAGCTTTCCACAAACGCTGCCTGCCTCTGCCATATGGATTCTCTCAGAGATTTCCACTGGTGAAGCACCAGAGAGTAACTTTTCCCCTTGAAAATCACCATGTGATTTGCAGACCATCCTTTCTGCACCTCTTTCTTTGGCAAACCGAAACCTAATCAAACTGAAATCTGTTTTACCTTTGCTGAAAGGCAAGCCCAACTCGCCAGAGGCTTGCCACTCCCCTAGGAGGGTATGGGCTCTGGCTGCAGGGCTGCGGCTGCCATCTCTGCCGCAGTCCGACTGCAGAGCATATGGGGACGCCCGCCCGGATGAAAGGCTGCCCGAGCAGCCTGCCTTGCAGGGAAGGTACGTATCCCGTGCGGGGAAGGTACGTACCCCTTACGAACAAGCAGGTGTTTCCACGGCGTGCGATGCAAAACAGGCATCGCAGTCATCAGAGTGGAAACTGAAATGAGTTTAAACACGGTGTTGCGTCCACTTTTTAACAATGAAAAGACCCGACTGCCGACGTAGCCGCGGGTAATGCTGCGAGCCGGTGAAGCGACGCGGCCAGCAGCAGCGGGGTATTGCCTTGCACCGCGGCACTGTGATGGATGTCTTGTCAGAGCTTCGGCTGCTCCCTTGACCTGATCCTGAATGAGAGCAGGGGTGGTTTCTTCTTTCCTTTGTAGTCTTCAAAGAATTTCCTTTCAGTAGGTAATTGCATTCAGTAGCAGAAATAGAATTATTAGTGGAATAGAGTGTGTTTGATTTTGCTGTGATGTGAAGCACTGCGTCAGGACACAGCCTCAGAGGAGAGGTTCAGCTGATTTACTCATTTTAGCTCCTGGTTTTTTGTAAGATTTCCTGGGATTTGGGACATGAATGGGTTTACATTGTACTGCAGTGCTAACTTCAGAATCTTTCAAAAATCCCTAGCAAGCATACTGAACCCCTGAATTTTAATTTTAAAATTTCACCGTGGAATTTGCTTTTGCCAACATGTTAAGCTTAGGATGTGCTCAGGAACATCAGGCATGGGTGAAACTTCAAGTAATTCATTAGTGTGGATTTATCCAGTTTAAATTTCTAGGCAAGGCTTTCCCTATCTCAATAGTTAAAAAACCCCAATATATTTTCAACCAAAGCAGTAATTTGTGTCCCTGTGTACATAGATATAGAGGACAGGGCTAGATGGAGTTCCCCTCCCTCCACCAAACCGTCGGAGCGCTTCTGTGTTAATTAGTTTGGCAGATACAATGTCCTTCACGAAACTCATGATGTCTCTGACCCTCTTCTATTTTCTGGCTACACCTGCCTGACAGAGTAAGTGAAAGTATAGCTGTAATCATGTGGATACTTTGCTTAAACAAAACCAGCATCCTAGGAGGTGGCTGTACAACACAGTTGCGTGCTTGCTGGATGCTCCGTATGGCTAGTAGCTGTCAGCGTGCAAGTCTGATGGAACCAGACTCCAGCTTCACGTTTCCAAGGGAAATCTCTGAGCAGTCCCTCTGGAGACGCATTCCCTCTTCCCTGCTAAACCTCACACGAAATGAAAAGACGGGCACGCTCGGCTTACGCATGAGGTAGGAAAGCACCGATATAATATTGCACTCAGCGGCTTTTCTCCCCGCACCGAGGCCACTCCAGCTAGAAACTCCTCCTCGCTGTGCAGCAGCCTACAGTGATAAATTGATGCTGCGGCAGATTTTTTTTTTTTTTTTTTTTGCAGTCTTAGCATAAAATGGTCAAATGATGTTCCACTGCAGAATTCAATTTCACAGTTCAGTTGGGTCCTTGATTACACTGCCAAATTCAGATTAATGTGCATTTAACTAACATGGATCAGGGACTCCTGGCCGGCAGCCAGCGGTAATAGCAGAAACAGCAGTAGAGTTTGCTGCTCTGTCCACCCCTGTGCACTGCCACCAAAATTGATTGATTAAATGAACTCATTGTCATAATTATTTGTAATTGTGCTACATCATGAGCCTGTGTCGAACTGCCCCCCTGCCCTGAGATGTTCCACACGTCATCAGGAGTCACATATGTTGTATCGTAAATGTGGAGATGCCGGGGTGGGGGGGGGAGAGGGGGAGCGAGGGAGGTGGCAGTGTGTTTTTGTTTTGGGTGGGATTTTTTGTCTTCTAACTTTTTTTTTTTTTTTTTTTTAGTTTGGATAGAAGCAAACTACTATGTTTGCAAATGTTAAGTATTCATTTTTTTCATCGTAAGAAGCTTAGAAAGCTTGGAAAAGAAAAAGAAAGGAAAGAATCTGCAAATGAACAAGGCCTCCCATCAGGATAATTTCCTCTGCGGTTGTTCCTGATTTCAGATGAAAATCAGCAGTTTTGTGACACTGCAGTTAAGTAGTGTGTCACTCTGGAAAATGATTTAAGAAATGGTGAATTGAATTAGGCTCCTCATCATACGCGTGTATGCAGTTGCTCAAACAGCAGCTGGTAGCAGGGCAAGGCAGGAGATGACAGGGATTTCAGGGTACCACCACTTCTGCAAGAAGAGGCTGGGTCATCCCTGAGTCAAAACCCAGGAACTGGTATTTGAGAGGAAAGGCACAAATTGGAATTTGCCAAAGGGCTACTGATTGTGAAAGGGATGAATTCTTGGAGGAAATGGCCCAGGGAGCCTGCAGGGCACTGCAAATAGAGAGCAAATACACTTTTCGCAGCATACGCTTTCATTAAATATTACAGTATCTACAAACAGGTACCTGGACAGAAAAATGGACCTGAGATGCACAAAAGATCTCGTGGTCTTCCCTGGCCTCATTTTAGTGCTGATGAGAGCACAGCAGCCCAATGGTCTAAAAATCTCTTTTCAGATACAGGGCAGCAGTGTCACGTTGAGAAGAACGGGTACATGCAGGAGCATGTTGTGCCGGCACCTGCTGAGGACCTCCAGGGGTGCCGAAAATGAACCGAGTGGATGGACAGCAAGAGAGCTGTCTGTTCACCCGCGTTCACTCATCTGCTTTTGCGTTGCAGGTGGATTACGATCGAGCGCAGCTGGTCGTTAGCCCACCGCTCTCTGGATCGGACACCTACCCCAGGGGCCCAGTAAAGCTACCTCAAAGTCAGAGCAAAGTCAGCTATTCCAGCAGCAGCTACCAGTACCCGCTGGTCTACCACAAAGCGTCCCACTATCACCAGCCGTCTCTCCAGCCCAGCTCTCCCTATATTTCTACTGCCTCCTACCCCAGCTCCCCAAGTATCACATCAAGTGCTTATCCTCCACCCAGCTGGGGATCCTCCTCAGACCAGCAGCCCTCCAGGGTGTCCCACGAACAGTTCAGAGCTGCCCTGCAGCTTGTGGTCAGCCCCGGTGACCCCCGGGAGTACTTGGACAACTTCATCAAGATCGGGGAGGGCTCCACGGGGATTGTCTGCATCGCCACTGAGAAGCACACAGGAAAGCAAGTCGCCGTGAAGAAGATGGATCTCAGGAAACAGCAGAGAAGAGAGCTGCTCTTTAATGAGGTATGTTGTTTTGGGTGGTGCGAGGGGTTTTGCAGGTGGCAGGTTCAATGGGAGACATGGGCCAAATGGCAACCTCAAGAGCCAAATTAGTGTCTTTCTAAAAGAGGGGGAAGAGTCCCACGTGCATGTATGCTATATAAATATTGTACAACCAGACCTGTTTCAAATGAGCTACATCTCCTCCCGCTTTTAAACCTATAATGGGGTGGGAAGTCACAGTAAACAGCTCAGAAATCCAGCAGCTGGTCCATGTGGCATATCAGGTGCACAGACACAGCCCGGCTGCTGCCTTCTGACCGTTTGCTGGTCTAGTTTATTCTTCCAAGATGGAGGATCCAAACTAACCAGACTATTCAAGAAGCACGTGCGCCATATTCTGGCATATACATGCTGGCACATACGTCCTCCCTCCTTCCTGTCCTAACTGTTTACAGTCCCGTTGCTTTCTTGATGGTTACTAAGCAAAGAGCTGACAGTCCCTTTTTCGTGGAACCGTCTGTGTTAATCACCACATCTCCTTTCCCGAGTGGTTGCAGCCACTTCAGAGCCCACAACTGCTTACGGAAGATTGTTTTCCCCACGTACATTATTATACAATTTAAGAACACTGCTTTTCATTTGCCACTTTTTCACCCAGTTGTTTGGTGCTGAGAGTTCCTTCTGCCACTCAAAGAGTTTCTCCTTTTTTACTTCTTGCACCACTATCTTCTTTAAGGGAGTATGTTCTCTGCTCTCTTTTTGAGATCGCTTGTGAATAGATGCTGATCAACACCAAAACCACTGCAGGTCCCCAGGGAAACCTCTTGTGAGAACGAACCTTTTGATTCTCTCATGTGTTTTCTGTATTTTAACTATAAGAGGATCTTCCCTCAACACATCACAGACTGGTTTATTTAAAACCTTTAAAAACTTAACATTTTTTAACTAAAATTAGACTAGTTTTTAACAAACTTCACACAGGTGGTCTTTGCATGGTCCATGACTGTACTGGGTATTTTGTCTTTATCTTGCCTCTGCTTGGGAGACTCTGCTGAATTGCGTTGTGGTTAGCTCTAACTGAGCATCTCTTGAATGAGAACATCTTGAAGCAGGTCCTACATGCTGTGCAGGACCAAGCTGCTTCCCTGCCATGCTCCAGTCGCTCGTGTCATCTGAAAATTTCTTTTCAGTGGTGCTGAAATTCCTCTGTCTACACGCAGATAATGAAGCCTTCCCTTGCTGCTGTTTTCTATCCTGATTGCCTTTCTGATGTCCCTCAATACCATGCAGTCATGGTCACCGCCTTGGCTGGGCTACTGTTACTGTAGTCCCTTCTAGATGTGGGATTTGAGTCCCCTTATGAATACCCCCTATATTGCCAGCTTTCTGTTAAAATTCTGTGCAAAGTACAGTATGCTGCGTGGTGAAGACGACTTTGATGGGTTGAACAATTGATCGGGTCAAAAAAAAAAAAAAAAAAAAATCTCTGTTGTACTGACAGCAACTGGCAATAAAAAAGCAATGAGAGAAACAGTCCTGTTCCTGCAGTCTGAAAAAAGTCCAAAGCAAAACAATTATCTACCACTTACAATTTAGCAACTAAAGATTCTTCCTCCTCCTTAATGCGTTTATGGTGACTGTTATTTTTATGTAAATATATTGGTTTTGTTTATGCATTGGCATAACGATTAGGGAGGCTGTGATTCATAGCAGAACCTTTACTAAGCACAAAGAGAAAAGTACAGTGAAAAAGGTCAAAACAAGCGTCAGATAATGCTTGTAGCAATTCACGTGTCGTCTTTTTCTTCCTCACAGGTTGTAATCATGAGAGATTACCATCATGAAAACGTGGTTGACATGTACAACAGTTACCTTGTTGGCGATGAGCTGTGGGTTGTGATGGAGTTTCTGGAGGGCGGCGCTTTGACAGATATAGTGACTCACACCAGGTGGGTTGGGTGTGCTGCGCCGGCGACCAGCCGCGTAAACCCTGCGGCGTAAGCCGGGCAGGAGGGAGATGTCGTGGCTTCCCTTCACGGGTGCCTCCGGACCGTGCCCTCCAGACCTCGCCACGTGCTGAGGGAAGCTGGGTACATGTATTTTTATATATATATTTATTGCTCTATATTTGTATATACTTACAAAATGCATCTATACAAACACAAAAATGCATATATACGTGGAAATATATATACATAAATATGTGTATGTGTATAGCTATATAATGCATGTATGTATATACATGTATCTATATGTATATACACATATTTTTACACATACTGTAGCATGCTCACTTTACGAGCAGAAATAAGCCACTGCAGATGAATTCCTGTCAGTATTGGCATTTTTAAAATAGAAGGGAAAGAAATATCTGAAAGGGCTTGCTTGTAGATGGGGATTTGCCAGCACTTCAGGAGGTAATTTAGCAGCTACATAACTTTTATCCATTACTTCCGAAAATGGGGGAGAAAAAAAAAAAATCCTTTTTCCTCTTTGGTGATCTGTATCGTTGGGTTTGCTGTCATAACTGTGTCAGTTCTAAGGGTGATTTCTCTCCATACTCATAACCCACATAACCACGCTGTCAGAAATGTTAACTGCAGACCAAGCCTCAAACATAATGGGATAAGTATTTTATATCAGAATATTTGTGCTTACAGTAGAGCTTGTTCCCATTTTTCAGTTAATATTGTACCTTTAAAGAAGGCGATTTGCCAGCACAAAAGCTGTAGTGTATGGAACAGCTTTTCCTCTTCAGAGTGGAGACATTAGATTTTACAGCCCTCTCTACATCTGTTCTTCACTCATCTTTTCCTGATAAGCAGGATAGGGAAGAGGAATTCTTTATTTAACTTCTTCCTCTTGAATAAAAAAAAAAAAAATTTCCACACCAAACCCATGGGAATAGTATTTAGGTGAGCAAGAAGAAAAGTTTGTAAAAGAAAAAAAGCTTGTAAAAAAAAAAAGAAAAAAAGTAAATAAGAAAATTTGTCTTCTCTCATAGTTTAATGATGCTCTTAGATCCTGCCAAAACACAGGTATTTTATGTTTTAGTGTTGCCTTAGCTGATGTGCTGAAATAAATCACAATATTGCAAGTTGTTTGTTAACTACTGCTCCCCAAAACATTAAAAGCTCTATCTTAGATATTTCTGACAGGAGTTCAATGGCGAACAGATGTTCCCAGGACACCACTTCTTAAGAGCTGTCATCTTATTTTTTTTTTTTACTCGAAATAGTCTTTCCTTAATTTGGGTTTTGGTTTTTTTTTTACATTGTGTGACCTTCCCTCAAAGATTTGCTAAAATACTGCAAATGGCACACAAAGCAGAAATCTCCGTGGGCATTTTTCTGCTTGCGTAATAGAGATGCTGGGGCCACCCAGCAGTGGGGCAGCGGGGCCTGCGTACGCTGCCCATCCCGGCCATTGCGCTGTGGCAGATGGCTTCTTCCGGAATGGGGTTTTGTACACGTGCACAGAAATGAGGACTGTTGCTGTTTATTTTTCTACTGAAACACCCTGAATATTTTTATAGATGGCATAAAAGCGAAGAAGTGCTCCCAGGGCCTGCTGCTTTGTCTGCACAGTTAAGAGTATTTTTTTCTCATATTTATTTCATGCCTGTTTCCATCCCGGTAGTGGTTTACCCTCCTTGGC
Source organism: Phaethon aethereus (assembly GCF_964289735.1). Lineage (NCBI taxonomy): Eukaryota > Metazoa > Chordata > Aves > Phaethontiformes > Phaethontidae > Phaethon > Phaethon aethereus. The sequence goes on from NC_138576.1 coordinate 124,174,788, forward strand.
AAGCAGTGAGTTTACTGTAAATAAGGCATTTCCGTCCTTTCCCAGAGGGAAACGGGCTCACTGTATCAGGCCACAGCCCATAGTACACTCTGCTTTTTCAGTGCTGCAGGAAGATGTTCCCAGACCTCACTGCAGAGTTGTTCCTCGCCCCTCATCTCCCCTTTTTCAACAGAAATAGGACCAGAGAGTCGCCCCACAGAGCCGTTGCCTAAAAGACCTCCTGGCTGTCTGTATACTGGTGTGAAGGGGGACTTGTGCCTCTTCGCTCCAGCTCCCCTCTCCTACTGTCCTCGTTAACGCTCAGCTCATTTCTCTACCTTGCTGTTTCAGGATGAATGAGGAGCAGATAGCGACTGTCTGCCTGTCTGTCCTGAGAGCCCTGTCCTACCTGCACAACCAAGGCGTCATCCACCGTGACATCAAAAGCGACTCCATCCTTCTCACGAGCGACGGGAGGGTGAGTGCCCAACGTTTCCCCTGCCGCCTCTTGGGGCTGGCATGAAAATAGCTGTGCACGTTCAAAGTGACGCTAACTTTAAAAAAATAAGCCAGGTCTGTGAAACCAAGGGCTGCAACCCGTAAGTAACTTGTTAGAGAGCTGAATCAGGTAAACGCAGGCCTGGCCTGGCTGGTGATTGACTCCCCACTGCAGGCAGAGTCCCCCGGGGGGGATAGGAGCCATCAAGAGGTGGTGGCAGAAGAAACTGTGCCACGTAGGTGATGCTGAGGCGATGGGAGACCTTCTTTTATGCTGCACTGCTCCCACTCTGATGCCTCTCAAAAATACTTTCTTTTTACTATGTGTAGTTATCCTTTACTTAGCAAGTTTTTATACATCTGCTGTGTTTTCCCAAGCTAGTTAGGAGGCTGACGTCAATCTGTACGCATAGGAAATACTCTGCATTACTGCAGAAACACTCCCCTGATGGTGGGAGTAGCTTTTACCGTAGGCACTCTTACAAGATGCTTGGCAATACTTGTCCCACACTTCCATTTACTTGGGTGGGCTCCTGCTGACAGTGAATTATTCTTTCTTTGTGGTGTTAATGAGTGGGGAGAGAGGGAAACAAAATGCTGCACATGACCTGCAAGCAAAATAAAGTTTGCATGCAGAAAAAAAACATTACTTTGGCAGTGTTTGGTCCCAAAGCAATTATCATTTCCTTACAAGGAGAAAGGTGGGTTTGGGCAGTGGTATTTCTGGGCATATATAGCTGTAAAGCTTGAGGCACCTAAAACTTGGGGCACCCAAAGGCTTAGGTGGAGGGAGACAAATAACTCTGAAATAGAAAACCCTAATTTCTGCTTGAGTTAGCCACTACTTGTGGCCCCATTGGGATAATTTGAGTAGAAACTAATGCACTCATGGCCAGCGAGCCCCATAAGCAGGGCTTTAAAGGTTGTGCCAGTTAGGCACCTGTCTAAAGCAAGACTTGGCCGGTTGGACTGAGCCCAAGAGCAGCTGGTCGGTCTGGAACCAAACCTAGACCTTCTCTTTCAGAAGGTAAAACTCTTGGCTTCCCAGGGCTGGTCCGATTCCCTGATCAAAGGCTCATCGTTATAATTTGATTCCCACTTCACCAAGGGAGAGGGATTTTCTTCCTGCAGCGGTCCCAGGCTGTTGCTGTTAATTCTGTCGGGGGAAGAAAATTCCACGTGCGTAGGAGTTTTTCAGTTGCGATTTCAATCCGTGTTGCTGAAATAGCATCTGATCTGCTCTCAGGATCTGCTTACAGCGCCTCATTATACTCATTACTCCAGTACTTATTATCTGCATTGCAGATTTCTTCATGGCAGTGTGTTGTGCCATTATCTTTTTTTAGAAAATCGTTGTCTTTTATGTACTCGAATGAGCAATAGATATGCAAAACCTCTTGTGCTCCTACAAAAGATTGGGCTCTGCTGCCAAAATATGCATTATTTCTTCCATTCTTTATCCTGTAAACTGAATAATACATTTAGCACAAAGAACTTGGCTATTATTGGCTTTGTTTCAGAAATACCAACTATCATTTTGTAATTCTGTTAAAAATAATACCCTTAGTTTTAAAAAAGTCATGTCTGTACTGAATCCAAAAGAAAACAAATCAGTGCTAATAATAAAATGCTGGTCTACACAATGCAGGGATTTATGCAACTTGCTTCCCACTTCAGTTGTCTTGGGGCTGTTTGGGCTCCGTCGCATCCCCAGGCGCTGAGTACATGATCGGATACATGGCTTAGGAACCGTGTGTCTGGACGTGGGTCATCGTTGCACGGTGTGGTGTGTAGCTGGGCGTGATGGGGGTTAGCCTAACATCCAGGAATACCCTTATGATAGCTTCCAGGCCTCCAAATAAATACTTGGGGGAAAAAAACCACCACTTTAGCCTTAAGGAACGAGCTGTTTCTGGAAGGAGGTGATGCCACTGACAGTCAGACCGACTTGTTTTGGTTGGGGGTTGAGGAGTTTTTCACCTTGCTGTTGTATACAGCAACGGGGAGGAGGAGGTGATAATTTTCCATAACTTTTGTTGTAAAAAAAACCTGGCATAAAAGTACACGCAGGCACATGATGCAGCAAGAGCTGCTCTCCAGAGTGCTTGTGTATCCCGTTATTGCTATTTCAGGTCACTGCCACAGCTACTCAAGGACTGTCCTGTCTTTAATTCCCGAGTTCCCAAGCAAAGGGGACAGGCGGCCCTTATCTCTTGCAACCATTTTGGAAGAGCCTTCCCTGCCTTCCTGAAATGAGCTCCCCTGCTACGTAAAGGAGATGGTTTCTTTAGCGATTGTTCAGAGTGTGAGGGCCTGGTCCTGAAAAATCATTGGCAGGGCGTATTGCTTTCTGTGAGTGCTAGATCATACTCTCTGTGGTAAAAGAAAATGAAGTGAATGACACAGGTTTCATCTGTTTTCTGACAAACTTGCAGATCGGGTACCTGATACAAATAATGGGAGTGATATGTGTCACTTGCAGTATGTATAGTGTTGAGTATCAGTATACATACATACATACATAGACTACAAACATGGGGTTTGTATTTGTGCTGTAATAGATTCATTATAAAATACTGCTACTTCAGAATTTTTTGCTTTCCTTCTATTTTTGAAATATTATAAGCCACTTACTTATGTCTGCATCTTTTGCTGGTGGAGAGGCAATGCGCTACGGCAGGCGATCTGAGTAACAAGCACCACTGCCGCTCTGTCCTACGTCTTGTCTTTGTCTTGGTTTTACTTAGCTGCGCGTTCCCAGGGCTGTATCACCATCTCCAGCCATGCTTCCAAAATTGCACTGCTGTCCTGTCCCAGGCAAACGCTGCAGCTCTGTCCCTGTCCCCCCAGCAGCAGCTGGAGAACATGCGTCTCAGAAGCACATGTGTCTCGGAGGAATCAGCCTTGTTATTCAAGAGGGGCTTTTACTTTTTCTTTGCTTGTCAGATAAAATTGTCCGACTTTGGGTTCTGCGCCCAGGTGTCAAAGGAGGTCCCCAGGAGGAAGTCGCTGGTTGGGACGCCGTACTGGATGGCACCGGAGGTGATATCCCGCCTGCCCTACGGCACTGAGGTGAGTACAGCAGGGCACCGCCAGCCCGCGCGGACCCAGAGCGGCTGTTTTCCCTCTGCATGGTGCCTTGGTCAACCCCACCGAGCCCTGTGGGAGCATGCAGTTCAAATACATTTACGCAGATACGCTAAATAGCAGCAATTAGGTTTGCCCCCGAGTGCTACATTGTGCCTTGTTTTAGAATATATCTCCAAGAAGTGTGGTTAAATAATGCCTCTGTTTAGAGCACTAAACAGTGCAGTACCTTTACATATTTTAGCTTAGGGTGCTGTATTAAAGGAAACTGGAATCGTTTTTCACATCATGAAAGGCCCTTTGATAACCTTTATATCAAGCCTGAAGGCTGGAGCTACAGTTACAGGTGTCTACAGCTGCGTATGCCAAACCAGCAGCCGACTCGCACACCTGTACTGCATAGCCGCAGGATAGCAGTGCTTTCGCAGACCTGCCGGCAGAGATCTGCTTTCATCCAGCTGAAGCCCCAGATCCCCTTCCTCAGGAGGAGGTGCTGGCAGAGGCACAGGCGTGGTCTTGTAGGGTCCCAAATATGGGAGCCACCTGGGGGGCTGGGTTGCCACCCTCTGTGTCTCCACATTGGCCCATTCCTTGCCCCCAATTTCTCATTAGGTGAGGCGGGTGAAGGATACCTGCGGGAACTATTTTAAGCACTGCCAAATGGTCTGAAAAAGAGGCAAGTCACAAGTTTTTATTGGAGCCCTTCAGATGAGACCAGAAAGAGCCTGTCGGTGGGGACCCGGCGGCTCCACAGTGCCGTACCCCATCCATTAGGAAGCTCTGAGGCATGGCACGTCTGCAGTGGCAGCCTGGGACGAGCAATCCCCTCTCCCATGCTCAGCCGTGGCAGTGACTCGTGCCTCCCCAGCTAGACGCACGGCTGCGTTTTCTCCCCTGCGTGGTGAGGGCAGTCATCTTCTGCTTGATAGCATCTCTAGTAACAGCTGCAGAGAGCAAACCTGCAAGCCAGATAGGTAGATTTACACACACGTATGTATACATACATACACACACGTACATGTACACACAGAGGAGGGGAAATGAGCTGAGGCGGGAGACGCTTCATCTTCACATCGCGCAGCAGGGAGAGCGCCTGCAGGCACCAGCATTCACCCAGGACGTGTGGTGCTGTCGGAGGCGTTGCAGGGCTGATAACATCAGCTATTTTTAGCCCATTAATAACACTGATGGGATTATAAAGTGGCTGAATTTACGGCTACATTAGGTTTCCCCACCAAAAAAAAAAGGGATTTAAGCTGAAGGATAGCATTGGCCAAAGAGCAAAGGCAGTATGAACTGGCCTGAGCGGTATTTGGGCTGGCAAATGATGGGAATTACAGCTGCTGGAGGATTGGGATTCTGGAGCAGCTCTACAGCAGACCAGGACTGAAAAAAAAAAACAAACAGGTTGGTGGTGGGTGTTTTGTTTTTTTTTTTGAGCTGGAGCTGAATCATTTTCCAAAGGTGTTATATAATGTGTTACCTGTGCTCTCTAGAACTGGGCCTGGGTGTATTAAGTGCTTGCGTTTGCCTTGGAGTCTCAGATGGGAGTTCTGTAGCCTTTAATAGTCAGGGGAAATAGAGTAACTGATTTCACAGCAGCTGAGTTTTACTCTGCTCTCCGACTAGCTGCGCCTTTCTGCATCATTGCTTATTCACTGGGTGCAACTCGGTGCAGCTGAAATGCAGCACGGTAGGGTGCAGCCAGCTTCTCAAACAAGCATGCCTTAGCAGTGCTTCCAGTGGACACCACCTAAACCAGCTGTAGATGCAGGTTTGTAAGTCATTTCTAATTTATTTCTTCAATGCACTTACTGCTCGGAAGAAAAAAATGGCTGGTTTAAAGAGGAAGATTTATGGTGATGGCTCACCAGGCTCTTGGCTTAGACTGGATGCCGACACCAGGTACAACTGCGTGAGCCAGCTCGGAGGTTTGCAAGATCCCAAGCGTTGAGGCTGTTGCCCCCCTCTCTGCACTACCAGCGGTGCTTATGAAGGGACTGTGTGTTGCAGGTGGATATCTGGTCCCTGGGCATCATGGTGATAGAGATGATAGACGGTGAACCTCCCTACTTCAACGAGCCGCCGCTGCAGGCCATGCGCCGAATCCGGGATAACTTACCGCCCCGGGTGAAGGACATGCACAAGGTCAGACTTCCCATTGGTGACGAGGGCCTCGCACATCCAAAGGTTTAATAAAACCACAGCCACGCACTTGCATGCCCTAAGGATCACTTGCATCTTTAGGTACCACCGGGCTCGTGCGGGGAGGACGGGAGGCCAAAGCCACCAGCAAACCATAGCCTTTTTGTGGCTGCCCTGGCTTTGCTTTGGCAGGGAGTGATGGAGAAGGGAGCTGGGCAGAGCCTTGTGCTCCCTCTGCTCCCCACCCTGGCCAAGGACCAGAGCAAGCCGGCACATGTGCCCTGCTGCTGCTAGGCTGGTACAGCCATGCTCAGTGCCAGAGCTTTGGGGTACTTTTGGGTACCTCCCATTTTGGCTGTGCTTCTAGAAGAAGTTAGACCTGAGCCCTCAGTGCGTTACTGCTTTTCTCACCGCATGCAAAGCTGTGCATAGTGTGCTGTTCTGCACCCCACTGATACCCCAGTACTTTCAGTATTAATGGCCCATAGAAGATGAGTGGCTCTTCAGCTCGATGCCTCTGTTGGCATAGGAAAGCTCAGCGTCTCCCTTGTCCTCCCAAGAGAAGTAGCGTGCACAGACCCAGCGTAGGCTGGAACAGGGTGTCTCTGTCCGCCCCTAACGCCAGCGCGCTGTTGCAGGTCTCCTCGGTCCTCCGGGGTTTCTTGGACTCGATGCTGGTGCGGGAGCCCTCGCAGAGAGCCACAGCGCAGGAACTGTTGAGACACCCCTTTCTCAAACTGTCTGGGCCCCCTTCTTGCATCGTACCCCTCATGAGGCAGCACAGGCACCGCTGAAGCCGGCGACCTTTTGGAAGTCAGTGCAGAGTCCAGATAACGCCCGTGCAGGAATCCTGGCGGTTGTGTGGGAACCGCTGGCAGGGAAGAGCGAAACCTTGCGGAGGAAAACCAGCCCCGTGGAAACCAAGCAGTGCGTAAGAACCCAAGGAGGTGTTCTCTGGGGCTGCGAGGGACAGGGGAACAATCCTGGCCACCAGCTGGGTGACCACGCTCTGCCGTGGACCGTTGTTCCCCTGTGCTGTTGTCGTCTGGGCCATCCAGGCAGAAGGCGCCAAATGCAAACAAGGTTGGAAAGATAATTAATAGATGATAGCACAACCAGAGTGAAACACCAGAATTTTATTGCAGGCTACGGCACTCCTATTTGAGAAGAACACTTTTTTCTGACAAAAAAAAAGCACTTTTTATCTCTGCCATAGCAGCGCAATGTATTTTGCAATGAATTTGTAATTTTCTGTACAGTACGTTTTGATAATTTGCAGTACTTTGTCATGTAACGTGTGTTAGTTGACGTAATAAGTGTAACTTGCAAGAATTTGAGATGATGAAAAAGTTTCCTACTTTTTTAACCCTTTTGAAAACAGAAAAGAAGAACACCCCACCTTTAGTAAGTTAGAAGTTTTTGCAGATTTTCCATAGGGGTGAGGAGAGCGCTTACCCTGCTGTCAGGGCAGCCTGAAGCACCACCGATAACCGATGCTTGTGGGAGCACTGGCAGTCTGGCTGTGGGCGCTCGCCCTCTCGGCGCTACCGGTGACGCAGTGGCCATCAGAGCTGCTGCTGAATGTTAGCGGTCGTCAGGGTCTCCCTCATCTCTCCGTTTCTGCAGCGGTGGGAGCCAACGCATACCTTTGCTCAAGGGTCATCTCCCCAAGCTGTGGCGGTCCCTTTGTTTTATGCCACCGCAAGCTCAGTTTTGTTAATGGCAAGAATCTCCATTGCTTCTGGAAGTGGAAAGGGATGGCAGGAGTCTGCCTGCCCGCCCAGCAGGTATCCTCCAGAGCTCAAGCAGACCGTTGTGATGCGTTACGAGATGTTTGCCATATAGAAGAAGTTGTGCTGCTGTCTAGACCTTCTTGAATGTTGATGCAACGGTTGACTACTAAGGTACAATTTTGTGTTACTTGTTGGATGACTTTGCATGTTAACTGTAGGCCTAAATAGATTTGCCTTTACAATTTTTAGAAGTGCTTCATAATAATTTCAATGATAAATGAATTCTATTTATTAATTATTAGTTCTTTTTAATTATGTATAATATGAAAGCCATGTTTTTCAAGGTGGTTTTTTTTTTTCTTACTGACCTCATTTTATGATCTCATTAAGCCAATTTTGTGAAAACACAGTTTCTTTCTTATGATGGAATTTCATAGTGACTAAATTGTTATTTATTGTAGTAAATTATAACCAAACATCTAAACGTGGCAGGAGCTGTCACTTGAAGTTCTTCCTCTGGGGAAAAAGGAGTTGCCAGTAGTAAAAAAGCTCCTTTAGTACTGCCCTTAAAGAGTTAAAGAATATTTGAAGACACAGAAATGACTGAATGCAAGCACTGAATAAATGTTCTTAAATATGTGTGTCTTGCTCCCTGCTCCTTTCTCTTTCTAACCCTGTTTGCACTTTCTAAGGGGGCACTAAAGAGAACGTGTTCAGGGCTCCCGCCACCCTCCCGGTACCCACCTGCAGGGACCTGGCAGAGCATGCAGCACCCACGGCATTCTACGGTGTTTCTGGTCTGTAAGCTTGACAACTCAGGAAAACAGGCGGCAGTGACATACATACAGGCAAAACTGTAACATTAGCTACAAAAGTAAACTTTTTAAACTATCTTTAAATAAAAAAAGGGGTTGATGACAATTTTTTCTTCAATATTTAGCACCTTTTAAGCTGTACGAGTGAAGAATTTTCTGCAACTTTCTTATCATTAGATACTTTAAAAAGCATTCATCAAGTTGACTGAAAGTTTTGTCAGTTTCCAAGGGGTTTTTGTGAACACCAGCTGCTGGTGAGACACATGCAAGGTAAATAAATTAAGAAATGCTTTACTTTTCAGTGTGTTGATCTTCCCATGCCTTATTTCCCTTCTCTAAATTTGGCTCAGTTACACAGAACTGACCCAAGCAAATACCGAGAAAAAAAGAGAGTCCTTGTATATATGTGCAAGACTTTTTTTATATATGTGTGTACATGTGTGTATCTGTCACCTGCTCTGTGTCTGTGTAGATGGCTGTGTCTGTGGGGGCTTGTGCATGGATATCTGTGTGCACACACATGTCAGTGTGGGGGCGTTGGTGTAACTGTTGATGTATGTATGACTAGGCATCTTTGTGCGACAGTGTACATGTGGGGGTGTGTCCCTCTGCATGCATGGCTGTGTGCACATGCATCTCTGTGTCCCTGCATGCATGTGCATTTCTGTGTGTGTCAGAGTGGGGGTGTCTCTGTCTCCAAGTGTGTACATACATCTTCATATGACTATGCCTGAGTGGGTATCTGTCAGAGTGTGCATGCAAATACAGATTTGCATGTCTGAGCACGTGTGGTGATTAACAGCACTGTCCGCAGTGATTTGAAGGCCAGTGCTTGTGGCATCCTGACTTCTGGCTGGGTTGTTGCTGGGAGCCTGTGGCTGCAAGGAAGGTGACAGGGGTTGCACTCCAGCACCACAGGACCTGGGACTAGGAAAACCACTGGATCCCAAACAAACCTGTGCCTACCTGCCAGCCACAGTGGGTCCAGAATCAGCAGCTGGACTTTTTGAATGTATTTATTAATTTAAGAAATGTGAAGAGCATAACGGTGCTGCCCAGCAGTAGTTTTCCAAAGCAGGAAGGTAAGAAAGACCTCAAAAAAGAAAAACCTCAGTGTCAATAAATTTTCCTCCTGGTTCATGGCACCATCACTGCATAAACACCTATGACTGAGATTCTGACTACACCTCTACCCAAAATTAAGAAAAACAGACTTAACAGTTGTCCAAGCACATCAGAATTAACAAACAAGGACCAGCAGGTGGGACAAGGCTTAAGAGCCCCCACAACTGAAGAAACCCACCATCTTTGACTTGCCTTAAGGAGGAAGGTACAAAGGCTTAGGGTGTGCAGTGCAACAGCATATGGCAAAACCAGGCAGCCTATGAGCTAAACACCCTAAATACATCACCAAAAAAACCCCCAAGTGAGGGGAAAAATAATGGAGGGAAATAATGATTCCAGTCTGGTTTGTCAGGCTGAGGCAAAAGATACAGTTAGTTAGAGCAGTATTAGCGAAATAGCCATTTCAACCCAAGGCAGTGTGATTTTAGCTATTCCAAGAGCCCCCCCCAAAACAGAGGGCATGCACACTTGTTAGAAAAATATACCACTTCACTTCTGCTCTGCACGCATGCACACACACAAAAACCCAAACCAAACTTCCGTGGCTGCACACAAGCTGGCAATTACCAACACTTGAAGGCAACACCCAGACATCCCATTGTGGTCAGTCATACAGAAAGCAAAGTTTGAGAAATTAGCAGCACACCCATAGAGCTCTGCATATAGAATCACAGAATCATTAAGGTTGGAAAGGACTGACCTCTAAGATCATCAAGTCCAACCATCAACCCACCACCACGCCCACTAAACCACATCCCAATTGACCACTTTTTCAGTAGCAAAATTTTTCCTAATATCCAGTCAAAACCTCCCCCAGTGCAAGTTGAGGCCATTTCCTCTAATCCTATCGCTAGTTACTTGGGAGAAAACACCCACCTCACTCCAACCTCCTTTCAGGTAGTTGTAGAGAGCAACAAGGTCTCCCCCTCAGCCTCCTCTTCTCCAAACACGCGTAGACACCAAGTCAACAACTCAATGGAAAGCCTATGTGCGGTTCTCCGTGTGTCCCTGACTGTTTCAAAGCCCAGGCCTGTTAAAACATTTCCACCTTCCTTTCCCTGCCCCCTAAAATAACCCTGGGGTTTTGCCTTACATGTTCTTAATTTTTGGCTCAAAATGGCTTAATTTTCAGCTCTCATGCCTAGTGAAAACATTCCTCCCAGGCTCCCCAGTAGCATCATCAGTCAGGTAATTAATCCACAATATTATTTGATCTCTTTAAGCATCTTCAAGTTTTATAAATGAGGTTTTGTATTACTTTTGGTTGCTGACATCAGTAAATGTTTCAAAATGCATTAGCCATCACTCAAAAAAAAGAAAAAAAAGCTGAACTTACTTTGCCTGTTTCACCCACAGAACTTCAAATAAAGCCAGAGCCAGGCAAAAAAGCAGGGCGTAACCACAGCCTGTTACCTTAGGCAACACAGTTGACTGAGCCATGTTCATCACCCGCTCTGCAACTCTGTTCCTTAGGTAACTTCTGAGGGATCTTCCCAGGTCTCATCTCCTGCAACCCCACGGCTCGCCTGGTCCCTGTGGTATCCACGCTGCAGGAGCCGTTTCCTCCATCGCTATCACCTTGTGGGCTGTGCAGTCTTGCCCTTGTTGGGCATCTCAGCAAAAAAAAAAAAACCAAACCTCTTCAGTTTTTTAGATACCAGATGTTGGGAGCATCCATTCACCCAGAAGACATCTTCATCTGCTGCACTGGCTGAGGCTGAGCTCTGCACATGGCCCCTTACTCCAGTGCCTTTATTCCTGCCTGTCACTAAGGAACCATGGCTTTTTCTGAGGTTAGCAGTTCTAAAAGTATTCACAAATACTCATAAATTTTAGTAGCAGAGGCCAAGGCATTTACTAGCTCTGTAACTAAACTAACTCCCCTCCTCGGCAAGACATCAATGATTTATAATTAAAGTTCTAATCATAAGTAAGTACTGACATAAGTCATTAACAGCTGCTTTAGTAAATGCTTAATTATTACAGGTCCTTACAGAGCTCAGTAGAGTGGTAAGTTTCTTCTATTTACCCACCTTCTACCAGTGTGTTCATAAACAACTATAAAGCAAAATGTTCGAGTTTGCAGCTGCTCATGATAAGCCATCAATGAGTGAAAGCCAAATATAAAAATTTTATCACAATAAAAGTGCTACTGTAGTTTGATAGGCAGGAGGGAAGTTCAACAGCTTTTTTTTAACCTCTCTCATAAATAGTTTCTCAGAAATAGGCTTGGAAAGTTTAAATCAATGGAAAATTCAGATCCAGTTCAGTAAATAATTGTTAGCAAAAGTATGGGAAGAATTGAAAGATTCAAAGGGGTTTCTTTCAACATCTTAAATAACTTTTTCCAGAACCAAGATACATCAGTCCAGGGCACAATGCAAACCACGACCGAGCTGAAATTATTGTTTCCATTTCCTTTCTTCCCCAAAAAGCAAGAGTGAAAACATTTCAGGACAGCAAGAAATTATTTTCTATCTTATTACAGAAACCCAAGTTCCTGATAGCTTACAGACACTTTCAACCTGACAGTGATGCTGAGTACTAGCTACGGAAAACATCTGACATGAAAAGCAGCAAAAGGTCTTGAGCTACATGGGCAGAGGGTTGAGGGTTGCACAGGCAGAACAGGGCCACAAGAGCAGCGTCAGCTCTTGGGGGTTCTCCTCTCATCACATGGCCAATCCCACCACTTCAATGCACTGGCCAATGCTCGAGCAGTGGGATCAGTCGAGGATGGTTTCCTATAAGCTGTGAAGACAACATTCTCCTTGGGTGGCTCTGCTGTGACTGCTCTTAGACCCTCACTGCAGGCAGAATTAAAATTAGTTTGCAAAGTCAACCATAAATTAACATTTTTTCTATCTATCTATCTCAAATACATGTAGATGTCCGAGAGCATCTCCCTGTTACACTAGGCAGGTCTTGCTCACCTTCTGCAAATGGGGAAGCAACACCACTACCTACAAGGGGCTAAAACCCACCAGCAGCTTTGCCTGAAGAACAACAACAAACTTGTAAGTGCTCCAAAAAACAGCCTGGAGCTAATGTTCAGCCAGCAGCTCCATCCACCAGCCACTGCCTCTCCTAGGAGTGACGTTAAGGCAGCTAAGCCAAGCTCCAGGTTTTGTCGCCTTCAAACAGCTCGATATAAACCCTGAACTGTAGCTTCCAAGGGAGGCTAAGAACGGTTAAACGTACCCCATTAAATGCTGCAAGGGTGCAGAGTGCTGGGTTTTCCGCCTCCTGCTCTGGTTTTGGGAAGGATCCGTCAACCGCTCTTGCCAGCTATGGACACTCCCTCCTGCCTCCAAACCCACTCTGCGAAGTACATACGATTTCTGCAGGATATAAGATACTATAGTGCAAATGGGATTGACACTGATGGCTTGTGCTAGGAGCTGTCACACAAAGCAAGAGCAGGAGGACAAGAGAAAGGAGCATTAAGACTTTGCTTACTTGGTTGTATATTTTGGAATAACTTGCATCTACCCTGCCTCTGCCACGGGCTATGCTTTGGCCTCAGTATGAGGCTGGATGCACTCAGAGGTCATGAAAAGCTGAGAAATACAAGCCCATTTCCAGTACAGTCATCCCTTCGTTGGGTTAAAAATTTGAAGTGAATCAGAAACCAAAGACACTTATAAAAATGCTGTGATGTGAATTTCCTTATCTCTGCAAAGTTCCTACTAAAGGCAAGTAGAAGGTAAGTAGCTCTTTTTTTTTTTTTTATGTCACCCATTTAAAGTTTTGGTATCCAAATGGATACACAACTACGTCAAGTTTTGCAAGAAAAAGAGAGGGGAAAAAAGCCCGTATCAGCTCTCCTAGAGAAACAGATGACACACAGGAAAACCAGGATCCCCTTCCTTGTTTCCAGCCACAAAGTCCTTCTCTTCCCTCATTCTTCACAGACAACACCCCAGCTCTTTTATATCTTTAATAACTCTCAACTGAACCACCAGAAGTTGCTCCTACTGACACCAAAGACCTATGCAGCTCATCGGGTTGAAACTGGCTGGGTGGGACCAGCCTCTTACTGACTGGGATGTCTCCAGTTTGGTGCAGGTTCCATCCCCATCCAGCCACCACGTCCTGCCCCACTGCTGCTCACTCACACCACCGCACCATCCCAACAGCTCATTCCCGCAGCCGCCTCGCCAAAACTTCCTATTCAGAAGATAAACAACAATGGAGGTGTTCCTTTGGCATCTGCAGTTCAGCTGTTTGCTCCCCCCTCCCCTTTTTTATGGTTTTTTTTTGGATGTCAAATACAGGAGCAGATGCTCCAGGCTGATGGGAGCTGGCTGGGAGAGCCTTTCTGGCTGGAGGGAAGACAAGAGTGAGGCAGGACAAAGCTGATAACTATGGCCCCTCTCTATTAAGGATGAGCCTTTAATCCTTTTATTCACCCTCCTGCCACCTACAGCTTTTTCTGGCTGCTTCTAAAAAGACCTTTTTTTTTTTTTTCTTAAATAATAATCAGCTCATTTTAGGCAGTGGCACTTAGTCAGCCTAAAGCCCACCCAAGGACACTTTCATTGCAATTTTAAAAGAAAAGGGCAAAGCCACAAGCATAATTAGTGCCGTAATTTTGCTTCTTACATACAAATGAGAAAACAAAAAGCCCATCATAACATAGAAATGAGAACAGGAATAAGATGGGGCTAAAGGAAGGCGCTTGCTGCATCCACCTTCATCTTCGACAAAAAAAACCCCACCACCCTACATTCTGGAGGAGGCTGCAGCATGAAAAAACAAAGTTTCTCCTCTTCCAATTCTCAACATTGAAATTACTACTTTTCTTGGCCTATTACCCTGTTTTAAGCTGAAGGGGGACAGTTTGTACGAGTCCCTCTTTGGATCAAATCAGTTCAAGAAGAGCAAAGCATTTTCCATACCCTACACTAACGCAAGGTCTGGACTAACTCTTCCTGCAGTAACACCAGAGCCAAGGGTTTCAGTGGGAACTGGATGGGACCAGAGTGAAACACACCATTACCCACAAAACACGTAAGAAACTGCCAAGAGATTAGAAGAATATTAGAAATAGCCAACAACTCACAGAATACTGAGCCACCACGATGTCGTCACCAAACCATCGGCACCAAAATACTGCTAGAATAAATCCTACATTTCACATCCATTCAGATGACGTATTTTTACACCAATGCCATTAGTTAGTAAAAAGCATGACAATTTCAAAATAAGAAGGCAAATCATATATTATATATGTACATGTTTTAATTAATTTTAAAAATGGTCTACATTTAAGGATAGATTTCAAGGGTTCCCTTGTATTTTTTTCTGTTACATTAGATTATACCTGAATAATCTGCATAGTAACTTTAACATTTCCGTTTTCTTCCTTTTTTTTTGTTTCACTGTGAAAATATCAGTTGCAGGTAGCAATGTTAACATCTCAACGACAATCACAATACGTGCAGGATGTCCAGCCAGAAGCATTTCTCAGTTGACTTGCAGTAGCATGGCACTTTATAATTTGTATATCAATACTCTTTTATTGTTATTGTTTAAACTTTAATTCAGATGTGGCTCAAGAAGCAAAAACAAACTTTCTTTACTCAGTCTCAAGAGTGGGGTCAGCTCCTCAGCTGGCTACAATCTGCACCACTGGAGTTAGTCCAGTTTATACCAGCTTGAGGTTCTGGGCTCCCCCCCCAAACACACCTGTATTGCCTTCATGGTTTCCTTAACATGAGTGCAAGCTTCAGGAATGTGGTTTAAGTCCCTTAGTTAAAGGATCTTAATGATGTCTGTGCAACAGCTCTGTCCCCCAGCCCCGCTCCCTGCACAGACTTGAACACAGAGGGCTGAACGCTGCCAAGAACGGCACACTGAGGAGGTAAGAGTACCTTAGAGGGAGGAGGAAAAAAGGAAGAATAAAAAAAACCAGCTGATTTTGCCCCCAATATTAAATTTTGACATGTGAAGCATTTCTGTTTCCAGATGATCAGCCCAGGTGCTTAAGAAGGTATTCATATCACCTACTGCCACAGACAGACCCCTAAAGTCAGATGCTCCGAGTCCTCTTACAGAGACAGCTATATTAAAGCCTAACCTTAACGTGTGTGCCTCCATGTGCATCCACGATCAGGTGTTGTGAATACCATCTCTTGCCTCCCATAACCTTACCTCACCCTTAGAAAAAAAGTGCTTTTGCTTTTTCTACCTGATAGGTACTTGGGCTGCTCGATCCTGTCCCCTATCCCATATGCTTGTACTGAGATCTGTCCCGAGGAATTTGCACTTGGTTGGCTGTCAGCTTGTGGTGGATATGATAAACACAGAGGGTTATCACGATAACCAACCCCAGTATCAGGCCCAAAATTAGAGGCAGGGTTTCTTCTAACTGCTCCCTCTGGTCCACTGGGCACTTGTGTTCTGCAGGGAAAGAAAGACAAGGGAGAAAGAGAGAAATGAGTGAGACATTGAAAATCCGAACTCTTGCTGCAGTAGCAAACCAACTTCCCCGGAGTCACGGCTCTGCGCCGGGGGTCCCTGTGCAGCAAAAATAGCTGCAGCCGCAAGGAGAGACAGCAACTGTCATCGGAGTCCCGGACAGAAAATCAATTGCTTTGGAGGAAAGTGAAATCACAGTCACAACACGGGGTCTGGAGGGAGAAGTAACATCTACCAAACCAGCCAACGTGGTGGGAGAAAACTTTCATGCCCATAAGCTCCCCTTCAGGCCTCTGGCAGACCAACGGCCTTGTTGGGAATGGGACAAGCCAAAGTACAAGTTTCCTGACCATGGCTGAGCACCTGTTTTGTTTATTTAGTCACAGAGTCTACAAATATGGTATGACAAGACCTCAACATCAGTAAGTCTGCATCACACTTACCCTGCTCATCGTTAAAAGATTTTTCCCCCTCTATCTGCAAGTTGACAGAGATCTAACAGCATCTCTCTCTGTTCTCTCTCAGCTCCCCACAGGGAGTTTACCAGCACTGGCAGAGCACACATGTGTGTTTGATCAAACAGCATCCTGGCACTCCACATTTTTTGTCAAATATGGCAAAGGATGAGCAGAAGCAACATGAGCCTCTCCGGTGTTTTTTTCTCTGGCCTACAAGTCTCTTATCATAGTCTAATAAACCATTAGAAAATTAACAGCCACCACACAATGGGAAAACACTTTTCTATCCAGCTTGCAAAGGCACAGTCACCAAGATTAGGAAACACATTATGCTGGTAATACCGGCTCAGCTCCCTTACACTTCCAGAGTCTACTGCAGGCCTGAATGACAGGATCACAATTTACTTCTTCCCCCTCCACAGGACTGTTGCTTATCCATGCTGATGGACAGGCAGAGCTGATGCTGCCGAGATGGGGCTGTCAGACCAAAAAGAAGAAAAATGCCAACTCTGGGGAAAAAAAAAAAGGTTATGGGGTACAGGAAGGACAGTGCTCTGGCCCCTGGATCATCATCTTCACTACTAGAATTGTGCTGAAAACAATGAAAACAGCAATTACTTAAAACAACAACAACAAAAAAAAAAGGCTGCATGTTAGATGAGCAGATACAAAGGACACCGCTAATTCTTCCCATCGCTGAAGACTGTCCAGATGGGTTCCCCAGGCAGCTTGACTGCAAGACGCAGAGATCTGTAATAACCACAAATGGCAAACGCTCTGCAAATCTAATGGCATGTGGCAAAGAGCCGGAAAAACCCAGCGACCCCCCCAGGCCCAGGCAGGAGGTGACAGCAGGGACATATCTCCAGCAGTGCCAGCACCTCTGGGAGCTCCGTCGGGTCCCGGCGCAGAGCCATCCTCCCAGAACCAGGCTCACAGCAGTGCCATCAGGAAACATTTCAAGCTGTAAATGAAGTGAAACAAAAGAGAAAAAGTGAAATGTAGTCTTACAAACATGTCCTTTTCGGTTGCAGTTGCTCACCGTTTCACCAGAGGAGCGATTAATCACCAGGACTGTGTTACAGGCAATTCAGCAATTGCTGCAATGCAGGGGTTTTGTTTGTTTGTATTAAGGAGAAAGGGGGGAAAAAAACCCCACCCTAATTACTATTTAGCTCCCAAAATTGGGTTTCTAGAGCTTTATGAAATTCTTCCTGGTTTAGGATGCTAAGGCCTGACCCGACTCTCAGTGCCAAGGCAGAGACACAGCGGCAGGTTGGCATCCCCGGACCTGACTGCAGGAAAAATCCATGCATGGGGTAGTGCCAGGGGTGCTCTGACCCCTCGGCCCACTGCCCATGGGCCGGCACAAAGCAGCACCCCTCCTACAGGAAGGATCCGTGCTAGAGGAGCTCACCATGCAGCCGCGGACAGCCCGACGGGACAGGGCGTGCTGATGCGCCAAATAGCGTTTTAGTCCAGCCGCTGCAATCTCTTCCTGCGGGCACAAATTTTTACCTTGAAAGTCATTCAGCTTAAACCCTACAGAAAATGTAAACAAGTCTGCTGTAAACCCAGCGGAAGGCGTTCACCTCAAACTTGGCAGGTTTGCCCGCGCACCTTTCCTTACACAAGAATGTTGCCGTGTTTGTAGGGAATGGGGTGAAGGCAGAGCGGTTTGCAGCCAGCGAGGGCGGCAAAGCTAAAAGCCCCAGTGCTGCGATGCAGAGGACTAACCCAACTCTACAGCACTCGTTTGCAATATTTGAATTCCCAGCTTTTGCCAAAGCAAACTGGCTGCAGAGCACAAAATGTGCCAGAGGACATGGCCAAAGCTCTCTGGTGTCCACAAGGATTGAAGTGTCAGAGTCACAACTCAAAAAGGTGTCAATTCTTACAAGCAGCCAAGGAAGGTAGTTCTTTATCCTGACAATTTTAAAGAGGATAAAAAAAAAAAAAAATCAAAGCAAAGCTTGCAGTCTCCAGCAGCACACCTACAAACCCTGCTGCTCTCGCCAGCTGGACCCTGCCGCACTTCCCTGGGCAGAAAGCACTCTGCCTCTGCAGCAAAGGCACCCTTGCACAGCAGCCCCTCCGGCCTTAGCAACACCTTCTTCCCAGACACATCCATTTTCTCCTGTTGGAGCAGATCGCCAAAGTCTGGGCTCTTTGGAGAGCGTAGGGTGAATGGGAATGGGGCTGTGGGGGACCCAGCATGGAGGCACAGGCCAGTCCTAAGCACAAACACATCTGCAGCAGAACTAAGGCTCTCCAGATGCTGACTGCTAGGAGGCTGAAATTTTGTATTTTAACATTATACTAATGTTAAAAATTAATTAAAAATATAATGATAAATACATAATTTTACAACAAATAAAAATATTTTCACATTTATAACAACGTACGTTAACATTTATACAGCATTTTTCACCCCGAGTTCAAAGCACTGCATAGGTATTGACGTCCACAACACTATGAGGAGGTAGGTAACAGGTATCATTCCTGGTCTACCGGCAAAGGAAAATGCAAAGGGGGAGCGGGAGGGGAGAAGGGTTTGCATCAAGTCCACAACAGACGCAAATTCAGACACTCGACCCCATCAAGCACAGTGCAGGCAGGTGGGCTGGTTGATGCACAACAAATGAAACGCTATCACACTGGGAACTGCTATGTATTTCAAATCAATGCCTTCTGCAGGAGAACAGCCCTTTCCATCAAATTTTCCTGAGTATTTTGTTTCGGGTCACAGGCATCTCAGCATTTGCCCAAATCGCTGGGTTTTACCCTCAGTCCAGGAAAGCATAAAGGTCCCTGGCAAATTTTAACTATGTGAAAAGCTCAAGTGATGCCGGGAGTTTTCCTGCATCCCGCACGCAGTGGGGTGACCCCTCTGCCAGAGAGGTGCCACCCCGCAGCCCCAGTCCTGGCCTCGTCGAACAAAGACTGTGGGTGGATATAAAGGAGGCATTTAGGTACGATCCCCATTGTTCTTTTGTGCCTCCGACACTGCGCAGCACCCAAGCTCACGTACTGCCACGGTTTCTATGGTGAGTGCTCGTCCAATTTCAGTACTAGGCTACGAAACCACCCAACAGGCCCATTTTCTTGTTTCAGCATCTTTCTGCAGACCAAATAGCAGCGAGGCAAAAACACCAAAACAAACAAACAAAAAAGCCCCACCCACTTGTTTCCTACAGTCACGACCGCAAGCCTGAGGACCAGTTGGCAGGGACTGTTGGAAAGGATGGAAAGGATAGAAAAACAGCACAGTTGTCTGGCACAACAGGATCGATCTTTGAGATTTTGAGAAGAGTGTTTGTAAGTTAGCTTAAAAAAAAGAAAAAAAAGAAAAAAAAAGCCTGAATACCTTGCAAAGAGGAGCTACTTGGTGCCAAAGACCCTTAAGAAAATACGGCCCTTGCTTGGGGCTGCTCAGAGGGTGATGAGACGTCCCAGGATCCCGGTCCCTAATTCTCAGGTTTTGTATCCCTTTGTACTAGTATTCTGCATTATTGTGATTAAAAAAAAAAAAGACATTACAATTTCTTTGGGGGTCTTTATCCAATTTAAATGTTCTCCTCTCCCCTTCTTGATCCAGCTCTTTTTACTGATCTTTTAAGCCGAAAAACATACACACGCTTTCCTTATTAAAAAAAATTAAATTTCCCAAGCTCAGAATGAAAAAAATATTCTGCTGCTTCTGTACTGAAAAAGGTAAATATATATTTATTTATCGATCCATATGTATACGTAGGTAATTGTGAGGGCTGGAAGCAGTATCTTAAAAAAAAAGAAAAAAATATATATTCTAGCACATGAGTTTAAGCATTCAGAAAATAAAAGCAGCCCAATCACCCCTTACAAGCTTTTTAATCTATTCCAGACAGGACAGCGTTAGGACAAATGACAAAATCTTTCCCCCCATTTCTTTGTGGTAAAAGGGCCCTGACCCTCCCACGTCTCGGCAATTCTTCTGCTCTAGCAGGTCTCTTTCGCTATTCTAAAATATTTTAAAATGTTCTGTGGCTTGTTCATAATTAATACGAATTTTACCTAATGGGAAATTAATGAACCAAAAAGGAGAAGGCTAATTACTGTAATTTAAGATTGGCAGCGATTCTCAGACCCCACAAAGGATCATGTTTTGCCATGCATGTGCCGAGGACATGCTGGTCTGCAGGGCTGGTGGGGACATGCCGCTGGGAGAAGTGGCAGAGCCCCATGTGAAGCTTCCCTGACAAATACCTCACGGGCATTTATGACCATCCTCTCCAGGTGCTCTTTGCTAGTTTACTTCCAATGGAATTCAACAAAAAGACGTGTCATTGAATAATGACAGCAGCAACAAAAAAACCCAGAAAGCTTGACAAAGAAAGAAATGATGCTTTCCTCAGAAGAAAAAATTCCCCATGTATGTTTAAAGATTGCTAAACCTACCAGGGTCTCCTCACATCCTGGAGAAAAAAAAAACCCTGAACTACAACAACAAAGGAAAAAACCCAAAACCAACCAACCACATTTACTACCTGATATGAAAGAGCATATAATGAAAAGGTAAGTATTTCCCTTTGGCAATGAACCCCGAGTTTGGTTCTTTTAACTGTGAGCTCTTGGACTTGTCAAGTTTGGTATCCAGAGACAGAGCAGCTAAAACCGAGTCCAGACTAGCATAGTTTAAATACGCTTTTCTCAGCCTCCACGGTCTGCCCAGCCAAACCCCGAGTTCAGGAAGCTTAGATCCACAGGAGGAGAGAGAGGATGAAGAAAAGTGCCAACAAAAAAATGACAGGAAACTATTACATTCTACCTTTTTCTCCCTGTAACCTATGCAAAACATCATATTGCTTTGGGGGGGGGGGGGGGGCAAGATTTATTTGTGCCCACGGATAAAACCTACTCCATACTACACTGGCCTTGCCATGAGTAATTCAGCCACGCAGAGCTCTGCCAGAGCCAGCATACATAATAGCATATATTTACTACATCAGTTAGAGGACTGTGAGTCATGAGCGTAAGCGCTTGGCTCTGGAGTCAGTGCTGTTTTTTTGTTGTGTTCTAAAATATTTCCCACACACAAAATAAAGCCTGACATTTTTAATGCTAGGCTTGAAAATAACACCATCATTTTCTAGCTCGTTATTAAAAGATGTGGCTATTACAAATTTTATTTGCATCTTGTTATAATAATGGAGTTAACTAATTTGCTAAGATGGCACCATGAAACGGGGACTAGTCTCAAAGCCCTAATTCAGGTGAGCATGTTTACACTCCCTCACCCAACCGGATGGGAAAGGCAGGGGGAAGTCAGGGAAGATGAGCACCACGGGTTCCTCACGATGCAGGCAGGCAAAATCTGCAGGAATCCTGCCCCACGGCAGCATTGCTGCCGACTACAGTACAACCCTTTGATATGAACAGCATGCCTTAACTCCCATTTTCTTTTATCCACAATTAATGTTAAAAGACACCCAGGAAGAGGAACAGCGTCCCGTGTTTGGTGCACAAGGCGTCTCACTGAAGTCCCCGTTACGCTTCCTTCACTCTTGCAATGAGCGTTAATCAAACTGAAGCCGGCAACATGCGAGTATTTCCTCCCACTGCAGCCCCAAGATTTCCTCAATGCGCAGTGGCCCTAAAAAGCTCCTGGAGCTGTACTGAAGCACCTTCCATGCTGCAGAGGAGACACCTAAGCCTTGCAGGGCTCCCCAGGGAGCAGGCAGTTCTGGGGCTTGCTGGCAATCCAGACAGATGAGTCCTTAGAGAACTCATGTTGCCAACGTACATGCAACGACAGCCCATGTTCTGGCCAAATAACAGCTAGACTGAATTTGTGGAAGCTTTTGGGAGACCACACAGGGATGGGATGGGTTGGAGGGACTGCAGGGAGCATTAACAACCCGCTGGAGGGAGGGGAAGGTGCTCTGATAAAGGTGGGACCCAAATTCTTTCAGTACATTGCGACATCCCCAAAGGGCACGGCAGCGTCAGCATCTCAGCGATGCAGGACATGCCTTCGCCCTGCACCTTACCTTCACTGAAGACAAAATCCGCGGTGATGTCAAAGGGCTGGATGCGCACTTCCGACAGCAAGAGCTGCACAGATTTCTGGTGGTCGCTGGAGATGAGGGAGATGGTCTGCTGTGCCTGGCACTCGTAGGACCTCCCAGCCGGGGTGACCAGGGCAGATAGCTGGTGCGAGCTGGCCGTGTGCTTCCCGGCTGGCCAAGGTCAGAAACAGCAAAGATCAGGTCCTGTCTCTGGAGGACTGACGTGACTTTATTAACAAAGCTAATGAATGGAACACAAGGGTATGCAGGTGGTACGCGATGCGGCAGCCACACGCTCCGCTACTCTTAAAGCGGCATTTCCTCCTAGGGTGGGATCGTGCTTTTGGCACGACACCCCCACATAGCCAATTCTGTTCCCACGCTGGGGTCTCCTGACTGCGAGCAGGAACGGACGGCTGCAGCGCGGGGTCCTGCCGGCACAAAAGGGAGAGCTGGCTCTGCTGCTGCCAGCTACACTCATGTCACTTTGGACAAAAGTCCAAAAAGTCAGAGGAATGGTTTCCTTTGTTCCATCCTCAGACTGTGCTCTCATACTCCCCACGTTTGGGAAACAGCAATTCCTGAGGCTGCGCTTGGGCTCCAAATCCAGGTGGGAAGGAGCAATGAAGTCTGGGGATCTCACTACAAAGCAAAACAGGCCATAACACCCTTCCTGAAAATAGAACATGACCATTTCACTCAAGTATAGATTACAAGCAAATACCTTCCCACTGCACCAAGCTTGTTCTATACATGAATGCCAAATGAGGCTTAGCAAGGTGGAAGGAGGGATGCCTTCCACCTCCCGCTCTTCTGCAGCCCTTTGTTCCCCTCCAGCAGTACAGAAAGGCAATCACTGTTTTGCACGTGCAGAGGGTGACGAGGCATGGCCACCACTGTGTTTTGGGCACACAAACAGTAAAACTACCAGTGGGAAAAATAGCTCCGCATCCAGTGTGTCTTACGCCGCAAACTCTTAACGCACCATTCACCAGAGTTTGAAAATCTTGCGGAAGAACAACTTGCAAATGACAGTATTTCAATTTTCAATACAAGACAACTAATTTTTGAGCAGAAAGGAGATAAAAACAAACTGAAAGCCAAAAGAAAGGAAACACAGTGGAAAAAAAAGCAGGCTGTTGGCTACAGAGGCATGTAGGGGTATGGATTTTGATGCCTATCTCATCACTGTCTTGGGAAACCACTTAATTCAACCATCATCAGACCCGAGGAGATAATTAACTTTAAAAAACATCTCCCGCAGGAAAGGAGACAAGATTTTCCCGACCAGGCAGACCCCTGCCCCGCTGCCCACCCCCTCGGGCTCCTGGGTCCGCCGGGAGGGCCAGGGGCAGCACAGCAAAGGGGCAGAGGTTGGGCTCTCCCTCCCGCTGCAACTGCGGGGCATCAAAAACAAGATACGCGAATAAAAACGAAATAAATGAATACGCGGTTAAAACTGGCCCCTAGTTCCGGTTTTGTCGGGCGGGCTCGGGGTTTATTTTTTTCCTTGTTAAAGAGTATTTAGCCGCAGATCCTTATTTTCAAGGATCTGCTTGAAATCCCGTGCCCCCGGGGCGCTTACGGCTGACGGCGTCCTTGAAGTAGGTGCGCTCGGCGGTGTCGTAGGTGAACTGGATCCGGCTAAGCCTCCAAAAAGTCTCCTGCCCCCGGGAGGTGTTGTGCCCCTCCTGCCGAGACAGCGCCGGTCAGGACCCCAGCAATACCTCCGTGCACCCCCCAGCTCCCGGGAGTGCGGGGGCAGCCCCGTACCTTCAGGAAGAAGAGTTTGACGGTGTACGCCTCCTCCAGCCAGGAGACCTCCAGCTCCGACTCGTTAGTACCACACCTGCCCTTCACCTCGGCGCCCCGCGACAGCGGGATACCGGCTTGCTCCGTGATCAGCTGCAAACGGGGAGCGCGGGACTCAGAGGGGCGGCCCCGAGGCACCCCCGGGAGCCCACAGCCCACCCACCACCAGCCCCAGCTTAATATCCTCGGAGGGAGGAGAAAAACGACTTTCCAAAACTACCGGGGATTCCCCCCCGGCCCCCCTCCGCGTCCTGCCGTGACAACGTGCGGCGGCTCCGCGGCTGCAGCACTGCAAACGCCAGCTCCGGCCGCCCCCCGGGCCCGGACCCCCACTTACATCCACGTGGTTGCTAGCCCACACGTCGTAGGGGACGGTGAACTTGGCAGCGAATTCCGCCATGAGACAAGTCGTCCGGTTTTCCCGCACCACGAAAATGTCCTTTTCAGGGTTAGGCGAGAGCCCGGAGAGATTTTCAACTTCTTGCTCGGCAGCCAGGCGAGCCGCAGCGTCTGCGGGCAGAGAGGGGCTGAACGACGGCAGCGCCCAGACCGCTTCCCCACAGCCGCCCGCTTTGGCGCCCCTGAGCCTCCGCGGTGGGCTCCCCTGTCGCGACAGGGCGGGCGGCGGAGCCGGGGCAGCGAAGCAGGACCGGTACTCTTGGCAGCGCGGGCTTGGGCTCAGCGCCAGCCGCTGCCTCATCGCGATGGGGTTTCGTGTCGCGACTCGCGACTGCAGTACTCACGCAAGAGGAAAAGTAGTCCCGGGAGGCACCCCGCGGCCATACTCCCTGCTCGGCCCCGGCGTGTCCGCGGCTGCTGCTGCTCCGAAAGGGACCGCTCCGGCGGAGAGAAAGAAAAAAAAAGAAAAGAAAAAGAAATTAAAAAAAAAAAAAAGGCAAAAAAAAAAAAAAAAGCTGAAACACCTCCTTTCCCAGGAGCTGCACTGGCTGCAAAAGCACTCTGCTGCGGAGTGGCGGGGAGGAGGGACGGGGAAGAATGCGTGGGGGTGTGGGGAGGAGGAGAAGGAGGGGAGATGCCGGCAGAGCTGATGGAGGCGCCCACGCTGAGCGAGGGGGGCGTTCGCGGAGGCAGAGCGGGGAGGAGGGATGCCCCCTCCTCCGGCGCTGGGAGTCCTGCCGACCCCCGCGGAGGGTCTCTCGCGAATACCCTCAGAGGAGGGAGCTAGGGGAGCCCCTGGCCAGCCAGACAGCCCCGACGTGCCGCTGGAGCGGGACTGAACCCCAGCGAGCGGCCCCCGCTCCCCCGGGTGAGCCTTACACCGGCCTGGAGCCGGCTCCCCCTTCCCCCGGGGTCCTGCCACCCACCCTTCCCGCTCGGTGCCGCACCGGGCAGCCCTTCCCACGGGGCGAACGGAGCACCAAAACGGGACAGCGACGGGCGTGGAGGAGGGGTTATCTAGTCCAGCGCCGGCTGCTCACCGAGCGTCAGTAATTTCGGTACAGGCGAACAGCTGCTTCGTGTTTTAATTTAGAACGAAACGTGCAGCTATTTTTGTGTCGCAAGGTCAGAAGCAAACCCAGCACCCTTTTGTAAACGGCCATCAACACACCTGAGCTCTATTGTGACACACCATAAAAAGTACCATCACTTAGCAAGGGGAGCAATCCCGACGGCACCTAGCAGGTGTGTTAAAACAACCCAGGCTGTGCCTATGGGGAAGTGTTATTGGGGAGGATTGGGCACACCTGGGGATGTCTCAGATGTGCGAGACAGGTGCCGAGAAGAGTTTGTCCCTGCCAGGCTCGAGGCCATGGTGTGTGGAGGTGTCGCGGCCCATTGCCGAAGGAAGAAGGGGCTGCAACGCAGTGCGACCCTAAAATATTATTTCTGCCTCTCATTGGGAGCTTTTACGGTCCTTTAAAGTGCTGCCACCCGCACCCTGGTACAAAGAGCATAGCCGAGTATTTACAACTTCAAGATGTGAGTCCCAGGAGCGACAGGGAACAGAAACCTACCATCAAGGATTTTTGATTTTTTTTTTTTTAAAGCCAAAAGGGCAGTAGCTATTTGGAGCGTGTGGCTTTACAAGAGTTCGCTAGCGATTCACATTTCTAGTTCAGGAAAAGGAGGCTGGAGGGAAAGAGCCCAGGGTTTTTCGAAACAAGGTATTACAAGGCAAGTCTTGATTGTGGGCAGCTGCCCTTCTCTGCCAGGGCACACCTGTGGAGAGGGGGTTTCTTGCTGGGAATCAGCTCTTTAAAAATAAAACCCGATATTGAAGGAACATATAGATTTCTGTAACTATTCTGCTGAAATTCCTTTTTTTCTTGCTGTATGTGTTAAAAATTATATTCTGGCCATTTCCTCTCTCTCCTGTTTCATGATAAAGAGTCATTCCCGCCCCTCAAAATAGAGCCAGACCTGTGTCAGTCGTAATATAGGATTAACCTACAGATAACAGTTTCAAGGGACTAATACAAAGGGAAAAAAATATAATTTCTGTATGAGGCTCTTCGACTGCAACAGACTGTATCTCTGTGGTGATTTTAGTGCCCGGCTTCCTTAGGTTTTTCACTGATGACCTCAGTATTTAACTAGCCTCTATTTCCTCATCTAGCCCCCTATTTAATTTCCAATTTTTTTGAGGTTTCCAGGTAGCTTCTAAGCCTCTGAATAAATACATGATCCTGAGCAGCTGCCCTTGCATCCAGCCTGGGTACGAGGCTACCACAGAGAGGAGCTGCATTGGAGACCTGAGCAAAGCCTGACCCACAGCCGCCCGAGCCCCACGGCACTGAACTGTGCTCTCCCGGGCCCAACCAGCTGCACAGCACAACAAAAAAGCCTTTGGCTTCAGTCACAATCCCCCCTCCCAGCCTGCAGATCTGCATTTATCTCATTCTCCATGGCAAAAAAGGGAAAGCCCCAAAACACTGACAGAGCAGAAGGGTCTCACCTTGGGGAGCCAGTGCAGCATTAGCTGACCTGAAATTCTATGACCAGGGCCAATTTATGGTCACAGATTGGATCCCTCGGAACCAACCCTGCAACCTGCCCTTATCCCCAGCTGTGGAGACCACCTGTATATCTCTGAAGGCTGAAACTCCTTTTCTACCCCCTACCAGGCAGCAATAACTCTTACTGGCTTCCTCACAGGGAGCACGCAGCACGGCGACAGCGGGGCTCCAGTGCTGGGACCACTGCGGGTGCATCCCCGGCAGTGGGCTTTTCCGGCCGAGCGGCTGTGGGATGTGTCTGCCACTGGTAACCGGTTTTACAGGCAGTCTGTGGGCGATGACATGTGGAGCCTGCAAGGAAATCAGCCCCTGAGGGGTATTTTGGATCTCCACAATGCAATTTGACTGCAGCCAAGTGGGCGGGGTTACACAGACCCCCACTTGGAAACAGTCAAGACAATGACCAGCCCCCAAATTACTGGAAGTGAAAGAATAGCGGGCTGCCTGTGAGGCGAGGGTGTCATGACCTTCCCCATCACAGCTGTGCTGAATTTGTCTGAAGAGGTTCAGAGAGGGAGAATCTGCCACTTCCCTCGATGAAATTTCACTGAAGTGGAATCCATCACCCCGGCAGGGAGTGACATTTTAAACCGCTTTAACTCAGTATCAATGTTCAAATTGATCAGCCTATTTCATCTCAATGGAAATTCTCACCTCATTACATTAGCGGCCAAACTTCAAATAATTTTTGAATCAAATACTACTCAAACAGTATTTCAAAATACTTAGCTGACAAAATCCATCACTTAATTTCAAATTACTGTCTGTGTTTTATGCTAAATTGTCAATGGATGAAATACGTAACAGTTCTGGCAGCTGAGCCTGGAAGCTGAGGCTACCCAGCTCCACAGTTTCACAGAACCACATTTTCTCTCCGACTTGATAAACGTCTCGCTCCTGGCTGAGCAGCGAGCACAGGCTCCAAAGGAGGCTGTGGACAGTATTTTCTAGCCTTCCAAAACCTATTCCGTGATGCATAGGATACTCGCCAGGGAATTAAGAGAGGCAGGTTTGATTTTCCTCAGATAGGAACGTGAGCTGAACCCAAGTCCTCCATTTCCAGTTATTTCTTTAACAGATAGGGCAGTGGTTTCCAGCCAGGCTGTAAGTGGGCCTAAGAAAACTAGAGACATTCAATGCTTCACCATCTGGTTCCCTGTGTATCTGGTCTGTCATCTGCTTACTGGCTAGAAACCACTGCAGTAGGCAGCAGCAAAAAATTCCAGCTCACAGCACTGTCTCCACCAGCTGTGTTTTAGAAGACATTTTTAATTTAAAAAAAGAATAATAAAAAATCACTGCCTTGTTTGAGATGCCAGATCCTGTCCAGCATGCTCTGAAAACACTGCTGCTCCCAGCTCCCTCCGGCACTCAAGTCAAGCTTAGAAAGCAGGGAGAGCTGCTCCCAGTACACAACTTGTCTTTAAAACATGATGGATTATAAGAAGCAGGAGGTGCCTCCGTAAGTTAAGTGGCATCAGAATGGGAATTCTGTAATAGTCATCACAAGTTTGTTTAAATCCTGCCTTAAACCCCTAAAGACTTCACTGACCTCTGTCTCAGTTGCATTCTCAAGGTAGAGCTGCTACACTGTACTCAGGGTGCTGCATCTCAAGGTAGTGCTGCTACACTGTACTCGGGTAGTTCTGTAGTGCTGCAAGGACCAACGCTGCACAATTCTTCTATCACTTAAAAGAAATAAGACTCCTTTGAATAAATAAGCTGTGATAGAAATATATTTACACTATGCACATTTTTACAAGGAAATACAACTTACTAAAAATATGTAAGTAATAATACCACCAACCTACAATTCACTACAGTCAAAACTAAACATTTTGAATTTTTAAGTTTTTTATTAGAGAAGTTGAAAGTTTCATCTCAGGACTGACAATAACATAATTATCTCTTTTCATTTATTTTGTTTATAGGAATATGTAGAATTTGTTTGTACAAGCATATACAACAAAGTAATTGGTGCTTAGTACGTTGAAATCAGGAATCTGATTTGTTCTAAACTACCAGTTTCCATGCAGTCATCTTTGAATTGGCAGCATGGACAAATTCCAAGCGGAATGCTTACATGCATTGTTTTGCAATATAACTACAGCAAGCTCTGGAAACATGCAAATTATCACATTAGCAAATTGTTTTTGTATCTAATGGACATAAAAAGGTTATTCCTGATATGAAATTCTGAAAATCTGCATAAATACTTCTGTGTAAAATTAAATTAGTTATGTACTTTTCTTTTACTGTATCAAGAATGCCCACGTAATTAATATACACACGTATATATAGAGACCTTGTTATGCTAAAAGTCTTTGTAATTAATCAAACAATATTCTGTGCCATACATTTATTCAGTATTTACCAGCTAGTAGAATGACTGTGGTCATATAGTAGGCATTGCAGTCTTAGTAGCATTTGTATCACATGCAAACATACTCTTAGCATTTCTGTTTACTAACTTTATCACGTGGCAACATGTATGTGATTTTCTACAATGCTGTGATTCTGAAGTGTATAAATACTTTTTACATTTTCACAGTTACAAACTTTTTGCCAAAAGCCATTTAAACAATCTTTAAGTTACAATGAACTGTAGTATCTGGGATCTGCAGCAACAGGATCAAAATGCAATTTCTATACAAGCAATGTAGGATGTAAACTTTTCTTAAAGTGCCTAATACATAATTCCCTAAAGCACTGATCAGTTTTGGCACAAATACACTGTATTTCCCTCACGCTAACCACTGCAGTAACTTCTACAGGATATCAGCTTCTTTCAGACGTGATAAGAGTTGATATGGCACTTGTGAATGACATCACTGGACTGCAGAAATATCCTGTGAAGTTACTGTTACAGTTGATGAATTTGGTCGATGACTTTGTACATATTGTACTTTCGAATATACACAGTTACCTTTCAACTGCCTGCTGTCTCCCGCCTGAAAAACACTTTGAAATAGAATTTAAAATTGCCCAAACTCAGCTCCTTACTACACTGATTATTACGGTGACTTAGCAGAAGATTCAGTTCAGTAGGCTCCGTGACATCAGGTGCTGAGCATCTGACGAGTTGTTGCTTGTCGGGATCTGGCAGCATGGGGTTTCTACACAATATATCACACATGAGAACACAAATGGTAAATAACATGACTTGACTACAGTTTTGTTGCCACTTGAGATGATGTTAAAAATATCTGTTGTGTTTCAAGGCTTTGATTGTGTAATGCTGATGCAGGCAAGCTGCCTGTTGAGATACAGAAAGGAATACAGGACTGAGTTTAAAAAAAACTGTCTTCATCTTCCGGTTAGTGTTTTTCTGAACAAAGGAAAATGGAAATCCAACAAAGGAAATTCAGTGCCCAGTGTTAAAAAAGAAATAATGCAAACCTTAAGACTTGGTGGTCCGTAGCTACGCTTTATATATTAAAAACAAGAAAACACACAAACTGCCCCCAAACAAAACAAAATAAAATGAAACAAAACAAAGCCCACTTTTCAACCTCAGCAACGTTATTTTGAATTTTGCTCTCATTTTAAGGATGCTGTGTTCTCCAACTTCAATTTGCTTGTTGAGGCTTTAGACCACTGTTGCTGGCCTGCGATCCATCTCTGCTTCCAGCTTCACCATCTGCTGCATCTCCTTTGCCTGTAATCCAAAAGCACCGCATGAAGCATTGCGTTAGACCTTTTGTTCAAAATGAAGCACATGTTTTATATGATAGTGTCTGGGTGAAATACAGGCAGAACACACTGAAGATATATGTAATAACATTATGTTTACCCCCCCAGTGTCATTCTGTTTTCAAAATCAGATGTTTTTCTCATGTCTACAAATCTTTGGGAAATACTTTTGATCCTATTCCAAGACTCATGGATTGACTTTCTGAAGATGTGTATGGTAAAATGCAGAAGCTCCAATTTTGGAGGAGAAAATTAGGCAGATCCCGATTCGACTGTTTCTCCTGATAGGAAATGTCTTCGGGAATGTATGCTTCACCGCTGTTGTGTGAGTACTGCGATGTGTTACTTCCCGAAACGTTTAGAGAGTTCATCTATGATCTGGACTTGTTTCTTTCATAAAGACAAGGAATGACAAAAACCCACTGATATAACATCTTCCTTGCAGTAGGCAAGATTTTTAAGTACTAATTTCTTAAATAATAATTTTTAAAAAATAATCTCCATCTGACCAGGAGATTCTTACGATTATAGACATGGTGTTTTTCACCTCAGGATTAGACTACTGCTATATGCTCCATGGGATTATACACACGAATCCACCTGAAACTGTACCCAAATGCGCTGTGCAGAATACAGCAATGATCGTATGCCAGATCTCACTATAAACTCTGCAAGACTCGGGCTTTGCAAGCAGAGTTAAAGAACCATATATAAACGGTAGCTGGCCTGGGAATCCCCTCCTTAGAGGGAAATTCCCTTCCTCTCCTCTCCCCTCTCTCTCACACACAGATAAGCACAAACGTACACTTACTCCTCCTGTGGCTCAGTTACAGATTAGAAGTTCTGCTTTCGTTTGAAACTCTGCAGTTTAAAGGAACTGGGAGTCACCATCTCTTCATTTTCTCTGAGGGCTCTCAATCCGGGAAGTTATTTAAAGCCATAACCCAAAGGACTCGGAATAAATTGACCCAGAGGGCAAGCTAACCCATCTATGTTTACAACCAAGCTCCCGAGGATTAGGACAGGTTTAGGAAGAAACAAACCAAGCTAATATTTTCTTTGGTGTAACTGCTTTGTGTATGTCATGCAGGGAAGAATGGTTACTGGACTTGATTTACATGAACTATGTTCCTCAAAAAGTTGTAAACGTTGCTTAGACAGGGAACTTTGCTACACAAGCTCCTACTTAAGGAGTCACCTATTCTGGATGTGCAAACATGTATTTGCATATGTAAAAATGGGCAGATGTAGATCTAAAGTAATGAGATGCACAGCTAGTAATTTTGCAAGGTATATGTGGGTTTGTGCAGCTGTGATGTATGTGCCGCCTTGAAAAATCTAGCCCTGGACTTTCATAGTCATCATCATCATCTTGGGGAAAAAAGGAATTATGATAATGGCAAAGCAACTGTCATAAATATGATTAAAAATTAATCAATGCTCTCCATTTAAATGAGTTGAAAGCTTGAAAGTAATGAAGAAATAATTTTAACATGAAAATATGGAAACATAATAATAAATCAGTATGTACAACCTCTTCTGAAATGTTGGCTGGATTTTGCCTGTGTGTGAAATGAAATTCCAGATAAAACAAACCCCTGTGTTTCATTCTTAGTGACTCACGCATTTCACATTTTTAAGCTTGTGACTTAACTACTGGCACAGAGTGTCCTATAAATATTCTGCATGCCAATATATGGCGTACGGAATTATTTTAGTGATAACTTGGTTTCAAAGAACACATTAGCATAGGAACAGGACGCCCGTTTTTGCTAGTCTGAGGCTGGTTCAGACGGTGCATTCTGACGTGAACACACAAGCACGATACTCGAAGACGAGCCTTCTGGAAGGCAGTGTTGAAACTGCAGTGAATTCATGAAGTAAGTGGCAGCTAATGGACTCTGCTTTCAACATGCTTGCTCTCTAGTGAGATCTAAGACAGGCTAAGAACCATATACAGTAAAAGAAGAATAAAGGTATTTTCTTCCTAGCCTAATGAATGCTTTTTTTCCTCATTATATGTCCATAAATAAATGTTGTTAAAGCGGGTGCTGCCAGATTCACTGCAAGATACAAGTATGGTATCAATTCAAGAAAATAATTCTGATCAGGCAATGCTGTACAACTGGACGTTCAAGCCTAACACAACTACTTCCCTTGGTTAGACAGGGGTTAATAGACATTTCTTGAGAGTAACAATTACTTAAGGAAGCCACAGCAGCACAGCCATTTGGTAAGTATAATTACCATACCTTGTAATGTGTTGGATTTTGAAGTGAATTTTAAAGCGCTGGAAGCGTCTCTTCTTTAGACACTAAAAAGCTGTTTCTAACCATTTATTCTATATTTTGCTATTCTTAGCATGGAATTACTTATTTTATTACCATACTAATATATGTGGATAACCTTTGTCTGACTATCAGCACTAGCACTTAATCATATGTATGTTAACACTAAAAGAGTTTTCTTAGATCAATAGACACTTCCCACAGACAACAGTTTAGAACTCTAAGCGCACCTTTCAGTAACGACAGGTAACGTACAATACAAGTTACTCTCTAAATATTTCCTCTGCACATCACTGTTCATATGCATCTGACTTTGAGATGCTAAAGCACAAAAATATACTGTTAATATTGTGTCAGGCTCAAATATCTGTGTGCAAACAAGATTAACATTGTGTTCACTATGTCAATGGTACTTCCCAATGGTTGCATTTACAAGGAGGGCTCCAATGATAATGATTTAATTTAGAAGGAAAGCACACTGAAATAATAGTTGGCTTATTATACGTCCATCCTACCTTGTGTTTGAGACACTGCATGACAGGATTTCAAAAGCTGTTTGTACAAAAATAATAATGTCAAAATTGAGTAATACAACAAGAAGCAAATTAAATGAATGAAAACTGAAGTGAGATTGAAAAATTAATGCAAGAAAAACATACATAAACCAAAACAAATTTAAATTCATAACAGTTTGTATTGAAGGCTGTTTCCACCCATAATTCTGCTTTTCTACATTGTATATTTGTATGAAAAATCTCTTCTCTTGTTTGATCCGGAAAAAAAAAATCACGTTTTGAAATGCTCATTAAACAAATACCACCTTTATCTTGATCCAACTAGTTTTCATGCATCAACGTGTATAACAACAAAACCAGATCCAGCTGGGGGCTTGCACT
Organism: Phaethon aethereus; assembly: GCF_964289735.1. Taxonomy (NCBI): domain Eukaryota; kingdom Metazoa; phylum Chordata; class Aves; order Phaethontiformes; family Phaethontidae; genus Phaethon; species Phaethon aethereus. The sequence goes on from NC_138576.1 coordinate 124,208,765, forward strand.
GGTGCACTTTTGGGGCTAAAAAGGAAGTGGTCAAAACAGCAGGTATGAAAATATATGTTCTGATGGATCAAATCAGAGTGAATTAAAAAGCTGTTAAGAACTATCCCTCTGGTGGAGGCTACCACATGCCCACACAAAAGTGATAACCAGCACGTGAATGATCTTACTCCATTTAATCACTGATGATTTAAGCTGACTTAATCTCTGCACTGAAATGGAGTATGAGCAAGCTCATGTGGGCTGTAACCATCTCTCAGTGGCGGAAGGTGTAACCTCAGGTGAGGGAAGTTTCTAATTGCTGCAAAACGTGACTCCTTTAATGACTCACACTTATTTCCTAGCAACCTTGCTCTCTTATACATAACGTGTTTATTGCATTGTGGTTAAAAGCACAACTATAATAATTCCCTCTTGTCCTTATGTTTTTAAAAAATGGATCCAAAGCCCCCTGAAGCCACTGGAAAGAAACTACTGGTAACACCTATCTCTGGATCAAGCCCATCATTTTTTGTCAACTAGGGAGCATTCTGTCGCGCTCTCTACAGTGACGTTACAGATCTGCTGTAGCCCAGTTGCCTCCCCCGGGTGCCTGCCTCTCCTGCCTTTTGATTATATGCAGATATTGCTCAAGAACAGACTGACTGACAGATCCATTCACGCTGGATGATAGAGATGGCACCTACACAAACCCTGTGAGGGAACAGACTAGGAATTTTGGTTGTTGTCCAAAAGGGAGGTGGAGCAATCAGAAGTCAGAGCCATGGTGGCTGGGGCTTGGTGGTGCCAGCTGCCTGCGATCCTACATTGCTATCACTCCCCTAAAAGTTATCCAGGCTGCAGCTTTTGGGGCTGTAGGACTCTCTCCTGACAGTGGATTGCATGTACTTGATTTGCATGTACTCTTCACTTCACGCCGACTCTGCAAAATGGCTTTAATTCAGACTATAACATCTGCCACAGAGTTCAAGTCCTAAACATTTAATAATAAAGAAGTGAGTACATAACCCTTGAAAGTAATGGTTATTAAATGCACCCTTTCTCTCTCACCTCATTAAACGGCTGGGTATAGTCCCCTTGCAGTTCCCATTTGTGTAAGTGCAGTACTGCAAGGCCATGCAATAATTACAGCTCTGCTGGCTCAACCAAGGGAACTGCTCAAAACATAGCATTGCTTCTACCAGAAATAAGATTAGAATTTTCCTTTCCTTGCCAAGTAGTTTTTCAATTAAAAAAAAAAAAGAGCTTATAAACTAGAAGAAAATAATAAGGTATTTTAATTAGGAAAGGATGTACTTGTACAGATAAAACTCCCTCTGCTACAATACATCTCTACAATTCAGTCCAAACTGTCTCTTAGAGTTCAGAGATGCTCTGTGCACGTTTCACCTCTATTTTCCAACCAGCACTAGAAATGTAAGTTCCAAAATGAAACAAACAGATTCGCTTGAGGTACTTCTTGGGAGTAATTAAAATGGATATGCTGGGCCTTTTATGACTGTCATATCTAGCTAACAAGTATCAACGTGCCTGAACAGCTGAAAGGACAGACCCTGGCTAAGCAGTCAAGTTTTCACATGCTTATCTGAAACAAATCTGGTTCTGTATCATTATTTAATTCACCTCACCTCTTCATTTTAACTCCCCAAGTAGGTGAGTGACCGCAAAGAAAGTAATTTTCACACATTTGGTAATGACTTACATTTAGAAGCATTCTACTCAGCCTGATTCTGGTTATTGTTTTCACTAGCTTGCTTTTCTTTTAAGACTTTAAAATAAGATACCTGCTCATTCTGCTTCTCCAAGACTTCTAAATGCTCAAGTTGAACTTTTTTCAACTGATCCATTTCCTTTGACTGCTTCATTGCCAGCTGTAAGCAAGAGAAAATAATGGGGGGGGAAATGCAACACATTATTAACAAGCAAAATAAAAACTTACTTGAAACATATACGTGTATATATGCCACATTGCCCCACTTGGGTGGCACAATACATCACAGGAAGCCTATTACATCACCCAGCCTTAAGAAGAGCTATTACTACAATAATTACACAATATTACACATATTACATATATAATATATAACATAAAAGTAGAAAATACACAACAATGAATAGTAATTTTGTTAATTTAAAATAGCTTTCTCTTAAATTATGCTAGGTCTTTTATACTACAACTATGTAGAACAAAGCAAGGACCAACACCTGCTTGTTTACTAGAGCTAGAGTCTCAACACAGAAATGAAAATAAATATCCAGAAATAGTGCCCAGTGACTTTGTCAAGGTTATAGTTACCCGTTTTCTCTCTTCCAGGAACTTTTTTGTGTTGCTGCTGTTCAGTTCTCTGACTCGTCTAAAAAAAATGCAAATGTTGTCCATGAAGACTCATTGGAAAAAAAGAAACCCCAAAGCTACAATAGAGAGAATCACAAACTCGTAAGGTATTATTTTGGTTTCTGACTATCTGTAGCAAATTGTACACTCCTCTGGCTACATACCTGTACACTTAAAGTGACAGTATGATTGAAGACTTGGGAAAAAAAAAAGAGCAAGACTGTTGTGAATGAAGTTTGCTTTTTCCCTTACTCAAGAGTGGTGGACAGAACTTTAAAAAAATGTTTAATTCATTTGTGTATCCCTTACTGCACTCTGCTCTCAACTTATTTTGGTATATAAAATGTGCTACATCTCCTAACAGTGCTAATGGAAAAATCATCTGATGATCATAAGTAAAGTTATAGGTTATCAATGCTGTAAGGTTCTTAAAGCTGTTCTTTAAGCAAAAGGGTAAGTATTCAATTCATATTTACATAAAATACCTAACTGCAAAGTGTCTCTTCCTAAGATTTCCATCATGAAATATACCAAAAATAGTTCAAAGAGCCAAATCAGACTAACCGCAAAGCCTAAAAACCATAACTGCATTCAGAATGCTTTCAACTTTGAGAACAGATTTATCTCAAGAGCCATTAGTGGAGGTCTTGCATTAACTAAGCACACAGTTACCAAGGGGCCTGACAACTCATCCTCCTGATGAGCTAGGAGTCTGTAACACTCAAGTGACTTAGTTCAGTGGGAACAAGTTCAAGCCTTTTGACCAAAACAGCCCAGTGCCAAGGCGGGAATGTAAAAGAGGAAAGAATGATCCAGATGGCAAGCCCAAAGTGAAGGGGAAACCCCAAAGGCTTATGAGACATCATCATGTGGACTCTGTTTTTATCTATTTATTTGGAAACTTTTATGATAAATAAAAGAAACTTAAAATAGCCACAATGCAGATCAATCCTCCAAAAATTCTCAGCAGTCGGTACTGGCAAGTGTCTCTCTAGTCTCTCAAGTCAATTACGGCTGTCATCCCCAAACGTGCTGTGAATAACCCACTTTTGCAAGTGCAGCAGTGCCCTTGGTTTGCTGAGCCTGGATGCTGGCCAGGTCTCCAACACTAGCATGTAACGAGGCAGAAAGCTGCAGTTCAGTTCAGGAATGGAGAAGCAACATGTGTGCTGCTGGGGAGTACATCTGCTGCTTCTTCACTCCTGTCTTCCATTGCCCTCTCCGCCGATTATCATCACTTTTAGCACTCCTTCCTTCTGTTCCACCTCTCCGCCATGTTACCAGTAGATGAGGGAGAAAGGCTTTCACTGCCACCAGCTCCTGTGTTTTTAGTAATGCTGCCTCTCCAGTTACTCTAACTCCAGCTAGAACCAAACCTCAGACTCTCTTTTCAGTATAGCCCTCATTTCATTTAAGAAGCAACAACAAAAAAGTATAATGCATTTTAAGCACAATGATTAAAACTCTTACAGATGTGTTTCAAACTAATAGTGTGATTAGGCCTACAGCAGTCAGTCATAGCTGGTAAATATAAAGAACTTTTTATTTACCTAATCAGAGCATTACATTTATTAAAAGGATAAATATGAGAAAAGCAAAATTTTTCCTAAAATAGTAATATAAAATATATTCAGCACAATCATTAGACATTGTTTCCATACAAAAAAGCATGGTGTTAATAGAATTAATCCATGAGGTCACCTGTCAGCCTTCGACAGCGTTCGTCTCTTCTCAAGAAGGGAGATCTGATACTTACCTCTCTCTTTCAGCTTTATTTTTGATAGATTTGTCTTGGCTTATGGCTTTGCTGTTCTCCATAGATATTTTAGCCTGGTTGGCACGCATTTCCTTGCTTTCCCTAGGCAAAACCAAAGTTGTTAATGCCTAAGATGCAATTGTTGTTGAGGTTCATTTCCTTTACACTGTAGCTAATTTTGTCCTTGAAGCATTAAGGAAGAGGAAAGAACAAACCATATCAAAATTGTCTTCCTTTGGATAGACTTTATACAATTTGAGCAAGCATTCAGAAATCTCCATTTGTTCCAGAGAATATAATCTGAAAGATCAGTTTAATGCATTTTTACACTTTGAAAGTTACAAGAGGGTATACAATACTCTCTTTTCTCCCTAGTATATGAGTTGTCTGAGTATGAACTACTATCAGCCATTTAGAAAATTCGATTTTGTCTTTTAAAACTACCTAAAAAATTTACAAATCCTGCACTGAACATGACTGCAATATGAGTAGTAACAATATTTGCTAGCTGTGGTATGAGCTGACAGACTTCCTCTTAAGACTTCTACTTTGGGCCTGAAAAGAGTCCTGTGGTTCAGACCATGGTCAGACTTCTTTTTGGTTTCTCCTTCTTGCCCTATGAACCTTGTAGCCTTGTAGCTCTTCAGTGTTTCAGCCAGTGTAGTAGAAAAACAGAAAATAAGTAAATAAATATCCTGTTGTTTTAAAAAGATAACGATTGCGATTCTTTGTTGGGAGTAACAGCACAGATGCTGACTTTCAGCAATGGCTTATGAGGTGTGAGTGAGCGTAAGGCTTTTCGTCACTCTGGGTAAGCCAGCCAAGCTCCAAAAAGGCCGTCCCTGAAGGCTAGCTCTTGCTTTCCGCCTGCTCAGCATTCCAGCACTTGCACCTCCTGATCTTAGAGTGTTTAAATAAACACGAATTATATATGGAAATAAGGCAGCAAATAATGGATTGCAAAGTCCCCAGTAGTGCATAGAAATCTAAAAGTTACTCGTCACAAGCCAAGGCAATGCCTTAGTCTCTTTTTCTGAACGTGATCTTAAGCAGAGTGCTAGACAATTATTGTACTTATTAAGCCAAAATTCTAAGTATTCTGTATGCACAGAAGAGGAGGGGTGTGGCACATAACAGAGTGCTTAATTTAATGAAAAGTTGTCACTGAATCTTTTTTAGCTTGCTTTCATCTCTAAAGGACGTTAATCATTAAACGGCATGAAGAAACTTCGCTCCATGACTTAGATTTTCCACAGTTTAAAATTTTCATTAAAGAAATGCAATGCTTTTTTTTCCCCTCCAAGAGTTCATAAGGTGAAACATTTCCTGAATACAGATTTAAAAGCAGTGGTATCACAGCAAAAATTAGACTGGGTTCTAAAAAATGTTGTCTCGAGAGCACATTTATTTCCAACAGTCCTTTCTCCAAATAAAAGCTTTTATTTTCTATACTGAATTTGAAGCAATTTTCAAGCACACTATCTTAAGAGCAGTACTGAAATAATTTATTTTTATTCCTGTGCTCAAGGATATGAAAAAAAGGTAAGTGTAGGTGTTCAATTTGATTTAGCTTGTTTGCATCAGATATAATTTTAGCGTGAAAGAAGTTAAGAAGATTAGAGGACTACTGTGCATAACCGATGATTTAAAAATGAGACTTTGGCCATGGATATGGCTGAAAGAGCCAACACATCTATATGCAACTCTTTCTCTGTTCTGCAAACTATAATTAGCTTTGAGTTCTGCTGCTGCTGAGTCTTTCTAGGTGTGTTGGGTTTTCATTGCTTGCAAGAAATAAAAAGTGTTATTAACAGAAGAAATTAGAAAGCTCATCTTCCTTTTAAAATCGCCAAGAAGCACTTGTAGGGACCGTTCCTTGTTTCTAAAATAGTGCTTCTCAAAGATGGGGCCAAAGTTCTAATGTCCGTTTACTGCTCAACCGCCTGGCATGGCGCTTCACCTTGGGTCTCAAGTTCACCCCGTGCTGCCCTGGCTGGCAGCACTATGGCACCATTAAAGAACTCCCTCCTGCTCACAAGTGGCGGTGATGCCTGTAGCCAGAGTCAACTGGGAGAAGTAGATAGGGCAGGTTGGTAAAGAAAAGAAGGATTCTGAAAAACGTGGCACATGAACAGCAAGATTTAACTGCCGATTTCCTACTCTATCATACTGACTGCAACTCTGAAATTTATACAAACATGTCTTTTAAAGGGATACTTAATTTTTAGCATGTGACTCTACCCTTAGAATTTATACATATATTTAGATGACATTAAAGTGCATTAACATGTTATTTGATGTCACGAGTATTGTCTGAATGATGAGAAATCTCCTCTTCTATAAAAAAACCCCACAAACCCAAATACAGATAATTTTTCTTTGTCTCTCATCTTATTTTATCTGGAGCACATAATGCTTGTGAATAACAGCTTCACCTCCCCAGTTTCTGAAATGCTGCAAGCTCACTACATCCAAGTCAATAAAGCTAACCCAATCTGGGGAGGCAGGGGGCACAGCACGCCCCCGAGTTCAATAAGCTTCAAATTTTTAGGAGTATCTGCTGTCTTCTGCTTTGTTTTTAAATGAGCTCAAAGCTCAAACTGTAATTGCTTTTTATACTGCACATGGAGGGAAAGTATCTACGCTACAGCAGATAACTACATCACTTCAGATTACTGATCTTGCCTACTACCCCTGTGTCCTCTGTTGTGATAGCTAACTCATTACCTCAGCTCACAGAGAGGGAAGCGGAGAGAACAGCATGCAGACAGCATGATGCACCTCCCACACTGCTCTCAGATAGATTTTTTTTTTTTCCTCTGGTTACCTGAGTTGCCTCTTGCCTATTGCATACACCTATACAGATAAATGCATACATATTCCTACACACAATGTATTCTATAAAAAAGTTTACTAATGATTACAAGTGTAGAGTCCCTTTGGGGCACTATTATTCACATTTCAGCATTTCACATTCCAAATTCTTCTGAAATATTCATAGATTCAGACACAGTCTTAAATTTGTTTTAAACAGGAAAGTCCCCAGTCTGCACATCTGGGGGTTACACAAATTCCCAAAGAAGCAGAAACACACTAATTGCAAAGAATAAAGCAGAAAGAATTTTGAAGGTTGTCACTCGTAGGACAGCTGAGAAGAAAAAGTTCTCAGTATCTATCAGGACGTAGATTTTGAGGTCTGGTTCTTAGTAGCTCTGAAAATAGAATACATGGGGTTGAAAATAGAGCAATACATGGACTGAACACGAATGATTTCTAGTAAGAGAGCAAGATCCATTAATAAGAATATTAGAGCCATTTACAAGAAATTATATAGGGCTGTTTAAACAATGTAGAGATATAGAAAAGCTAAACCCAAAGGCAAAAACTATGAGAAAAAAAGCTTAAAAAACCCAAAACCTTGTCCTAGTGTAGATATAATAGCTGCCCACAATGACAGACTTTATCAAAGTTACAAGAATACGAAAATACGTACAGAAAAGTAACCAAAAACTTACTTTCAAAAAGATGAGGGGAAAAAAGTCGTACTCCACAAACAGGCTATACATTAGTAAATTATCTTCTAAGCACTGTAGTGAATTTCAAATAGGACAGAAAAGAGGACTCTTAAAAACAAAGTGATGAGATTTCTCTGGGCTGATGCAGTCAGGTATGATTTAGAGATACAGTACGAAGGACTGCACCTTCCTCTGGCTACTACCTTTTGAATGATGCATTTGTATTATAATTTAACAATCTTTGGACTTCATTTTTGACTGGGTATTTATTGCAGGACAGCTTGAATACATAAGTTAACACAGAGATTAACATAAAGATGAGCTCACTAAAAGCCTTTTGCTGGGACAATTCTCTGTTGGATGGAAAGCTTGCAGGTCACAGCATGTGCTCTCTGATGCAAAGATATGCTGTTTTTTCACTCAGGAATTTAAGAAATCATTTCAATTCCTTCTTCAAATGTGATTCATTTATTCCCTTTTCCCCATGCTTTTTATGTGAAAGATGCTGAAGACAATTACATATGAATATATATATATAAGTATGAACATATATATGTATGTACACACACATTTTGCATTCATATGCTTTTAGGCTGCTTTGCTTAATAGATCACAGCATTAAAAAAATCGTTACTCTACTTACTGTTATTTCTAACACTCTGGATACGTTGTGTATTTCATTTTATTTAATTTCAAATGGGCAGGATGGTTAATTACAAAAGCAACAAGACAGCAGTGCCATGCAGTATCTTCTGTATTCCCAGTGATTACAATAGGATATTGTAAGCAGATAATACATCAGTCTAATGTAGCTTATCCTGCTACCCGTTGTTTTTATGATCTCACTTTTCATGGATCTTATAACCACCAATGCCATAAATACACATGTCCGCAACTGCTAGCAACTCCAAAGGATATTTCCATATTTGATACTTCTCAGTTTCCAGCCTCTGAACTGAAGTTCCTGGGTAAAGTCTAAGCATTCACAGTTTTACAAACTATTACCACTTCATCGCATCTGCTACCTTTAATGAAGTTCAGATAATCTAAACCAGTTAATCCCATTCCTGCATCTATCTAAACCTTGTACGATCGCTTCTTTTACTTCTACCGTGCATACAGCCCAGGACCCTTGTCAGCAGACATAAACCAATCCTTATTATCAAGTAGCACTGCCCTGCTCACCTGTCATGTGAAAATTTTAGCTGCTGGGTTTGTTGTTCATGAGCGTTAATCAGCAGTTTCTTCAGTAGTTCACACTGTTGGTTCAAGTGTAAATCACGGATTTCTTGCTCTTCGGCACTGTGTGTATTGATCATCTCAGACCACTCTTTAGTGTGCTGTGCCACAATCTCTTTGACCTGTAGAAAAGTAACAACAACTTTGCTGGAAGTTCTCAGCTAGGCTAGGACACCAGCTGTTACTGCTACTGCAGATGATGTAAAGACAATCATAAAAAAGATTACAAAGAATGCAGCTAAATTGTGAAAAATTAAGTTAAACAAATGAAGTTGCTTCACAGAGTAACAAAGCCGCTGAGGACACTATGGTATATTACAAAAACAGATATAAAACAACCACTACTATTAGGACTCCATTATCTAAAGTGCTCTGAATAAATTGGCTGCATTTATGTTCTTAACCGTATTACTGTTATTTTAAAACCTTCTCTAACACTGAGTTCGTAATAAAATGGTTTCACATTTTTTGTTACCAAGAAAAAAAAATGTATTAAAAGCATTGAAATTAACAACAGAAAAAACCTAGCGAGTGGGATTTCTCTGAGGGCTTAAATACAGTCTTTGATTTTTGTGGAGACAGTTTTACAAACACAGTCAGTTTACAGAGAAATCCAGTATTTAATACAACATGAATGTGAAGATGGGCTATGTATCTTTGTTTTATATTCATTAAGTCAGCAGGGAATCTGACAAGTATTCTTCTCTTGCTTATCTCCCAAGACTCATAAGAATAATGAGATTAAAGTTTTGGAAAGCTCCCAAGAGACAATATAAGAAGTCTAAATCACCAGAGTTGTTATTGTAAGAATGTATTGCAGTCAATGATTTAGAAAAGAAGCTAATAGAAGGATGTATTTTATTATCCTTTAATAATTATCTTTGGCTATTTTGACAAGATATCCTACTTTTCCATAAATGGCATGCAAAATACATCTCACAATAAACCTATGTTCAAGTAGTCATTTCAACTGCTACTATGGTACCTAATAGCATCTGGGTCATCTTCTATGAAAGCCAAACCTTATTCTTCAAATAAAAAATTGCCACCATATTGCTCAGCAAGTGAGAGACTGATGCCAGTATTTTAGGTGTGGGCCCACGTGTGAGCTTTGCATAATGCGGAACAGACTCTCCCGCACAGACCGACGATGGTGAAAGGAGACCTTAACAGCCTCGGTCTCCGTCTGCCCTGGAGAGGCTCCTCTGAAGGCCCTCCTGCACAAAGCTCATGTTGTGTAATAAAGCTGGACTCCTAATGAAAAAAAAGAAGTGAGTAACTTTGTAACAGATGACTACCACTACCTGAAACCTAGACTTGCATTTAGCTTTAGTTAAATAATGGTCCCATATCAAAACAGGTAAGATTGCAGGCAGAAGCAGCTGATAGGGAGCTACCCGGAGTTTTCTGCAGCTGTCAGAAAAAAAAAAAGAGGCATTTTGAGGCAGGATATCGGTACGACTAATACAGGCCTAATTCATCAAGGTGTTTAAGTGTGAGTGTACTTCCAGCAAAACGAGCCATGCTTATTTTTGTGCATGTGGGTAAGTGCACTACTAAGCCAGAGCCTATCAACTATGAAATGATAAATACACTGAAGGATGTGGAGCAGTTAGTGGGTGTAGTATCTTTAACATGATGTCTGTAAGGCAGTACTGCTGTCAGAGCCAGAAAAACATGAGGATTCAGTTTTAAAATGGGTCAAAATAAATGCTTGGATGTTGGTAAAGAAACTCACTTTTCAGATGGAGTTTTTGAAAGATTGAGAGGCACACACTCCAGCTCACCTCTAGCACCCACCTAAGGCACTTAAGCTAGGACCAAGTTTAGTCCAAGCTCCTTGTATCGCTGATGTGAAAAGGTGAGCAGTTTCAAGCAGGATTTATCACACCTAAACACTGCCTGGAGATGCCTCTCATATCTACAGGCCTCAAGCAACTGGATGCTTCAGTTAGGTTTTATGAATCTCCTCTCAATAGTGATCTCGCTTGGCTTATCAACGCCCCAGGGAGACCTAGAGTGGACTTCAGGGAGCTAAAAGTAAGCAACGGCTGAAGTTCTTGGGAAAATCCATTCCTTATTTATTCTCAATGCAGAGTTTCCAGATGGAGTCAGCTCCATCCACGATTTGGAGAAAAAAGGTACAGGTAGATCCAAAGTCCTGAGTAACCGGGTGTAATTTGGATCACAGCAGAAGAGGGATCACATACTCAGAAAAATTCTGTGGTTACAATGTTAGAAAGTATTAATATTTTAAAAAGACAAGTGCTATCATGTGACCCAGGAAGCAGGCAGAGCCTGCAAATCACACCTGTGTACCACACGTCTTGGCACAGGAGCCAACACATGGTTCCTTACACAGATTTGCGATTCAAACTGCCTTCCTGCAGAGAATGCTCTGACTGGGCTCTGTCCCCTTTCAAACATCAATAAAATTGTAGCGGGAACTGTGACAGAGCTGGCCAAGTATTCTCCTCCACCGCTTGCTGCTGTGCGACTCTTCCATACAGCCCGCCACTTAGGACTGGGTTTCAGACTAGTTTGAAGTATTAGCAAGTGCAAGGGATATTACCATAAGAGATCTGACTCCTAGTCACAGTAAGAGCGTTTTACATTGCCCTAGATGGACAGGCAGGCATTTCAGTAAACAAAAAAAGAGTTGGTTTTTATTTAAAGTCCCCTTACACTGTAGAGGAAATGCAAAACAATCTTTGAATGAAATTCAATTATTATGACTTCATAAAACAGTGAAACAAGTAAGTGTAGAAATAGCAGAAGCTATGGTGAAAGCAAGTATTTTGTGACTTAACTGCAAAGAGCGAGAAACAAAGACTCAAGGGCCCACTGCAAATGAATTATGTGATCATTGTTTTTAAATGCATAATGTTAGAGACAGTACACAGGAACATGAAGGCAGGAATCCTATATCTCAGGTACTCTGATACCAAAGAATCATAGAATCCTAGATTATATCGAGTTGGAAGGGACTCGTAAAGATCATTGATTCCAACTCCCAAAGAAGAAACCTGCAAGGAGACTTAAGCATGGCAGTACTTTAAGTATTCAATCTGAGAAGACAGGAAATAAGAATCATAAAAAAAAATGCACGTGTTCATGGGCAGATGTGCTAGTGATGTGCTACTAATTTCAAAGTAATAATTTCAAAGCATGCTGACTAAGGAGCAGCTACAGCTCCTTGTAAAACAAGTTTTTGTCTAAGGGTGGGAGAGAAAGGTAAGATTTCTTTTCTTAAATATCCTGCCACCCAGAAGTCTCATTTCAGGCAGAGCAAAATATAACCTGATGAGACGGACGTAAGGGATTTGCCAAACACCAGTTACAGGACTTGAAATAGCCAATTTGACTCAGATGCAGATGACCTGGAACAGGCTGCCCCAGGGAGGCGGTGGAGTCACCATCACTGGAAGTATTCAAAAAAACGTGTAGACGTGGCACTTCAGGATAAGGTTTAGTGGGCATGGTGGTGGTGGGTTAATGGTCGGACTTGATGATCTTAAAGGTCTTTTCCAACCTTAATGATTCTGTGATTCTGACCTTAGAACTCAAGACCATTAAATCATCTGAAATCCAGTTTTGCTGCAGCTATGTGATACAATTCAAAGTTCAGTGTAGTAAACTCAGTGTACATCCCTGCTTTTCTCCAATTTATTAGCATCATAGTTAAAACATCTATTTCATTTGCACTGGGCTGTGCTCTTGTCCTACTTTGCACTAGTAAGGTAGTTGCTTATCCAAAAGGATAAGCAAAATAGCCATTAGCTAACTTCTCTCTTTCCTGCTCTATAGACTGTGTTTGCAAGCCTGTCCTTTCATCTGTTCCTACACTGGGCCTAAGAGACTAATCAAAATCTCGATAAGGAACTTTCTTTTACACAGCATATATGCAAGATGTTTGTTTAGTCACTAAGTTCAAGCAGCAATAACCTTTGAAGTAATCTATCCTTTTTTCTTTTCATCCTCTGCCTGTTTGATATTGGGACCTACTTTTCTAATGCAGGGGAGTAATTTGCATCTGCTAGGTTAATTGTGTGTGAAGTACACATCGGGACATTCAGGTCTAATTTAAATATTTTATGCCAAACTTGGGCTGGATGTTTCTTCATGACAGGAAGACTTTTGTAGATGAAAAGGTCTCTTTGGTGCTAAAAGTGTACATGCACATAGCGACACAGAGCTGCACTGGAGGACATGAGCTGTAATTAAAGCTGAATTATGGTACAATCTGATTTCAAAATTAGTGGGCCAAATGCTGAGAAATGCTGAACAACTGTTAATTAATCAAACTCCCACTGTATCAGTGTAATGCATTCAGCATCTCAGAGTTTAATCTGATTTAATTGCACCTACCTTCATCTAGGAGAAAAGTTAATTTCCCTATGGTCTTGAGCACTGTTTTCCAACCTGTTGCTTGCAAACCTTTGAATGATCTCCAGGAATAATTCAAGGGCCCATACTCAGCAAGTGAAACAAAAGAAGTCTGTGGGAATACTAGAATCGGTACCTAATCTGCACGACTTTGATGGAACCACAATGAGCAAGATATTGAAAATCACTGACCTAGAGAAAACCACAGAAGTAGTGGTAGACTTGCAGAGGAGTTCTTCAAGAATTATCTAACACACAGAGGCTTGGTATTTCAAAGGAGCTTACATTTAAGTCTACTTTGAAAATGTCATCCTAAAAGCTGACATGGGAGTGGGCAAAAATCAATCTATTTTCCAAGTATGGATTAAATTGAAGGGAATCAGTTTGAAAGCATGATTTTAAAAGGAACAGAGCTCAGAAACTGCATATATTTGTGGAAAGGGAAAACATGAGTCACATTTATTGGATTTGCAAGATTAATGAACACTTGGATGTCCCTTGTGTACAAATCACACCTCTTAACTCCAGACTGTGAATGACACAGGTGAGAAGCAGAGATCACAGCAAAGAATTTTCTACACGATATAATTTCAAATTAATTTTGGAACTTCTGTCTGGATGACAGGGAGCTAGTGCTCCTCAGAGTTTATTTCACTAAGAAATGAATGAATTATCCTTTTTTTGAAGTTGTCAACAAATTTGCTTTTATTTAAAGAAATGGTTCTGGACTTTTCATAGAAGAAGGAGATAGGTAGGTAAGACAGTTCAATGGGATTTATTCCTGGGGATTTTCTTACATCTTTGGCTGAGCAGGCAGCAACAAGAAAGAAATCTGGTTTAGAAAGCCAGGATCTTCCACACATGAAATAGTAATACCAAAGCGTAAATCATGAGAAGAAAAGGTGGAAACGACCTTATTCTAGTCACAAACAAAAGCAGACACATCTTTGCATGTCTGATTCTTTTAACAGGTTTCAGCTTTTCGAGTAACTCTCCCGTACTGCAGTCAAGTCTCCTTGACTCTCTTTTACCTCCAGATCATTTTGTACATGGATGTGTCTTCTAGTGTACCTGCCACCCTCTAGTTCGGGTATCTTTCAGAAACTTGAAAGCATGTCAACAGGTGGTAGGTAAAACTTTCAAAGGAAATATGAAGTCGGTGAGCATAGTAGCGGTATAGAAGCATAGAGGAAGCAGCTCTAAGCAACTCAATGTGGGCCATGAATCGCAGCTTGAGAACAGCTTTTTCAAATGAACAGAGGTTGAGCCTCAGACCACTTTTATTCTCTAGCACCTTGGCAAAGACAATGCAACTAAGCAATGGAGGGAAAAAAAATATTAGAAATAAGAAGGCACTTTGTTCAAGAGCAACTTGGACTCCTCATTCCCTAAGAGACAGACTAGCAAGTGTGACTAGCATGGTGACAATGAGGGAAAATGAAAAAGGAACTTCTGTATGTCTGTATTTTGAGAAAGTACTTAGCATCCAAATTCCATACGAAATATATTTGTCTCTTTGTTTAGCTAGAACTGACACAAATGACCAGTTTAGTTTCATGAGACATGAATATGGCATTTTCTTCAATAATTTTAAAAGGGCAGGAAATTGACGGTGCTTTTTAAAATTTTGTTAAGAAACACTTTTAGACATTCAATTACTCCCATTCTTTTCAACACGTCATTATTGCTGAAAATCATTCATATGTTTCCAAGAAAATTAACTACCACTTGGGTCTCAAAATCTCTCTTTCAGATGTTGCATGTGTTAAAATTGGCTGTTTGCTTACCTTAGATTTGTGATCTGATGTTAGTGTCTGAATTTTAATTTCCGTTTCTTTCTTCAATTCAAGACAATTACTTCCTCTAAAAAAAGGAAAATTGCAAATGCGTGCCACAAGTTAAACATCTCCCCACTCAGTCAGCTCTTACTAATTAAAATGTTAATCAAAGTTGAAGTGCTGCAGCGTATTGGAATGAAATTATTTCTTCTGGCAATTTATTCACAACTTACAAAATATTGTTGGATTAATGATCATTCAATTCAAACACCACACGATTAATTCTAGATTGGCCCAGCAATCATTCTGTTGCTGAGGATATGTCAAGCATTTCCATTTATGGTACTCAGTTCCTTTTCCAGGCTTAAAATACCTTATGAAGAGAAACCAGTTTCTGCCTGAAAACTTACAGGCATTTTCATTGCCTTGCCATGACTTGATCCCCTGTTTTAAAGGTAATTTTTTTGCTACTTTTTTTAGTTTGAGGCAGAGAAAAAAAAGTCATTTGAATAATTACCTTGCAGGGCAATTTGGGCATACTAAATTTGATCACCTATTGAATGCATGTGCCTAAGTGCCCCTCTGTGAGAAAACAGAAGTGAATGGGTTGCAAAGAAGGGGGCCTCATTACCCTTGCAGACCACACCAACCCATGTAGATGAACCCAAGCCATTAGATACCTTGTATGACTTGGAAAGTAACAGATCGTGAAGACAGCCCTCACTCCTGCAATAAACTGAATAGAGCATGGCCTTTGTGTTTGGGTAAAGTTAATGGGGCTGAATGCAAGTTGCAAAGCTTGTTTAATGCAGGAGGAGTGCATGATTCCAAGGAACAGGCTGGTAAAATGCCTGCAGAGGGCCCATGCTGAAGCTCCTCTGATGTGCCTGTGGGGTAGGAGATGGATGACTCCTCTCACCCACACAATTTCCTTCCCTAAGCCCAATTACTTGGGCTGTGCACTGGGTGCAACATATGTACAGAAAAACTATTCCATTGCAGCTACAACAGGAATTTCAATTACTGTCTCACCAAAGTCAATACATTTTTGAAGGCTGACAAGCTCCATAAGTTTACCAATCTTCTTGTTCCTTTTTTTGCAGTGAAGGGTTTTTACAACAGAATACAAATTCACACATTGGAAGTCTCTGGTTTTTTGTCTGGAATAATACAATATATTGAGAGGAGCCTATTTTACCAGCACTGTAATATTTCTGTGTCGGATCATCCACTAATGAAAACTGGTGTGACTCCACTGAGTGGATAGAGCCACATTCATTTTATCATCTGAAGCTGTCCTAATAAGAATGGTTATTGCTTGACTGCAGTAACATTAATTAACCCATGTTTGCTCTAGAAAAGGAGATTTATGAAACTCTTAACAAGTTTAAATCCTATTTTAATATCAAAGTACTGCTAAACTTACAGAAATTAGCAGAAAATTTTATCATTAAACATGAGCAGGAAAGTCCTTACTGAAAATATCAGTGTTTTCACTACTAAAATGTGCCTTGTGTTCTCAAGGGCCACCAGAAGAACTAGTAATTTATTTTCTAGTCATAGCATGGAAATTTTTGTAGGGATTTCTAACAGTCATTTGACACTTCGGAAGCAATATAAAGGCATAGAGACAGGTTCTGACCACTGTTAAGTCTGCCTGGAAAAAAAAAAAAACCCAGCTGGAAAGAAAGTGTCTTTGATTATATGTGGATAGCTACTATCAGAGTCTGGCTATAATTCATATACGATTTGTCATACACTACAAAAGAGACTGCTTCTTAGGTGAATCAAACATATTTTATGCCAAATTAGTCTAATTAGTTCAATCACTGGACTTTGCAAAATCCCAGACATCAAAACCAACAGATGATCCCTTCTCTGGAAATGCAGCTTTCATTATATCCCAAGGTAACTTCCATCCAGGCTGGACATTGAGAGTTGTCCCCAGCTGCAGTGGCACAGTCCATGGTTAAACCACTGAGTCACAGCTGGGAACAAATACCTAGGGACAGCCCAACCCAATGTCACATGTCCATGCTCACGCACACACATACACTTGAATTTCTGGACAGTCTCAATAAATCATACATATCCCCATAAGCCTCTCTGAAATTTGTAAGCATTTGAAGTGTTCAACAGAAATAGCACAGGGAGCAAAATCCTGCCCATCTGTCAGTGAATTAGCATGTGATTAAAAAATTCTACTTTGCTGAACAATATGCCGTTGACATTTGTCACACCATGTGGCCGAAATGGACCACGAAAAACTGCACAACAAAATCAGAAGAGAAAGTCTTCCATACACCTATCAAAAAGCTTTTTTTCCAGGAAGTATCTGATAATTTCAATATGAATGCCTTGAAAACACATTTTACATGTTCTTTTACAACTTTTATTGCTTGTAAAAGTTCCAAAATGATAGCCAAGGAAATGCAGCATGTCCTGTACTCACTGAACCCAAGACCCCTTATTCCTCAGATCATTTCAATTCAATAAAGTCTTTCAATGTGTTCATTTTTAAGCATGTCCTTAAATATACTGCACAGGTGGGGTGAAGAGAAGCGTATGCTTAAGTACCTTGCTGAATGGGCTTTCAGGGCTGCATACACAATGACCCCAAAGGAAGCCCTTAAAACACTTTGATTTAAGTGTTTTCAGAATTCAGAATTAAAAAGTGTTTTCACAGGAAGTCTGCGCTGATACTGGATTTGATCTGGCTGTTAATTGGATACTAATAGTTATTCTTGAAACACTGAAGAGACCGAGAGCTCCGGAGTCCATGGGAAATATAGTCATGGCGAGGAACAGTGTTTGGCTGTGTATTGGATCTGCTTCTGGAGTAGTCGTTTCCAACTTTTTTTTTTGTTTTAAAAATTTTTATGATAATATAAAACCATCATAAAGGCTTTGGCATCCACGAGAGGAGTGTTATAAAATTAAAAAAAAAGACACTGCAAGCAGCCAATGAAGTGATCTCAAACTGGGAATCAAATTATCAACTACTTTTATACTTGTCCCATTTGGGGTTACTGTGGAAAGCATTGTTACCAGCGTTTTCCAGTATTTACTGCACAGAGACAGCCATTAGCATCCTTAAAACTTTCTGACGCACCCTCATTTGCTGTTTTGCCTAGACAGGCAGAGGCACTGGCTTCTTCTCAGGCCAACAGGAATACTGATTCATGACTCTTCTGATAGGAGATTCTAAAATACCAGAACATGGGGAAGCCTTTCTCCCCCCACGGTGCAATGTCCAGGGCTTAGTTCACTGCCACTGTACTAAATACCCTGATTGTAATTATAAATCCAGCTATATCAATAACATTCTTCTGTGTTATATTCAGTGGAAATTGAAGCAAAGCCACATTAAATTAATCAGTCCTGTAGCTGTTCCCTCTCTGTTTGGAGAAGTAGTAATTTTCTGGAAGGAAATACTTGTATTAGAAGTATGTGGGTGCTTACAGTTCTCCTTCCTTGGACAAAAAACCCAACATGAGCTTTTTAAAGAGTTTGTGAGCTTTTGGTAGTTTTGTGAGAATTCTCCTTACCTTGTTTACTTCTGATAGTTCTATTTTGTTCCACTGCAAGTTTATAACATGCACACTCTAAAACCACTACCATTCCAAAACGTATTTGTGGAAGAATCCAACGCCAAAGAGGCATCTATGTTCAGTATTCAGTGAATGAGTTTGTTGCCAATTGTTGTTGCCAGATGAAAACAATATGAAATTAAGGCTATTAGCATAGCTTGATAATAGAACTAAATAAGTAATTCCTGCTTTAGGTCACAGTATTATAGTATAAACTGCTGTTTCGATGAAATGTCAGTTATAGGGTGAAAGGTGAAGAGGAGAAACCGCTGCCAGATTACACAACAGCAGCAAAGCAAGAGCAGGTCTGCTATGTAATTCCAAATGGGACTGTAAGAGGGACATTTTATTAAAGTCACCAGTATCTTCCAGGAACTTTTTTGCGACAATTAAGAGATTCACACGGATAACGTCCCAGGCCATCAGCTACTGCAAACCAGAATGGCTTCACTCAAGTCAAAGGAGTAATACTGATTCATCCCAGCTGAGGATCTGAAGGGTTTTTTCGTTAAAAAGAAACATCAACTTGACACAACAGCAAAAATCTGTTATTCTAAAATGTTCAGGATTTAGAAGCCAACTTTTTCCCCCAGATCAAATCACTGCTACTTTCTGGTTATTAGAACTTTTGAGCACATTAGTCTGCTCTCACTGAACACAACAGTGGCATTCCCTGGGGAATGCAGTGAGACCAGTACAGATCACAGAAATAAAAATTTGAGGCAACTCCTTCACTTTTACAACTCTGATAGTAGAAGACTAGAGAAAGGCAAAGTGAGTACATTTATGGACCATTGCTGGAGATTTCAAGCAGCTCATACTCAGTTTGATGCAGGATGCTGGTTCAAGCTGCAACTCATTCATATGAATGACCTTTTTATGAATGTTTTATTCCAGCCCACAAAAGCATAGAATTTATTTTAAGTCTAAAGAAAATTTTAAAATAATATCTTACCCCTTCTTCTTGATTGCCTTCTCTAACATTTTCTCGTATGATACCTTTTCTTTATCATATTGTGCCACTATTTTGTCAATTTGTGTGCAGTGCAACTTCTGCATAGCGCTGTGCTCCTGGAAAACAGTAGGACCTTACAATTAGGTTGCTGGATTTTTAATGTTTAGTTTTCTTACAGTGTAAAAATATCAGTGTACGAACAGATAATTTTGCCAACGGAATTTAATCTGGTTTAGCCATCTGGTATTAAAGGTCCCAGATACTCCACCGCAAGTGCTAAAACAGTTCTTCTGTTTGAAAAATGAAAATCTGTAGCGGACCTTAAAAATATGGTATACCTTAAAATAAAAGAATGATGGGGAAAAAAAAAATCATCTTTTTGAATAAGCGTCCATTTAAGTACAATGTAAAAAAATGAGATTTACAAGCTCAGATCATATCATTCAAAGTTTCTGAATGCAGAGGAGAACAAAACTCAACCCAGTCCCCCCTTCTTCTGCGTACCTCATACTGAATACAGTGCTAGCCCCTTGGCCACTGCAAATCAAATAGCTTCAAGTCCAAACATTAGCTAAAAATCAAATCATTAACAACTGACATTCTGAAGATCTGTCCCGTGACCCCTAATGACAGCTGCAATCTTATCATTACGATATTCTGCCTTGTTGCAGAGCATCTCCTTCTGCAAGCGATAGTAAGCTGTGCAATATGACTTTCAACTACACATGCAGACTGCAAATAACCATTGCTCCTTGTTTTCCGCCCCCAAACAATACGGCATATGCCAATAAACAGGACATACAGAGCTACCTGTGGAGTATTACACATCACTGCTAACACGCTATCACTAGTATAGTTATGTGACTTACGCTGGTGAAGTGGCAGAGGAGGTTATCTATGGAAGAGGAGGAAAAAACTTGCCACGATGAAAAGATGAATCACTAACGCATGTTACATACTTGGATCTAGCTTACAGACAGTTCCTTTCCTCTACAAGAGTGTACCAGAAACAACACACTTCACTTAGTGCTTACATGTGTAGACTTCATTATTGAACTTGACTTCATATTCTGCTTTATCAGAACAGCTGCTCATAATGATGCAAATATTTCACTACCACAGAGAGCACTATATATTGAATTTGCATTACAATAGGAAAAATAGTTGTTTGTTAATTTACGTTATTTTATTAATATCCAATTGCTCCACATTTTATCTAATCGTGACAAAAAGCTTTGCATTAATTAACATGGCCTCTTCTAGGACTTTATTTCTTTTTATAGTTCATTTTGCATTTACTCTACCCTCGCTATTCTACTGCTCTTTATTATTTTCTACACACCTGTGTTTGCCTTATCACTGTTTCTTCCTCCAAAAATACTAATTAAAGACTTTCACATTCGCTTTTACCAAAACATTAATACAAATGTTGTGACGCTTTTAAAAATCTAGCCCTGGCCTGTATCCAAGCACTCCAACATCTGCCAAGCACTGCCCTGGGGAATGCGTACAGCTTCCAAATTTTGTATTTAGAGTGGGAAACTGAATTCTCTGCTCTACAGAGGATTTAAAGAGAAACAAATAGACTCCATCAACATTAAAACATGCCAGCTTCACCAGGGAGTATTTACACTGACTAACCAGGTAGGAAAAACTATGGACAGTGAAAAGAATGACATAAGCTTGACAGCGCCAGCCAGCCACAGGTGAAGTGACTGAAAGCATCTCTCAAACTACTCACTCTCCCCTAGATGAACAGAACAATACAATTCTTGCTATAAAAGACTAAGCGCAAACATGGCAAAGCATGTGACACTCCTCCATAATCTGGGAGGGCACATCACATGGAACTGCATTTTTTTCTATATACTTTTGCCTCAGGACAACCATGATTTAAGCCTTCTCTCTCTATCACAAACCCACTGTAATCTTTTGCTGACTTCCCTCTACTGCTACTTACTGTTCATGCACAACTCTATCTTGTATCTGAAACAGATATATTGGGGACCATAACCCCCTCATTTCCTTCCCTGGTCCTCTCCCCCATCCAGTTCATGGAACATGCATTTGTTTGTGCACAATATAAACAGAGCTGGCAGAGGAAGATGGGCTACTAACAGCTCCTGCATCAAGGCACAAAGAGTACTAGGAATCAACTCCCTATCAGAGGTTCCTTGAATTATGTGACTTTAACCCTTGGAAGACTATTTAAAATGGGTTAGCTGATGTGAGTTTGATTTTCTGTCTATGCTCAAAGGGAAATTCATCACAAACTTCTGCATCCCAAACTTTTGTCAAGATTCTAAGAAATATGAGTGATTTCGCAGCACCTTAAAACACTCTCAGTACTTTTTGTTTTCAGATGCAAACAAAGTTTCAGGTGGTAACATGTTCTAGATTGATTGAGAATATGTTTGAAGACAAAAGTCTCCTCAGCTAGGTCTCTCATGATTTCCTCAAGTCCACTGAATTTGCAGTTTGAATCCACACGCGTTTTAGATGAATATATTCACAAATTACATTTAATGTTTATATTACAAACTGAAGCCACAGTTCAGCCAGGGTTCTGAAAGGCCACCTAACTGATTACAGCAAAACTCTCCCTTGAAAAAAAGTAACGTTCTTATTTAGTTCCAGTAAACAGGGGAAGCCTTATAGCCCATCTACCTGTCATGCCATTCCAGATCACTTACCTAAATAGTACTGAAGATCTAACTTGGTAAAAAAAGATATAAACCAATGGACACCATTCAGATACATCAGCCGTTCTGCAGCTGCACAGTAATATCCATACTGTGAGACTGAAGTTGCTTCAGGGAATGTAGGCAGGAAATACTTCATTTCAAAAGCTGCCCAGTGTAGGTGTATTTATGAACACATTGTTTAAAGAAAAACATTCTGCAATATGCAGAAGTAGCTGGAGATATTACCTTAAAATCACCAAAAGCACAGGTTACCAGACCTAAGATTCAAGAGACAGTTATTCCTAACGTGGAATGTTTAAAAAATGGTGATCATGACATTGAATATATGTATTTGTGCCACTACAAAAGTATTCGGTTTTGCTTGTTGGCAGTCCTGTCTACCAGTGTCAAAAAGGTGCATTTCACACATGTGGATTTTACACAGACCCATGAAGGATAGAATATCTCTGTTGCTTTCCGTATTTTTGAAGATCTTGCTGCAACTCCCTTACTGCCCCTTAAATAATGGCGGTATTACAGATGATGTAAAAGAACACAAACCACACATGGGCCAACAGTTTCAAACTCCTCGCAGCACCTGCTAATCTACTTTAAAGTGACAGAACATGACTATGATGAAATCTGTCATGCAGACAGAATCACAGGGGCTTGGCCTTTCTGGTACCAGCTTCTCAGATTTCACTGGTTCTTGTGGCACCTCAATAATCTCAGGCAGTAAGATAATGCTGACAGTTGTTTCTTTACAAGTAACGCTTTTTCCAAATTTCCTTTGTGAATGTGAGGATTCTTGAGAAAACTCACTCATTTCTTGACAGGGACACTTACTCATTTTTTCCTCTCCCAGCCTATAGGACCAGTTTTGCTCACTGTCCAACAGATGACAAAGAATCTGCCTGAAGAGTTAACTACAAAGATTTACATACAATCCTTGCAAAATGTTACCCCCTAAAAATGCTGTATTTCTCATGCTATCGTAAAAGAAGTCTGTGTTATCTTCCCACTCCTGGCTTCTTCCCCCCCCTTTTCAAAAAACTATGTCCCACACTCTTTGCATATCTGGCAGACCTACACTGTTTTCTCATGGTGACCTGTCTCCCTCCAGATTCAGAATGCCCTGTTAGGTGAAACTAGTTCACAATGCAAGTTAATGGCTGAGGTTTGGATCATGTTCTTTGCTCACAAGATCAATCATCTGTTCTTTAGCAATCCCAACAGCAGCATAATGCTACCTCAGTCATACTCATGCAGGCTTACCTTTTCAGAGGCTAAACCAGCCTGGAGAATATTCACTCTCCCCGCTTCAACTCTCTCTTCCTTCACAGCCAGGCCACAAACTAACCAAAGGATTGGGTTCCAAAACTAGAGGCAACAGCTCTGTTGCATAACTGAACAGGTTCTTCTGAAGTGGAGAAACTATACTTGCACACTGACTCTGAAATTAAACTTGCTGTGAAAATACTGCCACTCTCAGTATTGACTACAGTTTGTCCTGCCTTTAATTTCTACGCGCTCTATTATTCCCTTACAATCTTTTGGGATTTCTTTAAAAGCACTGTCCTGTCTTGGCAGAGCTTTATACATGTACCTTTTACATCATTCTCAATCCTGAGTAAAATCTCAACTCTTAACTATTCACAGAATTTGTGAAATGCAAAATTCTGCATTTTTTTGCAAGCCATGAATCTGACATTAGGGAATAGGAAAATTTAATTTAATCAGTCACAGACTGGCTGCCTAGTAATGGTGATACTAAGAACAGTGACTCTTCTGCAAATCTAATGATCTCTACCCTACTTAGACTAGATTTCTTATTTTTCCTACACAAAAGTGAACAAAGGAACAGTGAAGATTGTATCTCCACCTGCCCAAACACCCTTGTCTTAAAAACAACAGATTAATAACAACATCATCATAAAGTGAAGCCTCAATATGTGACATCTGTGTGTGTATTACAGTTGTAAGGACCTATGCCATGTAGGAAAAACAAATTAGTGGTAATATGCAGAGGAATGTTAGGAGAATTTTATTGTGCCACTGGAGTCAAAATGGCTGAAACACTGAACAGAAGTAAATAAATATAGTATCAAAGAAGTACACAGACAGAGAGCATTGCATCCTGAAAAGACTCGCACCAGTTAATTTTTGTATTAATCTGGAAATGTTGTCTCTCTAATAGTCCTATACCCTAAGAAAACAGAGACTGACATTTTTTCATACAGAGCAACCAAGCTCTGCCAGCCAGCATTTCAGTGGAGCTGCCAATACTTCTCTACACTGAGTGGATGCTGTCAGTAAAAGGGACCCTTACTGCTGTCGTCTTCCTCAGCTAGCTCTGTCCAGGGCTGCCAGATTAGCTCCTACACCTTCGCCTGCTCTGTCTTCCACACTTGCATGCATTCGTTTTCCATAACACATTTTCCAAGGCCAACTTTAGATGGAAAAGTATTGGACTTTTACCTCCTTAAACAACACAAACAATTCCCTTCTGTTTACTTATTTCTCCAGATTTCTGGACTGTCTATGGTTAAATGAGAGCCAACCTATTTCTGGAACTTTTAAGTTCAGTCTGCTTAATACACAGGCTTCCTCAAGCTGATCATGGGTAACTAAGCGCATAGCTCTCCCGCTCCATCCCAGCTGATAAAATGCATTAAAAACAGTGATGAGTACACCAAGCACTTCCCTAAGATCATCTGTGAGTTAATATGGCCACACTTTCCTGCTCAGACTCTCCTCTCCAAATTCAAGAAGTTGCCCTTACTGGAGCCTTCAGCAAGACATGCTGTAGACAGGCACTTTCTTGTTAGCACAGGCTTGCACTCTGTACTTAAGACCAGCAGGACACAGGCTGGCTCAGACATAAAATAGCTGTGCTTGAGCTAATGCTGAAAGCCCTTGTGAGTGCACAGCACTTTCAGACTGTGGCTGGCAATTTTTTCCTCAGATTAGAGGAAGCAAGTGCAAGCCTGAACAGATGGATCAATTTTTTTAACATTAGCAAGTTGCAGTCTTGGCTAAGGTATCCTTACACTTCTGTGGGTCACATGTATAAGGGACATAGATCATTGAGTATGGCTGTTTTCTACGTAACCATGGTACCATTTTCATTTGCTATATTTGCTATATTTCATCTGCTGCTATAGCAAACTGCTGGATGTTGCCCACTGAATGACAAAGTAGTGTTTAAAAATAAGAAGCCGCCTAAAAGATCAACGCTATGAAAGTCTAGAAACTGTTCATGCCCATAAGTGTGAATGACAGACACTTTCACTTCAGCATGGGCTTTACACATAACACTAAAATGGAGAAATCACTCATTTCCCTTCCGCACAGAGTCAGTAAGGTGTCCGAAATGTAACTAATTTTCTTATACTATTAATACTATACTACTAAGAGCCCCATAAAAGTGCCAATTATTGAAAGTAATTTCTTCATACTTCATTGTACAGACACAGAGACCCACACCCAAACAACAGTCATGAAAATAAACACAAAGACTGATATTAAAAATGCCCAGGCAACTATATTACGTCACATCTGCAATGAAACCTGCAATCCAAGAGAGCAAGGGAATAACTGCCCCAAAAGCCCAGAATGGATTTGTATATATTGCCAAAATTCAGAACTTCAGATACTTTCTTCACTTGTTATGCCTCTTTCTGTAACAAGAGCAACGGTTTTCTAATGATAAAGGGCAGGAGAAAATTGGCTGTGATTTTCTAATGTGTACTTGTGGTAGTGTTGTACGTATTTGGGACATCACTGCCAGCAGTACCAAGCAAAAAGCTGACTATAAAGTGGTTACCATAGACATAAATGAGGAGGAATAGGACATTTCAGTTTTCAATTACACATTCCAGTACTCTTTGGCAATTTTGCAGTTTCTCCAGTGCCTTCCTTTGATGCAGCACTCGTCTCATATCATTACTGCCTTTTTTTCCAAGCTGCCTGTCAATATGTCATGCAAGAGTGACCTAGATAAAATCATTACCTGAAAAAGGTGAGCTTTGGATGCTTATGTGGGTCAAACAAATGTGTGCTGAAGCTCAGGGAGACATACAAAGGGTTGCTAAAGGGAAAATTTGCTCACTGGAGCGTACTTCAGAACATTTAAAACACATATGCCTTTCTTGGTGGTTCAACTGCTGTTCCTTAGTTATTCCCTACAATTGAATTAGAAGCTGCTGTACTAGTAAATGCAGTAACTTTTTTCAATTAGAGTGTGCCGCTCAGAGAGCTCTTAATGATCATACCTTTGCATGTTTCTTCTTTAAGGCATTCAGCTCTTTCTGCTGTTTCTTTAAATGCTTTATATAAGCCTACAAAAAGAGAAGTCGGATCAATTTTTCTGTGATCATATTGACTTTAATCAGATAAAATCCTGGCTACTTAAAACAAATAATTAGAAACACATCTTGAAAAGCTTCTGTCCATACTTACCTTCATTTGCTTTAAATCTTCTATCTTCACTTGAGGAATAAGGTCTATACCTAGGAAGGTATTGATACAGTTTATCTAAAACTTCATACATGCTAGTATGTCTTATACTTTCAAATTTGAGTTTTACCACAGGAACCTACATTTAAGTTTGCAATTAATTAATGTTTTTCACCACATAAAAAACAATCGTGGGTTAATGAGAAAACTGTTCATCAATATATAGCTAAGGTACAGTTAATTTCTTTTTCAAATGCAGTGCTCAATTGATTGCCTTGTAAAAAAAAAAAAAACAACAACAAAAAACCCCCCAATGACTGTATTTTAATCTCTTACAGTTCTGGACTGAAGTGTCAAAACACAGCAATCTAAGAATTGAAAAAGCTCCTTTTCTGAAAACACAGCAAACCATTTATGTACATTAAAATTGAACCATGTAAACTTCAGAATTCTGGTCCATAGCTGGTGATTGCTCTGACGCAATCTTTTTCAGGGAGGAGGCATCTTGGGTAAGGTTCTGCATGACTATATAAAGGATTAACTGAGGTTAGGTACACTTCTTCCCCTCAATTCAAAACACAAAAATCGTAGGAGTGAAAATTTACCTTCAGTCTGTATGTTAAAAAGGTAAAATTTGCATGTTGGTTAATAACAGGCTATGGGAGCTACAATACACTAAGGAAATCTATCATACAAGACTAACAGTACTATTTAGATGAATGAAAATATATTTTGATCACCTTAACTATCATGCAAACAAAAAACAATTTAATTTCATGTTTATGCTTTAATAAATGTTTCGTGACAGACTATGATTTTTTTAAACTACTAAGCACATCCTATAATATCATTAATAAAAATGTCAACGCAATGCCATGAGAGTTGTAATGCATAGGTTTTTTCCAGACTTTTTATACAAAAAAGTTTGCCTGTACATAGATATACTGCAAACATATTTAGTTAACTGCTTTTAATAGTGTCTGTGGACTGTAAGATTTCCCCTGCCTTGAAAAGGACTTTCTGCCTTTTAAGGTGAATTTAACTGGAAAATATTCTTTGTAAAGGAAATTTTACAAATTTCTTTGTAAAAGAAAAAAAAAAAAAACGGGGGGAGGGGAGTAGGCAATCTCCTTAGGGAACACAATTTTTTTATTTTCTTAGAAGCATAAGATTCTGCTCAATTATATGGTATTAACATTAGCCTAGTAAATGACACTGGAACAGATTTAGGCACAGATAGAGGCTGAAGTTTTCAAAAACACAAGTCACTTAACTATTACTGGAAGTCAGAGAACAAAACCCCCAACATTCTTGTGCATTTGAATGCCTTCCCCAGACACCTTATCTTGCTGGATACGTAATTTCTAATAGCGAGGTGAGTTGTATATTGTAATAATGGTAGAATTATTCAGATCTTAAAAGATCATAGAGATAAGTAATACAAAATAAGGATTGTTACATGGGATGTAAGAACGAACAGCTCTATTTTAACATGTGAGAATATGGATTTAAATAGTTGCAGACAAGAATGTGTAAGTACTGACATCTCAGTTTAAGACCAGGGCTGCATCAGGCGTGCTGTGTTCTAAACAAATTTCCCCAGGATTTTATTTTAAAATGCAGACTAATTTACTTTGTTCACCAGGTCTGACTCCATGGCAACCAGGAATTAGTTGCCAACCCCAGAAAATTTCATGCTTAATTAATGCACAATAAAACTAATACTTGTGCATCTTGGTGATGATACATGAAATACGAAAACACCTCACTGCATAAAATAATCTGGGTTTTACGCCAGAGAAGAGCTGAAAGAGTTCAGGTGCCAGAAAAAAACTGTTTTATTGCCAAAAGTGACTCCAGAGAAATGGCATCTTGTTTCTCAAGAGATCCCTTCACATGTGTGTATTCAGCCATGTCTGCTTCAGTTTAAGAACAAGAGCAGTCAGTGCTCCTTTTCACTCCTATCAATCCCTTTGGGCCAAGGTGAATGAGAGAGAGTGAACCAGATTCTAATTCTTGTGGCCCACAAACAGAAATATTTATTGTGTTTCATTCAGTTGTACAAATTTGTTTTCTCATTTAATCTTCATTACCTGTCATGATATGTGACAAACAAATAATCCCATTTCACTCTTCAAGATGATTTTGTAGAGTGAACGGTGACTAGTGACAAACAAATACTTATTCTCTTATAAATGAGCCCATTTAATATGGATTTTTTTTACAATAAACATGCCATTTCCATAATCACTATTCAGAGTAGAACCACACATAGAAAACATTTTTAATTGTTGGGAAATCTCTACAGAATCCAATGAATTCTAAATACCTTTAATTACTTAAATCTGCAACTCTGCCAAGGGATTTGTGGAGGGAGGAAAAAAGCAGAAGAGTTTCTGTGGAGTATAGCAGAAATCAGTCATTCCTATTGGCATTCCTCCACAAGATCTTTAGTAAACAACACTCCCAGAGTCATGCAGCTTACTACTATGAGTAGTTAGTATACAGCTACACAAAGAGGTCATTTCATAAAATAAAGCTGTATTGGCTTTATACAGCCATTTTAGCAATATACAAAATTTATTTGCAATTAGACAAAGACCACTCTCAATGGCAGAAGAAGTTACCTTCTAAGAGGGTAAGAATGAATAGAACTGTAAAACTAAAATTGAGTAATGAGTAATTCTCTGTGACTTTCTGGATCACTTCAGAACTGAGAGGGTGGCACATGATTTTTGTCTACCTTTTTTAGCATCGGTCCCCGATCCAAAGCCTGCGGTGGTACTGGGTCGAAGTTCAGAGCTACTCTGAGGTGTTACGTTGGCTTTGGCGTTATTGGCTTTTCCTTTTCTATCATTCTTTGAAGTGTCATTTGGTACATCAGCTATATCACTCTGAAAGAAACATTTACATCATAATAAATTAATTGTTGTTTTACCTGTAGTATAAACATTGGGGTATGGGAAATTTCTGAACTTGCTTACTTCAAACATAATTGAGAAAACTGCAACATACTTTCAAACAACACTATACTCAGTAAAGTATTTGTAACCTATTTTAAATGGCTACCTACTGAAATATGACTCCTTTCTCATTTCTTAAAATTTCTATTTCCAAGGGCTGCATTAGTATGATCCGTGAAAAGTCAGTGAATGGTATTTCAGTACATATTAACTAACATAAGTCAATATATTTCAGAGCAGGACAAAGAGGCTTATATTTGAAAACAAGAAATGATACGGTAACATGCATCCATTGGAGAAGGACCAGTTTACTTTAAAAAAAGAACATAGCATGTTCTTTGGGCTGTGCTTGTTCATTAAGTTCTACTTACAGTTTCAATACCCATAGCTCTCATTTGGTCTGCTCTTTTTTCTGTGATAGACAAAAACTTCTTTGGATCTGATAAAGCATCTACAATATCTGTAAAAAAAAAATAATCAACTTTTTATGATCTTCTGAGGCATTTGGAAATTAATCTTTTACAAAAGCTCTGTTCTACCCATTAGGAGCCATGGCTTGCAACAATAGTCCAACCTTCCATAGCGAACTTGGCGAGACTGAAATCGCTCATCACCACAGCGCTCGAAGACACTAGGAATGTGAATCAGTTTATAATGTACCAAGGGAGTGGTATTAATCCAGGTAGCTTATGTAGGAAAAACACACTGACTCCATGAGACCGAAGTTATCCTAACTTACT
The DNA here is from genome assembly GCF_964289735.1 of Phaethon aethereus. Lineage (NCBI taxonomy): Eukaryota > Metazoa > Chordata > Aves > Phaethontiformes > Phaethontidae > Phaethon > Phaethon aethereus. Next base: position 124,239,161 of record NC_138576.1, read on the forward strand.
CCCAGCTCATGACATTAGAATTTGAGACCAGAATGGGAGCTCCTGAGCCACAAAGCACTAGCAAATTTGTCTCTCTGTTATTTGAGGGGGTGTTGACTGACTTGGGACTGCAGGGAACTGCAGAAAACACTGTTGTATTTCCCAGCCTAAATAGCAGTTTCAGATGGGTGGTTAAAGCAATAGGGGAACTCTGTTCTCACTCGCCTTTGTGATGCTCCATATCTGGAACATGACAAGCTGTGAAATGGCTTTTCTATGAACCATAATGATCAATATTGAGTCTTGCATGTGACACAGTACCACCAGTGGTATCACAGCACTACGCAGCACTAGATACCGTATAGATTATTGAATTTGTTTTCCATATGCAGTGGTAAATGTGCGAGCACAGGTTTAGAGGAAGACAAAGACGCATGAATCTTTACTCGCACATTGAATAACCCCTTTCCATGCTTAATTTCAACAGTCAAAGAATTCACCAATGGCAAAGGAGGCCCGCCACAGCAAGAAACTATTTTACAAATTCAACTGATTCAGTACCTGCAATAATAATGCATTCAGAAACCACAGCAGTCATCTGTTTTGATGATCCCTCTGAAACTTTATCTTCAGCATTATGGATAAAAGGGCCACTGGTCTCAGTTAATAAGCCTTCCTTGTCAGAGCAGTAACTTAAGAAAGGAAGTTTGAATGCTGCAGCCTGACTCATCATTCACTACAAAATATTGTCATTTAATTAACTCAGGGGTTTTTTCACGACTGGTAGGACGACCATGGACAGAGCTTCACTTGCAAGGAAGCTGTTCCTTTGCAGGATGCTGCAAAGCCCTATTTTTGGCTGCTCATGAGTAAGCGATAAATGTATCCTTGTATTCTAGATGGTCTCACTAGCATAACAGGCCATTATTTCTTCAATGACAGTTCTCACACTCACGGTTTTCATCATCATTTGAATTTTGCCCAGGTTTCATGTCATCTCTTCAGCTATTTTCCATGTTAGCTTACAATGATGCTAGAAAAAGAAGCCGGTCCACTGACCAGGTCTGTAAAAATATCCAATACATCAAAAGCTTTGGGAAGAAACTTGATATCCTTCTTGTGCAAACTAGGGGCTGGACTGTATCATCTCCCTTCCAACCTAAGTTGTTCTACAAAATGTTCTTCTGAAGTCACCAGATGCACTTCTTCAGCAAGAAAAGCACAGACAGGGCTCCCATTCCAATAAAAGTTGTATTAAACACATAGCATTACCCTTAACAGCTCTGTTTATCTACACAAATAGGTTGTCCCCAATAACTGTTGTGACCCAACAATGTCTTCTGAACCTTACTGCATATACACAAAAACCATGCAGAATTTATTTTCAACCTTAAGAATGCCCTTGTAGCTCAGGACTGACTGTTTCCCCTTTCCCTAAGTTAGTAAGCATGTCTTTTTGCCCTTGGCAGTCACTCCTTAATGAAAATCCAGGACTACTCTACTAATATGATGTGTCATTTGAAAATGGAACTTGATTATCACAAGCTTCAAGGTAAAACTGACTAACATGTTTGGGAGAGCGAAACCTTTGTAAATTGTATTACTAACCGCACAAAGCACATCACCAAAGGCTCAGCATTTCTACAAGGGGGATGTGACTCATCACTGCTTCTCACATTATCATTTGTCCGCTGCTTACGTTTTTCTTTCTCCCCCGTGAGGTAAGGTGGGGGTGGGGAATAGCATTTTATAGAAGAATCGCAATTAAATATAAAACTAGGAAAATCACTGGAAAAGTACATTACAGAGGACACTAACTGCTAACCTAAGTAGCCATGCTTACTTTCAAACAGACTTCTATTATAGAAGCTTCTCTTTGGAGAAAGCTACTTCTATTTGCATTAATTTGTGCCAGTATTGTGTTTTACTGGGAACAGAGTAACTGATGCAAATAAACCACAAGAAATTACTAAGTTACATGAAAAATAAAATTATGCTTCTTTTAAAGCCTACACTGCATTACCCATTCTAGTTATTATTCAGTGCAAGTTTTTAAATCTTACTCATACAGGTTAAAAAATAAAGAAATAAAAAAGTAGGCAGCTATTGAATTGAGCTATACCCTCCTACGGGTTTGCTAAAACAACTATGGAGATCCTAATGATAGCTCATAAAACAACGAGAGGTTCACTGCAGATGATAAGTAATTAAAAAACACATGCCAACTGAATACTAATGACTCCACCCGAGTGTCAAAAGTTACTTCCCAGTTGTTCATCATGCTGTTGTTCTACATCAATGAGAAAAATACAGGAGACACATCAAGACTTATCTAGGAAGGGAGAGGAGAACTAATCATTGAACTCATTTAGTTCATATTAATATGGAGTTTGTTTTTCCCAACACTGACAGTAAGCTATGACAACTAGTTCTCTCATTCTACTAGCATTTTACCGTTACTTAGCGGTAGTAATGTTTTTCTATGTCCTCACCTCTACCAGAAAAAAACAACTGTACCAATGCTGACAATGTAGTACATCAACCAGTACTGAACTGCACACAATTTGCAAAGTCTAAACTGGTGTTCAAATTCTCTTTGAAAAACAAGCGTGCCACTTCTGAATTTGTATAATACAGTTTAAAAAAGACAGTTAAAAATATTTTCTCCCTATGTGACCAGCACACTCAGCAGCTTGAGCCACATCAAACTCTGCTAAGTTTAAATTCTACTCTTAGAATGATACTCTGGGGTATCATTCAGAAAAACAACAGTCCCAAATCAGAAGTATGTCTCTAGTTTAGAAAATATTTTAACTGAGTCATTCACTGTCAAAAGCTTAAGTTCAGGAAAGAATTAAAGCACATGCTTAAATGCGTCTCTTAGATTCACAGTTCAGTTACTGCCTCGAGAATCTAAAGCTTAAGCAGAAGCTTACATTTGTCTTGAGACAAAGTTCCTTAAGTTAAATACTGTAGATGAAACATAAAGGCATGCTCCAAGACCTGTGGCAAAACTCCAGCTGACTTGCCAGCAACCAGGATTTCACATATGAACACCACAAAGACTTCTGTACATGCTTAACTTTTTCCATGAAATATTGTTGCTGAAATCTAGGCATGTTCATTTTTTTAAAGCCTGGATAAATACCAGCAAGCAGAGTCTTGAAAATACATTATCTAATATATTTAAGTGAGTCTTCTCTTTCTCCAGTTTGTATTATGGAAATTACAGTCAGAGAAGTGGTAGTAATTCTTTGCATAGACATCAGGTTTGAAATAATTTACACAAAGAGCAAAACATCATTTTTATCAATAAAGTTTCACCAATCAACTCTAAGGTAAACTTCATTTTGCTGCAGAGTCAGAGCACTAACGTTTAACGCAATTTCTATTTTAGAGTTTTAAATGGTTTACATATTGTCTAATATACAAGTGGATTACATCTGCAGTGAAGAAAACATTTCCCAGGGGTATACTCTCAGGCTGAACTTACACATTACACTGGTTTAAGTGTTGTAATGATTATTCTCAGCTGTTTGTTCCTATCCATATGTGGCAATGTGCCACCACTCAGTATAAATGACCATGGCCCTGCCAACCTGATCATGGAAATAGCTCACATTGAAAAGAACTTCCCCGAAAAACCAAAAATATTTAAAATACGCCAAAACCATGTAAAATTGGGAGAGAAAAATGCAGAGAGGTTTTGGATGCTAAATTCTTTCACATTTTTAACAATATGGCAACATTCTCAAGCACACAAAAGTCATTTGGTTTGAAAAAACACGTCTAGATTCTGCATCAATTGTTTATACCTATAAGCCAAACAATGCAGCTAAAATACATGATAAACTTACAAATATTTATGTCAGAAAAAATGTAATTAAAAAAAAAAAAATCAAAAGAAGAATCTTCCTAAAATGTCAACAGAGAAAATCAAATTGAGCCAACTCTAGTATCAGCTTCTTTTCCATACTATTTTTTCACTTAACAGATACATTTCATTAACACTGAGGCAGGCACTTAGTCTAAAAGCTTATTTTTTAACTGAATATGCAGGGTTTCTAAGGAGTTAAAATACTTAATCTTTAAAATCCTCCAGCATTGTGTGTCTGCTTCTGGCTGACATACTGACATCACAGTATTTCAGTACTTCCACACCAACACTCAAGATCTACAGCGCACTGAGATACAAGTTTATCTCACCTCCGAAACCATCAGGCACATATGTTTTAAGCACAATGTTGCAGAAAACCGTTGGAAGAGAGAGTGGTTTGTTGCCCTCATTCCGAAGGGAAATGTGTCTGTAACCTGCTTGCAGACCATCCAGAGGCAGGATCCTCTGACCAATCAACTTATTATTGTCATCATACACTGCTATTCTCAGGACAGCAAGATCAGGGAGAATAACCTGGGAAGCCATAAAAGGAAGAAATTCAGTGACTCTAATACAGTAGCACCCTCCCCGCCTCCCATGTTTGAACCATTTACTTTGAATGTCAGAAACAGACTATCACCACTTTAAGACAATGTCAGTCCCTGCAAACTGCACACTTTAAGATTAATCTTTCCTAGAATAGCTTTTTTTCACCCTAAATGGGTAGATTTCAGAATATGCAAATCCTGCAGCTTACAGTTACACTAGCTAAACATTCTGCATATTTTTTTCGTTACTGAAGACTGGTGACATCGATAAGAAGGCAGGTAATTACTACATGGGAAATGACAGATACAGTGGCAATCAAAGGGTAGATAGTGCTGAATCAGGAGAAATTATGATAGAAAGATGGGATTTGGGATGTATCCAAAAGAGCAATGAAGAATGGAAAGAGTGCAAGCACAAGCTGATGGGGATGTATGCTGAACTATGGGTTCTGTGAAGGGGAGAAGTAGGCAGAGGAGGGCAGGACAGGGTGACAGACCTGCTGAAATGGCGTGCTGTCAGCAGAATTGTGCGCGCTGTACTCATGACGTGAAGGGTACAAGGTATGCATGGTGGGTGGGGATGCTGCCAGCTATCTGCATCCGTCAGCCCCCATCTGGACTGACCGAAACAGGAACAAAAAAAGTCCCCTGCCTTCCCTGGAACAAAGGTGCTGCCTCTGTGCACGGAACAGACAGCCTAACCGAGAGGTGCACCCTCTCTGCCAGCTCAGAAAAGTCTTCCCACTCCTTCTCTACCTGGCTCTATTCATTGATGCTTACAAGACAAAAAGAAAGACCTAAGTAAAACTGCATCTACTATCTCCCTTAGACTTTCTCCCTGCCACTTTCATTTTCAGCCTTAGAGGACACAAAATAAAGTATGCTTTTGGTCCTAGCACGGGTTAGCACTCACACCATCCTCCCCCTTACACAACAGAGTGACAACACGGAACTTGGGTTAGAATGACTGAAGCTTTAACTAAAATAAAAACAAGAAAACGCGACAGAAGAACAATCAAACACATTACCTGAGAGCAACTGTGTAAGATTAAGCATCAGCTTGAGGAGGACACTGTAACCCAAATAAGTTGGGTAAAATCTCTCCTCTACAGGCCACAGATCAGGACATCTTTCATTACATGATGGGCTCAGATACAGATTTGCTAGGGAGCAGGAGTGGGGACTAAGAATGTTATCGTTCCCTCTCCATTAATTTGTTCTGTGGCAGAACATTAATTGTGACAGACACTTTGACCCTCACGACATTTTAGGACTGTACAGCCCACGTCTTCATTTCCTCCAACAAGAGGAATTGTTCCTGCTGTGTTATGTCACTCATCTGCTTGGTCACCATTATACGTCTTGATTACAATGCTAAGCCTGATATGATAAGGGCCTGAGATGAAGAAAAATAATCTCTTGGTTGACTTACAGTATGAGTTATTCAAGCAAATGTGTGACCATGTAATTTTTCATTGCAGAATAGAGCAGAAAGTCTGAGGAACAGTGGCATTAACCACTGTACCCATGCCACGATACACAGGTACTCCCCTTTTAGACTGAAGCTGTGTGCACCCTGTAGTTTATGGGCCTTTTGATTTCAGAAATCAGAAAGCAGCAGATACTGGCCATATGGCCAGCAAGCCATGAGCAGCGTGATTGCCTGTCATAGTATCTAAGCATCTTCCCTGTGCCTCCTCACATACAGAGAAAAGACCTTGAAGTCACATTCATTCCAGAATATATTTGAGTCCAGAAAAACCTCTTGCATTAACTACGTTTCTATTAAAAACTAGTTATACTGTTAAAAAAGCAGATGTGTGTAATATACTCAAGTGTGAAGTGTGTTATCACCACTTGGCAAAGTCTGTCACTTTGGAATAAAAGAGCAACAATTTTGCATGACAACAAAACAGGTGTAAGCAAAACGGATGTTATCAAAGACAGCACTGCTAACACATGTAGTCTGGATGAAACTCCAGTCGACAGGAAAAAAAGTAAAAATAAAAATATGTATATATATGTGTGTGTATCATATATAGAAAGACTGAGAGATAAAAAATGAACACAGATGACTGATCTCTCTTTAAATCCCCCATACCAAGAAAAAAAGGTTTGTTTTTCTTTTGTTATTAAAAAAAAAGAAAAAGGTACATGATACACATGGACTACTGAAGGAGGGAGCTGGCAACACGTCTGAGGAACACAGCACCCTTCCAACTTTTCCATGTAATAACATTGACCTTAGCTTTGGATGCAGCATCTCACCTGCCCTCTGGGCTGAAGGAACAGTGCAAGATAGCAGCCACTGCCAGGGCAGGGAAGAAATCTCCAAGGAATGATGGTGTCCACCAGCGGGGGCTCATTCTGAGCAGACTGCATACCTTGAACACAGGCATGGCCACGGAGGAGGTGGCTACCTCCAAGTGGGAGGAGGACGCAAAGGGGAGGGAAAAGCCAAACAGAAACAAAAAAAAAAATCATGTGACAGCTACCAAGGTTATCCATTAGAAAAATAAAACAAAGCAAAAGAAATTAAAAAACAAACAAACAACCTCTTGAAAGCTTATTTTAGCTTTAGATTGTTCACTGTAGTAAACAGGAACCCTACAAACCCTTTTTCATGGGAGCAGTATTTATTCATGTGAGCAGTCAGACTGAAGCAGGGAGGAGTGGCTCAAGTGAGCAAGGATGCTCATGTGCAAAAGGGCTGGCAACCACAAACTGTGGCTTCCAAATATCCTACCTTTCGAAATACGAATGATTCTTCATTGTAAACAGGGTTCAGACCATTGTTCATCACCATGCGTGTTCGAAATTCTTTACGTATGGTGTCCGTCGGTAAACCATACATATCCACTTCTACATACGTACCAATTTTTTTATCTGACAAGAACTGACCAGATATTACCTGCAACATAATAACAGAGCAGTAAGGAAAAGCAATACAAAGTACACAGCATTTTATGAATACTGGAAATACTGGTATTTTTTTATTGACAGCAGTCTGAAAAATGCTTTATACAGAACAGATATATTTATTTCATCATATGAAAATGGTATATTTAGTCCTAAAATTGCAATCCTTTAGAAAAGCTTTTGTGATAAGACCTTAAATATATCCTTAATTTGAAATGATTGTGCTCATTGTGCTATGGTATTAAGAGTTGTAAGTCGGTCAGCCTAATTAGCTGATGTGTTCACTGTATTACTGAAAAACATTGAATCAAACAACCAGATTTGGCACTGCTATTCGCAACTTTACAATTTCTGTCTGGAACCACTGTCATCTATTATATGTCCTGACTACAAAAAGGTGAAAGGAAGCTATTGCTCTGCTTTCACTTAGGTAAAGGTTTTAAACTAATTAGATGGCAGTCTATTTATTATGTGTCTGGGAAGTGTAGGATGCTTGAAAAGCCAACAAACAAAAAATCCACACGACTCCTGTATATTGTTATGTATATGAAGATTTGTTGCAATCTTACTCCAAGTCAAGATTAATCTAGCCACAAATTTTTAGAAAATTTAATTCTGAATTAATTTAATCTAGATCTAATTTAATTTAGAAATCTAGAAAATTTTTTTCTATCAAGATGATCTACTACTTAAAAATATAGATAATGTTTTCATTACTATGATCAAGGAAGGAAGAAAAAAATTGAAACATGATTTCACAGACCTAAGTTAATTTTGAGTCTTTTTCTTTTAATGATATTCTACCAAGGAACACGCTGGATAACAAATCTGAAAAGTTATGTTGCTGAGGGGTAGCATCACCAGCTTTGGTCCACTCTTTTAAAACAGCATTTATCCAGAATTTTATACTAGTTTTAGTCACACAAGAGGAGCAAGTGACAAAATATGTGATCTAAGAACTCTCCTCTAGTGATACTTATGTTTTCACCACCAGACCCTACTTCCTTTTTGGAGGGATTGTACTGTCATTAACATTATAGAAAAACAACATTAATGAAAAGGTTTTGTTCTTCTGGAGGTACAAATAAAACTTAGTTAAATGTCTAGAATGCACAATGAACCCTTGGTCGGACAGAGTTTGAAATTTCCATGCTGTACATAGAAAGTGATAGTTCAAAGCTTGTCTTTTGTTAAGCTGCACATAGGGTATCTGAGCAAAGAGAATAGACTGCCAAGTCACAGAACAGGTTTTACAGATGTCAGTCTCCTTCCAAAACATGATAGCTAACCATGCTTTGGAACTACAACAGACGTTTTATGGACTTTGTTACTGATAGGTAACTCCAAAGTAAGGACCTCCATCACAAGAACAATTTTTCTTTACTTATTTTGAAAATAACCTGTCCATGTGTGCCCATATTCCTCCTTGCTCTACGGTTGTTTGTATAATTTCATACTGTCTGCAGAAATGAACTTCACTCATTCATTCATTTGTGAGGCAGATATAATTCAAAAAGAGCACAAAGGGGTTTAAAATTCAGTGATAACATATAATAACAAACCATTTCTAATTCTATAATGTTCCACTAAGATCAAGTAAACACAGAAGTCTTAGCCAGCAATAAAAAAACCCAATGGAAACAATTTGAAGAAATCCACACAATCCAAACTCATTTTCTGTAGATACGCTATTTCTGTTGCCATTTAAACGTGATTTTGGAGGTGATAACAGAAGTTTCTCTATTGCAGTTTTACCTGTACAGAACATGTTGCAGCAATTACACCATCTACAGGAGTTTCAGAGAAAGGGTCAAACGTTCGATCTGGTCGTCGCATGAAATCTGGTTTAAGTAGATACCTTATTTCAAGAAAAAGAAGAAGAAAATTAATCTTGTGTGAAAATTAAAAATTGTACTAAATACAAATAAAATGGATGTTCTAGCTTTAAACAATGAACTCTCCTAAAGCATTGTAAAATACAGACTATCGTTCTAGTCGCAAGTACGAGGTAATAAAAGGAAATATGGTTGTCTAGAATACAGATAAATGTTAATCTTCATTTTGAATTATCAGCTACTGAGAGGTGACACCAACCCTGGATTTCAAGCTGAGAATAAAGGTAATATAATCAAGGACATTTCAAAATAATTTAGTAACACATTTTAAAAACACAGTGAGTTATCATATAGTAAAAAGTAGATGCTTCTGTTTGTTTTAATTCTTTAACTCTTTGGAAAAATACAGAGGGTTTATTCAATTTTATTTTTTTAAATGACTCCATAGAGTCAAGACTCATACTTGAAGATAATTTTTTCATCTCTGTCCTAAAACCTTGGGGGAAACAGCTGATAATGTCAGTGCTGACAGATTGTTAATTATAGTAGCATGAAAGGTACTACTGTAATAAGACTTACAATACATCCCTGAGGACTATACACTGGATCAACATATCAATGAAGCTGATATGTGCTTTGATGAATCAAAACCCAAGGATTCTGCCATCAAAATGAAATAGCAGCTGATCACAGAAATGCTGCGCTACACATGACAGGTGTTCTCCTCCACTGATGGAAGAAAACGTGTAACTGGAGTCATCTTGCTAATTCTGCAGCCCCGACAGACAACAGCTGCTACAAGATTTTTTTTATTCACCCATAGTCCCCCTAGTGAATCACTAGTACACAATGTTATAAAGGCCTAGATAGAATTCAGAATTAAAAAATGCTGGAAAAATTCCCATGGAAAGAATGTCAGTGTTTTCTCCCACTTTTTTATAACACGGCTTCTGCTTAGGAAAGTTAATATTCCTCATTTTTCTTACATTATAAATGTGTGTGATTTCATAATACGTTATTAATTTGAAGTAGGTTATGGGAAGAAGGGAACTATCAGAACTACCCTTAGCCTCTGCTTCAGGCCTGCTGAAATAAAACATGCTGAAGCTAGAGTGACTCCATCTTGTTGTACCAGCATGAAAACTGTAAATCAGAGAAAAAGGAGTACAGACAGAAGGAAATGTAATTTTTTATTTTCATTGCCTTGTGTGTTTTCTGTGACTGAAACAGCGCCACATTTATAATGCATATCAAAATATTACCGCTATTACTGTAATACCAGAATATTGACATAAGAATCAAGTAGTTCAGTTTATAATGATGCCTGTCCTTTAGAGAATTTGGCAAGAGTGAATACGTGCTCTTTTACTAGGCTTGTGGGTCAAACAAGAAAAGAATCATACTCTACCATAAAAAAAGCTTTGTTCTTCTTATAATTCTGTTATTCTGACTGAAATTACTAGAGACTGCACCTTAGTCAAACCCAACAGCCTCTATCTGGAGAGTTTACAACTGAAATGAGGTTTAGATTAGCTATTAGGAAAAATTTCTTTACGGAGAGAGTGGTCAAGCATTGGAACAGGCTGTCCAGGGAGGTGGTGGCGTCACCATCAATGGAAGTGTTCAAAAAACGTGTGGACGTGGCACTTTGGGACATAGTTTAGTGGGCATGGTGGTGTTGGGTTAATGGTTGGACTTGATGATCCTGAAGGTCTTTTTAAACCTTAATGATTCTGTGATTCTGTGAAATAAAGGCATGGAGTGGCAAAGCACTATGTTGCCCATTCTACAGATGAGGTATTTTACCAAGCTTCATCTACTCATATTTTCTTTCTGAATAAGATCTGCATTAGTAAAGAGTTGTTTCTTCCCAGGATGAGTTTGCAGATTTTAATGCATTTCTGGAAAGCTTATTTTAGCTTTAGATTGTTCACTGTAGTAAACAGGAACCCTACAAACCCTTTTTCATGGGAGCAGTATTTATTCATGTGAGCAGTCAGACTGAAGCAGGGAGGAGTGGCTCAAGTGAGCAAGGATACTCATGTGCAAAAGGGCTGGCAACCACAAATTTCTGGACTGTCATTTCCTATAATTCAAACTTCTCTTTTTTCCTGATGTTAACGATTAAGGTATAAACTCAACATTTGAGAAAAATCTATCAACATCACTTGAGCATCCTTTTTTTATGCAAAAGTCATGAGCAAGAACTTAGCGAGATGAAACACTTCAGTATTCTCTGTGAAATCTGCTCTCCAACTAAAGTACACAGGTTAAAAAAGTGTTTCCCATGTATTAAGACTCAATCTGTCCATGTAAATATCACAGTTCTGTGAACTGCGCAATGAATCTCCATTCTGAGGCATATTTTCAATGAAAGATTGAGAACAGAAGCTGAAGATGTATTTAAATAACTGTGTATGGTATTCATGATCTTCTTCGTAATTTGCACACAAAGTCTCTTCTATCTCATCTTTAAAAACTGGGCATAATTAAGAAGCATATACATCAGAATACCTCCTTACAGGGGATAATTCTCCCTGAATTCTGCTAATTTCTACTCTTCACCTAGCATCCAATTTTTTTTTGGAACGCATAATTAATAGTGACAAAATTTTATTAAAACCATAGTAAACGACTCTGATACACAGTGATAAGTTTAAATCATATCACTCACCCACATGATCCATTATATTCAAATTTTCCTTGATTCAACTGCATTGCTAAATCTGTCACGAGAGAAAAAAATTACTATCTTTCCTACTGAAAAATGCAGATGATGAACCCTTTTCAGAAAAGAAAATAAGCATGTTTTTCCAGAATAATCAGTTTAAATGAAAATTAAATGTAATGCATATAAAACACACATCTAAGAACTAAAATGAAGCAACAGGGAAACTTCAGATTTCTTCACAGTAGTAACAACTTTATGAACCAAGCTGAAGTCTACGGTGTGCTCAGAAAACAGTCTCTCCCTGAATTAAAACACACCCGGTGGGCAGAGAAGCATCAGACTGTGGTCATGTTAAGCACCTGGGATGGGATTTCCATCATCTAACTTTTGGTATCTACAGTATAGGTGTCTCCATTTCTGCTAGTAATCTAAAATCACTTTGAATAAGGCACTTTAACAGTGCAATTACCCTCAGTCTAAGGCAGATATATAATAGATTCTAGATGAAACATCCTAGATGTATATATTTCTCTACAATGACCATAGACAACTACCTCCAAGGAAGCTATCTGTATCCTGATGTCTTAAAGAAGGCGAGATGAATATCACACTGGGTTTCTATAGACTTAATTGAATAAAATACCAAAAAAAACCCCAAAAAGATCACAGCAGCATTGCTTAGTTTCAACATTTAAAGCATCTGAGTTTTATGCAATGCATTATTACAGTACTTGTATATAAAGATAGACAGTTAACATACAACCAACCCTCTCCCAAACTTTGTAAAAAATAGTATGTTTTCCTGCAGGTTTCCAATTGCACTAGAATACAATATCCTTGTTTAGCGAGAACACGGGTATTCTCTTGCCCAATGGACTCTGCCTTCAATAGGGAACAAAATCTCTGCTGCATGTTCTGTGTTACACAAAATACAAGATTCTCATGCTCATACCAGTTATTATTTGCTTTACTGGGCAGCCTTAACTTGTATTTTGTCAATTATTCTTCAGCCTGACAGTACAGTTGGATCATAGAAGACTAATACAGGAAAGTTGCTCACTTCCAATTACACAATACCACTCTTTATTTCGCAATATAAAAGGGTTCAGCATGACACGCAGTAGGCAGAAGCAATGTTGGGAGCAGAGTAAAGCTTGCATATCTGCTCCAACCTCCATATCATGTCCAGTGGAATGCTTTACAAGCAGTGTATTCCAGTACAGCTTTTTATTGCTTCCTCAGCTAGTGAAATCAGTGCAAAGCTTTGCAGGACAGAACTCGGGGCATGGTAATTAGGAGTGCCTGCAGTACTAAAGACACCATTCAGGGTGGGGGGAAGCAAGCACAAAAGCACTATCACAGTTAGAAAAAGAAAATGGAAAAACTGGTCTGTTACATTTATGACTGAAGACATTCCTACATTAAAACAAACAAACAAACAAACAAAACAACAAAACCCCCTACCCTGTTAGTTATACTCACACCTGCATTGAACAGGAACAATACATCTCCTCTCAGTTTATGCTGTGTAGAGGCATTTACATTCCCTGGCATCATTCTCTCAGCTGGGATCTCAGATCCCATTCTCTGATGCTGACTCTTTAACATCTCACAGTAACTGGTCTAGAAATGCATTTGGCACACAGTCATTACTTTCTACCATCTTAATTTGTACACTCCTTCATCTTTACTTTGCAGACATGCACCCAACTGTGCCAAAGCTGTGTTTTGTGAAAACAGTGATTTCCCTATAATTAGTACTTTTTATTAATAAAACATTTATGTGAGAAGTTACAGTACTCTATTATTTTTCCATGAAAGGGGACTGAATTTTCCTTCCATCTATTGCTTCTTTATTGCTCCTTGTCTTACGCTTCCATAATTCCACCACACTGTATTATTTAGCCATATGTCTGTTTCCTCAAAAAATGCTGGAAGCAAATCCGTGGCATCTGTTTGAGAGTTACTGCTCAAGCCATTCTTTAGGATTGAGGTTCACTGGTTGGTGCTGCCTACCTGGGGTCTGATAGTTCAGTGAGACCATCTGGCAGCCAGCGTTCCAGAAAATTTGAGGCATGTAATTACTGGAATCCACGCGGCCTCCCTTTGGGTATATCCGACTCATTTGTCGTTTATTATAACTGTATAATTCATCAAGGAAAATGAAATAAAAATATCATAGAAGTGTATCGTCATATCGCAGTATCTCCAATATTTATTACATTAATCTTACTATTTCTCATCCTATGAGCTACGTTCCCTTATCCTTTATAGACGTGGAACGCTGTACATCTAGAAAGGTACATTTGTCGTTTATCTGTAGCATTAGTAGAGAAGTGGTATGACAAGGTGAAAGGATACTTCACAAACTCAATGGCATGGGTCTTTAAATACCCCAGTCCAACTGATTCATTGAAGGAGGACATATTATGATGAATATTACGTTCTAGAAAGAAAAGAGAAGACATTTAAAACCACTTCTGTAATGACAAATTGAAATTCAAAATCATGCACTATACATAATAGCAGGATGTAGCAAATTCTGGTCTGTTTCTCCATTATCTGTCACTCATAGAATCAAACTATACTGAAGAGAAATTTCATAATATTTCTGACTTGCCTTTTTCTTTAACTTCCTGGGAAATCAACAAAACTTTCATTTTTGTTTCAGACAAAACTATTATTCAGAGACTGTGTTTTGTGGCTAGATAAGGCAAGACAACATGATAAATGGTCTAGTGTGCAATATGAAAGCATCAGTTAACTGCTGACCACTGTGACAATCATGGTCACCTTATTTTATGGAAAGATGAACTAAAAAAAGCACTTTAGTTGGAAAGGCCTATAGAATATAATCAACCTCAACAGCTTCATATTCTCCCAGTAATTTAGTGACTCCGTGTGGATGACCAACGGAATAACATGCTAACTTTACATTCAAGGATACCGAGATTTGAAAATATACCAATGACGGTCATTGAACTATGAAAGTCTTACACAATTTCTAAACTCAGGATATGCAGAGATTAAAAAACTACCTAGAATAAGCAGACAAATACTTTTATTTCATTCAACCTTTTATGTTACCTTCTGCTACATCGAAACCTTGAAATTTTACAGGCTGAGCATAGTTGACCATTGTTGATAAATATGGATGTATATTGGTTGTGGCACCTACATATTTGTAAGATGCCATCCATGCTTGTTCGTCTTCAACAGTTACTAAACCCTGCAAACACATTAAAAAGAATAATCACTATTTGTGTGCACAAACACTATTGCTGGAATTTTCAAATGTGATACAAAATTATACCCAAATCTGCAGAAAGTTAAAGAAAGTGCAAATTAATATGAGAAAAGTGGAAATTTAATGTCACAAATTAATATTTGTTTTCTTACTGATATAGGTACGAAACACTCCAAATGCTGCAGAATGCATGCAAGAAGATTGATGATAGCAAAGCTCCTAAGTAGTGGGTAAATATTACATGATGTTAGTAGGATAACTTTGGGATAAAAGATAAATATTACAACAGACTGAACAATGGTGGGAGATAGTAATCTATCTTTGTCAAATAAATGCCTAAGAATTGTGATTCAATATACATTTTCCCACAGCAACTGTAGTGGGGTACTGCATACTTGATACAGAGTAGAACTTCCTCAACATCAAAACACAAATAGGTTCAATTACTAATCTTTACAAATAAAAGCAGACCAAAATATAGGGATTACAACCTTCGTTGGACAAACAGATGTCACGAGACCAACAAGAGACACAGTACCAAGCTCATATTCCTGACCACTTAAAATGCTAAAAATCTGAATCCATTATTCATAACAAAGATGTACTATATTTATAACAGAACTTCAAAAGTTTTCTACAAGTATCTCATCTTCTAGAAACACACAATAGGAAGCATGGATCCCCATCTGGATCTCCCTATCCAACTTTTTCCTCTCCCAAAACCAGTTTGAAACACATTCTTTTCACTGAAAAAGTAAAGAAAAATAAATTATCTCTGTCAATCTAAGCAAACTCCACAACGCTTACTGTTCATGACACCTTTCCCACAAACATTTTTGTTCTCCTACCAGTGAACCAGTTACAAAAAAAACTAACCTACTGTAGACTGACAGTGAACTTCTGCAAGGCAGTACTAAGTAAATCCAAAAATTCTTACAGTATACCTTTTTATTTTCAGAATGCAACCCGTGTTTGTCAGAAAGTTCTCCTCCATTATTGTATCAGGAAATAGTGAATAACAGGAAGCGCTGCAAAGTCCTTGCTTGGGCAGTAAGTCTCAGCATGTCTAACAGCATTAAAGCATGGAAGAAGAATGCAGTTCACAATACCTACAGTGCTGCAACTCATTTACTTAGGAGGTGGGAGAGTAAAGGAAATGTGAAACTACTTGATGGTATTATGGGCATGTACCTGTAGGTATAGTGTGGGCACATTTCAAAAAATTAATTCCATGTGAAGTGAAATAATTTATGCCTTGATGTGATAAGACAATTACAGTCACAAGCAATGCCATTTGCTGACTGCATAGAATAGCTGAGTTATCAGAATGAGCCCAGGTGCATGTGGTTTTATGGGCATTTTAGATTGAATTAAACTTCCAGTGGCCCATGAAATCGAACCGATACCTTATTTTAATGCTGATCACCAGGGCTCAACCCAACTGCTTTTCAGGAATACACACAATGAGGGTTCACAGATCTGTTATCTAAATATGCCAAATGGTGCATCCCTTCATTAGTACAATACAGGCATCTTTTTGTTACTAGGTCAATACTTGTTAATAGAGTTTAGAAAAAATTATGGCCAAAGCAACTAGTCCTCTTCAGTGTCTTAATTTCTGGAAGGCAAATAATTCAGGAAGAACTGACCACCCATCTTCTAAAAACCATGCTCCTTTCAATGTGCCTCTTGCTGACTGTTCAGAATTGTTAATCTTATTTTACTATCTTGATCCATAAACGTCTAAGTAATGAACCATAGGGTAAAGGAAGTCAAAGAGGATTGTGCATGCCTTAGTGCCAAGGCAATGGTACCCTGCAGACTATAGCTGTATGAATGCGTTACTGACACACGAGCTCCAAGACAATGTTGTAAGACAATCTACTGGTCATTGATTTTATCTTATTTACTTGCAAACCCACAATTTTTAGAGTAAATGGGCTATACTCCGCAGTGTTCACAACTCTAAAATTATGAAACAGAAAGGAGTAAGGATGCAATGTTTCTTAAAGCCTAAAGAATGGTTACAACAACACATGACCCTTTTAGGGACTAGAGAAAACAATGAGGGAAAGTTGATCTCTCTAGGTTATTTGCATTTCCCCAGCCCTCAAGAAAAGAAGCAGAACCCACTTAGAAAAAAACATAGATTGAAATAAAGTGTGGTTATGGACAGGAGCAGCTTTCATGAGAGAAGAGAAGGAAAGAGAACACTGGAAGGAGGTGGGAAGAGTCTTACAAAAGGGATTCCTAGAAGATAAATGCAGAAGTCCCAAGGGAAAGCAAAAGGAGGAAAAAGAGAGAGGAAAACAAAGTGCAGTCAGGGTAAGGAAAGAAGAAAAAAAAAAAAGAAGCAGGGATGATGCATCTCAACACCATTCAAAGAACTCCTGTTTCCCAGTGCATGACATTTGAGACTGAGATAAGACACTTCTAAGCAGGCAAAAGTCATGCACTCCTGTCTGTCCTGAAATTTTCTGACAGCCCTGACCCCAGTATAAACGTACAGCAGAAGAAACCCTAGAGGAGAAAAGGAGGTAAAGTCAGTTTCAAAAATACCCTGTAGGTGCAATGAAACCGTGCATAAAATTGTTAAACTGCTAAGAATGCATGGTAAGTAATATGTATGTTATATATAAAGCGATAAAACAAACTACATAACATCCTATGTGTCACCTTTTTATTGTTTTCTTGATCAGAATCTTCAACAGCCTAAGGGAAAAAAATATATATATATATTACCCAAAGAAAAAGCATGTATGAAACACTCACAGTAAGGAAAAAACCAAAAGCCTCAAAAAGTTAATGCATTTACCAAAAAGTATACCCTCTTCCACCTTCCTGTATGGCTCATCTGTCTCATACGCTTGCAAAAATTTGCAGTTTCTTTCAAAGCTTGATACAGTTGGCTAGCAATGAGAATAGGAGGGAGTATGCCAGACAGTTAAGCCGAAACCGATGCTATCACTAGGTCCCAGGGATAGGAAGTTTCAGAGAAGAATGACACACCCAGACAACACAAAAGATCATCTGATGTGGATACGCAAACCACCCAGGGTCTAAAAACTTGAGGGTTAAGACTGCTGTAAACTGTGCTTTAAATGTCCACATTTGGAAAAGGCCTATCTCAAGACATTATTTGCAATGGGACAGTCTGTTGTGTGTCTTCAATTACAAGATGACACTACCAAGAATCTCGGACAGAGAAATGTTGACTTGGCACTGAATGTACATTCCTAAAGAATAAGGATCAAGTCACTGATCAGCAAAGAAGCAGAGAAGTTGCCCAAGGGCATATGCTGAGGATGAGTGACTAATCTGAAAAAAAAAACCCAAACAAAAAAACAAACCAAAACCCCAAAACACTCAGGTAGTTAAGGACCAGCTGTCTCAGTAAGTGAAACCAGCCCTAGAGCAAAAAAGTTAAACAATACTTCAGTGGGAAGATTCAAAAAAGTCCTGAAGAAGCCAAGATGTTGACTTGAAGAGATACCAAGAAGGCAGGCCTGATGTCTCGGTGATACTGCTAGAGATGTACTGCCAAGGGCAATCTATGCTGTGAAAGATCTTCCATACCTATACTTCTATCTGGAGTAAGATCCAAAGGTAGCCAGGCAGGAGAGAAGTGGCCAAAATACTTGAATGACAGAAGAGTATGATCTGATAAGGTACCTTAGCGCTCATGTGAGCTTTTTTTTGGTAGCAGCAGCAAAACCGCCTTCAGTGCCAGAGCAGCCTTAGTTTTGAAATCCAATATTCTGTATCTAATTACTGTTAAGTAATATTCAAGTTACTGAGCACAGGCTGATAAACTGTACTAAAGTCAGGTGTGAGCAGAAGAAAGGGGACTCTAATCCTTGTCTGCCAGCTGTCTCTCTGGTATAGCCCCACTGCCATATCTGGGGAACGACTGTTCTATTTTGTCTCCATTGCTGCAAGTGGAAAGGAGAATCTACCCTAAGAGTTAACAATAAAAAATGACCCAGGGAATCCCTGTAACGAAGACACAGGATGCAGCCTTGCAAAAAAAACATTGTTGAGTGAGGAAGCTGATATTCCACCTTATATTTAGGGCTCTGCAACTGAGACATAAAGTAAAATAGGCAGGAACAGGAAACTGCTTGCTGCCTTTAATTAGTATTTTTGATCAAATCCTCCACTTGTACACTGTTTCGCTACATACTGATTCTGTTTCCTCAATGAATATTCTACCTGAACAAGTAGAGAGTATTTTCAGCTACAAAATTTTGTCTTCTCATGAACCTAAAGGTTAGGAATCTGGTCAAGATCTTGGGTTTGACTCTTCTGACAACACGTGCTGTGACGCTTCTGCAAAACAGAGTGTCTTTTACACCCACTTCCACAGAAGGCTTCCAAAGAAATATATATATAAGAAGCAATCCCACCTTTTTGACACTGATGGCAACAGCTTCTTTTTGACTGTAATCATCTACAGTAAGGTCACTTCCAAATTTGTACTCTGGATGAGCTTCTTCTTCCTGGTCAGCTGCACAGAAAAGAAAAAGGATCAATGCAAAAAACACAGCAAAAAAACACAGCAACTGCTGGTTTTGTGTGAGACATGAAACATGACATTTGAATACACAGGTTTGGTTTCGGCATTTTTTAAAAACAGAAATAAAATCCAGGGTATTATATTTCCAAGCATTAGTAGTAAATTACAGCTAAGGCCTGAGACTCTTACAGCTTTGACATGGTTAGTAAGAGAAATTTTATTTACTGTTATTTTGGAAGGAATCAATAATTTGCTTAGCAAAAGTGTAGAAAAACAACACAATAGGCTTGGGGAAACAACAAGAAATGAAGACAGAGTTCTTCAAACAAAGATTTTAAAAGTTGCTGGTGTCCAAGCTTCTCATGTGCATTGTTAGAGTCTCCTTATGTGGCTCTACTATAGGGAATAATTTTCATTTGCTTTTAAGGCGATTTTCCATTAGAACCTAGTGTACTCAAAGAAGCTAAAAAGGCCTCTTACAAACACAAACCCATTAATCACATTATTCATATGGATTTAAAGAATAATTTTAGAAAATACTTATTTGAGCCTCTTGGTAATCTAGCACATAATTAATAACACAGCACAATAAGAACACTATTAGAAATAAACATTCCAGTGGAAATCAGCCTGCAAAGCAACAGCATCTCATCTGTGCCCCTTGATCACCTGAAGAAAGATACTGAGAGGCCTGTCCAAAAAAATTGGACAGTCTTTTTTAGCATTGCAAGATATCAAGATTTGGATCACAAAGAATATCTTTCACAAGGACCTCTACTGACTACAACAGCAATGCCTTTGTGCTAGCAAAAAAAAAATACAGAAAAAAATCAAGGAGAGGACCAAGAGGTTGGCTAAAGCTGGGATGTTCAGTATGACACAGGCCACAGGCCAGTACTTCGTTTCAGATACTTGCAGGCAATGCATGATTTACCTCTTCTGAAGGTAGAACATTTAAAACCAACAAGGTGAATCACACCCTAGATATGTCTGTTCTTCTCTGTTGGCCATAACACATTCCGCATCACTGGCTCAGATCTAGACGTTTACACTGAAGATATCTGAAGTTTGGCAAAAAAAATCCCATCCCTCATTTTATACATGTATTGTATGTATATATATAGATATGTATAATGCAATAATCCAATCTGACATTGACACAAATATTAAAAATAGTGACAAAATCTGTTTTCAAAGGAAATCTTCCTGGAATCTTCCCAGTCTCTTTCTCACACACACAGTGAAAATCTGACTTGGTTGCTGCTCCAATATGACTTCTGAACAGTAAGTGGAAGTTAAAATTACCACTAGTACCACCAACTGAGTTCACGTTCCTACCACAGCCTGCCACAGAGCCAGAAGCAGCTGTGGTATGTATCCAAGATGAGATGGTAAAGCTAGAGGTCTGTATAAATGGTCCTGCACTGAGCCCAGACTCACTACTGCTACCACAGACCACAGGCATGTGGGTAACGTGCATACTAGCTGCTCATGCTGGCCTACTGATTTACCACAGGCAATGTTTGAGAGCCCTTCTCTATGAAGTCCTCACCACTTTCTATTTCTTCTTCATTATCATCCTCTAGGATATTTACAGGAGCAGCAGTTTCTCCAGCCTCCATCATCTTTTTCAGAGCATCAAGCTGTTCTGTTAATAAGAAAAATAAATTAGTCATGACATGAACAGTTTGTAGCACAAAGAAATAATAGTGACACAAAGAAATACAGCACAATAGCACAAAGAAATACATAAGAACAATCATAAATTATTCTCTGATCCCAAGAGCTACTTTTACTTAATGGGTTCTCTAAGTTTTCAGTTAGCGATAAAATTTTACAGAGTAAGAGCATCGTTAGATGTACACTGTTGTTAGACCTCAAAAGTGGTCAGTAAGGGCTGTATCCAAAGCTCACTGAAGTTAAGAAAAGTATTTCCAGAGACTTCAAAGGTCTTTGGAGCAAGCATATTACTTCTTCAAAGATTAAATAGCCATCTATCTCTTTGGTGCTTGCTATGCAAATGGAGGCAAAATGCTTGGATTTCCAATTGTGTTCCCATGTGCATTTCAGTTAGACAGGATGAACACAGTCATGTATGACTGAAGTCAGTGGAAGGTCTGCATGCTTATCTTTGAATGAGGAAGGACCAGGGTTTATCACTACAGCCATACTGGAAACTAATATAGCAACATTATTATGACTAAAAGATGATAAATATCAGAACTGGCAGCAATAGAAAAAGCAGCAATTTGAAATTTCATTTCATTTTATGCTTATCCTGGAAAAACACAGCAATACAAACATACCAGTGTAGGCAGAATTTACAAGAGATTCTATCCGCGTTTTATGTTAGCTCAACCAGCAATCTGGTTGATAAAAGTCCCAGCATTACATTTCTAGGTCTATCTATGCCTATGCTACATGCTGATATCAAGGCTTAGGCTCTGGCACTCCTATGAAACACAAAGGCAAACAAAGTGTCATTTACATATAATTCATATTCTTCCAACACTAAAGTACAAGCGCTTTGGTAACTTTAGCAACAAAGTCTATTCGTACCTATCTGGGCTTTTGTTTAGTTTAATACTTGAAAAGCTTTACTTACTTTTTTCTACTTCAGGTTTCAGCCTTTTATTCTTTATGAGAATTTTTCTTTTAAGGTCATTAGGAGAAGGTAAGGCTTTGCCTGGATCAAGCTGTAAAATAATTTAAAGAAAAGGCTTGATAACAGTTATTTAGCATCTCTGTATCTCTGTTTGGGATTTTGACTTTAGGGCAGTGTACAAGCAGTGCCACCTCAGGCACAACCCTGGGAGCTAGTGTGACTGCAGTTATATTGTCTCCTCTGCTTCTTCCCTATCCCATGGGAAAGCTGTGCTCAGGTAAACGTTGCTGGCTGAAGTCAGCACATTGGTCTCCAGCCTATGCCACCCTCAGCTGCACTGGTCAAAATGTGCTCCTCCTCTCTCCTGCCTAGCAGTGGGCATGGATGTGACCTACAACTCTTCATCAGAGGACTTCCTAGTTTCCCTCTCTCCCTGTGGTTCACACACAGTCCAAGTCACAGTTTAGCCCATTATCATTTTACCTCTAAATAAGTCACCTTTTATGGTCCCTTCAAGCTGTAATAATGCAAGTGAGGCAGCCCACACATACTTACAGGGTAGAAATGGGTTGGCACTGGTGAATGGAAAACTACCCAGTCCTTAGCTAGGTAATGAGGACTATTTTTGCCAGTAGGGCTACAAGGTCATATCTTCGGTATTTATGAAAGGCAAATGGCAAGTTTCATATACACAAGGAAGTACTACCAAAAGGTTCGTTCCAGTTTGGGAAGGGAGACAAAATAATATTGAGAAAAGAGAAAAAGTACAAAATCCTCTGATTTAAGCCCCATCACATCATTGACGCTAAGAAACAAGAGATTTGGGGATGGTAATTAGCACCCTTTCCACCTCAGGCTTGCTAAGAATATTATGCAGGGAGATGCTAGTATAATGGACTGTGGTTTCCAGCGAACTATAAGTGATACAGGAGTGGTAGGTATTTCCAGGACTAGTAAAAATTCTTAGAAGAAATATTCAGATATTCTTATCCTTAAATCCAGCTCTGAGCTACATGGAAGCAGTATTCCAGATGAATTACAAAAGAACAAAGCACCACGACTTGAAACCAAATAAAAGCAGCAGAGGTGACAAATAACAACCCAGCAAAAAACCCCCAAATCAACCCAACCCAACCTCACAAGAATGGGAGCAAACCTCCTTGCAGGAGGGTAATGATTATCCACAACCACCAGCCTATCTCAGTCATGGGAGTTTCAGCATGTGGGGTGAAGAGAAAACACAACTGTTCCTGAGTGCTTGGGTTGTACTTCCACTAGATGTCAGTGCCGCAAAGCTCATTTATCCCCAGGCTTCCAGGATGCCAGTCTGCATCCCCATGCGCAGGGCACAGCTGGATGCCCATTTGGACAAATATTTACTTTTACTTAAAACGAAATCTGCTTCAGCCAGTGCCATGTCTCTCGCAAGCCTGCTCTCCTCAGTCAGTCAAGGTATCAGAAACTGAGCGCTCATAAAATACATGTCTCGCGTTCCTCCAGCCATTTCTGCAACAGTTGCTTTCTGAACAGCTGGGGACTGAATTCACCCATGAGGAGGAATGGACACAAAATACAGAAGGGCTACAGAGCATGGGCAGCTGAGGCTTAATACTGGGCCAGGGGTTGCAGCATGGCAGCCTTTGGCTAGCTCTATTTTAGGCTTCCCTGGAAGCTGCTGGAAGCTGTCATCTGTGAGGAATGTGGCAAGGTGCTACATATATTACAGGGGAACACTACAGATTTAGTTCTCTGGAATGCACTTTGCAGAGCAACAACCTATTATTCACCAGGCCTTGTGTGTTGCTGTCCCTGCAACATGCAAGGAAAGCCAAGAAAAGCACAGCTCTAGAGGTGATAATGCCAGGAGGCCCCTCTGCAAGGGGTCGCATAGACAGGAGCTGAAAGGTAAGGCAGAATCATCTTTGCTGTGGTCCCCCACAGCACTAAAGAGCATCTGCAGGTTCTGGGTGGCTGCTGGCAGAGAGTCAGCATGTTGCTCAGGAGAGTAAGGAAGGCCTGGAGGAGTAGCTGGGTAACAAGCTATTAAAGTCTCAAATATTGTGCTTGTGAAGGAGTGGCTGTTATTATCCCCTGCCATGCACGAGAGTGAAGTGCATGCAGATTACAGAGCACTTGACAGTCCAAATGAGACTGCAGGGAACATTTTGTGCTTAATTTAATTCTTAATGCAGTAGTTGGGGGCCACCTAGGCTGCAGGACCTGATCTGGAGCATGAAGCATGCAAAGTGCAGCTGAAAGTAGAGGTTTCCTCAGCTAAGACCATGCAATTTATAATTAATTGGTTTTCAACAGTGACTGGCAATTTCAGAGTTATGTATGACCCACAAATACAATGTATACGGTGTATTTTATGTGGGTGCTGATATTACATCACATGTCAAGGGGATGGATTTCCCCAGGCTACTCACCAGAGCCCTGTACAGAAGAGATTAAACAAATCAGATAAGGACAAGTTTGTACCAAAAAGCGTAGATGCCCAAAATCACTAGTCATTTTTGAAAGCACAGATCTGGCAGTGAACAGCACTATAGATGTTATGATCCCAGTTTATCACCTCTTTTAAATACAGCTAATTTAAAAAAACAGAAAGAGTGGCAGAATATAACATACTGGATGTGTTTCTAGAGGCTGCTTCAACAGGAGATCTCCAAAAAGATCTTCACAGTATTTTGACATCTTGTACTGTTGGTATTTGCTGGAAAAGATGATGTTAGTTAATTTTTAAATATAAAAAGAAATCACTATTACTTGGCAAAACAGAATAATACTAAGTAATGTAGATATCCCAAATTATATACTGCCCACTTTCTCTCAACTGAGAAGTATGACTTTACTGTAATTAAACTGTCAATAAAAGTCTATTATCCAACACAGATGAACTTAGTAAGACCAAAAAAGTAGGTCAACTGAATCCCACACAACTAATGGAACATCCAAATATATTTCACAGCCATACCACAGATAAAAATATTGCCATTGTTAAGCTAGATAAAGACTGACTAGTATATTAAAGTACAAGTCTCTTCCAAGTGTCATTCAGTATACCTGCATATCCCTACACAGTTTTCAAGTACACTCCAATTATAGTATGTTTGAGCTGTATAATCTCTCATACACTGTACTATAAAAAAAAAAATAAAAACGGGCACTATGTACCTGCAGTGATTTTCAAATGAAAGAATAACAGGATACTCTGATGTAACAAATGCTGTTTCCTTAATGGCTTGAATTACATCCTTTAAAATGCAATAATAGGATTCAAATTAGAACAGATCAAATTACAATCATAATGAAAGAGATTTTTTTGTTCTCCGGCCCACCCTGAGAAAGACAGAGCTGAGTCTCGAATGTGCCAAGTGAAGTCAGAACTAGAACAAACTGTATGCTCATTCTTCTCTGTTTCCCCACAACAACCCAGACACAACAGGTTCCTCACTGCATCTGCAGCAGTGCCAGCAGCTTCACCCAGAACCCATCAATGCTATCCCTCGGATCTGCTGCCATCTTCTCTTGCCAGGGAGAATTCATACTCCCCCAATAGCCCCTGCATCTTCAGGCCGTTTCCACAGCTAAGGAACTTCTCGGACAATGCAGCAGATATTTATCCTGTGGTGCAAAGAGCCACAGGACATGCAAATATGGGGCAAAAGAAGAAAGCCTGCTTCCTGCAGTTTCTGTGGAAAGGCAGTCATAACAAAGGGGGTGACGATGCAAGTCTGAAATGAGCCCCAAGACTGGGGACAAGAAACTGTGCCTATGCGATTTGTTAAGCCTGTCACAAGGGAGCAGTATCTGGGTGCTGAGGAGAGGAGGGTGCCCTGCATGGATTCTTGTCCGGACATTCTACTGGGGCTTACTGCCAGGTGTAGAGGTCAGGCTTTACCTTGAAAAGAATATCTGTACACATTGCTTTTCCATGCGTTATTATTGGTTCTTGATCTTCACCTTTGCCATCCCAACAGTCCAGCTCAACACACCTGAAGACCCAAGAAAAATGATGTCAGCTTCTTTAGTGTTTCAGTACAGGCAAGCTACTTGGGACAAGTTCTGAGCAATGTTGTTGAGAGAGAAATTACAAAGTAGTTTTGGGCATTACACAATTCCTTTTAAGCTGTGTGCATGTAATTTCAGACTGCTTTTATAACTTTGGGTATATTACCTTAAATATACTATGCGTGGATCAACATATTTACATCCGAACAATAGTGTTTTTAGCACTGTAACACTCTTCTAATTTACTCTCTTACTCAGTTAACTGTGACACATTCCACTACATTAAGGAATTAAGCAAGAAATCATAAACTGATTCTCACTTACATATAAACTTCTTAATTACAAAGCAGAAAGTCGTCTGAAATTCTTCAGTTGTCATTTTGAGATCAAACTTCTTTTATCTTCCTTACAACCTGTCTCCTGACATCAATTTCTACATTTCACTGCCTTTTAATGTTTTTTGTGAGAAAAATAGGATCTTAAATATGTATATTTTAATTTACCACACTAATATATTTATACATTCAATTATGCAATGTATCACCACTAAGATATACTATGTAGGTTTAAAGTATTAGATTCACAAATATTAAAGGCTGTTATCCCCCGCTTCCAACCTGCATCCAGCCAAAAGCACTTGTCTGTACATCTCCACGGAAGACTTGCCACCAAACTGCCTGCCTGTTAAATATGTATTGTGAGAGGAACTGATGAAATAATGAGCCAAAGGATGGTCCATTTCTTGATATAATTCCAAGCGGTCTAGGAAAACTGGGGCATTTTCATCTGACATCAAGTATCTGCAAAACCCATCACTTGATATGACACCTAGAAGGAAGAAGAAAGCATGGCAGATTACTACTAGAAATTTATAATGGGCAAGAATCAAACTGTCTTACAGAGCAGGAACCCTAGCACAAAAGTTATGTTTACACAAGCTTCTGCAAGCAAACAGAAGCTCCCCGCTTCCAGTGCTCCAAGCTGACCAGCAACTGTGTCCCTGGTGCAAAATCTGCCGCTGTGTTCCCAGATAACAAAAGAAAATCATCAGGTGCCCACATAGCTCAATATTCTATGTCCAGCACTCACCACAGTAGACCTAAGGCATCAGGAGGATGTGAAAGCAGGCAAATAAGTAGTGACATCTACTCAGAATACTCCCAACAATTTTGAGCTCTGGGACTCTGAGCCAGAAACTGTGAGCTTGCATGTACCAATCTTCTATAGAACTTTTGTTCCCTCTTTCATATTTAGTCCTGCCCTGACTGTGCTACATCCCTGTTAATCAGCTTGGCAGCGTGTGCAGAGACTATTCTCCACTGACAAAAACAAGTGGAGGTGTACCTGAAAACGTTTGCACGTGTTCATTTGCAAAGCATTATGAAAATCTAAGATACCTTCAAATTTACTATCTGAAATACAGGATTATTCCTTTATAATGAAAAGCAAGCCATTTGCATGAACATGGGATGCACAGGAATTCAGAGGACAGAATTCGTAACACTTTTTTCTTATTTCTCTGCTCCTATATGCTTCATACAGTATACAAAATACAAACCAAGGGATACATTTTAACAAAACCAAGGTAATAATAATCAGTACTGCAATATCAGTTTTAAAGAGGTCAAGAGACTGAAAAATGACCTGGAGTAGGGAAGGAGGGATTACTCACAAGGAGTCATTGCAGAGAATGGTTATCTGGCACTAATTTGGAGACTGTTTTCCCTAAAGTCATGTACGAACACTCAGCTATTGTTAAGGCACAGGTTGAAGCAGTCCTATTTTTATTTCGTTTAAGACAACTTTTCTCTTATACCAGGAACTCCAGTAATCCTGCTTTTCATTCTGCTCCTAGCTTTCCGAAAAAATCCTCTAGTGGAGCTTAAATTTTCTGTGCTTGGTGTCAGCCAGAGATGAACTGTTCTGGAATGTCTTATTCAAATCCTCTCAGCTGATTCTGACTTTTAGAAAGGGCGGGGGGAAAGGGGAAAAAATGGAATTTTCAAATTTTTAAATCTTTTCATTTTGTTGATCACTCAGAACTTAAAAGCAGCAGCACAAAACATCTCGGATGATATGCACTTCTAGTGCATCATCTAGTGGAAAAACGTCACAGCTGAGTGGGCATTCTAGACAAACAACGGCAGAGACTTCAGGAACTTGACAGAGCTCTATGTGCTCAACAGACTGGCCTTTGTATTTTTGACATGCACTGACCAGGCGAGAATTTGCCTCTGTAGTGTTCCTGCGCAGACTCGGGTTACTAAACTGCACAGCATTAACCTGTTCAGCTTTACTCTTTCTGTTACTGAAACGTAACTGAGGAAGAGTCAGCTCCCTATTGACATTCCCTTGTTGTATATCAGCCTCGTTTCTTAAACTAAGTGATTTAGCAAAAAAAGGTGTTGAGCTTAATTATTTTGCTCAACAGCACAGTTATATCGAAGAAGAAAGGGTAAGAGACTGCAGAGAACAACCACTGCTGAGATAAATTCTTGCCTTCTTTACATGCTAAGGTTCAACATATTAATATATGAAATCATCTCTCTACCCTACTGATTGCATTGGGATAAAATCTGCGTCAGTGAAATATGATCAATGGAAGAACACTGTAAGAGGACACTGCTGTTTTGTTGTTACTCTCCATAACCCTATCCCTGCAGGAGGTTTACCACATTCATTTAAAACCTGTTAGAAATATAAATCAAAGAAAGAGCTAAATAATTAGCCACAGTTAAATTACTGGCTAAAAGAATAAGCCAATATCATTCCCTTTTTACAGCAAAATCATCTTCTTCGTGAATTACTGAACATTCTTTTCCAGTTCTAGATTAATTTCTACCTTCATAAAACATGTTTTAACATCTTCCATCCTAAACAGGTGGCAGCTACATTAGTACCTTCCTCATTTTGGAAAATATGTAAAATACACTGACACCAAGAGGAATCACAGATTAGTGCCTTTAAAAAAAAATAAAAAAGGATTGAGTTGACCAAAATCAAGTAATTAATACTTGGAGAATCCTACTTCATGTAGAGAGGAAACGAAACAAGCTGCGCTGCTTGTGAGTAGAAAATCCTCATAACATTTATAAATGACTCCTAGGCAAGAGAAGTATCTCCCTCTCTCCCAGGTGATTCCTGGAAAGTTAATATTTTCACAGAACTAAAAAAGCAATCTATTAACCCGGTGTACAACACAGTGTCCGGAGTAGCATATACAGTCCAAGCTCCTCCTCTAGCAGTTCGGTCAAAAGGACTAAAGTACTATAAGGAATGGTCAAAGCTACACATCCAGCTACAGAAGGATTCCATAAGTTTATAGACTGCAGAAGACAAAGTAAACTCTTCCCAACCACTGGCCCAAAGAAGGTGAAAGGGGCAGGTGTTGCTGTGGAAGGCACTGCTGGTGTCAACACTTCCAGACACACTTGTCGACACTTGTCGACATAAAGCAATATAAAGGCACACAGGGAACCCAACAAGGCTGCAGCACTGAGCGAGATCTGCCTCAGGCTTTACTGAAGAAGTGTAAGATATTGCCTCCTTCTGTTGTCTGCTTTGCACATCCTTCATCAGCAGGGCACTAGTGGACGTGTAAAAGCTATTCAGCTTCTCCAGTGCTAGCTTGGTACATCAGCCTGTCTAATGAAAGTGGCTTCCCGTTAGGATGCCTCAAGGTCCATGGGCTTTGCAAGGCTGCAGGCTCCTCCTCTGCATGCTACAATGACAGTAACTTCCAACAAAAGGGCAGGGAAGACAGATGGGGGTAGCAACATTTTTAATTTCTGTGGTTGATCCCAACACAGCTATTTCAGCAGAATGGATAAGAACTGGGAGCTAAGTTCAACCACTGACACCTCCAACACCCACAGCAGCTCAAGGACATGAGCAGTCCGAGAACAGCTTGGAGACACTTCCTGCAACCTTTTTGCTCAGAGAGAACATTCTTCAATGCAGCCATGCAAAATATCCTGTTCTAAGCTAGGCTGCTGCCCTCAAGCACTATACAGATTATATTGCAAGAAGGTAGATTCATATCCAATGGTGCACATGGTAATTTATTTTTTATTTTTACACCATATCTGTACAGCTTTGTAGTCTCCCTGAGACCTTGGCTGTAGCCACATGCATGTTGCCTTGTTGCTAGAAGGAGTCTCCATGTTGTTCCCCATTTACTCAGTCCTAGCCTTTCCCATTTTCTATCAGGATGTCTGTCTTTGTAGCCACACTGTAACCTGGATCACAGAAATAATCCTTCTAAAAAATCACTGGTTTTGTAAGGGGAGATATTTTTCAGCAGATCAGTTTCCTGATCTAGTTCACTGCGTGGCCACGCAAGTGCTTGCCCCCTGACCACAAGGACTGTAAGCGCCCTTTTAAAAGTTTGGATGCTTCGGAACAAATTCCCCAAATGCCTAAAACCAGTGAATACTGAAATCCCTCCCACATTTACCTTTACTCTTCAAGTCTTCATCTGGCTCATATGTCTCAATTATCTGCATTGCTCTTTTTGTGTCATAAAAGGGAAATAAAATTTCATTGAGCCGAGGATCTCGTTGATGCTAAGGTTAGAAAACAACGGAATTCAGCAAAACAATATAGTGCATACCTATCATCCAAGAGCATTTCATTACTGCAGATGAGAAAGAAAGAAGTGGACATTTAAAGGAGAAGAAAAAAAAAAAAAAGAGCCCTAAAACTTAAAGACTATTCAACAGTAAGTTTAGCTTTAGACAGAATACGAACCTTATCTTTCATACGAAACTTAGGCAGTTTGATTATAAACATATTTCAAAAAAACAATCCAGTGCAATCATGTAACTGGTCTTACTCTTGCTTGTTCATGAAAATAATGACTGCACGTGGTATATGTGCAAACGAAATGTTGAAAATAAATAGCTACATCTCTCTTCTTTATAAATTCTCTCTCTTCCTAATCTCTTTTGTAGGTCATGTAAACTTGAATGATGGCACTGTAATCACCTCTGCAAAAATGTATGTCTTCAGCAATATGTACAGCTAAACTAAAAATTAAAAGTAAAATAAAGCTTTACTATAAATACAGAATTTGAAAGGCAAATTTAAAAATATGCAACTATTGATGATTATTTGTGCGTCATGGAAACATTGTGTTATTAACTATTCAAAAAACAGCGTAGGTTTTTAGAACAAACGTACAACTTAAAAGAGCTTCACAGTATTATCTCGTCAATTTACAGTAATTTGCAATATTGGGATTTCTTAATATTTAGATACAATTTAGCAGTGATTTCTCATAGACTACTAAAACTCAGAGTTTTTAAGTTTTCACTTAATAGTGTGCTAAGTAACTTGTTTTTCTCCATTCCGGATTACAGCTGCACACTGTGTGCCTGATTCTCCATTAAAAGAAAATTTAAAACAGAATTGAACAGAGTAGTGGCATGTAAGCAGATGTAATAAAGAAATAAATATGACTGTGAAAACACTCTTTTACCCCAGTAGGTGCACAGTTTTCAAGCTCTAGTTTAAGCAGAATTCAGAAATGTAACAGGCCACCCCCATATCGGTGATCAATAATTTGGAGTGGACAGGATGGTGTTGATATGGCTTGGCACAGCACTATCAGCATTTGCTGTAATTCCTTATGTGTAAACTTTTTGACATTTTTTCCTGAAAAAAGCAATATCCAATCAAAAAAAAAGCACTTCATCTCTTCTTACAATCAATACATTGGTGCATGTGCTTAATTAATTCCAGGAAATTACAACCAATGCCAATTTAATCATGCAATTAAGGAGGGATCTTTCAAGTAATGCTACTGACAGTCTGCAGCATCTGAAATACAGCAGTTTCATTCACTACAGATCGGCTGCCTGGATATCTAAGTAAAACTCAGATGAAATATGATATGAGAGCAGATGGATGCAGGACATAACTTGCTAAGCAGCACACAACAGCAACACAACACTGGCATGCAACAGTACAGTCTACTGTGACAAATGACAAGCTTTATACCATTAGTGACAATAGACCACTTCAAAAAATTTTAAGAAATAGTAGGGAAGGTTCTTAAGAAAAGCGCTCTTCCCCACTTTCTTTCTTCTACAGTTAGTCATAAGCAAACAGAAGAAAATAAATGGGATAAAGCAAAAAGTCTCCTCTTGAAAAAGAGTCACAGAGTTATTGGAAGGAGCTAAGAGCAAAATGTTCTTCTTGTAGCAATGACCATCACTCATTATCAATTTTCCATTTGAACAAAAGCACGTCTTCATGTTTACGTGATTTAAAAAATACAGTCAAATTGACAACTGATTAAGTTTTACTTTAAAAAAGGAAAAATGTTTACTAGTGTCTCTCAGGGAAACGTTCTGCACTACTGAGGTTGCTGGCACAGGAAAGTCATAAGACAAAAGCTGAGCAAAACTAAAAGCATGAAGTTTAATCTAGAAAGACAACATGCCCCAGGACTAATTGTGTATGTCTCACAAAGTTGCATTTGATTGTTCTAGTTACCATATTAGACAGGACACCCTTATACTAGACTTTCTTAATCATATGAGGGTGAACCATCTAAAAGCACGGGGAGAAAGAATGTCTGTATGGCTCTGCAAAGAGAGAAAGATCATTTAGCCTCCCCAGCCTGGCCTCCAGTCTCATCTGAGTGGATACAAACTGAGATGCACAGTAGTTAATGTGTCTTGCCTCTTGATTTTGTCCTGTGCAGTGGTAAGAAGGGTGTCCTTTTGTGGAGGTGAAAAACAGAGGAAGACAGAAAGAGCAAGCGAGCGAGTGGGAAGGAGGGAAGAAGAGCGAGCAAATGAGTGGAAAGGAGGGAGGGAGGAAGAGCAAAGAAGTGGGAAAGAGAGAGGACAGTGGGAAAGAGAGGCATAGACAAGGATCTCCTCATATCTCCTTCCCAGGAGAAAGGATGAGTCCTGGTCAGACTACTGAATTTTGACATTGTCCATTTTGACAGTTACTTGGCTTATTAATTTATTGCTGCAAATGAATGGCAGGAGCACATCTTAATAGTAGTGATTTCAGTTCTTTTTCTACTACATTTTCTTTTTTCAAAATTTGACTTTAAAAAAAGACGACCTAGACAAAATACTCAGTGTCTGACAATAATTAAATTTCTAAAAACTTCCCAGAAGCTTTAATACTGATACACAATTAAATCAGCTGTCAGCCATCAGCATTTAAAAGTCAAATAGAGGCAGCAGTTTGGAAGAACTCCAGGAAAACAGCTCATTCTCCACTCATACCCAGCAACGTATCTTCATGCTCCCTTAAAATCCCCTAACACTTAGAGGTTCTGCAGCATGCCTTGGAGGTTAATGAATTCAAAATAACTTAGGTTAAAGATTCTCATGAAGAATTGTTCTGCCAAGTAACTCCCCTCTCTTATATAATGATAATAATCTTTTTGTGTTTTTCCAGCATTAAACACCACTGGTAATTGCAGTGTTGGCCAGCTGTCAAGGGGACAGAAATGATCACTTCAGGAGGGAGATTTTGGGTCATTTAGTGCCTTTCAAATCATGACCAAAACTTTAAACTCTATTTGGAGACCAAAAGGCCTGCAGCACAGCACCAAAGGCATTAGTTTCAGTCATTAGAACGAATGTCCTACTCTATAAAACCACTTGACTAATTTTTCCCAGCTCTGGTCACCAGCTAAAGGGCCAACTACAAAATTTCCAATTGCAAAATGTGTTGTGTCAATAAAATGTAGGAAGCAAGATACACCTTTCTCCAATACTGCCCATAAAATAAGGCTTCCAGTTCTGTAAAAAGAACTGCTGAAACAATACAAAACACAACAATTCAATTTTAATTTTTTCATCAGTTACTGGAGATAGCCAGGAAATTCTTACAATTGCTGGCAGCTCTTCTTCAAAAGTTTGGGCTTCAAGGAAGTACACTTTAAACTAAAACAATTAGAAAGATCAATTTTAAAATAATGATAAAACAGTAATTTACTGAAAAATGAGGATTAACACAAAAAAAAAGTAATCAGAAGCTAATATGGTTTGAGGCGGGGACACAGCAGTGTGCTTCAAGCAGTGAAGTGTATCACTACAAGTGAATTGGGGCACTGAGGTACTTTAAGGGCATAATTTATAATTTAAATCATTGCTTCTCTCTTCAATGTAGAAGCAAAAATTACATGCCTTAGCTATGATGCCAGTCCTGCAAACATTTAGACACTGAACTTTGTAAATAGCTGTGAAAAAAGAAAATCTCAGACTAGTAAGATTAAGCATGCGCTCCAATTTGCTAATAGAGACACCTATGTGGATATGAACTAAGGCCCCAAGTATGTAACCATTAGTCCTGAAGCTGTTAATCTTCTCACTATCTTTTCTTTTTGAATATTCTTTCTACATATAATTCAGGTTTGGTGAAGAGTAAGGCATGCATTTCCTTCTGGAAAAGAAAATTACATTCTAAATTTGACATATGGGGAACTTACTGCTTGAATCTTCATATAGCAGTATCAGATATATAAATAAACAAATACATATATATAAAAAAATATTTATAACTAGTAAAATAATTTTAGATTAAGAGATTTTTGGTAATGCAGCCAGCCCCTAAAAGATCATGCAGAGGGGTAAAACAGCTATCCATGTTCCAGATGACAAGAATCTACTGGTACAAAAATACTAATAGAATGTGCCTATTTTCCCCGTGTACATTCTTGTCAAATCTACATAGTGTATTTATTGTTGCAATTCTGGATGAGTCAGTCTTCTGTAACTTACTGTGCTTTAAGAACAGAAAAAAACCCCAAGCCCACACTGTTTATTGAATACTTTGCACACTCACGATGTTTTTAAGAAGTACTAAAATACTCCTGCCAACAACTGTATTCTGGAAATACAGCAATAAAAATATTTCCTCTTATTCTGCACACATAGTATTTTAAAAATCATATACAAACTCTTAAAATATCTTCTTAGCTCTTAGGTTCGCAATAGATTGAAATAAGGCTGCCCAGAAGAATCAAACCACTGTTTATAAAAGCCTACTTCATTTTTTCTATTATTCAGAAGGATTAGCAGATATATTTAGCTATGGCCTACAGGTAAAGTAATTGCTTATAATAAAATACTAGGTGTATTTTAGTTGAAACTGCATTGAATGTAAGAGTATAAAATGTATAAAACATACATAACACACAACGTAACACAACAGTAAGTAATCAACAGATGCAATCTGCAAAGCCAACATGTAGAAAGCGCAACAACATACAAGGTTGGAGCTGATTTTTGCACCTGGATGTTACCATAATGGAAAGATCAGCGTATCAAAAGCACAGCAAATAATGGCATGATTCATGCAATGGAAAGATTGGAAGAAGCAAGCCACTGCAGACAGACTTGTATGGTAGTTAATGTATGAAAAAGCTTACTTCATTTAGAAAGCTCACTAATTGGTCTACCGTTAAATAATCAGTTTTGTCTCCATTGCTGAAAAGAAATTTATTAGAGAATGTAAGTTTTTATATACGATGCTACAGTAGGTATGATTTACATGTTGACATTGTTGATACTTTTAAAACCACCTACTTTTCTACCTGAAGTAGCTCTACAATCTCAAAATGAACAGTCATAGAAAACATACTAACTGTCTATGCTTGGCACAGTATATCTCCCACACTTCCATAACTTAACAAACATTACTTCATAAAACAACATGTAAGTCCTCCAGGTGAGAATAAATTGAGTGAAGAAACTTTTTAAACTTCAAATTTCTTACTTAATTAGTTCACATACTGTGTTAATCACCTAAAGGAGCAAGTTAAAATTACAGTAGTTAGTAAAGCCAATGCAAAAAAAAAAGCTCCAGGTGCTTCCTCTAACTCATGTAAAAGTTGCTCTAAAATACAGAGGAACTTTTACATTAACAATCTGAGAGGGAAAGAAGGGGAAACCATACACTTGAGTTTGTCTTAAAATACTGATGATGCTACTAGAATTCAAGGTTAGATAATCTTTAGTGTTCTGTCACTATTAGATATGGACTAAAAATGTAACAAAATAAGCTTAAAGCAAGATTATCTTAAATTTGAACTTACATCTTCTTAAAGAGGTCCTCTATGTCAGTTCGGGGACATATCTTTTGGGTGAGCTCATAAAATTTCTCATAAGTAAATGCTGTAGGCTCAATTTCATCATTCTGCAACAAAAGGCAAAGGTATCTTCATTCAGCAAAAGAGAGCTTATTTGCTATTTTCCCAAGAGCATATCTTATATTAGAAAAAGCAACTGTTTTAAAAGCAACTGTTTTAAAAGAAAAAGAACTGTTTTAGCTCTTTACCTGGTATACACTTACCTAGTCTCTTTTGTATTTTCTGAAAACAGTTCTTAATACATCTTTATCATAGATGT
This sequence comes from Phaethon aethereus, assembly GCF_964289735.1. Taxonomy (NCBI): domain Eukaryota; kingdom Metazoa; phylum Chordata; class Aves; order Phaethontiformes; family Phaethontidae; genus Phaethon; species Phaethon aethereus. The sequence goes on from NC_138576.1 coordinate 124,275,754, forward strand.
GTCTGATGTGCTTATATTTTGACCGCACAGTAACATTAATTCTACATAAACACAGAACTGGAAAACAGATTTTTTTTTTTTCTTCTGAAGCTTCAAAAAACCCCAGAAGTCCTAAATAGCATCCAAACTTCAGGATACTTATACCAAAGTCAAGGGACATAACAGAAAAAGTCCCAGGTTTGGTGCAACGGTTGTAAAAGCAAAGCAACTCTAATACAGGGGAAGGTAAAACTTCCATGAGGGAGGGAACAGATGGCTAACACATTCAGTATCATGTCCTCCTCTGAACAAGATGACAACTGCAGCAGTGAGGAAAAATTTCACCTCAGGTGCCAGGCACTGCTACAGCTGGGGACTCATGCCTTTCCCCACGCCCTCTCCCCAGCTGGAGATAGCAAGCTGCTGAGCCTGCAGGGCTGCCCCTCACCAGGCGCTTGCTGCAGTCAGGCCAAGAACCAAGGCCTGGAGTCTCCAAAACGAAAGGGAAACCAGGCAGGAAGTAAAGCCAAAAAAAAACCCTAGCTGCAACTGTAACCAGCTGCCACCTCTCTTAAGCTTGCTGGCAGAGGCTTCTGCTGTGAGTGGGACAAAGCTGGACAGCAGTTCTCCAATGGAATGGAGCAAAGAGCAGGAGTCCAAGAAATGCAACGGAGAGGACAGCATGCAACAAAAAAAAGTATTACATGCATAGTCTGTGCTCAGATACTTTGTATAAACGAAAGAAAGGTAGTCTGTTACAGAAAAGAAGGGAAGCCTCATCTAAGAGGTTTAAGGTCCACTATGTCATACAGATTTAATTACATTTTGATTTTAGTAAACAACCTGCAGTGATTAATAAGTTACGCATGAACAATAGGCATGTTTTCATGTGAGGCAAATTACTTAGATCACAGCCACAAACGTGAATGACTCATCAATTCATTAGTATACAAAAAGGTTATTCAAAACTACTAAATACCTTTCCACTGGGAAGGCCTAACTCCTTAAGTGCCTGAAAGATCACTTTTTCTGTTTTACCTGAGGCAAAGGTTCTGGTAATGCTAAAACAAAAAAGAGCGGGGAAACAAAGGAAAAATGTTAGTCACTTTTTAAACAGTCAGTTCTCTCTCTCTTGCTTTTACTGCCAATATTTTCCTCTGGCTTCAACTGATGAATGTAAGCATCTTTCAAGTAATAGTGCAGTTGAAAAAGTGCTCTAAGCTTCACAGAGCAGCACTGCTCTGCCTGCAAGCTACCCATCAGAAAGTATATCAAAATAATGAACTGCAAAAAGACCAAAAGAGGGGTTTTTTCCAATATGCTGGGATACAGAGCCATGAAAAGCACTGTTCTGTTGGCTCTTCTGAACTATGCATAGCTAAATGACTGTGTTTAAAAAGTAGCACGTGCTACAAGTGAGGAGACTCATGTCTCCAGCTATTCCTGATTATGGTGACTTCCCTTCCTTTCCAAGCATTAACCTATACCTCCCAGGTCACCCATAAGGTAGGCATGAACCATTTCCAAACGCAGCTTCCTTCCTCTTTGCTTTTCAAGCAGTTGCTGCTTGCAAGCAACTCCCAGCTGCGTGCCAAATCTCATTCCCGGCTCCCTCACCAGCTGCAGTGCTCATTCCTCCCTTTGAATGCTCCCTCACCTTACAGCCATTATGAATATGCCCATTCTAGACATCCTATGCACAACTCATTCCTCTGCAAAACAGGGGTGATTTCACCACACATGCCACTGACAAACTGGTTTCACGTGAAATGAAATAAATCCAACTGAAGCTTAGCTATTTGGTATGATTACTGTGAAAGCGTTTGGGCTATTTCCGTTTCCATTTGAGATGAGTTTGAATAACCTCTGTGGAAAAGTAGATTCAAACTTGACAGCTCTCCTTCCTTCTGTTTAGGGTCTAAACTAAAACAACGTGACCCACAGTCCCTTGATTTTGGTGTCTCAATCTGGGGAGAAAAACTGAAGTCGCTACCCGATATCTCTTTCTTTTGCTCACAAAAGCTGTACATGGGGAAGGGCACTCTAGTCGCCTGATAAGAACATGTTGCTCTTGATCATCAAGCGAGACAAACATTTGCTGAGATGTTTTGTTAATCTCATGCATACTAAATAATTTCACATGGTGAAGGATGTGAAGCAAACTGTTGCTGTTATTTGTTGCCATAGCAATTCACAGTTGTTTTACTCTCCAAAACAGTTTAAAGCTCTATGTAAATATTTTCGTAGTAATAAAATTATGATCAGGAAGTGAAAAATCTAAATGACGAAATAATATTTTAACAAATCTTCACCAATTTTTTTTTTACTGAGTTCTAACAACAGTTAGATTTCTGTGTCCCTATTTAGACACCTAAACAAGTTAGTTGATTTTCCAAAGCTGGTAAGTACCAACATGTTTTCACTAAAATATAGACTGAGTTTAACTTTAGGCACTTGTTTCTTAAAAACACCTCAGGTGCTTATTTTTCAACTAATTCTAAAACACAGAATAATGTTAGCTTTACAATTTAGAACCTATCTCCAGCACTGTAAAAAATTCTATGTCTGTTCTAATGAATCGGACCCCAATAGTAAATGTCATGTAAAATGTGTAATATTGGTGTAATTAATCAGAAACTGTGAGCCGAGATCCCATGGCTGCAGGGAACTTATTTTTGATGCCCAACTATTTTTTGTTTCACCAAAGGTGATAGCAAACACATCAGTAATTTGTAATGAGAGCAGCAGTCTAGAAAAGATTGCATGAATCAAAAAAGATTGTAAAAATACAGCATGACACTTTCATTTTGCTAAGGATATTGTAAATAAAACTACTTTTCCCTGTATCAGAAAAGACTTCATCCTAGCAGATTTACATTCACCTTGTTGTATGCCTTGGAAGAAAACTGGGCTACTTCAGATGCAGGCAAGTTATGGGTCAACAAATACCTACAGGTATTTACTCCTCATGTTCTACAGTGGTTTGGGGCTTTTTATGGTAATATGTCAATGTACTTCCTCATAAATACTTAAAATACATCCCAAATCTGGGACTGATGGGTATGACACTGTGACTTGGTTACTTCAGACCTTCACCACTTTCTAACCATTGCTTCAAAAATCAAGCCAACACATAAAGTGTTCAATTCAGTCTTTTATCATGGCTCCTCTGAATTTATCAGTTTGGCTAGAACTGGAAGTAACACTGCCTACACTGTACAAGAAATTATCTAAAAATTATCATCTAAGTATTGAAACAGATTTCTTCCAGGCACTCTGGAGTAGCTGATACAAAACATATTTACTAAAAAAGTGTAATTTCAAATTAACTTTAAACTACTGTAAAACAGATTTAAGCCTCATTTGTCATAGTTTAGCTTTTTCTTTTTTTATATGTATTTCCATAGTTAGAGCTAAATGAGCTTAAATCCTTTTAAATGCAGTTATACAAGGGATAAGCATAGAGTGAGCAAAGTTGATCTCTAAACAGGCTCTAGCTCAACAGGCACAACTTGTACATGTAGAAAATCAATTTTCTACCAACAGAAAGTAGAATTTTTTTTTAAACAAATGCTGACCTTTTTAGTCATCGTTTACAGTAGTATTAAAATCTGAGACTGCAAAGTATCTTACCAAATGCCCTGTCCTTGTAAGATCTGTAGACGTAGTTCTAGACTCAGACTGCTGAATTTTATTAAAACCCAGAAAAGAAATCTGCTGCTCTCCTAAGGTTTTCACACTACTAACTGCCAGAATTTCTTCTCTCCCAAACACAGCAGGTTAATAGTAATAGATACATGCCCCAGAGTACATTAAAATCTGAAAGCAGTTGAGAAGAACCTTCATGACTCTGCAACCCCCAACTGTATTAACGAGTCAGGAATATTTATGCTATTTACTACCAACAGCCTAAGGAGTTTCACCTTCTCAAGGCTCATCATTCCCTAGACCATGTGCTAGCTGCAAAGATCTGCCTTAAACTTGAAAAGAAATGCAAGGAGCTCTGATTTCCCAGGTGAGATTTTTTTCCCCTCAGTGTTTTACTGCACTTCAGTGCAATAATGAAATAAAGGTGATCTTGTGATACACATTTGTACAGCTTAACAGATCTGCTGGGTATTCTGAGAGAGTGAGTTTCCTACCTGTATCCCTAGAGCTACAGCAATTGGTATAGCAGTCCCTGAGCAGCAGGAGGCGGCGGAGGTTTGATTAAGCCGGGCTGACTAAGTAACATTGTATTTAAAAACAGGTATATGGGAGGGGCTGACCATAGCAATCTGGAGATCAGTTGAAGGGGAAGTATCAGTGGTTTAAACCAGCAGAGAGTTACTGGGGGAAGGCTTGCGTAAACAATGTGACACTTGGTGCATCTTGCATAGCAAAGCCATTCTGTCCCCATTTCCCAGTGCTTCCTGGGCTGCCTTCCTCATACACATATCCTTTTTCTTATGCATCTATCACCTTTTGTTCCCTCTTTTATCTCTCCACGCTCCTTCTCTGCTCTAAGTGTTCATGGGAGAAGGGAAGCAACGAAGTGCCCCACATCCCAGGCTGCCCAGTGCTGAGACACCTGGGTGCCTGTGTCCCACTTCATGGCAAGTAACTGTTGCTGGATCAGGCTACTCTCATGATCTTGTCCTCCATCAGGGCTCCGATGCATCCTCTTTTCCAATGTAGGTCTACAGAGCAGTCTGATTTTTTCCCCTTCATCATTCACATTCCTCCCCTACACCTTTCCTCCAGCCTCTCACTCACATCTCTCCTAGTCCTTTCGGTGGGTGATACAGTGCTTCCCAGATGAGCCCCCCAGAAGTTGCCACATTTCACCCACACCGACAGAGCGCATTCCTTGGAGCATTCAGAAGATTCAGCTTCCTTCTGCACAGCATGGAATAGTAGATCCCTTACAAATTTATACTGCAAACTACTTTTGCAGTAAATAAAGCTGCTAGAGACCGATTTATGTCAACCTGGAAATAGTGCAAATTTGAAAAAACAAACCTTGGAACTGGAAACATTTTTAAGAAAAATGATTCAGCTTTAAGAGACCATTTAAGTCCTCTAAAACCAAAACTGCAGATCCAGTAGGAAAATTTAATACACTGGAACCAGTGGACTGGACTCTTTTCAGCAAGAGGCGGGCTTGTCTGCATGCACAAATTGATGTGCTGTAGCACGATGGAGAGAATTTACACCTCACTAAATGCAAGGTAAAATATTTTAAGGGAGAAACAGTTTCAGACAAGCTAGCACACTATAAATTCATCCTAAGGAATAAAGCTCTATGTACAAACACAGGCATAAAGCTCTAAAGTCTTGAAAATTAATTTGCCCCTGTAGTATCGTACCCTCTTTACCCTTCAGTTGATATTCCTCATGGGACTTCTGCCCAGAAGATGCCTCATGGCAGCTTAGTTCAAGTTTGAGAAATAAGCAGGTGCTTGGCAATGAGAAAGTTGAAAGACTAATACACTGAAGCAGCCTTAACACTGGTTATCTTACAAAGGCCTCCTTCTTGCTCCCTTCTCCGAGTTTCTATTCATGAAAAAACAGCAAGTCCCAAAAGTGTGGTTTTCACATAATTGCCTGAAGAGGAAAGAAGCTCAATGTATCAGCAAGAATTAATTTCTAGTGCAGGAAGGGGGAGAATTACTGCCTAGCCAGAGAGGACTGAAAATCAGTAACTTGTAATATTTAATAGCTGTACAGAAAGAAATACACTGTACTAGCTTTTCTGTTACTGACAATTAACCCAATGATTCATTCACTGTGTGGAGAAAACCAAGTATTATCCTGGGGGTTCCTATAAAAGCAGAAGTATTTTGGGCAGAGATGTATCTTGTCTCTTTTACAAGGAACTACATTTTAAAACGTACCCTTTTGTCCTCTACTTAACTGGCCTGCAAGTTTTTATTGTTCTTTTGAGAAGTATTTTATGAAGTTTTACAACTGCAAAACCCATCCCAGAGTTTGAGTTTTAAGCTGAGAAAACTGATGCTCCTAACTCCAAGTGACTTTGAAAACAATTACAAGCACTCATATCTTCATTACAGTAGACTAAGAAAAAAATTAGTAGGCTGATAAGAAGTCTTGCCTAGTTTTCCAAGGAGGTACGGAACTCAGCTAAGTATGGCTAGTTCTGTACTTATCTTTACATATTACTAATCTATAAGTATTATTTTATTACTAGTATTTATCACTAATACATATGTATTAGTAATAAAATCAACATTATATTTCATGATTAAGCCACAGAATTTTATTAACATTATACAACCAGTACCTGATAAAAACTTGAACTCCCAACTGTGCTTACCTCCTAACTGGAATTTTCCCATTTGTGTTTGTTAGAAAGGCCAGCTTCATCCAGCTGAAATTAAGAATGAAATATTTTTAAAATACTCTTTATTAAAATTGCGATCTAGATATTTATATTTAGATTAAGATTATTGCCCTGTCTGTGAAATGAATACAAAGAAATAATTGTTCTGTAATAAAAGCATTTTTCTGTAATCTTTCAGTGCTTGAGGCAGAGCAGTTCTGTAACTGTAAAGGCAAAAAACAGCCCAAAAGACTCAGTACATCAACTAAAACAAGTGTGAAGACAAGAAAGACTCATGGGGTTTTGTTTGCATGTGCATCAATGAAAGAACAAACCAGACAATAATTAAAACATATGATATCAATAAATCAAATAAACAGTTATAAATTCTCTTATAATTTCTCCTGGACAGGTACCAGATACAGACTTGAGACCTCTTCTAGTCACAATGAAAGATAAACTCTAAATTAACAGCTTTTTTTTTTATTACACTGTTTTGTAATTGCAAATGTTGAACTATGAAAAGCAAAATAGTATTTTTTTTAAATTCCAAGAAGGAAAATACAAGGACAGAAAAATAAAGGAAAAGGGGAGGAAAGAAAGAAACTTACTGTTTCTTGAGACACGTCATTGGACTGACATTGTTAGCTCTGAAGTTATGTATGATGGATCCAAGCCCTTCTACCCATTGCTGAAAAACACGAAAATACAGAAACACAAAATTATGAAAACTGGTGAGGGGTAAAAGTAGGAAAGTTTGTCGTGGGGGGAAGGCTCTTCTTCCTTGCAGCTATGGACAATGTTAATAACCTGAGTTGAGGACAAAAACCACCCACTTCACAGCCTATAACACTACGGAAAAGTCCAGCCACATTTTACCCATTACTATTTCATCTTGCACTAAACAAAGTGATTGTGCTTTCCATTCTTCCAAGTACTACATGTAGCATCAGCAGTGCTATTAAAACAGTTCATTGCCAGCAAAGGCAAGTAGTCCATTGATTGATTTATTAAGCCTTCTATTTATAACCTGTATAAATATATGCCTCCTTTTCAGTCGTGGCTGGCAATATTAGCTATTACTAAGCAACATTATACAACATGTGATGACGTATTTAACTGGTCCAGTTTTAGAAAAGGAATGAATCTAAATATTAATAAGCTAAAGCAAACCACAGGGAGGCACAACAATTGTTCTGTGATGCTGACCTCATTTAACACCCTGTTAGATATCAAAGTCCTGCTTGCTTTCTTGCTCTCATGCTTAAAAAGCAAAACATTCCAGTAATCGTTGGGATAACTTTCAGCCAGCAGCAGCATTACAGCACTTACTTACATAATTCCTTTTCATGCATATATTTTTCTACTACAGCTTGTTCCTACACTTTGCAGTACTATACAGAAGAACCTTAAGGATTAGGCCCTAACAGGAACACTCATTGATTTCAGCAGGAATCCTGGCAGGATAAAGCTATAGGAAGAGAAAAAAATGACAGCACTACAAGCCAAGTTTGACCTCAGTTATGCCATTGTAATGCTAGCATTACTCAACAGATAATTTACACTGGTGGAACTGAGACGGGATTTGGTCCATTGCTTAACATTAACCTTATGAATAAAGAAGCTTCTTGCTTCTGGCCAAATTCTGTGCATGTAGCTTGAACTGACTTGGGCAGGATCCAGGATTTAACACTTATAAATAGATGCAGATGAGTATATTTTTCTTTTCATGAATGAGTGCTGTACATCTGCAAAACAGGTGAAAAAGTCATTTATATAGGAGGAATACTAACATCTTTGGAAAATGGCATATTGTAAACTGCAGGGAGTAAATCCCTATGGGCTAAAACAAGGTCTAAGGTGTCAATTCAGCAGATAAACACACTTAAGTAGACCCTTGTACTCATGACACATTACAAGCACATCACAAACTTCTGTTTAAACCAGAAATTGTTACTCAGACTTCCTTAAAAATGGATCTTATAAATCTATTTTGCTTCAAGAAAAGTAGCCATTTATTAAGACATTTATTAATATTTAAATATTTCCTTTTGAATTATCTTTTTTAAGAAGTACTGCATAAAAATATGTATACAATAGAATAAGCATGTATCTGAGAATCACTTGAAAATAGCGGTCTGACTTATGAGAAAAGCTAGCATTTGGGGTTTTCTCAGGTGTGTTTTTGTGCTTGACAACAACCTACCAGTAACAATCTGCCCTCCCATTTCTCTTTTCCCAACTGCATGAATTAAGTCATAGTATGGATGTACCATCTAGGGATATAAAGAAAGCAAGGTTCATGGGGAGAGACAATATTATTTATTACAACTGATACAACTGGAAGCCACTGACAGGCGTAGGGAACACTTGAGTTTTCCTACAAATGTTCACTCACCTAAGATCATATAGGAGTAGGGCTTGTGACAACTTCAGGATAAATGCCTGCACAAGTCTTGTGTATATTGCAATCTCCTAGAACTGTTGAAATTCAACTATCATTATTCAACTATCACCAAGTATCTATGCTTGTTTTTTTGTCATTTGTTTGGGTTTGTGGGTTTTTTTACAAAGTAAAATGTAACATTACTGCTGCATTAACACTGCCACAGCTATACAAAAATTTACCCTCATATGATCTAGGTTAGTGTGTAGTCCCTTAAAAGCTCCTCGACCTTTCAACACTGACCCATAAAGTAAAATGGCATATGCACTGCAAACAAAAAAACCCTTGCAAAATTAAATTATGCAAAAAGCATGCTATGAATAAGCTTCAGTCTTACAAAACTCGCATTTTTTTCTGCTAAAAAACTACATTGGTGCAGTACTGGCAATGCCACCGTTTCAACAGGAAATAAACACACAGAGATCCATTTTAATTTGAAGGCAACAGATTGCAACTACACCAGGTATAACAATATCTAACATTTAAAAGTAAAGTTACCCAGGACTCAGTTCTGAAGCTATTTCTGTACATCAAGAACAGGTGCCAAAAAGGAACACTGCTAGAAAAAATAAACAAGTGTATAGAGAAATCAATACACTAACCACTTACGAAGTAATTTCTTTGCAGGAATTGTCCTGATGATTCCCACTTTAAAGGACTTCCTAATCTTTTTTCAATGATAATGCCCTTTCCTGATACATGCCAAATCAGGAACTGCATTCTCGTACACCAAAAGAGCACAGAACTACAGTCAAACACTGATAAACCACAAAAGCATCACATCTCTGCTGGCACCAAGCACGAGGGTAACCTAAGAGTCTGTCCGTATATGAATCATTTTTACATTGGCATAATGTCCCCTGGGCAAGACATGGCAGTTTGAGAGACACATTTGCCTATCTATTCCACACCACACAGCTGCACTACAATATAGCATCTGGATCCCTGTACTTCAGTTTGGGGCCAAAGCAGCTTCTGGAGCGTTTCAACAGATATTCCCCATGGTTACCAGCTGGCCCCAAATTGACTAAGAATAAGTCAACTAAGGAATAAGAGAGTTGAAGGGAAAAAAAAAATGCTTCTGGATTGTGAAGATACCATACAGAAGCAGAATGACACATGATGAAAAAACTTCCTTATCCCTAGATTAATATAGAGGCTCAGTGCAACACATTCAAACTCTTTGTCCTTCTGAGCCAGAATAGTGTCCAAATAACAACTATCTTCATAACCACTTTTAAGACACTGTGATCCAGTGCACAGATATTCACAAAATAGCCAAAGTCTGAATACTCTGACAAATGCCAAGCTGGCAATATATTGCTTTCCTGACAATAAACCATTCCCAGATTCAATGTACACTTGTTTGATGACGTTGTGGGGAGGATGAGTGAAGAGCTCAGATTTTTCTCAGCTAACATGCTACAAAGAACATCGCAGCAGCCTTGCTGGTATGCTATGACAGCACTCCTTATTCTACAGATGAAGCTGAAAGACCTGTAAACCTGTGTAAGTAAACAGGGATAAAGATCCTCAGTTCTCTTTTCGTGGTCAGCAATTCCAAATTGGTACCTCTCCAAAGAAGGAAAATCCTGTAAGATGAAATTCTGAAATGAGGCAAACAGGTTAACACTTCACTTGGGTCTTACGGTAAGCAAAGTTACAAAATATTTTTGATAGAAATGCAGGATACGTTTGATTCTTACTGATGCTAGTGCTAAATATGTTCAGATTTTCAAAATATGGCTCAGTACCTTTAATCTGTCTATGCAACTCCTGAATGGCTCTCTATATACCAATAATTACTCTAGATTCATGTAAAAGAAGAATATGGGCCCTACTTTCTAATCCTAAGAAACAAAAACAAAGCCAAGTACACCTTCAACATGGACCCTTAGAGGCCAGAATCTAAGTACACGGCAGGCTGGAATAAGCAGACTGTATTGTTTTTCTCTAACAAGATCTAACATTGTCAAATAGCTCTATAAGGAGAAGGTGCAAGAAAAAATGATCAAACTGCAGCTTTTGCTGTAGTACTCAAATGCTTCTGAGGCACTTAGTGACCTTGCGTTAGCTGGGGTTCACCGATGAAACACAGGCAGCAGTGGCAGGGCGCACAGATAAGTTTGACCTTTCAGTTCTCTTTTAGACATCAACCTTTCATTTAGAGGGTTAAAAAGGACAAAAATTATGAAAGCCTAAAAAACACTGTAGCCTACAGCTCACAAAATTCTAGACAAGGTCATGCATGACTTATTTATAGACGAGGTCAGTATTACCCAGACCTCTGCACATGATTTTACCTTTACTTTTTCAGTACAGTCTCTCCACAGTTGCACTCTACTTAATTCAAGCACTGGGAACACTGGAGAGGCAAGGCGGCATTGCCCTCTGATTTTGGTATTCAATGCCTGTGACTGGCTGTCAGAGTCAAGGGCTTGATAGCTTGAAGGTTCAGGGAAATCAAAAGTGAATAGAACCATGTTTCCCAATTCTTACCAAGACAGAGATGGCCTGGAAGGATTCCCTGGTATTTTGCCCTCATTCAGCGATGCTGTGACCAGTAGATGTCCCTCTCCTCTCAACGCAGATGTCTCAGAAGTAACTTCTGTTCTATGAAAATTACGATACCTCTAACGTATGAGACAGCAAAAGCAAGGAGACTAGTCTAGTGACAGTGTAAAACCTATCCCCTACCTAACCAACTGCAGCACAGACTTGCAGGATATTGCTGTGAAAATTCTGTTACAAAGATAAAAGGGACTTTTGGGACTTTCAAGTATTTCATCTGGAAAGCTAATGCTCACATACTGGGAGTTGCCTCATGTATCCAGCCTGCTTCCATTCTTCAGCAAAGCTTTCCATCCTGGAACGACTTTTCCAGCACTGGAGGGGACTACTCTGAAAATGGCTGGAAAACTCACTTTGGCTGCTTTTGTAATACAGACTAAGACAAACATAGTGGAGATCTACACAGTGAAATCAACTTCCTGGCTATGGAGGACCAGGGCTGAAGTTTTCAGTTTGCTGATAACTCCAAGTGGCATATCCAAGAAAGAACACAAAAATGCAGAAAGCAAGCACATTGAAATCACAGATACTTAACTGCAGACTGGCTAGGGTATGAAGATTTCTCTACAGAATGTGGTACTACATACTTGGCTACCTGAACATGTAAGCAGTGGTCATATATTTAAGACAGTCATAGTTTAGAAATGTTTGTCCACATACTAACATAATGGGACAGAGAACAGCAGCAGACTTGGAGAGGTCTCTTCAAGTATGTACCGTTTCTTGGAAAGTTGTGCTTTGAAACATCAAAACAAACCAAAGCTATGGGAAAACAGGACTTTGCTGTAACTTGACTGTGGGATATCCCTGTGGGAATCTTCTGCTACCTTCTAGTTGTCCTCCTAGCAATACAATTTGGGCAAATAATTAATAGCTTGTTTCATGCAAAAAAAAAAAAAAAATCAGGGTCAAACAGAACTTTTTTGTAAGTCAAAAACAGCCAGCAGAAACAGCAACAAAAACGATCAGTCTGAAGTGCTTCATCTTACCAAAAACGTGGTGGTCCATTTAACCATTCAAAACAAACTGACATAAATTTAAAAATGAAAAATACTATTCCACTGAAAAGCTAAGAAGTTTAAGAACATCAAAATTAAATGCTTTCAACTGCAGTCATCTTCAACACCATATTATTAGCTGTATGATAAAGCTTGCATTTTACCTTTATGTTGCTCGTCAGCATATGAGTAATAAAGCATTTCAGCATGTGCTTTTCATTCTGGTGCCTCACAGGTTAGCCACTGACATATGATTCACTGTCTCAGTGAATCACACATGTAGAAAATATCTATTTTCTATCAAATCCAACTATGCCAGTATAAAAGGTTACTCCACTCTCCTCCTCACCCTGTCTCGCCAGTGGCTGCTCCCATCCCTACCTACCATCAGTGGAATAATGTGCGTTGGGTTATCCTGAACACTGGTGTGAGCTTTGCCCCTAAACACATGATGTGACAGCTCTTCCTTGAAGTGAATTAGGAGGGTTCACCACTAATAAAGTTCACATAAAGTCCTCTACCAGCAGGGCAGTGGGAACAGTACTTTCTGGCAGAAAGGCAGCAACTATCAGCTGGAGAGATGGTCCTTCCCAGCAACACAGCTGGATCGTGGAAAGAACAGCTGTCAGGACAAATTTACCCCTGGTATGCAGTAATATTAAAGAATGTAAGAAGAGCTGACTTGACTTAGGTTAATCTTTTAAGTTAAACTCCTTAATGCATTGCAGAAGCGGATGAGCAAAGAAGACAGAAAGTCCAGATTTTGGGTTGCTAAACTACAACAGCTTTATTGGACTTACGCGAACTTTGAATAGGCAGCCTACATGCCATGCACTAAGGCCTCACATCAGCACTGCATTGCTTCTGCACTAAAGAAAATTGCCCCCAAATACTCACTGGCCTTTTCAAATGACCTAGACTGAAGAAAGCAGATTATCAGATTACTAGGTCACAGAAAGTCCATCTGGAAAGTAAAAAAGAAAAATACACACATACACTAACACCTCTAATGTGTATGAGCATGTTTTAATTTTAGTTCACAGTAATTTAGATAACCCGATTTAATCAGGATTCCAAAACATTAGATTTTAAATTCCACCTTTTACAGTCACTCTTTACTATCACAGTGGAGTTTCTTTAGGAGTGGACCATGACAGCTGCTTGCAATCAGAGACAGAGTACACTCTATTTTGTGGTTGTTTTGTTTTAAGAGTGGAAATAAAAACCAATTTCTCAGCTGAAAACACCAATAAAATTTAAGTAGACAGAATGTAAATACCAGAGTTGGAGCTTGGAGACAAGTGGAGAGATAATAAACACACTCCTGTTGTTGGAATAGCTATACTTGGAGCTCAATGATGACTTGGCCAGACCTGCTGAGCACATCGCCACAAGAGGCCAAGGAACGTGGGCCTGTCTCAGTGCAGAGATGATGATAGATCATAACGGACAGCCCGTGACAAGCCCTGCCTGGAAGGGAGAGTTCATCACTGCCCAGAGTGGGCAGGAGCTCTGCACATGCTCACCTGCACAGCCGGGGCACCCCTTAGGGACTTCCCTCCAACTCCGCCACCCTGTCCTATCCACATGGCAGCATGTGTCTCCCATCGATACCACTCCTTACATGGGTAGACTGAAGAAGCCAGGAACTTGCATTAATTTTCTTCTTTGTCCTGGTTACTCAGTCCCATTATAATACAGCCTTTAGTAAGTAAAAATTATTTCTTGTCCAACTGTAAAATATTATCTACAGAAGTAGAATACTTTTTTGCCCTCTTTCTGGGCAGAAAGGTTTGGGGCTTTTGTATCTGGATCTGTCACCAAATTCCCTTGTTTTAAAGTATCCCAACCAGGTGCCAAGCAATCCTGACCTTGGTTTATCTGAGGAAGGAACAAAAGACCTACAGCAAGTAATGTTCGCTTTCCGCATGGCAACAGGGGGGTACAGATGCATCTCCCTTACACATACCTAGGCTGCTTATGCTACAAGTAATTTCCTGGTTTTCTCCAAACTCTTGTTTCTGTCATTTCACAAGGGTAGCTTACTTCTGAAGATGAATTAAATCAAGGCCCATTTTAAACTGCAGTTAGTAGCTGCATAGCTACTTAATGCCACACAAAGTCTCACTTCTTCTAGAGAAGATCTACTATGTCCCAGAAGACAGATGTCTTCTCATGAGCAAAACAGAAAGAATTAAGCAGGAACAGCACCATGTGCAGATAACTCCTAGAAAATTTTATTTTAGCATAGAAGTATAGTAGCAAGTTGATGTACTTACCATATATGAAAGGCCAATACAGTACAGGCCAAATTACTTGTGCCCATATTCCCAGCAAAGGCAACTTGGAAAGCTCTACATTGTTTTTGGCTTTATCTACTCTACCCTCTCCCTTGTGTCTCAAACATACCAGATCAGGTGGATCATCATTGTTGACAAGTTCTGAATATGTATTTTGGTGGAAAGACTCCCAAATGCAGGACTCTCACATCTACAGGCCTCTCAGAGCCTACCCACAAGCTGACTGCAGCATGACACACCATTTTTGGTAAGCATCTTGGTAGTTAATGAAGCAGTAGATCTTTTAGACAGTAAAATTAGCTCACCTATTGTGATAGTCTACGTAACTGGCCGACATACTCCTCACAAACCAATTAGTCTAATACAACTTACTGAGATCTAAAGCAGCTAAGAAACTTGACTCCAGCTTTCTGTCTTCAGGATAAATCAGAGACACTGTTGGGTTAAGTATAAAAGTGAATGCTGCCAGCATCTCCTTTTCTTTGCTTCTTAAATGTTTTCAAAAAATAACCGTGGCACATTATTTCCCCGAAAGCCTGCCGAAAATACACACAGTAGAATTAATTTAGTGTACCCATGTAAGTTATACAAGTATTTCTCCTATAATGGAATTTACTCAGTGCTGCCAGTGTTTTAAGAGGTATGGATCCCAAGCAATGAAAAATCAACCAGTTCTGCCACGAGATTTAGTGATGCTGCATTCAGCAAACAGATACTCAATTTTAAAGGAGGGGATTTAGCAGGTGTGTGTTACTGATGGCTATTCAATGTTTATCTTGCAGGCAAAACAGGTTACAATACATCGTTAAGTACACACAATCAGAAAAGAAAAGCAAAAAATGTGTATTTTTTAAATCCCTTGAATCTCTGGACCTAAGCTAGTAGCACACTATCTGTAGTCTGGATCAAGTTTCTCAGAGCAGTTTACACCAGACAGATTGAGTACCAGGCCTTGGTGGAGCCACAGAACTTGCATTGTGAACTGCAATCTTAAGCTCTCAGGAAAGACGACATGTAAAAAAGTACCATTGTTTTCTTAAGATTGTTCCATATCAATGGGAAACAGAAGAGAACCTGGGTACACTGGAATCCCCTTAACTGTAGAGAATTTTCTTTCCTGCTTTTGTCTTTTCAAATAATATGAACCACACAATGCAACTAGGTTATCGCAGAACAAAATTTTGGAGGGCTGAGCTCCACCCACCAGGAAAATGAAAGTAATTGCACTTCCCTTCAGCATCCCTGTGTGTTACAGATCCATTGCATAACCGCCCCATAGTCTGCTATGCAAGCGCCATGCAGAGATACTGAACAGTTGAGGGAATGCTGTGTCCTGTATTTAATGGTCTCAGTATCTACTTTTGATAAATCACCATGCACACAGAGGGTGATAAAGTCACTATTTCCTTTCACCATGGCACACAGACATGTTACAGAATGCTCCAACTGGATGTTTGCTGTCCTTTTGTAGAGTGCGGCAGCAGACATTAAAAGAGGTATTTCGGTCAGCGAGGAGGCTGACTTACTCAGGAAAAACAATCAAGTACTGCTGAGGACCTCTCCCTTTTTTTTAACTCCCACACACTGTTTAATTGTGAAATACCTTGGCTATTTCTGTGTTTTCCGCTACCATGAAAGTGAAGCTGATGTTCACCAGATCTGTGCCACTGCAAACACACACTATCCGTCCTTCCAACTCATTTTCTGATTTTCCAACAGCCTCCAGTGCAGTTAGTATTTTGGGATCCTGTTAAACAGAATAAATAACTTGTTACCTTTGCAATACTTTTGTTATGCAATGCACTATGGTAAAGATGCATTTCCACCTCTGCATACATTAACACCTTTAAACCTTTGCCAATCGTCTTAAATAAGTACTTTCACCTAGAATTATTGTGTGTAAACCTGAAAAACAATATATTCTAACAACTCGAAACACGACTCTGAGAACTCAGAATTAAAATGAAGTATTTTAAATATATATTAGAACATCAAATTAGAAATTACATATATTTTCATCGCGAAAAAGAAAAATTAATCACTCCAAGGACTGGAAATAGAGGAACAGTATTAATCTCTAAGCAAATTATTGCAATCTAGTTAAGTCCATAGTTATTGAGAGTTATCTGTGTGAATTTTTGGCTGTCTCTTAACAACACATTGTATACAAGCTGGTATCACTGCTGAGGGTCAAGGGCTATAGTTTTAATGGGCATAAAGAGCAAATTACTTATGTAAAGACAGAGGTGAAGTCTGTAGCATATTGGTATGGTTGTCGGCACAAGAAGCATGGGGTTGTTTGCATCATCACTTCTCATGCCCTTCTCTATGGGGGAAAGATTTTAGTCTATGGATTCCGAAGAGAACTACTAAGAGATAGTTATCTATACTTAACACAGAAACATTTAACACATGAAAGTGGAAATGCAGAGGTGTTAACAGATATCTTGCTTCACGACAAATCTTCTAAACTAAAGGCTGGAGGAAGGAGGCACACAATTCACTTGAGAAAATTCTACATATTCTTTCTGAAGAATACCACTGAAAATATTTCCAAAGTTTTGGGTTTCTCCAGGACTCCTAGCTAGTACTTCTGTTGATATTTTTCAAAATGGAGACCAGCTGACCTCTCTGACCATCTATAAAGAGGGATGCAAATAAAACTTTCTACGTTTTATGTCAATGGAGCAAGGAGATACAACAAATTTTAAAGAGATAGGAACAAAATTTAGAATATGAAATATTTTTTTCCAGATCCATAAAACAAGTATCATAATATGCTGTTACAAAATAATTAAAAACTCCTGATATGTGCTCTTAATGTCTGTTGTTCAGCTTTTACTGCATCCTGAAAGCTGAGCACCGTACTACATCAGGAAGACCAGATGACAGAACCTTCCCACTGCAATCACACCAAATTACTTGACTTTAAAACTTAGTATTTTAGACTGTCATTGCAAAATAAAAGCTGTGTTGCTGGTATTTTTTAAAGAAATGAACTTCATTCTGCATTTCACCATCAGTTTAAATGTTCTTTTTTTAAAGAAAAAGTATAAACTAACTATAGAGTACCTTTGGTACAGCTCCAAAACGAACACTGTTGATCAGGGAGCATTCTAATACCTGTCCTTCCTGAAATGGAAAAAAAAGGTACAAGTTCAAACGTCTATCGACACATGGCTCTGTTAGGAATTGCAGCAAAAACATTCAATGAATCTTATTTGCAAACACTGTTAATTAACATCAAACAGTATAGTTCCCTTTTATAGCAGTTAATTCCCTCTTAAATACTTCATTTCTGTCAATTCTAAAAGAATAGGACGAAGGCTAGTTTTGTAAATAAACTAATGCAGTATTTTACATTTTTAAAAACCAACTAGAATATAAACCAAGTGCAATAATATCTAATATATATTCCTGACATAATTGTAATATACCTTTCCTTCACTTTTCCAGCTCAGAAAAAAGCCAAATTCATCCACTTGGAAAATACAGTTGCTTTCAAAGACAAAAGATTCCTACAGAAAAGAAAATACAGACCATTATTTTAGTCAGTTTGACAAATGTAATTAATTTATTCACTGTTCAAAAATAAAAGATTGTTACATTTCTCCCCAAATACCTTCCTGGAAAATTTGCTATTCCCAAAGCAATCGGAAATGAGGGAGGCAGGCTTTTAAAAAATTATCATTTTTTAAATGATTTGTCTTTTTGCTGCCATTTCAGACACTGGGATGCACCTAATTAGAATTTTTCTACTTCTTTGCAACTATGAAGATTTGTTTTGTTTAATAAAAGCAGTGATTCTTACCTAATCAAAATCTTAATTAAATGGAACTTCAAAAAAATTATTGAAAATTAAATGCTTCAAACTACGTAAAGGTTAAAAATATGTAATCTGCTAATACTACCTTCAGGATCAAATGACCACATTTCATTATTCAGAATTTGAGAAGCACTCTTCTGTTAAGACTATGACAGTATGCATACCGCAAGTATTTTGTAGTCAGAGTATCTGGCAAGCAGAGTTTGAAGGATATTGATTTGTAGAAAAATCAAGAAAGAATGGCATACCAAAGAGACTAGACAAGGCAAAAAATCAGATTAGCTGAATTAAAAAAGACATTTCCTCCACACACCTCCAGCCTCAATTAATGTACCATAAATTAAGCTAAAATGCAGGATAAGACTGTGCAGAATCAATCACTTTTTAAAGAAAAAAGGGATCCAGGACTTCCTGACTTCTTAACTGAAAACCAACAAGCATGTGTGCAGGCTATAGCACGGCTTACTGTTTCAGACATCAGTGCTTTGTTCTACGGTAAAGACTGAGGTACCTTTCTGAAATGCCATGTCCTCTCCTGTTGCACATAGCAAGGGTAGCAAGTACACGACTTTACACAGCTGTTTTCAGAGCAAAAGGTCTTGCACACAGGACAATTTGAATTTAGGTAACAAAACCAGGTAAAAACTCCAATGCTCTCAATCCATGGAGTCAGTGAGTCTATCCAGGACAGTTTGCTCTCACTGGGTTACTCTGAGGCAGGCCCCCAGCCCAACCCGGGATGCAGGACATCGTGGGGCAACCACAGGTACGTTTTTGGCCTCTGCCATGGAACAAAGGCATTGGGTGGCCTATGGAATTGACACTTTCCGGTTAGGTCTTATCCTGACTTGACACTGGGCATGAAGTCAAGCAAGTCTCTGGATCCACAGTTCGGTCATGTCCTTGAGCCCTCCTAGATGAACACAGCCAAAGGAAATACGATGCGTTTGGGATAATTGCTCCTTTTCCCTGGACACATTAATTACTGAATGGTGTCTACACTTCTGGACAGCATTTTAGCTGCTCAAATGAGACTTACAGGTTTTAAGGACTGACATACTGCTGTTTTACATCCAAGTAGCAATGAACTATATTAATTTTACAGGCAGGGGAGCTGAGATAGAAAGCATAAGGTTGCTGCAGCTCAGTCTAAGCCAACACGACTATGCATGAGTTTCCAGCATGCACTGCTCTGCCCACCTTTCTCCACCATAACTTCTATGTTCCTGCCTTCAGCCTAGCACTCATCCCTCATGAAACCTACTTGTTGCTAGACACCTCAGATTTACTAGTTTTACAGCCCTTGGAGAGTCCTGCTTCACATAAAAATGCAGCTAGCTACCAATCAAACTGAGTGTCTCTTGCGTTTCCCAGAAAGATTACTCACACAATAAAAGGCAGGCAATTTTTTGTCATTTATTGTGTTCTCATCTACCAAAAACCTCTTGATATACCAAAAATATTGTTTTCACAATATGTAAACTGCACTCGTGTGGATGTTCTACCCTAGCCTTGACTCTATTCATCAAATTACTTTTTCAGCAATTTGTCTTCCTGTATGGTAAAAAACCACCTACCATCAGACCACGCACATGCAACATGACCAGTAAGATTCCTAATCATGTCTGATTTTTATTTCCTGTATTCTGCTGAGATAACCCTGTTCTAGACTCAGACTTTTCAGCAGTCAAACATGCTAATGCTTGGCTCAAAAATATACTTCCATAATTTTGTAATCCTTCTGGTTAAGGGACTCACCTATCAGCAAAAGATGGATCAAGACACTGCTCCACATGACAACAGCCCAGATTTTTCTAGCCACTCAATGAAACTTGGGTACATAAAAGACCTCTCATGCTGTACCAGAGCTGTTCAGTCACCCAGACCCTGTACCAGGATTCCTGAGCCCCAGTTCTGCATTGACCTGCTGTATGACATCAGTTCACTTACTATTTCTCTTTTCTCCAACATGACCTTTCTGTCAGAGTGGGGAATTAAGCACAGAATTTCCATGAAAATTAGAACCCTAGATCTGAAACATTTTTCTTGAAAATTGCAAGCCCTATAGTATAGGGATTAGATCTTGCTATGTTTGCATCACGTTTCTAAAACAATGGTCTCTCTCTTGGGTAGGCTTAGTTACTATCACAACACAGTGGTTTATTTAATAACAACAGCCTATGTGTATCATAAATCTGATAACATCAAACAGCCACACCATCAAGTGCTCACTGTTTACAGGCTACAGATCTTAACTTCTGAGCGACTGGTTTTTTTACAGCCCTTGATGATTCCTGTAAAATTGCAGATAAAATATACAGTTAGTTATGTAAGTGAAAGTGTTTTAATACTTCCAGAAGAGTCCCCTTGAAGAAAACAGGCCAGCCTTCCAACTGTACCATAGCAAACCTGGAGTAAACTGTAGCAAAACTTGCAGCAAGCAACACAACTAGAGAATATCATGTGGATGGACAAACAACATTTTGTTCCACATGTGGCAAGTAGGACCCCCTTTCTACAGGGTTTTGGAGGCAGTAAATTCAGCTGCAAGGAGCAAGACTTCCAGTGCTACCACCTCACCCCATGTCTGCCCAGCATTATCTAGTCTCACACGGGTGCCTGCTGGGTACACCAACCCACAGTGCAAAAGCATGACTTTTTGAGATGTCTCATTCTCCCCATCACTACACCAAGGACCCAGGTGCCTCACCTAGCATTCTTGGTCTCACAGCAAAATTTGAGCACTTAAACTCTTTTCTGTATCTGCCCATTCTCTGTTTCTTATCTAAGGTGCAAGAGAACAACCATAGGTCATACCCCCTCACTTGGATCATCACAGACCAAGTTTCTGGAGCAGTGTTTGCTGAAAAAAAATAGAACTTTTATGAACCTCTTTTCTAAGGAATTCAACGTCCACTAGTATCTTCTTAGTTTATTTGTCACCAAGAACTGAAAACACAGGGTAAAACAAGTATCCCTATCTTGGCAGTCCTCATGATAAAAAATACCTTTTACTTACATTTCAAAAGATAAGAGGAAAATACTAATATCCCTGAAGGCACTTACTGAGATACCTTCAACTTTTATAGATTTCCTGTCCAAACAAGATTAAAAATAGACCCTAACACAATTATCCTCATAAGCATATCAATGCTGAATATAAGGTAAATGTCTCAGCACTTTATTTCGGCTGTCTGTATAAAATGTCCTGCTTTGCATTCCTCTAATAGATTTGGATTAAAGCACAGCTGAAAGTGGCATCATAGTAATCATATTTCAGATAGAGTACAGGTTGATCTTCTAAAGGAGATAAAACCACTCCAGATCTCAAATGATGTATTTGAATCATAATATAAATGTTTTGTGTTCTCTTACTTTCCCTTCTGATATGCAGGTTTTCAGTTTATATATTAATAAAAGAGGTACCCTCCCCCAACTTGATAGACGTACAACAAATGAAAGGATTCACTTTGTTCAGTAATGTGCTTTATGAATCTGCAAAGATGGGAGCTTTATGAACATTACAGATATTTTGATCCAAATCTCCCTTTCTCTTGCTCAGGGCTGATTTGAAATCAGAGGGATTAAATATGTTTTCAAGTTATTTATTTTAAAAGTAAAAATCTGTATAGCAATAAAATGTGTTGGTATCTCCTCTCTACACACATTTCTGGAGTTATTTGAAAGTTTATTTGTGTCTAATGAAAGCAAAACATGAAATATTGTGTAACATCTACGCATTTAAAAGACAAGAACACATGAAATACAACTGGCCTCTTACCTCTTCATATCTATCAAACACAGCTCCATCTTGCATAAAAGAGGGAACTGGCTTCTGCCAGTTAAATTCATAAGGTTTTGCCATGATTATAGAAGAAAAACCTGAAATGGAATGAAAAAGCAGAGTTCAATTACTGTCTTTAAAAGGAGTATTTCAAAGTCTAAAAAGGAAAAAAAGTGACTTTTAGCTTTTCCTTTCACACAGAAGTATTAAAAAGTCACAGTGCATTTCCATATCAAGAGTTTTCCTCATAAAAGTATTTTTGTTTCATAACTTTAAAATGAAAAATACTTGTAAAATGCGTGTCTGAACTTAATCATTTGAAAAAACACTCGCACTGTAACATTGCCTTAGCTTAAATATCTGCTACACCACTTCTAGAGTAGAATGAGACTGGGATTAATGCAGCCCTAAGTGACACAGAATACCACAACCTGTAATATACACAAGTGCTTCTTTTTTACAGGGAAACATCAGATCCTACATAGACAGATTTTTTTTTTAACATTCTAAATTGTATACTACGTAGGCAAAACACATTTTTCCTCTATGTTTTGTATTTTAAAATCCATTTATATTAAATAAAGTCTTTTCAGTGGTATTTTATACATAACTCAAGATAAGGATAACACAGGTCAAAATTCATAGGGCAAAAACTGGTTAGGGATATAGGGCTACAAAAGCAGCAAGTAGCATTGTGCATTTCTGCAAGTTTAGGAATGTGAACAAAACTGTTAATTTAGAATATAATACGGAAGTCATAACATATGGACCTTAGAATAAAGACTATTGAATTATTCACTATCCTTTCCAACACCTTAGTGCCTTCTAAGTTATGCTGCTTTACACCAGAAAATGTCCCAACTACATACTCTGAGATACTGAAGTTCATTTTATCTGAAGTAAAGTGCATCTGCATTGCTCCTGCTTATTAATGCCATCTACGACACACAGTACCTTGGTTATTCCTTTATACACTGGACCAGAAATTCTTGCATGAGAGGGAATACACTTGGCAACAGTGAGATAAGACCGACTCACAGATGTCAGCAAATTGTTCTGTGAAACGGTATATTGAGGATGAATACCGCACAAGGTCACAATAATCTGACCCCAAAGCTACTGCCCATCTCACAGGCGAATGCCACCTTACCCTGTTCTTGTCTGCTTGCCCTAGTCCTCCTCTGACAACTGACGGTGTTCATCTACCATTGATGATCTGAATGAGGGGATCGAGTACTCCCTCAGTAAGTTTGCAGATGACACCAAGTTGGGTGGGAGTGTTGATCTGCTGGAGGGTAGGAGGGCTCTGCAGAGGGATCTGGACAGGCTGGATCAATGGGCAGAGGTCAACTGTATGAGGTTTAATAAGGCCAAGTGCCGGGTCCTGCACTTTGGCCACAACAACCCCATGCAACGCTACAGGCTTGGGGAGGAGTGGCTGGAGAGCTGCCCGGCAGAAAAGGACCTGGGGGTGCTGGTTGACAGCCGGCTGAATATGAGCTGGCAGTGTGCCCAGGTGGCCAAGAAGGCCAACAGCATCCTGGCCTGTATCAGAAATAGCGTGGCCAGCAGGAGTAGGGAAGTGATTGTGCCCCTGTACTCGGCACTGGTGAGGCCGCACCTCGAATCCTGTGTTCAGTTTTGGGCCCCTCACTACAAGAAAGATGTTGAGGTGCTGGAGCGTGTCCAGAGAAGGGCAACGAAGCTGGTGAGGGGGCTGGAGCACAAGTCTTATGGGAAGCAGCTGAGGGAACTGGAGTTGTTTAGTCTGGAGAAGAGGAGGCTGAGGGGAGACCTTATCGCTCTCTACAGCTACCTGAAAGGGGGTTGTGGCGACAAGGGTGTTGGTCTCTTCTCCCAAGTAACCAGCGATAGGACGAGAGGAAATGGCCTCAAGTTGCGCCAGGGGAGGTTTAGATTGGATATTAGGAAAAACTTCTTCACCAAGAGGGTGGTCAAGCATTGGAACAGGCTGCCCAGGGAGGTGGTGGAGTTGCCATCTCTGGAAGTGTTCAAAAAATGTGTGGATGTGGCGCTTCAGGACATGGTTTAGGGAACATGGTGGTGCTGGATTAATGGTTGGACTTGATGATCTTGAAGGTCCTTTACAACCTTAGTGATTCTGTGATTCTGTGACCGTCTCTGGCAGCACGATACAGGGCTAAGCGTAACCAGTGCAGTTCTTACTCCGTTACAATGCAGGCACCCAACCCAAGCAAAGTTGGTCTAAGTGCAAGGAATGAAAAGTGTACATAAAATTCAAGGGAGCGTCGGTGTAATCTATGCTATGCAAACCATCTTTGTACTGTTTTTGTATGCCAACACTCTGAATAGCAGACTAAAATATAACCAGTTAGGTAACAATGCTTCCACAACATTCCTAGACATAAATGGCTACTTTGACTGATTTTTAAACCCAGAATAGATGCAAGTGTTTAAAAAAAAAAAAAAAGATTTCTGTAGTATCCTCCTTCTCTGTCTTGTTTTCATTCATATCAAAAATGTTCTAACAAGAAAAAGAACAAGAACAAAAGAACTCAGAGGATACTGCTAGAAGACCGTCCAACACCAGCTTTAAGAACAGTTATTTTTCACAGTTTTCTACCAAAAAAACATCCTTGCTACTAAAAAAATGCAAAATACATTTTAATGCTGCCTATCTCTATCTCCTGCCCTTTTCTGGTCACTGATACAGGAATATAAAAAATAACATATGACATTTCCAAAGCCTTAGGAATAAGATCAATTAACTCATTCTCCATAACTATCAAAAATACAATTTGACAGATAGAGAGAGAGAGAGAGAGAGAGAGCTCTCCTCATTAAGTGTTCACTTGTGTTGAAAATGGGATGAAAACTCAAAAATAACCTATTTGTACATGCCAATTAAAAATTAGAGGCTAAACAATATTTAAGGCTACGCATCTGCACTCCCCCCCCGCCCCCCCGATGAAGAGATGCTTTGAACAAAATAGAAGACAAGGAACTAGGGCCAAGAAGCAATCAGATACATTTAGTATCTTATCAAAAGCACCCCTTTCTTTTTGCCAGCCCTGGGCATTTGGCTCTTACCATCCTGTAAAAGAGTATTAATATCTGTTTTCAGATCCTTTCAGGGAATGTGCCAAATTACTGAATTTTTATTATATTTAGAATACGCTTATAATTTTAGGGTGTCTTCCACTATAGATCAGCATAGAGCTGCTTTTTCCTCATTCCATAGAGGAAGCTGCGTAACAGGATAGCCATCCCATTGCAGTAGCGTGATGGCATCTTGTTCTATACAGCTTACAGACTTCACACAGTAGCTCACAATAAGCACACCACCTTGAAAACTTAGTGCTTGTTCTTACAGCAAAGAGAAACAGCTGTAGAGAAACACACCTTCAGAAAGCTGTTTTCTGACTTCACAGGCTTTGTTAACAGCAAAGTTGAAAACAGAACCAGCAAAACCCCTTACTATACAACAGATCCTCAAAGATCTTGGAAAAATATCCCTTAGATTTAAAGGAAACTTAAAATATATACACCTGAAGTGACAAACACTCCATTTTTATGGCACATTGACCATTCCCTTATCTGTTTAAATGACTTTTATTATCACAATGTTCCCAGGAAGAAAAGTTGTTTCAAATACAAAAAGTAGTGCTTGCAGCAATACATGCTGCCAGCATGTGAAGTCTGGGAACAGCAGATGCATTCTATACTACATCACAAGAAATGTGATGACACTTTAAGACAGTTGAAAATACTCTTCCACAGTCCCTAGCCTATATACATGGCCTTTACCCTTCTGTACTGACATTGAACCCCATACAGACACAGATTTTAAAACTTACAAGCCCTGCAAATGCTCTGAACTCCTGTATAAGACATGCCATAACATTCTGACCAGCATCTGGTACTCTGAATCCTGGAGGTAAAGAGTGCTTGAACAGACACTTATCCTTCAGAAAGACCAATTACCTTAGCACTACAAACATGCACTTTAGTATCAATTTCAACTTTGCTGAGTTCATCATCCAGTCACAGAAATACAGCTCTGTAAAAAATCCCTCCTTTACAGCTATCTTCTCCTTGTCTGGGTACTCACACAGTATGATGAAGTAGTCTCGTTACTTCATTGCTGATAAATTAAATAGATTGAGCTCTTCGGTTTCTGCTGCAATCTACATTTTTCAAATCTTGGAGTCAGCCTGAGCCCTCTCCACCTTTCTAGCTGCCTTTCTGAAGTCTGGGGTCTGGACCAGGACACAGTAGCCCAGCATAGCCCTCTGTCATACAGATCAGAATTACAGTCTTTCTCCTTATTTGCATAACGTTGCACTTAGTGGCAAGAAAACATGCTTGATTGCTCATAATTTACCAAGCAATCAAGTTCCATCTCAGGGACTCAAGTTCATTGTTATTTACCATCTCACCAATCTCTTCACTAACTCTGCTCTCTGAGAGGTCAATACAGTTTACAGATGAACTGAGACAGATGAAGTGTGAGGGAAAGATGGCTTGAGTACATGTAGCAGGGAGTCAGATGAATTGTAATAAACACTATTTTTAAGCCATATGCTTTGGCAGCTGTGCAGTAAGGAGAAGAAAATTTTCTCTGCCATTACAAAAGCTCTTTTTAGTCTCTCACATTTCTTACACTCGTCTCAAAAAGCCATTTGTCTATAACCCTGTTAGCTTTTAAGATCACCAAAATAAAATTCCCCTGTCACTCTTTGGAGCTCTGTTAGCCTTCATCAATTTTTGAACAGTTCAAAGAAAGTAAAAAATAAAAACAACTCCACCCACTCACCAAACCCGAACAAACACGACATTCTAACATTCATATGGTTGCAAATATATGTATGCATATATCCTCACTATGATGAGAATCAAGAATTACACTCTTTAAAGAAATTTAATAACAGTGAAATGTGTGAAGATTCAACTGGGAGAGATAGAAGATTTAGGAACTACATTTAAAGACAGTAAAGTTTTAATTTTAAAACTTTTAAGCAGCCTTTAAAAATTAAAATCAAAATCTTCTCACTTATTTAGGATTCTTAAAGTATAAAAATGCCTCTGAATACATACCATTCACAAAAGCAGAAAGAACACTCACATAAAATACACCTCAGGACTTAATGACCACAAGGGAGAAGTAGGTGAAGTCTCTCAAGTGCAGTAGTTAAATGCCTTTTGAGCTATCTCCCTTTCTTGGAACACTGATTTATGCCTGAAGACATGATTTGGATCACATGAAAAAAAGCATCTTTTGATTCACCTGGATTACCCAAAGAGTGAGGACACAAAATTTACCGTATGCAGAATAACATGAACACAGAAGTCCTCCTCTTTTGTAAGCTTGGGTAGACTGAGCTAAATCTGGGGTACGGGGAGTGGAAGGGCTATAAATCCTGTGTTTTTTTATTCTTTGACCAAAAGAAGGACAAGGTGTGGCTGAACAGGAGGAGGAAAGGATTCTGTTAATACAAAGCAGACAAATGTTTGGGGAAAGAGGTGATATTTTAAACTAACCCACAGGGCTGGCTAGCATGATGGATAGGATACTCCTTGGATCCCATAAACATCCTGTCAATGTTGAGACACTGCTGGAAAGGAAAGCAGTGTTCCTTAGAGCTGATCCCCCGCCTCCGCCAGTCTAGAAGACAGTAACTCACGATTTTTGCAGTTTGCTCAGCCCTGAATACTATAACAATACTTGTAAATTTTTTTAGTAATTATTATTTTTGCCTCTGGAATGAATCACTATTTGACGAGTGAAAAGCAAGGAGGCTCCACACTCTGTTTGCCGTTTCACCACGTACCTCTTTGAATCACAACACCTAAACCTGCACCAGCTACTGTCTGTGTGGGTTTCAAGGGCAAAGTATAAGCACCCACAGAATACTATGCTGAGTTTAGTAATCTTGCTGGGCATATATATATTTTTCTTACGGATACAAGGAAGCAATTTAAAAAAATAAAACTAATGTATTTCCCACTCTTTCCCCCCTTGAAGTACATATATCCTTCACCACCGCTCCTCTTTGATAAACAAAATTCTTCATAACAAAGACAACCAGATCTATATCAGCAGATCTCTATACTTCTGGGGTTTTTTATGGAGTTCATCCCAGTCCAGAAAGTCTACCTGCAGTGTTGTGGATTAGAGTGAGAAACTAGCTGTCCAAGGCTAAACAGGCAGTGCAACACTGAAATTCTTATAAAAATGCCCCCTTCATTTTTTAACAAGGCTCTGAATTACTTTCACATTCAAATACTACAGTTGTTTCTAGAGATTTACAGGAAGAATACTCAAATCTTCATACATTTACAACCAAATAAATTTGTCACTGAGGAGCAAAGATCTGAGAAAACTCAGATCTTCATACATTTACTCCTCAGTGTAAAATTCATTTAGTTGTAAATGTACCAGCAATACCCCATGCAAAATGCAGAGACAGGGTGTTTTTTAAACACAAAACTTTGGTTTCTACACTAGAACTTAAAATTCAGAGTAAGTCCTAAGAAAATTCAGAAAACAAAAGCCACTATAGTGTGAGTTCTATGTAAGAAGTAATGGTGAGAGCCACACTGATGAATTCCTGGAGTATCCACACTATACTGTAAAGCAATTCCAAGATTTCACAGCTCTCCAGGCTCTTCCATGGTCAAATTTTGTATGTTTGTGGGGTTTGTTTTGTTTTTTTTTTCTAAAAGAGTGCTTTTTTTAGCAGGTTATTTTTAAACGTGTTATTCCCACAGCTAGTGCAAGCAACTTAAAACAGTTCTCCCAAAAACAAGGTCCAGAAGCAACAAAAGACATACAACAGAGCTCAGGCGCCTGAACATGTATTGTCTAGTAATGGTCTCAATTCCCATTTTGTCTTATTTTCCATTTTGTTGTAATTGCTGGAATGCATTGGCATGCAGAGGGAGCTAAGAGGTTAGACCAAAACAAGAAGTTGCCTGTTCTTAACTAACTTCGAAGTTGCCTGTTCTTAACTAACCTCCTCTTCAGCATTTTTCGCAAGTTCAGTGAGGCTGCCCACTGCAGAGCTCTGCTGCAGGCTAAGAAATGAGTGTGTCTGTTGCTGACAGCAAAAAACAACAAATACTTTTGGCATAGTGCTGAAAATGAGACAGTCCTGCCTTAACTTAAGGTCGGAACTGTGCTTCAGTCATCACCTCTGATGACAGCCATTATCTCTAACAAGTACAAGTTCTAGGATAGACCATAGGACTCAAACATTACCTCCCAGCTTCCTTAGATATTTTCCTTTCTGTCTTAAGGCCTTCCTAGTTTGTTAGTGTCTACAGTTTTTCCCAGCCTTCCCATTAATTCTAAAACTCTCATCTGCCGTAAGTGCTTACCAGCCACCTGGGGGCACGGGGGGCATTCCACTTTCCAAGAAGTGAATGGTACATAAAGAGACGTACTGGTTATGTAAATAAACTTATCCTGTTATGTTTGCAATAGTGTAAGAAGAGTATGTTCTGACAATTAGAAATATATTTAGATCAAGCCATTACAGAAAGCTTCTCAGTCAGATTACTCACTCAGGTCTAACTCCTCACAGACTTCCAAGTTAATTGATTTATGGGAGCCTAACAGGGACAGAGGCAAAAAATGAGGAGTATGTATCAGCTTGGCTTATGCAGCGCAGACCAACAACTTAACCCTGCACAGACACACAAATCTCATAAAAAACAATCTTAAACAAGTGTTTACTGTAGCATCAGGAGTATTTAAACAAAAAGAAATTTTTAAAATTCTCCAATAGAAGATATTTCCATAGAAGTCACTATAATCTCAAAGTTCATTACTTCTTAACAACAAATGTGATGCAACAGACATTACCTATTTAATAAATTCAATGCAAGAAATAGAATATTTATCCCTTAGAAATTAATTAATTCTTTATGTTTTACAGAAAAAATCAAAAGTATTGATTAAAAGACAGCTTAATCAGACTAAGAAAAGTTACAATTAGCATTAGATTTTTAGATATGTAATGGCGTAACTACCAAATTCCTGAAAAAATAGAAAACGAACCAGTACCAGTAACAACAAAATCATCTAATTTTGTCACCTACCCTAATACTAATCCTACTGATCATGGTTGCCTTTATCATCAACGGAGATGAATCATCTGAACCTAAATTAAGGGACTGACTTTCCATTCCATTAAGGAGACTAAAGTTTGATGGCATGAATATTACTCCACTGAAAAACGTAAAGACAACTAACCTATCTCATCCTTAGAGCAAATACTTGTAGTCCTGAGAAGCCAAATTATTTCTACGCTCAGCAGTAAGACAGTCACTGGAGTAGATTTTCTTTTGAATTGATCCAAATTGACCATTGAAGTTATATGAACTTGTCACATGGCTTCTGATAGGATTGGGACTGGTCCTTGTGTGCCACCATTGTAAACTAACGCTATTAGCTTCACTTGCTGACCAAAATGAGCCTTTAGATAGGCACCACTTAAAATGCGTAGAAAAACAAAAGAAGCTGGGCAATTTCAAGAACAAAGTGTTAAAATAAAAAGGTAGGTTTTAGTCGTAGTCCATAAGGAAATCCCTACAGCAATAACAGAAGCTCATCTACACACATTCCTAGGAAAAGTATGATTTGAACAGTAAGGCAAAATGCAGAGCTATCATACATAGAAGTTAGCGAAAACGTTAAGTGTTAAAAAACAGTGAACCATACATACAAAACCATAAACTTTACTGAATAAAGTTATTTTTATTGCTTTTTCCTTCTGGTGATAGAATAGTTGGTGTTCACATTTTCAATTTTCTAACAGTAAAGGTGAAAGGCAAAGGGCAAGGCATGGAACTTCCCAAGGGATGATTTCAGGAGATGTGCTCATAATGCTGTCAATTGTACAGAGAATTTAGCAATCTCTCTCATCAAAAAATACACTAAATGACAATTTATTTTCATTTACATGTTTTATTCAGTATCTAACAGCCACATTTTCCTTTTGACCTGTCAAGTGAACTTCATTTCATAACGTGAACATATGATGAACTTTTCCCTATAACTTTCCCTGTCTTGTCTCATTCCAATAAAAAACATATACGAAATTGTCTAAAAATGTGGAAGATGCTACAGTTTTATCTTTAGTTAAGCAGAAGTGTTGGAGGTATTCAGAATTTATTTACAGTATAATGTCAAGCATTCCATTTCCTGGAAGCCATCTCCTCCCTAGGTAGTAATAGAGAACGAATTGGACTTTGATGAAAGCAATGGTTTGTGTAATAGTTTTCAAGATCTTTCTGAATTGCTACAGCATGCGACGTATGTATACAGCGTATCTTGATTTAACCAGCAGTGACTTTTATTAAGTTTAATTACTTCACTCTGTGGCTTTCAATTGAACACAGAACAAAGGCTGCTTCATGGAATAATCAAAAAAAATTACAAATATGTGGCACTTGCAAAACTTCTCAAGTATTTTCTGAATTACTTTAAGCCCAAATTCTCTCTTTACAGTCTTGTAAAATCTGACACATTGTGTAGTCATAGCAATGAGCCCTAAAGGAAAGGGACTTGTCAGATTTATTAAAAAGACTTCAATATGTTCTTTGAGCAATGAATATCGTACTTAATTTCTACTGCTGTTGTTTAATCTGTAGCGGACAGATAATACATCTTTTAAATCAGTAAGTAGTGTTTCTCCCTTTTAGGTACACCTGTATGAAGTATTTGTGTCAATTATTTTAATTAAAACCATGAGTAATTTTGACATTTAGAACTTCAGTTTCTTCTTTTTAGCCTCCTTCTGGGGCTTAGTGCTCTAAAAGATCTCAAGCAGAAGTGATTCCTGTACTTGAATGTGATAGTAAGACATAAATGAATGTTTGAAATTAAAATTCTAAGAATTCACGTGGAAGTACAGATAAACACCAAATAACCTTAAGTGAGCATCATTCCTGTTATGAATGCAAGAGTTTGGAGATCCCAGGACATAAAATGACTGCAGAACTCGAAGATCAAATTATTAACTACAAATACCATAGAAAAGGCAACACAAACTTCCAAACCAGATTAATATAAGCAGCCTTTCATTTTTAAGTCCAAAGACAAGTTTTGAAAATGACGCAAGGTACTACCTCAAACAAAAATAAAACAAACTACAAATATCAGCTGCTCCATAACCACATGCTGAGAACACAGTTGTCTGTTTCCAAACAATGACACAGACTCAGAGTTTGTATTAATAAAATGTAATGAAAGGTCAAGATCACATTTTTGTAATAACTTCTAAATCTCTGTGTGTTTGAAATAATCCCTTCTATGGTCAGGTACTTTAGTTCAAATCAAACTTTAATAAAAGTTTTGACATGACTTATTATGAGTTTGTTCAAAACATACAGATATTTTAAAAACTAATGAACTGTGAGGAACATAGACGTTGCTTTAAAATCTAAAATTAAGAAAGTGACATTATAATTTTCAGGTTCAATTCTGACCAGTTTTCTAGATGATTTCTGAAAAAACAGGTGTAAGCCACATTCCTGGCTTAACATTTCAGACAAAGCTAAGATGATCTTCTTTTGTAATTGTTGGACTTGATGATCTTAAAGGTTTTTTCCAACCTTAATGATTCTGTGATTCTGTGAATATCAAAAAGCTGCATTCATTATTTGACAGTTGGGAGTGTGTTAAAAGTAGGTATTTGTTGCAAGTTCAAATTAATTACAAATTTATTTGTCCCCTTGTATAAAGTCTACAAACTCATGCCCTGAATCAAGTCTCAACTAGGAGGTAGGGGAATGCAGGCACGGCATTATCAGCTGGTTGGACTGGAAATTATCACCTTTCTGACCACCCAGCCCCAGTAGCTGCAGTAAATCCAAATCCTGGGTAGCAGAGGTTTGTAGGTGCAGCCTTTCTTCCTTCCTCAGTCCTGTGACACTTGAGCGCAAGTAAGAGCAGCAGCAGAGCAGTTGTAACTTACCCTAGCTAATGCGTGGCTGGAGCAGAGTGCAGCTCCCTCAGAGCTTTAGTGTTAACGGTTGGTTGGTTTAATTTTATTTTTCTGCCAAGATTTCAGGTTCAAATCACAGGAAAAACAGAAAGAAACAGAACATACTAATTGTCTTTAATAAAGGTTCTTTCTCTGATTCCTCCCAGTCAGTATCAGGAAAAGAAATACATATGGTGCTCGGGTTTGCACTTCAACATCACTGCAAAAAGCAAATCTATGAATCAGGATGACATTTAACAGATGGGGAAAAAAACAACCATAAACTCTCTGGCCTAAACACTGTTGTATAGGCTCAACTTGTCTATTTTCCTCAGTCCCAAACACTCTACCTGTTGCACGCCAAAACAACATTTATTACCAATTGTTCAGGAAAAATATTGCCCCTTTGGGCTAGTGGGGAGTGAAGGGATTTGGGTTTCCAATGATTTTTAGCCAGACTGCTCTGGAATCCTGGAAGGACACTTCGGCACTTCCCATTTTCCCCCCTCTAAAAAATAAGGCTAGCAAGACTTGTCTTAATTACACACTTAGTGGTGCTAATTATTTATCTATCTATCTAGAGCGTGTGAAAGCACTGACAGCAAGGTGTCACAAAACTAAAAGTTATTAATGTTATACACCTTTTATCACCAATAATATCCAGTATTAACTCATTAATAAACAATTGGTCGTTTTTCTGAAGATGAGATTGCCACAGTTCTAAACACAATGTACCATAACTAGGCAAAGCTAAAAATAAAATGCTGCCTAGAATTTGGAAATCTAAAAGCCCTCTTTCCAGCAGGACAGCTGTGCAAATATGGATAGCCATGTTTGATATACACCAGGTTATCAGCTATTTATAGCTTTAATTTCCTAGAAATCAAAAGGAAAAACAACTGGTTCTGAACTTTAAATTATTATTATCATCACTTCATTACCATAGGTAGGTGGCAGAGTAAGCACTTCTTGAAAATTTGTTTCAGCCAGATTTCTTTTTAAAGAAAATTTCTTTTTAAATCCGACTATTGTGCCACTGTCCAGAAGCTCTAAAAGCAATGGAGACAGAGTAGGAAAGATTGTGCAGGTAATGGGACCAAGGATAAAAAAAAATAAATGTCACCAATCCTTCAGCTGATAAGTTCATAGTTAGCTATAAACAGAAGATGGGGATGCATAAAACATGGAATCACAGTCTCTTTCAGTAATCTCTGCCTCAGAGAAACAATGCAATCTGCATATATGTTTCTACTAATCAAATATTGAATCAACCCTCTTGACATTGTGCTATCCTTCCTTGTCACAGCAGTCATTATCAAATTGACAGTTGTCTCTTTGAGGTGAAACGAGACTGTGTGAGATATGAGAGAAGTTTATCTGATAAATTAGTTCAGAGTGCTAACACACGCATTACTGAGATACTCAGTTGTTTGATTACTTGAGAACAATGTCCCTAAAATGTCTTTCTGAAAATTAATGTACCTCTTGTTTAAAACCAGACATGCCAACTATTAAAGAGAGGGGTGGGAGAGCGTTCCAAGTCAGCAGCCTCTCCAAATCTTCCTGCTGGGTGCATTTTGGCTTGTTCAATTATTCATAATATATATGTAATTTCCTGGAGGAAAGGCCTTTCAATTTTTGTATTGCTCCAAATGGATGATTTGACACAGTATTCCAAAAGGGACAAAAATAAAAGTGTTGGTATGTAACGTGTTTGTCCAGTATGGAGACAAAAAGGAGAGCCAGTCTGCCAGTCAGGAGTGCTGGTATGACATGCTCGCATACACAGCCCATTTTGAACACTTATTTGACATCTCATAATAAACAGAAGGCTTTACAGCACGCTGAGAGGTTCAATTTATTCAGATTTTTTCTGGACCAACTGGAGACACCAGAGTCAGGGAACTTACTTTCTTTAAATTCCTAACATTAAGACGAGGTTCAGTGTTGAACAGCAGGAAACAAAAGGGGGAGCTGTTACTTCTCCACGCCTCCTCATCACTGTTCTCTACTGTCATCTGCTGCTGGGACCTCCACTTCTACTGAGGTGGAAAGGAACACGTATAGTAAAAGTGGAGGATACCTTTGCCCACATGCTGAGACAGGTATATAATAGAACATGCTCACATAGGCAGGAAGATAAGCTGTGCTTTCCCTTCTCTCCCTGGAAAAGTGAGAGTATGCACATCATGCTGCAATATGAAGACATTCTTGATTCTGGACAACCATTAGGGGAGAAAGAAATGAAACGTGTGGGGAACAGCACAAAAATTGAAAAGAGGAGGAGGGAACTAACAAGAGAAAAAAAATGCAGAAAGCAAGGATGAGATGTTTGACACTGATGTGGGCTTCAACAGAACGGTGAAGTACCTGAGCAGACCAATGCAGCTAAAATGAGCAGGGAAAGTGGCAGCATTTTCACAATGCTAGAAAAGAACAGTGGGTACTGTGGAATAGCTGAAATGGAAATGGTTTGGGGTAGCAGAAGCAAGGCTATTTTTAGAGATTATTCCAAGTATGAAGCTAGGTTTCTGCAATAAGGTTGGAAAGGAAGGAACAGCGTGAAATATACACTAAGGAAGACCAACATAACAAAATGCTGGTGTCTATGTGCGTGAGGTAAAGAATAAAGAAGTGGCAAGAACAGTGCCAACATTCCAGGCAATAGCAGAGTGTGTTTATTTATTGTGACAGCTCAGGAGTAGGGATGGCAGGGCTCCCGGAGACGAGGAGTTCAGCATTCCCCTGTGCTGCAGACAAACCAAGGGACGCATGGACAAAATGCCTGGGAAGGTGAAAGAACTGATTCTAGATGAGAGGATGGAGGTCAAAGGCAGAGGAGTTGATCTGGAAGCCATCAGATGCAATGGAAGTCAACAGATCCAACTTGTTACACCATAAAAATTTATAAAGGGACCCTAACAGAGACAGAAAGAAAATTTTTTCCTGCTTGCACTGGCTGCACACACTGAAGTGTTCTGTGGTGCTTAACTAATGCTGCCGCTATCCACTCTGGCCTCCTACAACTTAGGAACAAGTGACACACACACTCATCTAGTGTCCATCAAAATCAAGAGCAGTGTCTGTCACACACAAAGCACAGCAGACCCCATAGAAAGTGAGGGTAACATTTTTACATGTCTAAAAACAGCTTTGCTTCATATATCACCATTAAGCATTTCCAGCATGATAATTACCATTGCAAAAAACAAAAACTTGCGCCCAGCACGCTTTTCCCATAAGAAAACTGATCAGCTAGTTCAGGCTTCTTTTCTTCCTGTCACATACCCATTAAATGCTCCAGACTGTTTAATGTGATAAAAATGTCTAGACTGTTTTTTGACTGAAAGCTTAGAGTTCTTTGCCCTTGGCTAGCAACCCCCTTTGCTCCTTCTTGGTAAGCACAATAATGTGCATGCTGTACTTCTGCAGACCGCACTTTCTGCACACGTGCAATAACTTAATTTCTGTATCTTTATAAATCTGCTGAGATTTTAGAGATGAACCCAGGGAAATGCAAAAAATATACACACGGTATATATATACACAATACTGTGTAGTGTTGCTTTGCAAGGAAAAATCTGGAGTTTATAATCAAAGTGCAAATGTTGTTGAGGAAAAGAAGATGAAAGAGCACCTCTCACAGTCAAGTGAACAAGAAAAGCAGAAAAATGACAGAAATTCTGTTAAGATTGATAAAGCGCAAGATGCTTTGCTGAAGCAGGCAGTAAAGGTAGAGTTTAGGCAAGAAATCCCAATGGGCACATCAGAAAAAGTGTTACCACATGTGAATCAGTGCATTCAATACTTTGTGGTCCCTAGTTGTCCTCAGTCTTTAGCAGCTGCTTTTTTTGTATAACAAAACTTCCGACATAATTACAATCACTCTAAACTTAGATGCAAGTACACAATTCACACTCAAAATATCTCTTGCAGTGAAATTACCCAGCTCAACTGGTACACACCCTTCAGCCCTTTCTTTTTAGGCTCTATAAATCTGCATCTGTGGAGTGGGTCATTGTCAAGGAACAGGTGCATCTGATTCTTGCCAGCATGTGCAGC
The DNA here is from genome assembly GCF_964289735.1 of Phaethon aethereus. Classification (NCBI taxonomy): domain Eukaryota; kingdom Metazoa; phylum Chordata; class Aves; order Phaethontiformes; family Phaethontidae; genus Phaethon; species Phaethon aethereus. The sequence goes on from NC_138576.1 coordinate 124,313,015, forward strand.
TCGCACATTGGAAACTAAGCTGCCTGCCATGGAAAAAGCTTGAGAAGAAACACTATCCCTGAACACCACACATCATAGCCGACTCCTGTAGGAAATACAACTTGTCAAAAGAATTAATGGACAATGTGACAGAGACATCGCTTTGGCAGAGTTACAACTGGATTGTCAAATCATATATCAAAGTCCCACTTCCCATCTTCCTGTACCCCATTTGTTCCCAGAGCAGTCTTAACATCCTGAGGATAATTTTTTGTTTAAAACGCTCTTCATCCTCATCCAAGACCCTACTTGTTCTCTGTGATCAGACCATAAAGTGCACTGCTGGTCAGAGGAGCTGAAGAAGAGACAACTGACCACTCCACAGGAAAACAGCTAAGGGCTTGGGAATATCTACAGGAAGGTTGTTTCAAGGGAAGAAAATGTCACCTTTAAAAAAACTGTGTGCAGAAAGACCTGTACAGTAAAGTTACTGGCCCACCACTGAGCACTTTTGTTTTCCATTCTCCTTACGATACTATTTTTCCTCAGCAAGTCATCATGTTCCCCTCTGCTAAAAGCAAGAATGGGGTTTTTCAGCATTTCCAGGGAAGGTGATTTTATTGTTTTTGAAGCACTCAGATACTATACAACTACACTGTACAATGGAGAACAGACTGAGCAAGGTGCCAATGCCTAAAGTCTTCACCTACACACACAAATTGAAAGCTTGGATCAGGAAGGTTGCACATCGGGGGTTTTTTGTCTGCTTGTTTCTTAAAATAAATATTAATATAGGTTTTAGATCAATAAATCTTTCTTTTTGGCAGCACGCTCTCCTGCAATCTTTGTTTTTGTACAGTTCCCATCCATGTCAGAGGGTGCTTTACATAATCATGGCACTGCTGAATTAAATCCCTTTGCTCCCTATATGCACAGTTCCTTTGGGCATCTGAGTGAAATGGCACATGTAGGGAAAAGGGAATAGGCCCAGCTGGTGCTTCTCTGGAAAGCCCCTTGCCATCCCGAGTAATACTGAGAGTGGTCTGCAAGTTTTTTATGCTGAGCAGCTGGCAGAAGCCTCCTGAAGGCAAGCACCCAGGCTGTGCTTACTGAGATACCAGGTTGTTGGCAAGGCTTTTTTGGATGGGAGACAAAAGCAGCACAGGGCGTAAGAGACGCTACTGCTTCTCCCGAAACAAAAGTGTCTGGCACAGAAACAGAAAGAACAGATTTTTATAGTTATAGCTTTCCCTCCCAAAATTGCATTTCTGCTGTTTTCTCAAAAAATACTGGGTTTTTCGATAGCGTGGGCTAGGTAAGGGTTATGAATAATGTTGTTCACTGCAGTATGCAAACTAACATGTATAAAGATCTGTGTAAGATGTGTGTAAGACAGTGTGAACTGACTGTGCCCAAGTCAGAGTATCCTTGATTAAGCACATTAAGGGCACAGGTACCTATTAGCTTTATAAAGAGGCAGAGCAGTGTACAGCACTGTCCCCAAGTTAATTGTTACCAGCTTGTGCTGGAAAAAATCACTTATCAGAGGTAACCAGAGTAACTTAACTGCAGAAAAAACAGGCAAATGCAACACACAGCTGCTTGTTCAGAGTGCCAGCAAAAAACGAGCCCTTTTGGCGTGATCAGGGATGGTAAAAAGAGCTGATCCAACTCCCTCAACTGAAAAGAGCGGTCCTAACACCTCACTTCTGCCTCCTTTTGGATGATCCCATTCCTGCTAGCCCAAGTGATCCCAGCTTAGCCAGTTCATCTCTGTACGGTGGTGGAAAGTTACTCATTTGTTATTTTCTGCTAGCTTTGTACTCTACCTCCCGGTCACACAGGAGTTAAGTCATGACCAGAACCAGCAAAAAGGACAGATTGGCAGTGTGTGGCTGAGAGAAGCAAGAGCACCAACTTTTTTTGGTGGCAGCAAACGGCGATATTGGGCCAGCCAAGCTCATACCACACACAATACTGGGAAAGACCACTGTGATTTTGAAAACTGGCTGACTTTGAGTGTGCTTTCTCTCAGGATTGATTCTCTGCAGTCCATTTTTTCAGGACTGTTGCTCTGATCTACCAATTCTCAAACACGTTTGCTATTTCTTTAAGTTTTACAAACTGCAAACTCTGCTTTAAGTAGAAATTTACCTGCTTACAAGGGGGGTTAAGAACTTGTTTACTGTAATCTATAAAAGCTACCATAGCTGGTAAGTTGAAATATATTTTCAAGAGCTACATGTTGGGGTTTTTTAAATAAATCATGTGTGAACATAAAGAAGACAGCAGAACTATTAAGCAGAACAAAGACAGCCAAAATTTATTCTTAGTTTGTTTTTGAAGCTATGGTTAAAGAAAAACCTAATTTTAAAGTTCAAGATGGCAATACTTGAAAATCAGGTTGAATATAAGATCATGCAGGTGCTGGATGTGATAAGCAGAGAAAGTGCACTTTCCCTCAGAAATCCAAAGTCATACACAAGATAAGAAGGAATAAGTTATTCAGGCAAACCCATCACTGTGGCAGAACTATCAGGTCTAAGAAACAAAGGCCGCTCTTTTCAAGTTCCTATAATGGACAGTGCTCTGTTACAATTAAAGAAATCAGACTTCCTTTTGCTTTCAGACTAGGTCCTGATAGGCACAAGGTAATGCCATTTCTATCCAAACTTGCCTTTCTTAGAAGGTGTGGCTTTGCTTTGGAGTAGAAGTATGACACCAGAATATAAATCAGGATAAAAACTGCGACAAGACCCAAAAGCTAACAAAAAGGCATGGCTATAAATAAGAGCTCCAGCCTTGCTACCTGAACCCCTATGACTGTGGTCTCTGACATATGCCACAAATTGAACTCGAGGAACACAAAGTCTAATAAGCAATACTACACTGCAAAGCCGCCCACCCTGTAATCATACCTGTGGCTGAAATTAAGACATGTCCCCATAGACCTGCTTTAGAGATGACATGCCATAAGACCAGTTTACTCAGTGTTGTTTATAAAATATTCTTGAAAAATGTGTGCTACATCTTTAAAATTTCAGCCAACGTTAAACAAGCAAACAAAAAAACCTATGAAAATTATGTTCCTTTTTTTCCACACATGGGTATTAAGAGACATACTTCTTCCTGCATGAAAGGTACAGAGGATTCTTGGAGAATGTGATGCCTCAATCCACCATTTTGTTCACACACAATAATTTTCTGGCATGAATTAAGTGATGTTTCCAACTGGAACTAGGTGGTCCCTCAGTGGTAACACTGGTCAAAGATCAGGTATATCTGATCTGCAAGCTGGTAATAGAGAAAAAGCAGCTGAGACTACAACAGCACATGAATGTTTTAGTCAAGTCTTCAGTGAGCACATTATGCTGTGCTGTGCAATGTGTAGATGTGCGAGTCAGCTTTGAGCTGGCTGTGTGCTCCCACACTTTCTGGAGTGATAGAATCAGTCTCACTGCGCAGGTTAAATTAGTCTGCTGCTCAGCCACACAGAACTCCATGCTACTACAGCTAGGCTGCTTCCAGCTCATTTAGTGCTTGCCCAGGGATCTTGGGGATTTCCACCCATTATGGTATGTAGGGCAAACATACCTTGTGCTGCAACACTCTAGTATGAATGCCGTTTCACAGTACATTTACAGTCACTCAAAACAGGCTGGCTGAAAGCCTTAAAATATCACAAAGCAATCTTTGAAGCAATCAGAGATGATTTTAGACTGCAGTAATATTCTCAAAGACTCTTCAGTAACACTTGTCTTTGTTCAGAATAACAGCCTGCAGTTACTGAATCCTCCACAAATTACTTCGTACTAGTAGTATTGCTGTAATACTCATTTTCACAATGTATAAACAGTACCTGCTCCTATGTAATATATCAAGACCGTGAAAACACAGGTGTCTCTAATAGATTTCTTTCTTACAACTATGAGCCTCTCCAGGCAGGTGCACTACAAGGTAAGACTACTTCAGCAAAGCATGGGTGAAATCCAAACTCCAGGTTTGTATTCTAACCTTTAAAATTGAAAGTTTACTTCAATAAAACCATTGTTTAAGGATTAAATTGAAACTGAAACTCAGGAAACTGAAGCAAATTCAGCTGTGAAAAAGTATGTATTTTTCCCTACTGACTCCAACCTGTGTTCAGCTTACATACCACTCATGGGGTTTTCTTGGGTCCTTCCCCACAAGGCATTTGCAAGCAATGTTACAATGTAAGCATCCCACTTGCTAGATTCAAGTGACCCATCTCAAGAATATCTTGAATGGCATGTCAAACCTGTTTTTTTCTTATTCTGTAAAAGACATAAGCAAACAATTATAAATGGTAACAGTCAACACACAGGGATGAAATAAAACCGCTCAGTCAACTTCAGGGAAGAGGCCAGCACCTCTGTTACAAAAAACATGACAGAGAAGTGGGATGGTGGGACACCTGGGAGATACAAAGGATGCAAGTCCCGATTGTCCTGCTGGCAGAGAATCAGCCAGTACTACTCTGTGTGAGACACTGAGTTTCATAACAATTTTCACAAGATTTTCCACTTCTCTCAAAGGTCTTGACAGCACATGATTGAACAAGAATTTCTGCATCCATCTTCCACGTGGTTGCAAATAAAACTTGGAAATATGACTTGATTGTCCCTGAAATATCGTTCAGATAGAAACAAATAAATGAATGCGAACACACACACACAAATTTTAGTTACTCCTTTTGGATACTTCTTGAGCAGTTACTTTCCAGTTAGCTCTGGCTGCATAAAGAGTTTGAAGCTCTAGCAGTAACAGATGATCCTCCTCAGTATAATGTACTCTGAGGCACCTTGCATGTCTCAAGTGATACAAGCCACCTGAAGCATCAGCAGACTTCTATTTTATTTATCTTCTGATGGAGAAGGAATAAAAAAGTTTCTTGTCAAACATTTGAGATGGGCACAGAATGAATCTCACAGAAGACAGCTTATACGTTTCAAAAAAAAAAAAAAAAAAAAGAAAGAAGAACATAGATAGACCTAGTCAGAAGGACAGAGGGATGCTGGATCATCCTCTTAGTTAGTTAGAATCACTAGCATAGGAAATCTCCAGGTAAAGATTAGCCAATATCATTTGGTTTGGCAGTGAAAATTTTGCTCAACTCTTAATTAACATACCATTAAAGGTCTTTGCACAGTTTCAATGTAAATACAGTCAATTTTTTTTTTTTTTAAATAGTGTTCTGATGCTGAACTTAAGTATGACAAGAAAACACAGTTGTAAAAGGCACAGAGACTGAAAACCCAGTGGACATATACCTTGATGAAGAAACAGATGATCTTGATTTTCCTCCCAGGTCAGTGCCAGCTGCTTAATGAAATGGAATTTATGCCTTACTAGCAAGTCTTACTAAATTGCATTGCCTGTTTCATGTAGGATGAATACAATAGAGTGTTACTTCAAAACATACAGAACCTAGTTCTGTATACCAAATCATGGGGACTATTTTCTTGTACATAACCAATAATAAAAGAATAAGCAGCAGGAATAGATATTGTTCATATTACTATTAACCAGATGATATAAGCAGAAAAGCAGCCAACAGTGAGGAATATTCGTGGAATGAACCGAAACTGATAGTACTTAAGGAAGGTTTCTGTGCATTGTGAACAACATCAATACAAACTTGATTAAAGATAATTAATAACCTGACTACAGTCTTGGATACATTACATATTCACCCCCTTTTAACATCACAGAATCTTGTTTCTTTGTACCTTACAAAAGAAAAATGTTTTAAGATTAGAGAATGTAGTTAACATGCACTGAGAAATAATACTTTTTTTTTTTTTTTTTTAAGATTAGCAAGGTAATTTTATGTAACATCTTCATTTTACCTTGTTTTTCTTCCCGGTGATAAATTCTTGTTGTATACACCTGATGTGTACTCTTCATATATACAACGCCATAATTAATACTACTTCCCAGAAAGAATGGAGAAAAACTAAAGCTAACTTATTTCACTGCCTACTCTTGTGTAACAACATTCATCTGCTGCACAGCAATGTATAGTGACAAAATCTATCCTTAAGTCTTATTTATTGGAAACCACTGAAATAAATTTCTGATGGGCAGAAAATTGCGATAAATGGTAAAGTCAAAAAACAAAAAATAAATTGAAGAGAAAATATTAGGCAATGCTAGTGAATTTGAAGACATTTTCTCCACACAAATAAGTGGCACAATTTTACCTTTTTCACAGACTGCTAATCTTATTTTTTTAAGATCTGCTGACATATACTTAATCAGCTTCCTGAAGCTAAAATGTATGTATACAGCAGGAGGAATATCTTAAATTTAAAAAGCACCATTTAATATTTTTACTTTAATTTTCAGAATATTGTATATAAATTCCACTCTTCCTTCAAATAAAAACAAACCAGAAAGGAAGACGAAGAGGTAGAATGGAAAAATTCCTCTTTGAATCTTTTCAGGAGTTAAAAATCAAGTTCTAGCACACTAATAAACTTGAGTATACACAGCAGCATTCACCAGATGGTCAGAAAACTCCCCAGAAAAAGAGACCCTGTCACAGACAAGAAAAAGGCTACGAATGGCAGAAAACAGAGATGATCTAAGAGAATATTTTATCATCCACCAGATGTGTAATTGTATTAGTTTTATATACCAAAGGGCCTATTTTCACCAGAACACCTAATCTGACATTGCACAACTACTGCATTTGCGCTTTCAGGTAAGCGCCTACACTAACACAAGTTGCCAGCTGGGAGAGTTTGCTCATTTATATGTGTACAGCTACTTGATCTACAGGTTTGAAGACCATGCACTACACTTCCACAGGAGTACGGGGATGTAATAAAAATATTAATAAAAAAGAAGTTTAGTGAAATGGCCAGAATCACCTCTGAGACTCAGCTAACTCACACCCTTCTGTAAAGTCCAGTGAATCATTACTTGCATTACTACTTGTTTAAATACGCTTGCAAATCTGATCTCAGTAATGCATGAAATCAAAACCACAGCAAAGCAGAGCTAGGTCCCTGAAAGTCTGGTTCCCCTGAAAGTACTGAGGACATTGCCATTTTCTTCCTGGGGTCAGAATTTTACCTGGATCTCCCACATAGGGGGAACAATACAAATAAATTAGGCAGACTTAAAAGGACGGATTAAAATCAACATGAAGATGTCATCAAGTATAGCAGCATATCAAAGTGAGTGTCAGCTGCAAAAGGCTAATGGTGAACTACAATTATGAAGAATAAACACTAGCTTAATTTTAACCTGATTTTTTTCAGCATAACTCTTGCTGTCCTTGGAAAACTTAAAAAGTACAGCTTCTGCTACTATATAACATCTTAGCTTTTGGGTAGTTTTACTTCAAATTGTTTCTCTCAATAAAACAAGTAAGGTTTTCTAAATTCAACAGTTAGTGACTAAAAGGTCCAAAGAAATCAGGAAGATTTATCTTCTGATGTGCTGCCAACCATGTTCAAAATGGCCTGTGTCTTAACAGCAGGTTTTAGGATTTTATATATATACATGCATACATGTATATAAAGGCTTTATATATATAAAAAAATACAAAACTTGCATTATTCAATACACAGAGACTGTTTTGAGATACCTCATTATTTCATTAAACATATTAAAATTTTTGTGCAAAATTTAATTGTTTCTAAAGAATTTAGAAGATTTCAAGTCTTGGGCAAAGGGACACAGCTGTTAGTATTAATAAATGATCGACACACTAAATCACAGTAAGTTAGTAAATATCTGATTTCAGGCAGTTTTGCAGATCTCTGAATGTTAATGTAGAGTAACTTCAACATTTTTTGTTAAATTAAATAATGTCATTAGCTTCATCAAAGACTTTTTTAAAAGGTGTGTGTATCTTTTCAGATAGAAAGCCAGCAAATTCTGCAGTACTAAATTCATGGAAATGTACATCTTCAGAAGAAAGTTTTCATCAGAATACTTCTTCCTTCCAAAGAAAACCAAACCAAAACCCCAAACCCAAAACAACAACAATAAAAACATTAAGACCTTGTACTGGAGGAGACTCAGAAAGGTCATCTATTCCATTACTGGAAGGGCCAAATTCATCTATTCTCATGGACATGACTAACTTGTGTAAATGCCTTCAGTGCTCCAAAGGCAACAAGCTCCACCAGCAAACCATTCAAATGTTTCACTATCCTTTACCCTGGAAACATTTTTCCTAGTTTAAATAATCCTCACTTCAAAGATTTCTATATTTCTTACCTTAAACACCATGGTACATAGATTTTTTCTTTTCTCTTTGCAGAAACCTCTTGAGTATTTAAAACCAATAGTTAACCAATGATCAATTTTCCAGTTATCATTTTCAGAGACTGTAATCCATCTAAAGGTTATTCGACTGATAAAATGATCTAATGTTAGGGATGACTAATGAGAGAGACAGCTGACAACATGCTCACTCCACAGTGTTTAGGACAGGCAGCTTCATCTGCCTCATAGCCTGGCTGTCACTTTATGGAAAAAATAATGTCACAGCTTACAAAGACAATAACAATAATAATTATTATTATTATTTAAAAAAAGAGTTGGAATTGGAAGTATCTTGCAGAAAGCAGAGAAGCACACAGACAATGCCTCATAATGCTTTTAAGTACTCAGGGCAAGATACTGTAGTGAATTTTCATATCTGTGCTTTTTGTTGGCACCGAAACAATAAATGAACCTTTGGAGCCCCAGACAATCCCAGTCCAGATATTTGCTGGGAGGCAAGAAGGCAGAAAGTGGCATGCTGGAAATACACCTCCATACTGCTCGGAGAAGCACAGGTATTTTTACCTGTCTGATGCAATTCATCAAGTCTGCCTACAAGAGCTCCAGATGGCTGATGGAAGACAAAAATATTCCCATGGGAAATTTGTTCATGCATCTGCAGGAGAGACCTGCAGATCCCACTGGTACTACCCCAAAGTACAACAGATACCTGCACAACTCTAGCAACCTGCTGGGCTTACCTTACAGCACAGAGGGAGGTACCAAAACTGGACACGGTCTGTATGAGCTTGCAAAGATATGTCAAATGTCTGCTGCACAATATAACAAACAGAATGTCTCGGAGAGTTCTCAGGTAGGATAATACTCTGCAATTTCGGTGCAGAGTGAGCAATCATCACTTGTTCTCCCATGCACTACATCTGCAACAAGTGGCAGCAACGGACATCAGTAAAGTAAGTGTAAAGCTCATATCCAATGGATCAGTAGTTTTGCATCTAATGGCCATTGAGGAAATGAACAGTTATGAGGCAAGGCTCAAGGAAGAAAAACCTTAAAAAAAGAGCAAAACTTGGTGATACAGTACTTACAAGATACTATCTAATGGCTAATGACTACCTCACTTTTAGAATGGCGGGTATTTTTTGTTTTAAATTACATACATTTTTGAGTAACAAATTTGAAACAAACTGTCGAGGCAATGAAGCTTTTCAGTTTCCATCTAAAAGCCATTTCTGAATAGATGCACTGCTGGTTGGTCCTGCCCGTCAACACGAGTCACTCTGTAGATGTATAAGAGACTGAAAAGAGGCAATGAACACGGCTGCTTAGCGAATGTTTGCTGCTGCTCATTAGGTATTGACCCTTAGCAATCTCAGAGCACACACAAGTACTGTTAATGTCAAAAGACAAAAAGTAGCACTGGACACAGATAAGCTGCTACCAGTTTTTCTAAATGATGACTGGGTGCAATTAGAAATCCAACTAGCAAGCTGAATATGAAGACTTTATTGTTTCTGGGCTAAACAATCCCAGTTCATTCGATCTTTCCTCCTTTCTCATACCCTCTGTCCAGGGATCACAATTCCTCTGAGGTACTGTGCCCAACACTGGGTACTCCAATAAATCCTTCCTAGAATTTTTCTACCGTAATCAATTAGGAAGCACACAAACTCCAGTAATTACCATTCATTCAGAAGTCACAGGGAGGACTATAATAAAACAACACCAATCCAAAACAAAACAAAAAAAGAAAAAACAAACAAAAATAAAACCCACATGATTGTTAGCTTTAGTACTGGATTTGCATTAAGCCCTGTCTGAATTTCTTGGAAGACACCTAGAGAAGCTACGCTCCCTTCAGGCTCTTTGAAAACCCAGCAGTGGATATTAATTTAAGAATTCTGGCAATTTCACAGTACTTTAAATGATTTTTTTTTTCCCCCTGAAATACAAGAGGTAATTAAAAATACTGATTTCCAGTATGACCTATAATCAGGAATTCAGATGTGCAGGCTCTGTCAGAAATAACAACACACACATACTGCGACAGCTAAGATAGCAGCACATGCTGGGCCAGTGGACAGAAGTGATCGTGAAAGGCCAGCATCCCAGTTTATGCAACATGGCTGTGAATATTTTGCTTAAAGAATAAGCCATTACAAATTTGAAAGAAAACTGGTAAACGTTTTTGCTACATAGTTCCAGTTTACACAATTTAGAAATACTTTCCTTTTTAAGTTTAGTCTCTTTTGAAATTAATTATTATAAAAATAAGGGTGTCCAAAAAATAGGAACAGAATTCTTTAGGGGCTGCAAAATACAATTCATTTTAACTTACTACCAGACTGCTGCTTTTAGCTGTTAAAATAGAAAACGAAGTAGGGACCAAAGCAGTTTTCCATACAAACCTTATTATAATTTTTAGGTTACTAAAATAAATTATAGTACTTGCATTAGATTTACTACCTAAAATTCTCAATCCAGCTTCAGGCTCAATTAAAAAGATACCAGGAATTATGGAAGAAGGAGAACACATGAGCTTTTGTGACAGGTCTACATGTAGTCCCATCTAATCAAGGATGTGATTAGCAAGGTCCAACTATGACACAAATACTTACTTACTACCTATATCACAGCTAGTTTCACTTAGCAGGTACTCTGTGGTTTTTGGGCAGAGGGGTATTCTGTTTATGCTGGTATTTATGAGATTGATGCTGTTGAAATAAATTGAAATTAAGCCTTAATCCATGATTTTTGAAGGACACAAAAAAGGGAACTTCTACTAAGCAAAGAAATACATAAAATACACTGATCTTCTGAACTTCCAATGCATACTTTTGTTCTAAGTCTACCAGAGAACACTGTTGTTTAACTATTGGACACAATGAAAATTAAATCAATTTTCTCAATTTGAAATTGTGGTATCTGTAGTCATTGAAACACTGCAGTAAGATGACAGACAGACAACCAACAACATATAATTAGTTGATATACAACTTCCTCTCAATCGCCAAGGCTTATTATAAATAACATGTAGACACTAACTCCTTCCTGCCTGAGGCTCAAGTCATACTTTTTTTTTTTTAATGGTATCTAGACAGCTAAAGAATGCACCTACCATTAAAGGAACCTTCAATGACACCAGCATGCTTCAATTAATAGAACTAGCTGGCTAATATTTGCCAGTGCTCATGCCTATATTTAAATTTATTTGATAGTTGCAGTAAAATGAATGAGTTAACACATATTGAGAGTATTTCTAGGATTCGGACCCAACTACTGAGGAGAAACAGAATCTCTAGACCAAATTCCTTTTCCTCTTAGCTTAAATCTGGCCACATCCCAAAACTTTTTGTGATTTAAATAATTTACACTCAACCAGTCAAAATGTTCCCGTACACTACATACAAACTCTTTTGCAAGAATTTCAATGGGAAATTAAACACTACTACTGTCTCTGACAATGGTATGCATTTCAACATAAGCATAGTACCAAATTGAAAACCACAGTGGAAGACAATCAAACTCATTTACTAATGTAACCAAGAACTCTATATAGTCTTTTTTTTTCAGTGTAATGAATTTGCAAAAATTAAGATTCATATGATCACTTCACCTTGGTTTAATTACTGTCCCAAGAGAGTATCACATGCATAACCAGTGCCAGCTATACTCCCTGATTCACACTAGTTTAAACACTTACGTAAGATCATCTCTTTACTTCTGTGAGCGAAGAGGAAAGCCCACATTACAGATGGCAAAATTAAATTATGCGAGGAAGGTGACAAATCTAGGTTTACCAACTCTTGAATTGTGATGAATGGTTTTTAACTTGAACTCCTTTTGGAACACTGCCAAGGATCTATTATCAAGAGATACTTTAGAGCAACATATTCTGCATGCAAAAGTGCCAAGAGAATATGTTAGAGAAATGAAATCATTCTGTTCCACTATTGAGCACTCATGGAAGCCTGTGCAGAGGCTGGTAATTAGCTAATTTGCATGGACTCTGTACAGAACGGTATTTAAAAGAATTCCAGCAGTATAATCTTTAAGGGGCAAGATAGCCTGGCCCAACTGGCTAGCTAGCTTGCATATCTTGTCATCCCTCTGTCTGAGGCAAGACAAGCCATTTTTAGACATACAAGGATAGTACAAGGATACTCGGCTACAAGGGCGGGTAGATTTCTGAAAATAGTTACATCTGCAGTTTTACAGTTAAATATGTAATTTCCTCACAAAGAGTCTAATCAGACTCCCATTTAAGTGGACTGCAAAAGTTGGATCAAGGGAAGCAATGAATCCAACCCTAATTCCAATTTCGCTGTAGGAAAGTAGGCATTGTTCTTGGCTATCTTATCCAGCTATCTTTGTGATTGTGACCAGGGAAAGTACCAGGGCAGTCAAAGCTGAACTCAGGAGGAGATCTGTTTTAGGTCCTGGGGATCAGCACACAGCCTCTATGGATGCTGTGATAGCCCTTGAAAATGCCACAAACTACTTACCTATTAATGAGCAGTAAGCCCTAGCTGAATAATTCAGAATTATCGAGTACTAAGTACTGTTTGTTCATGACAGCCTCATTTTCAGAGACAATTTACATCCATACAGCGAACAGCATCTCCTGCAGGCAGAGCTGGAAGAAAGTGATGACAAGTCTACATGCAGGCCTGGGCCTGGGCCTCAGCAGCAGAGCTTCCAGCTTGCAGTGCTGGCGACCAGGCCTCACACCAAATTAGAGGCCTGGTAAAATCTGATCCTCAGGTCCCCATCGCTCTTCAACACAGTGCAAGTCTCCCAGCCAGTATTTTAACTACAAAGTGCTGGGTACTGTTGGCATTTGGTAGGCGCTGTGCTGAGCCACCCCAGAACAGATCTGTGCCCCAGAAGTTTTGCGTTCAAAAGAATAGAGCATTTTAACGCTCCTCCTCCCCTCTCCCCACTACCACCACCACTTTGCTTGACTCTAACTTAACCACCAACTGGAGGAGAAAGTGACCCTGCAATCCAAAGAACCTCTTACAGCCTATTTGTTGCTTTGATATTTTCTTTTAAAAGAAATGGGAGGTTGAAGTCAAAGCATTTCTTCAGTCAATTTTCTTAGAGAACTAGTATTTTGGAGTCATTTCCTACAGGTGGTAAATTACATTGCTACAGATTTTAAGATGTTGCAGGTGAGGGTTTTATTTTGAAATACAACAATTACCTTTCCTGTATATGATGTTTTATCTTCCCAAGCTCTAATTCTCCCGTTTTAGGCCATCTCCTTCCAGGGTTTGCAATGGTAAAATCATGATAAGTCAAGCATGAGACCTCAGCTATAACAGACCATATTTTACATAGCGAAGGAGAACACTTATAACTGCACATACCTCTGTTTTTACACTACTAATGTTCTACACATGGCTCTTCAATCACTGTGGTATACAATCTGTCTATAAGCTGATCAATTGTGTATATGCAACATGCATTTCAGAAGTAATACTCTTTCTGATGATACAGCTTCATATCCTGCTTATGAAACATCAGTCCAAAAGCTGATTTCAAAATTACAGAAATATTACATCTAATCTACTATGCAAACATCTATTTTGGAATCTTGACAACAAGGAACTAACTTTTAATGCTTCCATAACATTTGCAAGTTGGAAAAAAAATAAAGAAAGAAATGTTCTGCGTCAACAGGAACCTCCTCTTCATGGAAATTAAATGCCAAAAATAAATATGGAATTCCCTCATGTGGCCCTGCTGTTTTATTCACTGTTTTCCCATAGACTTCAAAAAAGAGAAGTCTACACTTGGATTTTAAAGAAATAAAAAACTTACAGTGCAGAAAGAAGAAAAAAAAATACATATTTCTACCAGTTTTTAAGGTTTCAAATTATCTCTATGAGGTACACTGATAAAGGTAGTACAGCACTTTAGGTGAGATTAATTTTACAGATCTTATCCAGTAATTTTTAAACTGAGAATAGCTGAAAAGAAAACAGACAAGCTTTGGACACAGAAGGCATATTTTTAGGACTGAAACAGAAATAGCAAAGTTGAAGCTAAATGCAGATTGTATTTGAGCTTTTTTTACCCTTGATCTTCTGCTGATCTTTCTGACAATGTTTGCAGCCACACCTCATGGTCCCTAGGAGGAAGGCAGCAATTCTCTAAAGCAACAATAACAGAGGCACAGAAGAATGTACTGGCTTAACTTCTGGGACTCTTCTATGATAAACCACAATTCCAACTTTACAGGAACTAATTTTCACTCATTATTATCAAACACCACTACGTAAGGCAGTTCTCCTCTCCTATTCCCAAGCTCTGTATGTATAAGCCCCTGGTGCCCTCTCTGCACCTTTCACCCCCCTCCAAACATCTCCCTTTTCTGCTTGTTCTCTCCTATGTTCAGACATTCCCCAGCTCTTCACAGACTCCTTGTTTTGCTGATTTGGTGGGTTCCTCTACTGTTATTCAAGCCACTTTGCCTCCTTTCCAAACTCTCATACCCCTCTCACTACTTCTCATTTATCATCATACTTTCTTCATCCCCTGTCTGCTTTCTCCAAGTAAAAGTTGCTCATGTTCTTCAAATTCTGACCTCATCATTTATTCCAATTTCTGCCCCCCTGATCTTTCATGAGCCATATGATACTTGTTTATCGAGCAGGGTGGCTCCCCTCACAGGCAATGCCTACCAAGATTCAGGTTAAACCCTGGTTCAACTTCCAATTTGACTGTGGGCCCTGTGCCACCTCAGACAGTTTGACAGCGGAAATAGAGGATTATCATTCTCCTGTAACAGTATTAGTGCTATGAGGATAAAGAAAGAGAGGGAGAGGCCATAGCATGCTCACCGCCCACTGATTCAAAATCTTTGGAGAATTTAGGTATAAAACTCTGAGTGTACAGGGAACAGTCTTTTAAAGTCTAAAACTTTGTCAAACTTGCATGATTTTCTATGCCAAAATGGACATTACTGACTCAACACTACTGACTATTTTATTGAGTACAAACTCTAAGAACCAGACACTGTTCATTCTGCAGACTTTAGAGCATCATCAAGGCTCTCAATATGGAACAGATTATAAAAGGTACCTTTTTTACTAACTTCATGGGTTTTTTTCCCTGTGAAAAAGAACAACAGTAGTTTTTATAAACTGAAGAACAAACAGGCACATCAGGGTTTTTTATGCTACTACCATGAAAACACAAATCAAACAATACTTAATTAAAAATGCTTCTTTCTTACGAGTATGTAGAGAACTGGTGACTTTTAGGTTTTTGGTATTCTTCATGACATAGGCAATGAAGAATACCTTCATATGCTGCTACATGAAAACACAAATCAACCAATACTTAAGTAAAAATGCTTCTTTCTTAAGTGTATGTAAAGAACTGATGACTTAGTTTTTTGGTATTCTTCATGACATAGGCAATATGAAAATCGTGGACTATGTGAATTACTTGATCCTGGAAGTGAAAACTCCTGCCGCAAAAAAACAGTATTATGGTGGCATAGCAAAGTTGATTAAAAAAACCGCAGAGTATCAGATACCAACTTACAGGGCCCTGTTCTAAAACGATGGGATGACTAAAGAGCGTGGGAAAAATGTTTGCGTGTTGGCTGCACCTGCAAAGTTCTGCACGCAAACATTCATGCTGAGGGTAAACAAGTAGTCAGCCATGCAGCTATTTACAGAGTGTGCACTTACAAACTTCCAAATTCCATAAATGCTGCACTTGAAGGACACAACATTCATGCCTCAAGTAAAAAATTGAAATTATGAGCCTCATACTGCAGAGTGTCCATGCAAGGCACCCAACACAATGTCCTACCTCTCTTTCCTATACAATTAGAGCCCCTCCTTATTCCTGCCAATGAAGCTCTGACTTGGCTACCGTCTAATACAGATGGTCTGATGTTCCTTTTTAGTTTGTGCTTTATGCATCTGCCTTCTCAGTACCAGTTTTGTGAGGTTCCTGTACAAAATAAACCCCTTCTTGCTTCTTGAGAGAAAGGGAAATCAGTTTTTAAAAACAACGACAAGCAGCATTGAAGGATTTGCTAAATGTGGCCTAGATGGAGGGTTCCCCCTCTTTACTTGTTTTTCTGTCCAAGATCAGTTGCTCCCAACAGGTGTGGTGCCTGCCACTACTGAACAGTCGACCAATAGAGGTGTGGAGGTCAGTACCTGTGAAAGGTTCTGTCATTGCCAAAGCCACTGGCGCAATGGGCAAAGAGAATAGAAAAAGTGACAGGTCAGGAGAAGATAAGAAGGTGGAAACAGACATCTGACTGTTCTTTTTTACAGCAAAATATTAAAAAAAGCAGTATTAAAAACATGCTATGCTCTGCTGCAAGCTTAGTGATTCTTATCTCTGTATTTGTCAGGACATTACTTGATATTTGGCTAAGTAAACTTTGTATTTTGGTCAAGTAAACTCAGCATACCAAAACATTGCCAAACATGGTATGCTAGTAACAGAATGGAGTCAAAAGGCATTGTCTGAAGGGAGAAATGTAGATGGATGGGAAGACACTTGCATATAAAATGTCAATCAATTATGCAACCATCTACATGACTCAGAAGATGTGAAAAATTACTTCTCCTGAGGGAACGTGCTTAAAAACATATGGAAAATAGTCTTTCTCCCTAACTTTCCTCTACTCTGCACTTGCTCTGTCCATTTAACAAACACAAAGGTGCTTCAACACTGTTAGAGATTACAGAACATTTCATTAAACCTTAATCTCTCATGGGAAATAACATGCCTTCAGCCTGTAGCTGTTTCACCCAGGCTTCACTTCCCACACTGAGGTAACTCCTGCTATCCAAGCATGAATCTCGCTAACCCGCTAAGCACAGACCTGCAAAAAGACTGTACTGCTTCATAGGATATAATCCCACAACAGATCTTCCCCTTTTTTTAAGTCAAGTAAGACACAAAAGCTTCAGCCCTCCACGTAATGGTCAGACACTTAAAACCGCGTTACTGCAAAAGAGTCATATAGCATACATTTGTATTACATATACAGGAACAGATTTTCAAAACAGCTCAATATTTAAGGCTTCAAAAGAATTTGACTCCTTTTTAGGCTCATGAGTGAAGTGTGTGAATTTTCAAGTGTTCAGCACCCAGTGAGAACAAACAGTCCTGTTAGTATCACTTGTATAGCAATTGGCTATTTCTCAGAGGACATTATCAAAAGCTGTTCCAGCTTTGTTCTTTTCAACAGCATTGCTGCCTAATGGCACCAAACATTTCCTGCAAAATAAAGATAGGCTTACTTAGCTTTTCAAAATAATCAGTTTGAAAAACTGGGGCAGAAAACATGTGGAATATATTAACTTGTCCTGATTTTTAGGAGGAATTATCAGTTGGTCTGTACGAGAGTAGGCCATTCTCTCACTGTGTAAGCTTTGCGTTTCAGGAATTTAGAAACTGGCCTTGGGGAAAAAATAATTCCTTTTCTGCTGAACTCAGATATAAAAGGATCTGAGCTCAGAGGTGCTTTGCCACTTTGCTTTCTAAACTAATTCTCTAAAATATGAGTACATTTTGATAACTTGTGCAAGTCGTAAAAGCAAGTTTACGTAGTCTGGTGCTTCCCTCTACACAAAAGATGTCTGTTAGAACTACAGTTCTGAAACAAGAGCCAAGTATGGTGACTGAAGCATAGTAGATGCTCGAGAAAAGACTATTCTCCGTTTAATAATCTTCTAAGAAAAACAGGCAAAGCAGAGACTTGTCATTTTTTACCATCATTACTGTTATTCTGATTGTTCTTCAGTACATGTGCATGTATGCACAAGCACCTTTCTACAGGCAGTGTTATAGAAGCAACAAGTGGCTTAGTAATAAAACTGAATTCAACTTTAGCATAAAATCTTAAGACTTTTTCCCCCCCATTTTTCTGATTTTGAATAAGTCTGTCTTTTCCCCATTTTCTGCTCAAAACTGAAAAATTGGCCAAATTTAAGTAATGCTTGTTGACTCTTACTTTTTATAAACTTAAACTTTAGAAGAATCCCTCAAATAATGCATAGCAAAACCTCAGTTGTAGAACTGAAAAAACCCCAAGGTAATAATGGGCAACCAGCACTGCTTGCAGGGCCTGCTTCCCATTCAGGAGTTGCTAAAAAGCTGCAAAAATTCAGTGGGATCGAGGCACCTTCAGATCTCCTAATCCCTCCCTTTGCAAAACCCCCATGCAAAAATGCTATGCCTTCACTACTGATTTTAACACATTCAGTTGCTTGTTCAGTAATCTCTCCACAGTGGAGTGGCATTTTAATCTTTATAAAACTGCAAGCAATGGTAACAGTTTTCAAATTCTTAAGTGTCAAATTTTAGCTTTAAATTATGCCTCTGTTAAACTTTTCTATTTTCTTACTTTTCCACTTCTCCCCTCTCTTAGACGTAGTATCTTTCATGGCAGCTCCTAAGTTTCAGAAAACTCAGCAGAGATGTAACCTACTCTAATTTTGTTGCTCATGCATTGCAAATATACTCCAAGCGAAACCTGGGCATCACCCTTGAAACAAGGCAATTCAGCGCAGACAGAAAATGCCAGAGAGTTCAATAAGGTAATATGAGAATACACAAAATATGCAAGTAAAGAGAATAGCAATCAAAGCTAAAACAGATGGTATATGAGACAGTACTGAAATCATCACAGCACTGAGGTAAACTGCAGGAAAACCACCACACTGCAAAAGCATTACTTCAGCTCATAATCAAAAGCAAATTGCAATCCACTGAGAAAATGTGCTTCACTATTCTATGAGTTTACAAAAATGCAAAGACTTCACTTTACTATAACATTATAGCTTTGTTTTCTAGCAAACTGCACTCAGATGTTGCTCCTCTGACATCATTAATCTCCATGGAAACCTCAGAATGACTGTTGGCCTGAAATAGGTTCTGTCATCCCAGATCAACGCAAAAGTAGTCCAACAAAAGCTCTCTCTCATAATTTTTGGCTGTACGTTTTTACCAGTGAGCACAGCTGAAGAATTACAATTCCTGCAGCCACTATGAAATAGAGCTTTCATTCCTAACAATCAGAATATATATACGGTGAACTATTTTTCCAGTTGAGGCTAAGGTACAGAGGTTCAAAGATTACCTACCTCTAGAGTAAAATGTAGACTTGGAAAAAAAAAACTAAAACCAAAAGATGTGTGTGCATTGAATGTTAGAAGATAATTAAAGCTAGGAGACCAGGCTCCTAAAAATCCACTATATCTCTGCACAGCATTGTCCCCTTACAAGAAGGGAGCAGGGCAAAGCAGGGACCCTTCTAAAGGTATTTATTATTAAATTTATGTTTTGGGGGTCATCAAACAAATGCCCATTTTAAGTGCAGTGCAGCGCAGATGGGTTCTGTTGGGTTTCTCCTTTCTCCTTCTCCATACCAACACAGCCACTCTCCATGACTAATGTCCCCAGCACAGGGTCAAGGCAGTTACTCAGCATGTTTTACCCAGGAAACAGGTCCTCCGCAAATGAATTCTGCGCCGAGTTAAACTGGCAGACTGAGACATAGAGATATACTAAATGTCAGGAAGGCTGGTTTATTGGCAAGAAGCCATGTACAAAAATTGTATCTACAAGGAAAATATACTGCCTGGGTGTATACAAATGCATAATATATTATATATATATAAATAATTAGATTTGTTATAGACCAAAATTGAGAAAGTAGTCTGTCAAAGCAGATTTGAGATTTGCATAGTCGCAAGTACCCTGCTGTACTAAAACTTGCTTTCTTGAATGTAATTCAGTCATTGTTATGAATTTCCAGGGAAAATTAACATTAACTGCCCTACAAATTTTTGAGACACATGAAAGGAAAAAAAGCAAAGACAGACAGGCAAAAGAAAACAACGGAAAAATTTAAAATAGTATATAAGGATGTGCACTTGTTTCATTAATTTCCAGCAGTCTAAACAAGCATGCAGAGAGAATTATAGGGCTCAATCCTAAAAGGAGGTACCTCCGCTTACAAGGACTTAGACATTTCCAGGAAAAAAAAAAAACAGCCTACCTTACTTCCTTAGGTTTGACCTTCCCAACTTTAACTCTTAGAAGTCATTCCCTGATCAGAGTTTATTTCTGTTCTGGGCAGACAACTTCTTTTGTAGTTTATTTCTCCACTTTCAAACCCAGTGAAGTCCTGGGGCTCTCTGTACGGCTGGGTTGTTGGGGTTTTTTTAGATACTATGCTAATATGGTAAAACAGAAATATCTTGA
The DNA here is from genome assembly GCF_964289735.1 of Phaethon aethereus. Classification (NCBI taxonomy): domain Eukaryota; kingdom Metazoa; phylum Chordata; class Aves; order Phaethontiformes; family Phaethontidae; genus Phaethon; species Phaethon aethereus. The sequence continues at coordinate 124,333,511 of NC_138576.1, forward strand.
CTGTGTTGTTAACAGGCTTATTAACTTGAGTAACACTGCTGACTGTTAATAACATCTAAGATACACTGTCAAGTCTGGATTTTTGTTTGATTACTTGTTTTATCTCAGCAGCATGTAGATGTGCACTACGCGGAACTGGCTGAACTTGGTAGATGACTTGCCGATACCTTTAACATCTATGTTGAATGTACAAGTTCATTTGTTAATGAGTAAGCTGCTGAGTGAGACATTAGAGACTCACAGTGTCTGCATAGAGGAGTCCACATCAATTAATAAGGGGATACAAACAGGTCCCTGAATGGGACGTCTGCTGTATTTTATAGCAAACCAACCTGAGAGATCACATGCCTTGACTGTGCATCTTTGAACGACAGGATATAGCCTTGGCTAGCACTGGTCTCCAGACAAGCTTCAGTTAATATATCAACAAGTCCTCCGCATGCTTCCTAAGTCTCAGGCCCTTTGCATGCCCACTCCTTTATGAGGGAAAGGGAAAAGAGGATGAGGTATACATCTGACGAATGGAACTGGGACCTTCAGCCAGTAACTGAAGTGTTCAAAGCCACACACTCTGTAGTTTTGTCCCTTCTCCAATTAACAAGCAGGGACAACAAGGCAGCTGCATGGTGGCATCCTTATTACTGAAGCGCTGGGGAAAGAGGAGTGAATTCATGAAAACCTAAAGACTGAATGATGCCAGTTTTACAAGCATGCATCTCTAGGGGGCACAGCAGGCTCTCACCTTTTTCTCACTGTGGAGGAACCAAATACACTCCCCTGTCTTTGTGCTCACCACTGACTAAAGGGACAGAGTCAACAGGATGGCAACAAACAGAGCTTGTCTACTGTGAGAAGACAGGAAAGCGAATGCTAGACAGCAATGTCTTTTGGTCCCTCTGGGAGTTCCTTGTAGTTTGGTGTATGCTGTGCCTTACACTTGCTAACAATACAATGTCACTTGTGCAGTTTTGATTTTTGCCTGGAAAAGCAGAGAAGTAACAAAACACTGGATTTTTAACTCTTAAAGAAGTATCTATCCAATAACACAATGGTCATACAAAGCCCAATCAAAAATGCTACCACCAATGGTGGCCATGAGATGATACCTAGGGGACCATACTTGATCAGACCAAGAATGTAACTACATTTTTCTTTGAATATTCCTCTGCAGTTCGGTTCTCAGAAGCTTTGAGCCATAAGCAGTATTTTTGTGTTAAATGGTTTTCTTGATGGGTTTTCCTTTCATGAGTTTGTATAATCAACTTATTAAATTCATAAGAACAAGCTCTAAATAACATGAAACCAAGCTAACAGGTATATAATCTCATCTGCTAACTCTGACTAAAATTACACCCTTGGAGAACCCTTGGACACAGATGTCCAAGGAGAGACAGCAGTAAGATTGCTCCCTACGCCTATCTGTATCGTTTCCTCCAGGCCTCCCTTCATTTTTATGATGGCCTCAAAACTATGGAACCATAGTGCAACATGAGAATGCAAAACCTTTCAACCAGAAGAATGACTCAGTAAATTAGATTAGAACTAGAGCAATAAATTACTGCTTGTGTTTCTTCTTCCCTAATCCTGCAAGTCTGGCCCACCTTCCTTTTGTCTGGCTCCTACCTCTGAGAGTAAGAAGTTACGAAGGCCATAATAACCCTGCTGCTAGCCTGAAGGAGAAATTGCCTAGTTCCTTCTCCCAAAGAGGCTTTTATGAAACATTTAGACTTCACCAGCTCAGCAAACAGAATACAAAACCCTGCCTGTAGCAGAGAACGTCAAGGTATGACATACTTGAAACATATAAAGAAAAGGCAAGTAATTTTTTTTTTTTTGGTAGCAACTGATGTTAAATTTCACAAAGGGGATACTCAAGATTTTGTAACAAATGACATATTCTGGTTGCTTTTGTTATTCATCTTCACCACAATAAAATGTCTCATTCCGGTCTTATAACAATTAACTGTAACAAACAGAAAGCAGCAGGGAGAAAAAGAAAAAAAAGATCCACAAAAGACAACTGAACTTCCAAGCATTTATGAAAGAGACTGATGACCAAAAGAGGTAACATCTGACAGAAAGGTGACATACATATCCTTGCCAGGCAAAAGCTCTGCCTGTATCAGCAGCCTGACATCGCTAGGCAACTCTCACTGCAGCATCAAGGGTGTATCAAAACAAGGAGTTTGTTAATTGCTGTAAAGTCTGTGTCATTTTATTATACAAGAAGCACCAGACACAACAACAGCTGAAATGTTTGAAGCAAATTCTGTATTTTTTAAAAATTCCTTATTGAGTATGAGCTCTAATTCCCACTATTTCCAGAAAGATGCTATGCTAAACAGATCTCATCCACTGTGCAGTCTTGTGTACTTAACTAAAAAGAAAGCTCTCTGATACCTCTTGTTTCAAGGACCTCATGTATAGGTTTTTACTTTCAGAATTGCTGTGAAAAACCTATTTGACTCTGTGAAAGGTTCGAATAGGCTTCCAAGCTAGACATAAAATATTCAAAGCCAGCAAGGCCATCATAAGGCTTAATTACAGAATGCAAACGCAGTTGATGAAGATGAGCCTTCATGGGTCACAGAATCTTGTTAGAGGCTTAGCACTGGATTCCAATGCTAAAGTTTGGTTTTGTTTTAAATAAATACTTATTTATACTTCTTAAAGAGCACTTTAATTTAAAATTAAGTCCAAATGTAACCTAATCACTTTTGGTATTTTGAAATTTAAATAATTAGAGACACATTTTCATTTTGGATATACACACACATATGCATCCATATGCACTAACCAACCACTGCAGCTCAGTAACAATACAAATGCTTTGTGAACTCTAGGACAGCCTGGATATTGTTGCTCTAATAGCCAAATACTTCATTAGCTACTTGATTTCTGAACAGCGTGTATTCTCTTTGGCCCCATATGAATGCCAAAAAAAGACTTCTGTTGCTGTTTGTCAGTTGCCATGCTATTGTCAACTATTTCTCCCCTTTGGGAATACAACATCCACCCAAAATTTCTCGCGTTTCTATCAGTAAGCTCTGCCTAGCACGAGCTATATTTCCATGAAAATGGTACATCAGTGATTAGAACACTTCAGAAATGTTTTAATAGTAACAAACAGATTCAGTTTAGGCATTATCAGTGACATTTGAATCACATGCAAGGGCAAAGGGGAAAAACCAAAACAGAGCAATATGCTGGTATATCCATGAAAAATACGGAGCTGGGAATATGAGATGAGAAAACACTGAGTTGTTTGGCCTGGAGCTGAACCTATTTTATGGGTGAAAAAGGCAATTCCAGGTAATGCCTGTACCAGGTAGTACTCCCTTTTCTCTCACTGCTCTGTAGGTGTAGACTTTCTTGCACAGTACTGACCAAAGTTTTGTCAAGCTGCAATTTGGAAGTGCTTCTGGAATCCCAATAGTTGCCTAGGCAGCCCTGCTGTACAGAAGTGTGTTTCTACCTGCTGCCTCGTGAAGTTCCTCTTCACAAGCTGTTCATCTACATGGTCATGACCCCTGACTATTCCCTTACAAACTGAGCAGGCTCTCATTGCGGAAATAATGCTACTAATTCTGCTATCTCAGAATTTAGCAGTCACCAGTTTTGCAGTGGCAACAACCCATGCCCCACATGCTACAGTCACGCCCCACTGTTCCCCAAGCTGCCACCTCAACTAATAAAGCTGTCTCTTTTGGGTCTTGGCTATCTTAAGCTATTGGATCAGGTTTCAAAGACTTCAGTGACACTACCAGCTCCCTGACTTTCCTTCCAACATCAGCGAGTTGTTCGTGTCTCTGTAATACACATGCTACCCCAGCAGCCATTACACTACCATACAAAAAAAGCATGTGAGTGTGTTTTCCTTTGTTCTTTAAGAATCGAATTGTCTCCTGATAAGGTTCACAGTCTGACATCTCCACAGAAACCAGCAAAAGATGGTGGCAGGCTGAGATTTTAAAATATTATAAGCCAATACTGCTGTGAAACATGTAAGACCTAGAAATTACATGCCAAAGAGTCAGTTTCATTTTACTAATTACAGGATAATATATTTGAAGCCAAGTCATATACCTATATATATGCACACAAAATTGATTCAGAGTCAGACAATAGTGGACTGAAAGTTTAAACTGATATATTGAGAGAGGGAGAAACCATGAGCACCACATTTGCAAATTCTACTCAAGTGTAATTTCTAGTTTATAAGCAAGCAACTTACAAAGCAGTTCTGGACTGGATGGATAAACAGTGGTCTAATTGGACTGATGGGCTGGGAAACTCTTCCTTCTGTGAAGCAATAAAACAAGATGATCAGTATAAAACCTGGTGTTATCTGCTAGATCTCACTATCAGAAAAAACACCCCTCCCATAGTCAACAAAAGTACAGTATCAAGACGAACACTTCAGAACAGGATTTGGTTATGTCACTTAAATCTTTCACGGGAAGTGTTTTGCTATATAACCTTGCAAAGAAGAAGGTAAGTGGTGGCTGGTAGTGCTGGAAGTTCTGGATGAAGCATGCCATTCCTCAATGCACCATGCCAGGACAGTTTTTAACATTCATAGAGCATCCTGAATGATTAATAATCATCACAAAGGAGCAGCTGAACAGTGCTGCCACATTTATATCTTCCCAGGATAAACATTAGCTGCTTTTAATCACTTGTGTTTCATGTCTTCCTTAGATGACCAACATAAAGTTCGGAAGATTTCACTTCAGAATGAGCAACAGACAAGCTCCAGAAATGCAGGACTAGTAACACAGGAGTAGAGCATAGGCATTATAAAATATGAGGACAGCGATCCTCCTGCACATCCATTCCTAAGGTTTCTAAGCATCCTGCCTGCCACATGGACAGGTTTCACCCACAAGATACTGCAACTAAAATGTTGAGCAAGGGCATGATTATCTGTATTTCCACACCATCTCAGAGCTGCAGACATAGGCCACGTGCTGTTTTGTCTGGCATTGCACCAAAACAGAACCGAAGTTATCCCATATCCCAAACAGCTCACGGGAAAAGTTGCCAGAGATGCACAAAGCTAAACTGCAGGGGTATGAGGGGCCTTGGAAATAATGAGATAATACTTTCTACACAAAAGACTCAAACCAGTGGTTTGTTTAGAGAAAACAGACTTTATATGAGAAACTTTATATGAGGCCGGAAGGAGGATCCTGGGAACTACAGGCCTGTCAGCCTGACCTCTGTTCCAGGGAAGATTATGGAGCGGTTGGTTTTGAGAGTGCTCACAGGGCATCTGCAGAACAGCCAAAGGATCAGGCCCAGCCAGCATGGGTTCATGAAAGGCAGGTCCTGCTTGACCAACCTGATCTCCTTCTATGACCAGGTGACCCGCCTAGTGGATGAGGGAAAGGCTGTGGACGTTGTCTACCTGGACTTTAGTAAAGCCTTTGACAGCGTCTCCCACAGCATTCTCCTGGAGAAACTGGCGGCTCGAGGCTTAGACGGGTTTACTCTTCGCTGGGTGAGGAACTGGCTGGATGGCCGAGCCCAGAGAGTTGTGGTGAATGGCGTTAAATCCGGCTGGCGGCCGGTCACGAGTGGTGTTCCCCAGGGCTCGGTTCTGGGACCAGTCTTGTTCAATATCTTTATAGATGATCTGGATGAGGGAATCGAGTGCTCCCTCAGTAAGTTTGCAGATGACACCAAGCTGAGTGGGAGTGTTGATCTGCTGGAGGGTAGGAGGGCTCTGCAGAGGGATCTGGACAGACTGGATCGATGGGCAGAGGCCAACTGTATGAGGTTTAATAAGGCCAAGTGCAGGGTCCTGCACTTTGGCCACAACAACCTCATGCAATGCTACAGGCTTGGGGAGGAGTGGCTGGAGAGCAGCCCGGCGGAAAGGGACCTGGGGGTGCTGGTTGACACCCGGCTGAATATGAGCCGGCAGTGTGCCCAGGTGGCCAAGAAGGCCAACAGCATCCTGGCCTGTATCAGGAATAGTGTGGCCAGCAGGAGCAGGGAAGTGATTGTGCCCCTGTACTCGGCACTGGTGAGGCCGCACCTTGAATCCTGTGTTCAGTTTTGGGCCCCTCACTACAAGAAGGATGTTGAGGTGCTGGAGCGTGTCCAGAGAAGGGCAACGAAGCTGGTGAGGGGGCTGGAGCACATGTCTTATGAGGAGCGGCTGAGGGAACTGGGGTTGTTTAGTCTGGAGAAGAGGAGGCTGAGGGGAGACCTTATCACTCTCTACAACTACCTGAAAGGGGGTTGTGGCGATGAGGGTGTTGGTCTCTTCTCCCAAGTAACTAGTGATAGGACAAGAGGAAATGGCCTCAAGTTGCGCCAGGGGAGGTTTAGATTGGATATTAGGAAAAATTTCTTCACTGAGAGGGTGGTCAGGCATTGGAACAGGCTGCCCAGGGAGGTGGTGGAGTCGCCATCCCTGGAAGTGTTCAAAAAACGTGTGGATGTGGCGCTTCAGGACATGGTTTAGGGGACATGGTGGTTCTGGATTAATGGTTGGACTTGATGATCTTAAAGGTCCTTTCCAACCTAGTGATTCTGTGATTCTGTGAAACTGAAAAAGGATAATGAGGCAACCTGTCAGATGTTATGGTAGCATCTTTTGCTGCAAGAGGCTGCAAAAATTAGAGTATAAAGGTCTTTAGTTGAGAATGGAAAAAAATGAACAACGAAGGCTTGGGTCCTGGACTGATCAGGGGTGAAAGTACATTTCTATTACTGAGAGAAACAGAGCAGAGGTGACAGCCACTGGGAATCATGGTGAAGAGCCTTGAAAGTACAAAAGGGCAGTTGATGTCTGATGTACAAGAAGCCAGGAAAGGGAGAAGCAAACAGGGCAATGACACCACCAAAGGAGCAGGCTAAAAACTGTGGAATCATTTCAAATTGTTATCAGTGAAGTAGGACTGCATTTATCAAAGCAAGTTTGTCACAGTAACAGGAATGTGACATAGTAAGAACTTGGGGGAACAATTACGTATGTGCACAAATAAGAAGCTTTTTCCAAGAGATGTTAAGCATCTGACATGCAATTCTCTCATGCAACAGTCTTCAGTCTGTGACACCTAAAACTGTCAGGGATGTGTCAGCAGAGGAATGTGGGGGAAGACCAAGGAGGACAAAGGAGGTACCGAACAGCAAAAGTGCATGAAAAGTGAAAAAAGCTTTTAGCTCTGTGTGCAAGTTTAAGAGAAAACTGAAGATGAAGAGACAAACTCAATATAACCAAGTGCACCAGCAGTGGATGGAGCTGTGAGGTAAGAGGAAAAACCAACCTTTAAGGGGACTAGTTAAAATAGCAATTCTGAAAGTGAAGACATAAAACCCTACCTTCATGTTAAGTCATGAAACACAATCCATAAGACCTGAGTTTGATATAAGTATGACAGCCAAACCATGTTAGCAGAAGGAGCTGAAACTACCTGTCACTTCTTTTTCCTGCCCTTAGGTAAGCAAACGTTGCCCGTGCCTAATGCAGGTTAAATCCCAGCCAGCTTGCTGTCAACCAAGTGCCAGGATCAGCCAAGCACTAGGCAAACACAAACTCGACCTGATTTAACAACCATGTTGAGGGGTCGTTCACATTCTTCATGCTCTGCAGTCTATACTACTTGCTAATACCATTTGAAATTTTTCACAGAAGCACAGACAAGAATTTTGTACTATTTTCTGCATTCTCTTAAAAAGAAAGGAATTATTTATAAAGAGGTCTGTTGATCTCTGGAAAGGAATAAGTAATACTTTGAAGTAAGGGCTAATAAATACTAACGATATATTTAAAAGATCTGCAGAGATAACTGGTATCACTCTATCACCATAAGGAAGTCTACAAGTGGACTTCACCAACACAGGCTCTACTTCATATCTAGATTCAAAACAAAGCTGGACAACTCTCGTAGCGCCAGATGGAACTATGAATTTTACTTGAAACTTTTCTGTAAACAAGGGGGGAAAAAAAGAACCCTGGTCCTGCATAAAATGGATTCCAGTATTAGGCAACATACAGTGAGTCCATCAAGGGTAAGAACAGCTTTATTTGTCAGGGATCTGACAGCTGATTCTTCTATGAACGTTCTCTGAAAGAGGCAAGTTCATGCCTATATGAAACTAAGGCACAAAAATGGAATTGCTTCTAGCTTTGTTCACTGAAAGAAGATCCCATTAACGGCACAGCAACAGCCCCGTGACAAGAAGCAACAAAAAGGAAATTTTATGTAATCTTTAAACCCTGTTTCCACGAGGAAAACCCACCCTTCCCCCAACTTTACAAGTAATCTCCAGTCAGCCTTTTTCAAGTAATGAACTGCAATCACCATCACCACAAATCTTTCCAGAGAACAGAACACACAAATCATCAGTGGGTATTATCAGAGCTATTTTTTGGATACCTGGAGAAGAGCCTGTGTCCAAAACTTTGTTTGCTGGTCTCATCAGTTAGCCTGATAAAATATATCATCTGCTCCTACAAATCTTGCTTCTCTCAAGGAAAACAGAAACAAATATTTTCTATAAAAAGGAACTGACTGGCAATATTTAGTAACAATTCACAAGAGGTGGCACTGAGGCCTAACTTTATCACTGAGGCCTAACTACATCACATGGTGCTAACTGCAGTCTGGGGCCTAGTTAAACAAGCTATCAAATGGACTGTCAAATGGGAATTAAGTGCATAGCTACAGGATAATAAATTAATAACAACAGACTTGAAGTACAGGGTAAGTTTCAGTTTGTAATTACATAAACGGGTCCACAATCACACAGCAGCCTGCTGTACATCAAGCAATCCATTTCTCTTATTTTTGTGAAGCTGAGCTTTAAATCATATTGTGTAATTTATAAATCACCATACTGAAACCAGCTGATTATACTGTGCACGCCAGTACTCAACTAAGTAATCTCCAGACCCAGTGGAAACCACAAAACTCGGGCCCTTCATACTACTGACATTCATGCTACTTATTTGCTGCTTAATAGTAATGTATAGCTAGATGTAAATTACAACATGGTAGGGTTGGTTAAGCCCTTTGTTATTTAAAACATTTTTATATGTTATCTGTTATCTTTTTTCAAATCAGCTTCATAGCAAAGGCACAAATGGCACTAACAATCTAGTTCAACACACAAAAGAAAACTGCCACTGCCAGACACTGTTTCTCACTGCTACCGGTGTAGAGGCTGAATAACAGAGGGAATCAGACAGGATGGAATCCATCCTCACTTCAACCTGAGCACAGACTGCCAGCTACCAACCACACAGACAAGCAATAAATAAATCTCATTTCACCACTGCTGTAACCAGGACAACAGATACATACAGACCCTTGCACTTCACTTCTACTTGTCTACGTCTATCTTAAAGCTGAAGCCATGAAAAAAATCCATGATGAGCAAATGCACAGCTGCCTGCTGAGATGTCCTGCTTCCCACTTCAGAGCCTCGGCATCTCTCTCTACACCTAGTGAACCTTGCTCCTCAAGACTTGATCAATAAAGAGACAAACAAAGGGCTTAGACACACAGCTAACAACCTATTCAAACGTGAATAGCACTGCTAGTACATGACCAGGAAAAGTAACCCAAAAGGGAGGGAATAGCAAACATTTTCTATTTGTTTCTTAAAACTCAAACATTCAATTGCTGTAAGAGAACGCAATAAAAAAAATAATGGAGCAATGTTTTCATCTAACAACTGCCAAAGCCAACAATACAAAATCTTTCTGGTCCCCAGTGTAGCTGGTCAGCTGTATAGTATGTTAAAAGCTGAAATATTTTATTGTTGCTGAAGCAAAAAATTTGTGACTGGAAGCACTGCAGTAGAACTCCAGGGAGAGCAGTAATTTCTATTATAATACAAAGACTGAGAGAACATTTCGAAGATTAATAAGAAGGCCAGCATTCACAACAACACTGGTGGATGGGGATATAGGAAGCAGTGAGAGGGGAACGGCATTGTTGTTTTCTTTTCTTGAAGAAAAGTGGTCTTGATAGTTTTTATGACAGCAAAATACTTCTGGCCAGATCAAGTTGATCACATCTGCCTAATTTTGGCACCTAGCAGAAGCCATGTTCTTTGAGAAATTCCTAAAAACCTGTAGTAAGCAAGTAGGGAAAGCAGGGAGTTTGTCCATCTAAGTTCAAACACCTACATTAGGTACATGTGAGCCTCCTCTGAAGGCCCTCCAAAAAATATACATGAATCATACAAGGAATTACACAAGGAACACTGGTACTTTAGGGAGACTGCTTCACCAGGTGCAATCTAAGCTGACCACTACAATTTCCCAGTGGCAAAGACATTTTACAAGATTCCCACCACCTTTTGTGTATGACTAAGTAAACTGGCAGTTTGCTGCTATCCTATTCATATGGTTGTGTCTGTGCAGCTGTTTGTGACGCTCTAAAATTATTTTATGAGGAGAAAAAACCCCAACAACCAAACCCTACCTCTTTCCTTCTTTCTTTCTTCTTATTTTCTATACTCAGTTCACTGATGAGGGTTAGAGTTTGGATTGACAAACAGATACATAAGCACAGCTGAGGGAATAGTAAATTACAGGGGAATAAGGAGAAAAAGATAATTGAGTTGGGACAGTGAACTGCTAAAAAAGCTTTATACCCAAGGCAATACAACATGGACCTGCATCCTCACATTTCCATTTCATGCGGGCCAGACACATTTCATCTTTTTCCTCTGCCTTATGTGTGCTTTAATTGCAGCATGCTACCAGCAGTTGGCATTTTACAAAATGTTGGAACTAGGGATTAATGTTTTAAAGGATTTAAAGGCTGTGATTTCAAGCTGCTTTACAATTGTAGGGAACATTGACTTCTACAGAGGGTTGTTACAGGAGCAGTAAAAGTCATGTCCAAATGGACATGGTGAAGAAAGACAGTACTCAAAATGGTGAGTTTTTAAGAATCAGCATACAATAATGTGCCATATCTAGAGCAATACATGGAAAATGGAGAACTAAAAACCCTTAACTATTTGCTGGACTTTGTACTTGCTGCTTCTCTCTTGACTCAGGCATCTTTCTGTTAGTTCTGGTGTACACAGGTATTGCAACCAATGTCCTGTGCACCATTACAACCCTAATGTGAAATCCTTGATTCACATTTGTCAACAGGGATGATTGCACCAATGTCAGTAAACTACAGCAGAGGTTCTACAACTGGGGTAAAAGAAATTACTTTTAAAGGGTATAGAAAAATGGCTCTTCCTGAATAGAGGAAATGCTCTGCTTTTAGCTTGGTCTCCTGTCACACTGATTTTAGCTGTAGTCTCAGGCTATCTGCCTGTATGCAGTCTTCTCACCTGAACACAGTAAGCACCTATATGTTGTTACTGTGAATTCCAGCAAAGTCACTTGCCCAACCATCTGCTACCAGCATTATCGGAGCAAACCCAATTTGAAGATCACTGCTTCACTGAAGGAATTTAAATTGCATAAGCCCACAGCAGTTAAGAGACTCTTAACATCTTTCTCCTACAGCTACTTTCTGCAGAGACTGGCACAATACTAATCCTGTGGGCCCAAGGCCACACCCCTCTATTCCACCAAAGATGCTTAGATTCTGGGGATGTCCTTGTATATGTTTTTGGCATCAAACTCCCTCCCATCCCTCTTCACAAAGACTCAAGTTTTAAATCTATATGCCTACTCAAAGCATCCAGCCACAAGCTTGTTCTATAGCCTTAAGTCTTAGGAGCTTATGGGAACTCATTCTGTCTTGAAATGAGAGTTACACATCACTCCTCTTTCCTGCAGCACTGTACTCAGTCTTTTATATTATTTTCTCCGTTCACTTTAGAACATTTAAAATGTAAAATAAGGAAAATCTCCAAAACCACAAGGCCATTTTAAGAAAAATATCAACACATACGCACACACCAGTTACAGATATTTGCAGAATGGTCAAACAGAAGCCCACAGTTGCCACAGCAGGTGAACGAGAACTTTCTGTAAGACAGGCTGTGGCAGGAAGAGAGAGAAAAAGCTAAGAAAAGACTTTGATCACAGCAGTAACTGCCTCATTCAGCTTGATGAATCCCATCGTTTGTTACTAGAAGCATGACCGATCCCTTCACCAACAACTCAGTAGTTATACAAAACTGCCACTGCATAGCACCCACACTGCAATCATTGTGCCAAAACGATCAGCCAACATTGGGAGAGTAAAACAGGACTGTGCACTCCCTTCTCCACACTCAGAAGGTGCCAGTAGTGAGGTCCTAAGACCCGTTCCACGCTTCCCAAGTACCGCAGGGTTCAAATGACATACTTCCCAGAGTGCCAGGCAAAAAGAATTGGTGAAGCAGCAAGAGAGATGGGGATTTCATGCAAATGGACCCAAGCTTTGTGCTCAAAGATAGAAAATATACACGTGGAATAGAAATTAAGTGCTAAACCCTAGCTAGTCTGCAACCAATGAAAATAAAACAATTGTAAAAATTTATTTGTACTTGCTGATGATTTGGGTGCTCTGAGTAGCGTAATTCTGTAAAAGATTGCAAAGAAAAAAGTCAAACTGATATATACCAAGTGATAATTCCCAAAACTTTAACTTTCTGTTCTTAAGGATTAAACCTGGAAACAGGAAAAAGGTGGACCCAGTCTGGCTGCAAAATAATTCATGAAGTTATTTAGGTGGTGGCAGTTTGATAGTATAAAAAGGTTGTGACAACATAGCAAAGTCACAGCAAAATAATATAATCTCAATGAAATAAGCAACATATTTTCATGTAGTATGTCTATTTTATTTCCTTTTTCTTCATAACTCAGAATAAAACAATTTTCTCCTACATATCCTTCTTTCACTGTTGATTTAAAGAATACAGAGACTCTCACTAAAGCTTGCTTAGAGCATAATAAAGTATTTTGGAAAGTTTTTAAGTGTCCATTATCAGCTCATGGTGATGAAACTCGAGAATCTATCGTGACTACTATATATACACTACATAGTGTTATTTCTTATTTTGCTACTGAAATAAAGACTTTCTTACAGAAGAAACATTGAAAGAAATGCTATTCCTCCTTATGTGAGAAATAAAGAAGTAACAGAATAACTATTTTTATTATTCCAATAGAATACTATCTTCAATTTATCTATTCACTCTTTGCTTTTTATTTGTCTCAAAATGATTAAATTAAATGACTATGTTAATTTCCCACATATCATTTACACAGGCCAGATTTAAGTTATTTTTGACCAGAAAAATTTCAACAATGCTGTGTCTTTAAACCTTCCATTTTAGGTCCACTTTCATAGTTACATAATGTTACCTACTGATTTCTAGATCCTGGCTGTAAAGTTCAGTGACAAAAGTTGTTTAAAAAAATCCAAACAAACAACAAAACCCACAAGTTAGGTTAATATTTATAATGCCTGAATAGAAACTCTTAGCAGAACACTGCCTTTGCTCTTGTAGGCATATGCATCTTACAAATTAATGCAGATTTATTCAGAACAGGACAGCAACTTTGCAACCACTTGTTCAATAGGGCCGCAATTGTTCTGAACTCAAATGATCTGAAACATGAACTAATTGTCAAAGCCTCACCTCAATACAGCCACATCCTGATTTTTACTCCCCAGTAGCACCTAACTAATGTTTCGTGGTAAGGCCATATGCTGACTTCCTTGTGGCTAGCGTACGGACAGGTGAACAAGGTACCTTCTGTAATTATTAGTGCAGATGAGACCTAGTTTCCCAGGGCAAATGACATGTGTGCCACAACACCACCATCTATGATCAGCTATCTAGTATATCATGCCATGGAGTTAGCTGCAAGTAAGCTGTAACACAGAAAGTCCCAAGTGATTTAAGTTTATTCAGTAAATGCTCACAAAGCTACAGAAACATTCTCTAAGCCAAGATTCTAGATTTTAAACTGTCTGATACATCCTTTAAGGCAATGATATTCTTCTCTAAGTTTTTATTTTACCATCTAATAATGAAGCCTATCACCATCTTATTTCTTCCTTTCTCTAATTCTTCTCTCTTAACAAATTCAATTCTGCATGTCATGCGCAGTAGAGCTTAATCCAGTGTATCACCTGGACATAACTTACACAAGTAGGGCATACACAATGTATACTCAGTCTTGAAATGGAATCTGTAGTAATTATATATTCATTACCATTTCAATCAGAAATAACAGGGGAACTATTATTTTGATCAGGAGCAGCAAGATGAAGCGTAAGAGAAGTGTATGTTATTTACATTCAATTATTAGTCCTTTTGATACAAGGCTGGGGCACTGACACTGCCAGGACAGTCAGTCCATGAGGGTCACAGAGGAATGGATGTCAAATGTCATCCTCTGTGCTCTGCGGCAGGACGTCTTTCCCCCAGAAGACCATGCCATGTCTGTTAATAGTAATTTTCACCACTGCCATCCCCATGGATGAACAAACGTGTTACAGGTCACCTTTGGCAGAACAGCACAAGGAGTTATGTGAGGCCTCCTGTAAAATTTCACAATAAAGATGAACAACTGTGGCAAAAGTTGGGGACAGGGAAAATCCCTCTGCAGACCTGAAAATGTTGCTAAGTCTCAGTCAGCAGAGTTTTTGAAAAGAGCAATCCAACTGATAACCACCACTAGAAGATGACAAGATCTTCCTAATGCAACAAAATGTTGATTTCTGAAGGAAATTCCAGAAGATTCCAACAAAGTTGTCTGTCCCAGACCTTAGAGAGTCTGAGCATTTACATTTCTAGAGGTATTCATAAGGCTCAGAGACTGAGAATCACTGTGGCAGTGATTTGTTCACAACAGTATTCATTCTACCGAAGTCAACTCAAGTTTGCTACTGGCCCAATGGCTGATGGGTCATCAGTCCCAGGAGTATTCACACTTGTGCACATGTGGGCACATAAAATGAAAATAAGGACAGCTTTACGTCAGCTAGTACAAGATGCATCTGTAACAACACGGAACTCATGCATCTCACTAAACCTTCTGCTATGTTTCCCATTTTAAAAAGCATTCCTTTTGGAACTTACACATTATAAATGAGCTTTGAGTATTTTCACATCATTGGTAACGGTTTCAGCACTCAAGCTTCTTTTTCAGGTAAGAGTTCATGAATACATGCAAATATACATGATCTCACCATGTTCTTCACTGAACAAGCACTGGAACGGGCTGCCCAAGGAAGTGGCTCAGTCACCATCCCTGGAGGTATTTAAAAGACACATAGATGCGGTGCTTAGGGACATGGTTTAGTGGTGGACTTGGCAGTGTTAGGTTAATGGTTGGACTCAGTAAAAGACCTTTCCAACCTAAATGATTCTATGGTCAAATGATCCTGCTTAGAAGTGAATAAAAACATACACAGACATTTAATATGTGACTGGAGTAAAAAAGTTCCATTCTTAAGAACATTACATTAAACATTTCCAGTATCAACAATAAAAATTAAACTATGATGACATTTTCAGTTTGATGTATTTAGAGATATGACTAAAGGAACAAAGAAGTACAATTTGGAAGCGAAATATGCAAACTTACAGAGTGCCAAACATATACCTTCATCCAAGTGGTTGGACTATATGAGGTAAACAGTTCAAATTGGCATTTAATTTAACAAGACAGTTTTGGCAAAGATTTTAATACCTAGTTCACTATTAAAATGATGAATTGTCATTCATCAACTAAATGCTCTAATGAATTAAATCTTACTCCAACTTCAGGCTAACCCTATTAGAGGGAAAGGACATGGCTGTGGCCTACCTAGACTTTACTAAAGCCTTTGACATCATTCCCCACAGCATATTCCTGCAGAAACTGGCTGCTCATGGCTTGGATGGGCATACACTTCACTGGGTAAAAAACTGGCTAGACATCCAAGCTCAGAGAGTTGTGGTGAATGGAGTCCAATCCAGTGGACAGCCGATCATAACTGGTGTTTCCCAGGACTCAGTACTGGGGCCAGTTCTGTTTAGTATCTTTATCAATGATCTGGATGAGGGGTTCGAGTGCTCCCTCAGTAAGTTTGCAGACAACACCAAGTTGAGCAGGAATGTTGATCCACTGGAGGGTAGGAAGGCTCTGCAGAGTGATCTGGACAGGCTGGATCGATGGCCCGAGGCCAACTGTATGAGGTTCAACAAGGCTTAAGGCCAGGTCCTGCACTTGGGTTACAACAACCCCACGCAATGCTACAGGCTTGGGGAAAAGTGGCTGGAAAGCTGCCCAGGGGAAAACAACCTGGGTGTGTTGGTCAACAGCCAGCTGAGTATGAGCCAGCAGTGTGCCCAGGTGGCCCATAGCATGCTGGCTTCTATGAGAAATAGCGTGACCAGCAGGACTAGGGAAGTGATTGTCCCCCTGTACTTGGCCCGAGGCCACCCCTCAAATACTGTTGTGGTGGGTTGACTTTGGCTAGACGCCCAGTGCCACCAAGCTGCTCTATCACTCCCCTCCTCAGCAGGACAGGGTAGGAGAAAGTAAGATGTAAAAAAACCCACATGAGTCAAGATAAAGGCAGTTTAATAAAGCAAAAGCCATGCATGGAAGCAAAGGAAAACAAAAGTTTTATTTTCTACTTCCCATCAGCAGGCAATGTCGAGCCATTTCCCAGGAAGCAGGGCTTCAGTACATGTAGCAGTTGCTCCAGAAGACAAACGGCATGAAAAAAATAATGACCCCGCTCCTCCTTCTTTCTCTTAGCTTTTATTACTGAGGTGTATGGAATTTCTTTTGTCAGTTTGGGTCACCTATCCTGGCTAGATCTTGCCCTCCCCCAGGCTGCTGGGAATGTTGGAGAGACAGCCGTGATGCTGTGTGAGCACTGCTCAGCAGTAGCCAGAACACTGGTGTGTTATCAACAACTTTCTAGCTACCAATACAAAGCACAGCACTATGAGGGCTGCTATGGGGAAAATTAACTCTATCTCAGCCACATCAAATACAACTGTGTTCAGTTTTGGGCCCCTCACTACAAGACAGAGATTGAGGTGCTGCAGCATGTCCAAAGAGTACCAATGAAGCTGGTGAAGGGTCTAGAGCACAAGTCTGATGAGGAACAGCTGAGGGAACTGGGGTTGTTTAGCCTGGAGAAAAGGACGTCGAGGGGAGACCTTAGCACTCTCTATAACTACCCGAAAGGAGGCTGTAGTGAGGTGGATGTCAGTCTCCTCTCCCAAGTTACAAGCAATAGGACAAGAGGAAACAGCCTCAAATTGCACCAGGGGAGATTTAGATTGGCTATTAGGAGAAATTTCTTCACCAAAAGAGTTGTCAAGCACTGGAACAGGCTGCCCAGAGAAGTGGCTGAGTCACCGTCCCTGGGGGTATTTAAAAGACATGTAGACGTGGTGCTTAGGGACAGGGTTTAGCGGTAGATTGGGCAGTGTTAGGTTAACGGTCGGACTCAATAAAGGTCTTTTCCAACCTAAACGATCCCATGATTCTATGATTTTGTAATGGTTACCAATAAAATGCAGCAAAACACTTTATGGACCATTGCTCTTTACTCTTATTTTTCATGAAGTTTCATATAGAAAAAAACATCTTCTGTACAAACAATATGGAGTGGCATGTAAGACTATCCAACATAATTAAAAAAAAAAAGAGGAAAAAAAAAGAGTGTAGACTGCCAAGTAGTTCTAATTGTAACCTTATATAAAAAAAAAGATTGGTCTAAAGTATTCTGTATTGAAATTATGAGAACACACTGAACAGACCATTTGCTATCATTTTGATGAGAGAAATCCTCCACTTCAACTTAAAGTAGCTTGACAGTAATATTTTTTGTGTTTATTTCACTCATAAAATACGAGCAATAGTCTGCATAGTTTCTATATAATGACCTTGCAAACTAAATCTCCTAAAAGCTACAAATAAATTCTTTCCAAAAGATGCTTTTCTTTAGGCATTCTTAGAATTCCCCATGATCATTACTGAACAGAGGGACTATTCATTGTGATCTATCATTTACTCCCACATATTATATATAGTCCAAAGTCTGCATCAGTGCAGGCAGGTGGAATGTGAGTGATTTCATCTGGACTGCATTTGGCCCTTACAGACCTGATTACAAAGCTGTATGGAATGAGCTTAGAGAAAATGCATGAAATAATTTACCATACATTTACTTTGTGTTTTAAGAGGATCACAAATGAAGCTGCATTAGATTTCCTTTTTATAGTCAAATATCTCCCTGATCTCTTACATTTGCCATACATTAAGAATACAGAAGCCAATGAATTCATATTTGTTACTGCTTAAAAAAAGTTCATCATGAGAGCTGTAACACCACAGCTGAGCTGCAGAGCTACAACCAGCTTTTTAGAACTGTTCTGTGAGCTTTTACTAGCCATGCTAAAACTGCCCAGTATAAGATAGTTCACAACACTTGTTCACTCTCTCCTTTCCCCTAGACTCTACAAATTGCATCCCTGGCTCCCTGGCTTTTGCAGGCTACAATTTTTTCAAAGGATACCTTTTTTTTTTTTTGAAAAATTTTCATTATGAATCAGACAATGAGTATTATTTTGAATTCAATGTAAATTCTGTCACTGACAAGAGAAGCTGGGACTTCATCCAAAGAATGTTACCATATGCTATTTAACATTATCTGTAAATGTAAACTGTGATGTGAAATATCATCTGACTGTTAAAAGAACCAGAAAACTGTCTAGCAACTTCCTGGTTCATCATATTTCTAAGATTTGTCTGCTATAAACTCAAGCTCCTTTTTTTTCCAGTATCTGCAAAAGAACTTTTTTATAAAACAAAAAAAACATACATTAAAAAATTAAAAGGCATAAAGGGCTAACAAGCTGTTGCACCGTGTAAAAACAGGAACATTCCCAAGTATATATTTTCATCAGTACTGTAGCTGACTGGTTTCAAGTCATCAAAATGATTGACTTGATGAAGACTAGCAATAGGAGTGACAGGAAATTATACAAAGAATGGAATTCTTGACACTTTAATGACAGAACTTCTTGGCTCAAAACATCTGGTCATGAATAAACTGACTCACATGCAAAGAGACAGTCAGCATGACTCTTCCAGCTATATGGTTGGTGAGATGAAAGATGCCTTTGCAGTGTTTTAAATTAGATGAAAAGAGAGTTACCTGCAGAACTAGATTAGGGTTTCTATCAATACAAGAAGTTTGTTGTTGGAAGGAAACAGGGTATGACAAACATTGTAGATAAGAAAGAGGTGACTACGCTTTTCAGCTGGCAGCATCCCTGATCAAACATCATACTACAAAAGTATCGGAGTAATTGTAACTGGCCTGCAGAGACACTGCTCTGATGCTGTACACTGAGCAGGGCGTGAACCTCAGCAATACTGGAGCATCCCCTACGAGACCTCCAGAGTTTCCTTGCCTGGAGGGCCAGCTGGCTCACTGCAGGCTCCAACTACAGCACCGGATCTCACGTAGGTAGCTTAGATCACCAACATGTTTAGATTCAGCTGTAGATTTAAGCCTAGAGTTATCACCAGCTGTATACATGTAGCCTACCTGAATTTACAGGTTACATTGGATAGTCTTCACTACACCACAGTCAAATATGGTGATTTACAATGGACATTCTTCATGCAGATAACTCTTTATTGTGTATAATTAGGATAGCTGTTCCCATTCACACAAAATTCTCCCTGAATTTTGTCTCCAGTCAGACAAACAGTGAATTTTGAAAGGGGGATGCTTTACCAGATTCTGTTGCAAATACTGCTTCATACTTTGCATGTAAAGTTTCTGTTCTTAACATTTATGTAAATGTTCTTGCAATGCTTCATAACTTTTCAATAGATATTTGAACCATTCTGCTACATCACTCATGTAATTCTATAGGTTAAGTTAAAATAGATTATTTTTAATTACATTTTACAGGATTTCCAACAGTCTCTGCAAAGTTTTATTGCTTTTTTTTTTTTCAATAGAGAAGAATAAGAATTTACAGGAAAAAGCCTTTTAAATCCTTTGGTATTTCAAATTGCTAACTTTTCTATACTGTAATAGGCACATGTCTGTGGCCAAGAAAGCCAACAATTCCTTTGCCAAAAAGTCAGAATCAGTGATGTGCACAACCAATTTAAAAGAAAATATGAGCTGTTACCTGACATGTAAGATACCTTCCAATTGCAAGTTGGAATTAAAATGGAGCTCTATACGAATCACTGTGTATTACGCTTGTTTTGCCTTCATCTGTGTCTGTGTACCCATCTTATTTGCAGTTCTATAAACCAAAACTGAATAAGCAAATGGTTCACAATTGATTAATCCAACTCAACTGGTACATATTTTATTTCACTTATTTTTAAAAAGGAAAATGTCTTATGCGTGCCCCAACTATGCTCACCATAATTTAACAGTAATGTATCCAGGCAGCCTTTAAGTCAATGAACCTTTGCTTTTCATCAATTTGCAATCCACCGCTGTTCCCTACCAGCAGCTCCATGCCATCCATTCGTATCACCCGTTTCCTCATGCAATCAAGAGTCTTCCACCCATCCATAAAAAGGTCTTTGACTTCATGCCACTAAAAGACTACAATTTAACACTTCTCCCTTAATTAGAAGGGCTGTTAATTTAGGAAGGTATCATTGACTTAAAATCTGATGTATTTCAAATAAAACAGTAACAGTCCCCTCATTACAGTTTCAATCCATCAGACTGCTGGCCCATTTTTATTATTTTATAGTAGTATTTTTCAGTGTCTTATGCTTTTCGTGCGTGCTATGGTGTCAGTGAAAGACAATTCCACTCTCTACCACTCCCATAAATGTTCTCCAGTTAAAAATAAACCAGACAAATAAAAAACAAAAATACAAGTAACAAGGAAAGTGACCAAGTATGCAACTTCACACAGTGGAACTGCTCATGAATGATGTGCTTACACGTCCTGACTGAATGCATACAGAAAACATTAAAAATAATGTTAACTGCTGTCAAGGTAAAAATCTTCTGCATTTTACTGGGAGTTTTCTTTTCTGCTATCTTTCAATTACAGCATACTAATACTAGTCCAGAATTGCTTGAAACAGAATTGCAATCTTTAAGATACCTCAGATATTCTGAAGGATGCAAAAAGCATCTGACAGCAAGAAAACTATTAGAAAAAAAGGCTTCATAAAAGTTAAAATATTTATTCTAAAAAGTTAAATTCTTTGCTGTTTCTATTTCTCAGACATTGTAGTTCTTCCCACTGAGCAAGGCCTAACCTACACTGGAAGACTGATTTATCTTAGTTCTGTCAGTTTTGCGTCATTAAAATACAAAGTGCATATCCTCTTGTAGGGTGGATAAATCAATTTTTACTCAGATGTCTGCTTTCACCCTTGGGCTTGTCTCAATCAATTGGTAAAACAAATAAATAAAAGCATTACAATATTAACTGGCAAAATCATAATCAATACAATTTAATTTCAGGTGAGAGTTGAATTATGTCAATCAAAACCTACCAGAAACCGAATTTCAAACATTTTTTCTTATCCACACAAGTCTGAATTGCACAACTGTACAGAACCATTAATTATACACATTTATTCTTAAATATGTAAAGGTAGGTTGGTTTGTTTACCTCAATGCTATTCTCAATCTAACCACCCCTTTATACATCAACTTCTCTGTGAAAAACAAATGGCACAAGAACAAGCCTGAAAAATGTGTCAGTGTTAGATCTGTCAACCTTTAACACTGGGTACAGCTAACACTGCTGCTGGAGGTGGGATTGCCACACACGGACACATGCTCAGCCTGCCAGCATTGGTAAGGCCCATCAGCACAATGCTGCAGGGGACTGCCTCTTGGTGCAGGTACCCAAACGTAGCTGCTCCTCCAGTGATGCGGACATCTCTCTTTGCACTGCTGCATCGCTACTGGCACCCACCCAAATAAGGCAGACAGGAGCCCCTTCAAACATAACTCCTGATGCTGTGCTCACACAGCTA
Source organism: Phaethon aethereus (assembly GCF_964289735.1). NCBI lineage: Eukaryota > Metazoa > Chordata > Aves > Phaethontiformes > Phaethontidae > Phaethon > Phaethon aethereus. The sequence continues at coordinate 124,355,439 of NC_138576.1, forward strand.
GCTGCAGGACAGACATAGCATAACTACGGCAAGAACTTAACTCTGACAGTGCTATTCTATCAGTCCTCCCTGTAAGAAACCAATTCCTTCTCCTAAGGACTGAATTGTCTCACCCTGTACTGCAGGGCACAAAATAATCATTATGCCGGAATGACTTGTACAGAGTGTAGAGGAAAGGAAAAACGCAAAAGAGGGGAAATAAATTACACTCTGCCTCCTCAAAATCGGGGGCTTTGCCTACGCACACAACTGCAGCCCACATACTGTAATACCATATCCTCTCTTGCAAAGAAACTCTACCAGTTGATCCAGTGCCTGTCACTGCTTGGGCTGAGGCTGACCCTCAGAAACAGAGGGCATTCGTTATCCATCCTATTTGCCATCCTGGCACACAACTAGCCCTTACTGCAAGCCTATTAAATGATCTGTTACTGCATGCCATTTTCTCACACTATCCCTTTTCCTTCCACATGTCTCTATTGATTTTTAAGCAAGCCAGCAGTGCTTTAACAAGGCACAGTTTCTGCATTAAAGACAGGCAAAGCAGTGCCTAAAGTCTGCAAAGTGCTAAATTCAGGACAGCGATCCTGTATTTCAAGTGCTGCATGATAAATACTGTGATAAATCACAGCATAATGCAAATAAATACCTGTGTCTACATCATATCATCATCAGACAACACTAGATCATCACTGCTTATTGCTTCCTAACACCACCTACCCTAGAAACCAAATTATTCAGTGCTGTCTCTGCAGTTATTTCCCATTTTACTGATCAAAAAAAAAAAACCCAAAACAAACAAAAAAATCCCCAGCCAAAATATGGCAAAGATGAGTTACTTGCCTTCCAACTTTGCCAAAATCTTCTTCTAGGAAATGAAATTGAAAAAAAAAAAAGAATTCCCTTGTGCTGTATTGCAAACAGAAATAATATGCTATGAGAGCTAAACGAATGCTATGCTGCAGCTGAACAAGACAGTAAAAGCATTGTGACAAATAGTTTCAGTGCCCCATCACATGCACTCTTTTCCAGTTATGATTAAAAGCAGAGACAAGTCAAAAGGAATGATAATATTGATTCTGCTTGACATACATTTCCTACCAGACAGCAAACTACTGTGAAAGAATGCCTGGTGACAGATTTTACAGCCAAATACAAAACAGCCCCACCCAGATCATTAAATACAATTCTATTATGCATTCCCTGAATATACTTGCAGATCAGATCCATTCCGTAAGAAACATTTTTATGGTTTAAATTCCAGAAAATAAATACCTAACCTTAATCAGAGTCATCAAGTATTGGCCCCAATCTATAAAACTCTATGCTTGTCTAGAGCAGAGTTGGGCCTTGTGCTGTTATTAAAGTGCATATATAACAGAGCTCACACTCTCTTACACAAACATTCAGTATTCATTATCATGCACTGTAGGGTACTGTACCCACTACTTGTGTTACTTGCCTTTTTTTTTTTTTTTTTTTTTGGTAACTAACTACCATGTACCAGCAATAGCCTCTTGGTACACTGTAAGCCAGCCACAACTCCCTTCTGACACAGGTCATGCAGCCATCCTGACTCTAGTTTAGGTCCAGTCACTCCTATGTTTGCCATAGAAACGGAGAAAGCAAAATGGCCTTAAGACATCGGCAGTCCAATCTCTCCTTCCAGTAGTAGCAATACTCAAATATGCCATATATAAAGAAGAAAAATGCACGGGAAAAGGCAGTCAATTAATTTTTAACTGTATTTTTTTGTCTTTGGAAAACAGAAAAGAATTTTAAAACACTCATATGTTTATAGGAGAAATGAGAAAGTATCTGCAGACACCGTCTAATCAATTTTTTTTCCCTTATGTGGATATAGCCTAGAGCAATGCACACACGCCCAAATCTCCAGATCCCTAACACAATAAGGCATGTGAATTGTTACGCACACAGAAGACTATTCCAGTAGAATAAACATTCTTTTTACTAATCTTAAAATATCATATCTACAAGTGATGCTTTTTAGGGATGGGATGTAGTGAAAAAGCTTCTTTAAAAATTTTTTTAAGCATTCAATTTTACATTTGTAAGAATCTATTAATTCTGTAAAGCTCAGCTGATAAGCTCCTGTTAATTATAATGCTTTCTGTGCATGCCTTTCATCTGAGGTTCTGGAATTGCTTGGAAAATCTTAATTAGGTCTCAAAACACTACTGTGAAGAAGGCATATTCTCTTTGCACAGAAGACAAGGTGCAGACAGCTTACGTGATTTACTAAAGGTCACCAAAAGGCTCTGGTCCTAAATGGCACTCAGCAGACAGCAGCAGAGCTGTTCTCTCTCACACCCTCATCCCTAGTTGCATCTCATAACCACCACATGACAGACTTCTGTTCCTCACATAAATATCTTATTCCTTGTTTGATTTTGAGTCACAGAATGAGCTGGAATCCACAGATACTGAAGAGTTTTTCCATGAAAGGTACACTTCAAGTTTGGGGGAGTTGTGTGAATTTCTCTTTAATCTGAACTGGTCTACACAGACACAACTGTTCATTAAAGCTAAAGCAAACTCTGGCTGGTATAATTAAGTGTTGTGCCTGGAAGGTTGGAATATCTTATAGCATCCAAGGTTTAAAAATCCCATTTTCAGCTCTGCCTGATTACTTAAACCACTACTATAAAACTACAACAGATAAAATCTCATCTAAAGCAGCTTAAATCTTTACTGATGTAATGGAAGAGTAGCAAACAATCAATTTACATTTTTCTATAGATATTTACCTCTACTGCAGCTTTCAGTTCTGCAATGGAACATATTGTCTGCCAATTTCCTCTAATTTAAGTCCAAAACTTCCATTTCTTGGTGCCAACTGTCTGCTTCAACAAACAATACTCAAACATTAAATATGCTTCCATTTGTTTAAAATCAAGACAGTAATTCAATTTGACAGGATTTAGGATAGCAGTAATAAAGTCGAAAAAGAAGAGGTCTGTCCCATAAAAGAAAAAAACAGAAATGATAATGCCAAAGATGACCGATTCTTTTAATTGCAACCTAAAATATATTCAACTTTCTATGCAGACTTACATCAATGTGTCTAACAGGGTATCTGATGAATACACACTGTGCACCCATAACTAGAACCAGATCCACTCAGACACTTCAAAAATCCCCACTTTTCAGGGGTGATCAGCACACACAGCACGTAACCTTCATGCTCACCAACAGATTTTCAGAAGAGCAGGTACTGGTGACAGCAAACCAGAGATGGAAGTGTACTACTGTCCTGAAAAGTTGACATTTACCACAGAACCTGACTGACAGCTCAGCTTTGGGGGGTGAGTAGAAGTGAAAACCAATTTCACGCTGTCACTATATATCCAACCAGCTTTAAACATTACCTAAAACAAAGTAAATCATGAGTAATCCATGCTTGTCAGCGAGGTAAAGCTAGTGAAGCTGGTATATCCAAGATATTACTCATTCATCAGGCTGAGCTAGGTTTCATTTTTGAACAAATTACTCCCCTTCCTTTCACATTGGGTCACAATTTAGGCTACTTATTTAATCAGTCCCTGACAATACAAGATACACTTTCATTCATATTAGAAATCATTCTGCTGCTTCACACTATTCATTAATTTGAAACTCTTACATTTGGAACCATCCATTTACCATTCGAACAGTACTTGGTGACATGCAGAGACTAAAGACTTGTCAAACAGAATGACATGCAGTTTTTAACTGTGAACAAAGCAATAAAAGCTCTTAGAAAAAAACAGCCTTGCAAATAGTATTTGGAAGTTGTAACTGAGGGCACAGCCAGCATTACAAGGAAAAAAAGAAAGAAAAACTCCTTGAATTAAAAAAAACATTGAACTACAAGAATTGTGATGTGCATTCCTTCTACTAACTGGGGTTGGAAACAGCCCCTCAGCACATAGTAAAACTGAGATGAAAGTGCTTCTCACACAGGTCCCCCACTGATGAAAACCCTGACGAGGAAAGTGAGGACCTGGTCCTAAACTAAAACAAAAATGTGGTCATCCCAATACTTTCACATACGAATAGCAAAAAAAAATGGAGTTGTGACACCACCACCCACACCACCACCTTCCTGGTACTGAGGAGAAGGGCCACTGCAGGCCCCCCCAAATGGTACGCATTCCAAGAGGGTATTTCCCTTGAAAATACTAAGAGATGTTTCAATTTACTGCTGTGCTTAGAGATAAGCCTAATTTGAAAAAAATCTCAACGCTACTAATGTACAAGTGCATATTTGGCCCCAAAGTGCACTGCAAATTGAAAAAATATGCAGTCTTCTACCCCTCAGGCATGGGAACAGCTCTCGTGAAAGTATATGGACGCATAATACCAAACAAATCAGTCAATACTTGGAAGACATACAGAACACACTAATTCCCTGAACCCGCTTGCACAACCAGCCAGAGGTCCTTGTTTGTAGCTATTCAGATCGCGAGGAAGCTGAAGATAGGCTGCGTTAATTTTATATTGTGTTTTTTAATTAAATCTTTCTAGCTACTCAGAACCCAATTTTCTCTTTATAATATGAATCTTTATTGGATGTCTGTAAATAGAACATGGGATTCATTTCCATATAAAGAGATCTAAATATACTACCCTTCACTAATGGAAAAAAAACAGAAAACCTCATGTTAAACTAACAACCCATCTAATCTTTCACAAACTTTACACACATCCATAGAAATCATTAATACAGCTCATGCTGCTACCAGTCAATCCCTCTGAATAACATACAGGCACTAGCAATGGATATCACTGACATTTCAGTCCAGCTCTCCATGGCTAAAGAAACACTTCATTAAACCAAATGAAAAGACTGAGTATCAGGCTGGAAAACAATGGCTTTTGAATTCCTGGTTTTACTTAAACTAGACTGGCATTTTGCCACAGATTTTAGCAGAGGCCGAAATCACAAGTAATTCTGGAGTGGCAGGGAAAGCAGCAGAATTTCCCACTGTGCCCACATGAAGCACAAATGCACATTTTTGCAGAACAGGGTGTCGACAGCAGCTGTAACAAACACCACCAACCATGAAAGGGTCCAAGGGAAACCCTGAGATAACATTAAGAGTTTTGTTGCTGTTGTTTTAATAGGGGATTTCAGGCTTCATAGTAGTTTCATAAGTTTCTCTTCAGCCATAATTACTGCAATAACAGGGTTTTCCTCGGGTCTTCATAACTAACTCACGTTGTACATTGGGATTTGCAGATCTATCTCAATAGACAAAGGGTTATGCCTACTACTGGCTCATGTTAGGTAGACAATCCAATGGGTTGTCTGTTCATGTGCAAGTTATTAAAATTTCTAATAGACTGGTCACACTGCAAAAAACATCATGCATTTAAGCTGTTGTGTAACGAGGCTAAAAAGACCTGTGATATTTTAGAAGCTATGAGTGTTTTGAACATATAAAATAAGGCATTGCTCATTCTGTGTATTGTCTAATGCACACATATCTTTGTCAGGGAAAACTCATTTTTCTTCAGAAATACAAGTTTATTAATCTACTCAACTGCCTATTTTGTTTAATAAATAATGTATTTTAGCAATAAAGTGCAAAAATATGAAGACACCATTAGCTTTAGAAGGTAAAACAGCAACAGAGAATTCTAGTTACCTTTCATAACATAAACAATTCACATTTAAGCTAAAAAGCAGAAAGTTTTGCATATACTGTTTTCAAAAAGTATTCTATACAACAAAAAAGGGAAGGCTGGTTTCATTTCCAGGCATTGCCTGTTAATAGCTTGAGAACTAAATACCTATTGTGTAATTCTAGCAACTACAGTAGCCAATTGTTAAAATGCCTGCAACACCATTCAATAATTTGATTGTCTGTTTGGAGAGTTGTTAGACACTGAAAGGTTCCCAAAAATATGGGACTTGTTTAACCAGGAACTGATAGCTTCTCAAAATGTCACCAGTTATTTATGAGGAAAGACTTACGTTTTAAGAGCTTTCGACAAAATCTAGTTTCTCAACTTCTAAAGCCTGAGTCATACAAGAATTAGCTTATGATTATGATGCTAAGCCATCTTAACAGGAATGCAAGAAGGATAATCCTTGGGTTTAATTATCATATAGTATCACAAAAGCAAAAATAAAATTAAAAGTAACAAATTTATTTAACAGGCAGTCAAGCAAAAGCCAGAGAGCCTCAGATAGCTAAGTTTTCTTGTGTGGGGAATCACTGAAAGCAGATAACTTTCACAGAACATGAGTTGCGTGTGTAAAACTACATAGACTCCTAGTGTGTCTTTGGGTATTCATTAGCAGCCTTGGAGGGTGAACTATTGCCTATCCCCTGTGTCAGGCCAATATGATAGTCCTTGCATCATTGATTTGAAACACATTTCAAGAATTTTACCACTTCATGAAAACCAAGCCTACTCACGGGCGGTGGGGGCAAGAAAGATAGAAGAAGGATTAAAATCAGTTTGAAGTCTGGTAGTTCTGCTGCTCATTTAAGACAACTTTAAGAAAAAAGGTTATTTTTTAAGATTATCAAGCTATGCTTCGGTAAAGTTTGGTAGGTAAACCTCCTTGAAGTGATATGTTGATAACATGCAATGGAGGCTGTTCCTGACTCTTCCATACACAAAATTATATAGGTAATCACAAAGCATGTCTTGCCTCCTGCTAGATCCTACACATAAGCAAAAGTCTAGAGCTGCTGCTGCTCTTGCTACAACCTCATGCAAAATGGAAGTTGGCAGCTGCAACCCTGTGAAGCCAGTTGGTTTACCTCTGCTTCAGGCACTGTGCCAGCCTAAGGCAGGAACCATGCTCTCAGGTCAGGGCTGTGGGAATGTGCAACCATGAAGTAGGAAAAATTGAGATTAAGGGTATAAGCTCCTAGGCTACACATGGGAAGGCGTGTAGTATGAAGGAGGTGAAGGAGGTAGAGAGCACAAAAGAGAACAGTATACCTTGGGTTGGAGCAGGAGGAGCTCATAGTAGGATGAGGAAGTTAAAGAACATGAAGTTATAGAAGCACAGTGGGAGAATGAAAGTCAGAGAAAGTAGGGGAGACAAGACTAATTGTGGAAGTCAGATGACGTGCATGCAACCTGTGAAGCTGAAGCTGCTGCTGGCATGGACAGTACTTCCAGAGCAAGCTACAGCAGGGAACTCCTAATGTAAGGTTATACATAAGCATCACAACAAATACAGCTTTTCCTAGTTTCTCCCTGAGCTCCACTGTTTCCAGCAGAGGTACTCATTCTGCACAGCCAAGACTCCCTAAACATAAATCAGTTCAAGGCACATAAACAGGTAGAACCCAGCTTTGAGATAGGGGGAAGGATACAATATCTAGCTTCTATAATGAGCCAGGACAGGCGACATGCAGTTAGGACTATTACGATCCCCAAGTAGCCAGCTGTAGGGGTTCTCATTCCTCACCTCCAATAACTTCTGTTCTGTAATAGGAAATGCCTCCTCCTACCTTTCTCTGGAAAGCAAGCTGTGACCTAAAAACAGAGGAAGGTACCCACTGGAGCATGGGAGTCTGCCGTTGAGCAAACAGAGCGATTCCAGAGCAAAGGGCCAAGGCAGAAAAACACCTACTACTCCCAGCTTTTCACCCTGTCTCAGCACAGACTTACCTGATGAGAGAAGTATTACAATACGGAGAAAGGAGAGGGCAGGGACCAACACTACCCAAAAAAGGGTGAACATTGGCCGTTTATCTTACACTTCCAGCAACATGATAAATGTCCTGCCAAACTCTGCCTGCCTTAGTTTTGTACAGGAGAGCAAGCAATCCAGGTTACATCCCTGCTCCTACCAGCAAGCTGTCACACCTTCCAGAAAAGTCCTTGTTCTCTCATAATCTGTCCATGCCATCCCACTAGCATTTTATTATCGTATACTCTGATACACTTACTTTCTCTGCTGCTCACCTTTTCACTTCTTCACTCCTCAAAACAGAAATATTACCTTGAAATGGTAATAAACTGATGAAAGCCAGCAGCCAGCATTAAGTCTGAACTAAATTAACTTCCTCTTTGAATAGTTTCTTCCTCACTTAAAACTTGTCTGTCTTTGACCAATATTATTAATAATAAGGTTAAAGTTTTCCACTCAAAACTGAGACTTTATAGAAAATTTGCATTTGATTACATTAAGTTTTGCTTGACCCTCATTCTTGTGAGTGATTCATTTTTGGGGCTCTCATCATCATACTAATACTATCACCAAATCTCTTTCCGAAGGGAGAACAATTTCTGTAGAGAAAACAAAGCTGTAGTTCCACACATTTCTGGGTGAGGACTCTGCATATTGTGTTTGTGTGCTTGGCGTCTCAAACCACAGCCCTATGAAAGCTTTTGTCAAGTCTGTCACCACAGCTGTTTTCCAGTTTACCTAGGAAAACAAAACTACCTAGTTTTTGTGACACTCTGCAAAAACTGTATGCGTAAGACTAACAGAAAAAGTAATAAATTACACTAAATTTAAAAAAAAAATTAAAAGTAATAAATTACACTAAAACCTAAAATACCAGCTTCACTAGTCCTCAGGTTATTTCCTAAAAATCAAAGTCAAATGCTTAAGGAAACTTGTCTAATTTCTTTTATTTCCAAATGAAATGAAAACACAGATGATCCTATTTGCTTATTACACCCAGTGGAGTTCTCAAGAGTGATATTATTTAGGTTTTGTAGATGCACTAAACTAAAAGTTGTCAGCAAACTGCTATGTTATAAGAGTTTTACACTGAGAGTACACTTTAACCTATCGCAGACTACTTCAGGGGAAGGTTTTTAGAGAGGCTTCTAAAACAAGCACCAAACCACACAAGGATTTTGTCAATGAGTTTACTACACAGTGCTTCGTTACTCTAAAATCTTCTTCCTTCCCCTAAGATCCTTTGACAGAAAGCAGATGATTTCATTCACTGTGACTTGCAAAGAAACTCAATGAGGGCAGCATTCCAGATTGCCTTCCGGACACAACATGACATCCCCATCACCCCCAGAGGAAACACACGCCAATGTTGAAATTCCTACTGGAACATGTGCTCCCTCTTCACTTGGAAAAATTTCACAAACTAAGAGCCTCAGCTGCTGTGTGATACCACATGCCAAAACAGAGATAAAGTCTTTGACATCATTCAACCTCAAACAGGAGAAACTCTTTATATAGTGATGAGTAGCAATTTTAAGTAGACGAATTTCTCAAAACAACACATACATGAACAGCTCTTGAACTGCCCCTTCTCCTCCCTTCTTCCCCTTGTTAATGCTGCCTTTATATGATTATCAGGAATACACACTTTCACTCCCTCCATACTTGCTATGCTAAGGAAAAAAACCATAGCACTATAATCTTATTCTTGGTATCTACAAGCAAAGTAATAGTATAAAAATATTGTGTTCTGAAAGAAAAGTATGTGCTTACATCTTGAGTTAGCCTGGGCAGGACTAAAGGGACAGAATTTATTACCTACTCCCTTTTTGGAGACTTACAATACAAGCAAATTGGTGGAATGCCCTGTTTTTCCCCCAAGGATGATCTCATACAGCAAAGATCAAATGAGATTAAAAAGTTGCCTTACAGAGGTATAAAAGAGGAGGTCTGGGTTTTAATCTCTGATCTGACAATGCCTGGCTACCTATCCTTGAACACACTTAGCCTTTGTGTTCTACCCTCTGTAAAACAGGTGATAATGCCATCTCATGAGACTGTTTTGAGGTTAACTACTGCTCACAAAGGACTTCAACCTCCTCAGCTGTAAGGCACTATTTTAAGTATTAGTATCATCCGTACTGTAGGTACTTGTAACTTACGACCCTTAGCAGTCAATCCTAGCTAATAAAGCCAGACTATGTTATGTATGTAAAACCTGTGATGCCATTGTGTACAAACATACAAAAGATTGTGTGAATTATTTAAATTAAACCTCAGGCTTTGTGACAAAGGAAGCTGTTTGACTTTCCCACACAGGTGAATTCTCCTTATCTAAATGCTGCAATAAACCTAACAGGAATATGCTTGTGTTAAGCACTGGACAAAATTTTAAGAGCTCCTGACAAAGCCCTGGCCTAAAAAATAGAGTTGGTAAAGATCTGTAAATATAAGTAGAGGACTCAAAATGTTTTAGAAGGCCCCCTCTAGAAGAAAGGGGCTAACAGTTCTAACAGGAAAGTCAGTTCCATGCAGAAGGTACAGGTTGTTGTATAACAAGCTGTTTTCTCTTGGGGCTGCCATATTTCCCCTCCAAAATCAGGCTTCTGGTAACACATGGGGAAGAGGTGGGGCTGCTTGTACAGTACCTCTGATCAACCTTTGGGACTATATTTTCACATGAAAATTATACAGCCCTTACTCCAATTGCACAAAACAATGGTTTTATTCTGAGCTACTGTAATTATGTCATCTGACAATCTCATCTAGATATTGCCTTCTAGATTATGCCAGTGTGGATGTTCAAGGTATCAAGGCAATCCCTTCCAAAAGAAACCTTGCTCCCCTTTGAGGCAGGACTGCAGCAGAACATGATCAACATTCAACTGAGACATCCAGGGCTCCACTACATCTCCGCAGTGCATGCTGCTTTGCTTCCTCATTCAACTCTTTACGCAACTTGAACATCTGAAGTATTGTTTCTCCACAGCTCAAAATGTGGAGAAAAATTCCTTCAGGAGAAGGAATCCTACCCAAAGCCATTATAGAGTGAATCCCTCACATGAGTCAGGTGCTGCTCTGCTTATTTACACAGAGGAGTATGATATAGTTATGGAGTAGAAAATTAATATACACTCCGAACGCACTGCAACTAAAAACCTCAATACAGAATGCTCTATTTAATAAATTCTCCCAGTTCAGCTAGTGTCTCTCGAGTTTCATAAAACCAAATGAGAATGTTAGACTAAATAAAAGCTGATCTTATTATTCAGTATATTTCATGAGAAAGTGAACTACTTTCAGTTCAGCTTTTTTGTTGAGCATAGCCTGCCTTCAACACAAAAACACAATATAAGTGCTAGTTGTAATCATCAGCAATTCATTCCTTTCCATGTGCATTTATAGTTAAATGCCCCACCCTATCAATATGCAAACAACTGCTTTTCCACTTCAAGTCCCAGATACAAAAGAATGAAAGAACGGTCAATTTTAAAATTGCTTTTAAGAAACCAGTGAGAGTCATCAAAACAGATAAGGATTCTTACTGATTTCACTCTGCTCTTGCACAGGAATATGATAGCATACACTGAGACTAAGCTCCTTGCTGAAAAGCAAAGCTTTTAAACTGTCTGGCAGAGGAGCAAGAGAAGTTCGTGTCTCTGCAGCAGGCTATGGATATACGCATGTATAGGACATACACATGTACCATATTCTCATAGCCATCAGGAGGCTGTATGAATATCAGCAAATCACCTGTAACTTGGGTTTACTTCAGTGATTTATAAAGTAGTGATGAATAACCAAGAATGAGGTTGCAAAGTTAAGACCAGAAGGCTCACAGAAATTTAATGCTAGTATGAGAAAACAAAGGAAAATTAATTAGGTAATGAACAGGTTGGCCTACTCCTTGTATCCAAGTTGGGACGTTACGGTCCAGAGAGTTGAACAGCTAGTGGGTAAACAACTAGGTGGTTGGGCTCAGCAGCTCCACAGAAAACATCCAGAGGTCCTGGCAACAAACAGCAAGGAGAGCATGAGCCAGCAACACGCTCTGGCAAGAATGAACATCAACAGCACCCTGGGCACAGCTGAGAGGTCAAGCGAGGTGATTATCTCCTCCTACTCAGCACTTGTTAGACCATGTCTGGAACAGCATCCAGTTTTGGGATTCCCTAATATAACAAAGACTCTGACAAACTGCAGTAAGTCCAGCAGAGGCCACAAGACTGCCAGGGCCTAGAGCCCTTGCGCTGTGGGGAGAGACTGTAGGACTAGGGCTTGTTTACCCTAGAGAAAGGATGGCTTTAGGGGACACCTAACAGCTGGTCCACTAGTATCTATGATGGTGTTAGTGAGGAGATGGACCAGGCTCTTCACAGTGGTACAAGGTGGGAGAAAGAGAGACAATAAGCATGAATTTAAAGACGACAGCCTTCCCTCTTCTGTTTCCAGTTTTATTGTGGCACCCTAAATAGGACAGATAAGGTGGGGCAGGCTACAGAAGGGTGAAGAAGATGGGATGGAAATGAAGGGGACATGTAGTCTCACCACAGTCTAGCACTCGAGTGGAGCAGAGCTGAACCCCGCGCCCACCCCTCAGTTCCTACAGCTGCCTGAGGCTTAGAGAAAGGCTTCAGCAGACACATGACAATAAACTGACAGTGCCTGGAGACTAGCAGGATGGAGTGAAAAGAAAGCTTCCTTCAGTGGCAGAGAAGCGTGAGAGAGGCATAACATTTGTGCTGTCTTCCATTTATGTAAGTTTTATATAATAAAAAGAAGGTATTAATTTTTGAGGCTTAAAAAATTTAATCTGCAAAGGTGAATAAGCAACGCACGATTACAAAGTACATAAAAGCCAAAAGAGACTACTGTGTCATTGCTGAAAGTTGGTTGGTGTTCTGTAACCTTTAGAATGACTTTCTGTTCAACAGTGAGTAATCGTGACCTTTCTCATCAAAAAACGTGAGATCAAATTCTTAATCCATTATGAAGAACATGACTGAGATCTCTTCCTCCTTTATTGTTATAGTATTCATGCAGGCCATCACCAAGCGAATAGTTTCAGATGATATTTTGATGAGTGACAAAAAATACCAAATGGACTTTTTTGATATACTGTCACTAGGGAATAAAGCTGTGTACCTTCAGTTTAGTTTTCAGTTAAGGTTTTATCTGCTTGTTTGGAGAAAAACAAATAGAGCTTTTTTCAGATATTCTAAAATTAAAACAAATGCCTACTATTTCCCTTTGTTAATTATACAAACCACAAAGTGTTTATTTACATTATAATACAATGTTGAACAAAGTAATAGATTATACACTGCATCACTTCAAAATGAGTGGGGTTTTTTTAGCACACAACTGCAAAAGCAACTATGTGAACTAAAACAATAACACAAGAAAAAATTATTCTAAGTAACCTTTGGACAACAGTACATGTAGTAACTGTAAAAATGAAGGACTACAAATCACCTTAATTGCAGAGTTAGCTTTACAGCGATAATGAGAGGCTGGAACATGACTTTAACACAGCTGAAATGTCTTTCTCTACCTCAAGAGCCTAAGAGCTATGTGCCTAAGCTAAGTTATCTGTCTAGCTCTCTCTAATCAATGGAAAATGTTAGACACCTCCAGAGGACAAGTCATACCATCCTAGGACATTTGTCTAAAACAAGACCAATGAATCATCCCCCCAAAGATGCTTTATTCTCTCCTGCGACTTCAGAAGGAGCCAAAACGATAGCTTAAATAGATGCCTAGCTTTAGGCAGCCGAAGCTGGCGAAATAAATCCTACCTGCAGAGCTAGACAACGTATCTCATAATACTATATCTACACTTCTCCGTGCATGTAAAAATTGCCATTTATGTGCCCTTTCTTCTGTACAGCAACTTAGTACTTTCTTTCTGCTTAACTTATCCCTCATCTAACCTCAAATTTTATGCCTTCTCCTGCAAACATTTTATCTCCCATTTTTCTCTCACAGCTCTTGTATCTCTAGGGTTGCTTTGGGTTTTAAAATTGAGAGTTGTGATCTCAGTCTAGACTGCACTACTTTAACTGAAAGGAATTTTTAAACATGCGGAAACATCCACTGCATTGTAAGTTTAATTTATGCAACGAAATGACTTCTGGACTTCTTCTGCATCAAAAAAAAAGCATTTTAAGTTTTTCTTTACGCATGTTAATTAACTTTTTCTATCAAAAATTCACCTCGTTCCCCCAATGTAATCAATTATGAAATAACTAGAAATACTGCATTTTACTGGAAGGCCAATACACTACAAAATGTAATCAGCATAGCAATGAGCACTTGAGAACGTTACTCATTATCATGTCAGTCGCAGCTCTTTTCTAAAAACTCAGTATGAAAATGTGGGCAGAGAAATACTGAAGGCTCAGGAGAGTGCAAGAACAGAGCTTTTTTTTAAAGCACTTATGACTGTGTTCACCAATGGCTTGAAGTGCTATTCTTCAATTCTACCAAAAGCGCTAGAGATGAAAAGACAATTCCTGAAGTCAAATGAAAACAAAAACAGTGCAAGGCCTTATACTGATTCAAGATCACCATGAGCGTTAACTACAGAAATTAACTCATGTGAAACATTTTATGATTATAAGCGATCAGAACATTGGCAGCTGTTGTTATCCAGTGAATACCAGGAAAGAGTAATCGTATGAGAGCACAGTTAGAATAAACATCTTCCCCGATAAGAATGAGAAAGGGAAGGAACAGATGCATCTCCAAAGAAAATTCAAAATTTTATTGAGGTTACTGGCATCTGAAGATGTGGGCTAACATTTTTGTTTTTAAGGAAAAAAGTACAGATATTAAAGAATGTATTCCTTATTATGAAAATACTTTTTTTGTTATTTTAAACCGAGGCAGCTGTAATTTTGCATTACATCAAGCTATGTGCTTTGATCCTAAAAATTCTGTTAAGCAGCTTAGGTGTAAGAAGTGACCTACTTTAGAATGTCAGCAGCTCTGTGTGAGCATCCGTGGGCTTGCAACTGTATTAGAAATAAGTACAGTGTTCTCATGCTACTACCTGGCTGGTGTCACAGTATTTCCTACAGTATTCCTACCATTAAGCATGCACTAAGCAGCTGAAGTAGCCTGCCTTTTCACAGTACTGAGATTTTTGAGGAAAGTACTTAAAAAATGCCTTCTGCTGGTTCTGTTGCACAGTTGCTGTCCTGACATCAAGGACTGTTTCATCAACCAAAAGCAAATTTTCCTGGGCCTTGCACAGAGCTTCCTCATCATAAGCAAGCACATAAATACATCCCACGTCTAAGACTGTATAAGCAGAACCTGGGAAAGGTCAACCTTCATAAATGTATTAGAAGTCAGCTATGAGCATCTTTTCTAAAAAAAACACATTAAAATAGCCTAAGTTCAGAATAGAATGAGAAAGACAACTTCTGTGTTTCCTCTCTATTTTGAGGACGGTAGGCAAAAGTACCATTTTAAGCAGATCTGAATTTGCAGCAGTGATTCTAGTCTACACTTTAGATTTTAGCTGATTGGGGCGGGGGGGGGGAATACTATTTTAAAGTGAAGGAACAGAACTAGATGGTTTTGTTTACTATGTTCTCCAAAACTTCAGATGTGTAGTGCTGTAGTCCTAATACCTTGCTTTTGTACATAGGAACACAAAGGCAAAACAAGATACTTTTTCAGTTCTTAACTTCCTCAACAGTGACCCAACTGAGCTAATCACTGAAACGGAACAGCTGAATGACCCAAACCACAGAAAAAACACTCTCTGCCCCTGGAAAAGGCTATTGTCGGAAGTTGCATGAACTCCTCAGCAAGGATTGTTCTTCAGTAGATATTGCCATTATGTAGAAAGCTGACTGCATTTACTGTTTCTGTAACAAACACACATTTGCTTTATATTTTTACTGATATAAACTGTGTTACCAGATTATCATTCAATTTCCATCTTATAAAGTTTATTTTAAAAATGTAAGGTGGAATTTAAATTGTAAAGATTACCTATCTCTTCACTCCAGGAAATAAAGAGGGAGAGGTAAAAATCACAATCCACCACACACTGCATTTTACATTAAAAAATAAAAGCAAAAGCACATGCACCCACAGTGCAGTAAAGGCCGGGGTGGGGCCCGGGGGGCGGGGGGGAAGATGGACAGACTTCATCTGCTCACATTGCAGGGAGAGATGAACAAGAAGATCCGAGATACGTTCCCATCACCAAGAGCATTCCAGAGAAAACAAATGAACAGCCTGTCCCATGGAAAAAGGCAGGGAAGTCGAGCCTACAATAAAGGACATAGTGGAGTAGGAACTGAATCTCATCTGCAAGAGAAAACAAAAGGAATCTACAAAACATACTCTGCACTAATCCCTTGATAAAGCTCTTAACATGTGCCTTTTAAAAGCTATTCTGCTTCTTTTAGCTCACATTTAAAAGAACTGATGAAAATTGTTACATACTCCTCCTTCTCCCAAATGCTCTTTGTTGACGTAGATCTATTTTCATAAGCACAGGCTCCTTAACACAGCCCCTGGAAGCCACAAAAATGAGAGCTATGACAGTTTTCCACACATTGAGCTTATTAAAACCCCGATTCAGCAAAAGCATACACAGAGAAATAAATTCAGGAAGTTATCATCAAGCAGTTATTCATGCTGCCATTAATGAAACCAGTCCCACAAATAATATTGCATGACATTCAACAAATCAAATTCTCAAAATCATCAATTGAATAAAGCACATTTTAAGACCTATTCTAAAACCTCTGAGTGGAATAGGTTTTGCCATTAGTGAGATTAATTCCTTTTCTTTTTTTAATTTATTCTATTAAAAAAAAGAACAAAGTACTGTATTTATCTAGAAAGAACAACCCTGCTCCCAGAAGAGCTGAATACTAAATGTTCATCAACTTGAGTTGAACTAACTCTACTAATAATATAGAGTTGTACCGAGAAAGATTTTTTTGTACTCTTTTCCTATAGCTTCCAAACAAACAAATAGGGGACTATGGATGGACAAATTTGAACAATGCCCTAATAAATATTCATAAAGTATTTGTGCTGCAATACAATTAGAGGTTAGAAGTGAAAGTATACAGCTACATATACCTGTCATAAACCTTGAAATCTGTTCTATTTTAAACCCTAAATTGACAGAAGGTGTTTAATGTGTACATTAGTACATTTAACAAATAAAAAAAAGATCATCACTTATCAGCATGCTATCAAAAACAAAGGTAATTTTTTTTACTCAAGAAGGATGAAAAGAGCTGACACATCTAAGAGAAAAAACTTAGTACGAAGAAATATTATGCAAATCTCAAACCTTAATTAAAGCAAATAAATATGATGTCAAACTTCACCTTCTTGTCAAATACATATTTAGCAAGTCTCAGAGACCTATAAAGTTGTATGAAAAGTTGAAAATTATAAGTGATTACAGGTAGCATTTTTCCTCCATAAATTTACTGATATCGCTATTATTTGAGCACTTGAGCTGCACAGTGAACCAGTATCTAAATAATGCAGAATGGCTGCTATCCATACTTACAAAACATGACTTTTTCCATGAATTGCCTTTGCTAAGTTCCCAAACTAAAATAAGAAAATCGTACCTCATTAGCACTGGCAAACTTCCATGCCCTCCCACTTTCCAAAACTTAAGCTACTAGCATGGAAAGAAAAAAAAACATAATAAAACAAGGTTAATCTGTATTTTTATAGCAAAAAAATGCTGCTGGTCACAAAAAAAAAAAAAAATCTCCTTTAAAGCCTGAATTTTATTTTACTTGAACAGTGAAAAAAAAATTATAACAAGCCATTCGTTACAGATAGCTGCATGGTAGCACCAGTAGTAAGCCTAACACTGCAAAACATCTCATAGGCACTAACACTGCAAAATATCTTCCTGTGCTGGAATATGCCCCTCCCTTCCATACCTACTTTCTCTTCTTTACGTAGCTGTACGTTATGCTTAGAAAACAGAAAAAATGAAAGAAGCGCTTAGGGCACGTCCAAGTGTATCTGACATCGTCTTAAGCTAAGACAGATCCTATCACCTAACTGCAGTGCAGTACAAGTTTGAAGTTCCAGGTTGGGGCCAAGAGGTGGAACATGTTTTAGCCATGCAGAATACACAGCACTACTGGCTCCTTGCACTGAGCCATTTCAGACATCTGCCCAAGCACTCTTCTGGCATCTAGGAAAACCCACCTTTATAAATAAAATTTCTTGCATTACCCCCAGATGACACTCCTCCATTCCTGCCTTTAGCTTTCAATTTGCTAGCCAAACCAAAAGGTATCCACAGACGAACTTGGTTCAGTTCAAATGCTTTCCCGTTTTCATACCCTAATAGAATAGGAAAGGAAAAACAGGAAAAAAGCAGCAAGCTCTTAAAATAGGACACAAAAAATGCATCACACTAAGACAGCAGGACATCATGTTTCTAATAGCCAATTTAATTAACCTCACCCCTCAGTAACTGAAGTCTTCCACTTCCAACCAAACTGCCGTTTCAAAAAGTAAAGGAGTAATTTTCCTTACACTTACACATAACATAAAATAAATGTTGTTTTCATTATTACTTTTTCATGAAGCTGTGACATGAGCAAAACAACAGGAACAAGAATATTACCAGTCTGAAAACAAACACGTTAACAAAACAAAGCCAAAAAACTCCATTTTACTGTGCTCTCCCTAGTTCCCCCCAACAATTTCTTTCATTTTACTATTTCATTTTACTATCTTTTTAAAACATACTTCTCCCTCATAGGACTGAGTAACCTTTAAATGGATCTCCAGCATAAGTGAAAGGGGAACACACCTGACTGATTATTAAAGAGAAAAAGTGGAACTATCATTTTCAGAGCACTGTCTAATGCACAAAGTAAACTGAGGAAAGAAAAAAAAAAACCACCACTATTTATTTTGTGGTCACCTTCTGATAAATATAAAGGGGAAAGCTGAAATCTACCAGTTGGAAGGAAAATTACAACTGGACAAATATTACTGAGGAGAAATCAAAATGATTCAACAGTTTGGTCTGAAACATTATTGGTTTTCTAGGTTTTGCAGTTTTCCAGAAGCTGACGAAAACCCTCAGCAGGTCACATCTCAGCCAAACCAGCCAGCGAGACTACAAACAGAAGCCATGCAGAATGTTCTGACCAGGCCGCTTGTCCAATGACATGTGACAATTCCTCAAAAATCCAAGTCTCTCATAAAAAAAGTCAATGTCCGGAAGTTTTCCCTCAAGCACAGTTTTCATGTGCCTAACAACTTCCCATGGAAGCAAATGCGTTCACTGGAAGCAAATGCGCTCACTGGAAGCAAATGCGCTCAGTGTCCTCCAGCACCCACAAAGTGCTTCCAGCTGGCCCATTCAGGCTAGGACAGGTAGATCTTCCAGGTCCCTGGAACTGGATTCAGAAGCAGCTGCAGCTGGGAGCTCACCTCAGTCCGAGCACCCACAGAGAAGTTGATCTTGAAATTACCAAAAATAGACATTGGGATTATTTTCATTACATTGTCCTCAGACTAGTTTTGTTCTAAAACTGAGCAACTACATATTTTCGGGGGGGTGGGGGGTGGGGTGGTGGTGGAGGGTATTTTTGTGTTTTTTCGTTCCCCCCACTCTGAAGATTGGGTTTTCACGTATTCTAGAACAGTATCTCTACATACACATGCATAGAACTATATAGAACCCCCCCATCTACAAATCATATATTTTATATACCTTTACATGTTGTATAGAGGTCTTCTATATTCCTGTTTTATAAACATTTGGGATATAAGTATTATTTATAGTTATACATACTGTATATATGCATATGGATAGATGCATATTTATAGTTAAGATATAGACAGATAAATACAGATAGATATAAAACTTGCTGTATTTTTTTTTAACCCTCCTAGAATTAAGCATTTTTAGTCCAGCAGGACGACATACTACTTGTCTAACTTAGGGGGGTGGAATAGAAAAAGCAAACCAAAAAAATTTTTTTTTAAAGACCCTTTTTTTCCCCCCTATGTGCAGCATGTGCTCCATTGCTAAAGAATGTTTTTGAAACAGAGTGACATTAAGGATAAAAAAAAAATTGCATCAGCATAGACTCTGGAGTTGGTTTTTTTTTTAAAGTATTATGAACACTTGTATCATGGAAAACTTGGCATTTTTTATTGTAGACACACAGCACGCAGGTGAATGTCAGTCCAATAGATGCATTTACTTAAAAATAAGTAAATATCACGAATTTAAGACTTCTATCTCACTGACTAGCCTTTACTATGCACACAGGATTAATCTGAAGCACATTTGTATGGTTAGAGATTTTACTTTCCTTAAGCCATAAGCAAAGAAATGGCATAAGAAAGGATTTTTAGACAAAGCCTTAGTGACTGCAGAACACTCTAGTCATGTAGGAAAGGAGAAGAGCTGAACCGTGGTCCAAAGTTTTACCAGATCTCCACCCCTCTGCCCTTGTATAGGTGACTACGCAGAGCTGTGTGATACACATTGTTAAGAAGAGTTAGCAATTAACTGAAAAAATATTTGGATTTATATATTGAAATTTTAAAAAAGAAAAAAAGAGCAAAAGAGAAAAGAGATTGAGAGTCCTAAAATTGTTCAGCTTTATTTCCACAGCCAGTATAATGTTCCTTTTCACTACCACCTGATTATCTTTTTAACCCTCCACAAAATAAAATCAGGTCTATGTGGGAGCTATTAAGGCACAGCTGTGGAAAATATTCCACTGTCACTGAGCTAAACAGCCTCCCTGACTTCATTCTGCAAGTTCACTTCTGTGTACATTGTACAGTTGGACGTCTGTCCGTCCATGAGTCCTCCTTTAGAGGCCCATTCTCTCTTTAGAGAGAATACTTCCCTCTTTAGAGACAATAATCTACCGCTTCACTGTATCTTGACTCCCTTTGAACCAAAGATAAAGCATTTGTGCATATCTGTCATGGAAAATAAGGCCTGCATAACATAATTCCTGAAAATTATGTTAAAATTAGTGGCCTATCGATAGCCCTAAGCACACAGCTCCTTGTTGCTATTTTGGGGTAAATGAACACCAGTGTTCTTGCTACCCAAATATACAGCTTGCATTTTGGTTCTATCAATTAATTGGTTCACTTGCTGTCACTCTGAACTGACCATCTAAAGTTACAAAAGATAATTGTATTTTTCTACTTTTGCATCACAAGTTGTACTATACATACACAACGCACAAACTAGTAAACACAAACTAAGCAGAGACAGCCTGCTGAATTTTCAAATAGTCAATGCAAGATTTGTTTAGCCTCTGTTGAAGTGCTTTTAGAATAGCCAGTTCCAAGTTTGGTTTTGTTTTCTTAATAGAAGAACAAAATCTTGCCCTTACGAGCTCTTTAAAAATTTAGTCACTCACTAAAATCCATGTATTTAACACAGCTGCCATCCTCCCTTGCCTCTACACTACTGCTCTGCCAAATTGTTTCATCTCTTCCCTGCCTTCCCTCACAAGCACCTTCTCTTAGCCTTTGTTGCTGCTCCTGACCCCCAGGTTGCCGTTTCCGAATGACCCTTCAGCACTAACTTGCTTTTTCTTCAAAAGGGAACCTGGCAGAGTCAGATGCCTGCAAGCTAATGGGAAAAGGTCAGAGATCTACTGATTTTTGGTATTCGAGTTATTAATGTCTCAGTTCTCTCACAGAAGTGCAAGGGAGGCTCTCTTTTGCTTTAAAAGAAAGTATCAGTTATGTCACAACCTATGGCAATCCAAATCACTTGATCTTTGCTGGCAGGAATACAACTGTAGGGGCATGAAAGGGAAAGAAAAAAAAAAGTATTTTCCAAAGGAAAATTACTTTTCTGTAGCATGATACTAATGCTGTTTACCTCAGGATAAAAAATAAAGCACAAACTACATTACACCATAAAACTAAATATTGCTATTTCCAACCATAGAAAGCCATTTCTTGCCCAAGGTGAGTGCCGCCTCTGGACTGTAAGCTGACAGCTGGCCTAAGGGTGACTGCTGCCCTTCCTGTAGCTGAGACAGTGTAAGCACAGCAGTGTCACACAGGAGTCTCACCCTGTATCATGCCACTAATAACTGTGTGATATACAGCAGCAAAATCAAGGGATTTAAGAGTCTCAAATACGATCTAAGCTCCCATCATTTTGTTTACATAATTCTTTAATAAAATTAATGTAAAAATGCTTTCAAGGGGAAATCAATACCTTGGGTGGTCATCCAAATACTCACAAATACAGACAAGAATAGTTTCACTCTCTCCTGTATTGCACTGAAATACCCACAGATGACGGAACACAACCAAGACCAAAAAAAAGTCCATCTGATACATGGTATCTGGACTAAAACTGCCCTAAAATGTCTTGTATTAATACAATTACTGTAAGTCATTCAACAGCCCCACTCAATGTTTGGTTTTGACATATTCACAGCTCTCATTCTCTACAACAAATCAAATGCAAACTACTTATTTTCCCCAAAGATGCCTTGCTAAAGAGGAGATTTTATTCTGTCATCTGTAGGTGCCCTAGAATTGATATGTATATGTTAATGGAACAGTATATAAAGTCACCTCAAAGGCAATTGGTTTAAAATTGTAAACCCCTACAGATGGGATGTAGGGTGACAAGTTAATTTAAAATTAGATTCCTAGATATAGTGCACATCTGATAATTGAGAAAAGTGGGAGGAGGGAAAGAAGGTTACTGCTCTATATTTGAAAAGGTGAATCCCTCCTTCATTAGAGGAGGGGAGGAAGGAAATCCAGAACCACACTGCAGTGGACATTGAGCTGCCAATTGCAAGGATTTCCAAACAGCTGCAGGGGTTGGGGATTAATGTATTGGTGTTTAGAACTATTCACTATGGGCGAAATCCATCCAAATTTAGGGAAGCTGTCAGGCAGTTGTTGGGGGAGTAGAGAGGACCACTGAACACAAAGTCTCAAACAGCCCAGCTCATGCTCTTCCACTATCTTCTCCCTCTCCCATGGAGAGACAGCAGCAGAAATAGCCAGAGGCAATATTGCCTTAATCCCTGTCCCTGCCCATAACTGCTGGAAAACCACCCTGTAAGAATGCTCCTTCTATGCTTTCCCGCAGCACAGAGGCACTGCACCCAGCCTGGTGCCCAGTTCGTTGATAGTCACAACTCTGAGACTGAATTTCCCATCCATGCAGAAACCTCAGCCCCTTCCCAACGTTGCAAACCAGCAGCACCTACTATGAAAGCTGAGACTGAAAAGATGGGGGCGGGTGTGTGTGTGTGTGTGCTGGGGAAGACTCCCTATGGAGCATTTCCCCAGTGCACTCAAGGAATACAAATATTTTGCAATTCCCACTTCTGCAAGGCCAGAGGGTTTGGTGATGAAACACAGCATTGCTGCAGACTGTATTTCTACCTATGGTAATTATAATTTGTGGAATGCTACTGCTGTGCAAGACAAAATAAAGAACACCAAAGAGAAGCAAGAAATATTTAGCTTTAAGTTGTCAGCCAAGCATACCGCTTATAGGAGGAACAGATAGAACAGAGACAATGAGCAGAAAAATACAGTCACAGCAGCTTCCTATTTTACTAACAGTTCTAATTTCTGACATTCAATTATTCATACACAGCTACATGTTCCTTTTGTGCCAGAAGCACCGTAGGGTCTTTGAAGATAAGAGTTGCCATCCTGCACTTAGAAGTACTTTGTCTTAAAAATTACTTAGGCAAATATTAATGTATAAAATATCTAGAAATATACACGGCAGTGTGAGCATTACGCACGCTAGGAAATAAGCCAAACTCTGTAGGTTGAAGTAACATGCACAAGTGTGTCCCGTTCCTAGCTCCTAAGGCTCCAGCATTTTGCCTTGTCATTTAGAAGAACCCCAAGTCCATTTTCACAACTGACATTAGAACTGCAATGCAGGTAAGCACATACACACGTTCACCCACAACCACCAAGAAAGTAAATATGGAAGCTGGACAGAACATCTCTAGAGACGTTTCATGACTAAAAGAAAGAAGAGACAGAAGTTTACTTCAATTCTAAAAAAACCCAAACAGAACAAAAACTATATGTGGAGCCCACAGAAAACAACAAGCAGCTCTGAATCAACAGCTGAAAAAAATCCAATCTTTGGATCTCCCTTTTCCCACTTCTACAAAAGAGTCAACCTAAAAGCACAAGGTTGTAAATGCTCTAGTTTAGCAAAACAGGTTAAAAAAAAATCGCATTCCACACAAGACCCATTATTAGCTTTGTCACTGTTCCATTTGTCTTCAATGTCTTTTGTAATAAAACCTAGAAGAATGAAGGGCAATATAATTATTTCTAAATCTCTATGTAAACAAAAAAGGACTGTCCCTGCTTGTTGTTTAGTACAGAATTAATCACCATATCAATATTAAATTATTTAGGGAGTGGGCTGCATTTATGTTGACCTTACCCTCCACTGATTGAGAATCTTCCATACACCAAATAGGCAGTAGCTTACAGGACACAAAGCTGATTTTATAGTGTTAGACAAATTCACTTTTCTTTCTAAACCAAATTTGTACAACAAATGTTATGGCCAGCCTCCAAGAGGCTTTTGTCTTCTCCTGCATTATGAGGAGGTACTTGAAGCAATGCCAAATTAAGCTTTTTAGACTACATACCCTGAAACTACTGAAATACTATGGAAACATTCAGTCACTTACTCAAACTCCCTTCATGCTAAGAATCAACCAACCACAGCCCCTTCTAAGCTCACAGTACATTTTTCTTGCATGTTAGCCAAAGATTGTTTGGAAACACTTTTAGCTTTTTCTCTTTGATTACTAAATACCCTTCAGCCCCACAGTATCTGAGAAGCCTCTGTGAAGAGCCCATCCTATTCTATGCTGCTTCTATAGAATTAAGAGAGGAAACTTGAGGAAAGAAGAAACAGCTGACAGATTGTCTCCCTGGTGTTAGCATCTGTCAGCCAAGAGAAAGCAAGGACAAAGGAGACTGCAAGAGCATCACAAGAATCCAGGGCCCTTATCCACACAAAAAGCACACGTGCACATCTGCGATGCTGTGGACTTGAGAAAAAGAGATCATTGGTCACAAGCACAGAGTGTATCACAGGTCACACCAGGGGACCAAAGAACAGACACTCACATATTTAAGACAATTCCTGCCTCCTGCTAAATCCCTGGTCTTCATTTCCAATGAAGTGGAAGATCCAGGTATCACATGCTGCCCTCTACCCTCAGCACCTTTGTCTCAGTTAAGACTCGCCCTAACCTTTTCACTCAGCAAGTTACCCATGCCACTGGTCTTACTTTTCTCCACGTAATACTCTTTAACACTTCCTCTCTAAAAAAGGTCCTCTTGTCAAGGGCATCACTGTTATTCTTCTCAAATATCTTTATTTACAATTGCAAATATTTTTGCTTTCAAGTATTGAGCACTGTGCCTTCTGGTTCCCCAAATTCTCCTTAGTTATTGCCTCCAAAAGCCTGCAGAAGTTGTGCACAGACAAAAAGAGAAATAATATATATATACACACACAGATACTGTGTTTTCGTCATTTAACCGCTTTCTTCATATGATATACATAAAGAGTGTCTTTGCAGACCAGCATTTATTCCTCCTATCAATGAGGATGCTTGAGTTTCATTTTCAGCCCTATTACCGGTCATGATCAAATACACACAGTTTTACCTGTGAGACAGAAACTGAACTGGAGATTACTAAGATTAAAAAGCTCTCAATTTTACGTTTGATGTGTTCTGGTTTGAGTTCTTTTTAAGAAAAATTAATCATTAGCATAAAAAAAAGCTACATGGGTTACCCTTTTACACCATTTAGCTGGCACGGGCAAACAAACCCTGTTCCATTGCTACTTTTCTGGGTGTGCTATGTAGTTTTTTATGCCTTCAGAAACAAAACCAAAATCAAAACACATGTGATGCTTTGGACTCCTGAAGGAATTCTGTGTGTTTGCTGTCCTTTTAGCTCCAAACAGCAACTACTGTGGTCCAACATATCTAACCCATCAACTCCAACAAATGTTTACCTACCTGCTGCTCTTATCCTGTTATTCAGCAATTCTGCAACAATGCTTTAATTCTCCACACCCCGGGAGCTGTTTTTAGCATTTCCCATAACTCTGAAGACAGAATGCAAAATCATACACTTGAAATACACTATGGGAAAGCACTGTACTGAGAAAGGGCTGAACAACCATTTATGTAGCAGCAGTGGATTGTATGTGGTCAGCAAAAACAAGAGAGAAGAATTCATTTGTGATGAACAGCCCATTGTCCATGACAAGGCCAGGAACTAGTTCCAGTAGCACTAGCCTAATGGTAACCTAGAATTATCTTTTAATTAGTTTTTATTTCTGCAGCCAGTATGCTTAAGATAGGCACAGCTGGGGAAATCCTGGCATCCCAAACTAGAAGAGCAGTGTTCCCATTCATGTTAAGAAGATCAGGATTTTCATCTGTTGCCACGGTGGCAAATAAATATGGTACGCACTTCTTCACTCTGAATATGCTCTCAGTAACAGCAGAATAGGGAAAGAAGTGGCCACATTGCCTCCTTAGTTCAACAGCGTGTAGAAACTTCTAACATGCTTAGCTTTTGTATTAGGACTCATTAGAGAAGCGACAGGTAAGGAACTTCTCTTTGTCTTTCTGCACATGCATGTAAAGCAGCAGTATCTCATTGTCCACAAGCCTCCACCTAATGAAAGGGCCTGATACAGCTTCCTCAATAGTGTTTTCTGTTACAGGGCAGATCCAAGGTTCTGTTAAACAAAAGCTGACTGTAAATATTTCTTACCATACAAACTACATGGAGAAAACAACAGCAAGACTAGCTGCAACCATACTAAATTCAGAATAAGATCCTGAGATACACTTCTTTACATCTTCTAAGAAATTGAAATATTAATTTGGCATGTTGAAATTCACACAAACCCTTAACCCATTACTCTTCTGCCAACAACCACGTTCTACCCTATTTTTGATTTTCATATTAGCTTGCTGATCGATAAATAAAACTTTGCCACTTTTTGAAATTGCTCAGTACAACAATTACAGTGAGAACACCAGCTCTTACATGCCTAAAAAATTAACTAATTGTTCAGCCAATAAGAAGCATCACTGTGACTGGCATATCATCGCACCAGAATACTCTCATGATGCTCTGTTCTCCTAGCTTTCTTCTAACGTTAATGCAGCTGGTATGCAAACAGGAAAGCTGAAAGCAAGAATACTTCAAACAGGACAATTCCTGCAACACGAAATACCAAGAACGAAAAAGTACATCATGGTACCAGCCAGAGATCCTAACTTCACTGTGCTAACTGCTCTGCTGACAGAGGGAAGGGCATATTTCTTTGAAGAGAAGCAGTGGAGAAGTGGCATAAGAAAGTGATATGAGCAATCCAAAATCAGTGACTGAAAAAAACCTGACCTATTCCTGCATCGCAGATCAATGTTGTCTCCACCGGGCCTGTCAGTTGATAGATTTACAGGGGACTCAAGATGAGAGCTAAAGCACATCATACAGGAGACAAAAATGCTTATAGGGACATGTATATATGAGATACTTAAGCACCAAAATGAAGTGTTGCTTCTAAAACAACCACCAAAACACTGATGCTATCAAAAACTGTGCAGGCTACAGAATCTGCCACAGGAGCTGCAAGACTTTGTGAAAAGATCCCAACATATCAACAGCTTTGCCAACCAAATTAAATAAATTGAAGTGAAACATGAGGGAGAAGACTAAAAAAAAAAATCCAAAAAACCTAATAGAACAAAAACATCAAAACCACCACAACAAAAATCTATATGGTTTCGCTCTTAAAGCCCATTAATGCAATTAGAAAAACTGATCCCACTGGTTTTAGAGGGCTATATAGCAAACTCATGAATAACAAATCTTCTTTATATTTTACATCAGGAGAGATTCAACCAATACAAAATGTTACAGTGCCTGCGAAGTACCCTGTCTAGAAAGCTGTCCAGGGATTAGAACAATTAAAAACTATTCAGGCTCTGCCCCTTAAATCTGATTTTACTCCAATAAAACCATTGGATTTTTTCTTTCAACTGTGAGAAGGATTCGGCCTTAAATTACAATAGTCTGATAGCTAAATTTACAGAACTAGCAATACCCTGAAAATACAGAACCTCAGAGAGAAAAAGAGAGCTCATGAAAAAAAAACCCACCTTATGGGATTATCAATTAAGATATTTTAGCTTCCAAACTTAAAATAAATGGAAAATATGCCATATGAACCTCTGCAGATATTAAATCATTTTATTTTTATTATATTGAGACCCATAATTGCACCTGGAAGGAAGGAAAAACTGGATCACTTTGTCCCCATTGGTCTAAAAGCACAAGTACCATCAAGAGACATACCTGACTCACTGGCAGAGTGAACAGCAATGAGACCTGCATTAGCAAGCTTCACATGAAAAAAATAATTAGGACAGTCAGAAAAATTTCAGAGAATTTAATTGTTCACATAGCTATGAAATAAAATCCACACCGTTTCGAAAGTTTAATGAAATGATACTCAATTAAGGAGTGCCACATCTAGCCAATTGTAAATACTGCCCTGTATTTCAATACATATACTAAATAAACCTACTTTTGGACCCTAACTTTATCTTCCATTGTGTGCCTGTTATTTAAAACTTAGGATTTGTTTTGGAAAATTCATTTTGGGCTGTACAACACAGTTTGTAGGTAGAAAACAGAATCCTTTGTTGAATCACGTATGTATGCATTTTACCAGGTAAGTTTGACAAATTTGCCTTTATCACTTCCACAATGGATTATGTGTATTTGCATAGAAATAATCTTTTAGGTACAAACAGGACTGGCTTGACTGGAGTTAGTAATGTACCCTCAGAGAACAGAGGTGTTTATGCTGAAGAAGAGTAATTTGCCTATAGAGTGATCTTAAGTATAAACAGCAAGCAGAGAATAAGGGTCTCTGCACTTAGTATTAAGTATGTATCACAAGTGACAATGAAAAAGATACATCAAAACAGAAAAATATTTACAGGAGGACATAATTAAGATTCAAGTTTAAGGCTACCAATGGCTTCCTCCCATCCTGCTCTTTATTTACACTGTGGTGTAGAATGCAATTAATTCAGAAATGTTTGCACGAGCTAGTACTGCTTTTTGAAAATTTGTTGGAAAAGCATGTTCTTATAACAGACATTTTATGAAGGTAGTCTTGCTATAACCCTAATGGCTGCACGAACTGAAACAATACCTTCAGTAAAGCAGAAGCCAGCAGCTTTCCTAACATAGCTCATAAAATCAGTGTAGGAAAATTTCTAACAATCTTCTATTTCAATTTCCATCCACGTCAATATTCTTCATTTACAGCTCACCTAAAAAAACTAATAAAAACATCTGCATCTCTGTTGAATCTTAACAGAAAACATTTCACTGTAAAAAGGAGACTATTTTAAACTAACACATGTATAATTAAAAATGTTTCTACATTTAGAAAAATGAGGTGAGTAGATCTGAGCTATTTTTCATTGCCTTTTCTATCCAAGTATATTACAAAACACAAATACATGATAAAGCCAGACTTCTAAGGGGAACCGACATGGTGCAGCAAACATTGTTTACCAGAGACATTTATAATTCAATTTGGAGACATTTGCAAATGTTACCTTTCAGACTGCGCTCTTAATGGGTTCTTTAACAACTCAGTAGATGCACAGTAACTGTAGGTGTATTAGGATAATCAGTCTCAAGAATAAAGTATACCATCTAGCCTTTTACTCCTGTTTTAAACTCAAAATTACAAAAAGAAAGCACCACTTCAAGTAACACAGACCTTCTGGTTCAAGGGAAATCTGTCTGGTGGAGATGTTACATAAGTGACAAAACCCAGTAACTAATCACTTCTTAGTAATTATATGCTGAAGATTTGTTCTGATGTTTGGAAAAGTTCTAGGTGGTTAGTTACTCAAATCTTTGGAGTGAAGTACAGATGTAAAATATCCCTCCAAGGAAACAAGGGAAATTTGACAGGTAAAACACAAAATTAAAATTTAGTTTGCTTTAAAATTACATTTCTGGGGTGGTGGGGTTCTTTTTAATAACTTTTAGTAATTTTTTTGAACAGGTTATTTTAAGTTACTTCAGCACATTCCGTTTAGCAAAAGGATCAAAGTCTATTAGACTATATATACTGTCAATTTCCAAATGAAACAAACCTTTCCAAATGTCAAAACGGCATCTTTTGCAACCTGGGCTCCTATTAAAAAAAAAAAGTACTGGCTTTCCAGTGAAGTGGAACAAAAGGCTTTCAAAAATAATTCTTAAAAAACAACACAAAACCAAAAAAACCCAAAGAATACCACAAACCCACAACACAAAGAAACTCCACCAAAACAAAAAGAAAACTGCCCAACATTTCAAGATCCTCAAGTCACTAAGTGAATTCAGATACAAACTTCAAAAGCTGGAGAGAAGGAAGATTTCTTTTTTCACCTTTCTGTAAAGTGTCAAAATGTAATACTAATTTTTCCCGTTCTAAGAAAATCTAAGGAGGACTACAAAGCTATTAAACCTTCCAGTGGATCATTTGTGGTATGAGTTATTAGCGTAATTGGGGGCACACTTTATTCTGACCTTTGCAAAACTTTCATTTCCCAAATGTGATAGATACAAAGTGCTTTTATAATACCAATAATGATTATTTCCTATGGGAAACTGCCAATTATAAGTTGGTGAAAAATGCTATACCGGATGTGCATTGAGAAAATGAACACACCTACCAACAGTCAGACTAATTAAAGCCGTTCTTCAAATATTAATAAAGCTTTTCACTTCCATGAAATAACCTTTACATTTTAGTTCAACTGCATCCTTGTCAGGTCATTCATTCAACAATGATAAATGTTTGATTAGTGTTTAAATACAGCATTTACGCTGAACGTTCACCTTTGCGTGGCAGTAAACCAACACATGTGCAAAGCTGTTTTAACATTTAACCACTTGACTCAAGTTCATATTGTTTATATCACATCACATCAAGTGCCAGCAAAAATACTTAGATACAGAAACAAACTTCTTGTGTTCTGGACACAAGTCATAAAAAAAACAAAAACAGCAAAGATCACACATAAAGATAAGCAATAAGCTGTCAAACAGCATGCATTTTATAATATTGACTCCAGTATAGTCTGCTACGGTCACAAGTACAACAGGTAGCAGATTTGATAGCATCATTTCCTGCTCTCCTGTCACCTTCTGTTTTGTATATCCTGCTGCCAAGGTTCAGTCAACTATTGTGCACCAACCAAGAAAAGAAGGGACGGAGAGGGTATAGTCAGCCAAAATTCCTGAACACGCTAACCTGACAGAGGACAAGACAACTGCCTCCCCACCAATACACCTTCATTTACTCAGTGTGCCCAGCTCTACATGTGTGCCAGAGCAGGGGTGTGTTTTAGCGACACCAGCCTCAGGCATCTAGTTTGCAAAGCATCTTTTACAGCACTGAAAAAATACCACACAGAAACAGGGAAGCCTTCCAGGAAATGCAGTCATGGGAGATACGGCGAATTCAATCTCTTCACAGGTAGCCCTGGCTTTTTTTAAAAAGGCTCTCCCTGGATCCCACTGGATGAACTGACAGAGTTGGTAGGCTGCAGAATCATGCTAGAGAGTAAAAGAAACTCCATTAAGGAATACTCAGGACACAACCATGTGCTCCCATGTCACAGAATAGGCTCCAGCTCTTAATCATTAGCCATTCAGTACAGTGTTGCTTTAGCTATATTACCTCATATTTAAAAGGCATTTGCTGCAATGTCTTTGCTTTGGTCATAGTAGTTTTTGAAGTACATTCTTAAGGTCTGACACCCAGTTATGCTCCTGCTAATTTGCAACCTTCACAAGATTCTATGATTCTAACATTAAATAAACATTAGTTAATGTAAAAATATTATACTACACTTTCACAGCACCTGTAGATTAACACAGAAAAGTAGAGTATTAATATAGACAAATCTGATGCCAAACTTTATGTGACAATAGAAAACACTCCATGCTGATATATCAATGAAGAGAGGAAAGCTTTTGACTTCCTCAAAAATACTCCCCTGGAAACTGCCTCAACTGTTTAACATTTTAAAAGGGTAAACTCCCCTGTTCACCGATTGTGTACACAATTTACAAAGAAAAAATACATTCTATAGAGTCGAGGCAACAAATTGCTCTATTAAGACGTGTAGAAAGAGGCCAGCTAAAGCAAAAGAAATAACTTAAAAAACACTTACAGAAGTTTATCTTTTAGGCTTTTCAGAATACCTTGCCAGTTGCTTACCTACATCCTTAAAAACAAGTACATTTACACAAAAGGAGGCCACCA
The DNA here is from genome assembly GCF_964289735.1 of Phaethon aethereus. Lineage (NCBI taxonomy): Eukaryota > Metazoa > Chordata > Aves > Phaethontiformes > Phaethontidae > Phaethon > Phaethon aethereus. The sequence goes on from NC_138576.1 coordinate 124,387,523, forward strand.
AGGCCTGCATTGAAAAAAGCCAGTTTTGAAAAATTAGTTTTCGGGCAGACAGACCCAGATGACCTGTAGACAAGCTTGTACACCCAAATGTTTTTCTGTTCCACCCACCCCACCGCCCCCCCGCACAACATACAACTACATTGTTGCATCTGATAAAAAGACAGTATGTCTAATTAAAGATTTCTTCTTGCTTAGTTCCACCACAGCCAAATACCATGCCAATGTTTGAGATGAATTCTTCAGAGTTAAAAAAGCAGTTCTGCCTGCCTTAAAGGAAAAATGGGTACCAGCTTCAAATTCAGCAAACTTAAGTTTCAATTCATCTGAACCAAAAACTTCCTTCACTGTAACTCCAGTATTAAAGAATATTTGATCTGCCTTTCAGAGAGGGAGTTAAATTGCTTAGTGGACTACATGTTAGGCTCAACGCGTGTAAAAGCACACCTTACGAGGCAAAATTTAAGAACTCATTTATTTAGCTTTCAAAGAGAAAGGTTGAGAAATAGCTTGAACAGAGTAACCAAGCACTAACGTGAGGCAGGCATGCCTGACCATCTTGCTGGGAAGGACCTACCAAATTCATAGAGCCAACTGCTCAGCCTAGGTAAATTCAAACCAAATAGAAGCCACAAACATTTTAATAGCTAGGTTAACTGGCTCTTCTCCTCCCATGTCTCTAAAGAAGGAAAGACAGGGTTGCTTTCTCAGGGCTAAAAATAGAGCTCAGCAAGAAGAAAATGACCGAATAAATTTTTGTCAGACTGAGCACCCTGCTTGCTCACAAACAGGAGCTGGATATACATATCTGACCATCTAGACCTGATTTAATGAGGTAAGCGAAGCACTGCTTCCTTTATATAAGGAGAGTCTGATCATCAGGCCATTTATAAAAACATTCACTGCAAAACAAGTATAAACTGTCAAAGTCTTCCAAATGTACAAATGCCTGAAGATCTTGAAAGAGCAGCCTATATATCAGCACAAGAATTACTTACAGTATCTACAGCAGCTCCAGAGAAGAGCTCCCAACTGCTAACCCAGACTGCAAAAGATCTCATAATGATCTTGTTTATAATCCAAATTTTCAGTCTGGTACAGATCAAACTGCAAATGTGCACTTATGAAATCTAAGTAGATTTACTCACTACTTTTCATGGTATTGTTTAACAAGTCTTCTTAATTTTGAAAAGAAGAAACAACAGTTAAAAATATAAACAACAACTGAAAAGTGCAATGTGTGTTGTTAAGCAATGAACAACATTCCATATTTCTTTCCCCTTTGTTTTACAGAAGAAAAAACTAGACAGCAGTCTCATCACTCCACATACTGTAACTTTCAAAACTTGGCAAAGCAACTCCTACACATTGTGTTTCAGATCCAGTAACTCAATACGTGCTTCAAAGATCTGGCAGGAGTTCTTTTGGGAGTTATTTCCTACTTCTCTGGCTTATGCAACCTGTCGAGTTTAGAAAATTTACACTTAGCAGATTAAGAGGATGTGCACAGAGAAAGATGAAATAATAATAACCACAATACTTATAAATGAAGTTTTGAATGCAAATTTGATTTGCCACAGATATTTCCACTGCCTGCAAGTAATCATTCTGATGTGGAACAGCACATGCCGTCTTCTCAGATTCTAGTTTTCACAGGTACTGCAATCAAAAACGATTTGTTTAGGTAAACAACTGCCAATAGGGCAGGCTCCATAACTCTCTCACATACGCACACTCTCTGTTCTCTAATGCAATACTCATTTTAGGAGCAACAAAATTACAACAGATAAGATAGGAACATTAGAACAAAAGCAGGTTCTGAGAAAGCCACAGGATGATGCAGAGTTTTGCCTTTGATTAGAATCTGTTTACTTAAACACTCAACCAAGCATCGCTCCTCTAAACTAGACCACAAATGTAATTAAAGAAAGTATCCGTCTGAAATTTTCCATAGTTTTAGAGTTTAGAGAAAATGAAAATACTGGAAGGAAAGAAAAAATTCCTTTCCAAATACAATGCATTTTCTGGCAGTAATTTAGTAATTTTCTTTTTTGCTTCACCATAAAACAATAAGAACTAAAGATGAATGCACTATTCACGTGGCGTAAGAAGACACATCAGTTTAAAAGAAAGTACCTACTGAGCAAATAATTTTGGTTTATCAATAGTGGGGCTTGGCAGATAGTTTCAACAGGAGAAAAGAGTCAAAAATGAATAAAACATTTTGTCCAAACTCAGCTGCGTAAATGACCTCTTGCTTTCCTCCCTACCACATATGTACTTCCTCTATCTGACAGTTTTATTATTACATTGCCCACTTTTTCTATCTTGCTTCATTTATTTTGCAGCTCTCCCCATACCTTCCAGACTGTTCTGCTTATTCTTTCACTCTCCATTTCTTTTTCATACGCTTGGCCTTAGTTGAAGTGAGTGGCAAAAATCCCACTGACCTGTCTGCAAAGGAATCCCTTGGGAACATGGCAGTGTCACTCACCACCTCTGCCTCTGCCACCACTGACGTCCAGCTTTCACACTGAGTCATGCCATCTGAGTTTATGTTGAGAAACAGAAAGGAAACAGTTTCTTCCACTCCTTTCTACTCTACCCTCTCCATTTCCAAACACATACTCCTGCTGGTTAGAGCAGACTCTTGTGCTCTGGTTTCCTCCTGGAGACAAATTTAATTTACTACTAAGGAAGAAAGCAACCCAGAAAAAAAAAAAAATAAGGTGGGAAAGGGGAAACCACAAAAGAACCCAATGTGTCTTAGTGAGCTGAGCCTGCACAGAACAAAATGGTTTGCAAAAACTCCACTTTCTTCAGGTTTTATTGAAGCCTAACATTATAAGCTGTCATTTTTAGTCTCTCATTTTCTGACCAGTTCGTCCCATATTGTCCATCTTTGCATACAAGACCAGATCTTTGCACATTTTAGAAGAGCAAGGTTCTAACTTTGGGCACCGATGATATGTAAACTTTTAATAAAGTAGCACCATAGCTTAGTTCCTTATATAACATTCCCATACCTTTTCAGAAAACAGCAAGTAGTCTTTCCTTTCTGGGGAGTCGCAGAAAAATGTTAAGGGGAAAGTTTTACAAAGCAGTCACTTAAAGAAATACCCAGATGACAGAAAACAACCTTTCTCAGCCCAAGACAACTCATATCATAAACAACCAAAATATGCAGGAGCCAAGATTTGTTTCCTCCATTTTTCTGCATTAGAATGGCTGAAGATTCAGGCATAGTTTAAGACAGACCTACCATGGAAATGATGGAGTATATTCAGCTCTCATCTCAGAGACATGAACAATTTGAGGCAGTAGTCTGGTAAACTTCAGGAGTCCTCTCCGGAAGTCCACCAGTCATTCATTTTTTCCCCACTAACTTCTGCTCTGCCAGCACAAATGAAAACAGATTCAGCTAAAAAAAAAAACCTTTTAGAATTTTATTTAACAGGTCTACTTTTCAGCCAGATCAGTTACCTGATTTACTAGTTCGTTACACAGGCTTTTGGTGTGAACAAGCATCTTAGGGACAAGAAATTAGAGTCTCGGAGTGCAACTGGGGACTACTTTCTTTATCAGAAGTGTCAGTTTAAATGTACATGAAACTACAGGGAACCTGATACATGAGACAAGAACTACTGCCATAAGTTATCTGTATGCTTTTGTTATCACTTGTATTTCAGCTCCCAGAGCTCTGCCTCCTCTCTGAACAACTACCCTTTCTCAGTCTGAGACCTTTGCCAGCATATACTTTCTGCACCTTCCATCCTCACCTTTCTCACCAAAAAGGTCTACCCATCACTGGATTTTGCTATAATTAAACTGACCAGTCTTTGAAAGGAAAGTACTAAGACTACATGATCACAAACATCAGGGAATGTTTGGAAAACAACGCTTCATCTGGATGCAGTAAGGTTAATTTATTTTTCTTTTGCCTCTATTTTTATTTTATACTGTTGACTCCAAGTTTTAATGACGTAAGATATTTTAAGCATTCCTGACCTAGAAGTGTGCTAAGAATAAGAGAACTTTCATAAAGAAAACATTGTCCATCTGAAGGGAAACTCAGTGTATACTCCACCTAAGGAAGCTATGCATGTTGCTTACAAACAGCAGATAACTTTTCAGACCTAAAAGAACTCAATTTACAGAAGCCAGAGATAACACGTATAAAGAATCAGATAGGCTGAAGGATTCAACAGACCCAATTAAGAGAACAGTAGTAGTATTCATGCCCAAAATAGATGCTACAGAGCAAAATTCAGCTCAGAAGCAAAATACCCCCACAAAATATCTTAATTGCTGTGCTTCTCAGGGACAGTAAGAAGATATCCAGTGGAGACACAGTCTAAAGCTGGGATTAAAAACCTCTTTATTCTGAGAATAGCAATCTGAGCAAATTGTACTAGTCTCTAAAAAGAAGGCAATTTTTCTCTATTCTCCCCTGTAAAGTATCATTTTCATTTTGGGAGCAGTTACCATGCCCCATATAATGGTGAGGAAGCAAATACTTTAGGACTAAAACCCACGTTCAATGACATCAGTGCTTACATGAATATGCTCAGCAGGTGTAACAATGAAGTTAGTGCAGATCCACACCGGTATATGGAAAACAAGCACAAAGTATTTCTGTGATTGTAGCAGATAGATTACATACAGAGAAGTTCATCAAGGTTTGGTCTTTTCAAATAACGCAAGTAAGCAGTGTAACATTAGAAATTAGTAGATAATTCTTACAAGTATGTGAGCAGCAACACATTAACAGTGTTTGTGTTTGCACTTGCAGTACTTTCACAGCTACAAGATGTCACCTGTGGCTGTATGGTACTATTTTGGAGGCCCCAGAAATGTGAACAAGTTAGTCAGGCAAATCTACCAAGTACTCCCTCAGCTGTTAAAGTACAAACAGCAGTTGCTTCAGCTATAAAGATCATAGCAGACGTATTTTGCTAATCTTCAGTACTCTTAAGAACCCTGGTTTTAGAAAAGCCAGCAGCCAGTCTTCTGTTTTGTAATCCCAAAGGGAAGGGGAAACTTCAGCAATGCTATGATTAAGTGATCTGTTAATGATCTTCTTGTATTCAAGACAAAGGTGCATCATTTCCCCCCCACCCTCCACCAACCTTGAGGTTCAGCTGCTCTGCCATTTGCCCCTACCTTGCCAGGGTCCATCAAAGCACACAGACCCCTTGATGAAGAGGTTTCAATCTGGAACATACAGCAGGGTGGGCAAATACTATTTACGTGCCCTGGAAGGACAGTGCAGTTGAGAGTATCTCTCTTCAAGTACATTTCATGACCTGTGCCACAAGAACTGCTACCCTGAAGGAATCTGCCAGTATTCTGATATTATCCTTAATGTAACTATAAGAATAAGACAAGAAAAAAGTACTTTTTTTTTTTTAAATTAAGACTACAGACTGCACAGCTGCAGAACATACAGAAACAGGTAAAGAGAAACAAAAGACAGTGATACACACAGATAATTATACCTAACACATTAGTTCCTAATATTCCTGCCCTTCTTTTGTGATTCTAGCCAGTAGCCCGTTAGGTGCTCATAAACTCCAGGCTGAGGATCCAGGTATTCAATAACACCTATAAACCAAATTAATGGACAGCTTTTTAGTAATGGGAATCCTTACTTTATTTTACAGTTCTACTTATCTTTGGCGATGGCTATAATTTGCATCTCTCCCTTCACCTTCAGTCAGGAAGGTATTTCAGCTTCTTCAAAGCAGGGGGGAGTCAGATAGCAGTTTGAGAAAAACACTAGTGTTCCTTCACCACAGTCCAATTCAATATTGCCTGCCTACAGGATAAACAGTCAAACAGTGACTGCTCCATTGTGCTGCTAAATCTTAAACAGAATTATTAGCAGACTCTTTTCCACAAGGTTGGGCTGTACCCAAATCAGAGACTAAGGCCTATCCTCGTATTTCCCATGTAAATATACTACTTTTTTTTTTTTAATGACAAAGTACACAATCACATAAATAGGATTAACACAGCCAGCACTTAATTGGCTCTTATTGAGCACAAGATACAGTGATAACTAAGACTCCCCTGAGGGTTGATAATGAGGCTGGGGTGAATGCTGCTCTTTGCTCCCCATCTGAGAGATACAGTGGCACATGAGTACCCACACAAGAGCACAGGTAATTTCATCAAAAATACACATGCCAAATAATTTGACACTGTCCTTTAATTTACAAAAAATTCTGCAATTCTAACCCGTAAAAATACCACAGGGATCTTATATCACCTGCATAAAATTCAACTAAAAAGTGGTAACGAATAAAATCAATGAGGTAACTGTGATGATCAATAGATTATTTTAATTATTATCCCAGTCAGGAATGCCCAGCTTCACATTATAAACTTTGACAGGGATTCGGCAACAGTATTGAAAGCCACAGTTTGGTTTTTTTAATTAAAAATTTTCTTTGGCTAGTTCTCTCTTCAGTTCAATCTCTATCAGAGTAAGAAAGGAGTCAAAGTTCCTGAAGCTCCTGATGGTGTTAAAGGAAGCATGATTTATAGGTAATGATGTGTTACGACAAAGGCAACATCTCCCATTTGCACACCCTGTCCTCCCACTACTATGTCAACAGAATAAATCTGTAAGGACACACTGGCTGACCTCATCTCCTGAAGAAATACTGTCTAGAATCACACTGTAATGAAACAGACAATAATGCATGATGGTCTCACTGTTTTAGCATGCTTGTCACAGAAAAAACCTCTCCCAAGCATCCCCAGTGTAACTACTATTAACTACAGTACATTGCTCACAGACGCCAAAACTGACTGTACAACTTGTGACTGCCTGAGGCTATTTTTGTTTTGTTTTTGTTTTGTTATTGAGCCAAATTCTCTTCATAATTACTTGATGTAAATTCAGAAGTTCTGGGATTTGCCTCTCCTTGTTCAAAAAGTTTAAGTCTTTGAGTTTCAAGATGGTGTGTAAAACCTACAGCATATCCTTATTTATGCTGTATTTAAATGGCTAAAAATGTGTTCAGGTGGAAAATGAAAAGCAGCATCCCTAACTTCCTTCACCTAACTCCTTACTTAGTGGCTTTCCCCTTTTGTGTAGAGTTTTATTTTGAAAGCATGCAAGACACTCAAATGCAATAGCTACTCAAGGTAAATGGATTCATCCCCTACTACTTTATCAATTTTAACAAATGAGCCAACTATCCCAACAGTTCCGTCACTTGTGCGATTTCATTCTAAATCTCTAGTAAGAGTTCTGCTGCTTATCCAGTTCTACACCTGGATAAGAAGTTTGCACTAGCTGTATTTTCAGAGACTTTTGTTCCAAGAAAATATTTACAGTAGTTTCTACTTTCCAAGAAAGCTATTTCTGGCCAATGTAGGTTTAATTTTTTCTTTTTTAATTATTTTAGCAAACTGTACTTATACCCACAGAAGAATTATTTTTATCAGTTACAAGTAAACAAACCAATTGTGATAGAACACCCGGTCACAGTGCAACAAATTCCCAAATCTTTGTGGTGTACAGCATAGGGAAAAAAACAACGATCAAGAATTGAAAAACAAGGAAAAAAGTAGTCCATTTTAATAACTAAAGCCAAGGTTATACATAAAGCACTGCCTAAAACCACTGTACCATTATTTCCAATTCTAAAATTCTAGAAGACCAATGCAACCATACCCTTTGGTGTCAATGACTTTCTGCACTTAAATTTTCCTGCAAAAGATCCCTCTAGAGCAGATCTATCTGCATTTGGAATCCTCATCTGAGAAATTATCTCAGATTATATCGGAGTTTTCTGATGTGAATTTAGATACATTTTTATATGAACAACAACAAAAAGTAAATACACCATCTTGTCATGGTCACTTAGAACAATTTCAGTAGAAAGAATAGTGCATGAAGTTCTACACTTTACTCACATGCGCAGCGCTCTGCTCCTATGCAGTAAGGACGGGCAAAGAAGCCACTTCAGCTAAACTGAATGGTTTGACCAACAGGGCAAGGCTGAGGTCTTGCTCACAATTAGTGGGAAACTAGCATTTGCCTCAATAATTCTTCTAAGCCTCCTCAAGGCCTGGATGCTAAAGCAAGTGGAATTTTGTGTCAATTTGATGCTTCTGGAGGAAAAGTAGCTTTCAGACAGCAGAAGCCAGTAAGCTAAGAATCTTGATGCCCATGGGATATACAATACTACACTCATATTAGGAGTACGTATGAAGTGAATGTAAGTTAGTGTGCAAGTGACCCAACCCTGTGTATTCAGAAAAAAAAAATTTAAGATTTGAGGTGAGAAGAATCTGCTGGAATCACATACAGAGTAGAGCGCTTAAATTGCCCTTGCAGCTGTTTTAAGAACGGTTCCACATTATCACTATAGTTTAGTCAGGTGGGTGTGGTGGGGATGGTGGAACAAAAGATCAGTTTCCTACTCACCCATACTTCCCAGAATGTTAGACTACTACAAAAAGATGAGGCCACTGAGGACCTAGAATACCCTCATCTGTCTGTGTCACTTATCATCCTCACAAACACTTCTTTCTTCATGACAAGGTATCTGTTTCTCAGGAGAGCACAGCATAATCTGAGTTTGCAGTTATGACCTAAACTTCTAATAATTTCTCTTGTGAACCCCAACCATTGTTTTCTCACAATACATTTCTTGTTCTACTAATACGGACAGTGCAGCATTGAATCATTAAACCATATTTTAACTTGAAGTAAATGATCTAGTAAAAAAAACCAAATTAAAATGTTGAAAAACAGAAAAACACACACCTTTTTAAAATCAGAAATTACTCTGTAGAAATTCCCATTGTAGAGAATGTCTTCCTTTTCCTAAAAAAATAAAAAAGAAAAGCCTTAATTGTGCATACTAATATTTAATTACCTAATAAAAACACAGTGAACTACTTCAAGACCTTCTTTTCCCCCCAGAAATACTTTCTCCTTATTGATCAGAATATATACACTATAGCAAGCATAAATGTTGCACACTCAGCAAGTTTTTGTTTGAAGTTTATTTTATTTTGAAATTCCCTTCTGTCTTTGTTATCTAAGCAAAACCATCATAGCTGCAGGTGAAACGAACACATGATATCAATTTTTCCAAGCATTTAGAACTAGAAAGTAACCCTACACAATGGAGGCCAAGAATGGAGCAGTGTCAGGAGCAGAGCAAAAAAATGTATTTTATTCTGAGGTATATAATCAGGTCCCTTTCTCATCCCAGCTTTAAGTAAATTATGCCATTGGTATTAGTGCTAAGAGATACTTCCCCCATTGCTTTGTCCAAGACTTTGGAAGGATGAAAGCATCAGCTAATTCACTGATGTCCACTTCTGTCATTTCCGCCTCTGTTATGTGGGGAAGGGGTTGGCAGCACAAGGGCATTTGACACTTCTGTGCTTCTGGGCAGCACATGTGGATAAAGGGATTCACACTGTTCCCCTCAGCTCCAGACATCAGGGCAGCAATAGGGTCACAGCAGAGTCCTAGGGACATTCTGGTATTTTCATCTTCTGCAATATAATCCACGCAACATAAAGTTGAGTGCTTCAAGGAAAATCTGACCTCTTCCCTAGCTTTCTCTGAGGAAGCACTTGTACAGATCCTGTGGCTGTCGTACCTGTAATCAGTAAAACCAACTGCTTTGCTGTTGTTACTTCCCTCCCCCCCCCTTTTTTTAATGCACAAACCCAATTGATCTCTATATCTAAGTAATTTGTATGAGAGCTTAAAATAGACATGAGCACAAGTCTTATGAGGAGCGGCTGAGGGAACTGGGGTTGTTTAGTCTGGAGAAGAGGAGGCTGAGGGGAGACCTTATCACTCTCTACAACTACCTGAAAGGGGGTTGTGGCGACGAGGGTGTTGGCCTCTTCTCCCAAGTAACTAGCGATAGGACTAGAGGAAATGGCCTCAAGTTGCTCCAGGGGAGGTTTAGATTGGATATTAGGAAAAACTTCTTCACCGAGAGGGAGGTCAGGCATTGGAACAGGCTGCCCAGGGAGGTGGAGTTGCCATCTCTGGAAGTGTTCAAAAAACGCGTGGATGTGGCACTTCAGGACATGGTTTAGGGAACATGGTGGTGCTGGATTAATGGTTGGACTTGATGATCTTGAAGGCCCTTTCCAACCTAGTGATTCTGTGATTCTGTGAGCACAACAGCCACTCAACAAGCAAAGCAGCAGATTTACAGAAACCGGAATGAAACGGACAAAAGTGTGTTTAAAAATGAAGTCAAATCCAAATTTAGATTAGAAATTGATGTATTATAAGAGACGTTTTAAAAGAAAAAAAACAAGTGTATTCAGCATTGAAAATAATATGAAATTAACTGTAGCTCTTTCAAATAAGCCTCTATCAAGAGTTCCTGCACATTAAGACAGAAGCTGTATTTTTCTCTTTCATTAAGCTTCATCTTTTTTCCTTTAAGGTAAAATAAATTGCAGCTTAAAATTGACACCATCCACTAGGCACAAACTCAGGATTAAATCTGACCTGATACCTTTTAAGTTCTATGAGGTTCGGGGGGGGGGGGGGGGGGGGGGGGGGGGCACGCAGAAAAAGCCTCAGCAAGATTAGAAACAGAGAGGTTCTAGAAAACAAGTGTCTCGGCCAAGAGAGACCAGAGCATGTTGTAGGCCTAGCATTTGCCTTGAAAACTCATGGTGCATAAAACACACCAAGTAGTATACTAAAGAGACTAAGAACCACAGCAGTCACAATTACAGCGATGAGAGCCGTTAAAGAAAATAGTTTCCTGTTCTGTTGAATTCTCTCAAAGTTGCCAAAAACTTCCATTAAAACAGAAGTTCTTCCAAAACATAAATAGCAGCTCTGAGAGGATGATGGCTAGTTACTTTGTTCTCATTCAACACTGACAGCATGCTCTTCTAGTAAAAGACTACACAGTGCCTTTGGTGGGGTTTTTTTGGTTTTGGTGGTTTTTTTTTTTTATGTTTTATTTGTTAAAATGCCTCAAACTCTCTCATTTTGCTACTGCACTTTCAGGCTGTCCTCAGTAGCTCATAATTACATGACAAGATACCACTGGGTCTCTACCAGCTTACAGCTGCACACACAAATGTCCTTATACTTACTTCTAGGGTCAACTAAAGCCAACTTAGTGCTAAAATAAACTCACTATTCAAAACATGTTTCGGTTGGAAAAACAAAGACATTACAAGAATTTTTTCAAGCATACAAGCTACTCCATTAGCCTACAATAAGAGATACACCTCAGATATTTTCGTTCTCTTGCAGATCGTGGTCAAATTTCAACAGAGCTACATCATTTCAACACAGTTACATCAATGTAAAATCTAGCACAGATCCACTGAAATCAGTAGCATCTTACCATACCTAATGCACATAATGGAAACAATCTTTTTCTCAACTGGTTTTAATAATTCAGTTTTCTGGGTAAAATTGCCATTGGGCTCTGAAATTTCTCATGTTCCATGTAAACAGGTAAGTACAACCTCATAAATTTAATGAAAAAAATCCATTTCTTTTTAGTTATTCGAACGCCAAAAATCTTTTTCTTTTCGCCAGTAAAGTATTTCTTCAGAAGCTTGTTTGTGTTCAAAATCTCCAATGGTGCCTTTAGTAAAACTGTCAATTTTTTGAGGGAAACACTTAAAGCCAGAGTCAAGTCTCAGTTACAGACACAGAAAGACAGAGCAATCTGTAATTCACATTAACCTAACTACTGACAGGTTAACAGATGGCAGCTGCAGCCTCAGGTTTATCCTTTGTTCCACAGCAGGTTGTAAAGGCTAAAATAGAAAATCCCTACAATTTTCATTTCTCTCCTGTTCCAAAGAAAAGAAACAAACAATTTTTAAAGAGAGGTACATAAGCTGGTCTTAAGTACCTTGATGCCTGCTTTTTGCAGAGGATCGTTAATTTTATGTTCCCCACTTCCTGAACACCTAACCAGACAGACACCACAGGATCCTAATTGCAACTGAACATCTAACCAGGTGTTGAGGCATCAAATTCTGAAGTATCCAATATGCATCACTGGACAAGTGATCATCAACACAACACAGATTTTTTTAACTACTATTCAGTAAGGTAAGACTTGTTTCTTGACTAGTCACCTGAACTTTCCTATCACCTTAAATATACCATATAGGTTGCCTCCTGCTCTCTCTTCGTGTGACTCAACCCCCAAGACTCTGGGCTTGTCAACAGATTCAAAAACTCTGCTTTTTTTTTTTTTTTAAGCAGAAAACAAGTTTTCATCAACAGGGATCTAACATACAAGTTTCTTTTTCACCTGTCATCCTCAGAAATGATCAGGGAGAATGACCTGACAGGAATGCACTTCTAGAAGTCTATAATTGTTTCCAATCTATGGACATTTGGGTTGAAGAGCACCTCCTTGAGTTACCCACTGGAAGACCAAAACTTTAGAATGGCAGTAAGGACCATTTGCCTGAATCTAATTAGAAGTGAAGTACAAATATATAATTTAGAAAAGACCATTACAATCTTTATTTAAACACGACAATTTTAGTCATTCAGTATATCCTATTCTGAAGTAGTCATTATCTACCAAATCTTCACTCATTTTGTGCCAAAAAGGAACATCAACCATAGTTTATCTGTTTATTATTTTTTAGATATACAATTTTTAACATTTTGCAGATCTAAATTCCCTATACAGCAATCTGGACATGAAGTTTCTACCTGTACTCAGCACTGGTGAAGATAAACCTTCGGTTTTGGGCCCCTCACTACAAGAAGGATGTAGAGGTGCTCGAGCATGTCCAAAGAAGGGCAGTGAAGCTGGTGAGGGGTCTGGAGCACAAGCCTTACGAGGAGCGGCTGAGGGAACTGGGGTAGTTCAGCCTGGAGAAACAGAGGCTGAGGGGAGACCTTATCGCTCTCTATAATTACCTGAAAAAGGGGTTGTGGTGACGTGGGTGTTGGTCTCTTCTCCCAAGTAACTAGCGATAGGACGAGAGGAAATGGCCTCAAGTTGCGCCAGGGGAGGCTTAGACTAGGTATCAGGAAAAATTTCTTTACAGAGTGGTCAAGCATTGGAACAGGCTGCCCAGGAAGGTGGAGGAGTCATCATCACTGGAAGTGTTCAAAAAACATGTAGATGTGGCACTTCGGGACATGGTTTAGTGGGCATGGTGGTGTTGGGTTGATGGTTGGACTTGATGATCTTGAAGGTCTTTTCTAACCTTAATGATTCTGTGATTCTGTAAAAAGGTCCTATCTTACTTTGTAGATTTTTTTTCAGGATCTGTAAAAACACAAAACCAAACCAAACATACACAACAACCATGCAAAAAAAAAACCCCACCAAAACACAAAACCAAAACCAGAAAAAAAATATCATTCTCTCTGAAACTAGGTCTTTGATAAGATGGTGCCAACAGGTACACAATTGTGGGCAGGAAACCACAGTTACCAAAACAATGTCATGTCAACTCCCTGCCTCCTAAGAGCCTGCAGCAAGGCTGTGCGTGGCCAGCTCCTGCCTTCAATGGGACAAGCTGTTCTAGCAAGGGCCATGCTGTCAAATTGTTCATTTTCATTTGAAGCCTTTGAGAAACCTCAGCTCTTTTCCTGGAGTGGAGGATTGCCAGGGACATCAGTCTGTTGCTGGTGACACACTCTACACACAATTTGGTGGCTTCCAGCTCAAAGCATTGCATAATTTGAGCCTCTGGCATATCTTTCTGGAACATTTCATGTACTAATCCACAAAATCAGCAGCCTCTTCAGTTACCGGATAACTCTGCACCTTCTCTTCACCGGTGCTGACTACAGGGGCATATGGCTGTCTACCCCAAGTAAATAAAAACTTGGCAGAATGATTCACGAACACAGACAAAAGCAGCAGCTAAATACACAGTTAAACACATTATTGGTCCATAACTTCAGAAACAGTAAAAAAAGCCAAGTAACATTTCATCCATTCCTGCCAAAGGAACACCATGATAGAAATCACATTCATAAACCACATATGGTTTTATTAAGGACAGTTGCATTTATCTTCAATGAATTAAGTCAGAAACTTACTAAACAAAGAAAGTATACAACTTGCTGCTACTGCCACACACAATACACAGTTAAGTACTAGTCCTACATCTGACTCCAGCCACGCAGTCATGAGTCAAGAGAGTTCTCGACTCAGGATCAGGGTCCATACAGCTAAATTGAAAAGTAAAAGTACTTCCTGGTGTTTGCTGAGCAAGATTCAGCACACTGAATTCCTGAAACTGGCAGACTATTTCCACAGAGACTCCAAATAATCTGGAGCCCAGAAATTCTACTTTATGAAAAGCATATCAATCAATAATAGTTAAGTTACACCCTCCAAAATTATTTGTAAATAATAAAATTCTTTCAGACTTTTTTCTACAGTGAACAAGTGATTTTTTTTTATTATAAAATCACATAATTTAAGACAAGCAATAAATAAACAGCAGCAGCATTCGCACAATATTAAACAGTTACTACCAACTGTCATTGATATGCAAATGTAATAGGCCTAAGTAACACAATCTGCAATTTGAGTCACAGAATTTCAGGGTATCTTGCATGTAACAACTACATACTATCCTGAAGTTCCTGCAGGTAGTTTTACCTATGTTTTAGGACATCCATATGGGTGTTTTTTTAAAGAAAAATGTACTGTATCTTTGCAGTGACCTATAGTAATTCTCTGGAACCAAAATTACTGTGCTGTAGTTTAAGAGGTTTTCAATCTATGAATTTACGCACTGCTGATGAAAGCATTAACAGTCCAAGACTTCACTTACAGCATTGCAAAGAATCCAGGTCAATTACAGGGAAATGCATTTACTCTGCTTGGGCCTATTAAATTACCTATTTTCATAAAAAAACTGCCCTCTAAGAGTGAAGTTTAGGAGTGTCTCACCATAATCCAAAGAAACCAGAAACAAAGGGGCAATCCTAGACTCCAATGCACAGCCAGGGCATCCAATGCAGGCACTGAGGAACATGCAGCAGATGACACGATGGAAAGAGGATGGGTACTTCTCTCAGGCCAGCAGGCCACCAGCTACCAGCACTTTAAATCACTAAGGCAAAATGCAATCAGCTAAGGTCTCCAGGGAAAGCTCAGCATCATCACAGGAATCCTACTGCAGCTCAGATTCTTTTTGGGATGGGCCAGGTGTTCCAGAAACTGGGAGCTTGCTTCTTGTCATTCATGTTTTGAAATGTAGGCCAGCAACTCCAACATAGCATGTTCTGATCTACGCTTTTATTATCCCAAACCTCCATAACAGCAAGAGAAAGGGATTAAGCAGAATTATTTTTCCCCTTGAATATTTACTGAGATAATTACATATCAGTTTTAACAGAAAATACACTGCACAGTGCAAAATAACACAGAATTGGCATGCTATTTCATCCAAACCTCTTTGTCCCATAACACATGGGAGAGTACATAGCTGATCATATTAGGTATGATCCTCCAGGCAAGTTTAATGAGAGCAAACTCTTCCAAACGTACCAAATAAATGCACTCAGCTTTTTCATACAGTCCCTTTTTTGGCAGTCATATTAAGTTATACTTTTTTTTTTTTAACTATTTTACAAAACATTATTAATTACTAAAGCCATCTGCGCTTCTAGAGAACATTCGCTTCCATCCCTTCTTTCCTTCCTACTGGGCTGCACAGTGAAGATGCAGCAGTATATTTACAACCATTTTTATGCTAGCAGATGTTACGCCACAACAAAACTGCTTTGCTGCAAGTTCAAGAAGAAAGTGGTGGGAAGAAGTTTACATAACCAGACATTATCAACAAAAGCAACAGAGGATGGCAAACCACAGGCCATACACATTTAATTCACGCAAATCTCTCTTCCTCTTTCTCACTCCGCTTTCCAATTTGTTTTAATTCCATGG
Organism: Phaethon aethereus; assembly: GCF_964289735.1. Lineage (NCBI taxonomy): Eukaryota > Metazoa > Chordata > Aves > Phaethontiformes > Phaethontidae > Phaethon > Phaethon aethereus. The sequence goes on from NC_138576.1 coordinate 124,403,437, forward strand.
AAGCATCTGACTGGTAGTCACTTCATAACGTGCTGCAAGGCCTAAATGCCAGCAGCTTATCTCATCTCAACAAAATGCAGAGAGCTGAAATTAAATTACAACTGGTTTAAACACACTTATTTTGCCTCTACCCACCTAGAACACATACCCCGTTCAAAGTAAACATGTTTAGTCACTGAGTAATATGAAGTATAGAAGAAAAATTCACACTGTAATAAACAGATACACATTTCAAAACAATTTTGATTGCTATCTCTGAATCTGGCTGCAACCAGATAGCTAAAAGTGGCATTATTGTGATGGAAACAGCACAGTATTTCAATGCAAGAAAGTAAATATATTCTACCAGCAGAGGAGTTGAAATCCACCCAAGAAAGCCATTTGCATTATTGGTTTGAATGATTCTGCCATAACGTTTTGACACTGAGTTTAAACATTAAGCAGCAAGTACAATGCCTCTTTTTTAAAACTGATGCAATTTCTTGGGGCAAAATCTGATACAGCTAGCCAGATTTCCTGTCCACTAGTTTCTCTCAAACAAACAAAAAAAAAAAAGAGGGAGATATTGGTTTAACTTTTTTTTGTCCAGTAAACAGATCAAAGCATTACACCTCTGCAACAGAGGTTTACAGAGCCTCACTGTGCAAACATCCTGGGCCCAATGCTACAGGCTTTATTGAAGCAAATCTCTTATGATGGTAGCCAATCTATGGTAGGTTGCCCAATGTAAAAACTTAAGACTTAAAAGGGAAGTCAGTAACTTTGAAGTCCCATTTGACTGAAAAATATTAAAACACGCAGCTTGAATTTTTAGGCTGATCTTTGCCACATGTAATTAGAATTGTTTCACACTTACATTCTGTTACCTATGTACTAAAAATCATGTTCAGCTCTAGGCTCCTCCTATACTGATGGTATAAACTCTTTGGGGGAAGGAGTATTTTTAACAAGTATGTATAGTGCCTAAAAAAAGATTCCAGAACCACTATTAGATCACTGAGTGTTGTGAATGTCAAATAATTTTTAGCAGAGCTGAAACATTTTTCTAGATCTATGCTCTGTGTATTAAATCGCAATTTCTGCACAGTCTCTTCTATTTCTTTTCTCAACCAACTATGCAGTCAAGTTTCTTCAGGGTTTGTTCTTTGTTTCCTTTCACAGAACTAAAAGACAGGGAGGAAACAGAAACACCACAATCCATATGAATTAGTTTTAAAACTGACAAGGATGTTCAGTGGTAGGCCTGATGCAGCTACTTCGGTTCATTCAAAAAAAAAATTCGTATGTATATATGGTTTTGACTTGAGCGTCCCTTTAAACAAGCTTTGCTGATTCAGTCCATCTCCACACAGTTGCCAAAAAAGCGCTCCTGAGTTATGCTCCAACTTAAAGGTTTACACAGAGAATCCTCATACCTAGAAATAACACTAAGCAGCACATCTATATTTTGGCTGGAAGACTGGTGTCAAAGATTATACAAGAAAAAGAGTATTGATAAATATCCTGTATCAGACTATACTTCTAAAACTGAAAGGAATGGAACTTTGCTACTGCTGGGCTATAAATCAAAACTGGATCTGTTCCTTAACAAAGGTATTAAAGACAATGGCCTCTAATACTGCATGACATGTCAGTCTAACCAGTATGATCAATGCCTTGCTCCATACATTAAGCTGCACTCCTGGGAGTTTGTCCTGGTATAGTCTGTCCATGCCCCTGATTTCCTACATTTTGATTTGCAAGTCAAGGTCAAGAAGTAATTTACCAGAATCCCTGTTACTACTACATACGCTGCAGGCTTCTGTAAGCCCTCTTATCACGCTAATAAAAAAAGAAGTCTCAACAATTGAAATATAAAGACATACAAAATTGTCATATTCACTCTGAAAGCTGCTTTATACCTTTAGATACTTCAGCATGTTGAACTGAAGAACATGGATGCCATTTCTTTTTAAACTTGCATAAAATAGTGTTGTATATATATTCTAATTAAAAACACTGTGTTGCAGTGTATTCTCTCATCTGATATATGACCAAATGGGCACCAAATAGTTTTTAAAAAAAAAAAAAAAAAAAAAGGCTGCATTGTCATAAATGCCATAAAACAAATAATGCAAGGATAGCTCCTGCCCCAGAAACCTTGCAATTTAGGACATGAGAAAAGAATCCTTAAGGGATCATACCAAACCTACATAACATTCCTGAACTGACATTTACATTGTGCTATACTTCAGTTCACACTTTAAAGGGCTAAACTGGAAGTACGCACATTATTCTGATGTTCACTGCTGAGGGCTGTTGTGTACCTCATTGTTCACTAGACAATGAGCCTTCATGTCAGGCATTATCATGACATTTTAGATATTGAAAAAATGCCATAATCTGAACACCGAGGGCAGGGGGGGGAGTGTGTGTCTGCGTGTCTTACTGTATTTAACCCAAGTCCTGGTTTAGAACCAAGAAATCAAATTTTAAAAGTCCACTACAGCCAGATATGCCTGTGCCCAAAAGATACGGGAAGGGGGCTAGATGGTGGAATTACTAAACCGATATCAAACAGCAAAGAAAAGGTTTTCAGGCTAGGCCCCTATACCTCCTGAGTCACAAAAGGTTACACACTCTAACCCAGTAACCCTAACACCACACTTACTACAGGATCAAATGCGTCCTAACAGCCATTTCTTGGTCTGCTGACACTAAGCTAAAAATTAATTTTGAAGAAATTATATCAGCCTCAATACAGTCATCTACAATTCCAGTAATTTTTCTCCATCCTGAAAAAGCATAGTCTTTGACAGTTGATCTCACAAACTAGAGGGCTTTTTTTACTGAAAAAGAACATTTTTAGCAAGTACACGTCAGCCTAGTGCTACAGTTACAAACATCTGCATCTTAGGACAACTTTATGGATATACACTTTTGAAGGAATAATTGGAGCCACCTTGGATGTATAGCCAATAGGATACTGTCAAATACAGTTCTGAAGCCAAATGAAGTATTTCACATGCAAAACCTACAGCCCGATTTAACCATAGCTCAGGCTCTGAGTGCAGGGTTTGTGCAGTTGCAGCATGCTGTACTCAGGTCAGTTTTATTTCTCATACCTCCTGCCAAATAACTCCTGACACCATTTAGATTCTCGTTACCTTTCTTTTGTCAGGTTCAAGATTAAAAAAAAAACAAACGACAAAACAGAAGCTATTCAATTATCTATTGGATAGAATAGCCTTTTTCATTTTTCCCCCCACTCCACTCCCTGTCTTCAGCTTAGTTTCTGAGTGTTATTAGGCAACTGCCAACTCCTTAGAGGCAGTGAGTAGACTGGTACAAAGTACTAATAATCAACAGCAACTATAGCACCACTCAAAGGTTGTCAAAACACTCTGCAGACAAGCATCACCCAGGCTTTACCAACACCTTGGAAGGCAACGATAAAGTCTCTTACTAAAGATGGGAAGCCACAAGAAGGGTAAAAATTAAGTGACTTGCTCTAACTTTTGCAAGGCCAAAACATGTCCCAAATGCGAAAGCAATACTAGCAGCACAGAGCTAGACATCATCTACAGAGCTACTTACCATAGCAAGCCCAAACAAGAAAGAAGAGATATAAGACTTAAATAAACTGTAAAGTTTATATACCCTGCTTCTCATCAGTTCTTCAAAGAACTAATCCTTATCTCATTGGCTTTGCTCAGAATGAGCTGCACTTAGAGCGGAACAAACCACATGTCCAGTGACCTGCTCCTCACACAGTAATTTTTTTAATTATTATTTTCCCTTTTAACAACGAAAGGAATAGGCCAGTAAGTGAGCACACACAATGTTGGCCAATGAATCTTGCTTGATAAAACTACAGATGCATAAACTCAGTCACAATAGTACTACAGTAAGACAGAACAGATAAATTGCAACAACCTTCCAAAAGGTGCCTTAGATGAGGTGCAAAGTGCTTCTGAGTTGAATACAAGGCTCAAACTGACTTAAGGCTACATGCTTGTAACACCACACTTTGTCAATAGACATTGCTGAATGTGAAGAGCCAACTTTTGTTAAAATTATGTACCAGTCATTAAGAGATGTGCTAATTACCAGCTCAACTGAAGACTACTCAGCTAAACCAAACATGTCCTGCCAAAGCCTTTAAGACAATATTCTTTGTTTTCTAAAACTCATGACATGATGATAGCATTAAGAGGTGGAAGGAAAAAAACATCATCCACTTTCAGTCATCTTTAAATAATAATTCCTCTACATGACTTAAAATTAACTGAGAAGTATTATCCTTTCTTCAATTTCTGCAAAAAGAAGTACATTTACAGAAGCACCTACTTTTTAACTGAAATGATGAGTTGGCTTCTTAGTAACTGAGGGTTCCATGTAATGGTTTATGAAACTATGCAATATTAACAGAAAAGCAATTATTTAAATTGCCAATTATTTTTTAAGAAAGAGTTGTAACTCATGTAACAAATACCATAGGTCTACAATTTTATAACTTTTAAGTATATAGTTTTATAGCTCTAACAAAACTGACACCTTACTCTGATAATTACTACCTCTAATGCTTTGAATAAACACTTCCACAGACCTTTCAGATGAACCAGGCAAAGCAACACCTTCACAATCCAAGTTTTGGTTAAAATTTCAAATTACTTATTAAGGTCTTCATGAGTATTTAAATGGTTCTAGAGGCAGGGATTATTCTTTTAGATATCAACCTTTATCAAAGGAATAGAAAAAAATTAAGACATTCAAAAACTAAGCCCACAAAAAGATTAATGTAATTTTACATAACTGGAAAATCTCTCATATTTTGTTGTACTAAGACTGTATTCTGTAAAGAAAACAATTCCATTAAAAAAAAAGGAGAGAATGAACATTACATGACTGTTCAGAGAACATTCTAAATTACAGTGGGATGGAGCCAACTCCTTAAAACCATTAACACAGTGATGCAATTACCTCTACTATTTCTACCTGTGAATTTCAAAATTTGTTTTCCAGTTTTCAAAATCCTTAAAGTAGTCATCACATTGCTCAGCACCTGAATCATGGAAAACTACTCAGCACATCAATCACCTGGTGATTCAAAATTACCTGAAGAACTACCTGTATATCTTTACAAAATATATCTAATTTCAGATCAATTCAATAGATGCTTTTAATGTATCAAATATCTGAGAGTTGTGGTTATATCTTTGTTTTCAACATTTTCATCTTCAGTTGTTCTATTGTGGGGATGGGAGGTGATTATAGTAAATTAAAGTGAGCAGTACCTTTTCAAGAATAAATTGGAAATTAAAGCAGGAAGAGAACAGTGAAGATTACAGGGCACTGTTTGTTTAACTGAGCATAACTAAATCAAAGATATATAAATCAGAACATGTATTTCTTGACAGATTGATTCAGTTGATTTAGTGTTGAAAATTAAAGTGTCACAAAGATCATTATAAAAAAAAAATCCCCAGCAATAAAGCTCACTTTTTTTTTTAGAAGTAGTCTACTTCATGCCAATTCACAGCTATTCATGTAAGTATTGCTTTCACCTCATGTGTTTTAAAACACAACAAGAATTCACAAAATAATTATGTGTTTGCATAGCAAAGAATTACGGCAAACGTACACTTTTGATTTCCCTACATCTTGAAATGCATTTATGTTACACAAGGCTTTTAGTTCACCACAGGAAAGCTGTTAGAAATTAACACACAGGGATCTGCACAAAAATTGGAGCGCACCATTTATCTACCTTTAAAAATAACAACAAAAAACAACAACAACAAAAAAACCCTGAATAAATCAACTGGTAGGTTGTCACCGTAGCCAAAACCCAACACATTTTCTTTTTTCTAAGGCTGCAATTCAGTGAAAGGATCGGCACTGAAAATGAAAATGCAGCAGAGAAATGGTCATTAAGTTTTTATATGCGATCTGGACTAGCAGATAAAGGTCTAAGTGAGCTGTGATTCCCCTATCCACACAGGGACCACAATTTTGCAGTTCAGGCTTCATTAATAAGAATCCTTCTAAATGAACTCAACCAGACTAGCAGAAATGAAGATTTATACCTTCCACACCAACTGAACAAAAACATGCAATAGGAACAACAGCACTCAACACTTCTCCATAGTAATGATCACAGCGCTCTAGGGAGATAAAGACAAAATGCAGAAGACTGATAGTGCTGTTTCCTTTTCCTATCCCTCTAAGCACTTGTACATATTTACTACCAGCTCAGTCCAGAAAACTAAGTGACCATCAGCTGCCTGTCTTTTGCAATGTAGAGGTAATTAACAGCTAAGTTCATGCACACACACACACACAGAGACGACATTTATGTACTTGCTCCCGCGCACAATCCATACAGCCATTCACAAAAGTACCAATACCAAGTTAACCAAGCACTACACCAACTTTTTAACTCTCTCTGGGGCAAGTCCAGTTAAGTACCATATGCTTCTTCCAAGGTGTCAGTCTTCATTAATTCAACATGGGAAGAGACGGCAATCACTCCCATAAAAGCAGTGCAAATACTTCCATTACCTGATGCAAAGACTAATTTAACTGTAAGATATTTTCCTGTATAAAGACACACACATGGAATGGCACACAGTTACAAACTATTTTTATATAACTTTTCCTAGTTATTCTCTCATTAGGATATCTCAAAGGAGACCATTTTATCAATACCTGTTGGCCAGGCTAGGCATACATGCAGATTCCAGTACTTTCTCAGTCTGGGAAGGAAAAATAAATAAATAAAGCACACAGTGCCAAACATACATAATGCTTTAGAATGCATCCAAGTAGACAAGGGTCTGCTTGAGGTTAGCAAAATTATACCAGTAATATCTGGATGCAGGGAAGCAGCAACCTGTGCAACTAGAAAACTATGTTTGTTTTGTTCTGACCTGGGCCAAGGTCTTCTCAGAAGTTATTTCTCTTTCCTGCCATCTGCTATAGCCATGAGTTAACAAAAAGCCACTACATATTTCATAGGTGAAAACCACAGCACCAGCAAGAACAGCCAGACCCTGCTAGATATTGCCAGATTTGAAGGATTTGGAAACAATCACTGTATCAGTTCAGTTGCAGCAGAGAGATTACAGGACCACCAGTCCCTCCACAGGGTACATGTATGGCAGCAGCTACTTCCAGCTTTAGAGCAAGCAGAAGAGCCTGCCAGGGTCTCACAGTCCCAGCTGTTGTGCCTGGGAAAATATGGCGGCATCACCACTCCGCAGGACAACAAGCAGCAGTTAAGTCTCCTCCCCACTCAGACTGCTCTATTTGAGCCCTCAATTATTCTCCCAGGTCACATCTCTCCCCTCCCCTCTTCCCCGCCCCCAGAAATCCTCTCCTCCTGCTTCAGCATGGGAATTCACCAATCAAAGCAGATAAGCACATCATGTGAGGGATGGCAGACACGCTGAGGGGAATTTCCAAGAGCTCCCTGCACTTGCAGCATACACGGATACAGGAGATTTCCAATGTGAAAATTATAAGCTGAGCAGCGATGCCAAAATATTCACATTACCTGCAACTAACAGCTCTTATGCCAGACTGCAGCACCTAATTTGCAAGCTGCTCTGATATACCTGCAATCCATTCCATCTTCCCTTGTCTTTTAATGTATGACAATTACTCCTAAGCATATTTTGCTAGGGAAGTGGTACACAAACAACACAGACTAAAAGACCAGAAAGCAATAATTATTCAGTCTATTCTTTGCTGATGTCAGACATGCAGTACAGCTCTTCGAGTCCAGCTGAAAGCTCAATTAATCTGCACCAATCCTCAAGAACTGTATCTGAAGAAAAAAAATAATCAAATCATCCAATACCCCCTGTCTGCCTTGCAGTCAAGGTTTAGGAGCAATACACAGTCCATTGCATCACCACACTGTGCCACCCAACCTCTCCTTTAACAGAGTTATGCTTCATTGTCATCTCTGCAAACAAACCTACTGCGAATTCATCAGCCTCTCACCCCATCTCTTCTCCTCCTTCAAAAATGCTTTTCCTTCCCTTATCGGGGTCCTTCATAGAAAAGATTATACCAATTCTGTTTGGTTCAATAGATCACCTTAGCCCAGCCACAGTAACCACCCCATGGCTCTATTTCCTACTTCCTAATAAGGCATTCATTCTCCATTCCCACTCACTCTTTTCTGAGTGGAATTCTGTAAGAATTAAAGTATCATGTCCTTATCATATCTATGTAACAAAGAAAAGCAACTTGCATAAAGGTATCAATATTCAACATCATTGGTTTGGGGTTTTTTTCCTGTTTGCTGGGGTTTTATTTAAAACTTTTATCGTGATTCATGTATTTCAAAACAAATAGGCACTGACTACAGCTGTCAACTCCTTTTGTCCCCGTGTTTCCTTTTAGCAACTGCAGCAGCAGTACAGCCGTCTAAAGGCACAGCTGTCTAAAGGCACATACAGGGCAAGTATCCTGAATCCAGAACACAGCCTCAGCTAAGAGGAGACTAGAAAAGATCTGTACATGCAACAAGTATAGCACTTACAGCAACATCCATAATTAACATCTCCACAAGCTTAGGAAGGAAAACCAAAAGGCAAATGTCAGAGAAATGGCAATTTCAGGCATGGGAAATAAATATGTTCAAGAAAGAGAAAAATGGGAACAGAAAACTCTGTAGAGTTTTGGAATGGCCTAAAAGATCAAGGAGGAAAAACTACCACTTTGTTATGAGAAGCTCTTTCATCCAACCTATCTTGCTCAAAACCACAGCTTACATCTCACAAGACCTTCCTTATTACTTGTTATTTTCCACAACATCACACTGTTCACAGGATCATAGAAACTCTAGATCACTGCAATCCAAGAGATGCTTCTTATTAACCTTTCAAGTCCTTACTCTTTTTGCCCCCTTTATTAGTCACTAACCTCCTGACCGACTGCTTCCAGTCTGCAGGGGCATGTGCGCTCAAGCTCAGTACAGAAATTGTTAGAAAAGGAAAACTACCTGCAACTTCAAGAATAAATAGCCTGCTCTTTAATACCTTTTTCATACCCATTTCCTCTTTACCAAAGTGCACTCAAACATTTACGAAGTTGAATACATATTCTCTCTCAGATGGCATATTGCTAGACCAATCGCAGATACAAAATGCTTTTACATAACTATTTGATAGGTGGATGACATCTGTAAATTCTTTCTCTCTTCATATTTTCAGATGGTCTTGCACATAAGAGCAACAGAATACAAACACCAGGCCTAGATTAAAGCTTTTCAAGTAGATGATCTATCAGTATAACATCTGAAAAGGAACAGTGTAGAGTATTCAATCTAAACAGTCAGTCTTGAACCTAGCATCTATATAACATTCTACATCTTCTCATGGTCCTCTAAAATTACCAACTGCAGGGTTAGCTCAAAGAAAGTTAGAATTTGACAGCCCCAATTCAACTGAATAGAGCCAGCTTCTTCAGAAACGAGAGGGCAGAGGTGCATGGTTACTTCAGCGATACTAATTTCAAGAGCTCCACAAACAGACCTTACAATAGACCACATTCCAAACAGACTGTATCACCTCATTTGCCTGAAGCTCCCAGTTATTGTTACTGGTTAAAGAAATAAGCTCTTATTTTGAGAAAACACCAAGCAAGTGACCCTTAGCTGTCCAAATGTAGGGCCTCATGGTGGGACAGTGACAGCTTCCATATAAAGTGGAAAGCAAGGCCCTACTTTTAGATGTATGACAGCTGCCAATCACCTACTTAACTCAAGTTTTGATCACTTTCTACTATAAAAGAAAGATGACAGACACAACATCAGGAATTAGTAGCACTTACTGGTTATGGAATAGATTTTCTATCAGACAGTATGAAGTTATTGCAGAAAGTCAGATTACAGATTCACCCACCCATTAAACGAGCTGGTCATTAAACAGGGGAGGACAAATGAGACTACTCCATGCCATATCTATGGTCTTTGGCCGTGGGACAGATGGCAGACATCACAGCTATTAGCCATCGGTGGGGCAGGATCAATACGGAGCTCAACACCAGCAACTGGCAACAGAAAAGAATGGGAAGCCACAGAAAGATCAAAAGTAATAGTCCCATCTGCCACAGAAACCTAAACCATGAAAAAGGCAAGTGGCCTTAAAATCTGGAGACCTTGTATTTCTCCCTTTTCATGGACAGACACACTACATTAAAGCAACCTAACCTTTCAGTGACACCTGCACTGCTCCGCCAGAACAGGTTCCCTCTCAGAGAAAGACTGACTAGTGCTTCTCAGAACTCCAAAGGTGAAAGGAAATATTACAACCATTCACAAATACCATTCATCCAAGCCTAGTAACAAGGCAAACAGGACAGTATGACTTCATATGTCTGCCTAAGGCCTGGGCTCTTCAGTAGAAAGGAAGAGAGTTTTGAATCCTGATTTTTTGGAGAAGAATGAAACCTTTGCTGTTGCTCGGGTACAGCTTTAATGAGTTCTTCATTCAGTGGATGAGACCTAGAATGACTAGTCAAACTGACAAAAGAAATCACAGCACTTCACTACCTTATATAAGCTGATGTAGGTCTTCAAAAGGAGGGAGTTCTAAGTATTGATTTTCCTCCAAGATCCCTTGACAACCTCACAGGGAAAAGATCAACAACTCATCATCGAGAAGTCTGCTGGAGAGGTATCTCTGAAGCCCCAACTGTGCTGCACCATTTGTTTCTGTGCCTCACGTAAGCTGCTCAGGAGCATCTTGCCCTGAAAACTGTACAGAGCCCTGGCATTAGCACTGTGAGGACAGCTGTAAAAGGGCTGTTCTGATACTCTTCCCCGTGTTGTGACCCTATTCCAGGTATTCAGATACATCAGAACATCTTCCTGGAACATGGAAGTTACTACTACACATAATTACTTACTTACAGAATGGCTAGGAAAATCTGTCTTCCACAGTTTCACAAGTCTCTTTAGCCATACTTTAAAAATTTCCAGTAACCACTACCATAAGAAGATGAGTGAGGAACAAGAAGATAGATTTTCACAGCTTAATGCTCACAGGGCAAGAACATAAGCAAGGCAGGCTGATTAATGTCAAAGCACAGTATTTTCGGTATTTATACCATTGCCATCCCACATATTCACACCCTCTACAGGTCAGATATTTGGGAATACAAAGTCCAAAATTCACACAACAAAGTCAAGTCAACACACATTTTTCCTGCAGCAGCAAGAGGACCACTTTTGGACCTGCTGCCAGAAAGTCCCACCAAATTATCTGAGCCTTCGATACATGCACTTAGGTCATTTTGATGTGTAAGTCTTACACATGCATCCTTCATAAGAATATGATGTCCTAGACAGTACAATCAGAAAGCTTTTGAAGAGTTAACGGTCTGGGTCATAAACGTCATCACTATGTGGGACTCCTGCAGACATGAAAGAGTCTTCCCCAAACTGGATGTATTACATATCTTGCAAAATTAGTAAATGAACTCAAGCCATCAATTTTGCAATTTTTGAAGTAGCACAATGCACCTATTTATTAGGGAATGGAACTAAGCCCAGGCTACTCATTAGCCATCCTGCAAAGGGTGCTTATGCAACCTTTAATAATGATTTCCACAAACAAACCACCAGAGATTTTATGATTTGGAAAATTTCACTTCTAAACTAATTTACAAAAATTCCCCAAATATAATGGGACAAATGATTAAAACTACAGAGGCAATCAGCCTTCTCCAAAATCGAAGAGGTATCAATTTTTGTAACTAGCCACTCTTAGGTAAGACGCCTGGATTAATTTTTTGTTCTTATTTTTAAAATTCTGCTTAAGTATTCCTCTGTCCCTTCCTCCCTTTTCCCTGGAAAAGGGATTAATTCAATTTTAAGGAAAATATTAAAACAGCAGTTTCAGACTTCAGTCTTCAGCAAATTACAAACAGGAAGGAATAGCAATTGAGCTGTTAAAACCACCAAGGAAAGTAAACCACTAAACAATGCAAGAACAACACAAAAAATGACAGGTTAAAAAATGAAAAGGAAATACAAAATAAATAATCTCAATAAGCATGGAAATTACAGCCCTAAAAGTCTTCAACCTGGTGAAAATAAAGCCATCAGTTCCTACAAAGCTGTAACAAATACTTGACAGACTCACAGCACAGCCCCAAGTTCATCATCACAGTCACATATTACTGGAACAAATGGCCAAAAGTCTGCAACAGAACTCAGCAATGTATATCAAGCCAAAACAACTCGCCATTATTTCACCAAAAGGTGAAAGCAGAACACAATCAGTGATTTTGGGTGACATATAACAAAGAGGTACTTCCTCTGTCAGTAACAGAAATTCATATGAATTCTCCCTCCTCTTCTGTCCCTTTTAGCCTTTCCCTCTTCCCCCTCAAGGTTCTTTCTTCCCTGCACTCTAAGAAAAAGCAGAGAGTGTAGGTTATGCATAAATTCATGACAGAAAATACTGTTTTAGAACAAAGCTCCTGTGCGTGGGCATATGGCTATAAAATAAAAGGCATTGTTACTCTACCAAGTATGGATCCAGCAATCAAATTCAATCTTAAAATTTTATTTTGACAGCTACGTGCAGTTATATGTTCACCAGAAGTTTGACTTTCATATTAATACCTGGGTTTTTGTGATATCATCAAGAGATGAATCAAAACTGACATTTGTGGGCAGAGTGGTATTAACAGCTGTGGAGGATAATTCTCATCCCTGAAATCTGTAATTTATTTTAATTACTTTATGAAGTTACCAGATGCAGAGAGTAATAAATCTGTTCCCAACTCAAATTTAGAAACTGTCTCTGTATAATACAAAATTGACCATCTCTATATAACACTAATGATTTTGTGGTACATAGGAGTATGAGGCACCCTTGATCTGGAGAAAGCCTGCAAATACTGTTGACATTACACTTTCAGAAGTTAGAGAAAATAACCTTAAGCAAGCAGTATAATCAGCTTGCTAAAACCGCTCAAGTAAACTACAGAATACAACCATCAACACAAATGTGTTATGAAAGAATCTGCTCCATCCTCTTGTGGAATCAGAAATGCGACATTTTCTCTAGAATGCTCATTAACCCCAATTATTAAACTGAAAATTCCATGGTGCAACATCAAGTGAAGTTTGGAAAACACGAACGTTATTTATGTATTAACGAGAATACAATGCACGCTTTACTGAAGATTTATACTGTGCAAGACTTTGATTTTGTGTAGTGCCTACTGCCCGCCTTTCTTACAAATGCATCCCCATGGACACTTAAACATTATATAAACTCCCCCAGAGATAAAGATTATTCTGTAACTTTCCAAAATCATCTCTCTTTGCGAAAGTATTACCTAACAAACATACATTATATATCTCACAAATGCATTAGATTCCTGGGTTTCTACTAGATGCCAGCATAAAAGAATATTTGTAATTTGTTTTCAGATATTAAAAAACATAAGACCAAGGCTGGGTAACTGTAACTGGAAAGGATAAACAGAATTAAGTAACAGGTGTCTGCACATAGTTCAAAGTCATGCATCAAACGCGGTGCATAGTCTTGCTGGAAAAATGGAAACACAGTTTTTGCACCCTGCTTTGAAAATTACCACTAAGTGATTTACAAACGTCTGTGTAAACTACACACACACACAGCGGCAACACAAACACTGGTACCCCGAGAGACCTTTCAATACATCTGAAAGAAAACAAGCAAAAAAATCTTCACAGTCGAGCCTTCGTTTCTCCAAGGGGGGGGGGAGGGGGGGCGAGAAAAAAAAAAAATCACAAGAAAGTTATACTTAACTACACAGAAACATTTGTCACACTGCCCAGCACTGACAAAATCCGGATGCACTCAGAAACTACAGCGAGCTCCACAGCTGGCGGCGAAGATGAGAATAATGCAAGCACCAGTCTCACACACACACAAATACAGAGAGAGATATGTAAAATCTCACACACGTACACACAGATATACATCTGTGCGTACGTGCATCCCCTCTGAGGCAGCGGGCCGGTGCGCCGAGGCCGGGAGCCGGAGCCGGCGGAGCCGCCCGGCGGCTGCCCCGGGCGGAACGGGGAGCCCAAGGTTACGGCCCGGAGCTGAGGGACGGGCAGAGCCGCTACGCGTGAAGGACGCGATGCCTCCGCCAGAGCCGGCGGCCCCCAACGGTCGCCCCCAACGGTCGCCCCCAACGGTCGCCCCCAACGGTCGCCGCGCGCCACCACACAGACCCGCGCGCGCAGCCCTTCACCGCCGCCTTACCTCAGCCGCCGCCGGGGCGGGAGGCAGGCAGGGCGGGCGCCGCCGCCGGCCCCGCCGCGTTGCGCAGGGTGCCGGGGCTGCGCTGAGGCGAGTACCTCCTCTTTCCTCCTCCGCACACTGTGCCTGTGAGTGTGTGTGTGTGTGTGTGTGTGTGTGTGTGTGTGTGCAACCCGCCCGCCTCACAGCGGCGGCGGCTCCTCCTTCCCCCCCACTTCTCTTCCCTCCTCCCCCGCCCCGGCGGCCCCGCCGTCGCGCCCGCCTCAACCCCCGCAGCGCAGAGAAACACGGCAGGAAAGGGGGAAACCCCAGCGCCACAGCCGCCGCCTGGGCCGGGCGGGCGGCGCCGCGCTCCCCCCGCTCTACCGTACGCGGACACCCGCGGACACCCGCGGACACCCGCCTCCCCCCGCCGCACAGGGCCGCGGGCAGCGCATGGCAAGTGGGCGGCGGGGCCGCGGGCGGGTATGCGGCCCCCGCGCGCAGCTATCTCTTACTCCTGTAGGAAAAACACGCATATATGCACGCGCAAGCCGCAGGCGGGCTGCGCGGGCGGTGTTCCTGTGAGGATGCCAGTGCCGGGGCTTGCTACATGTATTTAAAGGGTGGCCGAATAGGCGAGAAGGAGATCCCCCGTGTGCTGACGGCAGGCCTGCTGTCTTCCACGCAGAAACACAGAGCCGAAGAGAAAAAGGGATGCTTCAGAGGCCATTGGAAGGTTCCCAAACTCTCACAGTTTTTGTCTCAAAATTACGGTTGGACTCCTTGAGGTTTATTTGAAGTGAGCAGTAGAGGAGGTGCAACACGGGGCAAGCAAGCTGAGCTAAGCGCACGGGAGGTCAGGAGCACGGGATTCCCTTACAGAATATCCTCCACCCAGCCCTATCACAGCTCCTCGCTGGCTGCAAAGCACTGCTGTGGGTAGCTCATGTAGCACCCTATGCCTTCCCCTGTGCACCTCTGCTGTCATTGTGTGCCTGGTCTCAATTTTCCCTCTCGATTTCACGAGAAGTTATTTCCTCTGTGTCAAGAAAAAAAGCATAAAACGCCCACAAAGACAAA
The DNA here is from genome assembly GCF_964289735.1 of Phaethon aethereus. Taxonomy (NCBI): domain Eukaryota; kingdom Metazoa; phylum Chordata; class Aves; order Phaethontiformes; family Phaethontidae; genus Phaethon; species Phaethon aethereus. The sequence goes on from NC_138576.1 coordinate 124,418,760, forward strand.
CAAAGTGCTGAGTTTTACAGCTGGAGCAGGTTCCCCATCCCTTTTCTCCTACAGCCCGCCCTCTTGGACTTTGTTAGTGAGCTATTGAGTTTGGCTGCCCAGGGCCTGCAGCCTGGCCATCCCAAAGCAACAGCGGCACCAAGAGCTGGTGGCAGCACTCAGGAGTAAGGAGGGGTGGCCAGCTATGGCCGGAGGTGTTACTGAGGGTGAGCTGAGGAAGCAGCGGAGAAAAATCTAAAATAATTTTGCTGAAGAGACATCAGGGTGTTGCATTGCCATGAACTAGCCGATCTGGTAATGCAGTGGCCAGAGCTTCCATGGGCAAGTGACAACGTTTACATTTTCCTGCACCATAAACTGTAACTATCCAGCTTGGAACAAGATCCCCCCGTTGGGGCTACATGCTGTACTGATAAAAATTGTTCTGCCTTCAAGAGCTGACACTGTGCTCCTGGAGCTGCCATAGAGAAGTAAGCAAAGGGGTGACTGAGAACAACAGCAACGATGACGCATGATTTCAGGGACAGCCTGTCAGCACAGCAGACCTACAGACTGAGAGGTTTCTGTAATTGAGGCAAGTGTTATTTTAAGCAGATGTTCATATTTGCTTATGTCTACTTAATTAGAAATTCCTCATGGGCATGGTGGTAGAGGTAAGGCTTTAGAAATGCATGAAGGGGAGCAAGGCTGCAGATAAAGCTCAGGGTGGGTGTATTGTGCAAAAGGAGGTGCGGGAAGGAAATAACAAAGGAACCTGCATGAGAAGCACATGAGCTGAATGAAGGCCAGTATTGCTGGCAGGGCTAAAGGGATCGAGTTAACACACAGGATCTAGGAGCAGTACTTATAGCCATTAAAGATGGAGAGCATCAGCTTGAATGAGAGATGGACACAGGGCTAGTGAAGAGGTTTTTGTCTGTGGTTCCAGAAGTGTTTGTTTCTAAATTAATGAAATGGATACCTTTGTGGGTATATAAATGAAGTGCTCCATGCTCCATGTCTTTTTCATTGTTTGTTTTTTCCCCACCCTTTTTTTCTTTTTGCTATTGGGCTGCATGTAAATTAAGTAAATTATTATAAAAGTAGTAATAACAAATATTTTAATTCCAGTGGGGCATAATGGCTTACTCACTAGCAAACAGTATTGGACTCCCCCTAGGAATCCCTTTGTGGTTTGTGTTCAGACCTCTAGAGCTTGCTCTGCCTATAAGCACAGTGTTATTCTGGTCCATAATGCTGTTTGGCTTTTCCCATGATTTCTTATCTCCTTCCCTCCAAAAATGGCTTCTATATGACAATAGGTCATGGCTGCCTGCCTGTGTGAGGGGATTTTATTCCAGGGTAATATTCAAGCCTATTACCTTCATTATTGTGGTTCTTAGTACAGTTTTAGCCAAATGTAGCAACTTGAAATTTTTGGATAACTGCATGAAATGCAGGCAAGTGGTGGCATCTCAGGATTAGTGGAAGTATGGTTTCTTTAGAAAAAGCCTTTCTTTGTTCATTCAATGGTCTTTCCCTTTCCAATGTCAGCTCTCTGACCTGACTTGTTCATTGAAAGAAGGGCAGTCATCAAAGGAACATTTGTGAGGACCGTAGCACTGCAAGAAAACTAGAGGTACTGACAACGTCAGTTTTAACAGCGAGTGGACTTCACATTAAAAGATGTTTAAATTCATAGAAAGTAAGGCCATACAGAGGGTCTGAAACTCCCCATGCAGCCGTAAATGGCAGGGTCGGGCCCACATACTGAGATTAATTCCTGTGTTCTGAGTTTAATTGTGGTACAACTCTGTTTACACACTTGGACTTCTAAGTACAGCGCAACTGATGATGATGCTTTCATCTTTGTCTCTCCACTGATTTCCTCCTGACTTCAGCAAACAGTGTGACTTGGCCAGTTAGGAGTGAATCTGAGGATGTCCGATTTTACAACTAGTTCTTGGGTTGACTTGCTGCCTTGTTGTGGACAAGATACAGCAGTACTTTTTCATTTTCTGTCTTGCAAAGCAATATTTCCCTCATTAAGAGCAACTTGTCAATAGAGGACAATGTTTGTTAGTTACAGCTTTATAGATAGTACATATAAACTTATGCAAATGCTAAAGATTTCACCTTTGTGACTTAGAAAAAGGAATTAGGAAAAGATGAACAATGCCAGTAATTCATGTTAGCTGAAAACAAAATGCCATAGGAAACACATCAGAAAAATCCTAACCTCTGAAGTGATCAGCTGAAACCTGCTGCCTTTAAAATGATGGCTTCTGTTAGGTGTAGAGCACCACATCACCTGTTCATGTCAGCAAAAAACTACAGGTGTCTTCAGAGGAACCTACTCAATTTGCAGCATATTCAGATTAAAAATTATTTTTCCAAAGACATTGAAAGTTTGGTAAAGTCACATGATCTTTTGGGGTTTTTTTCTTATCCAATACAAGGGTGCAGGACACTTTACAATCACAACCCCACTATGTCTCCACATAGTGAATATCCACACAAAGGAGTTTATTCTCAATGTTTTATTTCCAGGTTGTCTAAGGCACAATTTTCCTTGGACATCAGCATGCACAGTGATTGAAAGTATGCAGTAGATGTAGAAACATGGTAGATATTTCAAGTTTGACCATGCAAAATTCAGTGAGAATGTTGAAGCTGTGTTTACACCATTAGCTTGCAGTCAGTCAATCTGTGATACAGCCCCTGTTCATCTAGCATATGTAGTGCTTCTTACCAGTTTATACCACCTCTTGGTCGGACCATTAATTTCTTTATTTCTAAGCCTGGATGTTCCTAGTTAAGAATATGCTGACATGGAATACTAAGGAAAGCTTCATGTGCATAATTAAGCACTGTTATAACATACTTGAATAAATACCCCCTTTGCAGCTTTTATTTTGGTCTTGTTGCACATGGATACTATAGTACTCTGACACAAGTCATGCCAGAGCTAGCAATGCAAGATTTTTCCTCAGTCACAATCCTTAACATGTGCAAGCTTAAGAGGACACTTTTTATCTTTTTCAACGCACATGATTGAAAAAGTTTTCTGCACATGGCACAAAAAACGTTTCTTATTTCCTAGGTAATATCTCTGCATAGGCTTTTGAGGCAGACTGCTCTGCCTGTGCTCAGAGCTTACTGGAAACTTCATTAGGATGATGCTCAAGCTAATATTCCTCACAATAGGGCTTATTAACCTGGGCTCAGAGCTGTATGCAGTAGCTACAGTGCATGAAGCTACATGGCTTTCGATCTGCACGCTCTCCAGGGAGGACTTTGCCGCTTCTTCTGCCAAAAGGCTCTACTTGATGTGTTATCATCTGCCACTAATGGTCCTGCGGTTGATATTGATGGGTAAAATACTGGTCTTGGTAAAGTCAATAGCAAAACATGCACTTACATCAGTGATTTTCCAAGTCTTACATTGCAGCCAAATCTGTGCGTCTTTAATGCAAAATGCAATCCAATGGTCACTCAAGAGGCAAATTGCAGGCTGAAGCAAAAATACATTGATATGTCGTCTGCTTCCAAAAATTGTCTGGGGTGAACAATTTTGATTAAAAATACCATTTTTTCATAAAAATTTTCATGAACATTGCTGGACCATTTTGTTAGAGCTTGAGGCAGATAGCAAGCTAGGAATATTTTAGTCTGGTAGTCAAAATTTTGGCAAAATATTGAAAGTCTCAGCAGTTTTAACTGTAGATGTCTCTACCAGCTGTCCCTTGCAAAATGCTCGGCTACACAAATATTTTGGTTAGGCAGGGCATGGCAAAATGAAAGAAATTTTCTTCTTCAAGCTTTTGTTTTTGCAGGGGTTTTTTTCACAAGACGATTCATTTTCCACACCTGTAAATACCATCCTGTTCCAGACCGTTCATGGGCCCAATCATTTGTATCAGCTGTAATATCTTTGTGTTGCAGACCCATATCCCATCAAATGCTTTGATTTTAAAAAGCTGAGGTTCCCTTATTAAATGTTAGTTCTCTTGACAAGCAAGCTTTCTTCCAGTATCAGATCCTTGATTCATTATAAAATAAAATTATCTGTCATAATTTTTCAGAAAGTCTGTTAGCTTCTCAGGCTTTTCAGGAAGCTAGATGCACACAAAGATGTGTGTAATAGGAACTAGCGGGAACAAAGGGAATGTTTTTCCTCTGCCTACAATTTAATATTCATGACAGACGTTGCAATTATTATCTTTGAGGTCTTTCTTATTAAAAGGAGTGAATATTACTACTCAAACATGTGATAGTGGGTCTCTTCATGACACTAAACACTCTCCTCATCCTAGGATATGTTTATCTTCAGGCTTGTGCTCCAGGTCTTCTGAATACAGCAGGACAGAAGCACAGGGCTGGAGAAGAGCTCCTCCAGAAGCTGGATAATGCAGCAGGGAGGAAAACAGCTTTCAGGATAATGCTGCTAATAAGGTTGTGTTTTTCCGTTTGGACATTAGAAGAAAGGGGTTGAGTTTCTTTGCCCTGTTTAATGACAAGAAATTAAATTTAGCATTGAACAATACTTTTTGAATCTTTTAAGGTACCAGTATCTCCACCTTCCCAAAACATGGCATCAATATCAAAAATATCACAGTACTATCAAGCCTTTCAGAAAAAGAGCCAGTCGGCTTTTATCTGTGAGACAAGGATCTCTGTCCTTTATCAGCACCCCTGTCCCCATCTACTGCGACCTGAATGGGGGCAGGATTTGTTGCTGCCAGATTTCACTCTCTGCTAGAGGCAGCAGCTCAAGGTAGCCCTGGCACTCCTTTCTCGCTTTTGAGAGATCATTTCTCATTACTGTCTTAAGAAGAGCAAAACCCCACTGACCCCAAACATGTATGACAGAGTGCGTTTCACCTCCAGCCTCTCCCTCTGTGTATTTACACATCGCTGATGAGGCTAAGATTGCCTGCTGAGCTCTCGAACCTGCTTGTACCTCCCCCCTCTCAGCTTGCAAAGTATGTCTCTGCAGTGGTGCAAATCAAGTTGACTTTTGCGTGGTGTTCCGGCAAGCTGAACGTGTTTGGCATTGCCTGCAAGTAAATCATAAGAGTATCAACACAACCACTGCTGAAACAACAACATCCGGTATTGTAAAGGAGTTTGTAAAGGAAAACTTATTAATCAACTGCAAGAAATGTGTGCTCACTTGGAAGTACTCCGCTTTAATTATTAATGTAAAATGCAAGGATTTTCCATTTTAACATCTTTTCAATCTAAAGGAAGACTTCAGCCATAAAAGAAGACAAAGTGGTCCAATCCGTGCATCTTCCCGTGTGATTTTTAGTTTAGCAGTTGACTGTCCTTTGTTTTCAGTCCCATCAGATGTTACTCAGCACCCATTGTCCTAGTATCTCAATACTTGTGTTTGGTTTCTAATAATGGAGGTGAGTTCGCCATCAGTAAATTTAAATAGGAAATCCAAAGATGCTTTCTAATATTAGTGGCAAGTTCTTGCAATAGCCCTTCAATGTAAACAGTGAAGTCTAGAAACAATTACGTTCTTAGGTTTTATGTTTTTAACACAGATTATATGACACAGCACTTGCAGTGGAAGGTCCCTTCCAGTCCTACGTAAACATTTTCTGAATCTGCTTCTCTATTTTTGCCTTTAAATCTTCTAGGAAACGTAACTTTAATAACATTACCCTGTATACCCCTCCTACGGACATACCTTCCTGTTATTGCTTTTCCAGGACTCAAATTGTTTCCTTCTTCTCAAAACTTCCCTGCGAAATTGTTGCATGATGTCATTGATTTTACTAAAGTGCAGTAAGCATTTCGATGTCATCCGAGTCTGTATGTGCATTTGTACAATGCAAGTCCTAGTGCATGCGGAATACCCAGAGGCTTTCCATACTGCCTCAACGTCAGAGATGTCCCTTGAAAGTGGTGGTGCGTGTAATCAGACCATGATTCTGGATAGAATAGTTAATAAACAAAAATCACATCAGCAAACTCTCTGAACATACTTGATATTTCAGTTCTGCTGCTGCTTGTCACCTTTCTTCTCTGGTACCATTGCAAAAAGTAGTGACATCACGTCGACTCACCCATCTTTCCCTCTGCACCTGGGGAAGGCATACAAGCCCCCCCCAGGAGGCAGCTGAATGTGTTTTGTGTGACAGCGAGCGCATGTTGCTCACTTCCCCTGACAGTCAGCCACAAGGCACAAGGCAGTCTGCTGGTGGAAAGGGAGGGTGGGAAGGACAGTGCAGGGCACTCGTATGCCAGAGGGGCCCAAGTATATTAATGCCACCCACTGCTGAGCCATCTGCAAGTTATTACATGATAGTGACTTGATGGACAGTGAGTTATTAGAAAGGAGTCACACCACATCTACTGCATGGGCGCATCTCCTCCTGCTATACTGTTATTTATCTCTTCAAATAATTTTCAGCATTTGCTTTTAATTCATATACTAGCAGTGACACATGGCAGGAGTCACAATGCATAAGATAGCAGCTGGTTGAGCCCCAAAGGAACTGTCTTTTGGCAATAAATTTAAGGAGCAGACAGCAAAACACCTTTGGTAGGTACAGAGCAGGTTGGTCACTTGAATGCTTATGTACGTGCTTACTGCAGTGTATGTTACTTAAGTAGGGACAGCAAGAATGTGACACCAGTGCAGCAAGAATGGCAGGGTCATTCCCTAGAGCACAGTGAGGTGAGGATTACAGTAGGTCGCTTTCGAGGGACCTCTTCGACATTAGTGCAGTATGGACAGCCAGTGGGTATCCTGCATACACTGGGGGAATATACTTGCACAAGGGAACTGCAGTTACCCACATCCTCCCTCCTTTTGACATAAATAGTTGCCACATCCTCTTCTTGAATAATTAAGCTACAGCTGAATAATTCAGGGTGGTTTGTCTAATGTCTGATGTTGAGCAGGGGTTGGCTCTCTACACCACACAATGGTGAAATGTTCTTGCTAACTCCAGGGGTAATGTTTTTTTACTAGAAAGAAACCAGTTGTTTGGTTGGGTTTTTTTCCCTACCTCTTTCTTTGCGTTAATACTGCCATTAACCCTGCATCTTGAGGTATCAGTGACCAACCTGCCCTTGCCACAGAGTGGGGAGCAGTCTCTATCATCAGACCAGTGAAGAGTGGACTTTCTTCAAACATCACCTGGACAACAAGCTGCGTCCAAAGAAAAAAAAAAAGTCCTTACTAGCAGCCTCATCAGTCATGCAATAGGAAGGCTTTGGCTTTCTCTTCGATCTGTGTAACAGGATTTTTATCCCCTGGCCCTAAAGACCTGACAGCAGATGGGCTTGAAGGAGCTGGAGAGATGCTCTTGTTATTGCAGCCAGGAGGGACTGAGACGCAAAGGAAGGTTCCCACTTCTCTCAAGTATGAATCTGCTATAAGCATATCTCCAATCTTCAACCCCACCATGGGCTGTCTTTCCTCTGCAACTGGAGCACAAGACCTTTTCCTGCTTGCCAGCTTGACCCCACGTTGAACAGAGGGTACGAGACACCACTTGAACTGAAAACTCAGCATTGCCAGCCTCAGAATATATTCAAACAGATAGTAAAATATACTGTTTGTGTGTTTCCTTTTTTGTCATCGTCCACTCCCCCTCACTTTCTTTCCCACCATCTGTTACTACTGCCATCTCCCACTCCAGACCTCCCACCACAAGCCTTTCCCTCCTGTTCTGCTAGCCCAGCAAAGGAAGGGACTCTGCCTGTGGAGTAGTAAGTCTGCCCCAGCAGCACAGCCAGGTGCTCACTGGCTGCCTCACTTCAAGCACTGCCAGGAGGAAAGGAGACACGTACCAAGTCACTTGGCCTCAGCAGAAGCTTGAGGCAGAGCATAGCGGATGCTAAGCAAGCAGTTTTGAGCAAAAGAAGTCAAATAAATTACTGATGCAATTTCACCAGTTTCAGCAACTCTGACAAAGATGGATTTGGCCCAAGGAAGCAGCAGGAGTGCAGCACATGAAAAAGTCAGACCCTGGGAACCAGAGTCCTATGCCATACAACCTATGCTGACAACACTGTGCACACACAAGGACAGCTGTACAACTCTACGATTGCTCATCTTCAGTTCTCTAACTCCGTAGTAACACTCGTCAGACTAAAACCTTAATGAGTGCTTGCCAAGTTCTTGTAATCACACCAAGTTTCATAACTTAAACATGTTTTGAAGCTCCAGAGGAAAAAAAAAGTGCATCAGTGGGAACCAGCCATCTGGAAAGCTTTAGAGTCTCTTTTTGCTCATTTCTTTGTTTGTGATTCAGCTATTCCAGTACTGTAAGTGTAATTTAGTTATTTAATTCTAAAGTTTTTAGGTTACAAACATGGGTTTTAACTAATAGACGAAGGCACAACTCCTGCAGGGATAATTCACCACTACGAAAGGTAAATGATTCCAAAATGATGAATGAGGTTTGTGGTTATGCCAAGGTACCATCCATACTGTTACAACCCATTACTTCTTCCTAATGCTCTTTGCGCAATAATTTCTTGTAATGTCATTTTTCTCCTGCCTCCAAAGATGTAAGTGAGGAGTAGGGTCTTGAACTTAGGGTACAAAGGAAGAGACAGAAGCAGCCTCACCAGCCGTGAACTATTACAAATATTTTTTGTCAAAAAGATTGCAAAATGCCTTCTAAAAACTTTGGAATATGCCATGAACCCAGCCCAGGTGCACTGTACATTATATATTACAGTATATGCCAACTCTGCCTTCAAACAAAATCAAAACTTTTTTAAATAAGTGATTAGGTTACTCCCCATGTTCACACCTTTTTTTTTTTTAATTATTTATCTGTGCTGACATGAGTTTATATACCATATTATTCTTTTCTTGACACGGGCCTATGGATGTTGCATAGTTCTGTTTAAAGAAAAAGAAATTGGAGTGAAAAAGAGATTTTGTAGGGTATGCTTTGATCGCAAAAAGCTTCCCTTTTTTTTCAGCTAGCCCTGCACCTTTCACACACTCCCGTTCACACTGTGCACATAGACCATCAATGTCAGTCTTGCCAGCATCTGGAATGGTGGACAAAGCCCAAAATCAGGGACCAGAGGAAGCAGCTGTAAGGTGGATTGCTTCTCAGCACTGCCATTGTTAAATTAAAAAAAAAAAAAAAAATCACAAGAATAGCCATATCGTATGGATATTCAAGAACCAGCAGTTCTTGAATAGAAGCATTTTTAGAAGTAAAACACAACTTGGATGTTCCTTATGGGATGTCTTAATGTTACCTTAACCAGAACAAGCTGGTATTTTTCGTTTCTGATGCTTCAAATATGATCCTCCCAAACATTAACAAAAAAAACCCCCAAATATAAAAAGGCAGAGTAAATTGAAGATGATCTGCTCCTTATTCAGTATAGCTGTCCCCAGCACTGTATGACTGCTGCTTGTGAGGGAAAGCGAAGGCTCTGTCCACCAAAGGTCCTTGCACTCAGTATTCAGGGGGACATATGGACATTCACCACCTTCCTGCCCAAAGCAGGAGATTTCCCAGAAAATGAGGGAGAGTGGGGAAAAAGAATTAAAATACTTCTTCTTTGCAGCAGCTAGATAACCTACAAACCCAGCACTTCACAGTTAGAGGTGGCAAAAACAGCTTAGAGTCAGGCTACAGCTCCTAATTACCAATTCAACCATCTTTTTTTTTTCCCCCCCAGCCCTGGGAAAGTTTGAATATCAGACTTAGCCTTTCTCTTGAGCGCTCTCTGTAACTAGGATGGTCCCTTGTCCTAATTCTATCCCTGTGCCATCTTTTTCTGGCCAGTGGCTTTTTTTTTTAATCATCTTATTTTGGTTGGTTTATTTGTTTTTAGTGGTCTATTTGAGGCACCTAAATGAGAAAATAGAGTCAGGAGAATTGAACACAAATTAAAATGGAGGAAGGGAGAGACTAACAAGTGAGCTATGACAGCAAATACGACTTTTGTGGAAAGGAAAGCAGTACAAGCAGAGGAGTGGAGGGACACAGAAGAAATGATAATGACAAGAAAGAAAGAAAGAGAAGACACAGTAAAAGATAAGAGCAAAAAAAGTGTGACAAGCAAAAGCTACACAATAATCTTCTATAAGGAAAAGAAAAACACTGGACTACAGGAGCAAAATGAAAAGGAAGTCAAAAGAATGCACAAATGTATTAATGTATTCCAAAAACAATTAAGAGGCCAATAAAATGTCAAATATAGAAAAAAAAGAATATTCCTTTAAATGACAAGTTACATGACCTTGGAGGAGATGGCAGCAGTTTTCAGAGTTTTTTTTCCCCAGACACATCTCAGGCAAAAACTGTAGGTGTTAAATAATTTTTTAATTGAGAGCATAAATGTTTTACATGTTCACAGCAGTGCATCCCTCTTTCCTCTACCACCAGTGAAATTTTCAGCAGTTACCAAATCTTGATTTCCAGCGTCATTGCTGCAAATAAAGGCGGATCCCCTATGCTTTCTTTGCCTTCTGATAGGACATTGTTTTGTGCCTGCTGTCAAGCAAAGCTCCAATTGAAAAATTTCTCTTTGAAAATATGTTTTAGAGGAACATGGCAGCCTAATCAAAATAGCTGTTTATAGCCTTAGGAGGCAAAAAAACAACTGTTAACAGTTGGATGATTCTACAGTTAACAGTTGTGTGATCTTACATCTTAATGTGAATATATTTGAATGCTTTTGGGTGCTGCATAATAAAGAGCCGGTTACTAAACTTAGCAGCACTTCATGTAGATTAGACATTATAATTGATGCTTACAGAACAGGACCCAGAGAAATTAATTTCATGTTGCTCCAATTTCACTGGTTTAAATTTAAGAGTTACACAAAGGGCCTTTACCATGGTAAAAAAAGTGCACATATTCATGGATGATAGCAATTGTGTTTATTTGTTCTCTGGAAATGGGTGGATGTGTTGTTATTCGTGCCCAGGGTGACCTCTCCCTAGCTCAGTGCCCTGTGCTGCTGTCTCACTGCATCAGACTTCAGCCTCCTCCAGCATCCCTGGGTTCAGGCACTTTCCCTGTTTGCCTGCCCTCTGCTTCACTTGTGCACCAATGACGTTTCACCCTTTGACAACTCCCCTGACCCAAACAAAATGAGAACAATATTGCTCACATTGTTTTTTCAATCCTGTAACCACCCTTTTCCAGCATTAAGGCCTTGGACATACCATAGGTTTTCAGCTCACAGTTCAGTAGCAAAAGCAGGGGAGGTGTTCAGCCAGATCAGCTTTGGGGAGCAGACCACAGAGCAATCCTCCTTTAGCTGGCCTAGACAAAGAAACTATTAGAAATCCCCATGTCCCAGTACACATTCTTCTGCCTCTATTCCCTCCTCATCCCTGCTTCTCTTCATGCTTCATTCAGCTCATCCATGGAGTCCAAATCTGTGCTAACGTCTCCTCCTGTTAGTCCAGGCTTCAGCAATTTTCCAGTCAAAGCTCTGTCTCCATGCACAAAGTTTGGAAGAGGAACGTCTCACTAGAACAGAAATACTCTCGTTTTTTTTCTCCAACGTCTGCTCATGTACTAAGAACCTTTAATGATCAACCTGCATAGATCTACTGGTACCGTGCTGTGCCTTCAGCAGAAGAAAGACTGCTAGAGACGTGAGATACAGATAATTCATACTAGTCAGGCTGGAACTTGTGTATTGGGATAGATAACCCAAATCATCCCAATATTATATTATACATGGGAGACAATTTACTGTATAGATGCCAGACCTGAGGCCAAGCAGCAAGATTTCACCTCCAGAGCCAGGAGGGTAATTCTGCTGCAGCTGGTCAGTGAAACTCTGAAGTAGATGGAACAGCTCCAGGGTTGTATTGAGGTATGAAGCTGTTAGCCTGAGCACGGGCTGCAACCCTGGGCATCTTCCTCCCAAGCAGGTGCCACAAGCTCCTAGAGATGCTCTCGTTCAGGGTCTCAAAGTGGGGAACAGGTTCTGCACACTCCAGTATAATTTACTGTGGTTAAAGAGCTCCCTAAAGAGGTCAACCCCCTCCCAGGCAGTGAAGGGATTTAAAGTAGTCTCCCAACCTGGCATTGAAACACAAAGTGGTACCTACCACATTATGGAATAAAATAATGACTTGGGTATCTGACCCCAGAAGACTTTGAGTTGTGCTCCTCCTACTGTGAAAGGTGAGAAACCTCATCCTTCTTCACATATCCTGCAAAGCAATATCACAGAAGATGTTTTATATGTGAGTAAGAAAGAAGGAACCTGTCCGAATCTAGAATTTAACTGCAGCACAAATAATCCTGAATCATCACCATCAATGAGCACTGACAATGTCAGTATGAAATTCTGTCCTAGTGGCTCTTAGTTAAGCTGGCCCATTCCAAACACTTTAATCTAAAATGGTATTTATCAGGAAAGTCATAAAAGCAGGAGCTCCAATCATCCATGTTTGATGAAAGGAAGGAATAGATAAGATTTCTTCTGCATGTGGAATACCTAGTTAAATATTGGCAGAAAAGGGAGGTGAAAACAACAACAGGCAGGGAAAAACCTGTAATCAGGCCTCATTAATACCATAGTTAATTGATTTTCTGCTTAGATTCCAAGGAGCAGCAGGAAGCTTTCTTTAAGGTGGGTAATAGATTAACACCCATTGGAGAGGCGGAGAGGAAGGGAGATACTCGTGTGTAAAAAATGTGAACTTTTACACTTTTGAAAACTTTGACCATTTGCTTCAGAAGGTAGTATAAAACTCTGTGGTGCAGTTTTCATAGACTAGTATAAGCCTTAAAAAGAAATTTTTTTCCAACTTTACATGTTAAAAAATTGTATAGTTTTCACTGAGACCTCCCCTCTGCTTTTATCATATCTGAGGAACCATAAATTGAAGAATCCAGCATTGCTCGTCTGTCTAATCACTTGGCCTACATTTTGATTCTCTTTTCATGCAGCGATTCAGATGCTATGACTAGTGAGACATGGAGAGAGAAGCAAAAGTTATTTTCATAGAATGAAAAGAAAGGGCAATAATATCCCAGGTGCTATTCCGTCACACCTAAAGAGACACCAACACAGCCTGAACTGCTCTAAATTCTCAGGGTTTGTCTACACAGTGCTGTTTTAATTCAGTTCAGTTAAACTAATACAGACTTTTAAGTAGTTGATGCTGACTAAGCTTAAACAGCAACACAGTGCCAGAAGGGTTGTCCAAGAATATTATCAAAGTAATGGTCTGTCTAAACATACAGATATGCTTAGTTAGGATAATATGCATGCTTTGGGACTTCACCCTTGTATGGATGCAAGGCAGGTAAAGGTGTCCCAAAAGACAGGTTATCTCCTACCTACCTACTTATAAACATACCCTCTGAAACACTGTTGGATGCTGGGTACAGTAGAGCAATAACCTTATCACTGCTGCAAAGCCAGTATGCTTTTAATCTTGTCTTTAAGGATGTCATTGCAAGAAATCAGAAATCAAGTATGCATGCAAATGCACACCTGCTATACGTATGATATTGCTGTGTACATAGGCTGAGTATTGTAGGCAGGCTCTGATGTTACAAGGGTAGGCAGATTAGTATTTATTGCACCTCGAAATAACAAGCACAGGATGCAATTCTCACAGTTACTCTCAGAAATCCCATGTGCTGTGTCAGTCTCAGATGGGCTGCAGAGCAGGAGGTGTCCCGAGGTGTCTCCCAAGGACCTGGGTCACTGCCCTGCCCACTGAGGGAGCCTGCCAGTGAGAGCAAGCTTGGGAGAAGAGCAAAGGCGTTATTATCAGTGCAAGGAAACACAAAAAGAACCTCCCCCCAAAACCCCAAGCATCAATATGTTCATTATACTAGTGCTGAATTCATCCTAACAGTCTAAGTCAAAGAGCAACACTGCTTGACATGTCTTTCTATCTCAGAGTGCACCTTTTTTCCTCATAAAACCTTTTCCTATTTATACCCTGCTTCAACAGCTGTGTCTTATTCCCCATTCAACATCCATTTTCCCTTAAGAGGGATAATTAATTTAGAACTCCAGGCAATAAGACATAGATAAGAAACCAGCTTTCCTGGTGTTACCTTTCTTTTCTTAACCATTAAATGGTGCAATTCTGGCTCACATTTACATGGGAATAGGGGAATACACCTAAAATCAAAACCAGAAGATCGTTCCTTTTAATGCTATGCTAACATAATGAAACACAGGAGGAATTGCAGAAGTCATATTCCTCTGCTGCAGTATTAATTCATCGTGGGTTCTTAGGTACTAAAAAGTCAAGAACTGTCAAAATTAGGTTTTGATGTATCATCTTCACTTAAGCAACCACCTGGTTGCCCAAGTAAATAGTTTCAAGAAGTATTTTCAGGAACCTCAGGTGCAGGAGTAGTATTTCAGAGATTTCTTTTCTCCAAAGCAGACCAGCCTGTTTGCATTTATTTAAGCTTTCCCTCCTTTGCAGTCTTGAGGGCTGACAGCAGTCAGGTGCTTCAGTTACCAGGTGAATCTCAGCCCTTTCTTACCTGAGGTGTTGGATCCAAGAAATCATATTGACCTCACAAAAAGGCAAAAATGGGTCCCCAGGCTAGGGGAGATGTCAGCTTAGGTCTTTTGTCTGAACTGGTCTTAGGATGTTGTTGACCCTTACAAAGAAACTCATCCTCTGTGACTGGAAGACTGGGAAAGACTTGGTGTCATCCTACTCCCAGGAGAGTTTTAAATCCTCAGTTCTCCAAGGACCCATAATCTGAGAGATTACCTCCCTCACTGTCTTGGGTTACCTTGGTGCTCACAGTAAGCTTGCCTTGACCTCATGGAAGCTGCAAATGCATGCAGGTGTTGCAATAAGGCATAGGTGTCCTGAAAACATATAACCAGGCACATATTGATGATCTCCGTTTATCTAGCAAGACTTGTGCTCATGTCCAATCACCAGCCTAAGACTGAGGTCAAAGCCTCCTTTGATTTTAGTGCATAGAAAAGCCTTTTCTTGATGATGTAATTAAGTGGAGTAGTTTATTCCATACCCTTTGTGCAATGAGTGACTTCTGCTAGCCTACTTTTTGCATGATTTCCCTTTAGAGCTAAAACCCCAGTCATGATAGTGAAAATATATTACCTTTTCCCCCCAGTAATGGTACAGTATATAAAGCATGGAAGTGGAAACATTCACACACACAGTACTCTATCACTGTGAGTCTACTTCAAATCTTTTAATAAAAATCCATGTGATTCCATTTTTCCAACACAGCATGTGCTCACACTATATGCATTGTGTTTTGCAGATGCTATGAGATAAGCCGTATGGAAATAGACTCATGGACAAGAGCAAGAGAAAACTACACTTACAGTAAATAAAAACATCACTCACAGGGGATCTCTCAACTCCTAGCAGTGACCTTTGAAGTTGGAAGGACCCACGGCCTGGACAGGTAAGGGAGTTACATTGCTGATTATTTTATGGTATTTTTTGCTGTAAAGCACGCTTGTACAAAGAAAGAACAGTTTGCAGAACTGTGTTTAAGAAGAACTGGATTTGTCAGCTATGACAATAGCTAGGGGAAGATTTAAATAAAATAATAGGTGTTTTTCTTCTTTAATGTCTATAATTAGTTAATGCATCGTAAAAACCAGCACATCGTTAGTTTTCCTCTCTCCACTGAAAAGAAAATCAACAAAGTGAAAGCTTGCAAACCCAGTATTTTGTTAGCTCATCTTTTAAGAGCCTGGTTCCTGTTTAGTATGCATTTAGTGACGATTCACTCGAATAATTTAGACCTCCGATGACAACTTTTCAAGAGTGGTTTTATCAATGTCAAACAGCTTCCCATTTTTGACAATGTAAACACAAGACAGGAATCGCCACTGGCAGTATTAGTTTTGCCTCATCTTCCTGCTGTTTGGATAGGAAACGCCCATTTTTTTCTGGTGGTGGATTAGCATTGTTACTTTTAGAACTTCCTGATTGTAAATGCTGAATCAAATGTGTTACCATAAAGAAAAGAGAGTCCTGCCTTGTACCAGCACTGCTAAAGTTGCAAAGCCAGACAGTTCTAGGAAGTGTTACAATTACGTTTGCACCATCTTAATTTTTCAGGTTATTACTTCCGTGTTCTTAGGTGCAGGCAGCAACCTTACTGATAATAACAAGTCTGCTTACAACAGATCCAGTGATCCCACATTTACTCACATGGATGCTGAAAGCAGGAATCCATTCCCACTCAAAGCATTTTGCTTTGATGACAATACTTTTGGTGGCAGTTAAACACTTGTGTGAGTAAGGATTATTTTAAGGACTTGTATATTCAGCTGCACACAACTGCTCTGCGTTCTGGTATTCACACCAATAGACTCACTGGGGATAGTTTTAAATTAAGCACGACGTCTAGCCCTTTTTCTTGTGTGTATGGAGCTAATGCATATAAGCAGCTCACCTTGCCCTGCATGAAATGTCTCAGCTGAAGGTAAAACCAGCTCCAACGTATTAAGAATTTTTCCCATCCCTGGGGTTTTTTTTCCAGGTTGTGGCTTACCATTTCACTTGGTTCAGGGAAAGAGATTAGATTAAAAAGTACTTTGAAATATCGAGATCAGCTAAAAATACCACTAAACATTTAGTATTCCCTTCCACATGCTCATGGACATATTTTTTCAGCTTTCTCTTCAAGCCTTACATTGTTTCCTGTTATCAACACAATTTTATGTAGGTGCACACCCTACATAAGGTGCCAAGCTGCACAGTGTTCTGTTGGATTCAGTAATAGACTTAAATTTAGCAATTTTCTGATTGGAAATAACGCCATTATTCATGTGCCCTTGTACCAACTCCCAAGCTACCGCCTGGCTCTCTTGATAATATTATGTTCCTGATGCACATTATCTCAGAGGTCAATGCAAAAGGAAAGGTGTTACACAACTCTCAAGAACAAATCCTCCAAGGAGGAGATCTCAGATAGGCACAAAAATGTTATAGCCTAATCTTGGCACAACATTTGCTGGGTTCTTACAAACTTTAAATATATGCAGTGGTCCCTTTCTAAGTGTTACTTATAGCTGAGACATCTGCACTTCAGTATGCTTAGTATAGTCATCGGGATATTTCATCACGAGAATGGCCAAGAGCAGTGGTCTAATGGGCTAAACTGGGGGAAATATGAACTTATTCTTATTTTTGAGGGTTTTTTCTTTTTTAATTATGTGAGTAACCGGCAAAGGCAAATACCTAAAGACGGCGATCTAAATCCAGAAGCGGCTGAGCAATGGCAGTCAGTTTGTATTTAGAATTTTGCTTCCCCTACATACCCAAATTTAGTTTCTTCGTGGCTTGATTCCTGTATCTGAAAATTATGTGTAATGTCCTCCATCAGAGGGGGTGTTGTGAAGAAGCAAAGGCTAAAACTGCACCAGCACAACAGTCTATGTGTGAGCGCAGAGTATGAGGGCCAGCCTTATAGTAGCTTGGGTACCAAAACACACATTAGCCTGCACTGAGCTCCCTGCTGCTGCAGCCACACTTACTCCTGCCTCCCTGTATTACATCCCAGTCATTTGTGTGACTGCAATGCAGACACAAGTCAAGGCTGATGCAGCCCGGGTGGAAAGGGAGAAGCTGTGCAGCTGCAAGCAGCTGGCACAGCCTGGGTCAAGGAGCCATCAGCTAATGAGCATTAATGGGGACAAGAGCACCTCTAGGCTTCTCCACTCCGCACCCCCAGATCTGCAGCTCTGAACTTCTTCACGTAGTGAGTTGCATGCAGTTGTGTATGAAAGCTGTCAAGAACTGGAGATTAAAATATTTTATTTGCCCAAGAGGAAAGGACTTACTGACACAAGCCAAGAACTGTGATGAGATCTTGTTTACCAGGCTAGCGTGGGGCTAGAAATCAATACACCAAAGTTGCCAACGACCAGAAATTAGACTCAATTAGTGAACAAAATTCATTAAGACAAGCTATGCCTCACATTACATGTTTGCATGACTGATGTAACGCTGTTACTTCCTTTTTGCTTTCTCCCAGAATGACGCCTTTAGAGCAAAACATTTATATAGTATCACTCAAATTCTGAAGGAGAAAAAAAAAATATTGGCAGTCCTTTCTAATGAAACACTCACTAATAAAGGCTTTAATTAAAATTGCATTGAAAAACTTAACAGAAAATTTAAAAAACCATAAATGTGTGCAGAAAGTCACTTGTGCAACATCTTTAGCAATTGCTTTTAAAGAAGCTTTGATGGGAACACTTAAAATTTTTTTTTCCTATTCCTTTCCCCATAAACATCAGTTGTCCCACACTTGCAGTGGTCATAGTCATATTAAATAGGTAAAAAGATTTCCTTACCAGCACCATGCTAGGAGTTATTCTGCAGAATTGATCTGAAGATGAAGCAAGAGTCCTTATGAACCAGAGAGGTAGTAGACACAGTAACAGGACTGTATGAAATTGCAGAGCAAGGGGCGAGATGGGAGTTGGTGACTGGATTACTAATAGAGCCAGGGAACTTTGGAGGAAGGGGTGGGAGTCGGAGAGAGATGTAGAGTACCAGTACCTAATAAACTCACTCTCTCATGCTAATATGCCTTTCTTCAACTAAAGGACAGAAAGCCCCAAGGCCCTGCTCATGCAAATTGGCATGGTGCTGCTGGCTGCAACAGCACCCCTGGCTAATTCAGGCAAGCAGAAGAAAATAAGCCCAATAAAAGTAATAGAAGGAAAGATTTATCCCTTATATCTTCCTTTTAAACTGATAACCTTGGGATGGCAAATGAGACTTGTCAGAAGGACCACCAGTTTGTGGTACAAACATCTGGTATGTTTGCTGTATGCACATTTTTATAAAGAATATTTTAGGGGGCTGATATTTTTCTTTCCTTCCTTCCCCCAACTTTTCCCTCCAATCAGAAATATCCTCCAGCTAATGTTCATATCTGCAAGAATAGTAGCACATATACTTGCAGATAATGGAGAGAAATAGATATATGTATGTATTGCTGGCAATCAGCAGAGAGCATGATTTGTCTGCTTTCTCATAAATCCTCACCCACGAGCTCAGATTTCACCTGAACACACTAACTGTGCAGTTGTGTTGCACAAACTTGCCTAGCTCTCGGGCAGAGCTGTAAGATTTTCATTGCCAGCAGATTTAAATTCAGTTTAACACCGATTTGCCCACACAGAGCTGTACTGGCAGCAAAGGGAGATGAACGGGGCTCTCCTTAGCACTCCGCTGTGCTTCCCTGTCGATCCAGGAGCTGGTAGTGTTTATTTATATCTTTGAAGACTAAGTATAAAACATGGAAATCTTTACGGTTGAGCCTAGACTGGGAGGCAGATGTGTGTCAGCATACCCCGTGGTGCTTGTGCCTGAGGATTTGGGATGCTGGGCTGGGGAACAGCTGCACAGGGCACTTGTGCCAGGGAGAGAGCAAATGGTTCACTTGGATCCAGAAGCTGAGGGATGCTATGGGATCCTCTGGTCTGGTCATGGCCCTGGGTAGCGTCTGACAGTGAGGTAGCCACCACTCACAGGCACATCCTCTGAGCTGCACCAACACAGTGGTTTTGTTAGGAAGAAATCTCTGCTGACAAGTGAAGCATGCTATTGTTATTAAAAAAAAAAAAATCCATAGGAACTGGGATTTTAACTTTTGAAGGTGCGGAGAGCCAGAGATATATAACTGTGGGTAACTTTCATTGCAACCATTTTCAGACTGGAGTTTAAGCCCCTTTCTTTGTGCAGGTCTTCCTTTCAAATAGTTCAAAGAAGGATGGGGATTAAGCTGCATTTAAAGCTTGACTATGAGTCATTCATCCACACATCCCACACATTCAGTAGACAAGATCTTATTGCATTATATTTGTCTTTGCCTTTCCAATTTAAGCAATAGCAGATCTTTCCTAGGAAACCAACAGAATTTAACCAGTGCTGAATTTGAAATGACGTAGAAGCTGGTTTTACAACAAAAAAAAAAAGAAAAAAATTCCATTGATTAAAGTTAACAGCTTAAAGTTATTTATTCAAAGTTCATCTACTGAAGTGAAAACTCCCATTAAAAAAACCTACAGTAGTGTATATGTATATAGTATATACATATAATTTAAATAGCTGTCATTCAGAGCCAGACTAGAAAATAAGAGGCTACACGCTCTTCAAGCTCTAACCCAAGCCTCAACCACTTCCACAGTCTCAGCACAGCTAGAGGTTTTTTGCTAAATTTATCAGCAGTAAAGCAACAAACAACTGGGAAATATGAAAATGGCGTAATTAGACTTCAGACTTCACATCCCAGGGATGGGAGTGGAGAAGCTCACCACCCCTTTGAAACCAAAGGCAAACCTCAAGAAGCATCACAAATCTGGCCAAAAAAAAGTCACTAAGTGGTTGCATTTCTATTTGGAATAGTTAAAAAGCCAGAACTGTATTTAATTGTACTTTTGAAAAGAGAGAAAGTTCAAAACAGCTACAAATTTGATTTGAAACTGAAACACTGTTCTGGTTTGTTTTCCAAGTGTCTAGAAATGTTGCACTTTTGGTGATTAAAAAAAAATTGGTGAAATCTAGCAAGGCAAAAATGCAACAGTTTCAGTGAAGTGGTGCTTCTGAGGTAGTGAGGTTATGGCACATTTTCTGAAGCATGGATCCTTCACTTGTGGAAATTTTGAAAATTTTGCTTATTTATCCTTTAGTTTCTCAAAAACCACTCCTTTCAGGGTGACCTTTCTGAAGTGGATATTGAGAAAAATGCTACTGTGGTCTGAGGATCCCCAGTTTCTCATGAAATCAATACCACGTGTTAGTTGCCCTCCCCATCTCTGAAAAATCAAGTCATAAATCTTTCCGGCATTTCTGTTCATTCTCCTTATTACACTCTATAGCACTGATGAACAAAGCAAGATTTTTTGCTAAATTTGTACGTCTGGAGAGGCTCGTGAGGGGGACTGTGTAGTTGTGTAGATAAAGCCTCTAACTTCACATTAATATATAATGGAAAAAGAAAAGAAATAGGAGCTGCTGTAGAGTAGGGAGTACAAGATATACCTTGCATTAGTATTTCTGAACTGAAGGAATGGGCTATCGAGATTTAGGTGGCATAATATTCTGTATTCTATTAAAAAAGTATCATTATCAGAGAACCTTTAATATAAATCCTTCCTACAGATTCCCTGCAGGAATAAGGTGGCCTAGCTAACAAAGCCTTGTTTTATTCAATAAGACATACTCCTCTTTCCTTTAAAATGTAGAGAGGGCACCTACTTCTACCATCTCCATGGTTCAGCTGCCACTACACAAATGTTCCTTTATATTCAAGGAGTACCTGGGCGCTACTGCATGTCCTTATGTACAATGGTCTCCATTCACACGCCTTGCAAGAAAGAGCAAACAAGGACACAAGTGATTGCTAAACACACAGAAACTTATACAAACTCCCACAGACACACCATTCCCCCCGACAAGGATTTTCACATAACAACCTATTAGCAGGCATGTGCAGGAAGTCAAAACAAAACAAGAGCAGGATTTGCTGCCTTAGCTCTTCCCTTTGCAGCCTTGCAGGAGAGAAGGAAAAAAATCAGGGTCCTCACAACCTGAAGCCTGTAAAACCTACATCAATAGAGCTTTATCTGTTCCCCTGATATGGTTCTGTTTCTCTTCTATTAATCCTGAAAACGCTGTGCCGTAGACAGATGTTCATCTCATTCATTTATATGGTGCAACCAGGATTACAAACACCTCTTAGCACCCTGAGGTTTGGGGCACATCACAGCTGGGGCAATCCAGCAGATCTTCTGGATCTGGTCTGAGTTGGAGGCTCCCGCTGGATATGTGCATTGTGGTTGGCCCTTGAGGGGATCTAAAATAACATGTCTGTAGACTGTGTAGGTCTTATTTTTCAGCATCCCAGTGGGTGCTGACCCGCTGACAAATTTCAGCCCTAAATTAGGACCACAAGGAGCCCCACTGGGGTCAGGGAGACTGTTCAGCTGAGCAAGGCTTACGCACAAGAACTGCAATAGAACTCCTGCTAATTGCAATGAGAGCAGGCTTGGCCCCAAGGAAGGGATATACCAAAAGCATCAAAGAGGATTCTCAAGGCAGGAATTGTGTCCTTGTGTGAATTTACTTGTAGACTACACTCCAGATATAGATACATAATAGAAGTGAGTGATACAGAAGTACTGATGGCACCGAGACAATATGCCTATCATCCAGCACGCTGGTGTTCTGATTATTTTCACAATATCCAGTCTGCTATATTACAGCCCTCCTTCAACCCAGCATCTTACATTAGCGCAACAATTTTTCCAAAGACTTTCCCCCAACTGTGCATCAAAAACCTACTTTATGAAAGAAGTTTCAATGCTCTTTCTGATACAGCGATCAGAAACCCAACAGGGAGAGAAATGCAACTCAGGAAGTGTAACTCAGAATTACACTGCTGTAACATGTCTACTTTTTAGTGCATGACTCTGATCAGATCATAAATAGCAGGCAGTGTAGAGCAACCTCCAGATGTTCACCACAAGCTACAAATGCACACCTTACTGCTACAATTAGGCTGAAGACATAGGGGGATTTGATACCTGCATTATTAATTAGAACAGGTTGCTTCCATTCCCATGACTTTCACAACCTGGCTATAATAAAATAAATTACAGCGTAGGGAGCTGGCAAGTTACAGTCTGTGTGTAAGAGGAGGAGATGGCAAGTAACTGTGTGTAACATTTAGTGCTCTGCACAGAGTGGTTTACGCTATGAAAAACTCCCCTATTTTTCCTCTAAACAATTATGCATACAATAAAATAGTAGCCTGTGTTAATGCAGTTCAGACCCAGCCCGTCTCTGATATGCAACTTAAAGATGCCTAAATCTTGTTTATAAGCAGCATCTTTCCACTTAGGATTAATAAGTATTAATCCTGCATTCTTCAGTGGTGTTAAAAGGAAGGAAAAGAAAACGTATAACAAAAAGTCTTCGCTAACCAGCATTAGCACCAGGATGGCTATAAAACTGCTTTCTATGCAGCTGTGATAATTCAAGCATCATTTGCACTTGGGAAGAAACATGAATAGTTGGTTACATTGGGAGAATACTCACCTAGCTCCCTTTGGAAGCCATTTATACTATTAAATCATTTATTCCTGGTACAATGCTCAGCTGATGGTACCATACCTCAGCTCATCTCTGAAGAGAACTGTATAAAATTCTTCATCAAGTGGCACTTCCCCAACACAGAGCTCACACTTTGTTGTATGGTCAAGGCATCAGTACAATACAGCACTTTCTTTGAATTTATCAAACCTCCAGGAAGGCTGGTAATTTCCATTTCCCCCCTAAAAACCCAGACCTACTTTACTTTAAAAACTCTGATCTTTGCATCTTGTCCCACCCCCCCATACACCACAGTTTCTATAATCGTCACCTTATGTAAGAGACCCAGAACTGGAAACGGTTATTTATCAGTGTTTGCGTGCCCTCGCTTTCTCCCTAGAGAGCACCAAAATAACCTAACAGATCCCTGTTTGATACGCAAGGGCCTTTACATATCCTCATGCCACGTGCTACCTGCCATCACTCTAAGGAGAGCGATGCTGAAGAACGAGAAAACAGGTTGGTGCTGTTGGTGCCATGGGGTCCGTGCTCCAGCGTCCCCCCTCTGCTCATGGCAGAGGTCCTGTGCGGCACACAGGCAACGGGGTGCCCTGCTCTGCCGATGCCCTGGGTTTTGCACAAAGAAGAGATGCACGAAAGCAGGATGGAGCATCAGCAGCCTCAGAGCCGTTGCAGCGCACAAGCACGCATGCAGCTGGAGAGCCAGACTCTCTTCTGACTTCGCCCCAAGGAGCCTGCCCATTTGTGTCTTATTGTTTGCTTGTTTACTTTCAGGTGGCTCTTTTGCAGTGTTGTCACTCAGCTGGTTTCTAACTGACCTGGCAGGTTTTTACTCCTCTCTTCCTGCTTGCTGGCAGAACAAAGTCTGGGGGATTTATGTGCCCTAGCTCCTGCACGGGAGCTGGGAGCAGCCTCCTCCTGAGGAGAGAAGTTTTTGCTGACAGATGCCTCTGTTTGAAGTGTCCATGTGTATTTAGGCCCTGATCCATCGGAGCACTGGAGCACGCACTCAGCCTTAGGCACATCCATATTGCTGTCACCAGGCTACGTATTGCTGTCACCAGACTATGTAAAGTAAGGTGGGTGTTTAAGGCTTTTGTGGGCTTCAAGCTTTGGTTCATTGTCCTGGCAGCTCATGCAGTCATTATGTAGCCTGCAGTGCTCTAGGTTGATGATTTACAGAGCAGCTAAAAAAAGAAAGTTTGTAGCATGCATGTATTTCTGCAGTGTGAAAGCACAGAAGAACTTGCTTGATCCCTTCTGTGGAAGTACTTTTACAAGCAAACCTGCATTTACTCTTTTTAATAGGCACTTTGGTCACAAAATTTGTGACCTCAGTACAATTTTCCCCTGTGCAAAGCACTAATAGGCAGGAGTTGCTCCAGGAGAAGTCAGTGGTGCATGCCCTATAAATGCCTGTTGCACACCATACAGGGTGCTGGGGCTAGCAGCAGACATCTAGGGATCGCTGTGTCCAAAACTTAGTCACCTCTTCAACCCACTCCTTGGCTATTTGTTTCATGACAAGCTCTTTATATTGTTTGTTTAGGGGTTTTTGTTTGTTTTTTAAATCTCCCTTGACTTTGTCATGAGAAGTTACTTTGAGGGAAGCAGATGGGAACTAGCCTTACTCCAGAAGGCTAGAACAGTTTCTAAAGAGGCCAGAAAAGTTTGACAACAAAAAAATTTGGTTTGTAGAATACTTCTTTTTAAAAAAGGTTGGGTTTATTGTGAAGAAATCTCAACTAATTATGAGTGGAGCTGACTTTTTGGTGCAGACAAACCAGCATCCTAGTTTGATCTTTGTGTTACTGGTATCCCCCATCAGCTTTGTTCATAGGGCAAACCATTTCTTCAGTAAGCTGCTCTAGCCTGGTGCCCTCAAAAGTCAATCAGCCCAGCCCCTTGCCAGACCACCTTCCTTCTGTTTCTCCCGTTTCCACAGAAATGAACTCCAAAGACTGTGCAAACTAAATAAAAAGACCTCATTTTTATAGCTTGCCACCCAGACAAAATTAGTTTTGCTGATAAGGGAAATCCACTTCTTTGCTGGAAGAGAGACAGGAAACAGTCATGCCAGCTCAGGGTATCGTACACAGCCAGCACTGTAAATAACAGCACTCAACCTCCGAGTTCATCAGTGAGCCAATTCTTCAATAAAATAACCCAAACAATTTCCTGATGCTTCCCTAACTGCATCTCTGAAATCCCTCTCCTCCCTCTTTGGCTTGAAAAACTGTAGTGCAAGACACTTTTACCTCTTTTCTCTTCAAAAACTACATCGCTTTTACTGACAGGGTTGAAAACTCGCTTCAGATTTTTGCTAAATGGAAGGCAGGCTTCTTGATTTTATTATTCACTCATCTTCCACAGGGGTGGTATGTAGCAATAATCAGTAAATACAAATTTTTACATTTGAAATGTAAAGCTACCTGGTGTCATCATTGCATAATCTGTGTTCTAATAATGCTCAGTTTTCACCTGACCTTTAGAAATCAGCAGATTCAATTACTTGTAGCATTTACTGAAGAACCTCCAGGGATCTCACCATAAATTATACTGTATTCTACAAATAGCTATGACAACACTAATCAGCAAATTAAATGACAGTGATCATTCCTGCAGAGATACTTAAACATCTGATTGAGCTGGTACATTGGACCTACACAGCCTACAGCTTCAGTCTCCAAGAGGTACTGCTTTCATGCATAGGAAATGCTGACCTTGCAAGCAGGAACCTGCAGGTTACTTAAGATGTCTGATAAAAGAAAAAAAGGCTGATGCCTCCAAGCGAACACTAATGGACATTGATGGATGGTGACTCCAGTCCTTTCATTAATATTTTGCTCTGATGTTGCCACCCATATGACTTTACATGATTGTTTCCAGACTGACCAGGACTGAGCACTGCCTCATAACCGCTC
This sequence comes from Phaethon aethereus, assembly GCF_964289735.1. NCBI lineage: Eukaryota > Metazoa > Chordata > Aves > Phaethontiformes > Phaethontidae > Phaethon > Phaethon aethereus. The sequence continues at coordinate 124,444,737 of NC_138576.1, forward strand.
TTTCCCCAGGGTGAAGTAAGGCAGGGGAGAGCTGTCACTGCCTGGGCACCAAGATGCTGCCTCCCTTCAGGCAGTCCTTGCTAGATGGACCAGAGGCAGTGCCTCCTTGAGGTATACTCAATAGCCTATTTGATAGCCATTTCTCAATGGATGTGGACCAGTCCTTGTCTCATCTTTATCCTCATTGTCCTGCCAAGCTGCAGAGGAAAAGCCTTTACTTGTTAAAATGACACACTGTCAACTGGCTGCTGCTGGGACTGCATTGCCTGCACAGTGTGGCAAGAGCAAAATGCTGGGCAGGAAGGGCAGGATGCAGAAGACCAAGACTCTCGGGTGCAAAAGACCTTCTACAGGTCATAGAGCAAAGGAGACCAAATAGTCAGGACCAGGCTTGTAAACCTTTGGCAAAGAGAAGCATGGAGAAACCTGAGGCCATGTCTCTGCTGGGAAGGTCAGGCGAAGGAGCACCAAGACACATCCTGCACTCACAGGCAGTGTCACCTTGATGTGGCCCCCTTCTCAAGCCTTATTTTTTTTTTTTTTTTAGAGGCAGGTGCTGCAGGAGGTGGGGGCAGCGTGGAGCAGAGAGGTGCTATCGCATCCTTTACCACAAGCTGTTATTTTGACAGCTCTATTACAGTCATATAGAAACAACTCCTGGGAAGTGTAAAGCACTGTAAAAAAAAAAAAAGTCAGGGAAATCATCTGTCCTGCAATATGCCAGCTTTCACTGAGGAAGACAAATAGATGCCAGAGCGGAGATACACAATGAGTTCTTCCTCTGGCTTATTCTTTGGCCATAGCTGGTTATTGTCCACCTGAAACGCACCATTTCTTCTTTTACTTCTGTCTGGTTAGTGTATCTCCTTTTTATTTCATAGCAGCTGTCTCCTCTAGGAGAAAAACTCATTTTTTCATATGAGCATGAAGACCTCAACCCCAGCTGAGGAAGGTATGAAGAACCCTTTCCTGAGATAGCTTTCTTGGGAAAAAAGGCCAGACAAGCTCATCCTAGGAATCACTAGCTATGCTTAGAGTTGAGGTTTCAACTCTGCATCTATGTGAAATAGCACAGATTGTGGTGATTTCTAACCCTGAGTGCCATCAGCACCAAGTCCTTGTGTGCTAATGCATGCTGTGCATGTCCATGCCAGGACTTTGGTGAGAGGTTTTGTGAAAGCAGCTCCGTTTCTTGGTTTAACAACAGTATCACATCCTGTATAGACCAAGACTTACATGAAAACACAGCAGCACTTGAAGGAGCATGATAGCCTGGAACCACCTCTGCAATAGCAAATAGAGCCACACACTCAGTCCAGCACATAGCTGTGGCAAGGCAGCCCTGCTGGGACCTAAACCACATGCTCCCACCACTCTGCTCCTTTGTAAGCCTGTAGCATCACCTGGTGGGGTTGGTTACCAGAAGAGTTCTTTGCCCTGCACAACTTTGAGTGATAGGGATCCATCTTCATAATCCAGCAACATGCTGGGAGTAGATATACCCAGTCATTCTTAACACCAAAAATTTGGTATTAAGTTTCTTTTTTCTTTTCTTTCTCCTCTGAGCTGCATATAGTACTTTGTAGCAACACCATCTGATAACCCAACACAAACAAGCTTGCTCATTCGTATTGCCTCTGGCATTCTCGAGAGACAGATACCCAGTTTTCTCTTATTTACCACTCCTCCCACCCTGGGGAAGGAAAGCAGCAGAAGTGCTGATGGAGGAGCTCCAGTCACACTCCATTCCAGCTGCTGGTGGCATTTGCTCAACAGTGACACTTAGCAAGGCAGAACAAATGGCTTGCAAGGCAAGTGTGTGTTATGGAGCACTACCCAGAAGAAATGCCTGTCAGGTACTTCAGAAGTTTACAGTGACTTCAGTACATTTTTGTTTGGCAGGAGGTATCCTGAAAAGTTTAGATTTCATTCCTCATTATTACAAATTATTCTCCCAGCTGAAGTGCCTTTTCTCTCAGGCAATACACTGCAAATTGGTGCTGCACTCTGGCAGTCAAGGGAGGCTCAATCAGCATCTTCCTTCTGTCAAGGGAATGCCTTTGAGGGCTTTGCTCTGCACCTGACACTTCTTGCAAAGGGGCCCTTACAGGAAAAGGGAAAGTTTTCAACCTAAGGAGCAATACCCAAGTGCTCCTGGCAGGAGGCATCCTCACTGGCAGCTTAGAGAAGCTTTAACTACTGCAAGACTGACATACTTAGCCTCTTTCTTCCACTTACAAACCAATGACACTATGAAACACTTTCATGGGAGATCAGGTTGCACAGACTCAACTGTAGGAAGTAACCAGCTGTAGGAACCATGCATGCTACAGGAAGTTGATTTAAATTTGACACAAAATACAGTTTAATTCATTTATACTCAAATTTTCTTACTCACAAGTAGCCCCGCAGGCAGAGTGATGCTGGCTTCCAGGAGCTTTCACAGTCTTATGGAGACTAAATGATAACCACTACAAAACAACCCAACCTCCCCTTGAAATGGTAAACACACACTAGTTTTGGACCTGCCTTTTTATACCCATCTGCAGTTGATGAGGTTCAGTCTCTCCACCCTGTCCCACCTGTGAGTCATCAGGATTGACTCACTCTCCCGTCTCCTGCATCAGGTGTCCTGAGAAGCTGCCTGTAGATGCGTGTTGTGTCTTCATGACCTACTAACATACGTGCTGAGAGTATGTCTCTTCCCATTGCCCTCATCATGGTGCTTACTCCTTCTGGTGCTTTCATATTCCAGTGTTCCTGTTCACACTGGTCTTAATGCTTCTACCGCCATCTCTACAAGCGTGCACCAGGTCTGCAGAACTGCCAGCAGCTTCATGCCATGGGAGGCTGTGCTTTGTTGGGGATCTGCCGCTTGTTTAGGTTGTCTTGTTCTATTGCTGTTGTATACAGCCAGATGCTCAAATGTAGCATGTTGGAAGAGGTAGGTGTATGTCTCTCAGGCAGAAAATGATTGTGATTTTGCTGTGTAAAGCAGGTCTGGTAGAGAAAGAACCTCTGTGCCTACTTTTGACTTTCAAGCCCACATTGTACAGCTGGGGAAGCCATACCAATAGCTTCTGCTGTGCTTAAGCAGCTTGTTTGCAGTGGCATTATCATTTCACGTCTAACAACACACTTCCAAGTGCTGGTGCCAGCTTCAGTTGATGGCACTGTCAAAGTGCCTTTGGTATTTTAGGGTGCTGAAAAGTGGCAGTTACGTTCTCAAAGTTTAATTCCTCAAACCCCTCCATACCTCCTAACTTCCTAATTCCTACTTGATTCCTCGCTTCCCAAACTTGCTTTCTTTGAAGCCCTCCAGAAATCTACAGTTTTGCTAAGGAGCACACTCAGCCTCCATACTCCTCATGGAACAGCCCAGGGCTTAATCCCGGAAGGGAGCTGGTATTATTTTGCCTCATGGGAAGAGGTGTCCTGCTCTAGGGGTTGGTTTTAGAGTACCTGGGAGGAGAGGACTTCATGAGCCCCATGGAGGACTGCAGCTTCTGGCCAACGCACTTTCTGTCCATCAGGAGGGTGCTATAATCTTGCTTGTAGAGGACAGTATTACTAGCATCCCATTCCTGCACCTTGATCTGGACTACGGGAAGAGAAAATGCTTCCAGTGAAGTGCAGCCCAGAGGCATATTGGGAGTCATGGCAACTCAAGGACATTCTTAACTCTCCACTCTGTCTTCACTACCTTGGTGGAGTTTGCCAAGGATGGAGAGACAGGCTGCCAATCCCACAGAAACTGAGTCCTTTTCTCTTGCTTGCCTCTTTTGTCCACGTATTTTTAAAGCGGCGTTTAGTCCGCTGGGGCCATGGGCTTACTCAGGGCTTTGTGGGAGGCTTGTACAACATTAATATAGTAAAAGCTACAAATATGGCCTTTTGCTTTCTCCCTTCCTCCTTTCCTGTGTCCTCTGCCACAGGCATTGTGGCATATTTTTGAATGTTTCTCAGTACCTCTTCCATCTGGGAATGGTTACAGGAAAAAATCAAGACAGGGCAGATATTTTAGCCATGGAACACCAAGGAGAGTTTCATTTGTCATGAGCTGGAGTAATTAAAAGTAATTTTTGCATGTTTTGGATGAGGGATGCTGACTTCGGTAAGGGCATGAGCTGTGCAAAGTGCTTATTTTTATAGTTTTGACGTAAATCATGGAATGTTTTCATTCTTAATTTGGAACATTTGCCCCACATGTTCCAAGTCTCTGTAGATAAGTCCAGGCTCTTTTCTTTCTCATGATGTATATCCATACACATTAAAGTCCCAGGGTTAACTGCCCAAGTCATTTCGCTGGACTGAAGACAGCACTGAGGCTTCTTTTAAAAGTGTTAACTTCTACCTATTTCGATAGACCACTGATAGACCAGGTGAGATGCACAACTTTGCTATCTAAAATCTATCTTCTCTGCAGAAGTGTCATGGGTCATTTGCTTAACAAAACAAGCCCAACCTCCTCCCCCAAACCCAGCACATACACAAAAATAATTTCCTTGATTATATTTTCCTCTGGGGATGTTTAAACTGTCAACTTTGCTGAGCTACATTCTCTCCTGTCATTTTTTCTCATAGGGGATGTCCTGTCATGGGGGACTCATTGCAAACTTATGTTTTGAAAATTTCTGAAGGATTTAATATTAATGTACATACAAGAGACTTGCAAAATGTTTCTCTTTTGAAATGGTCATACGCTATCAATAGCTTCTAGAGTTGGTATTGTTCAGCTTTTACACATAGTTCAAAATACAGTCAATGCAAACACTTCTGATCCCAGGATAACATAGTTATATCATTTTTCAGGTCAATCACTGTCTTGGTATGGGCAGATGATCATTGGCTCATCGACATTGAGACCAATTTCAAATGAACTCATGTTACTGTTATCATTTAGCATTGAAAGAGGAGCATGCTGCATTTCCAATTGTAGCTTCTCTTGTCCATGGCAGGTTCTACTTGGCCACCAACAGTAAATTCTCGAGAACGCTAGGGTGCACCTCAAACCTCTGGAAGCAAACATGGGAAAAGCAGAAGCTTTTATTTTGTTTTAATCTAAGACTTTGGCTAGGAATTAGTTATTGTAATGGACAGCAATACAAAGCTTTGTGAACCCACAGGGCCTGTTTCATATGAATACACACTTAAGAATTAAGGGTTTCTCACATGTGCAGTCTCACCTGTCAATCTCTGCAACCACCCATGGTCAGAAGTAATGGTGCAAGATCACTGCCAACACCCTCAGGTTGAAACTTGGGCTCAGTACTTAACATCCATGATAATCTGATAATCTATCAGTTAAAATCCACTAAAATCCAACTCTCAAAACAGTTTAAATGATTAATAATTAAAAGCTGCCTATATAGAAACCTAACATGACAAAATACTGTCTAGAGCATGCAACTCAGCACAACAATTTGCTTCACAGCCTTTTCTTTTGTTGCAATAAAGAGATTAGTGCAATCACTGTTTGATTATTAAATTAGTATCTTTATGGCAATCAGAGGGGTCTTGGCAGACCTCTGCCTAAATGGTGTGTTGATGCCTGTGCTTCTTGCCTTACAAGTCTCCCGTAGGGAGAGCACAGATTTAGCCCGAATCCAGCCACCACAATCATGAGTGTCTGGCTGTCAGCATGCCAGAATAGGCTTCATCTGCAATCAAAGCCACAGTGTGGCTCTCATGGAAAGCTGCTCGGTAAATTGATATGATTTATTGTAAGACGAGTCCCATTCCTGCTGTAACCTGTGGCAGATCACAATTTTACCAGGGAAAGCAGGATCAGGTGCTATTGGCTGGTGCCTGTATTTCTGATGTGGTAAGGAGTGCTAGCCAGACAGATAGCTCAAAATGGTTGTATAGAAACATCCTCCATCCCTTCCCCCCTTCCCCTTTTATATAAATACCTCATGCTTTTAATGAATTACCTGTCTTCTACAGCTCTCTGTCCTAGTGGTTTTGTGGCCTTCACTGATTTAGTGTCACTAACTCTGATTTTACTGGAGGTATTACAATGTTTATTGGATTTATTTGAAGTACCATCTCCTAGAGTCATGTGAAAAGAGTTTCCATTTCACAACTCAGGAATGGTCCCACCTCTGCTGCTTGCCAAGGATACAACCAGTAACTGCTGTAAGCACCAGTAATGTTACTGGGGATTATTTTTACCATTACAGATAAAAATGAATTCTTTATTTAAATAAAGCCTCATGAATGTCTCAGTTCGGTTTTTGAGTGGGTGGTAGGTAGTACTGAGGAATCAAACAACTCTGGCCCTACTTGACAGAGCTGGTCCATCATCCCACAGTGAGCATGCTACACTGATTTACACCATACTGACAGACTTAAATCCCTACAATCCTGGCCCCAATTCTGAGGACTGTTATAAGAAATAAATTTGAGTGTCTGATACCGAGTGTTGATTCTCCAGCACTTGCATTTCTCTAGGCATTTGTACCATCTGCATTCATGATGCTGCTGGGTTGCTGAAAGACAACGTGGTTTGGACCAGATCCTCCTCTTGGCTGGCTGAGCACAATATTATTTTCATTCCACTATCTGAAGGAGGCAGATCTGGTGGCAATTTAAAGATCATACATTATCACAGGCTATGGAAAGAATAATTTATGCCCTTGAGCCTTTCTCAGATCTTTCAGCAAAATCAGACATCTAAAGGAAAATCTAGTTCTTCAGAGCCATGGTGATGAGTAATGGACCCAAGAGGACTTGGGGTCCAGACATGAAGGGATTAGCATGATCCACCAGCACAGTTTTGTTATCTGAGACAGACTCAGGCGCATACCTTATGACTCCCTCTTTCATAACAGCCATCTGGACATGAAAATGGGGGAAGACAGGAGCGTGTTTCATGGCTCTGGTTTGTCTTCTCATGGGCAATAACATCACCCTTGGCTTTTGCAGAATGCTGCAGGACGCCTTTTCCGCTGTGAGCTTGCACCACTCCCGTTTCTTTCTGATACACATTGCCATAGACTGCAACAATCCTTGGTACGTGTAACTCTGGAAGAGGGGAAATACTCCAGTAACACTTTAGCCAATATGATCACAGTCATCCAAAATTCTTTTACACTGGGGTGGAGATCTCCACTCTGTTGGGCATTTGTCAAGCAAACAACGTAAAAAAAATGCTCCCCCTGGATCTTGTTGCATTCATGCCAGGAGTCACTAGACAGCTTTGCCTGTGTTGTGTTTGCTTTCTGTCTCACGCTAGGACGACACCCTCCTCTCCAACACCGCCCCCCCCCCCCCCCGAAACCTGCCTGTTAATTGCTGCAACTGGGACATTTCCCACTGGAGAGGGAGGGATCTATCTGCAGTTCCCTGAGCATGTGGCGATGGGCAGTCTCAGTCAGTTGACCTAAGGCAAGTCTAAGATGATCTAGGGATTAAAAAATATAATAAATATCCTCCCTCCCCTCCAAAAAGCAACAATACCACCCTGAATTTGTGCAAATGCAGGGTTTCCAGTCCAGTTCCCTCCCAGAACATTTGATGGTTCATTTAGAAAAAGAAAAGAAAAAAACAGAGCAGAGCGTTCCCTGGTGGGCTGTAAGACCTCCAAAGGACTTTTGGCAGCATCTGAAGATATTATTAAGTTTTCAGACTAGGTATGTGTAGCACAATAATTAGTTGCCCTGAAGACACCCCAGTAATTGATGGAATTTTCTGATGTTTATTATGAAAGTGCAAAACGGCTCTTCATAAAAACCAGCATTGGATTTTTCACTCTATAATCTACATAGGCTAAAAATCACTATTAATACCTGGCTAGTAAATCCTAACACTTAAAGAAATTTGTAGCATGAAGAGCTTGCAACACGGTGCACTAATTTCTGTGGCCCTAATGAGGGGCATGAGAGCATGCAGTGCGGAGGTGATGCTGCAAGTGACACTCCTAAGGTGCAGGCGGACAAGCACCAGTGGGGAGGCCAAGGCTTCCACGTTCCTGCATGGACACCTCACAACTACCCAGAATAAACAAGGCAGAGCTGCAGGAGCCCCTGTGCCTGGCCAGAAGAGTGGCTGTGGGTGGCCGAGGTCCTGCTGAGGGGAGGGCAGCACTGTGGTGAGACCCAGGAGGGAAGAAGGGTGTGTGTTTTGTGCATCTGGAGATGGTTTGAATTCCTCTTGATCTGTAAATTGGATTAGACAGGCTGATCAAGAAATACCCTCTATATTTCTTTAAGAAATAGCAAAGAAATTGCCTTCTGGAACAAAAAGTTATGCGCATTATTTTGTATAGCTGGTCTTTACTTCTGGTGATGCTCCAGGGTGCTCAGAAACCAAGTTAATGGAGGAGAAATAGGATGTGCACTGCACATTGGCATTGCAAATATATTAGAGCAAACATTGTACAGTTTTCATGCATTTTAGGATCGGGGCTGCAAACTAGTGAGTCGGGCAGAGAGCGCAAGTGTGATTCCCTGCCTGTCGGCAGAGCAGCTCCAGAGGCCGCTGGATCTTCCTGGTCCTGCCTGAAGGTGAAAACTAGCTCCTTCTTATTTCACAGGTCCTGTGTTGCTTTTCATACAACTGTTTTTAAGGTAGAGCTATATATAGTCAGATAGTACTTTGCTGCAACTATCTCAGTGCTTGTAAGTGATTGGAATACGTGTAAAAAAATTATTTTAGCTGTATTAACTCCATGAAGCAAGATAATAATTGTGTCAAATTCACCTTAACCCATAGTGAAGCAGGTCCAGTTAACACCCAAGATTTTTACCACTATGTGTAACATCTGCAAACACCTGCCCCTGTGCCGTGGCACCCATCTGGCATTGCTGGCAACCCCGGTCTGCAGCTGGCACACGGCATGTCACAGTATCGGTTTGCAGGAGGGGACCTGCAGCATCCCCCAAGGAATTGAGAACAGCAGCATTTCCATAGAGAGCCAGATAATTTCCTTCTCATTAGTTACTTTGACACAAGAAAGTTATCACAGCTCCCTGATCTGTCACCGGGCGGAGGGAACGAGAATTTGTAAAGCCAGATACGGTTTTTAAATTACGGCAATAGAAAATAGTTGCTTTTCATGGAAAGCTGCAGCGCAAATGGAGAGCACCTGCCTGAAGCTGGAATTCCTTGGGGAAAGCAGAGCAGTTGTTCTGTAGCTATCAAGGCGATGCCAGGGTGTTTTCTTCCTATTTCTAGGACCCAAATATGATGAAAGGAGCTAATAGCAGCAAGATGTGTGAGGCACTCACTGGGGCAAATTGGGTCTTGTGCAAGAGACGCAGTGCAGGGTTTTTTGTCAGCACCATGAGGAGTGGTGGGGACCCAGGGTCCCATGGCATAGCGGCATTTTGCAGCATGAGTCTACATGTGCTACGAACCCAAATGACGCAGAACAGCACGTGCCACTCACACCAACTCTGCACCATCCTCGGCCCTGCCAAGGGGGCTACCAGTCCCATTGCCCACCCAGTACTTCCACAGGTGCAGGAAAATACCTCCTGGGGGGCGGGTAAGGACCTTTCCCCCTTCCCTCCCTTTCCAGCAGGGCCTGGCAGCTGCCTGCAGGTTTCTGAGTGAGGCACAGAAGGCAGCGTGAAGGGGCCTCTGTGGTCTCCTCCCGCCCATAAATCACAGCAGCTAACAGCCCTGCTGACGGCTGGGCTGCTGTCTCGGGCTTAACAATCAGAGGGAGCATTTTGCAGCAGCAAAATGAAAGCAGGGCATAATATTTATTTACTGAAGGGAATACAGGCTGTTTCCTTCTTCTAGAAGTTCCTTCTCATCAGGACAGGCTTTTCCCCTAGGTGGAGAGGGAAGCTAGAGAAACCAAGTTCTCCACTGAGAACATCGCACCCTTGGATGGAAATCATGGCATGGCATGCCATGGCTGCTGCCTCCTCCTCCTCGCTGGGGCTCTGTCTCCAGCTGTTTCCCAAGGCTGACAGGCAGCACTCCATGAGTCAGAGATGTGTCTTACTACAGACTTTATGGCTTGGGTTAGTTTCCAGTCAAGGAGTTCATCTGCTCTGCTCAGCTGGTGGTGAGCTGTGAGAGCACTTGGGTTGAGTTTCCTTATTTATTGCTGAGAGCTCCTGGGATGCCACACTTTTACTGATTTACACCCTTAGAGAGAGGTGGCTCGTTTTCTGGGAGACATCCCGTATGGCCGAACCGCACACACCATGCTCAGGGTTACTTTACTGACCCTGGCAATTAAGGGCACATTACAAAGCCTTTCCAAAGGGAATCACAACCTTTTGGGTGATCAGATGTGAAAATGCCCTTCTGGGGGCAAAAAACCCTCCAAGAGAAGAACATTGTGAGAGCATCTGGTCTGACTTTTCCATTGCATTCCTTTCTGCTGCATCTACACTGACCGCATGGTGTGAGTAACACGATGTGGCACTGTCTTCTGCAGCTTATCATCAACCTTTTCTGTCAGTACTTACAATTAATCATCTCTGGTGTGCTCATGCAGATGGAAGAAAATAAAGAAGATTGTGCTCTGTCTCTAACTCAATTGCCTCCAGCTTCCCTCTGTCAGCTGGTGTTATGCCTTCCCACCAGCCTCCAGCAGCTTTCCTGTGAAAGCCCAACTTTCAGCTATCAGTCTGTAGACCAGGGAGTGTACAGAGCCAGCTTTTCTCTGCACCGTCCTGAAAACGCCGGTACAACACATGGACGGTGTATTTCACACCTGTAACCTCTTTCCCAGCCGAAGGCAAGTCACCTGCCCTGCTCGCAGCTCCTGTCAGCAGTGACATTTAGCAACTAAATCTTACCCAAGAATAGAACAAAGTTTGATCCCACCCCCCCTTTTTTCTTTTTAAATTATTTGGTCCCCATTACACAGGCTATAATCACTTATTTCAACAGGCCAGTTATCCCATTGCAGCTCCGTAACACTAATTACATTACAGTTCTCGGCAATGGAAGTTGCCAAGCTCTCCTGCTCGTTAGCCAGGCTTCCTCCATTGATACAGCAGCAGATTTTAAATTTCTTTTCTTCACGTTTGTCAGGTTGGCTTCAGTTTGTTCATATTAGCGCTTGGCTCCTCCAGTGCTGCTTAAAGCCCATCTACCTGCTCTGGTTAGGATCTAGCCAAGATGATTAGCACCCCTCACCACACCATGGTCTCCTCACCATGTTTGCAGCCCACCCTTCTATAAACCCCAGCCCTTTATACAGTAGTCAGTGTGTTACCTCCAATATTTTCTTTGCTGTTTTCAGGCTGAAAACTTGGATTTTTAATTTCTTCAGGTTTTTTTTTTTCCCTCAGATCATAGAATCAGATCAGATCCTCCTTTCTATCATGCTATTCCCATGATACTGATTCCAAGGAACCTGAGCACTGAACCTCTAAACCCACCCACCTAGAAGAAGTAAAAGGGAACTTGTGGAAAGCAGCACCAGCCCCCAAGCCTTTCTTCCTGCCGACTATCCTACCAGCGCACACTAGCAGAAAGCCTCTCTTTAGAGGACCTTTTTTAATCCCAGAATGTGTTTCTGCAGTCAGCTTCCTTAATTTCATTAGTGACCATCACCTGCTGCTTTTTGCACGTGGCTTTGATTTCCTGCACTGGCCCTTTTGCTAAGTAGCTCTTCCTTCACTGCACAAAGACTCCTCCTTCTCCTACTGAGCCCTTAAAGAAGAGTAAGGCCAGTTCCCTGACTCTGAGGAGAAACTAGGTCTGATGATGGCCAAGCAAATCCTCCTGTGTGTATTTAGGGAAGCTCTGTGTCTGGGCAGAGCTGGGAAGGGAGGTCAGCCTTAACCGTTTCAACCCCGTGGGAAATGGCAGGGTCACAGAAGTGGTCTTGCTTGGTATTCAGGTGTCTTCTGGCTAAATCCAGGACAGGACTTAGCTGTTTTCACATTAAGTAATGCTACTGTAGACAGAAACTATGTCCCTCTTTGATGCCTGATGTCAGGAGTGAAATTCAATTCAGGTTGAGTTATGTTCTTCTAGTCTCTCTACAGTTACTGCAGCAAGGCAGAGGTCTTTGAATGGGTGCCCAAACCAGCCAAATGCAGTCGTTGAAGCCAATCTGTCAATAAGAAATGCTGACCTGATTTTTGTAGCTGAAACTTGGTGGCTTCAGGAGCTTGGGAGCTTCAGCCAGGGCTGGCAGATTTGACTTGTGCAGCTCCCACACTCGGAGCTCTCCTGAAGTCCAAGGGTGTGATATGGTCCTTGTGGTAACCTTGTGGTAAACCTTTGTTTAACAACCCCCATTCACGTCTTTCAAAGGTACAGCTGCTTACCTTGAAATTATTTCCTAGGGTTTGAGGGCATGCCCAGGTTTTAGGAGGCCTGGTTGTACAGCCCTTCAGCCTGCTCACCCACTCCAAAACCTTCCTGCTCTGCTCAGTGACGTTCCCCAATGCCCGCTCCAACATCTCAGTTAGATCCAGACACCCTCCCGCCCCCGCCTGGGAGCTGCATCACTGAGCCTTATGTTGTTTCCTTCACAGTGATGATAACTAGTGCCAGTGCCAGGCTCCACCATGAATAATTGATCAAAGCATTCACTTTGAGGGCAAAGTCAAATCTTTGGTCTCCTTCCCCAGCTGGTAGTAGCAGACTTCTACTGCTGTGGTGAGACTGGTTTTCTTCTGGCCATCACCAGGAGCATTTGCAGAATCCACTTGAAGCTTCATCAACCCAACAGGCTTGCTTTGCGTAGCATCTGCAAGCTGCACGAGAGCGCACAGCTCTGGTCTTGCTGCCTGGCCTCCGCGACACCCTCTACCCCTTGGTTGGCCTCCAGATAGTTCCTCCACACATCCCAGCCTGTCGCTCTCTCTCCTCAGCAGCCAAGTCAGTCTCCCGTGGCCTGAGTACAACAAACGCCAAGGTCATCTCCTCTGCCGGCTGTGAGAATCCTGCCTTGCTGGGCCCCACGGGAGCTGAGGGTTGTTTCCCGATCCTTCCCATGGCCTCCTGGCTTTTCCCTCTGTGCTCGCCATCACCCTCTCCCCCTCGTCCTCCTGAAATTCTTGCCGCTGCACTGCCTCCCTGCCCCACGGTCCCATCTTCCTCCTCTTGCCTGCCTTGCTACATGACGGGCAAGGCTGCTAGCAGGGCCTCGGCAAACCCCGCTCTTGATTTCACACCTTGCTGCTCCTCCTTTGGGAAGCAAACGTACCCATTTTTCTTTTCCTTCGCTTCCCCCCACCCATTTCTGTCCTAGTCTTACTCTCCTCTGTCAAATTCAGGGGCCTGACTTTCAGCGCTTCCTTGCCTGCTTCTCCCCTGTGCCGTGTCCACCCCCTTGTCAGACCCCATTTCCCCACACCTCTCCTAGTGAGCAATCTGGCTCTAGCTGTCTTGGAGACTATTTTTTTAACAGCTATATCCCTTAGTACACTGGATTAATATACCTGCTTATCTCTTCTCCCGGAGATAATTTTTTATATTGTAAATTAAATAGGGAAAGTCAAAAGCCAAAGGAATAGATTTATTTTTCAGTACTCTCAGTGGAAGGCCCTTCCCTGCAAAGGTACATATCACAGCACATACATAATGGCATAGATGAATAGCAAAACAGCTGGAATAGTGGAAGAGAAGTAAGGCTGCTATAATTTGTTGAGGTAGTTCACCAGTATGGCTGAAAGTCATGCAATTGCTGTTTTACAAAAGCCTGTCCCACAAACCAATACATTTTCTTACCACTTCATTGGCTGCCGTGCACTTTCGTGGTTTCCTGCTGTTTCGGAGTACCAGCAAATACACCTTTTGCTGGGAGGGGCAGGGGGTGGATGCCCAGGCACCTGCAATTTCTTGTTCTCGTCGTTGTGAACACAAGAGCCTGCAGGTAAACTGCACTGACGTCTTGTGGCACCGCCCTTCTGGGAGCAAAGGGGTCAGGGTAAGGTCTTCAAGGCCAGGAAGGTCTCCTGAGTCAACTGAGGCAATGAACAGAGAAAACAACCGTCTTGTGTTAAGAAATTTTTATTTGTCCTTTGGATCTGTAATGTAAGCACATAAAATTACAAGTGGAAGAAACATCATGCCACAAAATTGCATAGAATTTTTACAAAAATGTGAATTATGCCTCTGAAACAATCATAGATTGAGGAACCGAAAAATATGTACATGTTAACTGAAATATTTCATCCTACTCTGAAAGCAAATCGTCAAGGACTAATCAATCACAGACACTATTAATACAATGTACAAGAGCAACACTGATTTCAAAGAAAGGCAAGCAACGATGTCCCTTTAGTTATCTTTCAGTGAATGTTTAGCTAATACATGAGCATTAATTAACATAATTATGAACATGTTCAATCTAAAATGTCTGGCCTTCATTAGAATTTTAAAAATTCTGTTTATACTGCCAAAATCAAGCTATTTTCAGTAGTGTAAAGATATCTGAAGTGCACGACCTAGTTTAATATAGACAGCTCTATTCTATACAGCAGCAAGTCCACGATACAGCATTTCCACACATTCAACACGGAACAAGGCAAATACATAAAAGGCACAAGACTTGCACATCATAAAGACCCTTTTTTCATTATCTTACTCTAGTTCAAGTAATATCAATATTAAATGATATCTGTTTCACTGAAATAGTTTGAACAATGCAAGATGTATAGTATTACACACTACCTTACACCTGCAGAAAGTGGCACTGTACAGATATAAAAAAATGCGAGTACAGGAAATGGTCAAATACAAACGTACTTTAAAATGACTACAGCTGATAGTATATTTAATCCAACTGGTGTATTGATTTATTTTTTAATATAAATAAAAGGTTAATTGGTATTTGCCCAAGTTTCCTTGAAGACTGCGGTAAAGTCCTGGCTCTACTGAAGTCCACGGGAATGTAGCGCTGAAATTCAAAGGAGCTAAGATTTTACCAAAGAGCCTGCGCTGTACAACGGTTTCTATAATGCAATAGTTTTCAGTTTTGTTGTGAACACTGCTATCAGTTTATTCTTTTAATAATTTAGTCATGTGTCATTTTTACTTTATAAAATGCAGCATTACATCTTGACTCTCTACGTTTTCAATGAGTGATTAAGATTGACGTCAAAGTGCAAAACAAGGATTAACAGAGGGTCCACCTTTCCTAGTATCAAAATGAAAGTCAGATTTTTGAATTTCACGTTCATTAATTTCATCAACATAAAACAGAATAGTTTAATCCAAAATACCATCTCCAAACAATGTGCAATTTTTCTTTCTTTCTGCTCTAAGTTTAAAAAAGAAACATCAAAATACTGTTTGTTTTCCAAGATTTGAACGTATATATATACACACACCATTATTTAACTGAAAACTTAAGCTGGATTTGTATTTTATTGCTTAAATTTAAATAAAATAAGTTTCTTTAAAGTACTAAAATCCTGAGGGAATGGAAGTAAAGTAACTTAACTGTTACGATGTATTAAAATGCCTCCCTATGTAATTGCCTTCTTTCTCCGATTGCTTTTTAATGCAAAGTAAGGCCCCAATCTTGCAAACATGTATGTGAACGTTACTCCCCAGAACAGCTGCACTGAGCCCAGTGGTGTGCAGGAAAAGTCATTTATGGGAGTCTGCAGGATCAAGCCTCTCGACCCAAATCTGTGTCATTTGAGCTAGTTTATCCTTTGCCCTCAGACGCCTCTTCACCACAGGGCTGAGAGAAAGGCCTTTAGCGTTAAGCGTTGGCTTGGGTACAAATAAGAATCCGTCATCATTATGTTTCGTAACTCCTATTTCTGTTAGTATGGGAATCCAGAGAATAGCATTTCTTTACCTTTTCAAATATCCCGACTTTCACAAAGTCTCTCTGTCGTCTGATATAAATTTCTCAAAATGTGCTGTTAGTTCTCTCATGCATATCATATAGTACACTAACTCTGATTGTTCTTATTTTAAGAAGTCAGTTAAATGGATTAATATACATTTTTAAATAACAGTGATCAGGTTTTTATATTTTGCTTTTAAATTTCAGATCTTAGTAAAACTGAACCTCAGTCTTAAAAATAATGGAAGATTCTGTTAAATTTCAAATACTGTAGTCCTAAACACTTTATAATCCTATCAAATTCAGTAAGCTTAAAATATGATACTTAAAATCAATACTTTTGAGTCTGCAAAATATATATCAAATTTATATTCTAAAACTACTTTGATTTACAACACTAACACCACAAAAAGAATTTTATGATTCAATGACTATTTCATAGCAGTATAACCCAGATGTTAGCTTTCAGAAAGATTCTCTCTACTCACGTATCCCTGAAACATTTCACTTGGCCAAGAGACCATGCCAACTTCAAATAGAAACATGCCGTGTGTGTATATAGAGGGATGTGTGTGCACATATAGCTATATATATACAAACATATATGCACTCACACAGTGTGACAAACACAGACGTACACAGACACCGACAATCTCCGGGAGGAGTTCTTCTCATTGTTTTCCTCTCGTCCCCACAGTTCCAAGAATTTTCAGCAGCAAATATATTTCTTTCCTTGTGATCAACATAATATCAAGACAGCAAGCCACCAGTGCTTGCAAAGCTAAAAAGGATTAAATGTTTCAGTGCAAATGTAAAATGATGGTACAGCTGTCAAGGTGCAGTTATAAAGAAGGAAACAAATATGATTAAGTACTGTTATAATGTTCTCTAGGATCTGTATTAGTTTGGAGCACTTTGCACTGGCACTTCAAAAGGGAATCTGCACACATTTGTCTCTGTACAATACACTGGTCTTCATTAAACATTCTTAACAGTGAACATGGCCAGAAAATTACCCATTGTAAATCGGCAAAAAAAAGAAAAAAAAAAAGGAGAGGATGGTTAACATATTAATTTTCCCATTACAACTGCACTAAGCTTTAGAATAATAGTAAGATGAAGAATGAGAATGAAGACCTTTGCACAATACTTTTCATAAAATGTTCCTTTTGGGAAATGTGCACTTGAATGCAGATTCCTCCTGCCTCCCGAAGCGCTTTCAGCAGCAGCTCACATCGGGAGAGCGGAGATGGGCAGCTGGGGGGTGGTGCGCCCTGGCGCACTGATTGTTTCTCGGGCAGTTAAAAAGTAGTATCAAATACTTTTTCTGGGTTCTCTTCTTCCAATTCCTCTTCACTTTGCAGAGGTTTATGGTTTGATTTTCCACTGTCAGATGCCAGGGAAGAGGGGGCAGAACTGTGGTCTCCATCTTCGCTGATTTTCCCTTTCATGGCCTCCTGTACGAACTCCAGAATTTCCAAAGGCAGTCTTTTGAATTTGTCTTGATATTCCTGATCAAGTTCCACCTGCAACTACAACAAAAGGGACAAGCTGTCTTCAGTTGTATCTAACGAAACCAGCACTACAGTATGGGGAACACACCACACGAGGCGGGGGGGAATTAATAATGCATTTTTGCAGGAGTCAAGAATATATTCGTTTCTTTTTCATGTTAGTGCCACACATCCAACACGCCTATTGATTTCCATGCAGTCATTGCAGAGCCGAAGGAACGTGCATCTGTTTGTGCGTATGGCTGGTTTTGGGTACTACCCTTGGGTACCCAAATCCTTAAAACATATGTGGATTTAACTGTACTGTTGTCCATACTCCCACTGGATTTCACAAGACCTGATTCAAGTGCAGTATGGACTACAGATAAGCTTTCGGAAGAGCAAGGCCTTAATTAAGCTTCAGGTAGCTAATCGCACATTAGTCACACCACAAACATTGCTCCGAGAACAATATAATAACTTTTGCCAGACTTCTCGGCTTGGAGAAACCATTAGGAAAAAGTCAGTTGTCAATGGGAGTCAGAGGGAGGGGGGAAAAATGTTAAATTACATTTCTTAGAGCTAGATCATGGAAAGTTACATTATCTGATTAATGCAGTATGTGTCTTGGACATTACTGGGGAAAAAGTGTCATATCGTCAACAGGATGCAAAAGGCATGCAGAAAGAAATCTGGCTATCAGTCTTCAGGAAGCTGTGGGCCCTTTCCCGGTATTTATTTGTATAGCCTTTGTTTTTAGTGCCCATATTAGGATCTGCACAATCCATTATTTAAAAAACATTAATGTGTATGAAGGTTTCAGCTGAAGAGAAAGCCAATTTTTTCATCATGACCAATACGAGCATGGCAGGAAGCAAAGGTAGTGAGTTCCAAAGCCAAACCCTGCTAGCGCTCTGTCCATCCGTCCGTCCGTCTGTCCATCCATCCACCCACCTTTTAAAAAGAGGGAGTCAGGTTCTGCTAACTGTAGCTGCAGCAGTTTCACAGTAGTTTCTTAGGTGATTGTATTTTGAGCCTTGTTTTTTCCAGGATTGATAAAGGTGCTATGAATTCTGATCCTTCAGCTCTATGCTTGAGTCTATCCTGTCTAGTTTCAAGTCTCCTTCACCCCATTGCAATAGCTTTCAACAGGTAATACAAATTTTCACTCGAACATTAGGACCTGTACTCTTGCCATCCTTGACCTGTCCAAGCATGTGACTTTACCACTACACGTCCCTTTGAGCTCTTCCAATCCCATTCCCCATGCTTCTGTCCTGATTTTTATCCTGCATCCCTAATTTTATTTTTGTGAGGCCTCTTCTCCTTTCTCCTGATGTGCAAATCAACGTCCTTAGCTCACCTGGTCTAGTTCTACATTCCTTAATTAGACAAATTTTGCAGTTTTTCTTCCTCAAGATCTAAGATCTGGCTTTTTCCTGTTGGTTCTCCTGCTAAAGCTCCTTTCCTGCCTTGTTTCTGGCAACTTTCCTGCTGTTCTGGCCTCAGTTTCCCACCTCAGTGTCACAGTGCTGGCAAACACCAAGTCTGAGGCACAAATGGTTGCATTAAATACACCCTGCCTCTAAAATATATATATTTGGGTCAACTTGTTAGACAGTCACTACCATAACAACATTCTTTCATGCAGCACCCTTCTTTTTTTTTTCTAGTCTACTTTGTTTTCAGGCTTTATGTCTAGATACAAATTTTTTAAGGGATCCTCCTTTCGTCTCCAGTTTGAGAACACTTCCAAGACTACACAGATTATCAGAGGAACAGTGTCGTAGGGTAGTTGGCAGGAAAAACCCACAAATGATGCCGATCACCCCTCATTGCCCAGCCCACTGCCGGGGCTAAACCACGACAGTCCATGCCTGCTGCCCAGTCACTTTCTCAGCCACCAAGAAGCTACAGCTGCACTGATCTCTACTTCAGAGTGACGACAGCATGGCACTTGCGTAGGTTGTGTTGCAAATCCAAAGACTATGTTCTAGGCAAAAGGTCTGCCATCATGGTGCAATCATGCTTTACATTACAGTTTACTACCAAATACCCACACTGCTTAAAAAAACAGAAGGGAGGAAGGGAAAGATGAGTCCTTCTGTTTATTTACAACAATTACCCAAAGATGCTATCACAGTTAGAGGGAGATTTATGCCAAACACGGGACAAAGTATTCCTTGGGTTAATCTGAAACAGTAGCAATGGCAGAGGCAGGGCATGCCAGTGGGCTCTGAGCACACTGTGCACCATGCACGCTGAGCATCATCATCTTTTCCTGCTCCAGAGCGTTTGCAGCTGGGCTCTGGGCTGCCGATGCAGATCCGCAGCAGTGTCCGAGCACCCCACAAAGCCTGTTAAAGTTCCTGCAGAGGGAGGCAGCTCGGCATACAATATTTTCTATAAATCTAGAAATTGTGGGAAAAGATTCAGAGCACTGGTAGACAAAACTTTATATAAAGGCATGAATTTCTTTATATACAGGAGTGTCTGAGCCAGAAATGGGCTGCTGCATTTCCCCACCTCATTGTCATACATGGAAGTACTGAATTTGTAAATTTTGGGCATCTCAGGTATAGAAAGAGGTATGTAAAATCAAAAGTCAGAGAAAGTCTCCTGGCTCTCAACTTCCTTCAGAATCTTGATTTGCTTAATTAGGTTTAAGAGCAATAGAAATACTTGAAATCCCTCAGAAACTGAATGTTATACAAACCCAGTGCAACCATAAGCAAGTTGTTAGATAGCAGTTGTGTCTAATATTCACCTCCTAAAGCGCCTCCAGTGGATAATCCCCCCTAAGTTGAGTGTTTAGTAGAAATGACATGAATCTGGAGCTACCTCTGTCTCTTCGGTGTCTCCAGAGACGGTCTATATAGATATCTAATCATAAGAAGGTTGAAGTTAGTTGAGAAGGAGCAGACAATAGACAAGGAAGGTTGATTAAAACTGCAACAGTGTGTAAAAATTAGTTGTCTCTCTGATTTCAAAGGCACTGCCAGTCCTTCCCCCTGCTCAGCCCATTCCCTGACCCCCAAGCTATCACACAGGACTCCAGCTGCAATGAAGAGCACAATGGGTGACCCCGGGCACAATGCAGTCATTTCACCGCTGGACCCGACCCCTCACTGAAGTCTTCCTCAGTGAGCCTGGGGGTTGCAAACTCACGGCATACTCACAGCACTTCGGCTGTGTTTCTCCTTAAGTCACTAGCCCCAGGCATGACACTGGCAAACGGCTGTGGGCCAAGGTTAGAGAAACAAGTTGCCTGCTTAAAACTAGCTGTCTCAAAAACCCCAGCTGTTTTTCTTTTAAAAGGCTCCGTATCCTTCTATTAGACAATGATAACCATATTCTGTGGCTTTACAGGGACATTATGGTTCATTTGCTAATGGAAAGCTGCCCTCCCATTAGCAGCAGTAGTCATGCACACCTTTTATTTGGCTTGCTGACAGCACGACAAAGTGCCATGCCAGCATGTGTGTAAGTAAAAACCTCTCTGCACAACCAGCACCCCACGAGACTCTGGCCCAGTGTGGCCTTACCGTTCAGTTTGCTGTCCCCTTGTGTTCTTCCCATCACAAGTCCACCTCCCCAGATTTCTCTGCCCTCTAGCTACTAAACAAGGTGACCTACACTTGCTTTTAGGATTTTGGAGCCAGCCAAGGAGGGGAAAATGAGACTGATGATTAGACGGGTAGATCATTATCTGGACCACTGTTCCCATTAACATGTAACAATCTTCTTCCTTCTGTTATCTCACTCTCTGCCCTCTTATTGATCCTCTGTCCTATCTTTAACCCCCAACAAAAAATCACTTATTAATGTCACCCCTATGCAGCTTCAGTATCCCACAAGGCGATGAAAACATTATTTCTTGTTCAGGTAAATTACACTCCCATGTATTTTATTTATGGGTGATGAGTTAATACTTTAAAACTTGGAACCATCATTACGTGTTTGCAGCAGGGTCCTTGGGGACACGAGATGAATGTGTTAATCACTCTTGAAGGCTGTGGCCAGAAGTTCTAATTCGTGATTGTATACTTCTATCTGCCTACCCTTTATTTTTTACCCAACAGTGCTAGTTAAAAAACATCAGCTGATACTCACAATCAGCTTTACAAAACAGGTAAGTATTGGTTTTATTATCCCCAAATTGCAGATGAAAGGAGAAAGATTAAGCTTAGGTAGGGATCAAAGCTTGGCAGGTGCCATCCTCAGCTGCCTCTGCTTTGAAAGGGGCTCTCTCTCCTCCACTCTGCGTATATGATTGCTTATCAAATTATACATACACCAGCACAGGTCTGGAACAGGCTGTGGACCACTGGTCCACCAAGTTGTCCTTCATGTAACTCGTGTGATTTGTCATTAGATTAACTATCGCTTAGAACAACAGCAGATACGGTGGCTTTGACTGCGACTGTCCTGCCTCTGTTAGCTATACGCCACAAGGGTTTCCAGAGGGGAGCCATGGTCCCCCTTGACTTCAGCCTGCTGATGGGCAGCGTGGGAGACCAAGGGTCTTGGGCTCCCACACCCTCCTGCCCTGGATGAACAGTACCGTGTCCTTTGAACCTTGCCTACAACCAAGGCAGCCCCTACCCTTCGGGACAGAAGATGAGAGGGGCTTTACATGACAAAGTGCCCTCATAAGCAGAGCTCCTGGCAGCCAGCCAGCTGCCCAGCTGATCGGCTCACATTCCCTTGCAATTCAAAGGGCTCTTTCGCATCCTTGGCTACAGCCGCTTTCCAAAAAGGGTCATCCTTCAGAGAAAGGCCTCAGCAACCCTTCCTTCGAATGTGTGAGGTGAAAATTAATATGGTCATTCAGCTTAAAGGAAAGAAAATGGACACAGGAAAGGAAATGGATAGTGGTATTAAAACTATTTATAGCATTTACACCTAGCTGTTACTAAACCTACCAAAATTACATAGCGTAATGTCATGTTAAAATAGTGACCATAGCATTAAAACCAGTAACTGTGATCAATAAAGAATTACAAAAGCATAATTTGTGGTTTCAGGCTATCCTGATCAAGGCCCTGTAGACTTCTGCATACTTGCAGTGTGATCTAATGAACTTCTGTTTCTACTAAGAACAAAAATAAAATAATCACATGAAAAACGCAACGTGCTGCCAACAGAAGTTACCAGGAGGGCTGAAGTTCACATAGAGTGTTTAGGTTAAAAAAAATTAGAAAATTAAAAAATAAAATAAATAAGTTAATCCCCTTAATCCTTAATTATTCCACATT
Organism: Phaethon aethereus; assembly: GCF_964289735.1. Classification (NCBI taxonomy): domain Eukaryota; kingdom Metazoa; phylum Chordata; class Aves; order Phaethontiformes; family Phaethontidae; genus Phaethon; species Phaethon aethereus. The sequence goes on from NC_138576.1 coordinate 124,467,218, forward strand.
TATCGTGTTTCGTATTATCTTGTCCCTCAGTTTAAGCTTCAAATACTGAACTCTCCCTTCTTACTACCTGAAATACATCTCATCCCTCTTTCCCGCTGCAGAATCTTTTTTTTTTTTTTTCCCCACAATCATTTTAACAATAACTGTGGAAAAGCATATATGCTGGTCTAAAGAGGTATAAGAATCTAATAACGAGCTACCAGAAGTTTCAGATATAGAGCAAAGTTAAGAAAAGTTTTGCAGTAACTCAAGGCATGGGAAGTGTGTATCTGCACAAACATAAATGGCAACCGCATCTAGTACCGCGGGTGTCAGGAGCAAAGACCTTACTGTGTGCATTAAAAACAACCAGCGGACTAAACCGTGACCTTACCACACACATAGGAAATTTGGGAAAGCATCTGTGGGCTGGTGCTCTTGCCAGCATCCTGTGAAAGTCTACCGCATCTACCCCACAGCCAGCCTCCATGGCTGGAAGACAAGAGGTGGATACACAGCTGGCCAACGCGCAGCACGCTTCCATCTGACCTCCTCCCCCTCACTTTGGTAGCCCAAAGGAAAAGGAAATTCTGGAAGAAAACATGTCCAGCCCATCTCCCTTCCTTCCGCAGCAACACCTTTGAAGCTGTTAATGTGAACACTTATGCTCCTTCCCGTTGTCCCCTTAAAAGTGCCATTTCGGAAGTTAGTAATGAAAGTATTTTCCAAACAATTTTCCCCTCTCTTCATACAGCTTGAGATACTGCATGCTTGGTCTGCACAGCGGTGTGCCCTCGTAGCATCGTTCTCCTGATGCAAGATCCCTTGCCAGAGGCAGTTAGTTATCTGACGCAAAACCAACCCACTGCCACATGGACTGGGATTCATTTCAGCTCACGTGTGTTTTTAAAGCATATTTTCAACTCAAAAATAATGGAAGGGTCACTACTTAAAAAGCATCTAAAGAATTAATCTTCAAGCAAAAATGTTTTGATAATGTTATGTATGAAATAGAACTGGTTACCCATTTTGGTGAAAAAAACCCCACCAAAATGCAATTTTATTGAATAAAAAACATTCATTATGGCCATATTTGTTTTGATCAAGTTCTTCTACTGCAAAAAATTTGAGATGACTCAAAATAAACTTCTTTTAAGTCACAGATTTTCCATTCCACTTGCAATTTTTCTGTAAGGCCGTTTTTTTGAGTTTTGTGGTTCTTTTATCCCTCCCTTAAAAATCTAAAAATCTTAAAAATTTTGCATTATTCATAAATACTTTGTTTCCCTGATCACACTCTTTCTTTCCCCAAACGATGCAGTGAGTTATGAAAAAAATAATCCAAATACCCTGGCTCAGCAATCCAGGTAAAAATGCACTCTGAGGACTAAACAGTTTGGTATCTCCAACAATGTCTGACACTTCCAACAGCAAACTCTTAATTCTCAAGTTTTTGAAAAGATTTTAACAATTTTTGAGTTCTGAATCCAAATGTGAAAAATCTGTAAGTTGCATTATTTCCCCTTGAGGAAGAAGGCAGCAAAATATCAAAATTATGACTCTTTTGTGTATTTGGTTTAACATATTCATTCAGCAGTTGAAGTGTGATACTAATTTGTATCCCTAATTACCATGGCACTACCCATATGCAGTACAATATTTAGTTCCACATAAACCGTGGAACTGTATGTTCTTTTTTTTTTTTTTTAAGCTGATGAGAAACTCCACTGCATTCATTTATTCTGTGCAATTTCAGCACAATACATTATGACAAGAGGCAATAACTGGTCACTACATGATTCATAACAAAAGGGGAACTGCAACCTCTACAGGATATTTCTTTTTAGCAAAACTCCCATTTTCCTTTTCACATGTTTATTTTGTTAACACTAGCCACACTGATCTTTTCACTGGTCAGTGAAAGAATATTGCAACAGAAATACTGGTCTGAGATCATGGCCCCTTTCTCACTCCCCCCCGTTCCTCTAAATCTGCTAAAGCTCCAAATACTTGTTTTTCTTCCTGCAAATGTTTGACCCATGTGCCTAAAGATAATTTTGAATAGAGGATTTGGGGCTTTTAAGACTGCATCAGACAACAAATATGCATAATGTCAGCGACCTCAATTTAGCTTCCAAAATAGCACATAGAGGACTCCTGGATTAAGGGTACAGAGAGCAAGCAAGCTGCTGTTCTGCTGCTTCTCATTTTCAGAGCTTACTTAATTAGAAAGCCATTCTGAAGGGATACAGCATTAAAAGACATATGAGTAGCAAGAATTGTTAAAAGCAGATGGAGGCTCAATAACAGGGAGAGTGAAATTGAGGAACAGAGCTCAGGGATCAAGTGATTTATAGGCAGCAATTTTTGTTTAATTGGAAACAGAAGGAGTTTCTTACTAAGGACCATGTTATTCCCTCCACTAAGCAGATTTCTGCTGTGAAGGCAAAGGAGTAACCACTGCTTAGTTGCCCTTGTGCCACATGGCTGCAGGCCCTCTGCAGCACTCAGTGTGCTACGGGGGGCTGCAGAAGATGGTGACTTGAGGTGAGGATGATGGTTTCAGGAGATCTGGGACTCCTGTACAGGACCTTTCCGAAAGCAACACATCCACATCTGCCATGTGGAAAAATGGCAAGCAAGTGCAAAAAGGAACATGCCACCACGTTAACATTTGGGCTTAACGTAGCTACTCAAGAACAATATAGCTAAGCGTGAAACGAAACTAGCTGAAGTTTTCTCTCAAAAGATGCTGGAACATGGCATCATTAAAGAAAACCTAAGGGTCCTCCGTATCAGAGATGGTGCAAGGAACAGCACTGCACTAGGTAAATGACAGCTGGCGCGGGAAATGTCTGTACACTGACTGGAAAGCTCCCATTAACGATTCCTGTGCTCAGACAAGGACATCTCGGTCTCGGTGCATGCCCATCAACTGCGTTTTCAAATAACGGTTACTTTTCAGACCACGACAGACACAAAGGACACCAATTCCAGGACTCTTTCTCGGCCAGCCCCACATCACATCCTTTTTCTCCCAGATGAAGCTCCCCTAGTCCTCCACACAAGGTCTAAGACATCTAAGACACCAAGCTGATCTTCCCACCCCACGAGGTCTCCATGCTGTTCCTGAGAGCAGGGGTGCTTGCTCAGGAGTAGCTGTGTTGTTGACTGACCCCCTACTGCCACCCCTGCCTTCCCATGTCAACAGGTTGCACAGTCTGCGTACTCTCCTTCAGAACTTGCCCCAAGATGGGCTTGAAAAAATCACTGTAACACCTGAAGCATGTCACAAGGCAAGGAGTCTAGAAACTGCGTACTGTGTTATCTTCCCTTATTCCCCCTTTGACTTCCCCTGTTACCTTCCATGTTTCAGCTTTGTCTCTCTTCCTATTAAAGTGAAGGTGATTTGCTGTGCCTCCCTAATGTACAAGTCCCCATATAAATGAGTCCTTTAATATCTGCTGTCTCAAGGCATTAGACTGTAACCTTAGGGCCTTCATCAATCTGTGTCTCCACCCTTTATTAACTGCAACCTCAATTAAACCAATGGGACTCTGAAGAAACCTGGGACCTGGGCTCCTAGATTTTAACACTCTTTTAAAGAAACTCCTATCTTCTTTCTGTATAGTAAACCAACATCTATTCCAAGAGCTAATTAAAAAAGAAATGTTTGAGTGATGAGATGCCCATCAGTATTGCCCAGGTCATACATGTATTACACCTGTACTGTACCTCTGCTGAAAACTTTGAGTTAGAGAAGCTCCTTACAGCAAAAGCCTAAACTACAGCTGCTGGCAGTTGTATTAGTAGCAGTAATTTCAGATCTCTTGCATTTTCTTTAAAAACAGAGAGCCTGTACTGAATTCTGTGGGAGGTTTTTCTTCACAATAAATTTGTTTCCCATTTCTTCATCAGTACAGCAGTTTATTCTCATGCAAAGCCCTGCTCTGTGCCTTGTAAGCTGTATACTTGGAACCAGTCTTCTTTCTGATGACTATTTTGTGTAATTGTTTCCTTTTGTGGATAAATGGTTTCTTAAGTTGTCAAGTGTTTTTTTGACGACTCTATAAATACGTGACCTATGCATCTCATGATGCATATGAAGAAAAATAATTTGAGCTAGTATGAATGGGAAAAAAAATTGCCTCTCTATGAGCATGTATAACATTTTAAGGCTAGATTCTGCTCTTTTTCATTATCAGTGGAGGAAGTCAGCTTCACTGTAAGCAAAAGAGAATCTGCTCAGTTTCAGTGCAATAAATCCAGAGAAACTCCACTGAAGTCTGATCTATCATCCTTTTTGCCCTTAGCTTATTGGGGTGGCTCCAGGGTAAATAACTCCAGTGACATAGCTCAAACAGAGCTTCTTAACTGGTCCTTTCAGAAAGTGCTATCCATATTTTGGATACTGTCTTCAAAACAAACAACCAAAAAAACCCCCAGTGCATCCATTACCTACCGACGAGTGATTTTTTCCACTTCTGTGATGCCTCCAAGGCACCCTGTAAACAGGCAGCTGACTGTCCAACAGCACAGGCCTTGGAAGAGTAGCAGTATTGTAATTCTTGGCTCAAGAGGTCATAACAGTCCCTTGGAAACTCTTTTAAATGACATCTTGAGGTTATAACAGCAACAATATATTCCAGAAATATTTCAAATCCCGGGTGGACGGGAAAACGCAGGACTCTCAGAGCTGTGCAGCACCACAGCAGCTGAGCAGGATATCTCCAGGGGGTCCTGGAATCCACAGGGCCACTTTATGTATAACATGTTTTGCCTAAAAGTGGTGCTGTCCCGCAGAGCGAGAGATTCTGGCTATTTTCGAAAGAGGAGAGAGACAAAAAAAGAAAGCTTCAGGTGCTTAAGGCCTCCTGTGTGAGAGCTCAGGAGCTGAAGAAGTACAGATCTGAAAAAAATGTGGTGAAACCCACACGACAGCGTTTGAATCCTTGCCTAAACTGAACTCTGAATACAGGTTAACAAAGTGTTTTTCAGTCTCTCACATCCACCTTGCTAATAGGTAATTATAGTGTCGCCTGTGTCTGACTCTTGGCAGGACATCTCTAACAGGTCCCATCAGTATCGCAGAAAATTCCCTCTGAGCACAGAGATTTCTTCTCACAAATAAGACAATGAAAAGGAAGTAAACAATCTATTTCTCTGTCTCTCTCTAGTGGCATCACTGTGCTACTCAATGGAAAAGGAACACAGTCATCCTATGATTAAGTCTGGCACCTCCTTTCACTGTGATACCCTGCTCTTCCCTGACTCTCAAGCCTGTTTCGAGTAATAAGAACTCCTAACAGGCAGTGATGCCCATGTATCTTGAGACGGCATGTTTCTTAAGGTACATGCTCGCTGTAATTTCCATGTCATTGATAATTGTCAGGGAACTGCATGGAGGTTTAGAAGTAAGCCATCATTTGTTCAAAAAATAATCACACTGATAAAGCCTTACACTGCACTCTGAAGTTTACCTTGCACTGACTATACCTCTTCACATCGGAAAGCCTCTTGCAGGATGGAACCTCATTGAGAAGTCTGCTTGGAAAATTACTAAGCAGACAGTCGTTCTGTTAATATCCTGTTAAAAATGTTTGTTTTTAGACTAGAAAGCAAGCACGCTCTGAATAAAGATCAAAGCCTTAGAAGTTTCTTTGAAAATCTTTTCAAGTAGTTGCAGTTCCGTAATCCCTTGTAACAACGAAGGCTATTCCCAAGTATTTCGTAACTCATTAACAATATGAATCTGGCTTCCTCTTTACTATTAACAGAGATGTGCATTGCCTCTCCCCAAACAAGGAGCCAATTTAGTGACCGACCCATTATTTTCTAACATAACATGCTAAAGAAAAACATCCATTCAGAACCTGGCAGAAGTTTAACAGTGGAGACAGAGCTACGGTCCCTCATTTTCTATGTTCCAGAAATGACAGTTGGCCTTTGTACTTCCAAGTGTCAGGAAGTTTTGAGGCTGACTTTAACAGTGACAAAAAGTTGGGACTCAATTCAAATTTATATATATTGGTGTATATGTTCATTATTATACAATGAACATCAAATGGAGATGTATCATTGCTACTAAGGATACAGAGTCTGATACAGTTTATGGCTGCGCTGTGTTTATGTACCACTACTATCTTCTCATCTCTCTACTTGCACCATTATTTCATCCATATATCCACCACTCCTCGTTGTTTCATGCTGTATTACACAACACACTTTTTTTTTTGACTCGAGAAGCAAAATTAGTGTGGAATTTTAACTGCAAGTCTTAAAAACTTCATAGCTTAATGTAAGAGCAGCACTGCCCAGAGGTTCAACCTAATTAAAAATAGCCTGAAGGTTTTTACTTCCTGATACTACAATGAACTTAAAAGGAAAAAAACCTCCTGTTCTTGTCTGTACTGCTATTACTGGATTAAGTAGTACTGTGCAATGGGAGGTTAATGGAGCCACTCTCATGACTAAGTTCAAGGGATTAATATTTCAGTTCAGTTGTTTTTTATTTAAACATTTTTTCAAAGGTTATATTAATGCTGACTACTGCAAACTCAGGCAACTCTCTAATTGCCCATCAAGTTTATATGAACCATGCAGAAAACTTCATTTCAATGATGCTCAGCAAGCATCCCACAATGGAAAAACTGACACCTAAGGTAACTTCATAAAGCTAGATAAACAAGACAAAGCTGTCGCAGTGCTGCGCAGAGTAGCTTAAACTCACGCCTGTGAAAGGGCATACCCAAAGTTCACTTAGTCTTTAAGACAACAGTGATTGATGGGTTTTGGATCTACAATACCAGCAACCGTGTAAGTATAGGCACTAACTAACCAGGTCAAATAAAGAACCACTGGCACAAAATGGCACACAGCGATCTGAAGGTAATATGACTCACAAAGCATTTTCACAAGCTCAGGATTTTCATCTGTCTTGTCTCAGCAATTTAAGGAAGCTGCAAAGCATGAAAGGGTCTAGGTGCTGCTTAAAATCCAAGCCTGCTTCAACAGATGGGTAGAGATAAGAAATTCCCACAGAGGAAGTCAGATGCCATTCTTGCGTCCAGACCTGACCACCTTTCTCTCTCCTTGCATACAGCCTGATGTGGGTTTCTGTTGAGCACCTGAGCTCCATGAAGAAGGAAAACTGCTGAGGGTGTTTTGCCTCCTAATGCTTATTATGGGTGAAGGACTACCACCCTGATCATGCTGCAGCCCAACCAGCCAGCACAGATCCCGAGGTCAGCTCTTCTCAAATGTGGTAGGATACGTTCAAGTGAGCTATGGTGATAGAAAATGTGTGTATCATAGCACTTGAACGTTGCATTTTGCACTATGCTATGCTTTTCGTCTTGCAGTGCAGTTGGGTATCTTAAAGTCGTCTTGAACAGATCTCTTACTGATATTGCCAATAGCACAGCTGGGTTTTGTGATCAGACCTTCCTGTTGCCAGGAAAAGGGATATGCAAATTCCCTAGAAGCCAGCAGATGCAGGAAAATAAGGGATACTACAATTTAGAACCACTTAGAGAATCAGTTCCTTTGGTACCCGCCTTCCCCACCAATCTCAGTGGGCCATGGCACGTGGAGGTCACACTGAGGCCTCATCCAGATCTCAAGCCTACTAGAAGGAAGAGTGAGCTTTTCCATTGACATCAGCGTGTGCTGGATTTGGTCCCCGGCTTCTCTCCTTCTGAAGTTAATGCAATTCATCCAAATTTAGTTCACCAGAAGGTCAAGTCTGAACTGAGCTGAATCTGATGGAACTTATGAAGTCCTTTGCTTTTTTTTTCCACTGAGGGGCATGCCATCAAAACGTATAAAATGATCTCCTTCGAGCTCTGATTTCTTTTTAATCTGATTTCATTTATGTGTATCACTATTGTTAGCTTCTATCTTGGAAAAGTTTTGTACCGTCCAAAACCTTATTTAAGAAAAAAAAAAAATTGGCAGTAGAACAAAACCTCTTTCCATTATAAGAACTTATCTTCTTAATGCTCTATCAATGTTTTATTATTACTTCAGTACTTGGCATCTTCCAAAAGCATTAAAAAGTTCTTGAGAGGTCTTACAACTTTACAGTGTATTCTGTGATGCCAATTCTGATCACAATCTAGCTGAAGATAAGTTTAATGAACACTAGAAAAATAAAGGCCTCTCGTAAGCGATCAAGTTAGGTGAGGAAGCAAAAAGAGTACTTTAAAAACATTGGTTGCTTGGTTTAAAACTCTATTTAAAATATACATAGAGTACACATTTTTATGGAGGATAACGGAAATTTATCTTGAGTTTTGGGAGAGTTCCAAATGATGGTAGGCAAGTACCAGAAATGAATAAAATCATTAACTTGCAAAAAAAACTTTTGGAACAATAACTATAAAATGTCATCTTTGCCCCATCTCATGTAAATGTATTTAGAACTATAGAAATACAGACAGGTATTAGATTTAGTGATGGCGAGTGAATAATTAAGTCATCTCCTACTCTATGTAACAGTAAAAAGATTATACTGTGTTAGTTACAGAAGTTATTCCTAAAAAATTCTTATCACTTATGTTATTTAAACTTTCTTACATATCAATTAGTTTGAAATAATAAGTCTTTAGGCTATCCATTAATTGCAGCACTGTAGACACGATCTGTATTTAAAATTATGCAATGAAAATTAAGCCAAAGCACCAAGCTGACTTGGCTAACAAAAAAGGTTTCCTCAGCCCTTCGGATAAAGGAGGAGAGATAATGGGGGCACTGAATTCACAAGAGAACTCCTTCTCAGTTTACTATTCTCCCTCGTCACATGTTAACACAGACTACTGAAGCCTTCGTGTTTAATTTGCAGTGTTACATTTTCAGTGCATTCATTTTCCGATTGTACGGTTTGACTGTTTTCAGACAAAAAAAGAAAAGAACTCCAGTGATTAATGCAAAGGAAGGACAGCAACATATAGAACCTGAAGGACAGCTGATTAAGACGACTCTGCTCTGCAATGGGATCATTTACAAATGCAAGGTAAATGTGGATGGGAAATTTAAATAGTTTAGTTACTCTTTTAGAAGTCAGAGGGAGGCTGGTTGCAGAGGAACATCTGGTCTATACATCAGGAGAAGACACCATTTTTTTTAGTTTCTCTCTCTCCCGCTGTTACGGCGCTAGGCTATCAAAGAAGGCTTCAACCCACTCTTTTAAGTCTTGCTGTCTTTGCAGAACAGATTTTAGGACAACTGAAATTTCTCTGTGCATCCGTCAGAGGCACACAGCATGGACATCAATCACAGCTGCTGACTGCAGCCACTGTCCTCAGCGGCAGCGATGGTGGGAAGTGGGGTTATTTTAAAAAGTGCAGCCATTAACTGATAGGTGTTTTTGCCCAAATCCTCTATGCCTGCAGCATGAATGAGGAGTCAAAGATAACATTCAGCTGATTCAAACAGGTCTTGGGAATAGTCTCTTCCTGCCATAGAAAGTAGAAAAAAAGCACCTGAAATATTGTGTTGAAAAGCATGCCTGATGGAGGTAATCACACCTGAGAGTGAGATTTAAAATCAAACTGCAGCAGCTTACTATCTGTCAGTCTCCTCTGCATGCTACACCAGCAGTTACAGAGCTTTCCACCTTACTGTCTCCTGTATCCTACGCATACTTGTACTTTTAAATAAGAAAAGGCAGAGCATTGGGCAGCCAACTTTCTGTGTGTAATACAGCTCTTTTTATCCTCAGACAATAGCGGCTTACGCTTCTGTGCGCAAAAAAAAGATAGCCCCTTTAACATTCAGCCTAGGCACTGTGAGATTTCTTAATGTCAGGATCCTGCACTCGGTATGTGACTCTCTTAAAGGACACTTTAAAATGTTCTCTATTATATGCATGTTTATTAAAAAAGTGCTCTTACTAATATTCAGAAATGGTTATAGGAGGGAAGGAAACAAGGGTGAACACTGAGTCAATCCTCTCATGACATATTTGTGTGCTTGTGGATGCACATACTCACAAAACGGGCAAAAAGGGAAGGCATCTGGTTATTTTTAAGTAAATCAAAATAATGCTTTCACTGGCATAAACACAGATTTTGTATAAAAATTCACGTTACTGAAATATTCATACAAAAGCACAGTTTGTCCATGGAGGACAGGAACAAAAAGGGTCTTTGGTGAGATATTTATCAAAGTTTTTTCTTTTTTTTTCCTGATCTCTGGCATATTGTAAGAGAGGGACCTGCTGAAAGTCTCTAGGTAATGACAGAGCTGGACATGAAAATGGACATTGTTGTGGTGGGAACCTATAACAGATCACCACAGGATCAACAGGAAGATTGGGTGGTGGAGCTTGCTTATTTGCCCAGACAAATTGTCAAAAAGGAATATAGCAGGGCACATAATACTTCAACTTCTTAGCGGGCAACATTCATATTTCCACTATGTACTCTCTACTTTACCAGTGACTGGATGGGAAAACAGCCATTTCACATAAAGATCTGGCCCTGTGAGCAGGCTTATTGCTTTTTCACACTGTATCAATTCCTGCAGCAGCCAATAGAAAGGATCTTGGCCTATGAAAAATCCTCAAATGTGATTTATATCACTGAACTAAATTGCTTATGCAGGAGTCACAACTATTAAAGGGCAGCTGATACCACAGGAAATTAACCCCAGTCTTTAAAAAAAAAAAAATCACTTAAAAAGTAAAAAAAAGATAAGTAATAATTTAAAAAATTGAATTATTTTTCAACCAATTAGTATTTTCAAGTGGGAGCTGCAGTAGTGTCTGTCTGAATACAAATGGGAATGAAGGGTACTCCAGGCCAAGAGGAGACCTTAACACTGGCATGGAATTGGGGAGAAGTTACTGCAGAATTTATTCCCTTATGCCATGGAGAACATCAGCCCCTGCTCAGAATTACAATGATTCCCCGAGAAAAAGACTGACAGTGAGTTATCGTTCCCAGGAGCTTCTACAATTTTCATGCTCCTTAGCATTACAGGCTCGTACATCTATCACACCTCAACTTCAGCAGCATCCAAGCCGTGCGGTATAAGGTATATTACTAAAAGAACAGGAAAGGATTAAATTGCCGCCAAGGCCATCAGTCCTACCAGAAACACTGATTCCTGAAACCTGATCTCTGCTTCCAAAACTGAACCTGCAGAATTTTCAGTAGAAAGGAGCATTTTAAGAGCAGAAATATTACACCGAGATCTCACTGACCTATGTAACACCCTGCAGAATAAAACTCTGATCCAAACAAGTACTTTTAAATATACTAACATAAATAATCTCAAGAAGGACCACAGGTAAGCTATTCTATATACTCACAGTTTCTAGACATACTAACCTTCAGTATCACCAGTTTGTCAAATAATTTGTCCTATGAGCTCCACGCCATATGATTTTTTCAGGCATAAACACTTACTTTGTGAAAATAAAGCTGTCAGAATGTGAGCCAGCACATGCAATATCATTCCCACAGGCCATACAGTAATTAAACATGTAGGCTGACATTGCACCATGCAGAATTCTCGTTTTGTATAACAGCTATTAAAAGACTTGCAAAAATACGGGTTTAGAAAAAATGCCAGCTTGATTCAGGATAACACCTACATATGGCTGAAGCTCCACTGAAAACCTCTATCATGCACTTAAATGTTCACTCGAAGCATAGCTTAAAGGATAAGGAAAGTGTAGCAGTAGCTTTTAGGTCCTATTTTCTAGAGCTCTCATGAGCCGTCCCTACCCGGCCAAAACATCCCAGTGGAAAAGCCATTTTGCACGGAATAAAAATAGCTGCATGTTCAGATCAGACTCCTAAGTCTACATTCTCCTATTCTGTCTCAAAAATTTTATCCTCGGTTTCTGCTGTTGACAAAGATAACTGTTAACTAAATGGTAGTTCCTCCAATAGATGACTAACATGTAGTCACTAGTGGATTCAGACAGTTCCTGAATGAAGTTGTAAATTTAGGTCATTTCTCTACATTTCCGCACAGTTATTATCATGGCTTAGAAGGATTGTATGCCTCTCCTGCACAGAAATATTCTCTAAGGTCATTAGTTTTGTTGAGCCCAAAGGCAGTGGTTTCTCACATGGGAGACCTGAGGTACTCCTTTACAGCCTGCAGGAAAACCTGACTCCTTCTGCGCAGCCTGACCTCCTCCTCGCCAGGTACTTCAAAGCATTCCAAATGCCTTGCCCTGTGCATGCAGCAGTGAGAGCTTAGGGCACAAAGGGGTGGAAGAAAAAAAAGCTTTCTCCCGTCATTCTCATATTTTCTTCGGAGCGAGGGAAGCCTTGGGACGATGGACTCCCTCACCCCAGTTTGGATCTCCTTGTGTACTCAGCGCCAACCCATTTTGCTTCCCAATTTTCACGTGCAGGTAGAGTACACTGAATGGTAATTCCACGGTGCATAGCTTCTCCTAATACCATTCACTTTACACACTCTATGAGGCCGAAGTCCTGGGAGTGGAATGAAGTGAAGGAAAGAATAACTCCAGTGGTGTCACAAGTGGTTATATGATGCCACAGAGGTTCTTCTGTGAGGTCTGATTTCCTTCTAACTGTGCAGGAGCAATTGGATTTGCCCAGTTGCCCACCATCCTCCCAAGATATCCTAGTCTGACCCAGGCAGGTGATATGAGGTTGGCCTCATATGGTTTAAAATCTAAGTGGTGTATGATGAGAACAGAATTAAAAATAGTACTTCTGTTTTTTAAATGTTCACTGAGTTGTTTCAAGGCAGTTCAGCTCTATTCCTGCATCCTACTGCTTTTCAGGAAAGGAAGACAGAACATCCCTCAGGAAGAGAAATCAATATTCTCGTGACACTTAAACACAAACAACAAAAAAATCCCAGTTCCCTAGTGAGCAACTGCCAACTTAATTTTGCCATCTTCAGTAAGTCACTCTTTTGAATACTGTCACGGTGCCAACATATTCATTATGGGCTCTACTTTCTTTTGTCCCAAGAGGAAAATGACATTCATGAAATCAGGGCCCCACCTAGCAGTTTTAATCTCTAACCTTACCACAATGAGAACTAAACAATATTTAGAATTGTATTATTTTTAAGAAGTGTTTGACAATAGGATCACTTATAAAAACATTTAAATAAACCACAAGCATGTAATGATATGTATAGATACATGAAGAATATGTTGGTGTCCTTGTAGGGAGAGACAGGTGATTCACAGCAAAAAGCCTGATAAATCAAGTTGTAGTCACACTTTATAAATCAGTCAAACTTACTTAGCATTTGCCTTTCAGTAAAGTACAGAAGTCAATCGGTATTGTGCAAGGCACAGATCAAACATACAGAGTTGGTTCGTTCTTTCTTGCCAGCACATGTCCATGGAAGTATACATGGTAAGTATTTAAAAACCAACCAAACAAAAAAACCCTAGTCAGATTGATAAAACAACCCATGGGGAAGCACAAGAAACCACCACACTGATGCTGGCCAGGGAGCAGAACAGCGCTCACAGCAAACGTGTGCCTTCACTGCTGAAGGTGCATCACTGCTAACACTGGTACCGGCATCACACAGACTGGAAGAGGAGTAGTCCCAAAAACCGAGCCGTGGTTGTCATTAGGAAGGACTATGAATTACAGAACAACTGTTAAGACCTCGTGCGGGATGGTGAAAAGCCACAGAAGGATGTTCCATAGCAAGGAGAAGCTGCAGCTCTCTTGAGAAGGCTCCTTTTACTCCTGCACACGTGTGTGAGTTGAGCCTGGGGACACTGAAAAGCAAATATTGCCTGTCTGGCAATTAACCAAAATCCTTTGCATCCAGGTAACTGCAGCAGAAAGGCAGGTTTTGTTACCAAATACAGTCCTCACTGAGAAGCCATGGCGGTTCTCTCCTCAAAGACAAGCAAAGCATATCAAAGCATTCCAGAAGAAAGTAGCAGAGGAATTTTTATATTAAATAAAAATGCAAAGCAAGCAGCATCCACTGATGCAGTGACAAAGGTGTGTGGCTTATTGCTTCCCCCTTGGCAGTGAAAGCCCAAGACCTCCTGGTGTGACTGTATTTCCAGGCGGTTTCAGAAGTTTGCTTACATATAATCATGTCTCCTGGTAGGAGAAATACCCCTGAAATAATACTTCATTCTATCAGCATGTTCTGATCATCAGCCCTTCCATAAAGCAATGAAAAAACCTCTTTTACTTTACTCTACTTTCATCTTTCTTCCAGGCTTTGCCTGCCTTTCCCCAGTTGTCTTCTGTTCCCTGCCTCCTCCCTGAAAAACTCACTCTTACCCTAAATCATCCCCTTTAGGCTTCACTAATCCTGTTTTACTGATTCACATTCACAGACTTTTTCTCTTTGTCCCCCAGTTTTTCCTCCTGCTCTGATGCCCTGCTTAATCCTTTCTTTATCCCATACTCTGGTGTCCCAGATGACAAATCCTTAATTTATCTGCTTGGTAAGCTTAATCTTCAGAGGTACCCAGAATTCCTACCTTCGACACCTTTCCCCTATCTCATACCTCTACACTCAGGTACTCTCAATTCCTCCCCCCGCATCAATCTTCTTCACCTCTTCAGAGAGACATTTCATAGTCCCTGGTTTTCTGATCTCAGAGTACTGCAGCTACTGTGAGCAGAGAACAGAGGATATTCTGATGACCCAAAGGGCTGTGGAAAGAAAGCTTGTATAATCATGCTGTTACACACAGCCCTTGACCGCTATGCTGAGATGGGGCAAAAGCAGCAATAAATAAAACAGGCAGGGAGACAATGGGGTGGGTTATGATTTGAAGAAGCTACAAATTGCTTTCCCAGTATAAAAAGGATGCAATGGCCAGTGGCAGCATATGTTACACAGCTCGCAGATAATAATCAGGGCTATAATTGCTCAAAGATTTCAGAAGAACCACCAGGCAGTAAATTGTGGACGATCCTGACTTAGTTTTGACATGTAAAATGAAAACAACATTAGCATTACTAGATAAAAAGGGGAATGTTTCACTCACTTTCACTATAGTCTCATATTCCATTTCTACTTCTGTTTTTCCTCTACTTCTTGTTCTTCTATGCTCTTTAAAACAAAACCAAGGATCATTTCAATTTGATGTGATTAACAATTACTCTAAGCTGAAATGACATAATTCTGTGCATTACAGTAAAATAACATCTCTTTAATCTATGCACTTAATGAAAAACAAAAGATTACTTCATGCTTCTGTGCACTGGCTCATTAATATTTGACTAGGTACACGTTAGTCAGAGAAATCAGTCTATTTATCACAACCTGACACTTCATACTAAAAGAGGACAATATTTCAACCGTGTTATGTGGGAGATCCGGGTTTAGCTGAAGTTGCACCTTACGCACATCACAAGAAGTGTCACTTTTTTCTGGGAGGGGGGAAAAAAGATGTCTCTGAAGGAAAAAATGAGCATCAGCCATGCCACCTGAAGCGTGTGCTTGAAGAAATACCCCCGGCCACTGCAGCAGGAAGGCCTTAGACTGCAATCACACCTAATCCCATGAACTCAGGGCAGTTTGGATGGAAAACCTTCAAGGACATCACCAAGTGCTTACAAGAGTGGTGCTGCTCTTTCGCCAGACAGCCTATTCCCTTTGAGTCAGTCTTGCACGAGTGCCTGAGCAGGATGAGGTATGGGACATGCTGCTGTTGGAGGTGTTACTACTGTCCACTTGCCTTTGTCCTGAGTTGCTGTTTTATCTCTGCAGCTGAAACTTGTCTTTGATAGCTCAAAAGAGCAGCAGGATTTTCAGATTGTCCTATCAACCGTGAAGACCCCGAGGTGCTGAGGCAGCAACATGCTACTCAGAGCTGACTCACCGGGATAGCTGTGGTTCATCATGCACCACTCTTGAGCACCCTGAACTTAAACTCTCTCTCTCAAGGAGGTGTAAGGTCTGAATCAGAGAAGTCCTGAAGGTAATACAGCAGCAACCAGAAAGACCCAGGGTTTTTAGTTTCTGCAGCTGCTAGAAGATGGCTACAAAATTATAGCCAGGAACCGGAAAAAGGGTGATTTTTTTGTTCTTGCCAAGTGCAGTCTTTAAACAGTATTGCCATGCCATTTTCAAGTGGCTGCAGTATGTTTCATTCTCCGTTGTGTTAAATTATTCTGGTAACTGTCTTGTTTTACCCTACAATAAGTCTTATTTCAGTATTAAGTGATTTACTGCTTCATATGGATAGTAATTGCATGAGTATATTGCTGAATTTGGTTCTGTTTGTGGAAGTTAAATCACAGCTCTTTTATGATACAGTTGGTGTCACTAAAATCTTGACACTTCCCACATCATATACTTTATCACATATGCAAGACAGTATTGTATTTACATTGTCCAGGAGCCACAGCTGTAATGGCATCCAGTGGAATATGGTGATACTCTGTGAGAGTCAGCCCTGGAATAACTGCATGCAAGTTCACTGAGGTAAACTGTCTTAGCTGTCAGGTTTGCTACAAATGAAATTGAAAATTGAAACCTTTAAAAAGAAATAGAAACAGACAATAGCACAAAATAAAATTTCTCATTTAATATTTAAAGATTAAATAGCTTAATAACTGAAGTAGTACTTTCAAAAATTTGTTACAAAACATTTCCTCTCAAAGCATTTTCTTAAACTGAATATAATTACTGAGTCACTTCCTTGGTAGTGGGTGAAGAAGCAGAACAATATGTTTGAGCACTGTGTCCTCATTTTACTTTCATGCAGATTCATAAATGCCTTCTAATTGAGTCACAATGGCAGGCAAAAAAATATAATTAGGTAACAACGTGGCTGGATTTGATTGAAATTATGTGCAAGGGAACTTATGCCACCTTCTTACATTGTGTTGCAACAAATTAATGAAACCATTTTATTTATTTCCTCCTTGAACTCTTTCTCACCTTGGTAGCAGGGCTGTAAAACTACTGCATTAGCACTGACACAAATGGCGTTATAAGACACATGTTGGGTATAAGATGGTCAGGAAATGGGTGCCAGTGATTGTGGTAGCTTGCACCATTTTGACATGCAAAATGAATCTAAAATATTAGCTGAGGAAGCAGAAGGTGACAGTTTGTAGCAGAAAAAAATGTAGCAGCAAGAAGGTGAAATGTAAAGGCAAAAAAGAAAGCTACTTTGTTTTGCGTAGTTCCTTATCACTTCTCCTGATGCACTTCATTTTTCTGTCCCTTTGATCTATGTACTTTGCTGGTTTTGTGCTCCCACTGACAGACAAATCAGATAAAGTGCCTTACTTAAAATTGGCAATTTTTACAAAATTACATACATGTTTGCAGCACACAAACATTTTGTTGCTGTGGATGTTGGCCTAGTTATCTCAATGAGGCTTGTAACTACTGAAGGCAGGTTAAGATTGGATTAGAAATTCCCTTAAACCCCATCTTGAAAACACTACTATGCATCCTCTTGCTAAATCCTTAGTTTCTGCAACATTATAACTTTTCCTTCTGGCACCGTTTTTAGCCAGCCTCCCTGTTAAAGGACACATCTTGGTTTGTGAAAATGTGCGTCTACTTTGCATGCAGGTGACTGCAGGTATGTGTTGGCTAGCGCTCACACGCCGGGACGTGGGTGTGCAAAGTAGGCACACACTGGCAAATGTGCAGATTTTACCTACCTGGAGGATGAACATCAGGCTCAAAGTAAGTAAACATTTCAAAAAATCAACATCCAAAAATGATACCAAAAAATACCTCTACTTAATCAACCTGAGGATTTTCCCTTTGATTATTTATCAAAACACAGTCCACTGAAAGTAAGAGAGATATCTGGATAGCATGAATTCCACAGTGATAGGAAATGATAAGGTTACAAGATACAACTACTGAGCTGTAAGTAGAGCACACACCACTCAAAACCTGTATTGTTTATAGAGCTTTTAACAATATAGTCTGTGCACTTGCACCATTAGGATACTCCTGATCCAAATGACGCCAGTGTAGCAGACGTATATTATATATTACGCACACATATTTACCACAGGGGTGCTCACTAGCTTTGGAGCTCCAGGCATTGCCTTGCAGCATAAGAAAGAGAAAGTCAGAGAGAAACACAGGGATTAAAATGAACACTGAATTTCAAGCTGTTTTCTATACTGATGGTCACGACTGTAGTTGCCATAATTACCTGGTCTTCAAAATCCCCGAGAAACCTCTTGATTCTAGTGTGAGAAGTATCTTTCTGTATGTACAGACGTTGTGTTAAGCAGCCTTCTGTGAAATCTCTAATGCGTAGATAATACAACACAGACAATACGCATACTTTCCCAAACCATAACTAAGCAGCCCAGTATCTATTGCTTTTATTAGTGCTGAGACAACATTTTAGAGAGAAGACACACATGGGAACTAGACTGTAGAAGAAAACTAATGAAAGGGGGAAATGTTAAAACACTATTTGCTACAGAAGTGTTAAAACACCATTCAAAGTCACTATCTACTTAATGCTGGTTTCCCACCAGTTTTCTGGAGACACCTTCTAAAGCAGAAAGTCCATAAATCAATCCATTGCAAGTTTAAGCTTTTAATATTGAAATTGAATATATTCGGGTTTATCTGATAATCCTGAATGTGTCCTAACATGCAAAGGGCCCAAAGTCAAGGCTGCATTTTATATTTCTGGTTTCTTCTGTCATGAAGAGCTGTGGTGTGTTCTTATTTATTATGATGTTACTATAAAGAACTACTGCCACAATTAGTCCAGACTTATATTCTTGCTAGCACATAGAAACGTGGCACAGAACCTAGTCATTCACCACAATAAATTCTGCTGACCTAAGACTTCCAATCACATGTTGTTAATATGTATTCTTTACAATTATCTTTTATGAACTTTTAAAAATACAGTGAAGGAAGGTGTATTGTATCAGGGAAAAACAAAAGGGGATACTGCTTATTGACAAGGGCTGTCTCACAGCATGTCATTTAGTTCTCTTAATAATTCATGCCTCTCTCAATTATTCAGCAACTTACATGTGTTGCTGTTGGCTCTGCCTTTGGCATACACTCACAGTGTCTCCTGTGACCACAGCAGCACAAAATCAACATTTTAAAGGAGGAAGAAAAGATTTTTAAAGAGCAGTATGAGGGGAAATGGAAAAGTTTTAAGTGACTTAAGTCTTTTAGAAATGAAACCTTCATGCCTAGCTCCTTCTCCCATTTCTGTACTATACTGCTCTTATCAGAGGTTCAGCTGGCTAAAGGATACCTCTCCACTGGTGGCAACTGAGGAGACATTTCTGCTGAAATTCTGGCCAGCTGACTAAGCAGCAAGCAGTGCTCACTGGCCACTAAATTGGGGGAAAAAACAAGCCATTTGGAAAGCAGTATATACTGTCCATTATATAATCAACGGACCAAGCAAAAGTCTCTTGGTCTTCACGGAAGAAGCTATAACCTAAATTACTAAGCCATGACTCCTTTTCAAAATTTGTTTCCAGCTGTGTTGTGTGTTGCAGAGTTCATCTTGAAAATAATGTGCCACATGCGTTTTACATAAGAGTGTTCTTTATACAGGTATCTACAAACAGCAGATTGAATTGCAAAGCCAAGCGAAAAAGGAAAAGAAAAGATAGAGGGCATGCTTTATCACGGGTGTCATCTACAGCAAGGTTGCACAAACAGACACTTAGGACAAAATCTAGCTCATGGCAACACAGAAACAGTACAAAAAACATTTAAGGTAGCAACTTGTAGTCATATTTTGAAAGTTGTGAAATCCTATTATATTCTTATCTTCCTTGCATCAGAGAAGATCCTCCATATCCCTATCACAAAGACAACGCACATGTAGGTTTGCTTATTAATTGATCTGAGACTGAACGTGAAGTAGACAGAGGAGGAAATGCAGCAGGAAGAGAACAGTCCTGGCTTTGATCTCACTCAGTGAAACAGTAAAACCAATTCAGATTAATTCTACTGTGTGCCAGTGAAAATCACTGGTTTAACAACCACGTGAGCGAAACCAATCATTATGCAACTTCACGCTTAGGTTACACATACATAATCCAACTGCAGCAAAAATAGTCTTCATATGCACTCCTATTTCTTGTTCTGGGAAAGAAAAGTACATTTCCATTCCTGCTGCCTATTGATTACTTTAGTTACACCCTTTTTAAAAAAATAACTACTATTATACAACAGCTCCATAAATACCACAAGATTAAGTCAGAATATATATTTTTCGGCTAAAAAAACCCCAAACAAAACGCCCAAACCTCAACACAAGGTCTGGGCAGAATATCACTGAAATTCTGTAGGCAGAAAACATTTTATCTATCACCTTTACTGTATGTAGAATAACATTTACTAGCTTGCAAGCTAGACAAAGATCAAGAGAATGGAATTTATTTCTCAGAAACATATTTCCATTAATATAGCAAATGACTGTTGGATACAAAAAGTCCAGTTCAGGACTGTCTTATGCGGAGTTTGTGTTCCTCTGTCAAGCGTGAACAGTTACACTGTGGTAACGAGGCTGGTAAGATTCTGTGAATGTCTCAGTGGATGACTTAAATTGCAAGTCTCAAAGATTTACTCACATTTAGGACCAGGGCTTGTTCCACTGAAGTCAATCTGAATTTTGCTACTGATATCAGCCAGAGTACATTAAAAGCTCACCCCTCACTCCATGGATGCATTTGGCAAATTGCCTTAGTCCGAGAGGTAGTCAAGCAACCCCTGTGAATCAACTACTCATCACAAAGAAATCAAAATTACTTAAAAAACTGAAAGAATGCTAAGGCAGTCAGTATTTCTATAGCTACTCCAGAACAGCAGGTTGGTGAGGAATTATTTTAGGGTTCATCAGCAGTTATGAAAAAAATACATTCCAATCTGGTCAACTAAAGGGAATGAAAGAATCAAAGAGGCTGATTACCATTGGGGGTGGGCTAAACAAAGAAAGCAAATACAGAAGTATATTGTATTTTTACTAGGCAGAATGATTTTTTGTTATTATTCAGTAAGCACTAAAATAGCTGAAGTGAAGTCGAGGGTTCTTTCACTGGCCATGGTGACACAGCCCCCAAGAACTTTGGGGAAACTTTAGGAACTAGTAACTTTTCTTGCACGGTAATTCAGCTGTCCTATAATGGTCCCATTACTGTAAAGCTGGATTCCTGTCTGAGTTCCAAGGCTCCTACACAAACAATCAGTGTTCACAAAACCTGTCATATCATAGGCGAATATGAAGCTGTCAAAGACTTTATGCAAGAATCTGCAATTCCAAGGACACTTTTCCTCTCATAAAGACTTAGTCTGTCTAGATCACACATTCAAATATTCCTTTGATACACATTACGTATCTCAGTATTTCATGTTAAGCAATGCTGAATTCTCACTCATCCTTTAAAAGTCAAGTGTGTGTGTGTGTGTGTGTGTATATATGTGTGTGTGTGTGAGAATGTAACAAGGACAGGAAAGGACCTCTGTTCTCTGAGGTGAACCATAAAACTAATAGAAATCAGCTTAGCTCCATCTTAAAAAGAGCCTTCTGTCTGCACAATGCATAATTTTAAAATAAGGTATATAGTACCCAAAAATGGATAAGCATCAGCTAACCTAGTTAAGTTATTTCTGTAAGAACACAGCCTGCAGCAGTATTCTGCAATGGCTCACTCTTCCCTCTGTCCTTACAGTAAACAGGTCAAAGAGAGCAATGCCCAAAAGCTTTTCAGTGAAACACACTTGTTGCCCCAATGTAGCAAGTGTACCACATTATTTGATTGTTTTAAGATGTAAAGTGTTAATACATGGATTTTTAAAATATGTTATTTTCAGGGGATGCAAAGGATCAAGTCCTCTGATCTTGACGGTGAGGCAGAAATTGCTTTTCTATAAATGATGCTCAAATTTGGAAGATTGCAAATAAAAAAAAATATCTTCTCCTACCCAAAATGTCATCTAAATCACACCAGTAGATATCCAAAGTGATACCAATAACATCTCTGAAATTACTACGAGCAAATGCCAGTGAAATTGAGATAAGCATCAGTCAAATGGCCGTCGCACTGATTCAATGCCTCATCCAAATGAAATAGTTTAGTTGCCTTATCTGAAAAAACTGATTTCCTTTGGAACTTTCCGTAAATCATTTCACTGCTAAGGCCTCAACCCTCCCATCTGCAAAATTATATGAAATATAAGTTATTATTTCAAATTTTAATACTATTAGAATCTGAAAGCAAGAGCATAGCCTTCTCTTACAGAGCTAGCGTGAGAGCTTTGGCAATTTTAGGTCCTTCTCTGTGTTAAATATAGCAGATTGCACAGCTTTTCCTGCAGTAACAGGAGATTTATTTCCTAACAATGTTCAAAATCCAAATCCTTTTCCTAATGAAGTGTCAGATAAAAGGATCTTTTACAAAAACACCACATCAAGAAAACGTCATCTCCCAAAGTTTCATTAAACATTAAATGATTGTGAAATAAACAAACAAATATGTTATTTTTTGACAAATTGTTATTACTTCTGTTTATTTTGGAAGATGTAATACATATGCCAATTAGTTCTTCAAATGATTACATGGGGGAAGTCCCTTCCGTCCCAGTGCTCCATACTCTATGTTAAGCTCATTAGTTTGTGTCTAAGAACAGATTTTCAGCTTCATTCGCTTCTGAAATGGAAGTTAGCCTCACACAGATAATGTAGCTACTGCTGATAAACTCAAGATGCCTTAATATCAATTTGCTCAATGGAAAATCTTGCTTATTTTGAACTAATTTAGTACAGCAGTACCTGTTTAAGATCAATTCACAGCAGACTATTTCCTATTTATTGCTAATTAAAATCATGGATTTCCTGTTCCAAACAGCATATAACCCTGAAAAATTAGCTACAAACCCAGTGTGTTATTGACTCAGCTGGTAGACTATGTCTAGACTTACCACCTAATTCTGACATTCATAAAAACAACTACTCTAAGCAATGACAAAATAGCCAAAATGAGGTCAGATGATGAGGGAAAAAATAGGAGACACTTGCTGAGATTTGTCTTCTCAACATTATGAAGCGGAGAATGGCTTAACTGTGGTTTTTAGCTCCAGCCTGAGGAACCAAGGGCACAGTAGGTTGGAACTCTTTCCTGGCACACTGAATTTGGGGGGACCACCCAGCCTTTCTGTCTCAATTCCAGCCCTTTCCGGCCTTGAAGAGAATAATACACTAGTTGTGTGCCAAGGGGATATCTGCAGGTGGCATCTGGGTTTGACCTTATCCACCCACACTTTTGTTGTCAGGTCTACACAAAAATATTTTCAACTGATTGTGCTGGGTAGATACAGGCCAATTCTTTCACTTCTGGAACACAGTTAAGTCAGGCAAGTACACAAGCATGGGAACAGCTAAGAAAAATGGATATATTGGAGTGGTAGTTGGAGTGGTAGTGAATTAAGGAAGATTCCACCCAATGCTTTCAGTACATTGCTCCTGAGCATTCATGTTCCTGAGATTTGAGCCTCTGTCTGAACTGCAGAGTTACCAGGAAAGCAGTACCCGTTGGTCTCCATCATGACACCGAACTTCCAGAGGGTAAGGAGAAGGACAGTGCAATCCCTGTCTCTTCACTAAACCTCATAAACTGAAAGAAGATGCAATTACAGAAAGAACGCGCATTACTTCTGCTTACTAGTAAATCAACTTCTCCAAAAATCTTTGCCTCATTCCCACTGCAAAAGACTAAACTCTGCTTAAGCTTATCTTAGGGTGATCTAATCAATCACAGCAGCCTTAACTGCATTTCCACCAAGAAGTTGGAGTTTAGGATGCTATGCCAAAAGTGACATACACAAGTAAAAACCCTCTAGGAAGCAACCCTGCAGACTTCAGAACAGGCGCACCTTCAGAGCTTTGGCAAATCAGGTGCCAACAAAAGTTTCTTTATTTGCACCAAGTCCAGCAAAGCCTTGGTGAGACAGAGATACATCTATTTCAAAGCCTCCTCTCAAGCTTCTGTTTTGTCAGATAAGTTAGTTGTCTGAGCATTGTACATGTGGATAGATTTAGAGTTTAAACTCCAATCAGTAAATGTTATGACAGTTGATGTTAACAAATGTCAGTCTGGAAGATTCCTAATTCTCAAAAGCTACAGTGATGCTTATTTTAGAGCAGTACCATTCAGAACCAATTATAAAGAAGATCCAGAGCAAGACTGTAACAACTGGGGGCCAGCAGGTAAAATTCTCAAACCAGAAATAAATGGAAGAACTCTTTATTCACCAGGCTAAATAGACTACTACTATGTTTTAAAATGTTACACTGAGTCTTGCAAGGCTTAAAAGGCAAAAAAAAAAACCCTCAGTGCTTTATAAAACCAGACTGAAAACTCACAACTTCAGAAGTAAGTGGATTTAGAAGTGTCCAACTTTGTTACTAGCATTTTCTTTGACACCCCAAAAATACTTATTCACACAGCTGTCCCAATCTGTCTCTTACTAACTTCTTAGTTGTTGGATTTTTTTGAAAACAGTGCTTGGAGATATTAATAACATTGCAAAAATATAATATGTGTATAATTAATAATCATGCAGTATGTATATTCACTAGGTTTAATAAGAAACAAGTACTTCAAGTTGTCTTTCATAATACAAGTGTTTAATTCTTGCTCACATATAATTTATCTGGTTGAAAACTACGTTCAAGAAGCACCTGGGGAAGGGACTGTCTTTTTGTGAGAGGCCCATGCAGAACTAGGCATTTTAGGGTCTCTGTTCCTGCACTGAGCAATTGCAGATTCATGAACACCATCATTTGTCGAAGAGATGGAGTCCTACGATATTTGTAAAATATAAGAAATACAAGCAGACAGTGTTCCTAGCAATCCTTCTTTTCTCTCCTGAAAATGATGCCATTCTTGCAGGCATGGCTGAGCAGATTCTGCATCTGCTTGCTAGCTAGTTGCTGTAGCATTAATGTAATCTGCTGACAACTGCAATTTACATTAACATGCAGGACCACAAATAAGGAAGAAACTTGGGGGTCACTTATCTCACTCAGCTGAACTGCAGGGAGAAGGCTCAGGTCAGTGTCAGATGCAGCTGTCTCAACACAGAGTTCTCAAAGTGATCAAAGAATGAGAACCTTTGCCTGTGAAGTCTGATCAAACAGCAATGTTTTTCATTCTCTTCAACTTCATTTATTTGAGTAGTTCAACATGCCCAGCAAGCCAATAAAACCAGCAGTGCTGGTACTCTTATCAAAGGGAATCTTGAAGCGACAGTGGGCACTTACCTCCCTCCTGGGGCATATCTGAGCTCTGCCAGGAGAAGGGCTGCAACTCCGAAGCTGTGCAAATCACAGCTTTCCCAGGGCTCTGAGGAGCTGCCTCAGCTGGGGTCAGTTTTGAGGTTAGTGCGCAACAGCACTAACCACTGATGAAGTTCAGAAGTAATGGGAAGGGATATGAATGCAAGCAAATATTTGCAATAGCACTTATTTTATGAAATAATGCAATCAAATTAATAAATTAAGTATCAATGCATGTGTTGATATTTAGATGATTAAATGTACTTTTGTTGTTTAGGGGACTAAACAGTTTGTTCTCTGAAAGTTTGAAACAGTCCTTCATTTATCTTTATTTTGTTTTCTGATATAACTTACTTATTCACAGTAAGTCAGAGGAAAAACCTAATTTCTAAGGACATTTTCCAATTAACTTTCTTAATTAAAAGAAAAAGACTCAATTGGTTTGTACATAGTATTACTTAAAAGCGCAAAATACTTAGATTCTGGGAAACAGTACTATCAGAAACAATCCCAATTGTCAATCCCTAGGTGTGTCAGATGTTGTCTGGCATTCTGAATGTCTGCTCATTTTTGCCTGATTTGTAGACAATTTCGTTCGCTCCAAAGTCTCTAACATTATTAAGGAATTCCCTTCAGTTTCTGTTAAGACGGTGCTATAAGCAAGTGCTTACATGCAACTGTGCACTTAAAACTATTGGCTTTAATGAATTTTATGTTTAAGTTCTGCTCTGAATGTGAATCTGTAACAGGCGTCTCTGCAAAGATGCAACTTCATGAATTTGTGCTAGAATCCAGTAATGTCCTCAGAAACGTCTGCTGCTGCGCCGATTCAAACATCTGTTCAGACTGGGATCTTTACAAATCGATGTAAAAATTCACAATTTCAGGAGGGACCATGATTTCATCTTGTGTCCAATGAAATCTTTAATGAAGTTAGTATAAGTCTTTCAAGTTGTAACTTTGAAATTAAACCAGACTCACAGATAGGAACCTAAGAGATCACATTGTTATGTCTGACTTGGTGATCAATGAGAAACAGACTCATCCAACTGAATAGTTCACAAGTACTGGAGGAAGATTTAAATCCAGTTAAGTGGAAAAAGATGACTGCAAACCACTTAAAAGCACTAAAATTACTTGTTTCCCTAGCGCATCTGTACCATGTGAATAACCACACTCCTTGTGGATGCAAGGATATTTCACATCTAAAAATAACTTACGCTGTACACTGATCGCGAATCTAGATATACCCAAGGCAGCCTGTAGTCATAGGTCTTATGACTTATAATAGTCATAATAGTATTATGACTTATAATACTTACATAAAATGAAAAAGAAAATAAGCTTAAAGCAAAATCAGATGTTATACTTTTCACATATCCATCCTGGACATACGCTATGAGTTATTGCAAACTTTCTTCCACACACATTAATTTAGAAGAACACGCTTCTTAACAGTTTCAGTACTAAACGAGATTTTTTCCCATATGTTGAAAAAGTGATCTCCAGTGGACAATAAAAACCTTAGGTTATGAGAACATGTATTATATTTCAACATTTACTATTTCTCCTTTCGTAATGCCAGTCGGCTTTCAACAAGACACATTCTCATCCTTAAAAACATGCAAGTGAGTCAACTGAAAGTAACATGACCTCTCCTAAATATTGGCCTAAGACATTCTTTATTGAGGACAGGTGAAAACAGATGGCTAACTCCTGCTCACACCCTGACCGCCTTACAACAGCTTCACACAACTTTTAAGGAGCAGTTTTCTTTGCTTTAGTACTAGAGAAACAGAAATGAATGCAGTTTGATACATTTACTGTGCAAGAAGAGTAGTTCCTATGTTCCCATAAAATGCTTTCAGAAGTAATAATAATAAATAATAATAATAATTAATAACAACAACAATAATAATAATAATAGCAGCAGCAGCAGTTGGAGGCCTAGGGCCTAACCGTGACTGGAGAAACCAAACAACTGCAAATTTTGAAGACAATTAGTTCACAGTATGTGAACACACATTTTGAATTAGCATATTTGTGTGCAGAAAACAGCATTGTATTCTCATTTTGTAGTGGCGTTTTTAACCGCATGAGTCATAATGTGGGGAAGGCAGGCTGAGGAAACCTGATGGCTTCCATGCTTCAGAGTGTTTCCTTTGTTTAAGAAGAAGAACGCTTCTTCTGTTCAGGACAATG
This sequence comes from Phaethon aethereus, assembly GCF_964289735.1. NCBI lineage: Eukaryota > Metazoa > Chordata > Aves > Phaethontiformes > Phaethontidae > Phaethon > Phaethon aethereus. The sequence goes on from NC_138576.1 coordinate 124,494,639, forward strand.
TAAGAGTGAACTTTGCTGTAGGTTTGGCATCTGTTAAATCAGTTTCATAGATAGCACAGAACCTGTAAATCCATAAATCTGCCTCTCCCCTTTTTTGTTTTTCATATAAGGGAAACACTGACTTCATTGTTAATGCAGTCAACTAGGAAAACTTGAGTAGACCACAAAACTCCTTCATGGGATTAGTGGTTTCAAAACAGGACTGGGAACCATCAGAACTTGATTCTAATTTTGTCATGCAGACATGTCACTCTGAACGATGCTTAAGCCAAAGATTTCAAACATTGACACCTAAAGTAAGGTGGCAAAATGCAAAGTTAACTATGCACTCCAGCAAAGCCTTTAATACACAAAAAATACTGTGCTGTTTTGAGTTGGAAACAACACAGGGAAGTTTTATTATACATTGTTTTCCTTTTGGAATTTTCTATTAATTTTAGATTTCAGATCCATAGATTTAAAACTCACGGCAAAATTTGTCTTGGTAGTGTCATTTCAACTGAGCTACAAGTATTTTCTATTTGCTGGGTTAAGCTTCAGAGACTTTTAAAAACCTGAGTGCTTCATAAGCTAAGTTTTCTCAAAAACGCATCCTCGAATAGTATCTGGAATCTCTCTTTTTAGCAACAAGTGACCATAATGAACCATTTTCGCTTTTATTTGGTGTTTTCCACCTCATTTATACCTACTCTGAATTTCAGTGAATTCAGTCATTCACTGAAATGTAAGCATACATGTAGTAATTGAAGTAAGTGAAACTAAATGCAGCTACCACTGACAAACGGCAGACTATAAGCTGGTAGTGGTGGCCGTAAGATTTCCTAGAATCAAGAAACCTTACCTCCTGATTTTCCCTTAAAGTTTTCTTGTGGTTGAAGGTAACCCTCCTGTAGTCTCTGCTCAGTGGACCAATGCTGTTACCAAGGTCACCTTTGCAGAGTTATATTTGCATCCAGCTGACGTTGATTCATGTTGCCAGATGGCTAAGGACAAAGCACAATTGCTGAACACAACGTGTGACCTACTTATACGCCTTACAATCTGCTGTTTAATACTTTGGAAATGCATAGAGACTTTGACTAAAATTTTAATTTTGTTTCATAGTTAGCCCACATGTGGCATGTACATTTTGCATGCCAGGTACATCTGTTCCGACAGGGCAGTAGCATGAAGCCTCCGACTTCTTTCTAAAACAGGGCATATGAATGCATTAAGTGTCATTTCCTTATTTCTGAAAGGCAATCTCAAAAATAATTATAAGTTATTGGTTTACATACGGACAACTAATGAAGAGCCAAACACTCTTACGCTGGCACCACATAAACAAATAATGATGACAGTAATATGTCAGCTCTAGAAAAGAAGAACGAAGACATGATACACACAACATTCATGTAGGGTTTCTAATCAAATATATGGAAAGTCATGGGGAGACTCTTCATCTGTGCTCAACGTCTCATATATATGTACAGGATAAGTGGGGCAACGTAATTTCTGCCTTAACTACAATGTGAAGATAAGCAAGAATCTTGGAAGTGACATTTGGTCATTGTAGGCCAGATTCCCCAAATTGCTCAGGGCTTTACGAACATAATAATTACCAGACTGAACCAGACCCAAGGTTGACTAGGACCTGCACTCTGCCTCTGCCCTTGGCTAGTACTGGATGCTGTACTAGGTACAGGTAAAAGAGCTCTAGAAAAAAAGGTAAAAGAGCTCTAGAGCAGATGTAGATAAAAGAATTCACACCCTCAAGTAGGCCTTCCTGGTCCTGACTGACTTAAGTCCTGGAGTTCAGGTTTTTGTAAGGAGCTAAAACTTTACTAAGCACAGGTCAGCAAGAATTGCAACTCTGAAAATATGTCACTTGTGAAGCGGTGTCCGATCCCATTTTGAATCTACTTAGCTTTGACAAATTTTCAAGGGCTTGGCACCTATAAATGAAGCCAAACTCTTAAGAGCATTCAGCAGCTCCTGTTGTGAAAGTTCATGGCCAGCAGACCCTCAGGAGAGTTTAGTGTGGTGTACAAAGCTCGGTACATATAACTCAATAACTCTTCCAAATGAAAACAGAATGCTTTTTAAAATATAAATCCTCCAGACTATGAGAAAGAAAAGTGGAAACCAAAAAGCCTGCAGAGAAACAAGTCTAATGTTATATTACAGATTGAGGAGGAGGTGATAGATGCAAGTTGGAAATTGTCCCATCACATATCAATGTTATATATTCAGGGGCAAAGGAGAAAGGAAAGACAAATGCTGGGAGAAGCAGTTGTATCATCATAATGCAGACAGTGCTAATGAGGCTATTATAGGTAACAGAGTAAAGGAAAATAATTGGCAGGACATAGACTAAAATAAAACTTTATCAGTGAACCGAATACTTTATTATTGAATAAAGATGTGAAGAGTTAGACTCAGCATCTATCATTACATTATCTGGCATTCTCAGTTACTCCTGGTGAAATCCCTTCTTCCTTTTAAACCAAAGGAAGCCCAAACCCAAATTTTAAGCCAAATCTTTATGTGTAAATTGGAACTTTTACAATCTATAGAACATAACTTGTTTTAAAAATACTTATTACATATTCATAGAATGTATAATACAATTATTATGATTACTCTATCATACGAAACACAAGTATCTTTGTCCTGAGCAGTGCATCAGCCTCAGACTCTGGAAAAAGTTGACCCTCATGGCACAGGTCTAGATCCTGCACTATGTCCATCTGGTGGACTTGGTTCAACAGCTTCTGTTCTGCATAAACCTTTTCATACAGAATGTCTTCAATTATAGGCACCAAATGCATAGCAGAAAGCCTGTTTTAGCCAGTGACCCTGTTACAACTTTAAGGTTGCATATTGCCCTCAACCCACAGCAAAGCTCCCACAGCTTTGCAGAGTCAGAGATCTGCCCAAAGAACGAGGAGACAACTTGACCTTCATGCAACAACTTGACCTTCATGCAACAACAGTGCTGTTTACAAGCACAAGTTATTGTTTTTCTAGTTGCTGGACACCAAATATGGTAATACTGCGTGGATAACACTTTACCGCATCCGATTACAACTTCCAATGTCTTGTGTCCATTAGGGCTGTGCAGTGGAATAACAAACATATCCTAGTCCTGAAGGCACAGATTAAGTGAATTGAGATAGGTCTCTCTGAGCTGCTTAGCAGAGAGCATCCTCCTCCGTTGCTGGGTCTGATTATTTTTTGACTTAAAAGTCTGTGGAGGAGGCAAAGTGTCTGCTTAATTTGCTGTTGTGTAGGAAAGACACAAAGGTGTCTGTGACACTACGCTCCGCTTGGAAATTGTTTGCTCTTTGTTTGCCTGCACTTTTTAAGCAAGATGCCAAAAAAACCAAACGTAATTGAAGAGAGGCTCCTTAAATGAGAACAAAGTAAACAGAGATGCTTCATTAGAAGTTACATGCCCTGATCGTGCTTTTGCTGTCAAGTCCACTGATTTTTTTTCTCTTTGGCTCAACTTAAAGATTAATTCTCTTTCATAGAAAACACAAGTTTGTTATGGTTATGTTAACAGTACTTTGAAGAAAAAGGGTTTCTTTTGGCAAGTCTGTCTTCATGAAAATAGACAAATTTAGTAAAAATCATACTCGCTTGCTCTTTAGATCCTTCAAACAATAGGTTGCAACTGCTTTGTTTGCGCTGTAGCTTACTGTTTATATATATACAGGGAACAGCAGCAATGTCTGTAACCGGCCAAGTGCAGTAGGACAGCTTCTGAGGGGTTCTGCCACCCACTGACAAGATACAGCAGTAAGAGACTCTTGGACATGTGTGGAGATGTTGCAGGTGCCCAGCACCGTGAAAAAGAAAGCCTGCAACTTATTAAGAAGTTATGAGTAAAGCTCAAATACTCCCTCACTCCAGCTATCACTAGCGCACAAAACATCTGTCGGTGTGATGCCTTGGTTTTGAGAACACAGAGAAGAAAGATAACTCTGTCTGTCACATTTCCCCAGCAGATACATACTCCTTATGTTCTTTTCAAATTTTGTAGTTATGAAATATTTAAATTTGAATCATGGAGAAAACAAAGTAAGTAGGTTAGGTTAAACTTTATTGAATTGAAAGGAGTAGAATCATTATTTCAAAATGTTTCAATTTTGTCCTAGTGATTTGTAGGAAATAATGGCAAAATTGAAGTAGCAGATTCAAATTCTTTCTAATGAACTTTAACAAAGCTATGGGATACTGTTGGCTGTAGACCTGATGCAGACAAAACCTTTTATTCTTACAACCCCACCTGCATTTAGGATTCAAAATTGGAGTTCTGATTGTCTATGCTATGTTCTGCTATATTTGAATTCAGAATAAAGATAGCAATGATAATTTGAAGTTACTTGATGGGCACTAGACATTATATTTTAATCACGCTCTCAGAGGCGCAGAGCATGTTAGAAAATATCGTTAGTTTTACCACTCAGCTGTGGTTTGAGACAATCACTAAGCAATCACAAAAGGGAGAAATATCTTAAATAGTATGGAACTAGGGTAAACTAGGAATAATAGTAATATAATTGAACAGTTTTATTTGGGTTAGTGCTCTGTTTTGTTTTTTTGGAGGAGCTAGATGGGTCATATTGAGGATAGCTCGCTATTTAAGGAACAGAGCGCACACCATAAATTAGAAAGTATAAATATTTAAAGTTTTGTTGAAAGTGTACACAACCAATCTATTACAGCTGAACTCCTTCTTCTAGGCAATAGCTACAATAGATGTTCTTAGAAGTGATCACTTAATATAATACTGGCCAAAGACCAAGAGAAACTCTTTCCGTAATGGTGCACTGGAGAATTCTTTATTTTAAAGTGCCACATGGAATATCTAAATTAAGTCATAGGAGCAAAAAAATTCATGGTATCTGAAACCTTCGCTTGGGTATATACTTCATGACATCACTCTGTTAATCATACTGGAGCTAAACAGAGCTGTTCACCAATTATTAACTGAAACGATCAACTGCTTCAAAGCTGTCAAGCCTGATGCCAGCTCTTTTCGGAACTGCACTCTTGACCATAAGTTTAGATGTGCTTTTAGGGTTATAGTGAAGAGTAAGCCAAAAGGAAAAAAAAAGTTCCCAAAGTCCCACAGCCAAGTAGCAGGAATTTCAAACAGTTCCCAATTTGGAAATGGCTGAGAGTAGAACAAGAACACAATCAAAACTAGTGTCTGGAAGCATGTGCTTGGAGAAAAGTATAGTTCAGGGAGTCTACAAAACCCCCCCCAAAACTAAAGGATAGTAAAGGATGAAGGCAAGTAAGGAAGATCAGCCCAGACTGAAAAGCACAGAGTTTTTTCCTCTCTCTGAAGTGGTTACAGATTAAATTCCAGAATTAAAAACACATGGTCTGCCTACCATGTATTTTCACCTATATAAGACTTTTAAAGTCTGAAGCACCACTTTAAGGTTCCTCTCACTTTAAGGTCTCTCCACTGTCTGTGAAGCTGTTCCCAGGGACTTAAAAGCACTGTCACTGTTTTCTAGAAGTGTGAGTGCCAGGCAGTTTTCACCATGATCACCAAGCTATAAAAGGCTTCTCTCCCTTTTCATACCTTGTCATTTACCATCAGCTGTGATCTGGGGTGATGCATCATCTCTGTGAAACTCTACTCAGGGAAGCTGTTAACATTCGTCTTTGTAAGCAAAGGAGAATGACCTGCCTGAATGTGTGCCCTCGCAGGGTCAGCCGCAAGCGCAGGAGGCCCCTGGCCAGGTGCCAGCGCTGTCCAGTGTACCACCAGCTATTCCCAGGGATGGCCTTATTCTGCCTGGAAGCGGAAACTCCCATTGCTCTCTGAAGACCGTGATCAAGCTTCCTGGAGAATGTGCCATTTTTTTTTGTACTTTTATACCCCAGCCTTTCTCTGTGCCAGTAAAGCAATACCACCTAATTTTCCATGGATGAGCAGCAATGGCAGTTGAAATTTTTCTCAGTTTCTTTTTTCTGAGTAAAAGCTTCTTCAACCAGTTTTGGAGGCTAAGCAGACACCAAGCAACAGAAATTCAGCTTTTGTTCTTATTGTGTTAAAAAGCAAAACAGGAAAGCAAAACTTGCATGTATACCTAGTTTTAAGTTGTTCACACAAGCAAAAAGGCAGATGAAATATGACATGTCTTCTTGACAACGAAACCTACTCTTTCTTACTTAAACAGTCACTCTTGAAATTTCTTGGATTCAAAATCTTAGTAATTTTTGAAAGGTAATAAGATAACTGACTGATCAAAACAGCTGCTCCGTGCTAAAGGTATGCGACAGGAAATGGCTGTCAGTAAAACTCAGATGTGAACAGATAAAACATACATCTGTAGCACAAGCCTCTGGCTGGCTGTCAGGATACATATCAACATATTGAAGAGCCTTTTTTTGCAAATGGAGTAATTCTTCCCATAGTAAGTGTTAGAGAAGAAAATAATTTCAGCTGATGGTATGCAATGTAAAATTCCCTTCTTGTTTCTCTTAGTTGAGTGGATACTAGAATGTCAAATTTCAGTCTTTAACAGGGTTGACTTTAACTTAAACTCATTATTAAGGTCTGAATTTCTCTTTGCTTTTAAGAATTTTACTTTTTCTGCACAACAGTCTTAAATTAATGAAATGCAAGTGTAAAACATTTAATCTTAACTTTCATCATTTTCCATTGTTTTTTGTTACTAAAGATGTTGTATATAAAGATAAAATGAGGAATTCAAACGAAATAGTACTAATTATTCCTTTTGATTTGGAGGCATGCAATGTAAGCCATAAATCTTATTTAAACTTTACCTTAGGATTCACCAATATGTTTGGGGTGATTTAAGATGCTTTGGAATAGCATAAAACACTCAGAGCATATTGCCAGGCAACAAAACAGCTGAATATGCTTCCCAAATTTCATCTTCTTCCTGCATCTCTAAGCATTCCCTTCCACAACATCACCTACAAACTGTCCATATCCTTGTTCTCTTCTACACTTCCTACTGTTTTCCTCCTTCTATTCTTGATGTTTCATTTTTCCTGGAAGCTGAAGAATATATTCTAATAGAACTAATATATTTTTTTTAAATGTTTGCCTGCCTTCATTTCTTATACAGGATTAAAACCTTAAACTGCCTGAGCAAAGATGCTGTTGTTACATTTGCTTGCTGTCCATCCATTTTGAAAGAAAGGAAATCCCCTGAGGACACACACTGTGCCTCATTCACAGTCTGAGGGTAGGCACAGGTGGGTAGCCATTTAGAAGGAGGATGGCTGGGACTGGACAGCCTTTGTACAAGACTTTAGTGGGGTTTATGGAAAAGTTTGAGAGTACTACAATCTAGTGTTACTAAAGTAATTTAGAAATAAATAAATAGCAAAGATAAATCACTATTCTGTTTTAAAAATCCATTTAAAAATCTTCTTTAACAGGTCATCTAAAAACCAAGAAGTGTTCTTTTAAAAAGATTCATTTCACAGACAAAAACTAGGTGCAGTAATTTTGAGGACATTCTGTATTTGTTTTTGCATACATCAAGGAAATTTCACACCTGTCAGAAGAGTTCATCTCAATTCATCCTTTGCTTAAGAAATGTAATGCCTGTCTCCTTAATTAGAAAGGTTTGAACTGGTTCTGCTGACACCATTTAAAACCCACTCAACTCAATGTAATTATTAATCAAAATATATGTCATAGGTCCTATTGGAATCTCTGAGCTCTATGTTAATCTTCTCGTAGAGCCAGCATATAAAATGGGTTAGGTGAATTGCCTCCTAGCAGAACTTGGTTCTCTGACAGACTTGAGGACTTGCACAGGTACACAGGTTTCTTGTAGATATGAAAATTCGGGTGAGATGAGTCTTACCTCCAGTTTTGCACCTATTATCCTTGAAGTATTCTTCAGTTACATTACATCATGGCCTCTTTAATTTTTTTAGAATTTTAAAACTTGTAATTTGATTTAACTCAATTAAAACAGTGCAGGAGCATACAAAAATAAAAGTCTTGAAAACTGAGGAAATGCAAATAGAGCATCCCACTTGGTCAGATCTTGAATTGTTATTCAACTCATTTGCACAGATCCACATAAAAATAGGAAAAAGTGAAAGGGATTAAATATTCCCAGGGTCACAGTACTCTTCTGTACTGCTAGTTAGCAGCAGCATTAAACTTTAACGAATGATCTGCAGAACACACTACACTTCAATGTATGTGTAGCCACTGAGACCCAAGACCTTTATGCTGAAACTTAATCTGTCTCTAACAATATAATAGTAATTATTTTCAAGAAAGGATGCTGAAAGAATCACTGGTACAGAAAACCAAGCTAAGTAACAACAATCTTCTTCAAAGACATTGATGATGGCTATCAATGCCCAGTAAAGAGGAATGCAAAAAAAAAAAAAAGAAAGAAAGAAAAAAAAGAGTATGGCATAATTTCAGCCAATAAATAAAATAAAATAAGACCTCTTAGAAATGCAGAATGGAATGAGTACAGCCCACAGTTGTCTGCTGTTTATGACACCAGTTGAATTTAAAAAAATAAAAAGGGTGATATTCAATATCTGGCAATATATATGGGATAACACTACATGTAGACATCTGGATGTCATTATAGGCAACACTTTCAAAAGGGCATAACTCACTGAAGTACTTCAAGGATGGCATTTGTGTTTATAATTTTGCCTTTATCTATTTAGCAACTCAAAAGGTCTGTATGCTATGATCACCACATAATGATCTACACGGTGAACCATACACCGTACCCTTAAGCATATGTGTTAGGAAATAAAATTTTCGGTCTAAATATGCCCAACTATTCTGAAAAAAAACCCCACCTTGATTTAATGTGTTGGATGTTTTTGAAGTATAGTAGCCTAAAACAATAAATATGAAAGTTCAATGATATCTCATATATTAAAAAGTCAGGATACCAGCTCGAAAGTTATTGCTCTTAATCATTAGTTTATAGTAAAATAACAAAAACTTCCCTCTCCAAAGAAATAAAAAAAGCAATCCACTATTCTCCGTAAAAATAGAAAAAAAAGAGAAAATGCTGCCACTTAAGTGCTGTTTATCCAAGTCATCTCATTTAGCAGCTTTCCATTATTAACATAACATCCTGTGGGCACCTCATGTATGTCTGAAGTCTTTATTACCATTATTTGAGAAACTAGTATTGCCTGTACAGATGTCTCCTGGATGGCGAGAAGTACCATCTGTGATAGTCAAGAACACCCTGAAAACTATTTAAATTTTCCTGTTGCTAAATTGTGACAGAGGCGAAAGCAAACCACTTAATAGGTCCTGTCTTTTGCAACAACAGGGAAAGGCTATTCAACCACACACCATCTTGAGTTGCCAAGAGAGTTTGGCAATGAAAAAATACAAACTGGGGAAGAACAACGAAAAAGTGGAAACTGTGAAAGCCTGACTTCTGGCAGCGGAGAAGAGAAACTGCTTCATGCGATGGGCTAAGAGCCAGGGAAAGCCCAGGCTGACTCAAGCCCTGTGAACGAGACGGAGGTATACAAACAGCAGTGCTGAGCTTCACTGCTGCACTGTGACTGCCTGAACATCCTGAGAAAGTGCAAGCCAGGGACAGAGAATTCTTGAAGAAAATGCATTGGAAAAGAAACGTCTACAGAGCAGGCAAAACAAGGACACAGGGAACCCACCACATTCTGCTCAGTTTGTTCACTAGGTAGTCCCAAAAAGGGTTCCTTCCTATTCAGGCTACAAATTGATCACAAATATCAACACGCAACACTTCTATGGATTAATGCCATAACTCAACATAGCTCTGCAGAAATAATCCCCAAATGTCACCCCCAAGGAATTGCATCCTAGTAGATAAAAATAACAACAACAAAAAGTAAGCAATTTCAGTGGAATTAAAGGAGGTCAGGGACAACATGTTGGTGTGTCTTCCAATACAGTATTCTGTACAAAACAAAAAAGGAAGGGCAACATGCATGCAGAGAAAGAAGGAGGGAGGACATGATTAAATGGTGGGTTAGAAGTTGATTAAGAAGTAGTTAAAAGATGTTTTAGAAATTTTATTTCTTTACAAATTAACATGTTTATGTGACAAAGAATGCCTCAAAAGCCTGTATCTAACTGCATATTAAAAACACACATAACTAAAATGGTATCTGCAAAGTAAAACATTTTTAAAAGCTATTATGTGAAATGGGTATGAAATATGTAATGTGTAACTGCTGCCGGATATTGTTTTCCTTCCTCCCAAGCTGTGCTGGGAAGCCTGACAAAAGCAATATAATCTATGCTGTGGGAAGGCTCCCCTGATAGCTGGTGTCTCTAGAGCCACACTTGTAGTAACTAATAATCCAGTACTGCAGCCTGTACGCTTATGAAAATTACGTTAAGTTTTATATCTGAAGGACTCAAGTGTGAGTGACAGGCTAAAACAGGGAGAGCATTATTAGCAGCAAATAGGATTGAGAGGCCCAGCTGAGGAATATTGAGGACTCCTGTGTCTACTGATAGGAAACTCGTAAGAGGGGAAACTGCAGTATTAAATAAGGGTAATTTGTGGTTCATATGTCACAGTAATAGTCTATTACACAGAATATAGGATAGTACAGATGATCCTAATCAAGGTACTTCCTCAGGGAAACACAAATCTAGTAAGGCAATAGATGAAGTGGGATCAATTATTGCTCTGAAGGCAGCTTTTCATATAAAACCGAAGGCCAAGTTGTTACTATTCATATAACATGAATAATACACTTATCATTTTATACTCTGTATTATTAACATTGCATGTTGTCATGGGCTTATGCATCAGACAGTAACTTTGCACTGATATCTGAAGGAGAAACAGAAGCCTTGACCTGAAAAGCCATCATAAAACTTACTGGAGAACATTGCTTTTAGTGGAAGCTGTGCAAAGCCATTTACCATCAAGAAAACAATCAGTAAGTCACCACAGAAAGGACATTCATAAGTGCCCTCTTCATAGTGAGGAACTCTGCAAGCAAGGCAGACAATAAACTCAACAACCAACACAAGACGTTGGAGAATTTTTTCACAATATGTTATCAACTCTAAATGCAACAATTTTCTGTATTTTTGTGAGCCAGAAAGTAACATGTTGGTTTTGTGTTTTTTTACGATACAACAATCTACGAATGAATCTGACTGAAATGGGCTTGGGAAGGGGCTAACTAGATGAGTACTGACGACAGCAGCATTAGCAGTCAAGGTGATCATTACAAAGCGTTTGTACTTTGTGTGTAAAGAAGATTAAAAATGTTAGGACACAGCTCTTCAGCAAAAGATAAAAATCAAAGAAAAATGCAGGAGTTTAAAGGATCTCAGTTAGCCTGCAAATGTACTTACACAACTATATGAATAAGCAAATTATGGTGGATAGACAGTAATTACATAGTTAGGGCAGTAAAAAGTCCAGTACATCTTGTCTGCATGAGCAAAAATCGACTACCAGAATATAGCAGAAAAAAACTCAATACAGAAACAGAAAATGTGTTACATTACTGTAAGTATCAACATAATAAAGAATGTCAAACTATGAAACTATCACTATTAATCTGGACTTTGTTACAAGAAGTTCTCAGTGAAAGAGCTTTCCCCATCTCCTACACCAGATGTGTCAGGTAGGGAGGTCAAGGCATCTAGATAATCCCAGCAAGCAGGAATGCCAGATTAATAAACATGAAAGCAGATTAAAAATACCATTTGCAATTAGGAAAATGGGAAAGGAAAGTGACTGGAAGAAAGAGAACATTTGTTTTCAAGCTATCAAAACTAGACATTCAATAAACAGGAGTGAAAAAAATAAACACTTGAGAAGCTAGTGTTAGGCAGTATGGTTTATGTAGCTCTAGAAGTACAGGTTTATTCCATTAAGAGGAGAGAGTCTACACACTAATTGGGAAGTCACGCACATAATGAATGCATGATGACATTTTGATGCTTTGCTTGTTTTCTCCCCTGCCAATTCATCTCTCTGGTTTAAAATCTGCCATTACTCACAATGTGTTAATCTTTGGGGTGAGAATATAAATACGTTTCAGCTCTTTCCATATGAGAGCATTCAGAAACAGGTACTTGCTTAAGCACTGAAAAGACTCTCTCCTTAGAGTGAACAGTCAGTGCAGTGTACACAGAGATTGCTGAAAAGAGAATTTATCTAGCAGCTGACTCTCAATGAAACCCTCTTTTCATGACTTTCTTCTATATTTATATCTAATTTGCATTTATATACCCCTTATTATCTAAACACCTCATAATCTCAAATGTGCTTAACCTAACAAATCCCTAACATAATTCAGAAGCATTAGGGAAGTTCTATATAGATAAGCAGGGATGATGGTAATTTATTTTGTCTAACTTAAGCACTGTACGTAGAAGGCTAGTCTTCTGTTTCCTGTGGAGTGAAAGGAAGGAGATGGGTCCTCTGAATCACTAATCAGCTGCTACCCTGTACATGTTCAAGCACAGGCTCCTTCCTAAGCTGTGAAAAGCACACACTGATGTTCAGTGCTCTGCGTTGCCTTCTCTTGGGTTGATCAAACCAGATCAATGTGGCATTACTCCCTTAACTCCCATCAATTAATTGCCTGAGATCCCTTCCCCCCCGCAAAATGGGGGGGTGAATCAGACTGTAATTAATAGAAAGGCGATCAGGCCAGTTTTAAAATTACTAATATAATAAAATAATGAATCATACATCCTGCAAGGCTGTAAATGACTGTAATTTAACAGATGCATCCAAAATGTATGTATCAAAGTAATCTCTACAAACAGAGCATATGCATTTTCTTAATATATCTAGTGAGCATGCATGCATATGCATACCTAATCAAATATTTACTATTAGATATACAAAAACACATATACTCATCAATATAAACAAATGAGCTATATCTACTCCATGTAAAATTTCCACATAATCTCCCTTTGACTAAAATTCATACCGGCTGGGAGGGGATTAGTGAGATTACAGGTAACAGCCCGGCTCATGAGCAATGCTTCATTTATTGATCTTGAGAAGATGCAGGGTGCAGACAATCTGATCTTCCCTGTAGCAAACCAAGAATAGCACTCTCAGATCGCAAACCCGTGGGCCCATTTGGTACCTCAGAACAGCAGGGCTGGGACACAGCCTGCTCCAAGCAAAGCCTCACTCAGGAGGAATTTACATAGGTTTAAATTATATGTTGGCTACCTACAGTTATGGTAACACTAGAAATATATATTATTATAAGCATTTTGTTTGTTCTATGATATGTATTTGCAGAGCACGTTTTACAAAAAGAGAGTGGTTAATATTACCGTATCATCCAAATTAGCTTTCCTGTTTTTATCTTAATTGAGGTCTGTTTCTGTTGCCCAGAAAGGTTTAGTAGGCTGCTTTGATTTCTAAATCAAGGGTATTTGTTTCACTAAAACTGGTGTATAATTGCTTGTCAGCAGTCATCTTTGCTTTAAGAAAGCAAAGAGATGTTTCTTTAAGAAAGCAAGAAATCAGAGGAAATGTAGAATATTACTGGAAATTGTCTTTGAACAATGAACAGGACTGTGTGAATAGCTGATTAGGTCCCAAAGAGAAAAAAAACCCCAAACACATAGGGAAGGATTTTGATATAAAAATGTTTCAATTTATTCATGCTGAAAATATAAGCTAAAAAGTTTTCATTTTGTATTCAACTGAAATTCAGTCTTTAACCTCAAAAACTGTTTCTGTTTGGACCTTTCAAACAAAAGCATAGCAAAGGAGACGTGTGTGGGCTAATCACAAGGAACAGAGGGAAATCCATGCGATGAGCCTCTTAGCAATACTTCTGTGTTCAGGATATTCAGCTTGTACTCTGCCTAACAAGATTGAATCCCCTTCTGCACACTGGGAAAATGGCCCAACCACTCTGATATGGAGTGATTTGGTAGCTCACTGTCTCTGGAGCTAGTACTGTTCCTCTACAACTGGAATATTTAAGGGGCCAAAGGAGTGAGGAAAATGATATGGGCATGGATGTAAGCAGATCACTGAGGAAGGGTGAAAGTTGAGACATAGAAGAAAGGGAAAAAAAAGACTGAGAAAACATCTCCTACCATTATCAGTAGGGTATGGTATGCCTGATAACCCTTTTCTCTTTAGTGCATGTCTTCATTTCTCTAAACCAGAGGCAAACCTGGAGAGCTGCAAAGTGGATAGCATGAACCAAGGCTGAGACTTCCTGTCCCATACTCAGTAGGTTTGAAAAGGAAAAGCTTCTACCAGATGAACATCAAAACTCTGATTTTTCTTCCATTTTTTAGAGGGGAAAAAAAGAACTAAAAATTGTGAACTTTCACCATCCTCACAACATTTTCCTACAAATGATCTCTGGACCCACCACTTACTTGGAAAAGTCAATGTTATAAGCGTTTAAAACTTTGCCTTGACCATCCTTGAGCCGAGCTCTGTATCTAACCATGTCTGGATTAGGCTTCCCCTCCCTGGGCACATCCATTTATTCCACACAAACCTTACAGATCCCTAGGACTCCATAAAAGAGATCATTTACAAGTACGTAGCTGTAGTTTATGTGCTTCGTCACACTCCACAATCTCTTGCCAAGAACCTCCTTCCAAACAATGACTAAATAATAGGAAACTTACTGAGTCACTATAGTCAAACCTATATACTATCATCAGCCACAACTACTGTATTATGCAACTACTGCAATTATATGCAACTACTGTCAAAAAATGATGATTTTTTTGAAATGAGTCACACACGAAATTTAATGAAAAGTAGTCTTTCCAGGGAACATCTTTCCCTGCTATTCTGCTGCTTAGGAGGGCTGCCAGACTCTTGAAAGTTGCACCCACGTAGCACGGGAAGTACATGCTGAAACGTGGCTGAGATGCTGACTTCCCTGTCACCATGGATGGAAGTGCACTTTTTCTCCCTTCTGGATGGACAGAGCTGTACAGAGGTACTGTACCAAGCTCAGTACTTTTAAACTGCTGGGAAAGATACTCCATCTCAAAACATTTTCTTGGTGCAGAAGTTTTTGTTGTTCCTAAAAACAAACAAAAAAACCCCACCACCAGAATTAGGATTTTCTTCATGATAGTAAATATACTTTTTAATCCATGTACAATTTTGAAACTCTCACACTACTTTTGTTATTTCTGTTACCCTTTCTAGTAGTATATTTATGGTCCTAAAATGTCTCCCTGTAAGTAAGATAAACTCAGCACCCATCTTGTCACGAGTGTACTAATAAAAGCAACCCGCATCTTTAACGTGTACTGCAATGTGCGCTACTACCTCATTTACAGAAATGCAGTATTGTTTTCATTAGCAGCTCTGCTTTGCAGACTGATTCTGCACAAAGACATATTGCACTGTCTTAACAAATGACTTGCATATACAAAGCTGTTCATATACTACAATCTTTGCAGGACCAGTGACTTTATTTCTCTGCTCATTAAGGATCATATTTTTTCCCCATTTCATGCATTTTAAAACATCTCTCTAATGAGGTCACATACTAAGCATTAATATTTCTTTTAACGTTTTTCCATTAGCTGTGTCAAACTGAATCTCTTGTCATTTGTCATGTTGCACTGAAGGTCTGATAATTAACAAATATGTTGCTACTGTTGCTTAATGATAAATGCAGTTGTATTAGAGCCTGTGGTTCTGCCTTTGTGGCAGTTCTTGTTCAATCTGACTCTGACTTAGAGCAATGAACATGTGTATAAGATATTATATAAAGCACTGTAAGTGTGTGCGTGTGTGCACGCTACCATGCATTTCATATATAATATAAATACACAGACACACACTGCATAATTTAGCTTATGCTTTATAATGTATTTTCATAAAGTACTATACTAGCTCATGAAAAGGTGAAGGGAAGGCAACAGCTTGTTGGTGCCCTGTTGCTCACAGATTTAGCATGCAGAGCACTTGCCTTTGCGGAATCACAATTATTTTCCTAGCAGGGACTTCTCTCATCGGGTTTAAATATTGCATAGTCCAAGCTAAATATCCTGACACAAAACGTTTGCAGTCCCTGGCCTCTTAAACTTTTTCACATAATTTTAAGTTGTTTTTTCTTCAGAGATAATAATGTTAACACACCAGTTAGTTTCGTGTTCTTTTTTTCTCACAGGCAGTTGCTACCTTGCAGCTTGCTGGCCACCTGTCCACACTTTTTGCTGCATAAAGCAATAAATGCTGAACCAACGTGAGCACAGCAGTGGGTCACAGGGGTGTAGGTTACTGAGTGACACCTGGCTCTTTGCTTTAACCCTAACAGATGCGCTCTACAGCTGAGCAGAGAATGGGATTGTGCAGATGAAAGCACTTTGAGAGGCTACAGAGAACAGATAAGGGACCTTTTAATGTCACACTATTCATTCCAGGTTGATATTTTCTTGTCATCCTTAGCCACCTGCAGTACACAGAGGAGCATCTTCTGCAGAAACAATGTGCTCTCGCTAGGTTGTTACCATCCTGAACTCAGCTTTGCAGAAAGAAGCTATATATCCATTTTTCACATCCTTTTCCCAGTTTTCTCTTCAATCTACGGTAAAACACGCTGCACTCTTCCCTGCATAGCAAGTTCGCTTGTTTTGAGAAGGATTAACTATTCACAAATGTTAAGATCAGAAGTTAGGTCTACTGTAGTAATTTATGTTACAAAGGGAGAAAAGATCATTTTTACTTCTCAATGTTTATTACACAGTTGGTAATTTTTATGGCAATTTATGACTTCCTTTTCCTCCCTTTAATTGAACTGCTTTCTAACTCAAATTAAGCATGTAAGAAAATTAGAGTAACAGTGCAGAACTGTAAAATCAGTTACTGTACAAATGCAAGTAGTTTTCTTGCCCTTAACAAGTGGATTGGTTTGCACATGGTGATGGTGTTCTTAAACAACAGCCCCAACTGCAAGAAAACATGCTCTGTTCTGTCATTTTGATGGATCATCAAAATGTATCGGGGATTTTTTATTTACCGCATATTTTTAGCTGCATCATGGTAAATAATGACACATCTATAGCTTATTATTCCTACCCAGTTGGGTTAATCTGTCCTCCCATCCAACACCTCTATGATACTACGGAAGCCAACAAGGGTGGTAAAAGCATGCAGCTTGCCCTAGAGGAGCCCTATGGATGCCACATGCTGCTCTAGAGGCTGCTGCGGCCTTTGGAGTTATCTTTGCTTTCCCTCCAGCCAAGTGGGAGTTTCTGAGTGGTGGGGACATCTCTCAGTGTTGAGCTGTATCACGCAATGCTGCACAACAGTGGGGAACCGCTGGAAACACAAGATGATCTGAGCTCCGCTTTGGAATTTGTCTTTCTTACCATGTATCAGGAGGGCTAATTAAAGAATTAACCACAGTGGGCTGAGACATAAGCCATGTGCTTGTCTGAGATCCATTTGCGCAAATTAGAAAAAAATGAGTGAGGTTTCTTTTTTTTCAGGAAGAATTGTCAAATTTGTGCTTTTTTTTTTCCCCACAGATGGCAGCTGGATTCTGAAATTGCCTTTCTTAAAATAAAATGCCCTCACAGTTCTTCTTTATTACCACGTTATCCACAAGAATCTCACTAACCTTCACAAATCAAATCTGCCTGCCACATGACCTCCATTACGGACCATACTCTTGCCTTCACTAATATCAGTTTAAAACACCACCGACTCTGCTAACTTCATAATTTTCCTTTTGATTTACACGAGGGCAAAACTGAAAAGTTTGACGTTTCAAATAATTTATTTTCCATTTTTTTGGTAGCTGCGGATCAAACCCAAGATCCTCTCTGACTTCCAGTAGAATGATCCACATGAGAAAAATACCACCCCATCAATAAACTCCAATCTAATTTTCTCCAATTTTCCCTCATGTCCCATTCATTAAAATATTTCTTTATGTTTACATTCTTCCTACAAAGGGTTTGTGACATTTTCATTTAAAGGAAGTGATATCAGAATTAATTAAAATAAATTTTAAAGTCCTTGGAAATGTGATGCTGCTGATTTGAGAGTTAGTGTTCCCAGGACATATGTGTATGTGCAAGATCAACACTGGAAGACACTTAATTAACACAATAAATATCACCTAAAATTGTTAGATGTATCTTTTCTGACCTGATATCCATTTCTTACACTGTATTTATTCTGCTGGAAGAAATAAACAATCATTAAAAATGTGGATCTGTGAAGAAAAAATGTAAACAAGCAAGCAAGGTCTTAATCAAAAATGATCCTTTGAGCATCCTGTTATTTGGACTGAAGTCTTTTGATCTCAGGCCTAGTGATGAGATAGTCACTTCACGGAACTTAAGGGAGTTTTATTGGTATAAAACTGGCAGAGGGTAAAGGTCAGCCTATTTAATTTTAACAAGAGAAGTCAGATTGTTTACTACTCAATTTACAGACTGAAAGTGCATTCTGCAGTGTTTATCCATTGGGAGAAACAGAAGAAAAGAGACAACCCTAGTTTCCCCCAGGAATACTCTGCAATTGGGGACTGCTTAGCAATTGCACTAATAAAACATTTAAAGAAACATCAGGGCTTAAGCTACTCAAAGCTTATTAGATAATTAGTCTGATTGTCACTTAGGACTTGATGCTGAGAGGTGCTGAGCAAAGTGCCAAGATCCTCAAGTGAATAGTCCATGAAAACTGCATCCTTCAATTTAAATGCAAGCTCTGGTCCAGAAGTGGGAGGATACCAGATCAAGTTACAGGGAGATTTGGAAATTTCAGTCTAGATTTTTTTTTTTTTAAAATACTCCTTTTAAATATTTGTTGTTCACTGAGGCTAAGAAAATTCCATTCATTTCTCCATGCTGTTGCCCTTTTAAGGAGGCAGAGAGGCATTTTATTATTCCCCTCTGATGCATATATAAGCACCAAACCCCACAACTGAACAGTGAAACAAACAGTAAATTATTTCAATCCTCTTAATTCTCTGCTTTTTTGGCAGATAATGCCATAAGTCATTTTAGCTTAGCAGCCACAGACTCGAGAGAGATTTCTTTTTAAACTTTGGAAATGCTTAAATTGAATGAAATAACAGAAGAAATATTTTTTACCTAAGCAGGGAGAAAATAAAAGGAGAACTTTTCAAATATTACAGTGGCTATCAACTCATTCTTTTCATGTCTTTTTGCAATGAGTCTGAATACTAGCTTAGGAGAGCAGCTTTCCCCCATTCAATCCACGTACATGCAGCACAAAGTCCCATGAAACTCAGTAAACTGAAATAACCTTTTCCTCCAAAATCCTTCCCTGAAATTCTTGAATAGTCGCCTGTGGTTGAACTGGAATGCATTTGGAAAGGTTTGAATTAAGTGCAGCTAGCCCAAAAGACAGTTTGGCTTCCTACAGAGGTGTAAAGGATAAAAAAAGGGATTGTGGTGGACAGTGCATTGTTATTCTGAGTTATGCAGTGAGCTGAAAGGACACTGGAATAGTCATCAAAGTTCCCAAGAACTGCTCCCTCCCAGATGAGCTAATAGAGCAGCTCTGAGGTTAACTGAAATCAAATTTAAGTGCTGTAAAATAAATTTGCTGTATTTTACTTCTTTCTAAAGTTAGAGCAGTGATTCTGCTGACCCTATTATCAGTAACAGCTCAATTTAACTCAAACACATTATCTGCATGAAGATGACCACGAAGTTTTACCTAAAGCACATATGACAAGCTGTAACCTTTGCAGAGATCAAGGTGTTTTCAGATGTTCTAAGAAATCAGAAAGCATCGATCTGAAATCTATGAAATCTTTCATCGGGTTTTCAAATATCTTCATTTAAATAACACTCAGAAGGAAGGAGTCATTTGTCCAGTACTGTTTCATTAATAGCCTTACATGATATGTGATTATTTGTAAAAGCAGGTTAGCCCCAAGAAGAAAGACCTTGAAGGTCCTTTTCAGCCCTGTGTAATGGAAAGAAGACACTGGAGCAATGAGAAGCTTCCTGCTGTAAAGGATCAGCATCTCATTAATTTGTTCTATAACTTGAATATGTATCATTTTATGTGCCCATTAATTTTTCAGGTACAATGCTAATATTAATTATTGATTGGATGTAGAACTGTCGACTCTCACTGAATGCAATTAATAACATGTCAAATTGGGAGATAATAAATGTATGTTCTTTGAAAGTGAGTTAGTATGCATCAGATGCTTATATTTTCCATTCTCAAGAACTGATTTATAATATTTAAAATTTGGTTTCATTACAATTTTTGAGGGTAAAAAGGAATTTTATACCTTAAGGCTGTATTCTCTTCATTCATTTGAAAGACCACAGAGGTGCAACACAGAAGAAAGTTTGCACAGCTTACAGTGCCTCTGTAGATCTGTTGGACCTTTTCCCACAGATAAAGCCTCACCCTGAATAGTGCCATTTTCCACATCTCTACAGGAGCCCAAACCATCTGCCAGGCCTTGGCTAAGTTGGGGTTGTGAACAGTAGAGTAGGTGTGAGCAGAAACATGAACACAGGCTACAAAACCAGGAACCACATGAGTTACATCTCCCTTGACAGCTGAGGCTGTAAGAATATAGTCCATGGAAGCCAAGAGAGTCCAGTTAACTTGGCTGGGAGCAGGAGCTGACTGCAGGAGCACAGGAGTCTCAGCTATTAAACTGAGATCTAAGCGTAACTCTGACCCATGACCATGAATAACAAAAGTCTCACTGATTTCAACTAGAGGCGGCTTGGGTCTATTTACTGTAACTGAATCAATTCTCAGAAAAATAATTAATTCCTTGTCATGTCTCGTGTATTGATTTTTGTAATTACAATGAAATTGGAGGCAAGGGTGGGGGGAAGGAAATGCACTTGATTTATGTTTAATTTGATGCACAAGTTGTCAAGGACAAGGAAATTGAGATGCGATGGCCATGCCCATCTTCAATGCACTCCTCTGTGCTTAGATAACGAGTGCCAGACACATGCTGTAGTGGAGAATCTAAAATCACACACTACTCTAACGCACAGAATTCAGTATTGTGGTATAAAGGGCTGTGTTTCTACAGCAGCCTCCACAGCATGCAGAAGAGATACCCAAGGGGAAGAAGATAAGGACAGGACAAGCTTCATGTGTATCAATAACTAAGAGGAGGAGACAAAGAATTAGAATGGGGGAGAAAAGAAATACAAGCGGTTGCTGATTATAAAGCTGCCAGTAGATAATGTAAGAAAAAAAAAAAGGAGTAAGAAAAAAGAAATTACATATGGCCTTGGTTGGTAATGATACCATTAGGAAAAAGATAGCAGCAGGAGAGCATTTAAACTTTGTTTCTACTGTGCTTTCACTAAAATGGTAAGTTAGAAAATTTTTGACCTACAGTCAGTCAGTATTTGATGACTTAATTAGGTGACAGTCTCCTTTTCCGAACATGTTTGTGGGAGTGGTTGGCCTGTTTCCACACACACACAGAGATTTGATAATAATACTCAATTTCTAGTGTTTCTACAGCATCAGAGATTAGTTTGTCATAAAGCTATTCTCATTACTTACCCAGATACAGTATGACATTTTGGGCCCATTAAAGCCAAGGCCTACTTTGACTTCATCACGACCACAAGAAACTGAAGAACTATTCCGAACCTTTTGCCTAAAAGTATCAGTTCAGGCAGTAATCCAAGTCTTATAGGAGAAAAAAAGCTTTTTGTTACACACTAGCCCTGCAAATGAAATCTGCAAAACAGTCTCACATCCAAACATTAGAAATTATATATATGAGGGAGAGAGAGTGTTTCAGGGTGTAAATCAGTTCTGAGCTAAGTACTTTCATCTAAACACATGATATTTTAAACAAAAATCAAGCCCTCTGACTCCCAGTACAGGGAACTAATTTGCATCCGGTTTGTGCACTTTCTAAAAGCTTTTGTCTAAAATGTCAGCACTCTAAGGCAAATTTACCTCTGGTGACCTACACACACCACAACAGAGAAAGCCGCAAACTCATACTTTAAAAAAAAAAAAACAACCAACCCACTAAAAAAAAAAAAATCTCACTGGTGTGGCAGCCTGTTGGCAACACTTTCTGAAACAATAATCTTCCTGGCTATGACAGAGCTCTGTGCACAAAATCATAACACAACAAACTGTGAGTCACTAATAAATAACCAAATGACAGTGATCGACGATGGCAAATCTGTCTCTAATGGAATTATTGGTAAAAATACTAAAAATTCTTTCCCTCTTGCTATATTAAACTCTTTGTTTAGGGGTAGAGTTGATACTACCAGAAAACGCTTTTAACACAGCATAAATTTTAGTGGGCGTTTGAATACTGAAGCACAAGAGACTGGCCTGTTAAAAAGCTGACCCTAGAAAGGCTGCTGCTGGCATAAAATACATCAGTTCTTCTCAGCTGGGAAATCATTTGATCTATTTTATATCACACACCCTGTCACTACAGAAGCAAATATGGATATGAAATATGAACATGAAGCAAAACATAAAAAGAGACTTAATAAAATGAGTAATTATGTTTTGCCTAAATCCTCTCATGCCAGAAAGAGGCACATACCATCATAAATTCAGCGAAGTCTGCCCATTCCAGCATGTGGGAAAGGAAAAAAACCCCTGCAGCCAGGCCCTGTGAAGCACATTACTGCAGAGGGTTTTCTCAGGAGAAATTGAGAGCACTGACTGAGGAGTGCTGATTACCGCAGTGTTTTAACTGATGGCCAGATGCAGGGGAAGACAAGGGAGCTGGAGCTGCTCTGTGCCATGACCTCATGCTTGGCACGTGGACAGCTGACGGAAGCACCTAACGCTACTGGTCTAGCACCATCTTTCAAAGTGCAACCCACACCCTTAGTGACAAATTTTCAGTGCTTATATGCTAATTCTCAATTAATCAATAAATTAAAAAAAAAAAGAAAAAAAAAAGAAAGGACACAGAGAAGTAATCAAGTGCCCAAGTATTTGTGAAAAGCCGGTGTTAGAAGTAGTAACAGATTATTCTCTGAAATATTTTCAGTGTTTAAATTCCAGGGTTTTTTTTGTTCATGTGCCTGAGAAGCTCATGATCCTACAGCATCAAATATAAAACATAATATTATGTATAGTCTTTACACTCAGATGTCCAAAACATGGAAAAGTTCCAGCGTATTTCTAAATATGATTTTAAAAAGATGAGTAGAAAATCAGAAATGCAAACTTTTTTTTTTTTCCCCCCAAACTATTGTAAACTTCTAGCTATTCAGACCTTGGCCTAATTTATTCTCTGGATACTTCACAGAAATGACATGACAACACTGATTAGCTGACACCCAATGCTAGAATTCAAGCTATAACACAAGCACGGAAACATTAGGACTGTGAACACAGACAAGAAATGAAAAGCGAAGCCTATAATACATGTTCGAGTAAGTGCAGAAAAAATGAAAGCAGACATGACACAATGGGCTGTGAAGAATCATACCTGGATATGAACTCTGCTGAAAACAAGTCTCCCTCCATACAGAAGTCTGATTATATAGTTACCTTGGTCTTCCCACAGGAAAATTGTGTACAAGTGGAGGACTCTGAACCTCCTCTACTGAATTCAATGGCAAAACTGCCACCAGCTTCCCTAGGAGCAAGTGTCAGCCCGCAATCTTTAGATGAAAAACTGTATTTCAGAATATTACAAGTAGATGCAGTGCACAAAATCAAATAGAGGAAATCCAGTAAGCAATGTAGACTATTAAGCACTAATATTACAAAAACGCTCATTCTTTTCCACGAAAATACAACCTCATCAATTATCACAAATACGTGCGGCAAGCATGCTAGAAAGATATCTCTTTTTCTTTTCAATGTAAACTGTGTTTTGGGTTTGTACCTCTGAAGCACAATAGAGTGAAGGGCACACTCTGCTGGTCAGAAGCACCATTTACACTGAAAGCTTTTTAATAATGAGGACTAAAAAATAAAACCTGTTATATGACATCTGGACTTGAAGTGGTGCTCCATACTAGGCTGCTACTTGACTTCTTTTCATCCTGAATATTCGAGACAATGGCTATGATGCTATGACTGGACTTTCTCATGTTTAAACATCAGCCTACCTGCTGTAAGAACACTTTATTTCCTGAAAGACATTTTTTAGCAGCATATCATTGTTCCAAAACTCTTTACCTTAGGCTTTTCATCCAGTATTTGCTGACGAATCTCCTTGTGCTTTTCTACAAGTTTCTCCTGTCTTTTACTCTGCGCATCTTCTAGCTGCAAGAAAATAGCAGAGAATCTTTTTTTCAGAGATTGCACACCCTCACTTTCCCACCTCTTTCCCAACAAATATTTCATCCATCAATATTAAAATGTTATCATCAAAACTATGAATAATTCTAATATCAACTTAGACACCGTTGCCACAAGCATCCCCAAGCACAGCTGCTCTAACAGTTGTGTGTGCACAATATATCTCAGATTTCACACATGGGATTTAGAATCAGGAATGTCTAAAGGACTTACTGTAGACTTCTAATGCTATTAAAAAGCATAATGCATTTTAAAAAAATCATATTATTTTGCTTTCATTGTTATTGTAAGAGCTGTGCAAGATGGACCCTGTTCCCACAAGAAGAGGACTGGCATCCTAGAGTGCTAAATGAACACGCTGATAAATTCTGGGCCTCATTTAATAAAGCACTCAGACATGTGTCCGACTCCAACAGGAATTAAGCATACTTAATTTGCTAATTCTTTAGGTTGCTTCTTGAATAAAGGCCTCTGTCACCAAAAACGGGCCAACTTTTGAACTGAACTATCTCTGCACTGAAATTAAGAGAAAATTCAATAGAGGCATATGTTTCATTGTGATTTCAAACGACAACACTGCAGTGCATACTTTCAGCCAAGCGTAAACCACCTATAGCTTCAGAAAAAACTAACACCTGTAACAAAATTCTTCGACTTGTATTTACAGAGCTCATAGAATGCTTTTTGCATTTCAGTAACTGTACAAATTAATTAAGGTTAAAATATACTCTGCAGTTAAATGTTTATTGACTTTCAGAGTTCCTTATGCAATCTTTGCATTCATGAGACAGCAAGACAATTAAAACAATTGGTATATTTTCCATGAATAAACACAGGATATTAAAAGATTAAATCATAACTGTATTAAAATCTGACCCTCTTAGCACCATCCCCCAACCACTAACAATTAATCAAGATCTGTCCAAAATCCCAGTTTTTCTTTAACTAAAAAGTGAAGAGAAGTCTAGACTGCATCTGTTAAAAATCAGCACTTGCAGAATCTTTATACCAAAGCTTAGAATCTGCAGTTTAATATGACCTGAAATATGAAACCTGACATTTTATCCCCCAAAATGAAAAATAAACATATGGCCTGACATACCCGTTTTATGTACTGCACCACCTCCTGGATATATGATCGAATCATTTCAGTCTTCTCTCTGGGGAGAAGCAATTGACAAGTTATGGCAGTCAATAAGATCACACCAATATATTTTAACCCACCACAAATCCTTAAAAAATAAGTAAGGCTATGTTTTGAACGTACAGATCTGCCTACTTAACTTTTATCCACTTCTTGAATGTGCCTTTTGTAACAGGCTGCATCTTTATTGTATGAAGGGCTCAGACGTCCCCACGACCTACCACAACAACCCCCCTGCTCTTTCACAACAGGCTTTTCCCATACAGTACTGCCACGTCTTCAAAGTGATAGCAGTGTTCCTTAAAATCCAAATGTCAGTCTAGGAGAGCACATGATCATCGGTAGGTGCACACTGCCCCATTGTGGCACCTTATATAGTAGAAAAATAGTCCGTCAGCGAGCAGATACTGCTGGTGACATCTCAGATACAATGGCAAACCTCCGACAAAGAGCAGGGCAGACTCAACTTCAGTCCCCCGCTTTGCTATGTAAACCACATAAAGCTAAACTTGGAGGAAATACATGAATTTTAAGCGATTCTGTGAGATAGTTATTAGGTAACTGTTGGTCAAAGGCTGAAGATGAGATCCCCCAGAAGCATAAATGCACATAAAATAACAATTTGTGGATACCTGAGTTGACCAGATTCAGGGCAGTACTCTAAAGCCTAATTGCCTAAGTCAAGACCAGTGAATGGCTGTTCTGGTGGTACTAAAATCTGATGGTTTTAGGTAGTTACACAAGCCATGGGTGCATGTAGGAATTAGAAAAAATTAAGTAAGAACAATAAACACAATGTATAATATCTGTAATATTCTTTCACAAATTTGTGTAAAAGTTTTAGATAAAAAAACAGCCTAGCCCAGATGACTTGAATGGGATTCACCAGAAAGTCTCGCTGCTCTCCTGCTGCGAGAGTGAGGACAAACTGTGTCGCCTGAAAGAGGAAAGCTCAGTTTCCTGTGTAGTTCCCAAGGACTCTTTGAAAAGCCTGGCAAAGGAAAGCCCTTGGGAAAAATGAGAAAAAAATAAAAGGAAAACAAAAAAGAATTTCCACTTGTCTGTTTCTGAGCATTTCTCACTAGTGTCTCATTAACTTCTCAGCAAATCATTTCCTACTGCAATTGATTTTTACTGCTATAACATTTCTGCAATGACTAACTACTTCTTTCTAATACAGTTTCTATGGCCTCTGATCAGCTCTAACCATATTAAGTATTTCTCCCTTTTTTCATAATAAATTATCCTCTTTTTGTTATCTTTTTTCTAGGATGTTTATTAAAATTATATAATATTGATTCTTAAGTTATTTGATGCAGTTCATTGTGTGTGTGACCTTCCTTCAGTGTTACCAGATACACACATTCTATGTTGAAAAGCTCCAAAGTCTGTATGAACCTTTTTACCCGCAGAAAACCCAACATAGTTGCATCTTTGTTACATGGTAAAACTCAGGTATTCTGGATTTTTCCTTCTTTTATTTTCCCCTCCTGTATTTTTAATTGTCCTTAAATGTTACTAAAATAAAGATTGGTAACAAGAATATCCCAGCAAACAGTGCAAGATTAAAATGCTCCATTTTCTTTTTGAACTGCTTGCCAAAACAAATGAAGGAGGACAAACAAACCTAGATACTGTGCCCTTGGGAAGAATATAATCAACTTGCACAACTACAGTTTGTATTGTCTGGTGGTGCATAAATGAAATTAATATTCCTGTCCCTGTTCACAGAAACTGTACCCTCAGAGCTCAGGTTTCCTCTCCTTTCCACCTGGAGTAACTGCACACTGCATAACACTGTCACTGGAGGAGAATCAGTAGCACAGCATCTGAAAGGAATTTATCACAGAAGTAGAGCAAACCTTCCAGTGTGTTTCTGCTATTTCTTCTGGAGAGCAGCTTTAAGAGAGTTGTGAAGAAAAGATATCTCACAAATAAAAACCTAAGTTAAGGTGAAATCAAACCCTGCAGGAACTGAAGCCACTAAGTCTATTTGTACTGAGGAATAGTGTCTGGATTAACAGCATCTTGGTGAATCACTCCGTTATGCCACTCATAGGCACGTCCCCATACCACACATCAGCACCTTCACAGCTGACCCAGACTCTCAAAGCTCGCAGAACAGGAGATTAGATTAGTCCCAGGAGATTAAATTAGTATCAGCAGAAGTAAGGAGGACTCCACTGCTCTGGTGAGGTATTACAGTCTGACTAAAAGCTGCCTTGTATTTAGGCTTAAAATTTTTCACAACTGGAAAAATCAAAGAAAGATCTTGTGTCTCCTCATAACATATAAGGATATGGATCCAGGGATATACTTACTCTTCCATTTGATTTTTATCCTTGGACTTTGCTTCTGTGATCTTCTCCTGCCTCTTCTTGTCCATTTTTTTCTTCAATTCTTTCTTTTCTCTAAAGCATGAAAAATAAAGGCAAGTTCAAAATGTATCTAAACAAAACCCACATGGAGAAGTAACCAATTATAAGGAGAATAGCACCTTACTTTTCACACGTTTCTTTCAGTTTCTTTAGCTGGCTGTTCTGACACTCCTCCGCTACATCTGTCAACTTCTGAATAAGCTAAAAAAAAACCCCAAAAAACCCCAAGAAACAACAATTACACCATTCCCTGATTAATTACCAATGATCAAAAGCCTGTAAACATTCTTAGTGGGTGTAAATGCATTCTTAACTTGGGAAGTCCAGCCAGACTCGTGTATATCCAACTTACATTGAAACGACTACTTCTCTGTACATCAAGGTGATATATTTTCAGAATATTAAGTTTAAAACCGAAATATATTTTGCAGATTTTTCCTTTGCTAGGAACTAAAATGCCTATGACAATTCATCAATGGTCACAAATTGAATTTACACAATATAAATTACAAACGGAATTCCTGTGTCACTGAATATTCAAGGTTTTCTGTGAGTGCTGAAAACATTCCTCTTGCATTCAGAATCACTACATGGAACAGCTTGCATTTCAGGGTAGTCAGGTGGATATTGAAAATTCATGCACGATAGCTAAGAAAGCTAATTATAGATAAGCATAGCCTACATTTTGATCACAGAATGATGGATTCAAAAAATCTGAGTTGTTGGTTTGAAACCTGTTGTGCAGCCCTGGGTCCAATCTCATTTGGCTTGAAACTGCTAACAAAAAGCATGCTTGCGGTGGTGATGCTGACAGACAGGGCTTGTGTGCAAGTTCAATGAATGGTGAATTAAAGTGGGAAATGGGGCCACTTTGGTTTGATCACCCCCTCTAGTTTAAGTCTGATTCTGTAAAATAATCTTCAGGATGATGAACCAGAGAATGTATAATAATGCCTAGCTAGCCTGATCCAGCTTTTCATTCCTTAGATAAAAGAAGAAAGAAACTGGCAATAGCCTGTCCTCTAAAAGACAGACATCAGAAAGAATCTCTTGGCTGCAAAGCAGACTTTAATGGGAATATTAACTCCTGCACAGCTCAGAAGGAAAATCGTCTGGAACTTCTGTGCTAAAATATGAATTTATCCTGATACTACCTAACCGAACAATGGATAAAATGTAACTTCACTTTGAGAAATGCCATTTCCCATTTTGAAATGAGAAATTAGTTAGCTTTCAGTATAAACTCAACTATGTGGGTTCAAAACTGTTTGTTTTCATAAAAAATAAAATCCCTGAGATGCAAGCAACATCTGTTATTTGAATGTGCACTCTCTCCCTGCAGCACAGGTAACCACGTCAATGCACCCACACTGGAGCAGGTGCTGTTGGGTAATGCTGAAGCGATTCACATACAGCTGATGATAAACAGGCCACAGCTTGGGAACTGCAGCACCATGCTATGATCCATGGGAATGAATTTGTGAAAAGGCCTTGCTCAGCAATATCCGCACATATCACTCCTCTGACCTGCTGTTTTTGGATGGCAGGGCAGAGTAGACAAATCACTTCATTCAACAGTAATGAGGCAAAACATCATATAATAGAAAAAAATTGTGAGAGGATTGTCCGGAGTTGAGAAACAGTTTGCACTCCCATAACACCCTTTAAAAATGTTGTTTTCTGCCTGAGAATATCCATCAGCATCAGCTGCCATCTGCCCAAGCGCCTCTATTTCAGCTCAGAGGGCCTATGATCCTGCTGTAGTTGTCAGCCAAATTCCAGCTGTAAAAACACAAGCTGGCTTGGACTGATGGGTGCAAAATATTTCCTCACCATACACAGATTATGTCCTGCATTCCCTTAAAGCATTCATCTGCAAGAGGAACACTGTTTGACACAACTCTGTGCCCTGGGGAGTGTTTGAATCTACTTTCATTTATTTATTTTCATGGTGTTTCAATTTATTTTCCAGCTAATCCTGACACCTTGAGTGTTGTAGGTTTAAAAAAGTGACAGAACAACATGAGAACTTCGTCCAAAAGCTGCAATAAATTGAGAGTTAAGTAACTAGAGGTTAAAGACTTCTCTGCGTTAGCAGTAGTAATAATCCTGTTGCCTTTCTGTCTTCCACCCAAAGCCTCCCAAGTTCTTAGAAACGTTAGTGACAAAGTGACACAACAACCCCTTGAAGTTGCAGCAGACCACAGGGAAATCAAGCTCTGAAATGGACTCCATGTAGGAGGAAGACCCACTTAATTATAGTGTCATGCTGCTTGCTAAAGAAAAGCAGGCGACATAACAAACGTACCAGCTTAATGTGCTCTCGTTTCTGGTACTTTTCACTGTAATACTGCTCCTGTCGGAGATTTAGCAGCTGCTGTTGTTGCTTCTCCTTGAGCTCGACTAGCTTCTGGGTCATTTCAGAATCAAGTGCAGCTAATTCCTGTTCAATAGTTGAAGAAGTGTGGTCTGGGCTGCCAGTTTCAGATCTGCAAAGACAAACACACACCACCAGGGTCTAAGTCACTAGACATGTATGCTCTGCCCCATATTTAAACCTTGTTTTTAAGGCAGCTGGTTATATGTAGCCCATTAAGAAGTTTCTCAGCACCACATACAGGGCCAGAAGATGATGTTAGCTCTAGGAAGCCCAGTAATTTCATTTTTTAGGAAAAAAATCATAGAATAGTTTGGGTTGGAAGGGACCTTTGAAGGTCACCTAGTCCAACCCCCCTGCAATGAGCAGGGACATCTTCAACTAAATGAGGTTGTTCAGAGCCCCATCCAACCTGACCTTGAATGTTTCCAGGGGTGGGGCATCTACCACCTCTCTGGGCAAGGTTTGCCAGTGTTTCACCACCCTAAGAGAGAAAAATTTCTTCCTTCTATCTAGTCTAAATCTACGCTCTTTTAGTTTAAAACCATTACCCCTTGTCCTATTGCAACCGACCCTGCTAAAAAGTCCATCCCCAAAATGGTGTTAAGAGTTTATTAGTGGGATGGCTATTGCTTTTAAACCTCATTTTACTAACCCATCACGGTGGTGTGAACTGGACTTAGTATAAATGAGCTACAAATGCAGCTGCCAAGAATTCCCATGAACAGATGCCCCTGGAACTTGTTTACCCACCTCCAGATATGTAACTTGAACTTCAAAGCTGCAACATCCTCAGCAGAAATGGTGCATGCTAAGTATTTTGAAAATGCAGTCATTTTTGCGTACACTTAACAATTAATTTAGGAGCATAAATTTACCTGTGCATTTATAAAATGCTTAAAGTGGTAGGAACATCCCTTTATTTGGTATTTTCTCCCCCCTTCAGGGAATGGCATGCATAGCACACAGAGGAAAGTGCTGACTTCAGGAGGAAAGTTAACACCCCAGCAGGGAGTAAACCTCAGAAAGGCAGCACAGAGGAGCAAAGGAAAAACATAATGGGGAAGCTAAAATTTACATTAAGGAACAGTTTTGGGTTTTTTTTCTTTCTTAAGACAGAATGAAGGATAGATGCAATTGTGAAAGGAGACATGACATGACAACACTTGAACAAGGAAAAAAGATGCAAAAAACCAGTATCATTCTCAGGCCAGCAGTAAACTAAAACCAAGAAAAACATTTAAAAAAAAAAATCTGCTGTGTCCCTGCTCTGCTGCTGTGTTTACTGCTGTACTCGGGTGTTAAATCAGTTGCCTGGGAAACCTCAGGAACAGTGCAAAACAGCAAAACCTGAAACAGAGAGGGCTGACACTGTGAGAAAAATGAGTTCGCTACTCAGAAATTTGCAGAGATTACAATGCAGAGAACTTGCTACACCAGCTGCCTCTCTCTCTCTCCCAGGTTCAAGTTTGCAGCTGCTGTGAATTAGAGTAACTTCAGCTGAAATAATGTGAAGCTGCTTTCATCAGTCTGAGAATATAAGCCAAGGCAGCCTCTTTTTATTTCTTGTATTTTTAGTGTATTTGAATATTCTGCTAAGAGGTTAAGTAGTGTCAGCATGATAGGTGAGAACAATTTAAATACAGAACCAGAAGACAGCACTGATGAGTATTAAAGTCAGCATATTATGCCATTACACTATACATTTTAAAGCTGACATTTCCCTTGTATTTTTGGGAAAAAGAAATAAGGCCGATTTCTAAATGCTGGAAAAAATACTAAGATTGTGTTTTAAGGGACATGATCACTAAAGAAACTTCAGACCACCACTAGCAAAACACTTTTGCATGATACTTCAAACTTCCTATAGACCATGGCTTTACTGAATCTTGGCCTAATTTTAGACAAGGGCATGAAACATGGCTTGCTTCTGACCAGAGAAAACACATTTGTATGGCAATCTGATACAGGGACTCCTGATTAAGTAGTGATTTATGCTTTGCAGTTACAGGCAAATAGCTTCAGTATAATTTAAAATGATAAAAATCACCTTTTTCCTTGGGATGCAGTGTTCTAAAAGAAGCCTTCTGCTTGAGATAGTATATACTTGCAAGTTTGAAAATCCCTAAGAAATATATTCCCGCCTTTTTAAAATTCAACCTCAGATTTCTTAACCATCAGATTTCTCTGTATCTGCACGTAAAACTTTACATCTCTGAAGTCACTGTGAGAGCTCCATGTAATAGACTGCAGGGTTTTATTATCTGATATCATGAATGATTTATGGTGAGATCCTAACAAAATAAAAACCCCCAAATCCTATTTACTCAAAGATAAAAGAGTCATTTTATTTATTCAGTTTCTTTTTCTGCTTAAATTTGAATAGAATATGCTATAGAAAAGAAACAGGAAATTGTTTTGTCTGCCACTATCTGTCACACACATTGATGATGTAAAATACAGCAGATATGATAACACTGTATGTGCAGTTGGCAAGCAGTCATTATGGGATTTTGTTAAACTCAAGTGTAGAACCCGGAAGCCTGAAAACTGGCAACAGTTAAGGCCAGCTGAACATGGATATGTTATGAGTGTTAAGCTCTTATTAAGCCCAATGACATTCTGTCATCAGGGAGGCATAAATGAATAAGCTCCTTCCTAGGGACAAGTTATGGCCTGAATCCCAGCCACTTCCAATGAGAGGTACTATCAACAAGGTTAGCAGCCAGAGCATGCTTGCAGCCTTTTTCTCTGATGATCTCCTACCAAAAACTATCACAAATTTTCTTTTAATGTTCATTCCGTGTCTTCATATGTAAGAACTGCAGCTATATCAATTTTATGTAAATGTTAATACACTTTAGTGCTTATCTAATTACTTAAAAAAAGTAAGTTATGTTAAAATGAGAATGCTGCACTAATGGGAAAAACGAAAATTTAGGAGGGCACCCCTATCTGATTGTCATTCAGTTGTAACAGTATCAGACACCGATTGTACCTATATGCGTATATGTTTTGCCAGGAGTTAAAAATTTATTTTTATTAACATATAGTTCTTTTCCACATGAACAAGAAAATAATTGTGGAAAGATTAATGAGTCATAACAAACTTTGCATTTCAAACTGATAATGATAAATACAATTCTCCTTTTTTATTATTACCTAAACAAATAATATAAAAATTATATCAGCACACACGAAGAGATAGGGCAATGCAAAATTTAGAAAGTCACAGCACAGAAGGGGTGTGCATGGAGAGACAAAGCCAAGCAATCATTAGGAGATCCCCAAGGTCTGGATCAATCATAATTTAAACAGTAGTCAGATGTTAATAAGTTTCAGGTGTTTCTTTCACCTAATTATACATATGACGTTTTCTACTCTGGCATGAGTCTTTTTCAGGGCTCTAACTTGGAGACAATGTTCTTCATCCCCAAATCCAGAATATCCATTTTACCCATAAATAGCATAAGAGAGGACTAAGTTTTGTTCCTGTTTTGACACCTTGTTCTCTTTCACCACCAGACAGCACACTGTGATGGCTGAGAGTAAACCAATTTCTTAATATGCGTACAATGACCATGTGAGCTGGCTGCAAAAACTTCTCACTCGAAAAAGGAGCTACATTATAAAGTTATTATTAAGTGTGGAGTAGAAGTTTCCATGGAACTTACACTCCTTCTCCTAAGGAGGTCAGCATGGGAGTAGATGGGGTGCTCTGATAAAACATGCTGCAGCTGACCTGAGTAGGAAAGTAAAACACTTTATCCAGATAGGTTTGAGTGCTTTTCCGCTGCAGTCTGATTCATGGACTGTCCCAGTATGTAGGAGATGGCCCACCTCATAGTTTGTGATTAAGCTCACTACCTAACCACTGGCTGCTCTTGCCAGTACAGCTGAGGCAACTACCCATACCAGCAGGGTAAGGAAATTCTCAAGATAAATATTACCTACCCTCATTTACAGGAAAAGAGGTATAACATGGTGAACAACTCGCCTGGCTTCTAGCAGAGAAGCAGCATATCATGCAGAGTGCTTTTTCTGATTATTTCCGTATCAAAGGCACTGACTTCATTTTACCTAGGAATCTTGCTGCTTTTGATTTTTTTTCTGTGCTTTAATGTCACCTCCATATTAATTGTCTACTATAAAAGAAGACTTGAGTAAAGATCTCCAATACCAAGAGCAGGAAAGCCATGTTCAACATACCTTTTCTTGCTGTCTCTTTTTGCTGTTTTTTCTAAAACTGCTCTTCGTCGCAGGTAGTCATTTTGGATTTCATTATACTTTGCAGTGTGCTCTTTGATAAGGTCAGTAGTTTTCTTGTGGTGCCTCTTTACAAGGTCCTTCATTTCTTTGTAGTGCTTCTTCTGAAGCTTAACAAAAGACTTCTGTTGTTTTAGCTCCTCAATAGTCTGTGCTTCCACTTCTACAATGATAATAACAAAAGCCACTTCAATTTTCTAATAACGTACGATTTCAATCAGAGAATTGCTATTAGCAGGAATGAAACAAAGCATGCTTGTTTACTGCTGGTAAATGAACAGACTAGAATGTATGAGGCCAGCAAGTACTTCCACAGTCTAGGCCAGCCTGTTTCTACCGCACATGAGGGAGGCTGAATAAGAGGCAATCAACACGCAGAATTTCATGTGTCTTTCCTGTTTTCCACATCCAAATGTAGGTAGGCCTACACAAGATTTGGATGTGGAGTAGGTTCTAATGTAGGAGAATGACTATAAAATAAATGGACTTACGAGATTTGCAATCTAAACTATAACGCCAAGCCAGAGGACATGACTCCCAACAGTAGGGCACTATCTAACTGACAGACCAGCTTGCTTGATGTAATGGTAATTTCAATTTTGTAGAAGCAATGGGAACACTGCAAGGCTAATGGAAATAAAATGGTTTCACTATTATTCAGAATATTCGGAGCAAATTTAGCTTCTGTTCTCATAATAATGCTGGCCTTTTGTCTGCAATATTTTTAAAAAATTCCCTGTTGGCAACCAATACCAATCTCATGAAACATGTGCTCAAACATTTAATAACTTCAAAGCTGAGGAAGAAAACACGGTATGTACATTTTCTGTGAGTTACTGCAGTCCTAATCACTCAAAGAAATGTCTAAGCCAGATGGCCTATTTCATAAAAAATGTTTCTCTTGGCAAAGAAGTCTATCATTCATGCAGTGTAAACTGTATATTTATTACCTGTGAGGACACTCTGAATAAGATCTTCTGTCTTTGCAGGTGCTTTCACCGAACCTAGAGGTGAAAGAGATGACTGATTCTAATTCTTTTAAAAAAACAGACATTATTGTGCTGTTTGATTGCATATTGAAACATCACAGGTGACACAAGACATATGCTGACATGGGCATTTATTAATCATTTGAGAAAACACATCTCCTGAGCAGAAGAGTAGCAACATGGAGAACAACACCGATGCCGTGAACCAACATGAAAAGGTAACCTGCTGAAAAGGCACCTGAGCTTTGTTGTTTTACTTATGAAGAAGATGTAATTGAACTCACTGATACCACTCGTATGAATCACTTAAGTGGTATTAGGCTGATGGTTAGTACAGGTTAGTACAACTGCCCTATATTATGATGTCAGTGCAGAATTTCTGTACATAAGATGAATCCAGCTCTTTGTAAGTCAGTTAGATCAAGCCTATGGAGACCGCAGTCATAAAATTATAAACACTGGTTTGTAATAGGATATATGTCAATACAAAATATGTAAGTACCTAACACTATTTTGTGTGTGGAATAAGATGTAACTACATGCATAAAATAAGCATATTTGTAAAAACAGTTTAAAGAGACTCCTGCATTTGCAAAAAACACCCAAAGCAGCAAATTTTCTTGCTTGTAATGAACTTCAGTTTCACCACAAAAGCAACTCTTAAATAGAAGATACTTGTATGTTTGAGGAAGACTGGCCCTAACAGCATACTAAAGTAGTGGGAAAATGTCTTCCTATTTTATACAAACAAAACAAACACACACACACAAACCAGCTTTGTTCTTTAAACACAAAGCACATGAAAAAATATTATGCAGATTTGTTTTGAAAAGATGGGACTTTTTTGTTTTCCATTGTGTTTTTTTACCTGGTGCTGGTTGGCTATGGACAACCTGAGTTGCTGGTTTCGGTGTAAGAGAGGCAGTGTAATTTACTCCATTTTCTGCTGGTGTTGGCCTAGGTTCATTGTTAGCTTCGCATGGTGCATCTCCATGGTCAATCTGAAAATACATAATGATTTATATTACTCTTCCCAATTAACAGACTTAAAATTATTTATTTGCAGGTCTAGCTTAGGCTCTTTTTTAAAATGTAAAATGCTTTTTATAAATGTTATATATAAATCATTCTGAAAAGAAAACAAGCAAACAAAAAAGTATCATTAAGAGCCATGGTAGTCCAGGTGGTTCATTTTTGCAGGGTAGATTTCAAGGAGAAAAGGAGCATGTATTATTCTGAAAAAGTACTTGTATTTTAAGTGGATATAACCCATCAGGGACGTTTTTCAGTACAGTATGTATTAGCCGCACCAGATGTGAAATCTGTACTTTATTGAAAAACATTGTTCTCTGCCATGAAACCTTTCTAGAAATAACGTAGAAGCTGGCATGAAAACGCTGCTCAAATCCCTGCTGTGTACATGCTTTCTTCACAAAATCACTTTTAAATTTCATAGATACACACAGCACTATCATTATTCACCATTCTTACAGAACACAGACATACTTCTGATTCCCAAGATCTTACATTCTTGTAATTACACTCCAAGGATAATATGTAAACACTACCTCCATCCTGCTGCATAAATACACCTGTGGTATCCAAATATTTAAGCATTTTCCACAATCTTTTCTTTCTCTCCGGTTTCCTAAACCCAGGCTTACAGCATATGTTGTACTACGTATTGAGCATCTTATAATTTTCCTTATGACCATCAGGTTTTAAGCAAGCACAAAGCACTCAGCAAACAGGTCATTCAAAGCAGTTTGTATTTTGAAATGGCCAAGCCCCCTTCCTGCAGTCCCTGCAAGGGGCCAGTTGCCATGGTGTCTCAGGGTACTTTTGGATTTGTTCCTTCAGCTGCTTCCATTTTACTCTTTGACGGTAATCACATTACATGCAGAGGCAGGATGCCACAATTGTTGGTTTTCCCCCTTGATTACTCCATACTTGCAAAATACTGGCCTGCACTGCATCAATAGAGACAAAACACATTTTGATCTGTTTTGTACTGCTCCTACTGCTGCTTTCCTTCACCTTGGCCCTGACAACATACTGTATATTGCAAAAGGATTTCTGTCTCAACAGCCTATTTCTACCAAAATTATAGGAGAGAGATACTCTAGTCAGAAACATGATGCAATTGCAAACCAATGCCAAGGACGTCATTTATGTCAAGCAGGAATGACTGCAACAAAGTAACGAAAAACATGATCTAGCCAACATATATGGACAGATATGTTGGCTAGACAGTAGAACAACGTTACTGGTAAAAGCTGTAGCTGTGACAAACACACACAGACATGGTTATCCCCTCAATTCTCCTTAAAATATACTCCTCACAGGATGCAATTCATTAATTTAATAAAAACGTTTGCTATAAATCATCAACATTTAATGCAAATAAAGACAGAATTCCTAACTTCTGGCAAGTTTGTGCCCCAAAAGCCACTGCATGGGAAAGAGGGTATTATCTTTTTTTTTGTGGGACTAGGTTTGTGTGTGGTGTGAAATGCTGCATCACAGCTTGCTGAGAAACTACTAATACAGTCTGTCAGTTTTGGATATAAAACATCTGTTTTCACAAACTAAAGCAGAAATGTGAGACAGGATCAGGAAGTGAATAAAGAGTAATTTTCACTGCATCAAGCAATCTAATCTCATTAAAAAGCACTTTCTCTTCTCATAATTCATCACACAGAACACTAAAGTAAACATGATTTTCCCTTAGTGGAGAATATTTTAGTCTCTTTTAAAAACATGATGTAATCCAGCCTTATAATTTATAGTTTTAATATTCACAGAAAATGATTTCTGTTGCACATGTTGCCATGTCTTTTGCAAGACACTATGTTTACTAAGTAGAAAGATACATAGGTACGTATCTACATGGTCTATTTTAATTTTTTACAGAGAAAAGGAGCTGCCATATACTGAGGGTGGGAGATCTCCTCCAGTATTGAGTATATCCGTGCTGCACTGATAGACTAGGTGAGCAGTTCTTGAGTCAGTTTACCTCTATCCTCCTTGGCAAAGTATAAACAAGTGTAAGCAAGGTGTCCCTATAAGAAGTGTCAGATCAACTTAATTTCCATTACTGTAACTTGGTGTGATCATTATAATTTGCAGAATTATGCCTGAACAGTGGTATCAGATGCACTAAGTGCAGCTGCTCTCCTAGAAATGTTTTCATTTACTTTCCCTATCAAAGTAATTTTATTTAAGCAAAGAAGCCAACTGGAGTGATTACACACATTTGATTTATATCCAGGCATGCAAAACAATGGTTTCTGTTTCAACACTGTTTTATGGGTAGAAACAAAAGGTCAGATGCTCTGCTGCTTCCATATTAATGCAGACATATTAATGAGCCAGCAAGGACTCCCAACTCCCTGACCCTGCAGTGGGAATTAACACGCTGCCCCAGAGACATTACACCAGCAGGCACAGCCAAAATGCATTTCATTCTGGCTGGTTTTTCTTAGGCCCCTACACACTTCTGCTCCCATGACTGCGGGGATGAAAACATACAAACTACTTACATCAATCTAGTTTAGGCTGGGATTAATTCATCCCAAGGAACTCCCAGATACAAATTGCTATGGCTTACTCCTCCTGTCGGTAAAGGACACCAGGCAGGGGAAGGGAGGGCAACCTTCACTACTTGTACGCTCGTGAAGATTTACCATGTATTCAGGTAAGTACAGTTAAAGGTGCAAAACCCACACTACAGGTATTACAACACTTCCATTCTGCAAAAATTGCTGTTCTAAGGCCAGGCTGGAAAGCAAGAACTGGAAGTTAGGTACTGACCAGAAAACAAAAGATAGGGATTCACATTATGCTCATGATGGGAACATTGCAAATAAATACAGAAAAGATGCTGTAAATTTTGTCAGTTCTTAAGCATTCTTCATTTATGTTATTGCACTGATAATTAATAGGCAGTGTAATTTGAAGCCTAAAGACAGCTAATTTATTTGTTTAAAATGATTCACTACTAGGTAACTTATTTGACTACTGTTTTGCAAGAAGCCTGGGGAACTTCTTACAAAGATGCAGTTTAAACTTCCAGGTAGCAAAGAAAAAAACTCTGTTTTCCTGTGACAGCTGATAAATAAATGTGTGCAAGGGGAGGGAAAGAGGTGTGAGGAGGTGGAATCTGTACTAGGAGACAGCTCAGCTTTGCACACAAACATTTATAGTGTGCAAATTTGAAACTGTGCATAGGAAAACTGAATCCAGGTGCACTTACGTGTACATTTCTGGAAAACATACTTAAGTTTATTTAGCTATATTGTCAGTGAACGTACTTGCAGTTATTAACCAATATGATTCTTGTGGGCAATGTAAGTGAACAAAGCAGTCAGCCCCTCTGAGGAAGAAAATGTTATAATCACATTACATTATCAGGCAATTTAAGATCTCCAAGCACAGCCCAGCTGCCAAATATCTTACCCAGAATGGGTGTTTATAAATAGAAGGTAACAATGGTGTATTTAGGTTGCCACATTAAGCAGCAATTTTGTACCTGTTCCTTGCTACTGCATCTACCTGAATGGTTATACATTTTTTGTAAACACACCATTACAATCATTTCCGTTTTCTTTTAAAAAATATTTCTCTGCTACTCCAAAACAAGCTCCTTTATCCTATGAGCTTTCAAGCTCCTTGACATATGGTAGTACTACCTGAGCACTTAAATTCATCCTTCCTTTTTCTCATTTGCTTTAGAAGATACTCTGTGACAGAATTTTTCTGACAAATAAGCCTGTACAGACCAGGAAAATCTGTACTTTTTCAAAAGTAAAAATGACCTCTAAGGTATTTAAAGGATTACGTTAAAAAAAGACTTTGCTATTAAAATAGAATCTCATGTGTAGAGCGTCCTAGATAAATGTCTAAGATACTATAGAACATTTCACAGTGTCCTCATTCAGCCGAACTTGTGACACTACACAAAGAGTAAATTGTTGGCCACTGAATTGTAATGACTTTCCTTCATCTGGTCTGCTTTGGGAATGTATTCTTGGTTACAAAATCTAGTTCAATGAGGCTTTGCACATCTGAGAATTGAAGAAGACAGGCACCAGAGCTGAGAGCAGTTTAGGATTACAGAGCATTTCTCCTTCCTCACCACAGACCTGCACCGAGTGCCTTTTGATTCACATGATGTGCCTACCATCTGACACCAGCAATCTTTAAAATGCAAGGTTGATACTTTCAAACACTGCTAGAAGACATTCCAATGGCAATGTCTGGAACAGAAAGACTGAATGTTTGAATGTGCATAGAGTTTATCAGGAATCAAAGCTCAAAATAACGCTCAAAATAACATCTCTGCATTCGTATGCACAACACCTCCAATTACACAGAAAAATAGGGTTTACAGATTAACCCACAGGTAACCACGTATACCCAAATAGATACTGAAAATGTGGCTCCCATAGCTTTCAGCTAAGCTAGAACAGACATGGACATTTATTTACTCTATGGTCTCCTCCCTCTTCTCGCTTTCTAAGATCGATGAAGGATTGGATCAGCTGACCTGTAAAGGCCCCTTCCCATCTAAACTATTGTATGATTATACTGGGTCTCTTTAGAGAGACCCAGTATATGCATGTTTACTCACGGAGCATGTATAGAGACAACATAATCTGAGATAGACAAATGTTTCTGAACAAAATACCCTCTCCAGAAACAGGGCCTGAAATTCTGGAAAATTTGTGATATTCTCAGGAAAAGCTATTGACACATTGTTGTCTTTTCATAAGGGCAACTTCAGAATCAATCTGGAGAACAACAAGCAATGACTTATGAATATTTCATTTACTACCTAACAAAGTTGCAAATCAGCACAAACCTAACATGGTTTTCCATTCAGCTTTTGGTGTCTCTCTACCTCTGAATAATAACTCCATGCACAACATGCTGCTTTCAGTGAAACCGCACACAGAGCACAACATTTCTCGGCTGTATTGCACCCAAGTTTCGTTCTAGGTGAGATGTTTACAAGTGTTCAAGTAATCAACACATACAATTCCCACGGACTTTCAATATTTGTCTTTCTAAGCAAAGTAGGTGCTTTTAAATACCATAACATAATTTGCAGAGACTCTGAAACCTCCCTTACCTCTTTCTTTACCTCTTCTTCATCTTCTAGAGTCAGTGCAGCCAGTTGCTTAGCTCTCTGCTCCATCAGGTTTACATATCTGATTGGATTGGATAAGGCCTCGATCACGTCTAGAAATAATGCAAATACTTCAGTTTCAAGCCCCTTATGTTATGGTTCCAGTGCCTCTCAGGTTTTAAGAAAGAAACTGTACTTTTCACACAGATCTGCTGATGATAGGTACTTCGAGGTCCTAGAAACAACAGTGGAGGGGAGTCATGCACCATCATGCACAAATACTCTAACACAAACCCTCTTTGAGTTTGTGCCTGGGTCTTGTGGATGTGCATTTTCTGCAGTGTTTTATGATGGATTTTCAAAGCTTACAGCATCAGCCAAGTAGGATCCTGCTTCACATGCGGCACAGGGCAGCATTATATGTCCTTGTTTAGAGCCGATTACAAAATACAATGCTCTACATTAAGCATGGCACTTTCCTCTGCTTAGGAAACAACTACATACTACTGTGTCACGTAAGCAAAGTTTCATTTGTGTTTCAGTGGCAAATGCCTGTAGTATTCCCTCCTTTAGAGTCATATGAGGTCTGCTGAAAGTAAGACTTGGCCCTAATGCTAAACCTCAGGCAGGGTGCTGTAAATCAGGCCATCTTGTATGAGTGATGAGACATAATGATCCATCAGATGCACAGGTTTGTTCACAGGATCATTGCCCCAGTATGTCAAGTCATCTACACCACATTCATTTTGCGGTTTAACCAACCTTTTTATTTCCCAGTAGGAAAATGTCACAGAATTACCTGCATAAGTATCAGGTACATAGTCTTTGACCTCTATGTACACAAAGAGAGCTGGCAGTGTCAAAGGTTGGTTCCTCTCGTTCCTCAAGCAGATGTAGTGATAGCCTGCAAAACAAGAAACAATCAGTTCAGAGCATAAACTCTTCCACAGGCATTTCCAATGTGATTGTGTTATCATTTGTTATTTATAGTGTGGCTCCAACTGAGCCAGCAACCTTAGGGACTTCTGGTAGGGAAAGATTTACCTGAAGGGTTTCAGAGATAAGTATACAGACAAGGGACTGTTAGAAAGGCATGTGACACTGCAGTTTAAAATAGTATTCTCCCTTTATTTTTACATCCGTGAATAATGCTAAAAATCACCATTTATGTAATTTTTGATGCATTACATTTTATTACCCTTGGCTGGATTCTGCCCCCCCGCCGAGTTTCAGAGCTCTCATTTAATT
Source organism: Phaethon aethereus (assembly GCF_964289735.1). Taxonomy (NCBI): domain Eukaryota; kingdom Metazoa; phylum Chordata; class Aves; order Phaethontiformes; family Phaethontidae; genus Phaethon; species Phaethon aethereus. Next base: position 124,537,425 of record NC_138576.1, read on the forward strand.
TTCCAAAGTGACCCTTGTAATACTCGGGAATCTGAACAGCCAAGTAAAACTGAGAGGTAGTAGTCCATTCACAACACAGTGTCTAATTTAAAAAATAGACAATGTGGCACTATATCTGTAAAGTCTGTGTGTGTATGAATCCTATCATGTGACCAACCTTAGAAATATAACTGAAAAAATAGTATTTTCAGACTGTTTTGAAATCTGTCTTCTAAGAGTGAGGGCACACATTACAGTAGAGCTTAGCCAAGTTAATGGTGAGGCACCACAGATGGGGCAGCCCCAAACCCTTTCTCCCAGCCACCTACCACCATCTCCTGCATCAAGCCATCTCCTGCCTCTTCTCTTGTGCACTGACACTTTTCTGACTTTTTAGATAGGTAGCTCAGCAAGTTAAACTCTGGAAAAAGCAACCTTCAGAAACTGTAAAGAGTCTTCCGTCAATTTAGCTCCTCCCCATAAGGTCAGACATATTAATGCCAGTTTAAAGACAGCCATGGAAGTGCACAGGTAGAGGTAGGAGAAAGGGACTTTCAGTCCCAGCAAACTGTTACAGCCTCACAGTGCTGCAAAGCTGTATCCTCTGCCTCACAAGCTGGTGCCTCCTGCACCACAGCTGAAGCTGTTCTTCTGGGGCATGATTACAGAGTCGCACATATGGGTCGAGATACAAGTCACGAGCAGGATGCACTTATCTAGGGGGATACTTCACTTGGCTGATGTGAACAACTCCCTCTCCAAGTAAAGGTTAAATCATTGCTTTGAGAATAATGGTAATTCTGTGGATTTGTGTGACAGTGTGATATAGTTTTCAATAACATCTCAGAGAAGGCAGAAATTACATATTACAAAGGTTTCTCAGTTCCCGCAAGCTCCTCCAGCAAATTTTCAGCATGTACACAAACTGAAGTCAACATGCTGTTCTCCATCACATGCTGTAAACTAATGATTACTGGAGTCAAAAGGACAGAAGATAGGCCTGTGGGTAAAAGCTCTCGGAAGTCCTTGTATGATTTAACACAGTGGCCTTTGTTCTAAAAAGCAAAAGCTTAAAAGCAGGTACATGATTCAGTGCTCTGCTAAATGAAGTCTGTGCTGCATGAAGGGTGAGTGCCATGAAAGTGGATCAGTTGTGGTAAGAGCTCACTTCCACCAGAAGAGAGAAATCCTTCACATTCCCCTTTCTCCTCTCCAATCAACTATCTTCCTCTGGAGCTTGGCAGGTCCCCCATGAAGCAATTATATCCACTAAGCCAGCAGAAAATGCACCCAGGATAAAAAAGCTGAGAGTTTTCTGCTGGATGATAAGCGGAGTTGGCTCACAAAAACAATGTGAAGGTTGGCAGAGCTGGCACAACAGAATGGCCAGGGATGCATGGCCAAGAGCAGGGCAGAGAGGAGGGAAGGAGAAGGGAAAGAGAAGTGATGACTGGTGAAGAAATCCTGGAGCAGTGACAGGCCCAGCAGCCACCTCCCATGGACAGCCCATTTGCACTTGCAGTGAGGCCACGCAACCCACACCAGCTAAGACAAAACCATTTGGAGCTCTTCTTAGAAGAGCCCTGACATCACCTGCCACAAGAGAAAGGACTGATTTATACATTATCTAAGATCAGGTCTTCAGGAAAAATATGGACAACAACTGTTAGCTAAGGGACATGTGAGCTTTGTGCTATGGCTGGGACTGGCTAGACACTGTGCAGGGTATGTACAGATATTCTTCCTTTTCCACTGTGAGTGAAGCTGGGAGCATGTTTATGGCCCATATGCTTGCCCTAATTTAGTTTCCTCCCTTTCCTTCACTGGAAAAGCTGGCGTTGAAGTTGGACACTTCTCTTGCACAAAATGCCAATGTCACTGCATCTTTCTGAAACATGATCTCTGGCCTGGAAAATTAGGGCTGAGTTGTCACACAAGACAATTTTCAGTTAAGTGGCCACTAATTATAATAGAAATAATAATATGATTTAGAAGAGACCAGTAATGATTTTTTTTTTTTTCATTTTCAGCAATGAAGATGAAAGTAATTTTGGGTTGATTTAAAGGTGTTAGAGAGATACGAGAGCTTGCATATAGGTCAGTCCTTGTATGTATATAAAAATTACACTAGAGGAGCATATTTTGCTTTCATTCCCAGCTATCTCCCAGTCTCACAAAGGTGACATCAAAACTGTCTGTTGCTGCCCTTTTTACTGTTAAAAGTGTACAGTTGCACTTTTTAGCATAAACCTGTGAGTGTGCAGTTGATCTAATGGAGACGAGTTAAGGGCCAACCATGCCTCTGAAGATTTAATTCTGTTGGTTTTCTTGGATCATTACAAACGTAAATGTCTGGTGAAATATGGCGTTTTCCTTTTCAAAGTTGAGATAGATTATTCAAATCTCCAGTTACTATAAATCTGCAGAGTGTCTGATGACTTACAGCCGTTGGGCTCCTGGCTTGCTCTTTCTTTTCACTACGCAATGTCTGTCTCAATGGAGAAAAAAGTTTACCTGGTCGAATTGCTGAGACTGGTAATATCCGATGACCAATAAATTTCCCTCCTTCTTCATACACTGCTAGCCTCAAACATGCCAGGGAAGGTAAAACGACCTAGAAGGCAATATTGTTGCATTATTAACTTTCTCCTTTCCAGACACAGGCTACGTAGCAGACAAAGTTCAGCCTAGGAGATCATAACATCTACTCATCTATAGGAAAGTCTTACCATATAAGAGGTCAGATGTATGCACCTGTGTGCCAAAATAACTCTCACTGAAACTTTTTTCAATCAAGAAACTTGAGGTGGGATGTGTGCATAGTATGTTAAACCCAGCAATTTGACCCTACATTTTCAATATGATACAAGGGACTTTGGCAGCTCAACGCCTCTCACACTTGAGTGCCGCTCTATTTTCTGCTTATTATTCACAACACTTAGGTGTTTTTTTTTTCCTTTGTGTTTGCAACAATGGGATTATTTACTTCTGAGAAAAGTCACTGATAGGCATATTAATGTTGAAAACTCAACAAGCAACTCAACCTGCTTTGCAGAGTGTGAATGTATGAATTACATGAACCATGTCAAGACCAGTAGAATTTTCCAGTGCTGCAGCATACCCACTAACTGGGCTAAAGAGGTTTAATCAGGCAGGATGTTTACTAGCACTGGATGCTTTCTTGGCACTACATAGGAAAGAAGGCCAAACGGTGAAAAAAGAAAACAAGAAATCAAAAAAGGTTACTTGAATGACCCTAATAAGACAGGAATCTTTAATGTTACTTTAAAAAAATGCGTAGCATAATTCATACTATTTTCTTACTTAATGCAAATATACATACAAATACACATATTTTTAACCTGGGCACAGATTATGGTTTGTTTTGGTTTGGTTTTTTTTAACATATGCTAAAATATATCCTGACAATGAAGGGGGGGGGGGGAGGCAACAATCCAAAATTAAGAGTTTCTCTAATTTATTTTCAACATTACTAAAAATAGTAATCTATGCTTCTCTGAACACAGAGGCAGCCAGGCACGATTGTTAACTAAATAGAGGAATGAAATACACTAATTAGAAGTTCATTACAGAAGAAAAATGCTAGTGAGGTTTCCAAACTTAAGTTCTGGCAGGCTGCCAAAAGAAAGTCATTCAGAAGGCCAAATATTGAGGGAAAAGGGCTGTACTCCCTAGAAAGCAGGGCTGCAAGTACCAATTGTATGAACATCTCTGAACTACGTTTGCTGAGAGAAACATGAAATAAATTGTTTTACCAACAGCTGGACTCAGGATTCACTTAACCACAGTGCCCAATAAGCAAAACCCAGAGATTCTGTTAAAAAACTGGCTGCAAGTACACCGCGAGGCACAGTAAGACATTCATGTTGCACAATCCTAAAACATTCTCAGTATTTTCTGCTCCCTCAAAAGTTTAGAGAATTGAGTTTGAGTAGTATTGTTCAAATTGCATGAGTAACTTAGGAGTCTATGTCTCATTTCAAGTGGTTGGGATTTATGTGGTTTCATCACCTAGGTTGTATCTATACAGCACAATCTAGTGCAAAGCAGAGATAACAGATTGCTTTGAATGTGCTAGCTTGGATAGCGAGATTGTTATACCTGTAACCACATTGTCTTGCCTGCAGGTTAACAGGATCTGCTTTTCAGCAGGACTGCTCAGCCAAAGCAAAATGGTACTTCAGCTAAACTGATTCTGGGATTTGTGCTTGCTCGTTCATAGCATGGCACTGCATCGTGCCATGCAGATGAGTCTATCAACACGTCTGTGTTTCCAGCTGTGTCAGTGAAGAATCAAGGTGACTTTAAACTCATTTCTTTTAGTAGGAGCTGGCTTGACTACAGTAGCAACATTACACCAAAAGTGGTTAACTATAAACAGTTCAAGAAACAACTCTTTATCTTTGAACAAATGCAAAGTTTCACTAATCCACAGAATTACTCTACTGGACAGCGATAAAATAAGCATAATGCACGTTTGGGAAGGAAGTGTTACACCGACCTTCTTAAAAACTATGGTTTCTTCTTCCCAGACAGGATTAACTGCATTGCCTTGAGAGGTCTTGGTCTTCAAAGCTTTTCTTCTTGTATCCACAGGCAGGCCAAACATGTCAACTTCTACATAAGTACCGACTTTTTTATCAGAAAGAAACTGACCTGAAATTATCTAAAACCAAAACAAAGGAGGATCACTAGAGACAGCTTTGGTAGATTAGGAAATGAGTGGCTGAAATGCAGATGGATAATTCGCATTAATGATCAGATAGTATGCATTTAAAATAAAACAAAAACCAAAACAAAACCACAATAAACAAAAACCCACTGTTTAATATTGCAGACACAGAAAAACAACTTATCAGGCCTGATTTCCTGTGACCCTGTGGTCCTGAATTCCCCTATGAGTGATAATGTGGTTGAGATCATGCTGCTGCCCTTCCAGCAGCAGGAATACTCATTTGGATCTCTTTCCTCAGTCTGGATGCCTATTTCCACAACATAGTATCTTTGAGAACTCTCATTTCTACCCAGTTTCAACAACAGGTTCAAAAAATGCTGGAAGAAAAGAGCTGCGAGAAGAAAACAAGCTAAAAAGTTGGTATTCTAATAAAGGCTCTTCACACAGAGTGAGGAGTTTCACTAGGAAAACAAGACAACTATAATATAACTGGTCTTTTCTAGTTCTTATTTTTAACAGGAAACACAACTCAGCTTTAAAAAGTTAAGGAAATGTCTGCAATTACTTCAGAAAATTGAAGAGACAGGAATAAGTAGCAGTGTCACTATACCTTAATAAATTCAGGCTTCCTAAAGCAAATCTTAATCCATTCTCAGCTGTTATCTTGTATGGGCAATGACATTACATCCAGTAGAGTTTTCACCAAGCAGGCAGAAGTGGCTGACTTCTGACAGCTGTCTCCTGCCTCCTGGATGCTCATTCCTGTTAAAAATGCTGTGCATCTCCTAATACCTATTGAATGACTTCCACCTCCATTTACTAAAATTGCAGAAGAAATTGCCTCTAAACCCACAGAAGGAACTGAAAGCTTCCATGATTACAGGTCACCACAAAAGGTCATTCCCACACAGTCATTTTTTACCATGCATGTCATCAGATTATTACTTTACTCGTACCCCTCCCAGCACTGCTCTGCTATGCTTGTGTCTGGAGCCTGAGAGGAAATACTTGTTTTCTCTCAGTGAAAACAGGAGGATATTTTGCAGGTGGATTCTATAATAGGGACACTGTTCTAATGGACAAGTCCAGTAAAGGAAAAACAGGATTTCAGGAAGTTTATGTTTTTATAACTAGAGATATACCAAGTATAAATTTGTGATCCTGTCATAGCTAGTGCAATCTACCCTTCTAAACATTCATACAAGTAGTTTTCAATTTGCAGATTCCTGAAGGTCCTTGAACTTCATTAGAGGTCCTTAAAAAGGAACGAAGAAAAGCAAGCTGGCAATGAATTTCAGCTAACATTTATGGTTCCATAGTCCTGCCAGAACTTATAGGGAACCAGAAAATTTATTTATACTAAACAGTGTACTGTTCTAGCTATTCCGGTGCAACCTACCACTCCATAACAGCATGGTTTAAATTCATCTCTTTGTTACTAAAAACACAGCCAAACTACTCTTAAGTCCATTCACTTCCCAATTACTTCTAGGGAAAAGAATACATACAATAAAAATACATTTATTTATACTACAATATGAAATGTGAGGCAGAAGATCCTCTGCAATTTAAAAATTAAATGTCACTCCATGAAATGAAATGCATTTTATTTTCTTGACTTAGTATGGTCATTTGCCAGGCCACTGCACAACAGAAATATATCTATGCTCTTAACGCTGTCACAAGAGCAGTTTTACCAGCTGCGTACATACCTTCACAGACAAGGTGTTAGCTACAATTCCATCCACTATACTTTCAGTAAACGGATCAAAGTGTTTGTCTGGTCTTCTCATGAACTCTGGCTTTAACCTGTATCCGCTTTTGCCATTGTACTCGTACATTCCCATGTTTATTTGCATAGACAAATCTAGGCATTAGAAATATTGGTAAGAATTACATTCTAGATAGATAACAATTTTAAAAAGCAATAAAATAATACTATTTATTGTAATTTCAAACTGACTGCAATGTAAACAACTATTTATGGCACATTGTTGCTTTAGAGGCTTCAGATGTGATTGCAGCCACCCTCTTGGATTCTTTTGACAAGACCAAGACATCTGTAAGACATCTTTCAGAGATTACTCAATAGATAACATTTTCAAATTTTAAAAGAAGCCTTGACATGTTTTGAGTCCCTCAGTGTTGGACTGATTGTACTGTTGTACCTGACCCATCAGAGTACTTATGTTTCTAACCCCTTCCTAACATCAGACACTGGGTGCCCGGTACTTGGTTGAAAGTGGCCCAAAGAGGTTTTTATTACTCTGTGGACTCCCAGCCTGTGTGGGGTTTTGCTTTCCATGGAAAGGCAGTGTGTATATGGGCACAACTGGAAAGGAAAAAGGAAATGATACTATGGCACCATGTGCCCAGAGGCAGGACATGGCCAGGATATGTCCTGGGATCCAGTAGCTGGAAATATTTGTATGTCTCAGAACCAACATAGCCTTGGAAGACAACACATCTTATTTCAAAAGTGACTTGTGCATCTAGGAGGCCAAATGTCTGTTTTTTAAACACTCACTTTTCAAGTGGAATTTGCTAAGTCCCTTATGTCTTGATATACTGAGATTTTGGAAGACACAGGAAAAAAATCCCTGCCAGATCTCAAATGTTGCTCAGTGGTAACCACTTATAAATGATGACAATCTGGAGGACATTATGCATGTGTATTGTATTAGCTGCGGCATGGTAATTATGAATATTTCCAGTTTAAAAAACCAAAACCACTGAAACTGTGTTACAAATGTTAATTAACAGCTCTGTGGTATCATTCAATCACTAGACATCTTTTGATGCATAAAGCCTTTCCTACCTACAAATCAGAAACTGTATCAGAGAAGTGGAAAGCTTACAAAATCCAGAGACCAGCATAACTTACCTACAGTCTGGAAGTTAAGAGCAACCATTTGGCAGCCGGCATTCCAGAAGACTTGTGGCATGTAGTTTGAAGAATCTACACGTGTTCCCTTTGGGTAAATTCGACTTAGCTGCATTTTGTTGTATCTAAATGGTGAGTAGTTAAGATACAGTACGTGTGACAGAAATCACTTTGCAGAGAGGTGCAATTGCAACATTTAAATGCAGGTAATCTTTACAGAACAGCAGTGGGTTTCCTAATGGATTTCTGCAACTTTAACACTTTCAGACATCCATAATTTTGTCGGAGATATGATAAATACGGGGTAATTAAAGGTGCTGTTTGTTCCTGTACAGAGTACTCGGAATAAGCAAGGAAATAGCACAGGCATATGCATTAAAAAGATAGCATTCATAAAATTCCATTTATCATTATGGTTACTAATTTGGGATTTCCTAAGATTGCATTTATAGAGGCCAAATAGCTGTAAACAGCGAATCTTCCTCTGGTGGGGAGAGAGGTGCTCAGTTAGAAAGTAAGTGCTGTTCTGGAATGTGCATTAGAATTGGCCTCTACATACAGACAGAAATGATGAACGTGCACTTCCTATAGTTGACTCTACAAATCTCAGAGATGAGAACATGCTGCAGGTTATCTGTGGAAATAGCTTTCCATTAATCTTCTTTAAGGCACTATTTTATCTTGACCATTCATTCTTTACTGCAGCCACAATGAGAGATATTGAGAAACATCAAAGGGTCTAACCAGCATGCTCCTTAGCTTTTCTTTAAAAGTTATTAAAAAAACCCTAAAAAAAAGGAGAAAAAAAGAAAAAAAAAAAGAAAAAAAAAGAATTGCGTGGCACTAAAACAGCTCAGTGCTCTTAGAACTAGAGGTATGTTGGGAAAGCAACCTTTCTCGTATGACTGCAAAAAATCAAGTCAGCCACATTTTGACAATTCGCTCACCGTAACTCATACCACCTCATATAGGATGATAAATTTAACAATAAGAATACAAAGTATCAGGTCTTCAATATGTAGTTTATGCCTATTCCCTTTAGTCCTAGTCCACAGCACAAGGACTCATGCGAGCTTTAAAATTAGCTCATCAGAACTCAAGCCAATTAATTCATCTAGCAAGACAGTCAAATCTACAAATTTCATTTGGGTTTCCTATTTCCCCAGCTCCTGTCTGCAAATTTCAATAAAGCCCTATAACAGATCTCAGACACAGAAAGGCTAAGAAAACAGCTTTCTGAAAGTCAAGGATACTCCACGAATTCCACGGGAGACTTTGTGAGTTGCTCAAGCCCTTTGGTTTCCACAAAGGAAGACATTTCAAAACTTTTGTTGCGTTCTGGAAGTTTAAAGGGGAGAGAAAAACACTGACACATTAGAGAATGAAATCATACGTGATATATGAGCTGCAAACAACTGCTTTAGACTCAGTGCCCTTATCCCATCTACTGTTCACCAGCTCATTTCACCTTAATCTCAAAGAATTTACATACACAATCATTTGCTTACAGCAGCAAGCTCACTCTGAACGTACTGAAGAGCTCCATCTGAACTCACATTAGCACTGCCTAACTGAAGGGTGTTGGTACTGCCTGAGATTGCTACTGTACCAACTGCAGGCAACAGTCAGTGCACAGGTAGAAGTCTCTCATGTTTGCTTGCAAAATACCATGTTGATATATTTGACAGGTAAAGCCCAGAGTTTACAGGTGAGACGCAGAAGCAATATGGCAGCTTTTGTAGGGAATGCAGAAGGCCCTGCTGGATTTCTGTCTTGTCTTTACAAGCAAATGCAAGGGCTTTGAGCCAATCTGAAGCTGTAATAACTAATGTCTGTATCAGATTAAACTAAGCAGTGCGCTAGCTGTGCCTACAGCGGTTCTCGTTATCTTCAGTATGTCAGGGTAAGGTCACATCTGTCTCAAACAGTCATGGAAACATTGCTATCTAATCAAGCACACTCCTGTGCCCCAGCAGGTCTTCAGACCTAACCCTGAACTAATATGGAGCTCCTATAACCCCTTTAATTTGGTCAAACTTTCTGACCTGACAGTGGTGAAAAGCTTCTCCTAAGCTTATAACTCGATAGAACTAAACATTAATTTGCGTATCATTTATTACTCACCTTTGCCTGATGTGTACACAGCCTTTCAACATACCCATGTGACATGCTGTAGCAGAGAGCCTAAGTCAAGACTCAATACTCCAGCTTCAGTATTTTTTTCCTTTACACTTTTGTACAGAAGGAAAGGATTCCTGTAAAATAACAGCTTCCCATTTCATCGCAATCAGCTGTGTAGATTGCCTAGAAGGGGCCACAGTGTTGGGAGGTCATATCCATTAGATATCTCAGCACTGCTGTCTTTAAACATGAGCTAAACAGTGCCTGTGTTGAAATACGAACTCCCTATCCTCACCACTTTATTGAAAGCAAACAATAAGGCAGAGAAGAGGCTTGCCCTCATCCGGTTTTAGAAGTAGTTGTGCTACACTAATCCAGGGATGGCCAGGAGGCCAGCCTGGCCAGCTCCTTGAAGTCAAACTGTGAAGCCGCAGGAGGGGGATAAAACTGAACAAAAGCAGTTGTCTTGCAGAGAGAAGCAGGACAGAAACAGGTGGGCGCTTTCCTTATAGGAAGCCAAAAAGGAAGCAGTGGATCCAAAGGAGTGAGGAGCTAGACTGTTCGGGCCAATGTGAGAGGAAAATGTGCTGCCAGCCTGTGAACTACAAACTATTCTCAGTGTATGTTGAAAAGTCACAGGATGACTGTGGTGTTCCAAAAGTGATTCTTTCCCTCTAGGAGAGCTGGGACTCAGACTTTATTGTGGTCTCTATTTCTAATTAGCAACCATCATGCTACTGCCATGATTCATAGCTGTTATCTCCTAATGACAAAAGATTCCTGCCATTCCCTAGAGGCTGCTCTCCTACCACTCCTCTTCCTTTCCAACAAGCAATATCCTCTCTTTCTCCAGCCTCTGTTCCAGCCAGCTTACCTCCAGCTCAGCTTCTTAGGGCACTGAAATTATTCTTATTCCATCCTTCGCCCTTACTAATGGGATAGCACTAGCAACACACATATATAGTGGTTTTATTCCACTTAGAATATAGGTGCTAGAGTATTTTGTAGTAGGATACTGTATCTCTCAGCATTATCTTAAAGTAGAGCAACTGTAGGAAACCAGAAGTGGTAGCTGTTAAATGACTCGGTTACTAAATGTCCAGGGCTTAATGAAACTCCTAATTAAAATAAGAACAATTATTTCCTTGTAGTATCTGGAGACAGTTAAGAATCCTGCCCTTTGAAGAAAACACTGTTCAGGAGAGACGTTTCTCTCTCGTGATACATTACATCATGTTATCTTGTTGGGAGGAAGTCACTAAGGAGTGGACAAACAACTTGTTGAAAAACGGTCTGAAAAACTTGAAAAAATACAGTTACAGCTACTTGCTGTCAGAGAGAGGGAACATATCTAGTGAGGGCAATCAGGGGACTCTTACAGATCCAGTGCTATTCAAAATTTCTGTTAACAAGTTGGATGCAAGACCAGAAAATGCACTTCTAAAATGTGTGAATGACAGAAGCAGTGAGGTACTGCTAGCACCATGGAGGCCAAGATCACAAATCAAAACAAATTCTGATTTAGGAAATATTAAATTAGAAAAACACTGCAACACTGAAATGATGAAACTGTATAAAAGACAAGTATGGAGCTCTACACTTAGGGAAATGAAATCAGGTGAACAAAAATAAAATCTGGGCAACAACTGGACAGGCACCAAATTAAAAAACAATCCTCACCTAACTCCTTCTTTATTCAGCTCATCTCCACTGAATTTAGTAAGGTCCAGCAGCGAGTCCAGGCCAGGACTTAGACCAGAACCCACAAGTCAAGCTACAGTTCCCCCTGCTTTAACCAGCCAGCAACATTAACCACGTAAGGCCACTGCTTTAACGAACTGGCCACATTTACCACATAATGATTTTTTTGACACAAACACCAGAAATATTAATTCCTTAACATTACGAGTTCACAGGAACAGTATGTTTGATCAAAGGTCACATCAAGACTTAGGATAAAAAACCTGGACATCAGCAGCTTTTTACAAAAGACAAAACTCAGAAAGGCACAGGCATGTGAACAGAAAAAATCTACACAATTTTATAACAGCTGCATCAACTTGTCCTGATAGGATTCACATGGCTTCCTTTCCAGAAGGAGTATCTCCTTCCCGCTGTGTTCTTGTAATTCTCATTAGAACTAGAGGAGATTATGAGATATGTCCAAAGGGACACTACTACAGGGAACAAGCATAGCTCTGCACCATTTTGTGAATGCTTGTTTGTATGTCTGTATAAATACCCACATACAAATGAACAGGTAGATAACGTCTTATATGTTTATTATTCACAATAAGTAAATGCAAAATCTTGTATACAGATATGGACTTAGGCACCAATTACTTGTCCTCTGTGAAGGCCTTCACAAACCCATAATAAATTAAAATGATATATACTTCTTTAACTAAAAAGCTCTAAGAGCATATTGCATCCTGTCAAAACAAAGTGAAAAAGGGCAGGCAAACAGTAGGGGGTTCTGCACCAAGAAAGGAAAAGATGCTGCAGTGTTTATTGAGGATGCCACTGAGTGCATTCCTAGCAAGGCATCTTCTGTAAAAGCCAGCGGGGGATGAAATTACAGCCTTTTCTACACAATACACAGAGGCAGGAACAAGTGAATTTGCATATGGGGAAGGGCAGGCTCTGCTTACGCTGAATCCTCTATAAAAGTAGCAGAGGCAAACTATAAAGCACTTGCTCAATCCCAAGGAATATTTATGACCACTTTTCTCAAACTGCCTAAGTTACTCTTCAGTCACGGACAACAAAAACAATCTAAGTACAACATTTTCAAAAATGTTTTTGAAATGACAGCATGTTTACTGTTGATGAATGCAGACTAAGGCAGGTTTCAAAACAAATATGGTATGGCTGGATACCAAGGGAACATTTTCTGTCTGTGTGCTTGCATCTAACTGAGAGGAATCCAAGTAGCATTTCTCCAGAACTTTCTTCCCAACACTTGCTAGGTAATTTCTAGTAGAAGATGTTGCTCATGCTTAGCTTACTTACTTTTTGATACTTCAAATGACTCAAACTTCACAGGCTGAATGTAGTTCACCAAGTTAGACATCTCTTCTGTGGCCATAGCCTCGCTTCCAGCAGTACCCTAGGACAGAGAAGGGAAAAAGCTGCAGTTTCGGTCTGTCCATGGTGGCCATCAGAGGCCACAAATACCAAAGCCCAGTTTTCTATCAACAGTGGTATCTTTCACTGATATCTTTTCACCAGCTTAGTGAAGTCAGTGCCTCACACAGGGAGCATCACGTAGTAAAGAAAAAAATTTGCTACAAAATTTAAATGTTTAATTGAAGTGCTGCTGTATTCATGCTTTTTACGTGGCTCCTAGGGATGGAACTGCATTACCTTTACACATGCATAGTGCTGAGCACATTTATCAGTACTGTTGTATAAATAATAAATACAGCTCTGAGTTTTAAACATCAAGTTTTTCTTCCAACAACGCTAAATACACCACAAGCAGTTGTCTAAAAAAGATCAGCTGTGGTGCTATTAATTCTTATTCTTCCGTAAATGAAAATATAAATAAACAAAGCAAAGATGTGCTTCCAAACCGATTAACAACTGTGGTTTCACAGTGCTCTGCCTCCCTTTCTCCACTAGATGGTAGTCCCACTCCTAGTAAGACAAGCCAACCCACAACTGCTGGATCCGACCCATCGCCATAAAACATTATCTACATCCTTACTTCATCCATCGACGACTTTTTACAGTCATCATCATAGTCATCATCATCATCGCTCTCAATCTCTGCTTCTCCTGAAAAATTTTAAACAGAAAATAATTACTGTCTGAAGTAAATTCGAGAAAGTTGTGCAAGGAGACTACCATTCTACATGTGCTTTTTGTCACAGCACAAATCAAATACACTTTTCTTGAAAGATTAATCCACCCTCAGCATTGATAAGTTCTTACTGGTCAAACAAACAAAAGCTCTTTCTTTGCAGCTGCTGAATGGCTGGTGTTTGAAAACCATGGGGTAGGTATCAGCACTGAGAAAAGAGCGTCGTGGTGTGCATAGTGTGCACAGTGCGTGGCTATAGGATCACCAACTACTCTGAAGATGTGTTCCCATGCTTGCGGCACAGCCCTGGGGTTCGGGAGATGCGAATTCAAACTCCCTCCCTGTTGCAGGATTCCTGCATGACCTTCAGTGAATGCCTTCACCCTCTCCAGGAAGCGCACACCTAACAGCATGCACGAGGTGAAGAAACCATGCATTAAAATTGATGAGATTCTCATGTGCTGTGGTAGCAAGGACTGCTCAGCAAAATCCATCTGTTCTGAATGTATCACAGTACATGTACTGAGGTAGCGCAGCTGGCAGGAACAGGCACAGGCGCCTAACTGAAATAGCTTGCTGTCAGTTCCAGTAAGGTGTGCCTTACTGCTAGGACTCCGGCGGCATAGCTGAAATGCACCGGCTGAGGGCAGTGCAAATCAAATAATGTGAAGAAGATGCATAAGACTCATCCTTTCCCTGAAAACGTACTGATGGAGTAAATGGGACCAAATAAAACACAGTTTATGCCTTGCTCCCAATTGTGGTGTACTCATCAAATTCCTATGGGCAAGACACAGATTCTTTATTCTTTATGCCTCCCCCTTTACCTCCAAAACGTTTTGATTTGGCTGCACCAGAAATTAAAAGATTAAGGAATATCAAGCTTATCTTTCTCTTCTGTAACTTCTCCTATGGGTTTGGCTGTCATAAAGTATACACTGCATCCTAAGATGACTCTGGTAAAGAAGGTTTAACTTACACTGCAGTCACCTATCCACACCTATACGATTGACAAATCTCCCTAAAGATTTTATCCCACAAACCTTTCAGCTTTCTTCAGCAGTGGCAATTTTATTTTGGCAGCACAAACGTCTAACCACTGTGCAGCATTCCCAAACTCTCCAGAGAATGGCAATTCAGTCTCAGTTCCTCCTCTCAATTTAGGGTCTAATCCAAAGCCAACTGAGTCAATAAAGAAACTCCTCTTTCTTCCAGCAGGCCTTGAATCATGCCCAGTGGGCCCCTTCTGAACATGGAGAGCACATATAATCTAAATAATGAGTGTGACTTTCACAACCAAATGATGACTACCCAGGCTGCGTTTCCTTCCAGATGCAGATGTTGAAATGTCAGGCTTTTATTCATGAACACATTTCTTCTTGAACGTTTCATTGAAGAAAATAACATGATTGCTCAACAGGCTCAAGGGGTGGCTCAAGGGAACCTCAACACATTGCAAAGAGCCAGCCGAGCTCTCACACGATTTGCAGTGACAATCTTTGGATGGGAAGGTCTCAATTGATTTAACCAGACTGGCAAAGTAACACTTTGCACAGTCCACAAAATGGGGGACATGGGCAGATTTCAGCCAGCTTGCACTGCTGAGATACCAGGTAGATGATAGCTTGCTCTTGCTACAAGTGTCCAGGGACGAAAGTATGCAACACATCATTAATTTATTTAAAAATATTTAACAGGAAAAGTCCCAAGGAGATCAGATCTCATTTTCAAGTTCTGCACCAGGCAGCAAAACCAGAACAAATAATACACAGGATTGTAAACACAGAATAAAAATTAGTAAGTGTTTTAGAAAGTATGACTACATCTGCCTTTCACCCAGCAGCATGCCCCTATGCTCAAACCCAACCTTCTTTTCCTGTTACACTGCTGGGACACAAAGTCAGAGCAAGCCTTCGCCTGACTGAGGAGATGTCTGTACTGTGGACATGCTCACCCTCCTGCAGTGGTGGTCGGATCAGCCCCAGGCCATCATTCCCATCCCTTCCCAGGAGAGCACAGACACTGTGTATCATAAATGCACATGGGCTGCCATATGCAGCTGTGCTGCAGGTTAAGTCCAGTACGTACACGTGAGCTTGTCTAAGGGACAACTAGCTGTAATGGCATGATTATTATTTGCATTTAGATGGAACTACAAACCCAGGTCAGGACAGGACCTCTCCATGCTATGTGGCACACAAGTACAGTGAAAATAGAAAGTCCTGCTCCAAGGGCTTGCCCTCCAAGTACGAGACAAGAGCCTGCCCACAGACAGACACAGACAGAAGAATATCAAGGAATAAAAAGATGTTGCTCCCTACCACGATAGGTAAGTTATAACGCGGGTACTGTCAACCACTCATAGGCAGAAGGGCACAGGAAACTTCTCAGTGGAGTAATGGGAGAGTTTCAAGGATGTTTTCAAGGAGGTGCCCTAGTGAGTGGGGCAGTGTGGGGAAGGCATAAAAGTGCTCATTGGGCCATGTAACAAGTTGACAAAGGGGGCTGAATCCCAAGTGATGGGTAGAGGGGTTCAACACAGTAATACTGAATGGAAGATGATGATTAGGAGAGGAGAGCTGGGAATGACAAGCCAAATCCCTATTACTAAGGGCTGAGGAAGCGGAGTGCTAAATGTTACCCATTCTCACCATGCATCAGGAGCGTGACAGATACTGAGAGCCTAATAAAATGAAAGGCATTGCTTGAAATTCAGAGGAATTTGGTAATCTGCTTTCTCAGATGCCTTTAAAATAACAGCCAGAATGGATTATAAATATGGTACTTGCTGGTGCAGCTTGTTAGCTCTATAACGTTCAGGCAGCCACCAGCATCTTGCATAGGGGAAAAATCACCTTTTGTTTTTTTCCACAGGACATAAGTACTTGCTGATTCTTAAAAAGGAAAAAATGAACTTTATTCAGTTCACGAAAACATTTTACTTTGTAACAGTGGGCCATGGTCTCAGCAGGCATGCAGCAGCAATGCATCAATGCATTTACATACATTGAACCTGAAACTTTTTATCCGGCTTTCTATTTAGTCATCATGAAATGATGGAGCCAGTTCTACCCTTTCTCTCTCTCTCTTCCTGTGATTCTTTCCTTGCAGCACCCACTACTCTGACAAAAATGTCATCCTTTCACTGAGAAAGTAACAATTTGTTCGAAAAGGGAAATAGCATTCAATTAGCAAGTTTTGGCAACTTTCAGTCTAGGCCTACTTTTGGTAAAATGTATGTACCTGTAGAACTGCCACTGTTCTTCTTGTGGTGTAATCTAACTTTTTAAAAAATCTGGCTTATTTACTTCTGTTCATTGTGCTAGAACAGCCAAGTCTTAAGATGCCTGTTACCAAAATGACAATCTATCTCACAAGTGTTATCTCAGAAATTCTTTTTCTGCTTTGCCAGCTTTGCTACACCTTCAGGGAAAACTTTTTTTCACTCACAGATATTACACCCTGCTGAAGTTACTTTTTACAAAAGTTTCATGAACATCTTGCAAGTCATTCCACAAAGTTGTTTTGGATTTGTTTTAATTATTGCTACTATGTCACCACCACATAGCTTTTATATGGTATGTTTTATAAATGTATCAAAATAGTGGTTTATTTGGGTTTAAATCTGACCTCAAACAGCATAAGGCACAGCAAAACCTGCTATCAACTGAAGTGTGAATCTCCATATTTTTTGCACGGCTGTGAAAAAACTCATTTAAAATCTGAAGAAGGCGAAATCAGCACAACTTTCTCCTGGAGATCATCAGTAATTCTGACAGGAGCTATACAATAAAACAGAGTTATTTGAATAATATGCCCAACTTGCTAAATGTAAAGATTATATTCGGGTTAGAGTATTGAAACACTTCATGTTAAGAAATGTTAAGAATAAGGCTTCCTTTAGCGAGTTTTTAATTGCATTACTCTTCTCATGCTCCAGATATAAATTGGTACTGCGTATAGAGGAGTGCTTGCAGCGTTCCAGCATTTCATGTTGCCGATATTGAGATGCACATATGGAACAAGGCAGTGAAAAGAAGGGTGTCATGGTGACTGTTGAGCACTGTCCCATGGTACCATGGTCTTCACTGGGTCTTGCCACAGCAGTCTTATAAAATGATGATTTTTTTAAATTTTTTTTTTTAAATGTTCACAGACAGAAATCTGGCATCTGATTTACAGAAATGCTACGTACTCATAGCTGAAATCTCTGGAGCTGTGCAATACTGCAAGATGAGGGTGGTACATCTAGGATAAAGTATTGAATGACAGAGAGAAAAAATATTGACTAACTGCATTCTCCAAAAGAGGCATAGGTCCTAAGGGGGAAACAATGGCTGACAGAAGGATTACAAGTAATATATTTTAGCAGTCACAGATGAACCAAGTGACCACATCAATTCTGCAATCTCAGTTCTAGCATTTTCTAATCTGTAAGTGTTTATCTTTACAATCTGCAGTTAACAGAGGTTGTTATATAGGTAATACAGACATAATATTCACAGGGAATTTGTAAAATTACACACCCTATTATGGGACAGCCCGCCCTGACTTGCATCATCATCAACATCTAGCTTCACAGCCCAGGTCTTTTCCTATAAAAGCTCATAGAGAGGCTCCTGAAAGACAAAGCTGTTACCTTCTATGCAGATCAGGCACTTGGAAAGCAAAAGACATATACTTTGCAACTCAATGCGTGCTGGTAACAAAAATGCAGAGTTAGGAAGCCAGGGTTGACTTCAAGTGTTGGAAAGGAGTCAGTTGGCATACACACACTTATTTTTCTGTTGCTTGGGATTTGTTTAAAGCAAATCAAGAAAAGAGTATTAAACCATTCCTGACATGAGGATGAATCTTCCTTTGAAATCCTAGCCCTACTCCAAAGCATGCCCTTTTCAAAGTTTCTTAACACAATAGTTGAAAACTCTTTCTTTGCTTCTAATAGGATAAACAATATTATCCACAAATGCAGCAGGATTTTTTTTTTTTAAATTCAGCTTGAGGCAAACTGCCAGCTCAGTTAATCAAGGTTTAGAAAAAATTACAAACAATGGAAAAAAGTTTTTTAATGGCAAATGGTAATGAAATTATATTCCAGTAAATCTTTCAATTTGCTCTATAAGTATTTTACTATTGGGGCACAAATGTCTATGCTTTTAGCCATCCAAAATCTCAGTCTTAAAAAGAAGAAGAAATTCTAGTGCAGGGAACAGACACTGGGCTGGGAATAAGGATACTCAGATTTTGTTGTTTGTCCTGCTGCTAATCTGCTCCTACGGTTTAAAGCAAATCCTTACTTTATATATTTTTCTGCACTTCTGTTGTCTTTTCTAGTTAGGTTTTAAGCTCTTCAGGACAAAGACCATCTCTTACTAATTTGTGCATATCAACACTCAGAACAGTCCCCTGCAGATCCCACAGGCATTACCAGAATACATGCACTAAATTATAGTAACATTTCTATTTAATTTCTGATTTTTAAAATTCCGCTAATAATGAACAAGTTAAATGTAATACAATGTAATTTTCCATCGGCTACATTCCCTACAATTCCTGATGGTAATAGTTGTTTGCAGTATTATTTTTGCCTGTTTCTATCTTTGGAACAGAACATCTTACAGCACTTTGCATAGAGATCCGTGACCTGTTCCCAACTAATGCAGGACAACAGCGTGGTGAGCCTTGCCTGCCTGAGGAACAGGTCTCTGATTCACAGTTACCCTAAACCTTAAGACACTGCAGAACCACTGCAGTTCTCCTGTGCAATGGGTTAAGTCTGAAAGGGCACCAAATGGTAGGCATATCTCAGAGGCAACAGAAAAAAAGAAAACATTTGTATTTGCTATTGGGCTTGGGCACATAGAAAAGGCACCTAAGGGTGGAGGAGCAGTGCAGATCAACGTTACTACGCACTACTGAGCTTTAGGTCACTCAGTAAGTGATTCCTCAGCCGTGAGCCTTCTGCTGGATCGATGACACTTGGCATTGTTTCCTACTGAGTAAGATCCACACTGGTGTACCTTTACCTTGCTAAAGCAATGTAAATGGATTGAATTATAGGTGTAATTAGGCATTTGTATTTTAGGGAGAAATATTATTTGTAGATTCAATTCATACCTGCTCCAGGAGAGGAAGGTTCAAACATACTAGATGTATCACTGCACGTGTTGGAAGCTTGCTCCGAGAGCTTCTTTTTTGCACTTCCATCTGCAGACTTATGTGACTTCTTTTTATTCTTCACCAGAATTTTGTACATTAAATCCATAGGGCTTGGGAGAGGAACCCCAGGTTCAAGCTTGCAGAAAAAGGAAGAGAAAGTTGTTACAACAACAAAAGAAACGAGTTTATGGCAATTTCTTAGGGCCCACATGGTGCAAGATGATTTTGTAACCTCTATAAGGCCTGTAAAATGAAATATATTTTGCACAAGAGGTAACCTCAACATTAAATGAAACAGCGCTACTGAGGGCACTTAAGAATAAAAGAAAAATGCCTTAGGAAATGTCTACAGTAATAACTGAAATAAGGATTAGTTCAAATATGAAAGCCTACATTATGAAATGGCAGCTATGAGAATCAATTGCATTTAGAAGATTACAATTCACTGTATCAGAATGATCTCTGCATCAGAAATCATATGCTGAGGTCACTAACAGCTCAGGTTGTTTAACCCTCTCCTTTAGACTCTGCTTTGAAAGGCCGTATATGAAGAATAACACAGGACTGAAACACTTAAATAAAAATCCACACAGGTATTTGTGATCTGATAAATACCAAACCATATTACCGGGTATTTTTCCAATGGATCCATAAGCAGTGCATCTCCAAATATTAATCTGCAGTACTCTGCCATTTTTGCCTGTTGTTTAGGGCTAAAGGGGAGAAAAGAAAGAAAGAAATGAGTCCTACCAACTCTACAGATTGAAAGCAGCAGTAATGGAATATCTAATATCCCTAAACTAGATAGAATTTCCTGATCAAATTGCTGTGAATTTTTCAGAGACTTAGATATATCATGCAATTATTCTGATTCCTCTGACAGAACTTATCAAAAGGATTGTACACGAAGTAAAGGCACTAGTCAACTGAATAACAGTGAAACTGAACTTCTAACATTGAGGTATGTTTTCCCATGCACTTAGTAGAAAATAAAAGACTCTGTCAGTTGTCACCTTTAAGGAAATACCTGTTCCATGAATTTTCCTCTCTCAGGCAAAATTTTTATTCAAAGTTTAAATATTTTCCTCCTTTTGTTACTTTATACACATGCCTGGCATTCTTCTCACACACACATCTCCCAACCCCATTTGGATTTCTTACTTTTTTTGTCCCACCTGACCTAAGGCATAAAACCCAAAACAGTTACCTAGAAAGCAGTCTCTTCTGCAGGTGTCTCTGTTAAATTTCCCAAGCCAAGAGTACCTATCACCTCACTTGGCAAGTCTATAGGGCACAGCCTTACAGAAGAAGGGGCAGAAGGCATTACTTGGGTCTCAAAACCAGCAGAGCTGCATCAGTTATAGGCACTGGTAGAGAAGCAGCTAGTTTTACTGCACATTTCTAAAATGCAGTTAGTTTTACTGCAAATTTTATGCTAAAATGCAGCCCACTTTCCCACCCTATTTGTGTTAGTCCCTGGGAGGTAGGCTGAGGTGCTGTGCCTGTGCAGCGTGACAGCCCATGCAGCCACAGCCCTGCCTGGAGCTGCGGCTGCGTCTCTGCACTGTGCTCCACGACAAAGCACTGACCTATCCGCAGACCTCCTGGATTGGGTTTGCACTAGAAACTTGCACTGCTCTCGCCAGCTCACTCAGAAGTATTTCCCCTGACATATCCTCACTGGCAGCAGTCATAGCATAGATGTAATTGTGCTACTGCTAAGAGGTATTATGCCAATTTGGAGAAGTGCTGTAATTAGTGCTGGTGTAACTGCATTTCATATGCATATAATTACATGCTGCATGCATGTTATGTGTATATAACTGGGACCAACATTTCTGGACAGCCTTCTTAGTGGGTATCTAGATGTAATAACAAGCTGCTAGGTGGAGCTGCTCAATTATCATTTTAGCTTGTTTGGGCATGTGGTCAGATTCCTTTAAAATTTTTTTTTTAAATTTTATTTAAAACCAGATAGAATGTCAAATTTTACCACAGCAAATTACTTCAGCAGTTTTCATGACATCCTCTAGAAATAAACTGAACCTCAGTAAACTCTACTTATAATCAATTTTCCCAAAGTGCAACCAAAGAATTAAATAATTCCTACATATCAGTGATGGGAGTTTTAGGACTGAAGATATATTGCTCAGAAATATTACTTAAATCATCTGAAAATGCAGCTCAGTGCTACAGTCACTCTCTGGTTTTAGACAACTGTGTATTTTTGCTATATGTGCCTGTTTAAAATCTGTAACATCTGAGATTAGGTATCATTAAAAGTTTCCATTTTTGATACTCTGTTGAGAAGTCTCGATTAAAGGACAGGTTTATATTGCTTAGTATAACTTCCTCAACTACTGTTAATTATAATCTGTATATGATGGAAGAGACACGAATGGTATAAGTGGTTACATTGCCATGGAGCCATTTTTCATGACAAAATAGAGCTGGGTATATAGGAAAAAAGGAGTGCTCATTTTTTCTCTTGCAAACTAAGAGTACAACCACCGCTGTGTCTAGATTGCCATTAGCTACCAACCAAGCACCTGGCACTGCAGCTCTTCGGGGGTCAGCAAGGCCAAACCAGAGCTGAGAGCACTTTAATCAGAAAATGTGATTTCCCCGAGATCAGCATTCTGGATGTCCCTTGAAACAGATACGGGGTGAATCAGTCAATAGCTCAGTCATTGACAAAACATATTGCAAGGAGGCTTTAAATTATTCCACAAAGCTACGCAACTGCCGCATGCAGTTTAAATCCCTATAGCATTTCATTAATGCTTTCTTTTGCATGCAGCCAATTCTGAAAAAAAGCTAAAAGCCACTTTTAGCTGAGGATGGAAAATTAAGATGAAGACAAGCAAGGCAGTGGAACTAAGAACCCACAAGAGAGAAGGTGATGGGAACAGATCAGGATACGACAGTGTGTTAGCGATTTTGAACTGCCAGCTACCAAGGAAAACAAAGGCACCTCACTCTAGCAAGCAGACAGACTGGGTATTTTCTATGGGTCTAGGGGTCATCAAGTGAATTTTATTTCAGTCTTCTCCACCAGTGTATATTTTGAATAGACCCATGCTCTTAGAACCCAGAAAGTTCAAAGGACATCTTCCTTGAATCAAAAGAGCACGATTATTGAAATTGTAGTAATTAGATGTGACATCAGCATTTTTAAATGGGTACATCAACTCCAAAAAGAACTCTTGATAGGAAACAGAAAAAAACATGCAAGAGTTAAATCTAATACATCTCAAACTATCAGCAGAGCCAGAACAAATTCTTCTGATCTTCTGTGATTAATTACATGTTTACCTCCAAGAGAGCAGTGAGAGGTTTCATTTTTGCAAAAGAAAAAAATGTAATGCAACATTATTTCGGTTTAGCACATAAATTCCAATGTCACTGCATCCCAGAGGCAGAAAGAGGGAAAAGGAAAATTATGTGAAAAACTAACAGATTTTAATACTATAAAAAAATCTTGCAGTAGTAGACAAGGCCAAAGTAGGAAAACCTTGACATTACACAATACCTGTCTTTGTGAATTGGACTACATGCACAGATATTTTTAAAAGCTCCTCAGAGGGAATAAAAAAATATGTAGGAGCACCAGCATTTAACTGAGTGGTGTTTTTTGTGATCTCTCTCTCTCTAATATATATATGTATATATATTTTGTTTCACGAGATAGATCATTGGTAATAGTATAGATTATGTATTACTATTATAGCATTTTAAAAGTTAGAATAACAGTTTCTTTTTATTTTCCCTTCTTTCAAACTTATGAACCAGAGGAACAGATTGAAATACCAACTCTTCTACATCACCATATTTCCCCATTTATGTTATGAAACAAAAACGCAGGTATTTCCTGGTCCACAGCTACTATTATTGGAAATTCTCTCAGCATTCATGTATTGTAATGAAAATGGATTGCCTCAAAAGACCTGACTTTATCTGCTTTATGATCTCCACTGTGCAGACATGGATGGGTAGCACATAGACTAATTATATATGCCCCCAAAACATGCCAGGGCAAGGGAAGATAAAGTGGGAACATGATACCTGGAGATATGGAAATATAAAGACTATTAAGAAATGTTTTCATTACCATTACTGTATTGCTTGTACTTTGTTCTACTGTGTTTGTATTATGCCTATTACGAAGGTCAATCACAGAGGCTCTTTGGCACTACCGCACAACTACTGCTCCTAACGTTATATTATTATCAATTCTAGAGAGATCCTTCTTCTGCATAAGACAAAGACACATATGCTTCCCAGAAGAATCTAAAATAATTTGAAGTGTAGGAATAAAGTGATGAAAAACCTGTTAATATTTGAAATAACAATTCCAGCAAGAAACCAGCAATATGAATAACTGTAATTAAATTTAATCTTGGAAGCAATCTTATACGGATACTGCTCAAGGATCACTTAACCTTTTTGCTATGTCATCAGTGCATTTCTAATTATAGAGTGTCTGCTTTCAGATTTGCAGATTGCTTATCTTCTTCCAAGCCCAATTTCAAACGTCAAGGTCTCCTTGAGGTCTTTTCAACATTTTCAGAGCACTTTTTTATTTTTTGATAGAACCACATCTTTTCTTAGTACTGTCATTCTTCAGTGTGCATGTTTTGTCTTCAACATAAATGATAGCATATATAATATTCTGTATGATATAATGTATTCCATATATTCTAAAAGTTATATGCTTGCCTCTTTTTCTAAACTTTTTATTGTATAAAAATAGGCAAGAATGAACATACTACAGAGTGAAGTTATAGTAAAGGAAATGAAAAAAAGAAACAGATGGAAGAAAAATTGCATTTTAAGTTGAGTAGTGATTAACTCTGTCACATCTATGGTGGTGATGTAAAACTTTATTTACCTCTGATAATCACAGTCTGCTTAAAAGCCATGAATACAGAACACAGGCTAAAAACCGTATTTCTGTTTAAGCCAATGCCAAAATTTCCACTGATTTGTACAGGAACAGCATTTCATACATGAATAGTGACTCTTGTAACTTGAAAATCAGAAGAAAAATTTGGTAACCCAAAAGTAGGAATTGATGTCATATGATTTCTTTGACAGCAATTCTATAAAAACACTTCACATTTTTTGTTAATACTTAGAGCAAAGCCCATCTTTTAAGATCTAGGAGAAAAACAACATTCCAAGTAAACGAAAAGACAAAAGGAGAATTCCATGAAATTAGGTGAAGCTTCCTGTGAGTGGCATGACTAATTGCAGATTTCTCTAGCAACTAGTGCAGAAATGAAGAGATAGTTGTAGCAGCCAGTAAAATAACTAGACCTTATTTTCAGCCAAAGCAAAATTAGAAATCACACACATTGCCTGATGATTTACTGCAGCAAAAAATAATAAATAACAATAAAGCCTCAGAAAGAGAAAATACTTGATATTGTTTTTGCAGACATGTTTTGCTAAAAACTTATGTCATAGCAAGGCATGGAAAAGGATATCAAATAATACACTTAGGGATAATTAATTAGTCCATGACTGGAGTTTTCTGATGAGAAAGGCCCAATGGTTTTTGTGGGGCAAAGTGTAAAGATTGGAGTAATGCAGCAGTAACTGTTCCCTTTTAGAGATGTTCCTTCAGTATCACACCACTTTCAATTTTGACAATGTTTCATCTTATATTTTAAAGCCACTTTTGTACATAACTTACATCTGACAGGCATTTACATTATATAATTATTTACTTCTTTACTTTCCTAAAATAGAAGAGATCTCCCTGGAATAGTTGAAGACTTCAGTCTTAATGATTTTAAAGGAAGAAAAATATATCCCTTCTGGTTAAAATAAATTAGATGTTGCTTGTATCAGTAGTAGCATGGCTAGCAGGACTAGGGAATTGATTTATCCCCTGTACTTGGCTCTGGTGAGGCTGCACCCTGTGTTCAGTTTTGGGCCCCTCCCTACAAGAAAGACATTGAGGTGCTGGAGCATGTCCAGAGAAGGGTAACAAAGCTGGTGAAGGGTCCAGAGCACACGTCTTACGAGGAGCGGCTGAGGGAACTGGGGTTGCTTAGCCTGGAGAAAAGAAGGCTCAGGGGAGACCTTATCGCTCTCTACAACTACCTAAAAGGAGGTTGTAGCAAGGTGGGTGTTGGTCCCTTCTCCTAAGTGACAAGCGATAGGACAAGAGGAAACAGCCTCAAGTTGCACCAGGGGAGGTTCAGGTTGGATACTGGGAAAAAAATTTTCACCGAAAGGGTTGTCAGCACTGGAACAGGCTGCCCAGGGAAGTGTTTGACTCACCTGGAGGTATTTAAAAGACATGTAGACATGGTGCTTAGGGACAGGGTTTAGTGGTGGACTTGGCAGTGCTAGGTTAACAGCTGGACTCGATGGTCTTAAATGCCCTTTCCAACCTAAATGATTTTATGATTCTATGATTATTCTCTACCTTATACTAACAGTGAATGCGTATTTTAAAAAATACAGAAGGATGAATACAAAATATAATACACTGAAGAACGATGGTTGAGATCTTTTCTAAAGACCAGAGGTTGCATTTGGAAGCGCTGAGAAAAGCACTGTGAGCTAAAATCTACGGCAGGAGGTGAGCATAAGCAAGTCCAAAGTGATATAACTTACATCAAAAAGAAAGGAGCAAGGGAACTGAATAGAG
The DNA here is from genome assembly GCF_964289735.1 of Phaethon aethereus. Lineage (NCBI taxonomy): Eukaryota > Metazoa > Chordata > Aves > Phaethontiformes > Phaethontidae > Phaethon > Phaethon aethereus. Next base: position 124,563,733 of record NC_138576.1, read on the forward strand.
AAAGAAATTAAATACTGTATTTGTGTGGTCTTTCAGAGGAAGATAAAACTAGCTAAGCAGGATTTAACAGGTAGCTGTTTGAATCATAACTGTATGGCCTTTTAATGTGCACAGAGAAAGCACATATCCGTGTACAAAAGGTAAACTTATACGGTAAGGTGCAGAGGTAATGTAGGTCAACTCTCAGATTTTAATTTTTTCTGCCTACGTAAGTTTCAATCAGTATTGTTTTTAAGAACAGATGTGACATTCTCACATAGCTGCTTCTACAAGTTTCTTTCCTTATGACAAAGATGTTCTTCCTAAAACAATGGAAAAGCAGTTAACCCCCACTCTTTTGCTCTTCAAGAAGAAAAAGCGCCAACATCTTTTCCAATTTGTATTAAATCATTCATAGGTGCCCGAAAGATTACTTTTTATTTCAAATGGGAAAAAAAAAAAAAAAAAAAAGGTTTCGCAGGCCAAACTGGTCCCAGAAGTGTTGAAAATGTTTTCACAGCAGAAAACAAAAGGGGGAAAAGCAATTGCAGTTAAGGCATGTGTTTTGTGTCAATGTCACCTCACTTTGAACCATGTGGTCTCTATATTCAAAACCCAAGTTAATGTCAAACTTAAAAAAAGAAAAATTAGAACTAAACCAATAATGATAATAAAAAATAGATCACTGGGACAAATTTAGAAGTCTTCTCACTTTTTGTTTTCTGTTCTTACACAGGAAAACTGTCCTTTTTTTGTAATTAAAAAAAAAAAAAAAAGAAAAACAGTTTAGGCAAACCGGTATTTTTTGGCAGAAACTGAACAGTTCCTGGCCATCCATATCACCTATTTTGCAATCCTAGCTAGTCTATGGTTCTGGTCTCTTCTTCTAACATATGAGAAACAGACCAAATTCTGTGCACAGAATATGCTTCTAGCACAGAATAGGGTCATAAGGAGGTGAAATATTGCTTCTTTTTCTTTGATGAAGTACTGCTACATTCCAGCAGGACATACTGAGACTGTAAAGTTAACATAATTTGTCTCACAATTATTCAAACCTTCTCTTTCATACAGAAGTTTCTAATTCAGGAAGGTTTTTAAAAATGTGCCTGATTCATTCTGATCATTTTGCTTACTTAGACTGATAAAAGGTTTTTTGGGGGGTAACAGTTATTGATCATATCATATAATAAAACTGCCACAAGTGCATACATAATTCTGTGCTTACATCTTATCAAAAAATATACCACCACACATGAAAACATGGTAATTACTTACGAATCCACGTGATTTTCAAAGGAAAGGAGGATTGGAAAGGGCGATGTCTTAAATGCACATTCAGCAATAGCTTCTATTACTTCCTAAAGAATCAAAATACATAGAGTTACAAATTCATGTCTAGAGAAACAGTGTTTTGGTCTCTAAAGACAGATTTCAGACAGAGGTCTAAAATCATATCCAAACTGCCTGAAATGAGACCTTCTGTTCTAAACATTCCACAAAGCTCTGGATGTGCTTTTCCAGCAACGGAATTTTTCAACCTGAACGGTAATCAAGTCTCAAAACGTCTGATGAGCCTCAAGCATTGCATTTCTCAAGAAATGACTTATGTCTGCCTAAATCAATAGTTTAAATGTAAAACTTGGTCTTTGCATGGAGTTGTTCCATGCCTGAAGCTATGGCTTTCATGAACTATTTTACATAATAATAAACATGCTCTGACAAATGCGTATCTTCTAAACATCATCAGCATAAGCACGTATCCCTAAAATCCTTAGTTACTCTGACTCACAAGTTTTAGTTCCCTCTTTTTTTGATGAGAGGAATCCCTTTAAGGGAGGAAAAAAAAAAAAGAAAGGAAAAAATGAAAAACACATTATTCAGTTAAAACTGTTGGCTGTCTAGTAATCATCAGAGGGCTCAGAAAATGAAGCTTCTGTAGAAGTTTCCTTTCAGCTCTGATGGAAACTGGCAACAGTAAATCTAGTGGAGGAATCATTTGGTTACACTACTTTTAGTGGGGTGCACAATATCGTGGTGCACTCGCTGTTACAAATTATTCAATGTTTCCTTATTGGAACACAAATCTTTTTGCAAAGGAACTTATCAAACACTGAAGACTTTCCATACACATTGCTGTCAAACTCTGGAGTTTATAAGAACCCATAAGCCTGTTCCCTCTCAAATCATAAGGACAACTAAAACCTAAAAGATCTATTTATTTTAAATAAGCCTCCTCTGGAGATTTCTTTTCTTCATTTTCTGTACTTTTAAAGGCTCAAATCAAAAGCAAAACAGTAAGAAATGCATTTCCTAAAATGAAAGCTGAGCTTCTGGCCTATTCTTCTGATGTTGGGTTGCAGAATCCAGAGGTAGAAGGAAAGCACAAGCCATCTGAAGATTTGCTGATATGAGCTAGGATACAAACAGAATTTACAGTCTTCATGTAAGTAGAAAAAAACCACAGCTCAGGCACAAATTGTTGTAGTGTCTCTTATAAGACGAGAAACTATCTCTCTCGGCACACACAGGTGACAAATTACTATTTTTAATAAACTGCAATCACCAAATATTTAAATGTTTCACATATCACTAACCAGTCATGTGCTTCAACCAAGACCACTTCTAGCCTTTAAAGAAAGCAGAAAGGCAAAGCATTTATTGGAAGAACAATAAATGGTGCAGAAGGCTGGATGAAGGCAGGTAGGAAGATGCTGTTTCACAGCAGCAGTTCTCCCATAGGGGAATGCACGATGGAGTGATTCCTGCAGCACACTTTCTTTCCAGCTCCAGTAAATCGCTAAGTACTGGTACCGCCTTAATGCTGTTCAGAACCAGTGGGATTCTCAAAAGCATCGAAGGCAGTTTTACCATTACAAGGGAACAGCGGTGCTGAGAAACAGGTTACAAATATTGAGCCCTCGTGTCTTGATGCTCTCCATCCAGATCATTAGCATTGTCTTGGTCTCCCCCACCTGCACCCTCCCTTGGGTTATGGAGCATGATGCAGGGCTTAAGAACATTTGAGGTTCGATGTAAGAGGTACTGCCAAAAGCAGTCCTGCGGCTTTTCTTGCTCCTACACACTGCTCAAGCTATGGAGTAAATCAATAAATTTATTTTCAACTGCTTTCTCAACTGCAAAAAGGGATGAAATTCAGCATGTGTGGGGAAAATAACCTGAAAGAGTAAAATCACGATTACACTCTCACGATTACACGCTCATCTGAGGATAAGAAACTCAGGCATTGGTTCAGTGGAGAAATAGGTATGCTGGTGTTTCAGCCTTGCACTGCATTCAAATGTAAATGCAAATTCTCTATGGTCAGAGAGGAACAACATGGTAAGTTCCATACTTTACTCCAGCTGCAGAATAACTCACCTGAAACAGGTCTCCACGGTATGTGTAAAGTAAATGTGCACAGATTCCTGGTTATGGCATGAAAAATAGTTAGTTCCCTAGAAGATCTCACCCTGGCAGCAGCTCACAGTCTACAGCTGAAAAAAAACTTACCGATTTCTGTGTCATGAAGCAAGGTAAAAACCAACCAAACCAAAAAAGCCACGAAAAACCCCCAGCAACATAAAGATGGGGAGTATACATTGCTTCTGTCTCCACACTTCAGAAAGCCTATCTGAGGCAGTGAAAACTGACAGACTGAACAGAAGCACTCTGTGTGCTGTGGTCACGCCAAAAGCGTGAGCTGATAAATGATTCAGCATTCAAGACCCAGTGATCACTCTGAATTGATTCACACGCTTCTGACACATTATTTCACCATCATTTTGCTCCTCCTCAGCCAAGCAGCACACTTTCAGTGTTGAAAAGACACCAGCAGTCGATACATTTTTACATTTTTCTGTGTGGGAAAAAATATTTGCCCTGAATTAAAGAAGAAATATTGCTGAGTAGGTTTAAAATGCCTTCCAATAAGTCTCCCGCAAACACAATGCCTAGGGTTGAACTTCTAAATAACCAGGGATAACCCTCATTCCTGCTAATGATCCTTTTAAGAATCAGATTAACTTTGTTTTAAATTCCTGCTCATGACCAAAGGAGTTGAGAGTTATCTTCCTTAATTAAAGGACTTGAGCAATCAAACTTTACACACATAAACATAATTGGCTTCATATAAACATAACTGGAAAGTTAATAACAAATGTGCAAGAAGGTTGTGGTTTACGTTTTCCTGTGATTAACTCAATCAGTGAAGAGTTAGAGAAAACAAATTGAAAAAAAGAAAAGAGTGTTCTGGTGCAAGTGAATGTTTTATCTGTGTGGCAGTATTGCTTGCTTTTTTTTTTCCTAAAGGAAAGCACTAGAAGACAAAAACCCCCAACAACTCATGATTCAAGTGTGGGAGACATGCTTCAAAGCTGTAGCTAGTAGAGAAGCCACACCTAACACCTGTAACATAACCAAATTCAGCAATGAATATTTTTCCACACCTTCTTGTGCACAGAAGGTAAATCTAGAAACATATTTCCATGGCGAGTTCATGTCTCAGATGAACAAGAATTATTTCTTCAGAAATGATATCCTGATGTATCACTATAAGCTGTGCTGAATACCAATCTTAATACTATAGGAAAACACTTCCATCTTGCTCCTCTAACACCTTGAATCAAAACCATCTTTCAAGAATAACAGGAAGATAACAATTTAAGGTTATTGCTAAGGGTATAGTATCTACCTTTTATTATAGAAAAAGGAAATGAAAGATGAAATTCAGAACTACAGATGATATGTTTAGGGTTTGAATAGCACAAATATCCCATCACACTCTCCAAAGATACTAATTTTTCTTCTTCATCCTCCAGTGCTTCAAATCTAATCCAAGTATCAGGGATAAACGTAACATTGCACACATTGTTATTAATTTTTTAAATAGTTAATATAACGTGTCTGGTCCCTGTGGATGGGACTTGTGAACTGGGCACGAGTAGCCTGTTCTCTGTTCATAGGAATTTAAAGGCTTGCAAATTGTAAAGATTTCCACGATAGCTGCTCTTTCCTACCTCACTTCAGCACATTCTTCTCCCATTCTCATTTACCAGGCAGACAAGAGAAAAAGAGTATACTGATTCATTGCTTATTGTTGTTCAAGTCCTTGCGACCTTCATCTCAGCTCTCCTCCTTGCTGCATGCTATGGAGCTGTAACACAAAGCAGTCCTTCCTCCCTATCATCCTGGCTGCAGATCCATCCGCAGAACTGATTCACATCATGTAAAACCAGCTGTGGTGGCAATATCTGGTATTTCAGCCCTGGCTGTGGCCTACCCTGTTTCTCTCCCTGTGAGATTTGCTGCAAGAACATCTGCAGAAGTAAGGACCGGGTGGCACAGACTATCACACCATAGTGTGTGATAGTCACACCCTTTTCCTCTGACTGCCATGATGACCAAGAACCTCTTCCTGTGCAAGGTCCAAATACTGTAACTCTTCTCTTCCAATGATTCTGCACATGCTCCAAAATCACCTCTTACATCTTTTTGCCCTCACATTCCTCTTCACCTTTGCAGTAACATTCTCACAATGTATTTGTGATGCATTTTACATGAAAGAAACCGCCTCAGCTAAAGCCAACTACACCAGTATGCTGTGCTGCTGTACCTTGAAGGATATTTCAGTTGTCATAGTGAATCCATGTGTAATGACCGGCTCTTCTTCAGCTGTTCGTCCTTTCCAGCAGTCCAGCTCCACACAGCGGCAGCCTGACAAAAGCACTTGCCGATACATCTCCACCGATGAGTTACCGGCCAGCTGTCCAGCTGCAACAGCACAAGAACATGAAAAAAGGGAAGTAATTTTGGGCCTTGGGAATAAATACAAATAATCTAATAATAATTAAGAGTTAACAGCATCTTTTACCCTTGGCTGAGAGGAATAACACTTAAAGGCATACAAAAAGCATAAGAAGGCAATGGAAATGACTTAAGAGTCATGTCATGGTTTGGATTCTGCCCTCAGTTAAACTGCTGTGAGTGAGAAGAAATAACTGAACTGAAGCCAATTCAAAAACTTCTGATAGACAGCATCAAATACATAAAATAAAATAAAATAAAATAAAATAAAATAAAATAAAATAACTCATTTCTAAAAGATCAAAGATCTTTTGACAGGCAATGTGAAATTCAGAGGTGACTCAGGACAGCAAGATCACATTTTCTCATAACATGCAATGCAGTTTAATACAAGACAAAACAAACTTCCTGCACGGTCACTGATGGTACGCTTACTAGGTCTCAAATCAATATTTAATACACTAATCACTGCATTGGTTAGTTAAATTTCCTGATGTGATACTGCACTATGTAGGGAGATATTTAATTAAGCTACCAGTTTCCATCAATGACATAATATAAATCTAAAAATAAACAAGGAAAACAGCTTTTCCCAAATGCAAGAAGTATCAAAAAAACCCCACAAGCACAAAGAAGTCCAGCTGTATTCAGGGAAGGATATCTAGCCAGGGTGTCTTCACCTGCTGCAACAGGTTTGATTCCAGTCATCCGGATAGAAATTTCTTGCAGCAGAGAGATAAAGGTAATGGAAGAATGGCTTAGTTCTTGGTTTAGATGTGAAGAAAACGGATGCGGTTTCCTGCTTTCTAGCAGACTTCCTGAGAAGACCTGCCTAGATTTCTTGAAGGGAATTCACTTGTTTTTTAAGAAGGCAGTGAGTTCATTTGCACTAAAGATTCTTTGATGATGGGGGACATAGAAATACTTCATCCAGGCTGGCATATAATATAATGTAGATTACTCTCATCCTTATTTTATTGTCTCTGTGGTTCTGTGTTCAGGTTTTACACTGGGAACTACATGTTTTGGGGTTTGCTTCACTAAATAGCATTGTCTGCTTTCTCTGTGTTTTCACCTTCCACTAAAAACTGTAATAGAAAACCCCTCCAATTTTAAAATTCCTGTTTACTGTTTGTATCTGATACACGAGCTGGAGCAATCATAAATAGTCCACAAGGTATTAACATTACTCCTGTTGAAATCCATAAGATTTATGCTGCGGCAACCAGTGAGAAATATGTATTAATAACAGAAGAACTTGGCCAGTGCTGGAAGGTTCTGAAAATCCAAATGGAGTCATCAACTTGACAATATGTCTCTCTTTTTTTTTTTTTTAAACTTAACTTTTTCCTGTGTTTGCCCTTTGATTATGGCAGGTTATCCTTACTCACACAAAAGTGTTTTTGGTGCAATCCCAATACCTGGGGTAAGCAGTGGCTCTTTTTCTTTGCAGGATGCAAACAAGCATGAGCATGGATCAGGGTACAACAGCACACATTTCTGCATACTCACCCCTAAGCATCTGCTTATGAAAAATTGGCTGTCATTATACGGATCTGTTGAACTCTGCTGCCTAAAAAACTACATTCACTTAGAAACCTGTTTTCATGTTGTCTTTCTTCTCCCTCAAAGTATATTGAATTCGGATTGACAAACTATTTTATGATTAACAAACTCTACTATACTTCCTGAGAGACTCCTGGCCGTTATGATTGCTAAGCGTTTTGGACTACAAGATCCTTAACCTTCAAAAGTGCTTAAGCAAATCATGACATGCATCGCTTGCCATATGACACTACTCCACACTACCTTATTAATAAGGCTCAGACGTTTTGGAAGGATTCCTGCTAAGGATAAGAGGATATTCAACCTCCAAAACATTAAATCTTTAGAAAGACTCCCAGTCAGAGTGCAAAATCCTAGCAAGTGTTTTAATAGTCTCAACAGCTTATTCTGCTGACATATCGAATATTGGGAATGCTCCCTCTGAATATTGGGAATGCTCCCTCAAATGTTTTTTGCACATATTATTTCTAAACTTCTGTTGTGTGAGTCTCTATTTGCATCTATCCCAAACTATCCCTTTAATAGACGCATTCTAAAATGTTCTAACACAGGCACTAAGGGGAATACTTCCAGTATATTTTTAATATCCTGACTACAGATGAATTTTTTTATACTGGAAACTGAAAGCATTATGTATTCCCTTCTACAATACATACAGCATATACAGTAATTTGTATCCCATCACCCTAGAGTGGATAAGAAGAAACAGATTGTGACAAAACCTCACTTTTCTAAGAAATATAATTGGCCAAATCATACCTGACAGGACACTATGCAAAATGAGCCTGAGCTAATTGATATAAGCTGGGCATATGACCCATGTTTCTGCATACAGATTGGTTCTGCACTTCTGTAACTTTATGCTGCTCATTTCTCAGCAAGTGCATCCTTGATGGGTTCATTCATCACTATTTTTCCGACGGCAAGTTATTTGCAATACATGCACTTGAAATTTGTTTACAATTTTATGACGTGTATCCTCCCTAAAACCGGGGGTATTTGGATCCAGGTACTTGGAGTCACCTGACTCTTCACTACTCTAGAAACAGAAGCTGCTTGCTTCTGTCCCCTCGCCCACCTATGGCACCACCTTCTCCCGGCATGAAGTAGTGCCTGTATACTCCCTTTGCCCTGCACAGACATGGGGTGCTGAACAACTTCTCTTCAGGCAAGTCCTGGAAAAGCAATCATACGGATCATACGCTGCAGTTCGCAGCGTGCAAACTCAAGAGTCCCGCACTGCTAGGGGTCAGGCTCTTGACTCCGGCAGCAACAGAAGGTGCTGGTGGCTAAGTTTGTTTTAGACACAGTACATTTATCTGAATTGATTTTCCTTCTGAGCTATTTTGCCACGCACAGGACAAATGAATTAGACTCCACACTATGACATATTTTGTTACTGCTTGTATGTAAGTATAATAAGGCTCTCACCCTATGGCTGTAATTTTTAACACTTTACATTGGACAAAGCAGGACATGCGGTCAAGCTTGCTCCAGCCAGCAGCAGGAATACACTTGCTGTCAGTATTGATTCAGGCCCACCCAAGCAGAAGATGAGACACTTGCGTATGCCAGGAGGGCTGGCCAGGCGCTGAGTTTGCATTTCTGCTCAGCTGCTGGCAGTGCCTGGGCAGGTCCCACGCTGCATCCAGGCTACGTGACGGACAATATCCAGCACGGGGTGCATGGGGTAACCCTTATCCTAGCTGGGGACCCAACTGAGAAACACACACCCCATGACCAGCTGAGTCTCTCCAACTGCAGTGAGGAAGTGGGACCCACCTGGACCTACTCACAGAGCCCTTCCCCTGCTGCCCACTCTCTGTACCTTTGTCTTACAGATTTCAGCTATTTGAAGGTCTTCAAATGCTGCTACTGGAGTCAGAGAGGTTACCCAATCCTCAACACAGTTTTATCCTCCTTAAAGAGGGGGTTTAGAAAATAACATATCTCTTATTTCAATATTCTTCAACTGGTTGGCCTAAAGAGGCCAAATAAGAGAAGGCACAGAGGATCTTGAAAACTCACTAGGCAGTAGTGAATGAAACATTACTTAAAGGCAACAAACCACTTTCATGAACTTGACTGTTCTTCTTCTTGAGAATCCAGTTATCTCAGATCAGACCAAACAGTATTTTTTTTAAAACTCTTTATGTTCACCTCTGCTGCTACTGGAGGCAAGAAATTTCAGTGCTAGTTGCTGATCTGTATTAGAATAATTAATTTTGCCTTAAGGATACAATCTATATGATTTTTTCCTCTCCCTTTTACGAGGTTTCCACTCACTTTAAAAAGCAGAAATTCCCTCAGAGTATGGCTTACAAAAGAGCGAATTGGCATGGGTGAAGCTGGTATCGGAGGGCAGGTACCCCTTAGGACAACAAAAAGATAAACTAAGATTTAACAGTGCTAGTATGAACACTCAGATGTCAAAATTAGAGCAGTCATGTAAAAACACTGCAGAGCAGGAGACCTAAGGAATTTTTACTCAGAGTCTGCTTAATTGAGTAGTCATCTTCTCAGAAAAGCCAAACAGCCTCAGAGGAAAATGCAAAAGAGTCAGGCAGATGGGAACCTCCATCTTATTGAAGCTATTTTTTACATGTAGGATTTGAGAGCAGGGCACCAAACTGGGATCTCAAAAAGTTCCACCTAAGACCTTCCACACAGACTAGACTATCTTTCCCCTTTGTAAAGCAACAACAGCTTTCCCTCTGATGACTGTTTTTTAATGGCTGTAGTCAGTTCAATGAGGTAACATTGAAGCAGCTTCCACAGTTGCACTGAACAGGCCACAGGGCCCAGATGGTGGTCTGTAGCTTCCTTCCTGTGAGGTGAAGGCATCATGTTCAAATTAACTCCACCTCTGAAAACTCAGCCCTTTTCCTCAGGGTTACACAAGGTTTTATGATATTCTGAAGGTGAATCACTAGAAAAAATGACAGCTGGAAGGTAAAAAATACCCCAATAAACTGCAGATGGATGGAAGAGCTGCACAACAACCACTACTTCTTCTTTCTATCCGTTAGTCCTCATGCTAAGATAAACTGTGACCCCAGTGCCAGGAAGAACCACATTTATCTGCCTTAGAGTGCTGGACAGGATTAGCTGGGTCTGCTGGCAGGAGGACAGCTATCACTCCTCCTCAGCTCAACTCCTCTCTGCTGCAGGAGCTCCCTGAGCCTTCCTACCATCTAGTCCACCAAGGATATGGTGGGGCTGGAAGAGAGCAGAGCCTTGGGTCTTGCCAGCCAATCACCTGAGCTCAACGCAGCAGCCAGCCAAAAACTACTCTTGGTGGTATGACAAACTCATGCTCAGGGCAGGCATCACCCAGCTTTCCTTCCCTTCCATATGGTGCTGTCATCTTGGAAATGGTGAAGAATGAGGCTGTTTTGGAAGCTTTGAAGGTGAAGAAGGTTTCAAGAAGTGTTGAATGCAGATAGTAAGCAACAACAGGACTGAGGAATCACTGAGAACAGGAATGCTGGAGGACGGTAGAAGAGAGACCACAGCAGCAATAAAGAAGAGAACATGCCCCTCATGAGGTATTTTTCTAGAAACAACTGAAAGTACTGGACTGTAAGCAGGTAAGCAGATGCTGAGGGTGAATGGGATAGTACCATGTTGGCTACCTGTGCTAAACTGATAGCTCTGTGTGTTACTGCTGCTCTAATCTTTACTTTTAGCGAAAAATAAAACATGCGTTAAAGGCTTCTGATTTTCATACTTTGCATTTCACATATAAAACAGCAAGTTGCATAGCCATCAAAGTGTGCAATATCAATAATGATATGTAATCATTTGTCTTTGACTTTGGGTGCTGCTGAGAGGAATGCTGCAAAGTCACTCCCCTCTGTGACAACAGCAGTAACCTGAGGTGAGCTTGGTGAGATACCAGAAAAAAGCAGGGTTGCACATTAACATTAAGGCTTCAAAGGAGTAAATTAATAAATATGATACCAGTGAGAAAAAAAATGAGAGAAAGTAAAAAAAAGTTTCAAAAAGATGACATTTCTTTAAGCTAGCCTAGGTTCACTATAAATCACTTCTTTCTTCACGAATTTTTACCTTTATTCTTAAAATTACACTTCCCCAAGAAAAAGAAAGCAGTAACACTTCTAAATAAATAATCAGGACTTGATGTACTGCCAAGGGTTTCTACTAAAGGCTAGGAAAATGATCAGCGTAATTAAAAATAAATTCAGAGTGTGCACATGTTTCTTTTTATGTTATAACATTGTTTCTTTGTGCATGCGTTTTCTGGGTTTAAAAAACTAACAAAGGGAGAGATAATTGGTAGGGCAATAAGCACAGTAATCATAAAGTATTGCTAGACTGAATGGTTTTCTTATTGTTCTAATAATTATTACATGACTAGTTGCTATTTTACAGCTCAAATGAGGGCAGAGGTGCTACCAAAGCTTCCCTTCCAAAGCCATGAGCACTTAGCAGACCCTTTGAGATTTTCTTGGGGAAAAGAACAGTCTGCCACCATTACTTTTATAGGTTTCAGCTGAACTAAGTCCTTCCTGGAAGAAAGCAAATGGCAATGTGACTGCTGATCTGGTCTAGCCTCAAAGCAAAATCGAAGGCTGTCAGTTTTTGTAATATGAAGATAAAAGTCAAATCATTAATCCCATTGTCAGCCATCTGCCACACATTTACTGAACACAATGAACCCACTAAAAGGGAAGGGTATGTGTCTTGTGCTTCTAAATGTGAAAATACACACTTTGAAATTGAATTTGAAAGAGATTCAAATCTATTCTGCACTATCCCCTATGTTTACTCCCCCCGATTTACTAAGCCTCAAATATTATGTTAAATTAAGACTGAGGATCATACTTCCAAATGTAGCTTCTGAAATTATTCAGAAATGCAGGCAAAGAAACCAGTAGATGCAACTGAGATGATTTGCAGACTTTCACATACAAGTCAAAGCGAACGTGGAAAGTTTCAAGGTAAACTTTCTTTCTCCTAAAATAATTAAGTATGTTAGGTCATTTGTGGTGCAGTTAAAAATTTAGAATGGGTCAGACTAATCAAGAATTTGCATCCTTAATTTTTTGTTCTTTGAGTTCTGTGCTTCTAGACCTTCAAAACATGACTCTGCCCTGATCAGCCCCGATAAAAATCTGTGGTATGGTACTGACTATAAATTCATACTGGTACAGGGGACAGAATAATTTTATCTCTTCAGACCAACTTTAAACTGCACTGTCTGTCCTCCCTGTGAGCCTATGCTTCCGACATTGGTACAACAGCTTTACTGTTTTCTTCCAGAAAATCTGTATAAAGCTGCAGCATGTGCTTAAGTGGGTCCTAATCCTCACTGACAGAACAAAGTCCACACAGGAGGTAAGAGGCATGAAAAATATCATAATTAAAAATTGCTTTTGCTTTGCACATGTCTGCGCTCTTTTGAAGAGCATAAATTTCTGCATATTGGAATCATAACTTAAAGTGGCCACAGTGATTTTCATTTCTTTTAATTCAGAGAAACAAAATAGCTGTCAAGCCAAATACGTATATGACAAGTTTTAGCACAAAATACATTTTACAGCCAAGATATAAACCTCTGAAAAATTCTGTCTAATGGAAACAATGACAGTTCATTCACTTTATGAAGCACTAGAAGGTGCTGTACAAAGTGCTACTAACAAACACAAAAAAGATGAAAGTAACTACCACATGGTCTATTTAAACTGTGCATCACCACTGCATGGTTTTGTTTATGTTTTGGCATACTGCCATTCCGAAGAACTTGGTCAGTCAAGGTAAGTCTGTTAATAACATTAAAAAGCCTACATTATCCATGAGCCACATTTTTAGCACACACTGCAGCATCACCTCTTTTTTTTTTTTAGCATAATGCTAAGACATTAGCAAACGTGACAAGACAAAGCAAACAGGAGAAACCCCCCTGCACACATCTGCTTGTCAAAAATGTTTGTTCCTACATAAACTAAACTAAAATAGTAAATTTACAATTATTGTCTCACAAGTTAACAGCACCTTAGACTAGAAAATGAGTGCCAAAAGTTGGGTTCCTAAACTGTCTTACTTTTTGAGGAATCTTAAAGCATTTTTAACTTTGCTGTGCAAACAATAGAGTTTAGACTCATTAATTCAAAATAACAGGATCTTCTGGGTGCTCAGCCTTTTTAAAAACATGACAGCACCTAAAAATCTCATCTCAGACATTAGATATAGTTAGAGACCAGATTTCTATTCCCGGCAGATATGAATGGACTGTCAGAAAGCTATGTTGCCATGTTGGGACCTCTCTAATCTCTGAATCAAAGCAAATTTCATGGAGCAAAACGAACTGTCAAATTTAATGTTTAGAGGCAAATTTATTAGCTACAGAGATGTTTCCCATATTCTGCTTCACATACTTGTTTGTCTATCCTTGGTTGTCATAAAAAGTACATCATTCCCTGCCTTCCCCAAATAAGGACCTTAATCTGGAATCCTATCTGAGGGAAATTTTCCAGGGACTTCACCAGGCTTCAGACCAGACCTTATAACTGACAATGCAACTGCTGCTTACCTGTTAATAAAAGTATATTTGATGTATGTGGTAGCAGTTAGAACAACAATCAAGTGCTACCCTTGCTTCCCTGAAGACTAAGCTCTATCATCATTTACTACTGATGCTTTTAGTACATTTTATAGTATTACTGCAAATATGCTACAAATTTTTGTAAGATAAAAAACCAGATCTCTCAATCACTGTACCTGTGAGGTAGGTGTTGTGTGAGGAGTTGATGAAATAGTGTGACAGTGGTTGAGACATATCTTCATTTAAATCCAGTTTCTCAGGTGGAACAACGCCATTTTCTTCTCCACTCAGATATCGCATAAATCCATCCACTGATATCTGCCCTGAGAGAAACACAGATCCAGGGAAAGCACCAATTAATTTCAAGTATAGATTTTTGCAACAGACAGATGTTATGTTCAATATACGCTTACACAAAGGGTGTGTAAGAGCATATAATCATCAAACTGGCCTTCATCTCATTATTAGTATGTTCTTTTGTTACTATTATCTCATTTTCAGCCATGTAAGTTGCAGGTAATACACATCCCTTTACCTGTACCAAAGATAAGTAATTTCATAATCAGTGTCTACAGATAATCAAGGGCACAGGGGAATCAGTTACAGAGGGCTATAAGAACAGAGAAAATAAACTGAAGCCTATCAAGGAAAGGGATCTTCTGTGGACAAAAGAAAGCATGCTTTCCAGAGGAAACCAAGAAACCAGCAAACAGAGCGCCACACAAAGAAACAGGTAACTTTGACCACTTCTGAATATGATTCAGTGTGTGAATATGAATGCAACCAAACTGCAAAGCAAAGCAAACAAAATGAACCACCTTTCAAATGGGAACTAAGCTTTGCTTTGTAATTTTTATATATTTGTCTTCCAATTTTTATCTCAGCGGAGTGCCAGCATAAATGATCATTTCATATGCTGCTGGCAAATTAGAAAGCTGAGTCCTATCTTCAGCTTAAATATCACCATTGATCTCAGTGGAGCTGTGCTTATTACATCAGGATGAATTTCTCTGTCAAGCTTTCTGCATAAAGTTGATTTTAGGGTTAGTGTTGATTTGTACATTCAGACTAAAAAAAAATAATAATCCAGTAGCCTGTATTTGAAGATTAATGCTTAACCGAATAAATTTGAAACATTTTTCTTTGCCTGGTATTTTTGTTATTTTGTCTAGATTTCACCTGTACATTTACTCAACAACTTAACTTTAGTTAATTCAGTTACTTCCTATAGTAAAACAGATCTTCTGTATCTCTGAAGAACCTTGAACCAGCTATTGTGCCTTGGTGACTTCCAACGAGAATTTCTTACCTCTTGTCCCAACCCAAAATACTCTGCATAGTTTCCCTACTGAAAAAAACCCAAAACTTAGTTGACCAACTATGGCATTGAAAAATGGAAGGCTTCAGTTCTACTCGTAACTCTGCTACTCTCTTCTTTTAGGGTCAATCCCTTTTATATCCTAAAACTTACATATAAACTTACATGTATTTTTCTAGTATATAAAAAAGTAATGAGCAAACCTGCATCATTTTTGTAAAGCTTGTAACTTCATGATGCAAATATAGCATGTAAACCTTCTACTTAAAATCTGTGCTTGGACCCTAGGATTTGTCTCTTGATCAGAGAGGAAAAGATGTAACAGTCTTAAGTTCAGATGCCTCATTTGCATAGCAGCCCAAGATGGTGGCACTAAATGAATCTATTCATATGACAAGAAATGTAGTGACAACACAGAGCAATGTAATTATCATTCATTCTTATGACAAGACGGTTGGACTTGTAAGATGGTTGGAAGGAAAACATCAAGTCCATGCACTATTTTAAGACTGTAATCTGAGTGCAATCTTGTCAGGCTCCACAGCTGCTTTGTTATAGAGTAATTAATCATCCACAGACAGAGGCCTGTGTACTTTCCTTTTTACAAGAAAAAATATAACATGGAGAGAATCAGGAAAAATCCACCACTGAGGTTTTTCATGAAACTAAGGATTTATGAACAACCAATCTGCTGCGTGAATCTACTAGAGTGATATTATGAATGTAAACAGTATCAGGTGCTACCACAGAGGTAGCTTGAGCTAAAATCCACTTAAACACTGTGCATCGAGTTCACTGGGGTATAGATATGGTCTGTGGTACACATTCACACCACACAAGCAACACCATACAGGAAAAAATGGGCAAGATCTGATTATGATAACTGCTACACACGGATCCAGAAAAGCCATGCCACGTTATAGCGACTCGCAACTTCTGATATTTGAGATAGCTCATCCAGAGTCATTTTCAGTATCTCGTGTTGTTTTGAATGCGTTCCTTTCAGCCAGACTAGGAGGCTTAAAGTTGCACTCTCCTTCTTTCTCCAGACTAAAACGAAACATAGTGGTTTTCATACACACAATTCCTCAAATAAACTGTAGCATCAAGATCACACAGTGTTCAGAATTTTTGTTTTGTTTTCCATTGTTTTCCATTTTGTTACACAGATATTCATGTCAATTCACATAAAAACAGTATTCCAGCATCTCACTCTGTGTTTAACTCTCAGAGCATACCTGAAAAACATGGTCCTTGCAGTTCTTGTTTGTCAAAGGGAGACCGAAGCTAAGGATGAATTGACTGAACAATACCCCCGTCAAAAACATGTAGGTTAAGCTGGGAGTTGAACTGCACAATCTCTTGAAGCATGTTTGGGTGAACTGGAACAGCTTTGGGATTAAAGGAAGTGAGGCCCAGGCCTGCATTTCCTCCCTTCTTTCTATTTCGTGGTTCATTCTGCTTCTTTGTTCCCTTCCGCACTGAAGTAAGACAAGGTCTGCAGAGTGGTCTTTCTGCATATTGTCACCAGTATTAACATAAATCACAGCAAGTATTATTCACAGGTATAATTACATAGTTTCTGAGTTACACAGTTATTTGAGCTTATGGCTGTAGAATGCTATTTTCCCCATCATAATTAAGCAGTCAGCATTTCAGAACGTGAAGCAATTTGCGAGTTCAATTACAGCTGATACTGCACCAGTGAGAGTTTGACTGTGGAACGGAGATGGCAGATGTCAAAGGGACTTTGTATCCTGGAAATTAAAGAGTAGATTGTTTGTGACCAACGTCAATGATATTCTGAGACCAACTGCAGTGAGGATGATCCTCAGTGGACAGTCATCCAAAATGAAATAGCCTCAATTTATTGATAAGATTTGTTCTCTGTTTTCTTAAGCATATTACAAATTTACACAGACATTGCAAGAAAAAATAGTTTGTGATCAGTTCTTCCAATTACAGCTGTCACCTTCTATCTTCAGATGTATATTAGGAAGATTTAACAATATAATTAGATATAAAAAGTTAGAGGGAAAAGAAAGACACGAAGCAAAGACACAGGGACGAGACAGATTCACGATATTTTTTTTTTTTGGCTTGCACGTAATTGCCTTAAAACCACCTGAACCCTAAGTCTTTGATGAAACTTCAAAAATTACCAGTGTGCTTTATATATTTAAAATTGTGGAGTTAATTGGCTTGTCTTTTTCATTCACCATTGCTGTGTTAAATTTGATCTGTGTCACTTACTAGGACAGAGGCAGATCCAAACATCACTTAGTGTTTGCTGAAATGTTACCATCAACTTCAGTAACATTTGGTTCAGGGAGTGCAATGCAAAGAAAGACTGAGACCCTTTTAGCTATGCTGGCAAAGCCAGATTGAGAAGAGCAAACAGATGTAACCATAACAGAAGCTATGTCAACAGCTACAGTACTCAGTGAAGATCCTTTTCTCTGTGGAGTTTGGAGTTTACCAGCACAAGAAATTAATTCCCCCACCCCCCTCCCCCAAATATCTCTTCTCTAATTTATCTGATTAAGTAGAATTTCCTTGTGGGGTCACTCAGTAGCGCTTTATTAAAACACTTAAAACAGTACAAATATAAAAATGCTTACATTTTCTTGTGGTGTGTGGTCTATTTAAATGTCCAACACTTAACTCTTTCCCACAGTGCCACTGGAAAGCCTTCTGCTAAACAGGGCAATGCCTGCGCCGTGCCTGCAGCTCCTCCTCCTCCTCCTGACCCCTCAGGGCTCGCAGGGCTGCCTCTCCCCGTTTTCCCCTCACACTTTTCCCCTCATTCCTTACTGACAGTGGCATTTCTCCAGTTTTTAAACTCTCTTGCCCTGAGGCGCCGGCAGCGTGGCCGAGGGGCCGGACGTGCCCTGTGGCGGGGCCGCTAGAGCTGGCCGGAACCGGCTGGAACCGGCACCGGGCAGCCGCGGCCTCGCCTCACGGAGGCCCCGCAGCCCCCTGTCGGCAGGGCCTGGGCCCCGACAGCCAGTTCAACGGGAAAGCGAAAATTACGGATATTCTAATAAATTGTTCTGTTTTCAACTTAATGCAAATCCACTTCTGCTCACGGGACACGTGCTGTCTCAGCACATCTCGCCATGAAGCGACCGCATAACGTGCCACAGCTGGATGACTTGCAAAGTTTGTCGGCTCCTACACAGAACGGAAGAAGTTCATATGCTGTGTTTGACGATTAACATGGGTATTTTTTTCTTCTCTGGACTCACTAGACTGAAGAAATGTGTGATGACTGTCAGCTCCAGGATATTTGATTGTCAAAGCACACATAAGCGACTGGCTAAAGTTTTGTGCAAGCCAAATAAGTAACAGATCAATTTTAATGTTTTCATTGGGCAATAGAACAGGTCTGTAAAATAAAAGAGCAAGTATTGAGGAGAAATATGAAAGCATCTAATGTATTCTTAATCACAGACATGCCTAATACCTCAAAATTATAAATGTGTAGCTGAACACTTGTCTATAAATTATAAATTATTTAAACTTTTATGTAATTCTAAAAGCGTATCTGAATTAAAAACTTACAAGAGCTAGAGGCACTGGAAAGTCTGGAAATGCTTTTACATGCCTCTCTCCATATTTATACATCTACATACCTTCCAAAATCCGTTCTCCAAATGGGAAGAAAGCTTCTAGAAGAAAGAGACCTTGACATCTCCACGTCTTTTGAACATTTTGCTCATTACCTTCTAGGTATGAAATGCATGACAAAGTACCCGTGCGGTCAGGGCTGCCTGCGTGCCCATGCAAGCCGTTATTCACACGATGAAGTTCCCATGCCATCGTTTCACAAGAGAAATCTGGTCCAAACTCATACAGACCTATTCGAATCAGGTTCTGGCTTTACCCCCGCGCTACTTTTCTGCACTGTGGATATAAGCTTTGCTTGCACTTTAGGTGCACGCACCAACAGTCCCCTTGCGGCATGCCCGCAATCCCCTTCTCCACTTTTAATTCGGAAGCTGAACTTCATCTGCCAGTTGTCTGGTGGGGAGTTTGTCAGCGATGGTCCCCCCTGCTGCCTCCAAACCTCATCCTTTATTGCAGAAAGGAAGAGAAAGCCCTTACAGGGGACTCCAAAAATGTCCCCAAGCATTCAGGGTTTCACCCGCAGCAAAGTGTGAAGCAGCCCACTAGCAAGAGGTTCCACAGGATACCTTGAACAGCTGCTCCATACGACCTGCTTGGTGGTGAAATTCATGCAGAGATCAAAGAACCACCACCAGATTGACTGTTAAGTGAAGTCAGCTAAATCTTATAATTTTTTCACTAAAATTTGGTAAGAAGGAGAAACTATTTCCTACAAGAAGAGTAGTACATTTACTAGGGATGCTGAGAGATTCTATTGAGTTTCCTTAGGCTGCGATTATGTGAAACACATTAAGTGCTTTTTCTGCATCCCTGGCTCCACCCGATTGCTCAAAAATAGTTACGGGGGAGGAAAAAAAAAAAAAAAATGAAGTGGCAAGCTCTGAATATTTCACAATATTTTCTTATTAGCTACAGCTACATGATCCCCTGTCTTTCAAGATCTATTACATTGGATCAAAAACATAAATGTTCCTGGGTGGCAGTTTAAAGAAAAGCACATAAAACTGTTAACTGTTACTTTGCTCATAAGAAACAAGGCTCCTTTGTGGTCAACATTTGTCAGCTCTAAAAGACAACAGAAGTCACTTCTGTCATCCCAAATTCTTTTTATTGGAAGCTGTCTTCAGGCAGGTGGCATACTGCTGGGAAAGGACCTATTGAAAATTCACAAAATCTATAGGGGTAATGAAGTGAGTTCTCCTGTTCTATGGTTCTTGGATATTGTCAACATTCATAAATCAAAATGTTTTCTTCTGCAGTTTATGAGCTCTGGGATCTCCCCATTCATGGGAGATAGTGTTCACAAATTTGCCATGAAAGAGGAATTCCAGCCAGTCACTTGAACTGATTGATAGGATACACTGCACTTTGTGAATGTGTTTCTCAGAGGCACCTCTATTTGAAGACTGACCGTGTGAGCACAAGGCTCTCCGTAATCCTCTTGGACTAGATCTAGAGAACCTAGCACATTTTCCTCCTCAAGGCCTGTGGCAGTCCTTGTGCAGGACCAGGGCATTACGCAGTTTCCTGCGCAGTGCAGACATGGGCAATAGCCTCATGTAAAACTGTTTTCATGCAGTTTCCTGGGCTGGCAAAAGCACAGGCTGCTTTTGACACAACAACCCTTCTCCTGCTGCTTAATGAGACATAGGTAACTCGACAAGTTCCTGCTTTCCCAACTCCTTTAGCGTGCCAGCATGACCAGCATATTGTGCTGGAGGTGGAAATGCTCGTGGGTCCATGGGAGCTTGCCAGCTCATCAACTTGAGGCTGTAAACAAACCCCTGCTCACTCAACGCCTGCAGCACTGTGCCAAGCGCAAGATAAGAGACCTGGGGGTTCAAAGTGGGGCTGAGCTTTGAAAAGAAGCTTCTTCACCAGTTCAGTGCCCTCTGCAGAGGCCCAGGATAAAGGTCAAAACCCCAGCAGTGTAGTAGTCTAGAGGAAACATAGAAGTACAGCTAATCCTGCAAGCTTCTCAACCCAACTGCTTGATCTAAACTTCATCTCCCTTATTTCAGCAGATAACCTGTATGCGCAGCTACTTGATTTTTCCCGGGTCTGCCAAGCCTGCCCCAAGGAACCTTCCAGTCCTTCGGGCAAAGTCTTGGGACAGAGTAAGACACAAAACAAGAGAGGCACAACTGACAGCAGAAAAGACCACTTATCTGCACACTTTTCTTTGCACTTCAGTCCTGCAACTTTAACATCAGCCTTTGCTCGTCTCTTAAAATTTGTGGACATTTTGTAAGACAATTAAAATGTGCATTGTCTTGTAAGCAGTCAACAGGTTTGGCTGCATAGATCTTAAACATTTCTTTCCATATATTTGCAAACTTAATAGAGCCTTCCATTTGTTTATGCGCATCCTGTTATCCACTCAGTTATAACGTAACTGGAAGGCACAATTGTGCCTAGAGATGTTATTAAAGTAAAAAAGAAAACAAACAAAAAAGGAAGAGAGACAATTAATTGGCACCTCGTATCTCCCAGCCAGCAACACAGAATTACATTAGTATTTTGTCTGACAGCAATATCACGTCTATTCCAATGCAATCTGTAACATTAATCACATTCACTGTAATCCCATACAACTGAGCAGTCCTCTCAACTCAAAGATTAAAATCCGCCAAGTAAAGCAGATATTCTATAATCCTGCGAGAGATCTCTACAATATGCCCCATTGGGAATTCTTTCACAAATGAGTACTGCAATTTACAGCTCATTAAGTATTAAAATTTTCATGCACAGTGTAAAGTAGGATGCATATACCCCCGGTGTATCTCTTGACACTGGGCACACATTAGCTACTCTACGCTTTCTAGCTTTGTGAGCCAGAAGAGAGTTCAAAGGACGAATTTACATAAAATTCACACCGTGTGGGACACAATGTGCCAGAGCCACTCTGATAACACTTGCAGCATTTGCATCCAAGTGATTTTGGAAGTGATGCTGAAACTCATTTGGCTTTCCAGACACACATGCTATTACTATATTGCCGTGGTGTAACTGGAATTTCTGCCTGTGTTCAGTTTCGTAAACTAGGGCAGGACAGGACTGCACCGTCCAAGCAACATCCTCTTAATAGCAAAGTCATCACAAGGACAGAATATGGTACAAGGTCAGCCCAGACTGAAAATGCCACAACCCTACAACTATGTTACTGGACTTTACCCCAGGAACGTCAGTGCTGCTCTATTTTAGAAAAAACACTCCAGACAGAAAAGACTTTCAGGCCTCAGCTCAGGATCTACAGATAGTTCAAAATATCTATCATTTACACACCCGAAGCAGAAGTTGTCGGTAACCCCTCCATTTTAGCAATTTTCTCAATTATCAGCACGGGGAAAAATTCATACTAGTCAGACAGCTTTATCAAATTAATAAGTAAGTAGAGGAAGGGCAATACATCTGAATCGCTGTATCTGAATGTTAGTGAAACATTTAATAGAGCTTCTAAATTCAAATTTTTCCTTGTTGGAAAAACTAATCTGCAGAAAGCACAGATAGAAATAAACTGAGGTCAGACTAGAAGATCAGAGTTTCTTTGAATTTGAAAGCTGAACTGCACAAAAGAAGTCCAGAGGCTGCCACACTGATCAGCAGTAGGTCTGGTTTCATACAGTCTTTAATAATCTGAAAAAGTAGAATCAACAACACAGGGTTTAAAGAACAGACAGTTCTCTGGGAGCTGTTATCCAAACAGGATGGTGAAGCTGTAATGAACCAGGTAAATGGGATGGAAATCAAATGAGAACACACAAATAATAATTCAAGATAGGTAGCTAATCATTCAAGCAAAGAAAAATACAAAATACAGAGCTGAATTGGGAAGAAGATGCCTAGAAATCCATCATACTGAAAAGCAGACAAGATGCAGAGAACAGCAGCAATACACTTGTAGTGTATTGCTACATCAAAAAACGGTGATTGGGAAAAAAAAAAAAAAAGATAGTAAAATGTCCTGTCAAACAATTCAAGTCTTTGATGAAAGAGGTAAACATGCATGGCATCAAATATACCAACATACATATCCATAACTAAACCTAACCACACAGGCAATCTTATGGACATAAGCTACGCTTAACTATTGACAACATCAAGGATCTTAATGGGACCACTGACACTGCACCCAGTCTCATGACTCCAGTTTTTGACTAATTAGTTATCCAAAAAGTGTCTGTATACAGAATTTTATTTAGAGAAGTGCTATGAATAATATGTCTCAATGTGTGCCAAAACAAGAAAGATCAAACATGTAAAGCTGAAGTTGCACTAATATAATGGTCAGCAAGTGTTTTAAGTGTAAATGATAAGGATGAGGAAGAAGAGTTACAGCAGCCAAAGGCAGAACCAGGTAATGAGATCAGAGTAAGCAATAGAAAACATTGTCTGAAAAAACCTTGGCAACTAATTACACTAGGAAAGAGCCTTGCAGCGGATTTATTGGTTGTCTTATTGCTTAAATCCTTTAAAATCAAACCAGGAGAATATCCTGTTAAGTTCACATCTCATTTCAAATTTCTAAACTTTAAGGAAAACGTAATGGATCCAATTCTGCCCTCAGTTACACTTGCTCAACTGCTCTCTGCAATTAGGCAGTTACCTGGCCACAAACCAAAAAGAGCTTTCTTTCACAACATGTTTTTGAAAAAGAAACATAAAACTTACTCAAGGAATAGACCAAGATTCCTTGTTCTACCCTTGAATGGGTATATTGTAATAGGACACAGGGAAATCTGAATATAAACAGAGAATGGTAACTCCTATAAAATATTAGCAATAAATGCTTAGTGAATGACAAGCGGTCAGCGAGGGAAAATGTAGGGAGAAAACATGTTGTGCTTAAGTAGCGTACATAAAAGAGCTTGCTCCGTATCAGTTAATCCATGCAGAAATACCACACACCCAAGGACACTGAGATCCAGAATATTCTGCAGAGTAAGGATCATCAACCAAGTAAAGCAGAATTCAGCATGTTTGAATCAGAAATGCTTGTCATTCTAATGAAGTTATCATATCCATTTTATCATCTGTACAATTTTTTTTGGTTGTTTGCAAGAAAACATTTGCAAAGGGAAAACCACTTTCCTGAATGCGTTTCAGAAGAGGTACTACAGCTCAAGACACTTAGTTCACTTTAGGGAGGAAATATTTCCTATAAGCTTCTAGACAAGCCAGACCAAAAAGCAAACCTTGTAATTTTATGATGAAGAGCATTTTCAATCAGAATGAAAACTTTGGGAGCATTCCAAGGACATTGCTATCTCAAAAGGGAAAGGAAGATGGAGTGTCACCTGAGAAGAAACAAAAGTTTCCAAACCTCACTCGTGTCTGTTGGCATGAGCCATCCATTTTAATGAGATCTTAAAGTCACTGTGCAACGTTGAGCATGCTCTTTATTTATTTTATTAGAAGTCACAGGTTTTTTCCAGCCCTTTTCAAACACCCAAGAAAGAAAGGGTCTAACCCATAGGGGCTACAGCCTGTGAAATTTATATATTTTTCTCTAGTAGTGCCAGAAAATGGTAAAACACACACAGAGGCAGAGAAAATTTTAGACACTCGACATTTTCTCTTCCTCAAAATTTACATGTGTTGGAAACACATTTATTTTAATGAACATTGATAATCTAAATCTCTACAGCACCTTTAACACCTCTGCTATAACAAAGCACAGCCACAGCTCAGAGATTCCAGTAAGCAGTGGTGTTGTATTAAGAGGCACAATAACTGGAACCTGTTATACTGTAAAACACTGTTTTATTAATAGCAAATAGTGTATGTATATAGCATCTGCCTGGGATAGCTGACAAACACACAGGTGTCCAGCATCTTGAATCAAGCACGTCTGTGATACAGTTCACATTTAACCAGATTGCTATATGTAGTATCAAGCAGTTTCTTACTGGTTATCATCCTCTCTTTTCAGTCACATATAGATCTTTCTTTAAACAAGACATAATCAAAACATGAGCAGACATATATACACATATCTGCATATTTAGTAATTTTTAAGGAATTGGGGAAAATCCCACTCTGGTGTAGATAAGCAAGCCATTTCTCCTATGTCTCAAGACTGATGCAGAGTGATCAGCATCATCTCCAAGTTGGACTGTGAAGAAATGCTACATCTAAAGTTAGCTAGAGAACCACGTGGGACTGCAGCTTATTCCTTGGCAGGCATTTACTTTTCTGCTTTTTTTCTTTTTTGTTCCCCATCCAAATTCAATTTTGCTTAAAAGTGCTGCTCTGATTTGTGCAGTCTTTACATTAGCAACCTTCAGCTACTGTCTTCCAGATTCTTGTCCAAGAGTGGGGCCTTGGCTATTAAAGACCCCAATGAATCTACTTCTTGATGATTTCAGCTGACGTTGCAAGATAAGGTGGAGCAACACAGCAATGCAAAAGATAAAAGACGATCTTGCAGTGTCAAGGAACCCTGTCCTTGAGACCCACTTTCCCACCGTAACTATTATCTACATGCAAACATACCTGCTGCTCTGGACTTCAGTTGAGGTCTGGAACGTGATCCAGGAGAAGGAGGTGCTAAGGTGCTATCACCTGGGCAGGTCTCATTCATTACATCAGGACAAATTAAGCAAAGGCAAACCCAGTGAGCCACACTCAAGTCTCCCAGCAGACATCTTAAGCTTGGTATTTCAGAACACTTTGAGCCCAAACTGCAACCATCTACAAAAATTACTGTGGACAGGAAGTCTATGGCATTGCAGGGTTTTACAGACATAAGCCCATTCTCTAGCTGCTCTTGACTTTTCAGCACAGATATAGTAAGAGATTGTTTCTGACAGGATAGCCCTTACAGGTTACCAGATGACAGATAGTTTAGATCAAATTAAATCTATAAAAACACTACAAAACCACCTTCATACTAGTTCCTAGCTAGCAGTGGAATGAAGACTTTGCAGCATGGCAGATTTCTAAGACAGGCAGACAACTAGGTAAGTGGAAAGTTTTAAAATCAGACAGATATAAATACCATTAATCCCAGCAATACTATAGTTATTTCTGACAGACTTGAAAGAGGGCCACTACTGGAATATGTCACTGTCTTCCCAAACCTCTGAAAAACACTCTCTGTAGAATGCCTCCGAGTGATCCTGAGAGATGTAATAATGTTAAATGTTGGCTTACTTCCAACTGCTAAGTTGCATTAAAAGGCGTCTAAAAATACACACTTTTTTCCTCTTAAGTGATACTTCTCTACATAAGCTATTAATGCACTTGCCAAAAAGACTGTTCTGCAGTATAATGGGGAGAAGAGTGTGAGCATGCCATAGGTGGGGAAAAAAGCTAGGAAGAGCTTTTTTTGTTATGGCTAATATTTTGACTTCCAGAAACACCTCCAGTTAAAGAAGAAGTTAACATTAAAAGTAAGTAGAAAAGAATAAAGGCATGGCTCTGCAAAGACAGTTCAAATAACCTAAAAAGAAGGGACTTCAGTTCTTGTCTGTTCCTTAAACTTGGTCCTGCAGCTGCAGGCATGGCATTCAACAATCCCTTTCATAAACAAATCGAGCTCCATCTTAATAACAATGTTTTTGCCCTCTTTACTATCTCTGGTATGCTGTGCCAGAACCATAACATTAGGAAACTTCTCTTAATTTCCAGCCTAAATTTATTCAAGGCCACTTGATTCCTCTGTGTTCTTCTGCCAACATTGTCCTTTAGCTTACCACTTCTTTCTACCTCCCTAGCATTTAACCTTGATGTATTTATAGGCAACAGTCATATTCCAGCTAAAGGATATTGTTAAGAGTAGGCTGTTACATCTGACATTATAAGGGAAACTTCCTCTTATGGTTGTTGTATTATAGTAGCGCACATACTCCGACTATGTTAACAGCCCTGTTATGACAGATACCGTACATAGAAAAAGACTCACAGATCGTTGCTAGCTCCTCAAGACAGAGACTGACTGTCTATTTAGTCAAGTCAACCAAAGGATGAGGCAAAAAACCAAAATGGCACATGAAAGGGGATGGCCAAATGTCAAGGAGCTCACTTGTGGCAGAGCCAGGAAAACTACGCTCTTCTGCCACCAGTTCGAGATGTCACCCACTAGATCACAGCAGTCTTCAGTCCCTTTGTCCTCATGGGTCCTTTGCTGCTGCAAAGCACTACATTTGTAGCAGTCATAATGAAGAGGCAAACCCCAAAATGTTTAGTAAAAGTTTATCTACATTTGGTTCCTTCAGCACTTGAGTCCATGCTGCTTTATGTTTTCAGAAGTAAACTTTATCCGATATTCATCTTCAACTAATAAATCCTGCTGCTAAAATTAAATACCTCCCTGTGTTCCATAAAAGAGGCAGTAAAACAGCAACAAGCACAAAGAAGCTGTTTTACTTTTAGAGTAAGTTTTCTATTTATGGGCTCTAATAGTCTGAGGCTGAGTCAAACACAATACAGGCAGCCAACAGCAGAAAAATATTTCTCCATAACCCTTGAAATGCAGTATTGAGGTAAGACTCTCTTTACTTACAGCTGAACAAAAGCTCCATCTGAAGGGATGGATGCAGCTCTAGGTATACTCCAAAACTGCTACTCATGTTTGCTTTGTGGTCCTCTCACCCCAGGTTCTTTCATCCATTTTCAGTGTTCGGACGCAGGGTTTAAGCCTGCCTGTAGGGTTTGAGCCTGGGGTCCATGAGGCGGTCTGTCAGGTTTCCAGGACATGGGACAAGAGTCACTGGTATGGTCAGCTTCCATATTAGTTAGTGCAGGTCTGGTCTGACTGCTGAACTTACTTTATCACGATTAGTTTATGCTCTGCAGCTCTGCAGATATAAAATCCACAATAAGTCTGTGCATTTTACATTCAGCACAGTTTCACTGATATCACTGGAGCTATTCCCGGTACCAGATATCAGTTCCAAAATGCATTTCTGCACAGCTCATGCTTCTTTCAAAGTATCCGTATTATACGCAGAAGATTAGGAAACTTGCCCTCCCTGGAAACCTAAACATATTTTCAATATTTTCATTAATTCTAGTGCCAGCAGCAAAAACTAACTCTATGCATAAGCACATGGGCCTCATCCAAGACAGTTCCTATGCTTTTAAAATGCAACCAAAGAATAAAAGGTAAAAAAATTTTGCTTTTTTACTAAGCCAGATACTACTATGCCTTTGTTCACTGTTGCAAAATCCATGATTACTAGGCCACATCACTGTTTTATTTTGTTACCAAGTTGTTACAGTTAAGTTAGAAAGATTAAGGTCTCCACCTGTAAAGCAGATGCAAAAAATCCTCATAATTGAGAATTTCCAATTCTAAAAGTTTTTACAACATTTAATCTCGTACTTGAGATGCAATCTTCCAAATAATTGCAAGATCTGAAATGAATTTTAGAGCTTAACTGTTAACTAAAAACCAAGCAACTAGAAAGAAAATACAGTGTATTACAGAAACATATTTTACAAATTCACTTTGACCAGTATAGTTTCCATTATCTTATTTATGGTGATACATTATTCATACATTTGCTGCATATATATTTTTAAAGATAATTAAAAAAGGCTTTCTAGCAAGCTACCTACCTTAGCACTTGTTGCTAACAGCAGGGGGTAGGCTATGACTTTTGTGTGGCTTACAAATTTTAAACAGTAATAAATTGTTCCTGGGATCTATTGTTTTGTCATCATTTGAGAATGAGAAACAACGCTGAGAGCTCTTCTCTTGTACAACCGGAATGCTGGAAAGCGCTGAAAATCCTGAAGTTAACTGGGTTTTTGGTAAGCATTCTTAACTTCCAACGTTACAGTTAGGAGTCCAAAGGAGCTCAACCATTTTGTAACACTTCCTACAAACGTTTCAGTGCCAGAAAACCCACCATTTGCCTGAATGGTTTATACATCTGAATTTATGCTTTAAATATTATGAAGTATGTCTTAAAAGTGTAGCCACAGCTGCATGGTACTTGTTTTAGACATTAAAATCTGTTGCCTAGGAAATGACCCCTTTCTGCCATCGAAAGACTCCAATGTGTAATTATTCTTAAGCAGTTACTAAAAGGTGAACTTAATGTGGTGGGATGAAAATGTTTAAAATGTATTGAAGCTTAAGGGAGGAAAAACACATTTGTGCTGAAGTGAATACTGCCTGGTGTTAAGGCTACCATGAGAAAAGCACACTTAGTAAATGCTGTATAAAATTAAACATATCTTAATCTAATGTTAATTGCTCAATTTATTTTATTACCTAAGAAAAACCCAGCACAACAACTACCAATAAATGTGCACTGGCAAAACAGAATTAATATTGGAATTCAAAGAGAGTCATGGAACCAGCTCCCCTACAATCCTTCTAAATACATGTCTAACTAAACTGACATACAGCAATTCCGACAGGTACACTCCAGAAAATCTGGAGAAGGAAACGCTGTGAAATATAAGAGGAAAGCTCTTTTCTTCTGTACCCATCTAAAGGTTTGGCCCTTAAAATTAAATAGGCAGATATATTATTTAAATGAATGCATACTTAAGAGAAAAAAAATAGCATATTTATGCCATTACTGATCTCAGAAATGCCCTCTAGTAAGTACAATCTGTTGTACGGATCCATTGGCCAGGAAAATCTCCAAAGCACTTCCAGACTCTATTTTTAAAGCTAATACTACAGTTAAGACAATCCCTCTCAGTAAAAAACACTCTAAATATAATGGCTAATAATAACCTAACCCTTGTCTTTCTCCCACCGACCAGGATGGTGAGAAGCATATATTTTATTCCTATAGCACGATTCCAGCTTTTTCCATGCCCCCCCTTCCCCAACAAGCCTTGGTTTCGTATTTTTCATCACTAGTCTGGTACATGGATACAGCTCTTACTCTTGCACGCTTAAGAGTCTTTAAGAGACACAGGATGCCCCCAGAGCCAAGACTCAGTGGTTTTCAAAACACTTACTGGTTTCAGAAGCAAAGGTTTAATTGAGACAACGGGGTTAGAGCTCTCAAAGCTCTGGGGTCCTTTTGAACTTAGAAACTTTTAGAAATTAATTGCATTGGTAAATCAGGAACAACTAGCACATCTTTGCAGAATTTGTGCCAAATGTATATGGTAAATTTCACATCGTTCTAGAGGCCAGGACTATCGCTCCCAGGAGCCTGGACACCGCAAGCAGAAACAACTGAAGCTCAGCATCGATGTGCCATCTCCCGTTCATATTGCAACAAGATCCTGAACAACGTACTTTTATACAAGCCTGCTTAAAAAGAAAAGCAAGTAAGGAAATTCCCAATCAACCACTTGGCAACTGATTTATTAATACACATCCCGTTATCAACCTGGTAACTTGAAAGGGAGTACATTTTAACAGTTATGCCAGCAATGCAAATGCTTTACAGCCTGAAAATGCCAAACTCTACGATGCTACTTAACCAGGCCTGAGAGCCCCCCAGCACGGTTTCGCTGACAGCGAGAGACTCGGCAGTACCAGGAACTTCCTTCTGCTTCCACCTGATAAGGAAACATGCTATACATAGCGCATTAATCTCCTTCGCTCTATGACACATTGCATTAATCACAACAGCTTGCTTCAACCACAGTAAAATACTATCCCGGATGCTTAACCTCTGTAGATGTCAAGCCCATGTATCTGCTGATGTTGCAAAAACTCAATCGCATCCCAGCAATATAACACCTAAAATTATGTTAGCGACGAGCAGGAACACAGGCAGCCTTTTCACTCAAAACTCTGCAGCCTAAGGTCTTTATCCAGTAAGTACATTGGCACTTGATTTTACCAGGTACCTGAAGGACCATGTTGTAAAAATGTAAAATATTATGTACCGTTCTTGCCTACTGTGTTCAAAACACTGTAATTTAGCTGTAACGGGTACAGAAAAAGAGCTATAATGGCAATCAGAGGAATGGAGAATTATGAGATGTCAAAAGCATTTGACTAGTGCTGTGAAAGTTGAGAGACGGTACCACCATTCTTTAGAAATTCATTTAATTAGCTATGAGAGAAAAATAATTAAGTTAAAAGAGAATATTGTTGTAAGGTAGATGTGCACAGATCATGAATACAGTTAGATGGGAAATTAGAAGAAGATAAA
The DNA here is from genome assembly GCF_964289735.1 of Phaethon aethereus. NCBI lineage: Eukaryota > Metazoa > Chordata > Aves > Phaethontiformes > Phaethontidae > Phaethon > Phaethon aethereus. The sequence continues at coordinate 124,594,682 of NC_138576.1, forward strand.
AGCATCAGATGAGTGAAAGTCTAGAACTGTCCAAAGAGGGTAGTAGGAGCAAGGAGTCAGCTGCTGTACAAAAGCACATACTTTCTCTTTTATGAATTTGGATTTGAGTTTTCAAGGAAAAATCCCTAGTTCTATTTAAAAGAACTTTTCAATGCATAAAATTTTATTTGCTAAGAAATTTCACTTCAACAACGTTGGGAAATAGGTAATCATGGGAATTGAGCTTCAATAGATAATTAATATGATGCTCAAGGAAATGGAGCATAAGGGATTTTTATATAACTATCCTCTCTTCCCACACCACCCATAAAGTTAAGCATATGCTTAAGTGATCTACTACATCAAGGCCAGGACATTCTGCCTGTTGCAAACATGAAATCTTACTCCCACAGCATAAATGCTTTTACTCCTTGTGAGTTGCAAGTATTCAGTTTAAGTTTGCATCTTGACACGTGCTACTACGCACAGGAAAAAAAAAAACAAACCAATATATACTTCATCTAACTTTGTGCAAGATGATTAGAAATGTAGGCTTTGTGCCCTTACAGAATACCTGAAAAATAAGGACATTTGGCACGAACTTTGTCTCAGGCTTTTGTAAAAATCATTTTCTCTGGCAGTTTAAACAAGGACTGTGCAGGCTTTAAAGTTTGAATGAAACAGAAGAGCTTGGCTTATTTCATGAGGATGCTGAACATGAATCCCTTTATTTCAGTAGGACACCTGGACATCAGATAGATTGTTTAATATAGAAATACAGAAATGCTACAGAAGCGAACATGAAAGTGAACAAACCGTCACCATTTATGTGTATGTTTGTCCCTAACCTCTCTGCAACCTGATGTTATAATAAAGAAAGAAGATGGAAACTTATGGAAACAAAACAATGTACCTGTGTGCAGGCATGTGCATACAAACACGCACACACTGAGCAGCTGCAAATGTTCAAACACCAGAACAACCTGAGGAAAGTGATTTAACTGGCATGAAGGCTGGCAATTTATATCACCTAATTCTTGCAAACAAGCCTTTAAAGTCTCTACCACCACGAAGTACTTCAAATCACTCATTACTCAAAAGAAGCAGTTAATCACAACTTTTAAATTTCTTTATGGCATTTTCTTCTGTTCTGGACCCGTATCTGTGATATACTTCAAAGGAGTATCTTTTAATTGCCAAGAAGGAACAAATACATATACCACGTTGTCAGATCTTCGGGCTTGCTTCTTGAACCAAAACTCTGCAAAACTGCTCCAAAACTCCAATTATTTAATTGCATTGCTCTGGTACAACAGCAATGAAGTCATCCTTAGGCCACCTGTAACTCTGTTTCCCATCCTGCTGTTTATCGTGTAATTCTCTCACATCATTACCTCTGCCTCACGTGCCTTGTTACATTATTCCTCTCTTTTCTCTGCTGCTCTTCTGGTTTTTGGTGTATGCTCTTCTGTTTTTTGGTGTACCCTCTTCTGTTTGTTGGTGTACCCCATTAATCCTGAGGAGCTGTTTAGCTGGGACCTCTTCCAGCTCACTTTGAAATGCAGGAGCTTAAAGGACCATGTGGCCAATGAGCCTAAGCCCACCTCTCTTCACGGAGCTGTTGGGCCTGTTTTCTTTGAGGACCGTGCTGGATGAAGACTTCTGCTACCTTCTTACCTATTTTAGCTGCTGGTCTGCGTGCCCTAAGGCTTCTGCCTGCTCTTACTGACAGCACCGGGGCCATTCCAAACATCCTACTTCCATCCCTACTTCTCAGCTGACTTTGGCGCTGGCAAACAAGGGGGCGTAAGCAATGCCCCCCAAGAGATGCAGCAGAATATCTGAGCAGCAGAGGTGGCAAGTTCAGCCCAGCAAGTTCATGGCTGTACAACCACCTCATCTAATTGTGGCTTGAACACCCACAAGGTCTACTGAAAATAACACCTCTGCTCAGTGGCCCAGGTGAGTATAGTTTCAGTGCCAGGGAAAGTGTCACCGAAGCGCGTCACTTCGGTCTGCCATCCCTGCCATTCAGCCCATGAATTCAGTCCTTGCCAACAGCAGAAAGCCTGAATGACAATCCCTTTTACAAAACACCATATTAAAAGGTTAAATCGTTATTTTGAATATGCACTGTTATATCTTGGTGACATTTTACAGACATGCAGCATTTGTTTGCGGTTATTCTGCGAGTGTAGGATTGAGCGCACACCTACACTTCATTTAGTATACTATCAGTTGCATTCCCAACTCGGAGCAGAAGTACAGAAAATACTGTGTCCCCATGTCGTTCCCTGATTAGCCACTTTCCTGAATACAATTCCTGCAACCGTAACGCAGTAAGCTGGGGATGGGCACTGGAGCATGGTTAGCAGCATGTGCCGGTTGCTGCGGCTCAGCGGCCAGACAGGGTGCTGTAAGAGGCGGTGTCGGCAGCACAGAGGTGGCCTGCAAGTTGTGCCAGCGCTGTCAGGGTTTGCTGGACCTCCGCACAGAAGTTTGGGGGGGGAAGGGAACAACCTCAAAAGCAATTAACTCTCTATGACCTGCCTTTCCCTCCTTAAACTCAGCATTTTCTGTGAGAATTGATTGTGTAAGAGCAATTTAAGTCATACCCAGGAAGAGAGGCACCTATGTAAGAGCAAATGCCTGAAGCAAATGTGTGCACCGACGTCAATTAGAGTAAGCTGGAGGTCTCCCACAAACCCTACTTGGAGGGCACCAGCAAACACCATCACAACACCCTTCTTTCTGAGGTTTGTTTCATGCCTCCTCCTTATCACTAGTCAGAAGGTGACTTCATTTTGACTTGGTGTTCTGCTAGCACGCTAGCACACCTCCTTCTAATAAATCCTTTACTTGGTTTATATGAAGTGCCAATATTTGCGTAATAAGAATGATCTTTTAGGTATTCAACTTTCCTGTCGCTGATGTGAAATCAGGTAAGCACAGAGCAATATTCTAATATTTGAACAGATAAGAGAGGAGGTCACAGTGTGTTTTCATCTACTCATGCTAGTATGCCCACTAACGTCAAAATACAGTTTGCATAAGCATGGCGAAGAAACAGGATTTAACCCTCCATGAAAACCTCTGGAAACACTAAATTTGATTGTACTAGAAAAATAAGAAGCCTTATGAGAAAATTTACAAGTGTTTTGCCTTGAGACAATGTTGATCGTGGCATCGAGAGCCACAGGTTTCCTCCAGGAAGGCATCTAGGTCAGAAGGCTTCGAGGGAGCGGGTGGGAGTGTCTTCAGTTAACCTCTAGACTTTTGGGAAAGATGTCTGTTTGTTTCCTCTGGATCCAAAATCTCAGAACCGTAACAATTTTTTCGTTATCAGATCTGTTTTTCAGGATATTCCCATGCCCCTAAAATTTCTAAGTTATAAACACATTAAAAGCTGGGGTAATCATTAGGATATGTGGATTGGAATAAAACAGGATGCAAACACAAATTCTATGCTATTTTAAGACTTGTGTTGGTAGCAAAAATCTGCAGAGATTTGAGCAGAAGTTCTCTCGCTGGTTTTGGCGAAATGCCCAGTTAAGCCCTGACAGCACTTGAGATTTCCTAAAGGGAATTTTCTGTGATTATAGCACGAAACGCACTCAGCTACTCTCACATCTTACTTTGTGTACCACCTCATCAGAAAGCAGAGGGCTGGACTTATTACTATTATTAAATGACAGAATTATCATCATTTTAGTTTCAATGCTACCAATTGTTTCTTTAAATTTTACATTTCAGATGCCGGTAAATAGTCATTGTGATAGTAAGTTTTCTGCTGAAGTTTGCATACCAAAGCAACTGTTCTAAACTATCAATTACACATACTGAAAACTGAATACTGAAACCAGCCCCATCCTTCCTAAACTGAGCCCAACCAAATACATTTAAGAATGAACCACATGATGTCTCACAGGCTTGTACGATCCAAAAGGAGAGAGCTGGAAATGCAATTTGATTCTGAACCAAATTTTGCATTAGCATGCACTGTAGGATAACTGAGTCATTGTTTCAAATCAGAAACCGAACACAGTGAGAATGTAAAAACCACTGACCTTTCTTTGCTAGGTTACTGTTGGGTTCATACTTCTCAATCAGTTGTTGAACTTGTTCTTGTTTTAATGGTGGATAAAGGATTTCATTTAATCGTGGATCACGTTGCTTCAAATTTATAAATTCCGTCATCTGATCAACAGTAAGGTATGGCTTGCTTTTGGCACCACTAGAGAAAAATTAAAGCAACAGCAAAGCTATTAAAATACACAAAAAACCCACAAAAGGAATAAATTTCCTTGAGATCTTCAACGGTCCGTAATTTCCCAAGAAAACCAAAACAAGATTCAAACTATTGTATAACAAAAACATTGTCCCACTTTGTATCCGGACTAATTTACTTTGCCAGCATGGAATGACAAATATTCTTCATCAAACATCTAGGAGTAAGATTTTTTTTTTAAGTGTTCAGCATTACTGACATCAATGGGAAGACTTAGAGCAATGTTAAAAGCTTTTCATTCCTCTGAATTCCTGGAACTAAGCAATTAAAAAAGTAAAAGAGAAAACGATGTGGAATTCAGTCCTGAGCTTGCCACAAACACTGCTGGCATTCCTGCCCCAACTATTTGGTTTTACTGCTGAATAACAGCAGCCTTGACTTCATTATTCCAGTATTTGCTTGGTTGTTTTTTGGGGTTTTTTTATGAACCTGCTAAAAAATGCTAGGCACTCTGCAAAGCAAGCGAAAAGATGCCTATTTAGAGAGTGAGTAAAAGGAGCAGAGTTTAGGTACAATTTGTACCCAGATGGAGATCCAGGAAGCCTCCAAGCCAGGTGACGTGCTTAGGGTTGTCTACAGCACTCGGGACTGGCCTACTTCTGCTCTGCGAGAAAGCCATGGAAAGTCTACCCCTGGGTTCAATGGAAGCAAACTAGGTCAAGGCTGAGTTCCTCTGAAACCTCCACCTTAGAGAAAATAAGCACAGAAGGAGTACGTGAGCACACCCATGTTGCAAAGATACGTTCACTAATTGCTTTGGTGGTCTTGGGATGTGTTTTGGAAATTACTTGGCTTTCATATTGCTTCATGTTCTGACTCCATTGATGAGGCTCTGCTGAAGCTGGGAAGTACAACGACTTGCTGCAAGGGGTAGAAGCAACACGAGTTATATAGCTTGTACCTGAATGTATGAAATCACTTGCAGCTGGCTGCTAATTTCATTTCATGGTGTGAATTCATGATGCACAAATCCTAGAAGTTACTGCATTTTTTGCAACTCCTAATTAAGCTTTTGGGGACTATTATACATATTCTCACGCCTACTGCACGCTGGCATTGCTTATTACTCTCCTTCCTTTACTTTCATGGGAGCCTAAGGTATCCTAATCCATACAGAAAAACAAGACCTGGCAGTTCTGCTCCTCTAGGAGCAGATTACTTTAAACCTCTGGCCATTAGAAATGGATGCAAAAGCTTGGGAGAGAAGGAACCCCTGATCCGAGGTTAAATAACAGCCCTGCTCAACACTGAAATCTGTTTTTGGCAATTACTGCATGCTGTCTAAATAACCTACTTTGCCAGGCCCAGCCCAGAAAAATCAGTGACGGGGGGAAATAAATAAATAAGTAAATAAATAAACAAGCGTCTTTTCTTACAACTCAGAAAAGATGTGGTCGATCTCAGGCCGGGGGCAGAGGTTGTTTAAGAATACCCTGTACACGTCTGGCGTGAAGTCATCTTGAGGGATTGAATCATTCTGCAAAATGGGGAAAAATTAGTGAAAGAACAAATACAGCACTTTTGTATGCTCTTTGTAAACAGATCACTCACTATTGCACTTTGGATTTGCTTCCTGCAACCTAGAGGAGCCTGGATTTCGCAGAATAATGAATTCCCCTGGATAACAGAGCAGCTTAAAGAGTACATCTTTAAAAAAAATATAAATACTTTCATCATCTTGGTTTCCATAAGGCAAAGTTACCTCTTTCTCTGAGCACCTGTGAAGAAGAAAGGAAAGACACCGCTCCATCTAACCACATTATCTGTAGCATAAATAGGTACATCAATCCCAGTGAAGCCTCTGGGCTGGCTCCCAGCGGGGTGGCTGACCAGGGGTGCTGAGTCCACGTGCTTCACCGAGCAAAATGGCAGCGTCACAGAGGATGAGCACGTCACGCATCTTTCCGAAGCTTTCAAAGAACGGGGGAATGAATCGGGTCACCGAGTCATTATTAATACACTTGTTCTCTGACAGCAACAGAAATGTTTCCTTTTCCTTCCTAAAGACACATGTTCAACATACCGTGATTCTGGGGCAAGAGTTTTCCATACAGCTTTGTCCTAAACACTCGGTGTAACACATCTGGCAATCAGATTTCTTTCACAGAAATTGATAAAAATACTCTTCTATAGAAGAGACACCAGCATATTTTTCCTCACATTTTCTAACATTTAGAACACTTTACATTTAATCCTGCTTCTAGATGATACTTTCATCATTCCTATTATATGCTGGCTTTTAAAAAAAAAAAAAAAAAAATCATTTTTTTTTTAACTGGAGGGAATTACTGGACTGGATAAGGAAAACAGTTCTTTGCATGAAGCTCAAGAGCTGTCCTCCCACTCACACGTGCTGCCTTCACGCTCCACAGTTTTTGCAGAAGAGAGCAAGGGCTGCTTCTTTAGCGGGGCTGGGAAGAAGTGAGGACCCCAAGGAAGGTGAAAAGCTTTTTTCAGCACAGAACAGTAGCGATGTGCTCCAAGAAACAAAAATAGCACAGAAGCTTGTATTTTGTGCAGAGGAAACTTTATAAAGGAACAAGAAAAAGGAAAATGCAAAAAAACACAAAATACAAATACTGAAAATCTAATTTTTTAGTTTCTTCCATGCAAGCTATCTTTATCAAAAGCTATGACCTGTAGTCTTCAGGAGCACCATGGGCCCGTGTGATACATTTCCACAGCTCCAAAATAATGCCTGAATGTGATGAAGCGGAGAAGGAAAACTGTAACTCGGACACAAAGCCATTTGCTTTTAAATGCCGTTGAACCTGGTCGTCTCAGAAGCAAACTGCTGAGAGAGGAAATCATTGTTTTTATTTATTCCGCCTGTTTAACGCCGTTGCCAAGGGAATCGGAAGCATCAATTCAAGTCTTTGGTAGGCGGAAGGAAACTTTTCCATATTTTTCCTGCTTTAGGTTAAAATAAGTAAATGCATACCACGGGCATCACTTTATATCTCCTTTCATCTACGAAACCCGCAGAGGCCCTCTGAGAGGCTTTTGTACTGTGACCATTGTTCAGTGTTTCTGTCCGCAAGCATGGACTGAACCTGATCCAGCTCACGCTCGGGCAGAGCATCCGTCTCCAGGCTTCAACGATCCGAGGTCACCAGCTCTCAGGCCCTTCTGCCTTCCTTTTTTTTTTTTTTTTTTGGCAGACTGTGCAAGTGGCTGCAGGGTGAACTGGTTCGAAACTCACCTGGCCAAAACAGCACCGTGCACTCCACCGTGGGATCAGCTCGCTGAGCCAGGGAACTTGCCCACAGCGCAGCTGCTAAATCCAGCGCAAGGGTGGATGGAGAAGTTTGTAACCTGAAGTTGGAGGATGGGAAAAGCTCCTTTCGGCGACAGCCATCGGTGACACAGAACTATGTGTGAAACTGCACCTACTACACTTCGATAAATCTGAGCTGTGGTGCTTTCAGTTGAGAGTAGGGCTGCTGATACTTATGTTTTCCTAAAGGCCAGGATTCCTAAAGCTTGTGAATTTTCTTGTTATAGCCAGCACCCCGCTCTCTGTTCCCCGTACCTACGATCCCTACTCAGTAGGCTGCTGCTCCTTAGCCAGCACTTATCCTAAGGGCATTTTAGATGTCGATTCTGTAATTACCACAAAATTACAGACTCCCGTTGACCTAATATAGGGGATTTGAAGGTACTCAGCACTGAACAGAACGTGGGTCTTTTCCGATAACCCGAGATCCAGGCTTTTATTTGCCACTAGGTTACAATGAAGAAAATATATATACCTGTTTCCCAACGGGTATCTACAAACACCTGTCTGCAAAGAGGATAGCAAACACAAGTCTTCAGGCCTAAGTACAGAACCTTTTAATAACTATTTCCTACTGGTAACGTCATTGGTGGGCTACAAAACACAGATCTGGATGGGAGATCAAAGCCTTGCTGCAAGCATGCACCACCCCAGGCACAACCTCAGCCAACTTTATTTGGATTCCAAAAACCTGCTGAAAGTGATTAAAATATACTGCCCCTTTCCTCAGCCCGGTTTGAGCTGTCCACATTTCAGCGGAACCACCCACATACCTTATGCGCTAATCTCTTTTTTGAGACCGATGAACAAATCACAAACTTTCTGTACCACATGGGAGCATCTCCCATTTCCAGCTTTGCTCAATATTGGCATTCAGTTTTATTCTGTGATTAAGACGCTCTACTCATTTTAAGCACTGTTGATTTATGATTTGTCTGGTAACCTGCCTGCGTTTATAACCTCTGTATACAGTCTCTAATGTATTCGGCAGCACAACACCTAATTCAGATTATTTGCACAGACAGGACTCAATAGCTGGTTGTTTTATTTTGAGCTAACAGTCAAGCTCACTGGTGCTTCATTGTGAACCTCTACATTAACTGGAAGGCAGAAACCGGTCTTCACAGCCAAACAGGCAACTAAAATAAAGCTCTTCAAATTCTATTTAAGGCACCTTTGACTAAAACCAAAACAAACAAAAACACCCAATGATAACAAAAAGCAACCCCCCTTCTCCAAAAGTAGCCAAGGTTTTTAAAAAATCATAGGGGAATCAGATGCCAAACTCAAAAACTCATTGGCACATTTTAAAACTTCATTTAAACATTTATTTAAACATTGCTCTGCTTTCAGATCTGCTGGATGACAAATGCTACCAAAAATCAGCTCACACAGGGTTTGGTCCTGCAACACTCTACATATTCCAGATTCGACCCAGAAATACATAAATAAATAAATCCACGCTTTGAAAATGTACTTGAATTGAAGTCCATGGGTCATCCCACTGCAGTCATGCTCAACTGCTCAGCCAAATCAGGGCTGGAGTGCTCAGCACTGCAGAGAATGCATCCCTTATAAAGGTCCCTAAATATGAAATAAAGAGTTTATTTTCAGCACTCTGGGGAGCCTCTCTCATGCTATTCTTCTACAGCAGGATGAAGGCAATTATCCAGGCAATGAGAACTCTGCCTCCTCTCGCACTATATACTACAGTGCCTACATGTTGTCCCACGAGGTCTACTGTGAAGCACACACACAGAGTGAATTTGCTAAAGAGCAGGGTTAGTGGTTGCTGAAGTATGTACTGTCACAGACAAGTCCATGCAGTGATACTATAACCTGGCAGCATAGCTCAGGCTGCCCTGTCACTGCTGAGGTCACTGTGTAAGACAGATGAGGGACTGCCCCAACTTTGAAGCTATGAATCAGGAAGAGAGTGATGAATGATTGATTGATCCTAAGATTGACTTGGGATCCTCTTACCTGTTACTGTGAATTTCATTTTGTGTTTTAGGGTCATGCACAGGTTCTGAGAGGTACAGCAAAAGATCAAGTGAAACTCATGGCAAACGAGCCTTGTATCTTCCTAAGCAATGAGAAGTTATGTTTTTTCTATGAGACTTGGAGAAGACCCTTACAGATATCTTCATGAGGCATGAATAACAAAAAACACCCAAAAAGCCTAAGCTGTTAACGTCTATGAGAGACTTTCATGAATTCTTTGAATAATTTATTGTGGTTTCACTGAGGAAGATTCCCTGATATTCATGTCTTGCACACTGCTGGGAGTCCAGTGCTCTCCAAGGCTTTACGGGAACACCATTTGTCCTGTAGCACAATGGGGCAGAAAAGCTGAAAATTGAAGTTAAAAATTTTACTTGTTCAAATAAACAGAAACACAAAGGAAAAGAGCTGTAGTTGAAGAACTGAGTTTTCTGCTCTATTACCTCTATGAGATTCAGAGTTTCATATTTCTTAAGCACTTAGCTTCTAAAATATTTTTTCCAAGACGATCAACAGTTTTCTTTGTTGCATGAAGCATATTTCTCTTTTGTCCCAACCAAAGAAAGGCTCTACTTTATACTATGAATAATTTTCAAGATGGTATCCCAGCAACAAGTATCCAGCAATGTGTATGTAACTATTTACTTAAATAAATAGCAGAAAAAGGTTGCAGTTTCTTTCAAGGACTCCAGTGATGTTTAGATTTTTTTTGAGAGATACATAGTAAAAAGAAGTAATAAATCAACTGATTTAAAAAGCAATGCTTCAGTGACTTTTTGCACATCTTACCTTGTTTGCTAACAACTAAATGAAAACCTCACAACCTTACTTCAGCTAAGATTGTTATACTATTTATATCTAACTTTACAGACATTCCTTGGAATTTCCAAGGAATTAAGCTCCCAAGCCTATGAAGAAAGGTATCATTGGTAAGAGGTATCTGAAGTTTGGCTTGTGAAGATCTTGCTCCATTGTTCTTCTAGAGCCATAGGAACTGGATCTATTAAGAAACCATTGGGGAAGCAAAGGCTGACCAAACATGACAGCACAGAGTTTTCTACAAGAGCAAGGGATTAGGAGATACAGGCTCTCCTCTTCTGCAGATTGGTTCTGCCCCACCTTTTGGACCTCCAAACGTAGGAATTATCCTGCAAGAAGCTTCCTGGAAGAGAATCTCCATCTGGGAGGAAAGCCTAAGGACATCTCCACTCCATTGTTAACTAGAATCACCTGCTTGAGCTCATTCCTCTTGAAAAAAACCTTCTTGAGGGTCAGGTACCATCCTGCAAATGTTCTGGGTTGAGGAGAGCTACTGGATTAGCAGCATGCAACGGCTGCTATAATGCTAATACAATGCATCCCCGCAGCATTAACAGCTTTGACACTGTAGCATTTCAACATTTACTCCATGCACCTTTTAGATAAACTACAGTAAGTTTAACTGTCACTTAACTCAAGCTATAGTTTTTTTTTTGGTGGTTTTTTTTTTTTTTTTAGAAGGAAACAGATTACACCATTAGCTACATCTTGAGCTAACACTGCTCTGAAATCATGCCTTGCAAATTGTGCAACAGTCATTGATTTTTAAAATACTCTCACAGGATTTTTCTAGGACAGGTCACACAACCCCCTGCTCCTTCCTTTAATACATTTGCATTTCTTCCAGGCACTCCGGGTCCCTACATAATTTCACATCAAAGGAACTCAGATTTGCAAATGGGTATCAGGAACTTCTGTGTGGGAAAGACAGACTTGCTGCTGAGGACCCATCCAGAAGCAAAGCCAGCACAGCATGATCAGCCTTGAACAAATTGTCCTCAACTCAGCAGAGAGTAAACACCACTGAATACAAGCAACACTTCGTAAAAGCAAGGAATAAATTCAGATGCTTACCCTGGAAGATGGAAGATTACAAGCTTCTAATGCAGTCTCTACTCGCTTTCTGTCAGCGGAAAACAAGCGGTATATGCTGCAAAATGAAGAGAAACCAGAGGGAATTAGCTTGAAGACACACCTTGATGGCCCCTGTGCCTTAAAGACTGAATATCACTTCCTAGTCATAGAATCGCAGAATCATTTAGGTCGGAAAAGACTTTTAAGATCATCAAGTCCAACTGTTAACCTAGCACGGCCAAGTCTACCACTAAACCATGTCCCTAGGCCATGTCTATATGTCTTTTAAATACCTCCAGGGGTGGTGACTCAACCACTCCCCTGGGCAGCCTATTTCAGCGCTTGACAACCCTTTCGGTGAAGAAGCTTTTCCTAACATCCAATCTAAATCTCCCCTGGTGCAAAACTTGAGGCCGTTTCTCCTGTTCTATCGCTGTTACTTGGGAGAAGAGACCAACACCCACCTCGCTACAGGCGCGTGTGTCTCATTGGTGTAGCAGGTCACTAACCATTTCCCTGCAGGTTATGGGGACTTCATTCTGCTCCCCGTCCCTGTCTTCCAGCTCAGGGGGCTGGATACCCAGAGAATTGGCCTTACTATTAAAGACTGAAGCAAAGGCGGCATTAAGGCGTTACCTCAGCCTTTTCCCCCCGCACGCAATAAAAGATATCTATCACAGCTTTAGATATTTATTTCCATTTTTTGGCTGCTCAGTAACACAACTGAGCTTAATAGTGCCCACAATGGGTTTAACTCGACCCCACACAAGCCCCTATTACACCAGATAGTTATTTGAGAAAGTTACCACTGCTCTCCTCACATTACGCCAGCGACATGCAATTTGAATACGATTATCCACACAACATGTCTCCGAGGTAAAGAAACTTGGGGTTTTTTTATATTTTATTTTACACAAGTGGAACAAAGGCAGAAAAGCTAAATGTCTCAAGATCACAAGGGCAATCTATGCCCAAAGGGTATTTGAGCAGAGACATCCTGGCCACTGTTTCCTGCAATACACGTTATAAATAGAGGATAAAACTATTATTCTAGACACAGGGGTCCCATATTCATCCTAAACTTATATTCACATTCAAAAGTCAGAGGAGACTACATGGTAAGGAAGGAGAACAGAACTTACTTCTTCAGTGGAATGCGCCCTTCTGGAGTCACCTGCAGCTTAAGTTTTGTGTAACTGTGGAGAGAAAAGCATCCTGGTTTATTTTTACAGCATTTTCAACTACCTCTCCACCAACTTAATAGCTCAATGCTACTGCTCTGATCATGTGGCAAGTTCCACTCAGCTCTTTTGCCCAATATGAAAACCTGTTGGGATATCATTAATAAGTAAATACCTTTTCCATCAACAGTAACACTCCTGTAGTGTCAAATACCATCTGTCTTGCAACAGGACATTGCAAATATCATTAGTGCACAAGTTTATCATCCCCCAGACTGCCTGCCAGTCTACCAGCAGACTGAATTGTGGCACACAAGCTACACAAGTTGCCTGGAAAGGTGGCTATACTCTTCCTCTTCCAGGGACTGAAATTGGCCCTGGATATTGCACACCAACATCCCTGCCTCCCTAAGCCCTGTGAAGGTTTCTTCATTTGACCCTAAACGTGTTCACTCCTCAGCTGGAAGGAAGTCAAATGAACCGAAGTGTCTCTACACCAGCAAGAGTGTCAGTATATTTAGCAGCCCTGGGCAAGCCCAAGACATTTCCAGCATGAAGCAATATAAAAATTACATGCTGAAACCATCTACAGGCAGGCAATTATCCAGTTTTTGAACTGAGTATTTAGGGCACCTCGATATCTCAGGACCTGTGACTTCTCTCACATGCTCATTAAGGCAGCAGGATGAGGACGTATCTTTCTTTGTCCAAATCTTTCAACATACTGATTCAAAACCTACTGAAACAGGAGTCATCTAGTAGAGTTAACGAGAAGCTGTTGGGCCTACAGCTGCTATCTGATGATCCTCCTGGTGTGCGAGGACTACTGGTTACCAGCATAATGCTTACCAGCAGCAGCCTGCAAAGAGCTGCTTTTTGAGTGCTTCATCTCTTCCACTTGAATATAATTAAAACTATTCATGAGTTTTGCAGTAATATGATCTGGTGAAAAATGTGGCAATACTTAAATATTTCAGAGGAATTTTTTTGTTGTTGTTAAAACAAAACAAAAACACAAACCAAAAAACACGAACTTTTTTAATTTACCCACTGGCCTACCAAAAGAAAAAGAAACTGCATGGTTCTAATAAGCTTTTCTTTTCTTCCCAACCAAAAATGCCATTAGCAACCGCTTCAAAAACAAAGTACGTGCTAATATCCCTAACTAGGATAGGAACATTTTCACAAATCCTTGTCACCTCATATGCATCATCTGGAAACTGCAATCTCTTGTGCTACTGTGTCACCAAATAAAAATATTGTCCCCTCGGTCCCATCTCCCAGCACTGAACTAGATTAAAAAGAAAAAATCAAAGTGGTTAGTAAAAAACGTTTCTTTTATTTCGCCTTCTATTTTTTAAAACATTTGAGTACATTCTGGTCACATTTAATGTTTTTCTGTACAGCCAAGACAGCTGGAAATAAAAGAAAATGGGGGGAAAAAAAATGCTGAACTTCAGTTAAAGCAAATAAAAAATGTGTGTCTGAAGAACAGTCAACCCCCACCAGTACTTGCCACCTTTTTTCCTCCCAAATTCTTTGTTACAGGAGGGACACTATTGTTTCCCCTGCAGCCATTATCGACCCATGTAAGAAAACCAAGCATATTATTCCTGGTAAAAAGCCTGTTAGGAGATAATCCTGTTGGCAGCAGCCGAACGGACTCATTTCAGTAATGCAGTGCTGACTCCAAGGACGACAAAAGCTGGATGTAACGCTGACCCAAGGTTTCCACAGCAGAGTGACCCTTTGCTCAATACTGCACGGGTCAGTATTTCAGTAGTAATGTACTCCTGCGTCCATTTTTGCACCCCGACACAAAAATACACTGCACGGTTACAACAGAGGAATGAGCACTTTATAACCAAAATGACAGTTTTTATTAACCACCCCTCCTCCCAAATTAACCCCATCTGACTGAATCACAGGAGAGCTGCTCAAGCTGTTTGGTATTGCACTTCCAACTCTGCAAGGGACTGAATGCCACAAAGAAAACAACTTTTCTAATTCTGCTCTAATGCAATTTGCTATTCTATTTCAACAAAAGGGTTCTGACTGGACTGCAACCAACCCTTTCCTTAGTACAGTAATTATAACAGGGAAATAATTTTAATCTTCAAAGTCAAAGAGTTCTTAAGTGACTCTGATTTGGCATCTGTGCAGAGCTTGCCTGCTACTGAATCTACGCAATGTGTCCAGTGACTTCATCTTTATTTAATATTGCTGGAACAACCACCAAAAAATGGCTCCCAAGTAGACTGGCTCTACTATACTGTGTGATAACATGTTCCTCCTGTGAACCTGGTATGAAAGCATCCATTAGGTACAGCCACAATGCTCCCCATTACAGACCTGTCAGCAAAGTCCACTGGCCACCTGGGGATTTGAGCGGTAAGGGGCATGGAAGTAGTATTACCACATCACTCCCTAAGTCACTTACAACCTGCGGAGCTAAAGGAAGTCATCTCTGCTCTTGCTGTCACACCTGGGTCTGCTCAGGTTAGCAGCGTGCTTCCTCCACCGTCAACATGTGGAGCCAAAAGGAAATGTTAAACGTTTCCATCCGTTTGGGATTTTGTTTGCTTAATATATCATTGCTGTCCCAACACAGTTTTATCAGACACAAAGCTGTAGTTCCTGCAATGTTCAACCTTCAAAGTTTCTTCAAGAATTTCTGTAGACTTCAGCTGCACCACAACGAACAACATGAGAAGGAAACACACAGCCTCCCCCAGCTCCCAGAACAGGCACTTATGAATATGTATGTGGGATTAAAGTTAAGGAGTTGGAAACCTTCTGATTAAATATGGGTGCATCTAATGAATTAGGCATGCACAGTCTTAGAAACTCCAGGTGGGTTAAATTGCTTCTTGGATGGAGGCAAGTTTTAGGAACCCAAGCCCCAGCTTGGTATTTAGCGGGACCAAGCCTCAGTCTGTGAGCAGAAATTAAAAAGTCTTTGGAGGTGACACAGAGCTGAATTTAACCAGCCAACTTGTAGGCTGGGGAGAGTATAGCTTCTCTTTCAGAACCCCAAAAGGCCAGTAAGTACCCCGGTTCATTACCATCATTATCTGGTAGGCTTTGCCATGCTGTTCTCAATGCTATCACTTACAAAACTCCCTCAGCATGTGCACTTATCATCCAGTTGAGAATCGCTGATCTCAGGTTTAGTTCTCTTTCCTTTCGGAGGTGTGTTTTTACACCCCAAACATTCTCATAAATAGCTTTTGTACTTTACTGAAAACAACCCAGAATCTGCATGCTATGCAAAGCAACCTAGATGAACGAATTCACAGCTTCCCTCTGAATCGCGTGAAAATGAGAGAAATTAGGCTAAGGAAAATAGACTTCTTGCATTTCTCATTTTTTTGATCATTAACAGAAAAAAAGGAAAATAAACCAGAAGCAAGTCAGTCCAGAATATTCCTTCATTTAAAATGGAGAGCTGCGGACTACAGCCAAAGCTACTATTTTGGTATACAAGGGGAAGATGGCACTTCATTCTGGTTTTTTGCTACAACTTGGTAGTTTGCGAGAAGAACCCTAACAAGATTTCTGTTTAAATGACGTTTAGATAACAGGCTTTTTAAAACCATGAGAAAGGACAGCCTGTGTTTACAAAAGTGACAACTCATCAAAGCAGAAACAATAGATGACAATGTGACTAACAAGAAAAGAGGAAAATGACGCTGAGAAAAGAGCAACACCCACAGCATTAAACACGATGGCCACTTACGCTTTTTCCAGGAAAGCATCCCTTGACATGTTCTGTGCCAACAAATTTGTTGCCAAACTGAACACTTCATCTGACCATTCCTATAGAGAGAAAATTTGATTAAATGAGGCTTAGTTTAGATGTTTTCTTACACAATGCAAAATATTTTCGAAAATTATATCGTTAGTAAAAAGTGCCTAATTAAAGTCTGAACATCATTTTTCCTATTACAGCTTCCTTCCTCATCTGAGAGACCTGATTTTCTTATGCTGAAGACTGTTACAATTTTTTTTTTTTTTTTTTTTAGAAAAAGATACCTTATTCCAATACATTAGGAAAGAAAAATAAGAAGCATATGGATAAACGTCTGATGCAAAGCACATTCAAGTTTGTGGGAGATGCAAAATAAATGCCCCAGAAAAATAATTTTTCTCATGTGTTGGACACTGTTCTGGTTGACACACTAAGGATTAAAAAAGGAGTCTCTTAATTCTCGTAAAATCAAGATGAAATGGTCTTAAAGCCCTCTGAAAGACAGACAGACCCGACAGGTTGGGATGCACACCATACCATAATTAAGTCTCTTGCTCCAACATCCCCTCTTGTAAGAGTTCGTTGTGAGACCCTCCGCATCACTCTCGCCGCAGATCATGAAGTGATTCAGACAACAAATATCATGCCTTATCTTTTATGGTGGATACCGAACTAAGAACTGTAAGTACTGACTATCAAGATCTTACCAGCCAACAAAGAAACACGCCTAAAAAACCCAAACCAGTAACCAGGAAAAAGATGCAACTCCAAACAAAAAAGTTCCTCTTCCCTCTACCGTACGTGCTTACAGTGTGGTCCTCTCCCTCCTAAATTATTTTCCTTTCTTGCTACCCTGACGTAGGGAAGAAGTGTCCTCCAGCTGCTCATGGGAAACCTCCTGTCTCTGCCTGCAGGCACCGCTCTTCCCATGGCTCTCCCTCACTTTTCCTCCCTTTATTTTCCTGACTGACTTTTCCTCATTTCTACACGTGTTACTGAAGTCCTTCGCTTAGGTCCCCGTCCTTTCCCGGGTTCCCAGAAGTCTGATCCATGATTACAATCTTAAGTTTAGACTCTTCATGCTCATCCTGTCGCTCTCGTCCCTTGTGGGTCTCTTTTCATCGACAACTTCAGTGCCTTTTTCCTTCCCAACTTGATGCTCATTTACAATCTTTAATTGCAATCCTTTCTAATCACAACTGTGGCTTTGGATTGGTTTTGTTTCACCCCTTTAAAATAATGAAATTAAAATAAACAATGCCTTTGCAAACAGTGCGTTTTTTTTTTTTTAAATTTGATGAAGACTTCAGAGTGTTCTTTGAAACTAAAATTGGGTTTCCTTTCATATCAGCCCAGATCCAAAATTCCCATCACCACACACCCTCCCAGATGCATAGTCTTTGGAGGTATTCCCTCTCCTTGGTTCTTCTTTTTCTTGAAGGAAAAAATAATTTTTTTTTTTTAAAAAAGGTGATTTCATTCTGACAAAAATTGATAATGATGAAAAGTATCATTGATTTCCAATGAAACAAATGTTGCTACGTCACTTAGGAGCTTACGAGCTTGTTTTAGCTAGAAAGCCTCAAGTTTCCGTGTGACTAGGTGATCAATTTGTGCGGTTCAGAAGGTATAATTTTTTTCTACCTTTTTCATGCGCTAAGATTTGTTCCCTAAAGTTATGAGATCTTGCTCCTGAAACTGGTCTCACACAGCTGCTCCCAATAAGGGAGAGATAAGGCTACCTATATGCCTACTGTTGTAAGGGCCTTTGATATCCTTCAGCTACCAGATCCTTAAGTCCAGCCCATTTACAACCTCAGCCCTAAGCAGCCGAGACAACACATCTCCTCAGGACTGGTCCTTCTGGCAGAGAAACCTTCCTCCCTCAGACACAGTCTCGTTGTTCTGGAGGCGAACCACTGTTGCCGAGATAATCCTCCCCTCCACCTCTCGTGACCACTTCTTTTTTTTGTTTTGTTTTTTTTCTCCTTGTATTTTCTTCTTAGGTCTAATTTTTAAAAAACAGGGGTGTGAGAAAGAACAAAAGAAGAAGTTGGGTTTGTTAGCAACACCGCTGCTTTGCTGTGACTCTTGGAACAGAAAGCATATTAAGTGCAGCATTTTTTTTCGTCTTCTTGGCAAATCATTTTTCCAGGCTCAAAATAGGCTCATCTTGTAAACACTGCTTTGTTTAGGCACTAATTATAGCAGTTAAAACTTCTCCTTGTGACATTAATGGCTGCAAAGATTAATGGCAACATAAAATATTATTTAGAAATTGAAAATATGTTGGATTTTAACAGCTCTTGACAGACTTTGTTTTGATCTCACTGGTTCTGCTGGGCTTAAAACTGAAGTATTTTGTAAAAAACAGAAGCAGGGCACTTCAGGAGTATCCCACACCCCAGCTCTTCCTTCTCTTTGTCTGAGTGCTTGTTGCCAGGAATGTAACGGGAACTCAGTTATTACGTGCCTGTCACAAGCATTATTTATATAAACAGCCTTGCCACGTTCCTTTGCTAGCTCTTCTTGGCTCGTCAAAGCGATCACATCACTCTTGCCAAATATTCTAAAGGCTACCTGCAGCCTGAGCCCTTTCTAACGATGCAGGTGCCAACTCAAGATATCACAAGCAATACTTGCTCATTGACTCTCTGATTTTAGGGTCTTCATTCCAGCCAACGCAGAGCTGCAGCCAAAAAACCAAGATCAGAAAAGATGCCAAGGATCACATCATCTTTCCAGTCACTGGTCTGAACTCTCAGCAGGAGGGGAAACAACAGTCCTGAGCACAGACCCGAAGAAATAAAGGAGATGCTTTGGACTGACTTTGATGGGCTTGCATCAAGCTGTGAGCCAAGATGTGTCTCGCTGCTTTAGCTACCAAATGGCTCCGTTTCCTTGGTTTTGCTGCATGGTACAGCACAAAGCCCATCCCCTAACTCTGTGCATGGTACACTCTGCAGCCGTCTTTACCAGCAGCAGTGATTCCAGAAGGCAGCGCTCGGTGAGAGCGCTCCGTGGGGTAGAAAGCTGTTATGTGTAGAAAGAAAACAGCCTACAGAGGAAAGGTTATAACAGCTTCTGAATCACCGCAGTAGCTGCAGACTCCTGTACAGATGCAATACAAAAGGAAAATATAAATCTGGGTATTTTGAAATAGGACTGTACTAGTGCCAACAAACTGTTTGCAGACTGGAAGCCTCTGATCCCGTTTGGTAGCAGAAGAACCCAGCTTTCCGACATTCAACTCCAAGCAAGTCACATCCATCACGATAAGAGCTCCCTGAACTCGATCTCCTCTTGGCTACATCCTGTTACACTAATTCATATTTATATCATTCCTGTGAACTTTACTAACAAATTATTTAGCTGTTCTGTGCTTTGGCAGGTAGCGTATAAGCAGCAGTTCATTTGGAAATCTGTTGCTCAGTGAAGTAATTTCTCTCCTCTGTTACATGCATCAGTATACATACCGCAAGACATTTATCTCAACAGGAGAGATGAGATTTTTTTCGTAAGAAAAGACAGCACATGTTCTTGAAAACACTTCCTTCAAATCAGAACTGACTACGTGTGAAGGCAATGTTTCTCACATATTTGTTTTTGGTGGGAGGTTAACAAAGCAAGCTGCTGAAATTCTACACTTTTGGCATGCTTATGAATTTTATTTTAAAAAATTGTATCAAATGGACATGAATTTATATCATTTGTTTTACCATTTTATTATACTGATCAAACTCTTAAATATGCCTAAGAAGCTGGAAAAATAAAGACATATGCTGGAAAGCATAGTATAGCACAACTTGTGAATCTTCTCTGACTACATCATTTTACTTATGGAGGAATTCATCAGCTCTTAGTGATGGATCTGATCCGAAGCTCATCAAACTAAGGAGACGCAGAATTCCTTGGGCTCTGGATAGGGGTCTGTATGGCCAGGATGGACTAGCGTAGTGAGAACAGAGTTGGCCTAAGAGGTACAAAAGAGAGCGAGCAGAAAGAGATGGGAAAGATGGGGTGTTCACTTTTGAAGTTACTGGATTTGGGAAGAGAATGAAATAATGTAGAGGAGACACAGAGGTTCACAGGTTGTACTGCATGTTGGGAAAAGAGAAAAAGAGCACTCGCTCAGAATAGGGTTTGAGAATAAACTACTTACTTTATCCTGCCTTCTGCAGTGCTGTTTGTGGATGCTTACATATCCTATCCCAAGACAGACACACCCGTTTGAAAATAAGCAAGCGCTGTATCAGTGCTACTTCTCTTCACCATCATGATGTGTCTAGCAATCTGCCTTTTAGACCATTACTTAATGAATTTCAAGCTGCATTCTTTGAACAAACCATCTGCTCAGCACCCTTCAGCTCATCACTAACGTACTTTAAATACTAGTTACCTTCTCCTGAAGGAAACAGTACATCACGACTACATCATCATTTCTAGCTCTGTATTTAGTTCACTTAAAGCAAGCTGAATAGCCCAACGCAAGGTGAATAGCCCAAGGATCAGATTCGCGTAATTTTCCCACAACTTGGCCAGTGGATGTGATGAACAGAGTTTGTAACAGAATAGGAAGTCTTCTGCAAAGGAAGAAAACCCCATAATTGAATAATTTTAACTGCCTCACTAAGACCACTATGGTTTACTTTGCCTTTCTCTGATCAATACTTGTCACACAACTTGAAAAATAAGGTATTGCAAACAAAGAGTTAATCCAAAAAATATCCATGCATTGAAAAGGGAAAGATCGGGGGCGGGGGGTTTCATTGGCACTTGGCTTTCCCTGGAACGTCAGTGAGAGGAAGGGTCAAGAATTGCATGTGTGATGTTGAAAACTTCTTGTATTTACATGCTTTCTCAGAGCTCCCTGAAGAGATGATTTGTGCCTGATGTGCTTATTTATAATGACTTATGAGTCACTACATGGGTCCTGGAGATAAGAACCAGATTCTGTGGACTGGCTCATATAAAGTTGGAAAACATGTTAACAAGGAAGAGTTTTTAGATGCATTCAACAGTGATCAAACTCTGTTCTCATTGAAACTATCAGGATATTTAGCATGATTTCAAAGCAAGCACAGCTAATCTGCATTACTTGGAAAATTCCACCCCAGGCCACAGTGCCTGACTAATAAAATATGAAATTATTTGGTCTACTGCATCTGCAAATAACAAGGAAGGCTTAGATCCTCAGTTACTCAGATTGTAGGAGTTACTCAGGATTTAGAGCAGTCAAGCTTCTCCAAAACATGATTTTATCTACTGTATTTTAAGGTTCCATTATCAAACAGAAAACGGCCCTTAAATACCAATTTCTGCACTGTTTTAGGAAATAGATTATGGTTCACTGATTGCTGGCTAGACAGGAAAGCGAAAAAGGAGGACACATGCTTCTGATTTAGGTGATTTTCCCTCTTCCTCGGTAAGGGCTAACAATTTTTGCTGGTAAAGCTTTAGTATACCTTTTCATTTTCCATCATAAGCTTTTTTTTTCTCCTGAAGAGCTTTTCAATCACTTTCACTTTTGCAGTGTGAAGATTTCTTAACCACCCCTGCAGAGTATAGCTGTGCGTTTTCAAATCTGAAGACAGCACTTCCCACTCAGCAGTCCATGGACCACCACAAACTCATTTTGTGTCTACTCTTCCATATCAAAGAAACAGCAGAAATTGTGTTTTTGCCAGATTGACCAATTGGCTAATGAAGATTAGCAGAGACAGAAACCTGGCAAGCAAAAATATATCCTCCTAGCTTAAGGTTTTCATCCTATGACCTTTTTTCACCTGGTCTCACCATTTTTGTGGCCTGCAAGGTGACAAAATACTCCTTTCTGTTGTTAAATAACAGGATGCAAATCATATGAAAGTGTGTTCTGCGTGTGGTTATCTGGAGGCTGTCATCAGAGTCTACCCATATGAATGGAAGTAGGAAGAGAAATAGCTTTTGAATGTCAATTTGGAAAAGATAAAGCAGAGAGCTCCCACTTCAGTGAACACAACTGAATCATACAGAAGGTGGAAAAAGGAAAAAACATAAACATGCACTAAATTCAATCATAACTTGCATGTCACACACAACTGTTTTACGTGGTGTGTTGGACAGAAATGAAGGGACTGTATATCTGCGTGGAAAAAATACTTTTACTTCACAGTTCTTATGAAGGGCGATCAGCAGACAAAAATGCAATGCTTAAAACTGACCTTTGAACATGAGCAGAAACGGTCATGTAGGTTAAATTAGGTGTCTGCTTGCCAACATACTTGAGCATACAAGGGAGACCTGTAGATGACTACGCTGATACGAGCCAATCTAAAAAAGTCGTCCATTTGCAAACTTTGTTCTCACAGGTGAGCCATAATTTGCACATGCTTAGAACAAGCATAGAAGGGTGATAACTGCTGAAAGATAGTGATACGTGTTTGGAGAGTCACAGTATGCATCTGACAGCTGAGTAAAAATTGGCGTGCACCATTATGTTCACAATGCTTATTTGGGCTTTACAAGCAATATTCTGAAAATAAGCACACCTATTGTGGGCATAAACTTTGCTGAATAAACTCCCTGGATAAAAATGATTGCACATTTCCTTTTGGGTACTGATCAGCACAGCTCTATAACAGAATTGAGGTCCGTTTCGTAGCAATCTCCACTTTTATCTCATTTATCCACATCTCAGAACGATACTTTAAAAACATTAATTTTATATGACATAGATGGATGTGTATTACCTTTGCTATATCCTCTTGGAATGCCACCAAGTTCAAGTACGATATATTGACCAGGTCTGGACCATAGACAACAGTTATCATTCGATTTTCCAGTCGACCTCCTAAGTTCCCAGTATCCAACAGTTCGCGCAGTTTTGGATCCTGCAGGTAAATACATTACAAAATAGTTAAAAATCTTTTGCACATACTTATACTAAAAGAGACGAGTATTTTTGCAAATACTTTAATTTTGAAAACTTGTGTTATTTTGAACATTTTAAATATGATGGCACTAGGTTCTGATCTGGTTCATTATTCATTAAAATATTTAAAGCCATTAATGCAGGATGAAAAGAAATCACTACTCTGAGCTCTGTGTTGATACAGTAGAGACTAAAAGCTGTCTAGTTTACGGCTGCACATTCCTATTCTCAGCTATTTTGTCTCCTAGGTTAAGCATACATAAATTGTTTTGCTCATCAAAATAACACAATCTGCCCAAAGGCTACTGGCCTCAGCAGAGAGATTCTGAATTATTTTAATGGATTTTAGATAAAGCCCAAAATGAGAACTTAGTTGTTCCTAAGGAACTGAGGAGACTGTCTAGAATTAACTGTCTTAAACGCTATGAAATGAATAACGGAATTTTCACGATGCCCTCCCTCTTCATGTCCAAAAGATCATGTATTATTTAAATTATGATATATATTCAATTTATATTTAGGTTTTAGTCTTTTTTTTTCAGGTTTATATCCAATATAGAAATGACTACATAACATCTCTGTGAAGGAAAGATATATTCAATGCTTTTTTATCAGCTAATAATAGCCTGAACCTCAGCTTCATTGTTAACATAAGCATGTGAGAAACAATTTCAGGTTATTTTGCAACTCTACTAGTTTCTATTAGGCTGCAGCATTTCCAAGAAAAGCATACAGTGTCTTTCAAACTAAGAAAACTGCTTGGTCCTTAGCCTCAAGATGTAGTCTATAAAGGCAAAGACAGATGAAAAGAAGCCCCGCAAGACTGAACTCAATCCTTTGAACAGGGCCAGTATAATTTGAAAGCTCAGGTTTCCTAAAAGGCAAGATATGTCAGCCTGGTACAAATACTAAAAAAATGCCCAGCAAATTGTATCACTATGGCATGACAGATTCTGTGCAGAGATCAAATGATTTCAAAACTGCCACAAATATATACTGCAGTTTATAGTTTACTCTCACACAAACCTTTTACCCACACTGTCTGCATACGTTAAATATTAAGAAGCACCATAAATACTAAAGAACTTTTGAATTAAGAATATAAATCTCCACCAACGGATACAAATTAAATTTAGTCTAACAGGACGATAAGCTTACGATCATGAAAAAGGCCACCCCTCATGGATCTTGCAAGAAATCCCATACTGACAAGACCTCAGTCCAAAAGATATCTCCTGATGCTTGTAGGCAATGGAGTTATGCATATGTTCACCAAATACTTCACAAGGTGTAGGAGAACATTTGAGGTATGGCATATTAACTGGAAAGAAACTACAAGCCTGTCTATCGTAAAATGCTGAGCCTCATTAAATACTGGGTACGACGGCAGGTGTTGCAGGCAAACAGACAGAATAATTCTGCTTGAGAGTTCTGTAAAGAAGGAATATGATTGTGCTCTGAGACAACGAAGTTTTCATGGGTAAACAAGTTAATGACAGGCTTTCACATAAGAGAAAACCAGAAGAGGGATATAAAAATAGTAGTTGTGTTCAAGAGTTGAGGATTTAAAGGAGAAAGACAAAGAAACTGTGTAATTTACATCTAGGAGAAAAGCTAGAGAAATGCCCTGAAGATGCTAAGTTAGTGATGGCTTATTACTAGACAGGTTACTTTCTCTTTTATTTACAGGCTAAATGTTACAAAGCTTTGTTTAATTTCTCTGGGAGATGAGAACTCACCTGCTTTTTACTCTCTACCGTTTCAAGCCCAAAATCAGACTGATAAACGCTTCCGCTAAAGGGCCTGTCTGGGAAGAGCATCTTCTTTCTGAACTCAAGCTAAACAGGACTGTCTATCTGCTTTTATCCTCTTTCACATGTGTGTCATTCCTTTCTTCCTTTCCCTGGCTGAACCTCTTGCTCAGAGTTTCGCTCTTGGTGATGAACTGCAACCCTATCAACAAAGGAAGAAAGAAGATAGCCTTTTTCCTTCATCTTTATAGTCACCTACAGGATGTCTCTGTGATGGATCATACTCCAGATAGTCTAGGATATGCATTAGTAATGCTTCACAGAGTAAAAACAACTCAACATTTGAAATGGGATGCTTTCTTTTTCAAAGCAAATTAATCATAAGAGAAGTTATCTGGGACTGGCTCAGTAAGGCTTTTTGAAGTGCAGAATAAGTGGCCAATCGGGCAATGTTCAGTATGAAGTTGGTCTTCCAAATCACAAGATTTTTCTCCAGGTTTTAAAGGCAAGACCTCAGTCTATCTGAGGTCTATCTCATCCTCTTTGGGGTGCTTCGTTTGGATGAGTAGAATGTTGAATTCTTCTATTCTAAGACCTGTCTAACAAAGTTTGAAGCACACAGTCCCTTACAGCAAGACATTATAATGGCTGCCATTGCAGCTCCTGTTAATAAAGGGCAAACACTGCATTTCCTGGGTATCTCAGTGTAACCTCAATGTCTATGTGCTCCACAAACTTAACATAGGGTTTTTTAAATATATACATAAAAATAAGTTCTGTGAAAGGGAATAATTTTGATACTAACAGGATCCTGGCCCTTTTTGACCCCTGCCATGGGTGTATTTGCCCTTTAATGGTGACAGATGCATTTCCACTCGCCAGTGACAACTTAGCCCTTAACTGGTGATCTAGGTCATATTCTTCGGTTTTTAGATCTCAAGCTCTCAAACTTAGATACCAAAGCACACTGGCAGCTCTTCACATTCCTCATGTACAGCTCTGCTCCCTTATTACTACACAAACGCCGCAAACACTACTGAGATGAGCAAAATATCCTGTATGAAAATCTTGAAGACTATCGAAGCTCTATGAATCAAAGCCCTTTTTAAAATGTCAGGAAGTTTTCCTGTGGAGATGATAGGAAAGCACATGGGGAAAAAAACAAGCAGCAAAACCAAATTTAGCTTCTTTTCTGTAAATCGGATTATTCTGATTTTGATAATTCCATTTTGAGGAATGAGACTGAAAGTCTGCTGCTGTTTGGAGCTGCATTTGATATACTGGCTTACAAGCAGACAGATTGGTTTTTGGCGTAAGCTCTTTGCTAGACTGGGGCCTTATTATGAATGTACTGAGCTCCTTGAGAGACATTCAGAATAATTATACCTATTGAATATTGATTATAGTCAGTTTTTGAACACCTGAGCTACTGAAGATCTATCACGTTAGGGAACGCATCCATGGGATATTCGACAAACAGCAGGCTATTGACAGTGCCCATCTAACTCAAAGTTCCCTTGGTAGCACCATGATTTAAGTCTGCTTTGATGTTTTCTGACAAAGGAGCATCCTCTCGCCTCTTTTACTCAAAAGATCTAGGCGTCAGCTGCTTTTTCCCTTCCACTAAAGTCTAGCAGGAGCGTCAGCTCAAGGACTGGAGCTGCCTGAAGACTTGCCCAGAAACCAGGTCAGCAAAGCCATTTCTGATGGAACATCTCTGTGGCTGAAGACCTGACAGATTCCTGGAGAGAGATGCAAATTGTGAGCAGGCACATACAGAGGACGGGACAAGGATGGTACTGGCAGCACAAACAGCTTTAGAATCCATTAAAAATAAGACTAACCATGACAAATTGAGGCAAGAATTGGCCAGAGGACTATCTGCTCATTTGGTAAAAGGCCCTCCCTATTTGGTTCTGCTGTCTTGACAAAACTATCAGAAAATATACCTTAAATCAATTTGAAACGAAAACAGAAAATAGAAGAAGTTAGCCAGAAACATGAAAAAAATAACAAAAGCTTATGGAATTCCTACAACATTCATGAACAAACACTGAATAATGACGTTTTGTTAGAACCAGAATCCTGTAGACAGATGGATAAGAATAGTTTTCAGACTTCCAAAACTTTCTCCCTTTGTATTTTTCCTTTCACTAGAAATCATAAAAATAATGTAAACTTAAAGAGGCTGCTGAGCCACATTAATGACAGTCTCCGCAAAGACTGCTTTCAGCTGTGGTTGATGTTATTAAAATGTAGCTCTTAAAACTGAAATCCCAATCAACATGTGCGCTGCACATTACAGTAAGTGCCGTAACATCTTTTAATACTATTGCCAGCTCTTTAAACTTTTTTCTGAAAACTTGCAACACACCATCTGTCTGCAAAAATTTTCTGGCTTTTTAATACGTTGCCATAGGTATATCTAAAAGGCTGCCGTGCAGTTCACTAAAACTCAATCACTGATTTAAACACACCAAGGGGCAGCAGGTCAGCCAAGGTTTCACCTCAGATATACCGCACCACCTTTTGTTCCTAACGCTTCTCAAAGCTGCAGCACTGTCTCTGAGAGCTGCTCTCTCTGGTCCCAGACCTATGTTAAACAGTAAAAGAATCTGTCCGATGCTAAAGATTTTCCTCGGGGTTTAATAGTTACAGACAATGTGATGTCCAGACTGGATCATTATCAAAAGACTCAGCAAGAACTTCTGGGTTGCTGGAACCGTTGTGCAATTAAAGTACTATAGGAAATTTTTTGGTGTTTGAAGACATAATTTACAATCTAAAGGAGTCATTGGAGCTAAACTACACATGTAGACCACGTGCAGCGTGCACTACATTATCTATACAACATTCACTCCCGTGCATGCAAAAACGTCATACGCTCCCTGCCCCCAAACAGCTATCAACAGAATTTCTCACACATCGCATGCAGTAAAACATTGTCTTTAAGGTGTCACTTAAATATTGGAGTCTTACTGAAGCTGTAGGTAGGAAAAGCATCCCAAAGCCTCCAAAAAGTAGATGTCTAGAAAAACCAACCCCAAAATAAACCCCCACCAAACCCTATACACAAATTCAGTGTTTGTCAGCTGTTTTCATTACTTCTATCAATCTGACTTGCAATTTCCAAGTGCTTTCTGTTTCCAGTACTAAAAATCTGCAACACTCCTTACTTTAAAACACTGTATTTAATGAAGCAAAAGTTTCAGTAAAGCAGGGTTGGCTATAACTGCCCATTTTGTTGTGGATTTTTAAACTATATCATGTAGCTATACAGATACTTCAGAATCCCCTAGACTCTATATCATAGTCCCAAATAGCTATATTTGTGTCCTGGTAACTTCAAGACTGGAGGTGTTTGAAAAATTGGCAACAGAATTTCATCGTTGTTCCACGCTCATCAGGACAAGATCTCCGAGCATTCAAAACTGCATTTAGATTTTTCTAGCTCCTTATGTATCCCAAGAGAGGGGAAAAGAGGGGAAAAACCTCCTTAATTAGATAGTTACATATGCAAAGAGTTTTCCAGGAAATAGGCAAGTTTGTGCTTAAATTAAAAGCAGAACCTTGCTAAAATGGGACCTTACATTCTGACTCTGTCAAAGGCAAAACTCCCACAGATTTTCTTCAAATAGAACAAAGTCTTATCTTCAGGAATGCCTTATCACAGAGTGTTTCTCAACAAAAGTGTATATACATATATAGAGGGAGCATGTATATTTCATATATTTGACCCAGATTTCAACATAACAGATCTTAAAACTTTAAGCTCCAAGTAAGCAGCTGTAGTAGGGGCAGCATGAGCAAGAAACACTAAGGGTCTCTTAAAATCAGACCACTCACCCCTATGGCTAGCTAAGGACTTCAGCAGAGTTCCCAAGCTGAACCGATCCAACTGAACTCCGCGGTGCAAGCTGCCCAGCACAGAACAACAAATATGGGTAGGAATTACTTTCTGATACCTGGTTGAAGTGATTTTCTACCGCCTCTGGTAGCTAAAGCACACAGTTCTGGGCTGCATGACATCTTGGGTCCACAATGATACTTGGGAGTTGCTTCTTATCTTTGTCTCTAGAGGCTAAGTGTCTCACCTTGTCCGGTCAGTCCATCTGCATCTACAGCCAAGCAAGAAGCGAAGCACCTCCCTAGGCAGCTATTTCCCCAGCTGTGCCACAGAGGAGTAAACTACCACCACCTCACAGCCTGCTCGTTGGCTAGTGAGTAGAGGAGGTGCAGGTGCAAGCCATTTACAGGAGATGTCTAACTTCTGGAGGTGAGAAAGTCCCACGGCCAGTGGCACACCCCAAATCTCTCCTTGCAAAGGGACCATCACTCTGCAGTGCCTCTTAAGCAGCTGTGGGCTGCTGCAGTTCACCAGTGTGACCCTCAGAAACCAAACGCTCTCGCTAACTGGATTCAATTTACTGGTAACAATCCCAACACAGATTTCAGAGACGGTTCAAATACCTCTTCTGTCACACATCACCTAGCAACGGTACAGGACTCCGAACTTCCCATCAAGTAGACTGACAGACTTATCCGTCAAAGAAACATGTTTCTTCTCTCTCTCCTTCCTTTGTTGAGACCAGAGTCAAAACTATCAATAGTTTATCTTTCAGCAATCCCATTCACTGAGTAAAGAGAATGTCCATACATGGGAATCACACCTACAAAACTCAATGACAGGATTTTGTCTGTCTTCCCTAATGACAGTCATGTGAAATGAATATACTCCAATTACTACATCAAGGATACTCAAAACAGTGTTCTCCAAAATCTCTTTTCTATTATTACACAGAATTCACAGGAAGTTTGATATTTAAATATATTCATTTATATCATCAAGCCATTCTTACCAAATTCATTATCATTAAACCAGAAATACATTTAGTCCAATAAAGAGAAAAACTGCACTATGGTTTTTAATACAAATACGTCTTCAAGCATTTTGCAAAAGTGCATCAGATCAGTATATGACCAAAATACTTGCAAATACTTACGCTTTGAATTTTTTCTCATTTCTAGATTTCAGAAGGGATTCCAAATTTTGCGTATCACCGTAGCTACCGATGCACAGAAATGGAGCCAATATCTTGTTTAAACCCCCGAGTCTTCAAGATACCATTTTTGTGCACACTAAGTCAGTGTGTACAAAACCAAAGGGTGTTTCTGTAAAAAATATCTCTCACTAATCTAAACTGGTCTTAAATTGATCATCTGCTCAGTTAATTCGGTGGACTATTTCTAGATTATAAAACACTATTAGCTAAAAGGAGTCAGAAATGCTTTAGACAAAGAGTCAGTCCCTGAAGAAGGCTATCAGAGACACCCACTGCCTTCTAGGACAGATCTTGCTTGGTACCAGCAGCAACAGTGAATGCCTCAGATGCAACTAAATTCCAAGGGCTATTCTTCCCATAGAAATTATCGGGGATTAAAGGATACCATAAATCATGCATCAAGCAGTCAATCCTGATTAACTCTCTCTCTGAAACACTTATTCCAGAGCAACAATTGCTTTTCCCAAAATAGCTCAATCCAATTCCATGCTTGAAGTGAGAACATCAATACATCCAGTTTACCGGGAACAGGTTATGAAAAACAATAAGGCTACTTCTTTTTGTATGATGTAAAGCTTTTGAGGAAGAGAGAATACGTGCCAGCAAAAAGCATACTTTTCTTCGGTAGAGAAATAAGAGGCAAGCAAACTTATACCTGTGCAAATACTATTTAACTTTGGAGAGGACTGTGTTGATAGGCATTTCCAAATACAGTTCTAACTTTGAGTTCTGAAAACGTGGGACAAATTCAGAGATTACATGTTGACTTTCTACAAAAACTACAGAACAAGACATGGGATATTAAAAAACATAAAATGTTATTAATCAGGATTTTTGTAATACTTATGGACACACAAAAAACCCCATTGAGTATTATGCCAGCAACCAGGTCAAGGGGACAGAATGCACCCTTAGCAAGTTCGCAGACGACACACCAAGCTGGAGGGAGCAGCTGATGTGCTGGAGAGCAAGGCTGACAGGTCCCTTCCAACCTACAGTTTTCATCGACACCACGATTTGTGTTCCAGACATGACCACTTCTGTTACAAGAGTTCACCGGAGACAACAAACACTATGCACTAACTGATAGACACTCGGAACCAGCTTTGCGAAGATGCTATTTCCCCTTACAGTACAAAATCAGATTGACTTCTGGTGGAAAGGGGGGGATATACCCAAATAATTATTTCAACTTCACTGTCGTATTCTGTGAAAACAAGATTTTATACAAAATACAAAGAGAATTAATTTGTGCTAAGGAAAAGTGGTAAGGAAAAGCCTAGGGACAAAAATAGGGCCACTTCATTCCTCTTTTTCTGACCTTTCTCACAGTTAAAGTGATCCAAATCCAGCTTCCCTGGGTCTCTTATGCTCGCATAACAGAATATTAAGCAAATACTCAGGCTGCATATTTGCTTAGTTCTCCTTCTAAACGTCCACATTTCTTGGAAATTTTTTTAGGTTCATAGTATTTAAGTTTTAAATTGGTTGCAAGACTGTGTTCTAACCAAAAACAAGTGACAGTATAAACCATCTAAGTAAAATCAGACCAAATGTGGTATTTTTCAGTCCTTTTGGATGTGGTTGTTACTAACATGAAGGTACTTTATATCTCACAGTGTCCATCTTACTTTAAAGAACAACTTAAAAAAGACTAAACACCTAGGAGCTACAACCATGCACAATCTTCCTCTAGATGTTTTCTAACTCACTAACATTTTTATCAGTTTTTATTAGCTGCAGATGGTTATTTTTAAAATTACCTTTAAGCACGCACATTTCCTTTCACTGCTTTTCCTTTCTCAAAATACTTTGAGATTTTCTTCAATACAATTTAAAAGAAAGAGATGAAGAGATAGCAGAGAAAAGAAAATTCTCTCATTTTCATGCTACTTTTGTTAACTCATTTTCTTCGGTCTGTATGAGACTATTGGAACTACAAAAAGTCTTAGAATGAAATGATTTCTACAGCAGGTTGCACAGCACGTAAAAGCAGGAATAGCTGGAACAGCAGCTTAATTTTCACTTATCTATAAATCTCATACACATTGTTCTTCCTATTCTGAGTTGCTGCGTCGAGTTATTTTAACAGGGTTACTTCAGAGATTGAGGTACAATCAGCTATTCATTTACACATCATATGTAAAAATCTAGGATGCTTGGAATGAGCTGAATGAGAGGTGTTGCATGGATGCCCAGTATGTTTTTTGGAGTGCTCCGTAAGGGCTGGAGTACGATCACTTGCATTTTAATGCGCTTTTTTAGCTGGTGGAAGTATGTACATCCAGACAGTCTGTAATGATGAATGCACCAACTACCCACCCCGTATCAAAATAGCAGATGAAACACAGAAAGCTACAATTGAAAACATCTGACTAACAAGCTGTTTATTACTGCAACATTTCAGTCACACTCATCAGGAAGGAGGGAAAAAAAGACAGAGATCCTGCTCGGCCACGCTAGCATTATTTTGTTCTGTCTTACCTGTTTGTGAGACATGTTTTGCTACAATTTTTTTCAATTACAAAGTCATGTGGGGTGCTTACTGGTAAAGGTTTCAATTTACCTGATTTTAATTATTGTAAAATTTCATTATTCCCATTACCTTTAAGTATTTATTTCTAGGAAACTCATTTGCAGTATAGCAAAAAAAAACCACCAAACCTATTTCAATGCTGATGCAGCAACAGCCATAATTTTTCCCTTCTTGGACTACACCAGCTAGCCAGCTCCTGCAAATCAGACTGCGAGCATACAACAGCGTCTTAATGGCACATCTATTTAACTACTGACTGCCACCGACAAGTTCTCGTGACCTGTCACTTGTCACAAAAGCTTCACTACATCTTATTACATATGAGTAACAGTAATTCAGAAGTAGAAATATATTCAGACTCTTGACATTTGAAAATTGGTGCAAAATGCCAGGGTACCACAGAGGCAAGGGAGCACTCATTAGCTGAATAGTACCTTGACTCTGAAAACAACTACAACCATAAAATCTGCTAAAAAGCCACATGGCAAAACCATACAGCAGATGCCACTGCTTCGAATGGTGAAGTTAAGAGAGAGGAAGTAATGTATATTCAAAACAAATTATTTAAGGTTGCTTTTTAAAAGTTGGTCAGCTTCAATTTACTCCAGAGAGGATGATCTTCTCTAAATACATTTTAACTTTTTATAAAAATATCAAACAGAAAAAGACTAGAAACAGATTCCTGTTTTAGAAGACAACATGACTACTGAAAAAAAGTAGTAAAATCTAAAAGGAGTATGAGTAAGAACTACAAATATGTGGTTTTGGCTGAGGAGAGAGAGAAAATGAATAAACGCAGAAACTGGATTTGGGTGGTTGTATGACAGATTAATTTTACTACCTGTGAAAGTACAGGAAACATGTTCAGTCATTGCTAGGAAAAGAACATCCAAACACTAATGTCTTTGGGAAGCAGCTGCAGACAGAAGGAATTCTTCAAGAGATGCCGTGGACATTATTGTAAGTAGTTGGTTTTTTACTTTTAACATAACTCATCAACTTGGAGAACGGTCTTGATGGAAATCCCAAGTACTACATATGTAGTATCCTCACAAGGATTTGTGAGCAGCTAAACAATGTGAGAATACCACGATAAGGATGATGGAAAACCAGTGCAAGAAGAAAGTGATGGAAATGGTCCCAGAAGAAAATGGACTATAAGGCATGAGGTCCACATGAAGAAAAATCCAGATGCAGATTTGGTGCAGCGAGCGACTTTCTGCATCTGAACTATTCGCATGTGTTACAGAACCAAAATTCACTGATAAACACATGTCTCTGCCTATACATCTGCAGATATGGAGTATTAAGACAACTACATTTAGAAGTAGTGTCAGCAGTAACATCCAGCTTGGTCCTTTCAAGCTTCTCCATTTCTATTAACTTTTCTTATGGTTCATAGTAGAACCAATAGGGGCAATAGTTGTTGCTCTTGAAAAAGCAGACAATACTCAGCGAACACCTCTTCGGCTAAAAATACAACTGCATCCTTGATATCCATTGACAGTTCTTTCCCACAGCGGAAATAATTAAATGGTGCTTTGGGAAAGCACGAGGAGCCAAAGGAGATTTGCCACCTCAAAACCTTGCACGATTTTGAAAACTTTGAAAACCCTCGTCTTAAGTACAAATACCAGCTGAGGCACTGAAATGAAGAGGTAACTGGAATTCTGCATTAACTCGTCCTTAACACATCCTTAACTACTCACCTCACTTCAAACACGCTAACCTGGATTTACAGCAGTTGAGGAAGGGTAAAAATTTGCCCAAGAAGTTTAACAGTTACTAATTAAATGTGCCTTGTTCAAACCATGGCAGCTTACAAAGAATTCAATTTCTTACATTTAGAAGGTGGATCAGCACTTCTCTTCCTAATATCACTTGCTAAGTGCCAGAGAGACTTCTAGTTATCCAAGAATTTAATGAACTACATCCAACAATTTAAGGCTGTTTCATTTAGATAAGAGGCTTTCCAACTTAAAGGATAAAACAGCCTTCAAGGCAGTGGAAAATAAAACACATTGGGATGTGTATCAACTACCCAAGCAGTTACTTAATTCTAAAAATCACATTTTAGCTGGGAGAACTCAAGCAAATAGGCTTGGCATGCAGGCTGCAGACCAGAAGAGCGCACAGGAGGCTGGAAAGTCCTGCAAAAACTCCAGGCGACACTTTGTGCTCCCCACTTTTCTGTGTTCCTCAAGGATCTCCAGTGGAGTATTTGACTGAGCAAAACTATGCACTCCGGGGTTTGACCAAAATATTTCTGAAAGGTTATGAAGTCCAATGCTTTTTGAAGAGGGAATTAAAAATATTTTGCGCACAGAAGATTATGGCACTGAGGGTACACTTTATCCAGTTGGATCCTTTCCAACACATCCTTGGAAAAACAAATAGTTATGATGCATGCCATTTGGAAAGGAATATTCTGCAAATAAAACAAGATCCTACATGTCACTTCCCCAAAATTACGTCATTTGACACTATGAGTTTTAAAGTGCAGTTTGCATAAAGATGTATCTTAAGTGGACACAAACTTCAAGACAGAATTTAATAGCTTCTCTAAAATATTTCTGTTGTTGGAGCTAGATTTTCAGCTACTTTAAAACAGTAGCCTGGTGCTTATGCAGTAATTTATATTTTTTTTTTCATTCAGTCTTATCGGACAAACCAAACTGCGTAGAGCATTTGCCTGTAGAAAACATTTAGTGAAAGACAACGGTCCTTTTGACGTGACAAACCAGTGAGGTGTAATATCAGACCACAGGCTCTCACGACAGGAACGCTAGTGTGCAGACGATTTAAGATGATATTTAAATACACTAAGTCATGTTAAGATGTGGCTTTTACTCTGGAAGACCTCTGGGTTTCTGAAACACCCTTGTCTCTCCAGCGAAGGTGGGGAACTGTTGTATTTGCAGTGCAAAGCCAATTTCCACAACGATAACTGCCACCAAGGAGCAGGAGACAGGAAGACCAGCTGAAAGCGCAGCAATTGTAGGCAGATTGTTGAAGCCAGCGTTTAGGCTAAGGCTGAAAGGATTTAGGGGGTTTGGATCAGACCGTCAGGGAATGAGATGCACGGTCAAATCCCCGATGCTGCAACTTGCTAAAATTGGTTATCCAGAAACACACACAACTCTTTCTCTGTGCAACAGGCGGTAGGATCCAGCAAAGACAACCTGACCTTGACCTCCAACAGTAATCGTACTTTGGCTCTAGCACACAGTTCTTATGTTTTACAGCACACATTATTATAATGTGTTAATGCTTTGCATTTCTTAAGTTCTTTTTTTCCTCCTTTCTTCCCTATCCTTTAGCAGGAAATAAGGAAATAAACACAAAACCTGGACATCTCTTGTGATAACAGAGGTCAAAAATACTGAATTTCATGTTTTCATTTCCTCTCTCTGTAAACTGAGTTCTCCTGTCTCTTACTGCTCTTAAAGTCTACTGAATTTCATTTTTCTTATATTCCCATCAGCAGCTCTTGCCTCACTGAAAGTGTTAACAGAGCAGAAGTCCTTTTTTCTTTAAATCATTTTTAGAAAGAGAAATAAATGTATGCTTCATACTTACACGTCTAAATAGACTGTGAAGTGAAGCAGCATATAAACTCATTGCATCAATAGGAATAGTCAAGACTTTCCCTTTCTTGCACGATTATGTAGTCGAGGATGCTCCTTTGAAAAGCCAGAAGAACCCAGTCCCATATTGGCTTACAGTAGCAGTGTATCTTGCAACAGAAAATGGCACAATGCCCTTTATGTATTCATGCCTCCTGGAATTTAAAAGCATCAAAATACAGCTGGTTAATAATTCTGTCAGCATGGTAGTGCTTCCCACTGACCACATCTGAGGCCCCTCGTCGTGTAAGGAGTTTGGGAGGGGATGCTGCAGTTTAGGCATCCCCCACCAAACAGCTGGGGGGGTGTGTGTATGTGTGAATGTCATATATGTATACATATTTTTTTTATTTCTTTATTCCCTCCTCCTCCAGCACAGCCTTTCCTTCCAGTGTTGTCGCCGTCTTCTCCTCTCTGGTGGTGGAGGCGTTACTGGATTATTTTTCTTTCCAGCTTTCAGTGTATAATGTCTCCAAAAACGACACAGAGGTGACATCGGTATGCCTCTGCTAAGAGGCAGAAGTAACATGTCTTAGGTCTGCTAAACATTTAAGTACCCTTTGAAGATTTGGGAAGGTGGCAATTTCAATTCTGTGGAGACGTACGCGACTGCTGAACGCTGTGTGTATAGAAAACTACGGAGCAAATGCTCCGCTGGTGTGAAATAACGGCGTCTGTTTGCCCCAGGTCAGGGCCTCCCATCACTTCAATATTGAATTGCAGAGTTGGACTGCTCCTGCTCTGGTCTAGCCTTATTATTGTACATAAATAGATCCCAAGAGCTAATGGGCGCACTGCATTTCTATTCTTTGCGACGTGTATGCGAGATACAATATTACGCCGTTGTTTTACAGCAGGTGAGAAAAAAACTTAGTGTTTTGTTAATTTTTTTCTAACTATAAAATTCTCTGGAAGCTTTCTGTAATTTTCTGTTACATGTAAGTTTTCAAGGGAGACATTACGGAAAACTCAATCCCAACGGTACTTTTGAAAAACTTAAGTCTGTGAAATTGGGTCTTCACAGCCGCCTTGCTAACAAGGCTACCTGCAACGACAGTGAGTCCCAGCCGCTAACACGAGCAAACCGGGTGACTCACCCCAGGAACAAAACAGATCCCCTACAGACAAAAATCGTGTCCGTAATGGATTGATATTATAAATAGAGAGATCAATAGTGCCTGGAGTCAGTCTGAATGCTTAAATTAATGAGTCCCCAAAATAGCAGTAATACAAGGCCACGTGGCACATGCTGGCTCCTACCTGAGACTACAGAGCGTGAGCAATACAGGGTCAAAGTCATCTAGGGTCCTTTTTTCCCTCTTTTCCGTATTTTCCATACCATTTAGATACTTAAATAGGTTAGGGTTTGTTTTATTTGTTTGGCTGGCTTTTTTGAAAAAAGGACCTAAATTCACATCTTTGTCAATCTGGAATCCTTTGAGAATATTGTATATTATTTATATTTATATAATAAAATACATACCTATTTATATTTATATAACCTACGTTATATTGGCACCATGATCTGTTTTAAATCTTTGTACACTATAGTGGTGCTCGTGGCATCCGCCCCTTTCTGTGACTCTTTGAAAGTGGCTACTCAGTGTGCAAGCACAAGTAACAACAGGGAGTAAATTCTCAGTAAATTTTTAAATGTCTATTTCGGTTTTGTTTTTAAACCCGTATCATAACTAAGCTACTGGAGGAAGGGAACAACAATAGGTTTTGAAAGTGGGCTAAACATAACATTGGGGAACTTACTATTTGGGCAGGAAAAGTAGTATAGCCTTACACTTTTCCTTGGAAAAATGCTGTGCCTGATAAAACAAATGGTGAATGGAAGCATGCTTGAGCAAAATTCTGGGCAGAATTCCCACAAGAAATTTATTTTTGGCTTATCAAGTTCCTAATCTCTTTTTTAAACCAGGCTACTGAATAGGTATAAAACTCCTGAATGATATGAAACTCACTATAGAGACAGAAACTGTAGAATACAGTAGATGTCATCTAACCCGCATATCTGATCTACCAAGTCCTTTAACTGCAATTCTAACGAGATACCTGCAATAGCTTGTCCCAAATCAGAATTGTACTCATGTTTCAGATGGATTTAAAAAATATTCTATCGTATTCCAGGAAGTTAGAAGCTTACATGAGAGGGAAAAAAAAACACCAAAAAAAACCCACCAACACACAACCAACCAAAAAAACCCCCAAAAAACCAAAAAACACCCCGAAACCCCCAAACCAACCCAACCTACCACAACTGGTACTTTGAGTCTTAGTACGTAAGAAAGGAGAAATTCAATTTATAATGGAGAAAATTTAAATTATAGAACATTAGGATGAATGACACAAATAAACTTACTACTGCCCCAACACCAGTTTGTGATAGCCTACTATTTTTCTGGAACCTTTAGAAAACACATCGTAATGTCACAGATTTAGTTTCTTGATGTTTTCTACCACTGAGCGCCATCAGGCACGTTACAGCCTAATAAGATACAGCTTTTCTCTGCCAGCCCTAAGTAAAATGGAATTTCCATGTTCTTCATTTTATCTTTGCTCAACCTTCAAACTCTGGAAACTTGATCTTTATTTTTTTGATACCATGCCTGGCTTGTTATTCTCTGAAAAAAAGTGTAGTACACAGGGAGTCTGATTCAGATGTCTAAAGAGCAACTGCGTGCAATAGCAACATCGCTCCTCGCAGCAACTGCAGGATCAACTCTCCCTAAAATTCATAAAGCCACTCTATTGCCTCTTGGGATGGTCTCAAAGAATAAAGAGTGATACACAGAAAAAAAATTAGATCAGAATTAATAGTATGTTGGAATAAATAAGAAAAATTGTTTGAAAATTTTTTAATTAACACATTTCCTTTAAAAAAAATGGCACTTGCTAATGGCAAGTCTACAGCAATCCAAGATGGCATTTT
Source organism: Phaethon aethereus (assembly GCF_964289735.1). Taxonomy (NCBI): domain Eukaryota; kingdom Metazoa; phylum Chordata; class Aves; order Phaethontiformes; family Phaethontidae; genus Phaethon; species Phaethon aethereus. The sequence goes on from NC_138576.1 coordinate 124,633,882, forward strand.
TGGGAAGAGTATTGAGTCAGTTTTTGCCTCCATGCCTGACTTTTCTGCTGACATTTTGTAAGTCATTTGCATTTTTGTTCACTTCTTCCGTCTGCAGAACAGGTCTAATGATACCCACGTCTTCTGTCAAAGGTCCTGTGAAAGCACTATGTATGCTCTTCATTCATTTGGTACCTTCCAATGAAAAGCTCTTGACAAATCTAAAGTGCATAATACCTAATCATATCTTCCTCCACTTCCCTGACTGCGCCTCTTCTCAAACTCTCTTTTCATTTCTTTAGGTTTTGTTCTTTGCATCTTACTCAGCCGTCATGAAGTTTGGGATAACAAATCAACCTCCATCATTTTTTGTAGAAGGCAAGGAAAATCACAGACCAGTTCTTAGCTGTTCACCACACTTACTCTAAGACTGTGAGGGGAGTACTCACACAACCTACACTAGGCACATAATCCCAGACCAGAGAGATGGTTCTCCCCAATCAGTTATTTAGTGTAATATGATAATACCTGAATGCCCTCAATTCCCTGGACATCCCATTGGAGTCAGGAGGCTCAGCTCAGATCAGACCCTTGCGGTGCCACACGTGGAGGCTCTGCACCTTCTTTCTTTCAGCAACCTAGAAACGTAACAGCAAGTTCATGCTCCAGTGAAGGGAATGAAATAGATGGATAAGAAAAGCACGGAGCACAACACACTTGCTTTTACTGAACTCAATACAACCTCTACTGATATGCAAGCCCATGCCTTTGGGATGAGGAAGCTGCTCCGGAAGGATGCCCACTGACTTCATGAACTAGGAAGAAAAACTAATGAACTGAACAGATCTCACCTAATTTCGTGGTAAGGAAAAAAACTGAAATTTCGCATCTTAAAAAATAAGGAAAAGAAAAATACTTTCTTAGACACATCAGCATGAGTTTTCTGCTGCTTCTCTTCAGACTTCCTCCAAGATGCTTTCCAGACAAGGAAGTACACTTACTGTTTCAAAGGAAAACAAATGTCTATTGAAGAACAAGTTCCTATGTTTTAAAAGCTCAGAGCAACTCAAGATGCTTTTTCCCCTCAGATCAAGTATCAGCAGGAGTTGAGCAAATACCTGACCATAGCATATTTTATTAGATCAACTGTCAGGCAAATTCCTTTTGCCTTTAAAAAACCCAACATGGTCACACACAAAAAAGGGAAAAAAAGGAAAGCAAATTAGGAGGGACTTTTCTAGGTGGATTTCTATGAAGATTGCATAAAAAAGCTTCCAAAGACTAAATTAATGCCATTAACGGAAGCACGATAAGAGCGGACTTAAGAGATGCTGAATATAACATACAAATATAGCCTAGGGACTGGCTGACCACCCGCGGTGTGAGCAGCCCACACCGCGAACCATATCCACCTACCTTCTGGTTCATTTTGCTGTTTCTAGACAGAAGTGGTATAAAACATGCACAAGGTAACGCAGCAAAATTACAAAACAAAATATGAATTTAAAGCTTTGCTCAAAAAGCAGTTCCAATATTAGTATACTGGGTGGTTCAACTATTAATATACCTTCAAAGTGCCCTAAAGGACAGCCCTGGGATTCACCTTGTCCTCCAAATCCCCAAGCAATCAGGTCAGAGGCGCTGCCGGAGCCCACCACAGGCTCCCCCCTCGCCTACAGGTTCAGTCTGCTTTCAAAGGAAGGATATGCTCTTAATTTTCACCTTGCAGCTACGGCAAACGTAGCTGTGGGGTGCCCAGCTGCCCCGCAGAACAGGCATGGCTTTAGGACACCAATTCTAGTGACAACCACGTGTTGTACATGCAAATGTCGTGCCATCCTGCCACGTGAACGGGAAGGGCTGCATGCAGGATTTCAGCGTAGCGGCTGATGAACGTTGAGAATAAAAGAGCATTTGGGATGAACTACGCTGGTACTCTTTCAGAAATGAAGCTGTACCCTGGGGAACAAACTGCATTAACGCTTGCTTTTGTGAATAATCCCACTGATTTTAACATGAAAACCCGAACGAGTAAGTCCCACGTTCACATGACAACAAAGAAACGGAGATGCCCACAGGATACAGGAAGAGTTAGGTAGGTGTGGGCTGCTTTACTGTGGTGTTCTTAGAATATAATAGTCATGGGGTGACGGCTTCCCACCGGTGCAAGAGTAATTAGGCAATACTGAATCAAGCCATGAAGAAGCAAAATGTCTGCTCCTTCCTCCTCTTGCTTTAATGCTGCTGATTTCTCTCGTGATTTTTAGTGGGAGCTTTGCAGAAGAGGAGAATGAGTCCAGAACAAGGCTAGAGACAAGTATAATGAGTTGCAGTTTATCCCTAAATCTCTGGTCTAACTCCTGTTGATGGTGGGAACTGTGCACACACACCGGGTGTAAGCGGGCTGCCCAGTTCAGCAGAACACTGGAGCAGATGCTTAACTGAAGCACCTGAGCAGTCCCATCAAAATCAGTGTACAGCAGATTCACAGGTGATATACCCAGAAGCTTCATTTTTGTTTTTAAGGACTTTAATTATATTTACATTCACTGTAAATTTCCAGTGTGGCTTGAATGGGCTTTCGTATAAAGAAAACAATTTTTTTCTTGTTTTGATGTACCTGTTTCTGACATTTTTCTTTTTCAGAGGTGTGACATTTTAACACGGGCTTATGAAATAAGAAATGCTGTTGAGAGAAGTGTATACATTTTTGTAAGAGCTCTGACTTAAAAGGAGCTGAAAATAAGCCCTTAAAATCTTTGATGAATTACGTTGTTTAGGTACAAAATACTGAGAAAACGGATTATGTTCCAGGCAGTAATAGAAACAACTAAGTGACTTTGATATTTTTAAGACAATGTTGCTTGCTTTTTCCTTCCCAAGCCTTATTTTAAATATTCATATCTGAAAGTAGCAAGAAGCCTCTCCGTGTGTTATAAGACAAGAAGAATAAACTACTTCAGAGGAGAAACAGAAAGGTTTTCTGTTAACCCACATGCTGTCTGGGAAGAAAGCAATGGAAAAGGGGATGGGGAGGATGGCTCACACGCTCAGCTGAGAGTTTTTCCAATTAAGACATTTTTCAAGCATAATTTTTTAATAGACTTTTAACCTGACTGAGATAAACCTAAGACCCAGACCTGCTCTCACCAGGGGTTTGTTCTTGGAATTAATACAGGCCATTTTCTAGAACGAGAGAAACAATTTTTAAGAAAGATTAATTCTTAGAGAAGAACTACTTTCTCCACTAAGATTCAAGAATTTGGCCAGCATACTTTGTGGACAGTAAAAAAGTGCTATACATAAAAGATTACCGTCAAGATACCCATGAGTATAAGGAATATTCTCAGAAGGTTTTTCAGAAAATAAGGGTTGTGGGTCTGAACCGATGTCCCTAATTCACTCCCTTTTATGTCTCAATAGTGCAAGATACAAAGATTAGCTCTGACTCCTTGGTAAAAATTGAGCTTAATAGGGCAGGACCTGTCTCTGTGGTCTTGTATTGACCCTCAGCCTCACTGAGGTCGTGTGGAAGCAAACTGGAACCCTTGCTCTGCAATCACTGCCGTTTCATCAGGGCTTTAGCACCTACCCTGAGCAGTGGCTGCCACTCACCCACCTGAAAGTCTTTCCCAATCTGTCTGGACCTTTTCTGCCCATTATTCTTTCTGTATCACTACTTCTTGGCACATGCTTTGCTACCTCAAGTGATCAGCTGACAATATACATGAGTCTCATTTAGGCTTTTATATTGCTGATTTCATGTTTGTGTATCTTAACCAATACTCTCCGCATACTCGGGGAGAGCTGTGATGGGAAAATCCAGGTAAAAAACTCCTACCTGTGCACTCTGAAAACGAAGAAGGAACTATGCCTGCCATGCAGTTGGATGGGGATGTTTGTCACTAGCTCTGGCGCTGGTTTATTCCCAGGTCCACCACCGTTCACATACACAGCCAGAGTGCACACGACTATATATGCTATGACATAGTTGCAATTTGAAAAGCCAACATTTGCCAAAAGGTATCAATTTTAAAATTCATTTTATGAGAGGAAATGGCAGCACCTTAGATAACATCACCATCTACAATACCATGGACATAAACATTAGAAAGTTAGAGGTTTCAGGGTGGTATTTCTTCTACTTTTTCCAAGACTTTACTACTCGATGCTGTATTTTGGTTCTTTTTTCAAACTTCTTTTAAGAGCCACCACATACTTAACTTGCCTGGATCATTGTTTCAGCCCATGTGGCTCCTGCTACATTCTGTCTTCTGTGAATTTCAACAGCTGGCATCCTTGACTTTCTTTGGTTGAAAGTGAAAATAAATATACACCATTTAATTAGCCTGCATATGCTACGGTTTTTCTTTATGCTAACTGTTAGGGTCTAATAGCTTGGCCTTTACTTGCAGTTAGCACTCTTGTAATTGTTTCTGATAAAATAATGCCGTGTTTGTTCAGCTCTGCAAAGTAGAAATATATAAAAATCCAAGCCAAAGGAGTTATGTGGACAGCTATTAAGTGGAATCGAGAAGGGTTCAGCAGCTGAGTGCTTCTAGTCACAATCAGATTAAATTAATATATTTATTGAAGTTCTAAAAGTAGAATATGAACTTTGAAGTTACTTCATCAAAGTATATCAAGTTGTTAGAATGTCATTTACTATTATTTATCCACATGTTACCACACCTCAGTCTTGTTTAATACTATTTTAGTTTCATATTCACACCACTGTCAACCCCAAGCATTCAAAACCCGTGAGTCACCTCCCTTTCATTGAAAGATGCTACTTAAAATCCAGGACATACATTATTATTGTTATTGCTGTTATTGAAAGAGCCTGGGTGATTACCTTGGGCTAACTATTTAGCTGCTGGATAGCTGAAATTATAGGAAACGAACTTAATTTCATGGAACAGTATGGATAACAATTGAGGTTCTTAAATGTTTAATGACCTCAGGAATGAGAACTTTAAGACACAAAGTAACTCCTGACTCAGTAGGACCGATGTGCAGATCAGAAATATGCACACACCTGTATAATTCTGCCCCTACTTACTGAAAATGCAGAACAGGAAAGCCAAACATGAAAAAGTCAGGTAATAAATACTTTGAGGAGAACACAGCCGTTATTTTTGCAGCAATTTTACTGCAATCACTTGCTGTTCTGGTTCTGCATAGAGTTGTTTGGGGATCCATCCCAAAATTCTGTCCCTTTTGTGGTTGCTTTTGACATCTTACAGAGATGCTACTTTTTCTGTATGTGCGACAGCAAATATATATTAAATAATAGAAGTGTATAATTTAGCCTCTCAAAGGGAATTCACAGGTCTCTCCAGTGTTAAGAAACAGCTTTAAAACTAAGCAGTGGAATTCCTCATTAGACAACCCATAACATAAGCACGGGAATAGAAAACTTTTCATTCAGTAAACCATATGGCCCTAAAAATATCTGGCCTACCACCAAATTATACAAGGTGCAGTTCTCATGCTTTATTACACAGCATACCAATTATAACTCCATTGTACTCTAATCTCATCTTTTTAGCAATGAATGCATCCACACAAAAAGCTGATTAACTTCTCATCAGCATCTGGCACAGCACGGGCTGTTCTTTTACAGGTAGGCAAAAGCTGACTTTCAATTTTTTTGCCAGCAAAAACGCTCCAGTGAACACTACAGGAATATTTATCCCGGACACAATATTGTTCTCATGTTAACATGCTGCTGTATCTTGAGATGAAACCATAAGAATACATTTAAACTACTGAACGGTGTGAAGGTTTTCTGTAGAGCCTGCACGCTGCCTCCCTTCCCTTTGGCAGGATGCCTTTGTATTTGATTGCCATTTTTTAAATACTAAAAAGTCTGTCCTGATGGTGCTAAACACATTCCCGAGGCAAATGAGAGATAGAAAATGAAATATCCCAGAGTTAAACCAAAGTATTTAAAATCTCACTTTTGTTAGAAAATAGAAAGATGCTATGTCCTGTAAGCCTATGGAAATCTGATTGCACTATTTTCTTCTGTTGTCGGTTTGGGTTTTTTTTCCTCTGAAAATCTTAGCAATGATGACCCTCATGACGATTTTATCAAGCAGTTCAGAACTTATGAGCGTTTCCCACACGAAGCCTGTATAACATCTGATAAATTCTAAAATTGCAGTCTTTGCCTCACTCCATCAGCGGGATGGCAACGTTTCTCCTACCATCTAAAGGGTTACAGCGCATGCTTTACAAGGTTTCCATACTGAGCTGATCATGCCGATTCCAATGCAAATGCAGAGATGGGTACAGCTTCTCAAGCTGCTGCCCTATCTGCTTCTGCTCCTCTTTTCAGATTTCTGTGCATGTGGTAGAGCACCCCAGAACGTTAAGCAACCCTAAAGGGCATACTGCTGCTGCTGCACTGCTAGCTCAGCTGGCTCCCTGTAATTCCCATTTCACTATTTCCAATTTCTGTGTAGCACGCACAACAATAACTTTGATTTTTTTCTTTTCCTTTTTTTTTTTAACAACTCTGTGGCTTCTCTGTTGAAAATCCTGTTTAGTGTTTAAATCTGCGTTATTTCCATGATCCTGATCTCTGCAGCCTCCCATGGCATCACGCTTGAGCTATCTGGCAGGTCTGACAGCGTGGGTAAAATTGCTATAGTTCATGCAGAGTTCTACTGGATGGAGAAGAAAGACAAAATGACTATCTGGGTCACTCCATCTGGATCGTTTTGCCAACACTTCTCATCCCGCAGGCTCTACTTGTCAAAGTTTTCATCACCGATGAGGAATGTTTGGTCAAAATGTTTGCTTTTGTCAATTCTTCTCTCCTGCAATGTCTGGACATTTAAGGCAAATCTCTAAACCACAGAAAGCTAAAGCAAAAAAAAAAAAAAAAAAAAAAAGTCTACATTTCTCCAAACAGAACTGCAGAAGAAGCATTGTAAATACGTAATACACAGCAGAGCCGCCGCTAGGGTTAAAACCAGAAAGATCAAGCAAATTCCCTTAATTAAGGAAATTAAGACAAACTTTGATTGCCATGTCTCCAGAATACATTTCCAAAACAGGCAGGAGAAGCTTTGAACAAAGGAGTCTTTTCTTTAAGTACCTGGCGGTATTTACAAAATAACTTGCTAAAGTAGTTCAGCTGATTACTTAATTCCCATTTATTTATTTTTTTTCATTTGTGGATGGTTTAGATTTCCTTTGGACTATTTTGTCTTTTATTTTCAAGGCACTTGTGTCACACTGAATTTCTGCACTGACATGGCAACAAACTACCCCACTGCCTAGGGTGTCTGGAGCATTTTCAAATACTGTCTCACGACAGAGATTTTACTAGAGAGTTATTATGTACTTTAAAAGCAGAAAAAGTAGTGCAAGATCCTAAGCAAGGCTTCCTGTTGAATTCAGGCCAAAAGTCAGTAATCCAAACCAGTTCAACACTGTTAAGTCTAGTTTAACATCATCATCCATAAAAATGTCTAATTCAAGCCATCGCACTTTTGACATGGCTTCTTTATTGCTCTTACTGTTTCATCTTCCTCCAGCTGTGCAGTCTTGAGAAGGTCGGTCCTGCCCGTATCGGTGTCGGTAATTCAACAGCTTTCACTGACAGCAAATAAGATAAATCAGGTTGCTGTATCTAAATACGTTGGTGTCTATATAGTCACATTAACGTGAAGCTATTTACATGTGAGTTATTGCCTATACTGACACTTGTTTCATCGTCCATGCTCTGCCAAGAATAAAATCCTGGATGCTCCTGGCATCATGCCTAACCAAATACAAGGAAATTTGTTTATTTTAAAAAGTCATGCGATACTCTTACTATCTGATTGCATCCTAATCCATGATTATATTAATCACAGTTTATATGACAAGGACATCTATGATCAAAGAATCTCATCTGTTTTGAATCACAGTATCTCCTGAAATAACCTGACACTAATCCAGACAACAGGAGGTTTCAGTGTTAAAATCAGATTCACAATTGCCCTACAGTAACTTTCCCTTCTTGTTAATAAATTCAGTCCTTACCTATTAAATCATGCTGAACACACCAAGTGGATTCTCAGCACGTGGCATCTGTAAAGCGTTCTGCTCTAATCTCTGTTCCACCCATCCAGGAATCCCAGAGATAACCTGCAACTCCCTACATACTGGTTCTGTCCCTGGATGATCATCTCACATCCCTGGGCTATTTTGCTCTTCCAAGTATCCTCCTAATAACCCTTTTTTTTTTTTTTTTTTAATTTTAAAATCTACATGGCATTTATGGCCATGCAGATCCATGTGACAATCCTGACATGACTTCTGCTTCTGACTGAAGTTTATTTCATTTTTGCTTCTTCCAAGTTCACAAATCCACTTCTATTTCAACTTTGTAACTTAATTCACATTTTGATAATCTCATGCTCATTTCACCTAAATGGCACATGCTGTAAAATGCAATAAAACATATTGGCATCTTAACTGACTGCAGAAATTGCCTTGTGGGGATTTTTATATCCAAGGCTTTGTCCCTGGGTTTAGCAGTAGCATGATGTTCCCATGACACGTGAAGCTCAGGGCTCCACACTTCCTGCTTCTTCAGATTTCCAAGCTGTTTTTTTATTCTGCTGGGTTTACTAATTGTGAATTTACTACCAGCTAGCTCAGCCCAGGACATAAAGTCCAAGCTTATTAAAGCTACCAGACAAAAGGTGCGGTGAGATAACTTCTCAGTGTCTCGATCCTCAGGCATGATGAGCAGCAGTACAGGGGCTGCTCCCTGTGCAATTACAGTAGCTGATTGCACTAAAGTAATTCATTTAAATTCTAAATACGGTCTGCTGAGGTGTATTGTAAATAGCAAAGATTCACAGAGAATGACCCCTACTTAAGACATCTTCCAGCAGATAAAAAAAGCCCCTTGATAATCATGATGTTTCAGCATAAAAATAACAGGTAGGAGAAGGCCAGATGCAAAAGACCTCCCCCACTGTGCCGTCGATATTTTGCTCTTACATTTCTACAGCCAATTCCTTCCGACACTCAACGTTAAGCAACTGCCCAGGGAAGATGACACACAGATTAAATGCAAATGCACTTGCATGTACCAGGTAACATAGCCAGCAAACATGCTGGCTATGTAGCCACTACAACAAGCGCATGAAGAGATAGGTCTTAAATCAAAATGGGCTTGCAAATGAGAGAGGCTTAAATGGACTTTAAGAAACGTTCCAGATTCACTTTTCACAGTAACCAGTGTTTGGTATGGCACAAGCCAGCTTTCTCTAGGTGTCACACAGAAAAGATGTCCTTTTCCTTTAGTGTACACCTGGGCTTCCTGGGTAGGTTGGAGTAGAGAAGGTCTTAGCTCAAGTAGGAGCTCTTCAAAAGTAATGGGGTGAGAGCAAAAAGATGGAGGAACGAACTTGCCTAGTTTAATAGAAAGGTTAAAGTCTCTGAGCTGTGCCAAGAGACACGACCGGCCTAACTGGCTAGGGTTTAAGTAAGTGAAACGAGAGTTAACACAGAGGCACAACAATTGGGCGTGACCAATATTTCACTAATTCCTAGCCTTGGATCACCTTAAAACTCACCTTTTCCCAATAGTTTGGCTGTCAGTTAGTTGTGGAGATGCTACAGCCTGATGGAGACCCACACTGGCCCACTGAAAGCATCTGGAACTACCAAGAAAAAGCTCTTTGTGCCTTTAATGACTCCACATCTAAAGTTGAGGTGAGAAAGGCAAAAAAAGCTAATAACCTTTTGGGCTATATCACAGTTCCTTATGAGCTCCTGGAGTCTGAATGCCTTTAATGCTTTCAGATCTGAGCTGCACTTTTCCTGGCACGGCACTGACCGGTGGCCCAAGACCCTGGGCACTCCTGTACCCAAGGTATGGGATGGACATGCCAACAGCCATAAAATCTTAAAAGGTCAAGAGATAAGAGTCTTGTGGGTTTTTTAAAGGATTGTTTTCTTTTAGTGGGACAATAGCCAAGGGAGGTTCTTCCCCCAAATCAACAGTATCCCTTAAATAATAAAACCATTCTGCCTCAGAAACAAAGCTCACAGAAGGCAATAAAACTGTCCACCGGTCACAAATCAGGCACTTTAAAGCAATACAAACAGCAATAAAAATGTTAGAATGTTATTTCCAAAAACTTTGCAGCTAAACCAGTATGACAGTTGTGCCTTAGCACACCGATCAAGCGGGCAATTTTTTTTTCTTTAATGCTTTTTTAAGAAGGAGCAAACTGTTTAATTCTAGAGACTGACAGGATGAGGCAGGCAGTCCAAACAGGACCCCCAAGGTATAATGGGAGTTGTAATGTGCCCCGCGAATTAAGGAGCACCCGAGCTCTACCCAGACCACCTGTGCAGCACCCAGCACCCTCCTCCCCTGCGATTACAGCTCACACGGCACAGCAACTTGTTCCCTCCATAGCACGAATCTGCCTACCCCCCCCAGAGCAGTCCCGGGGATAACAACGTTCAGCACCGGGATCACAAGTTGCTTCATGCGACGTAACAGCACACAAAACCAACGCGAAACAAACCCAAACCAAACGCTTCCCAGCATAGAGAGAGTGTCTCGGAGCTGGGGTGGAGAGATTAGGGTTCTGCATCACCCAGCTAAGGCAAGCAAACAGTTTCTCAGGCGCTTTTAATCACGGTGGTTAAAGGAAACCCTCCAAAGCAAGACAGCCTTTCTTCCTATAAATAAAGCCTTTAATTTGTAAAGCACCGATTTCAGCAGGGACCAGACTTTTGCATGCAGCGAGCCTGATCCTGCCATCAAAACTCTCTCCAGGTTGCTGATGCTCCAACCATTCACCACGCTCTCAAAGCCACTGCTGTGGGACCCAGCATTCGGCGGAGCCAGCTAAGCAGCGAGCACGGCCATCTGGAAGACTCGCTCAATAAGGACATTTTTCACAGAGACTTATTTCCCACACAGAGAATAAGGTTTATTTGTCTTTGCAGCGGCTAATGGTCTGCTGCTTCCCTCCCCTCCCAGTGAATAAAACCCAATTCAGATGCAGTTGCCCCCATGGTTACAAAACAGACTGTCAACTCCTCAAGGAATGACTGTGTAGTGCAAGGACAAAAAAAGTTTTAAAAACAAAAAAATGAAAATGGTATAGAAAAAAATACAGTATTACTGCTTTCTGCAAGCAGAAGAACCTTCTCTCAAATACTCTATTGGTACTAAAATTTAATAGCATTTTTGCAATGTTATGGCATGTCAGAATTCACAGACACTAAAGAAATTATGGCTCAATTGTGGAAGTCCTCAGCATGATTTAGTTGAAGACGTCCCTGCTCATTGCAGGGGGGCTGTACTAGATGACCTTTAAAGGTCCCTTCCAACACAAACTGTCCTATGATTCTCTGCAGAACTACTGAATGGATGCTTGACAGAAAAAATAGTTGCTGGTTAAAGCATTAGTGCTTTGGAAGCTTCTCACTGAGACGTGTTGTAACTTCTAAATATTAAAAATGTACTGGCTTTGAAAACTTGCAGATCTTTAAACCTCTGAATTCCTTCTAAAACGTGTATTATGTTTTCATTTGGGAAATAAAGATTTGAAACTCAAACTTACGACTGAGAAGAGAAACTTTTTTGGATGGGAAGTGGAATCAAACAGACTGTAAGGAGGTATTGTCAGATTAAATTGAGGCAGTAACAACCACAAATATCAGTATTTGATATCAACAGAAGCAAATTTAAGCACAATCAGAGAGGCTTTAGCAGCACAACCCATGTGCTACAACCTTGTGCCATCAAACTGAACTGCTCCTGGGGAAAGTTTGCAAAAAGTGGTAATGCCAATCAAAAGTATTACAAAATTAACACACTAGCTTAGCAAGTATCAAGAACTTCAAGATTTATAAGAAATCCAGAAGAGGTGGCAGCATGAAGAAAATATGTGTAATTTATTTCTTTTCAGGGAAAAAACTTTGAGAAATCCAAGAAGCAAGTGGCACAGCACAGAAGTACAAACAGGATTAAACAAACATCTCCAATGAAGTTGTCCTTTTGCCCTTATAAACAAACACCTTGATAAGCCCAGGAAAGAGTAGGAAGAATCCTACAAATATCTGTAGAGAAATTTAAACCCGACCAGAACCAACTACCTAAACACTGTATGTCAGAAAGATGAATTACGTGAACCAACCTCACCTTCAGATCTCATTGCTGTTACCCTTATAATTACAGAGAAAGGTTAATAAAATCTAGCAGAAATACATTTATTACACTTCGAAGAGAAGACTTTGCTAAATTTATCTCCAGTTGCATCTGCAGTGAGTGCCTAAGACAGAAGTAATAACCTGTAACTTAAGAATAGTTTTTTTTAGTAATAAATACAGAAAGGTATTGAGCAGAAATTCTTCCCCAGGGACTACAAATTCATGCTGCAATGATTAAAGTCAACAACAGCAACAAAGCTTTCACAGCTTTCCAAAATCCTGTTGATTCTTTCAAGCAAAGCCCTCGAGGTAATAAAAGCAAACCAAGTTATCTTCCTGTGGGGCAACACCAGGCTGGATTGCTACAAATAACATGAACACACCCCAAGTTGCTGCAGCTGAGTCCTTGGATGTCCTCTACAGATCTCCATTAATTCCTCCTCCTTATTTGCTATCAATTTATTTTGCTTCAGCTCTTCCCTAAGACAAATGTTTAGGCAGCAGTTGAATTCCAGACTGGACTAGGGACCAGTGCAAGTTCCAGGCTCCAATCTAAAACTTGGCGGTGTTTCTAGCCTTGGGCAATTTCCTTCTTTCATTGAGGTATAACGGATAATTAGATGGAATCAGCAGCAAAAAGGCACATCTACTATCCTCTGTGAACTTTCTCAGGACTGAATTTTTCACTGATGTAGTTTCATAAGAGATCACCACAGTGCTGCGGCCATACTGAATACTCTCCTATCTAAACCAAGACTAGCAAAAGTGGCTCAACTTTTTTCTTTTCTTTTCTTTTTTTTTTTTTAAGCTTAGAAATGCCAGCAAAGTGGCAATGAGACTTGGCAACCATGACTTGATTACATTTCACTCTGCAACCTCAGATTCATCTAATTGCTCCCCCAGATAATGTCATAAGATAAAGACATTACATAAACTGGTATCTATGTCACGGAGGGCTGGGGCTTTGCTTTGGCATGCAGCACACTTGCTCTACCCCGCTCTGTCCTCATATGACAGGTCCCTACAACCACAAAGGCCCCTCCAAGTTGGAAAAGCAGAATATTTTCCAGGTGGCTACAGATGGGAAGTGCCCAGCACTCAGCAATGCCTCCTCCTACAAATGCAAAGATGGGGATGACCAGGCTGTTCTTCACCGGAGGACCTGCTACCACCACACGCGTTTTTGTACTGCAGGCCAGGAAAGGCTTGGCTTTCCCCAGTGGCCACAGCTGTGCTGGACATGCCGCTGTGAGAGCTCTCCCTCGTGGCTGTGGCCGTCTCATAGTCTCCGGCTCAGCGCGGCAGCTGAAGCAGCAGGGACGCGTGCTCCGGCCACAGCTATTGCATTTGCTGGAAGGGAGACTGAACTAAGCAAATCCAGAGCTGGCCACACTGAAAACCAGCTCTTCTGCTGAGCTGACCATTACCTTCTTTGCCACAAGAGGAAATGCACACCACAGCCTGCGCCCATGGTCAGCCCTGTGAAGGCACACAGTCTCTGAACGACTTGACTTTGGAGAATAAGCGCTGCACCCAAAAGCCAGCTAACCCTGACCTGGGCTTTTGGCTTCAGTCACCATCTAGTGTCTCTTACCATCACGACCTCCCAGAACATGTTGCATGAGCTGCAAAGCCAAAAAGATTGAGCACAAGCATGCTCAGTCACAGCAGATCAGGAATACAACCGGAATGAGAATTTACCCGTGTATAACACCGTTCAGGAACTGGCTGTGGTTGAAGCACATTGTGAAGAAAATGCTGCTGGATGAAAAATGACAACATCTGGGGTGGAAGCAGAAGGGCACATGTACCAAATGACAGGGCTTGGGAAAAGACACACCGCAGACTACTAGCAACTGCAAGGAAAATAATCTGACCATAGTTACATTTTCAAGTCTAAATTAATCCAGACTTTCAAGTCTCGATTGGGGAAACGAAAAAGTAGGTTTGGGATCGGTATCTTGTCCTTCATCTGCTCCGAGTACCTCTAGTTATTAACAACATAGACAAAACACATGGATGTACTTATACACTGCTGCACAGAACCCCCATACAGCAGCCAGATGCACATGATAAGCACAATAGTGACATTACATCACCAAAAGAATTCAAAGGAAATTCAATAAACTCCAATTTAATAAATTCAATATCCTGAGCACCTACTTCCCAAGCCTGACAAAGCCTTAATATATGCAGCTGATTATAAATGCCTAAAAAGTACACAACAGCAAAACGATGTTTATTCAGTAATGTTTAAATTATGACCCTAATCTTACTCACATTCTCCCTCCTTAAAAGAAGCAAATGTGCTGCTTTTCATGTCCCGTCCCCAGTCCATCAGAACTGCGTCAGTGGCACATCTGTATGCACTCGACAGTGGTTCTGCTGGTTGCTTCTCTCCCTCCCAAGTGCTGACACCAATCATGCCACTTCTAAGCATCTGACACCAGGGAACCCCTCAAAGCTGGGCATTTTTATTTCCTCTGCCTAAACTTCACCAGACTCTACTAAAATGGATTACAATATAATAAAGGAAGGGAATATACTATGCACATATGTAAACATAGGGGAAGGAGAACAAGGAAGATAAGAGAAACAAAGGAAAAAGGAAAACAAAGAAAGAAGCTTGTGCACTACAGTAATTCTGCTACTGCAATGTCCTGCTCCAAGACACCCCAAACCACCTCCTAGGATGAAGGCGTAAGTCACCTCCAGCAGCAGTTACGACATAATTTACTGAAAAGGGTGCTCCTAACCTCCACAGACACATCTTTATAGCCCAAAAGCTTCCCTGCTGCTGTAATCCTACACACCTACAGAATTCAGGTCAGCACTTTGAACCTCAGATGCTTTTTAGATTCCTGTTTAGCTCACAATCTCAATCATCTCTTTTGGCAAGCCATTTCATTACCTATAGCTTAATGTAAAGCGTGTACTGACCTGCAGCTGCTAGATCAGATTTGTCTTGTTCATGGTGGCAGCAAAAAGCAGAGCGTACACCCATGATAGTCTAATCCACTCTGGTAATCCACCCAGGGTAAGCAAGACCCTGTTTTACCGAAAGCCCAAGGGAAAGTGGGTGAAACCCAATCCTTGATCTGACAAGTAATTTGTGGCTTCACTTGACAAAGATTAATTAATATTGGAAGAGAAATGGGAGCAGGAATGAGATCCCCCACGGAACTGATAAGCTGGAGAGATATGTTTTGCAACTAACAGGCATGTCAACAAACCACTGAATTTCAAAGTCTCTAAAATCGGAACTGTGCTTCAGATGGCAGCTCCAGTCCCATGCCCGCAGCAGCAGTTGCTGATGGACCCTGCTCACTGCAGGGAGGTTGGACTACATGACCTTTAAAGGTCCCTTCCAACCCAAAGATTCTACGATTCTATGACCCTTCTGGAAGGATGTTGAGGTCAGAGCAAACCATCGTGGAGGCAGCAGGCACCCAGCTCTGGTGCCCATGGCCCTTCACACCTCGGGTACCAGCTGTGGCCAGCATAGCAGGATGCCAAGGGGAGCTGGGTGGCTAACTAGGTTGTCCCCAAACTGCAGGACGCCACTGCAGTCATGACTTCGCAACGCCACAGAGCAATGGGCGGCTCCCTCCCTGCATACACACCTTGTTTTTTGGTCAGTTGTGATGTGAAAATGGTGCGTCTCTGGTCTCCTCTGGAGATCCATGATGTTCTCCTGACTCTCACAAGTTAGATTTGGCTACAGAAAGGCTTTTGCTTTTTGAGTTCATCCAGGAGTAAGGCTCAAAGAACAAACATCCAGTCTGTGAAGTCTCTTTCCACTTCTGTCTCAAAACTTAGTCTTACTTGGAATATAATTATATATACAACTATTTAAAAGCATAATAATGGGGCTTTCCATACAAACTGCTACCACTCCAAACTGGTAGACTGGGGAGGGTGCTGTAAATGTACCAGGTGGCATTCTGAAGGAAACATCTTACTTCCATCGCTTAAAATACATCTGCAGGGTCTGTAGACACATCTGGAGCTTCTCAAAGAAATTAAAATTACAGTGTAACTACAGAGGACGGTGCCGGACATGTACACATCTGGCAACGGCACCCTCCCTACTCTTCCTAGGGAAGGGAAGAGACAGCAAAAGGAGGCTGGTATCCAAGCTGCAATTTGGAGCAACTATCTGAGTGAATGTGATACTTAATTACAGAAATGAGTTTTCATACAACTAGATTGGAGTTATTTACCTGGCTTCATCACTGTAAATCAGTGAAGACTTCTGAATGTCAGCTCTGAATTAGGCCAATATAAATATCTGATGGAAGTTCACCAGTATGTATAAACAACAATACAATAATGACACTGAATTTATTTTGTAAGATTTAAAATGAGCCCTTACTCCTAATCAACATACTGCATACTGAAATGATTTAAAATTATTTGTTCTACCTACAACTGTTCTGGTATATAATAAGATTATATTAATGAGGTGTAATTCTGATGCATAGCAACTTGTAGTGATGTGTAAAATATCAGTTCTATGATAATATGACTAGTATTTAGTCACATTAAAGGCATAATTATCATGAAATCCTGATGTTTACGGTCAAGTAAAATCCCACTGCTAATTGGAGATCAAACTCATGAGGAGCCACTCTGAGGTTAGCACCAACGCTGAAGGTTTGAGTGGGAGGAGAATTCAGGCACATTGCAGGTGCAACGCTCTCCCCGTGCATCACTACTTGGTCACCACAAGATGTCCAGAGCAATTAGCACATTTTAAAGAAGTTGAGGACAGAGTCAAGACCTTATCTACTGGTGGCAGCACTAAAATGTGAACCTATCAGATGCTAAACTGAACTGCTGCCGGGCTTTGGTAGGCATGAGATCCCAGAGCACTGACTGCCAGCTGTGCAACCATAGTGCTCGCAAAGCTGAGAGAAGGGATCAAGACCTGAAAGTCTGGCTTAACTAAGTATCCAGTATTAGATGTTCAGGGAACAGGAGAAGGTAGCTACTGTCTCCAGAAGAACAGAGTGGGAATTGGTCCGAGGCAGGAAAAATGCCATTTCATCAGTCAGGCAGCCACAATAACATTTGACAGTATGTGTACTTTTCTGAAGAAAATTTCAGCTGAAGCCAAAAGCAGACGCATAAGGAACTGCAACACAAAAGCAATACAATTTTTTTCTTTCTTGAAGATGGATCTGTCTTAATGAGTTTGCTCTTGTACATCTCCTGCAAACAGCAGTCATGTCCACCTCTGCTTTGGAAATGTCTAGCCGGTAGATACAGGCTTTACATTCGTGTTTCTCACTTGGGATACGGCACTTCAGTTTAATCCTACACAGCAACCATTCCTTGCATTGTGTACTTGACTTAAGAACACTAGTCAGTGCTATTAATTGGCTGCCTCAATAATCAATTAATCTTGTTGGTAAAACATCTTCATTCTGTGTAACACGCATTTGAACTTCCATGAGTTAATGAAAGTGGGATATCAAGAGATGGGAAAGGAGCAACCTGGGGAAAACCAAACCAGACCAAAACCCAAACAAAACCTACCCAGGAGAACAAATCCTAGCTTTGTTTCCCCACTTTTTTATCAAATACCTTTATTTACCACTTTTTGCTATTATTATCTTAAATTCAGGTGGGTTCATGCACAAAAATTCAGATGGCAGCTCAGGTACAGGCTTTATATACAGACGTTTATTTCTAATTTATAAAATAAATAATAAACTTTAGAAAAAGTGACTTTTGGTCACTGTTTGAAAGTATGTATCTGCCCACAGGTGCCCGCTGGGATTCCTGCAAGCACCTGCTCCCATTACCACCTAAATACCTTTACAGATCTACTCTCCAATCTCTATACTGGGCAGAAGCTGGAAGGCAGTTTCCAGGGTCACATCTCCCCCATACACTCGGCTTAGTCCCTTTTATGTGGCTGCACATAATTTTGGTACTAGGACTTCTGAAATTTTGGAAAACTTTATGGCTCTGATCATCTCCTTCTATGACAAGGTGACCCCCTTAGTGGATGAGGGAAAGAACTGGGTAAAAAACTGGCTGGATGGCTGGGCCCAGAGAGTTGTGGTCAATGCAGTTCAATCCAGCTGGTGGCCAGTCACAACTGGTGTTCCCCAGGACTCAGTATTGGGGCCAGTTCTGTTTAGTGTCTTTATCAGTGATCTGGATGAGAGGATCGAGTGCTCCCTCAGTAAGTTTGCAGACCACATGAAGTGAGGTGGGAGTGTTGGTCTGCTGGAGGGTAGGAAGGCTCTACAGAGGGATCTGGACAGGCTGGATCAATGGTTCGAGGCCAACTGTATGAGGTTCAACAAGGCTCAGTGCCGAGTCCTGCACTTGGGACCTCCAACCCCATGCAGCGCTACAGGCTTGGGGAAGAGTGGCTGGAAAGCTGCTCAGTGGAAAAGGACCTGGGGCTGTTGGTCACAGCCAGCTGAATATGAGCCAGCAGTGTGCCCAGGTGGCCAAGAAGGCCAACAGCGTCCTGGCCTGTATTAGAAATAGCGTGGCCAGCAAGAGCAGGGAAGTGATTGTACCCCTGTACTTGGCTCTGGTGAGGCCATACCTCAAATACCATGTTCAGTTTTGGGCCCCTCACTACAAGAAAGACACTGAAGTGCTGAAGCATGTCCAGAGAAGAGCAGCAAAGCTGGTGAAGGGTCTAGAGCACAAGTCTGATGAAGAGCGGCTGAGGGACAACTGGGGTGGTTTAGCCTGGAGAAAAAGAGGCTGAGAGAAGACCTTATTGCTCTCTACAACTACCTGAAAGGTGGTTCTGATGAGGTGGATGTCGGTCTCTTCTTCCAAGTTACAAGTGATAAGACAAGAGGAAATGGCCTCAAGTTATGCAACGGGATGTTTAGATTGGCTATTAGGAGAAATGTCTTCACTGAAGGGGTTGTCAAGCACTGGAACAGGCTGCCCAGGGAAGTGGTTGAGTCACCATCCCTGGAGGTGCTTAGGCACATGGTTCAATGGTGGACTTGGCAGTATGCTAGGTTAACGGTTGGACTTGGTGATCTTAAAGGTCTTTTGCAACCTAAACGATTCTATGATTCTGTGATCTGATTCAGATGCAACCCCAGACTGGTAGACACCTACGTTGTGGAGGTGGCTGGATTCTCAACTCTAGTTCAACCTTCTCTCTTATTTTAGCATTACATAATGCATCTATTTCAGTCTGTGCCATCAAACACTAAAATTAAGAAAAGGCACACTTTATAACTGAATACAAAGTAACTTCTTGATGTTCGTGCTCCCAGCATTTCCTGCCCCAGGAACATTTAACCAAATCCAGTTACCTACCACAGGCACACGTGTAAATGCCATGTATCAAACATACCCTCACATACTTGCTCTTATTTGCATGCATTTCTAGCAGTAATCTGGATGCACGTGGACCTTATGCATCCAGACACCACTGATGCCAGATGTACTTCCTGACTCGATCCTGGAACCTACATACAGTGACCATGAACTTCACCTGCATCGGTCTTGTTAATGCCCTTTTTTTTTTTTTGCATTGGCTTCAATTTGTGTTTTTGACATCACCTTCTAGCAGCAACATAAATCCTACTAAAATGTTTCAGTGACAAGGTGGAAGCCAGCTAATAGTTTAGGTCCCACCTTCCCCATAATTACATTTCTGAGAACAAGTTCCTGATTTTTTTTCCTGTGCAAGTACAAGTAATTTTTAAAATAAAAATCACAGATATACATAAATATTTTAATGTACAAACTCCAGAGAGAGTAAGGTATGCCATTACTAAGACTTGCCCTGTATTCCCATAGTATTTCTTAAACTTCTTAAGGTTTTATATCTATTTTTTTATTCCCAGGTGACAATTTGTGAGATTTCTGACAAAAAAATATAATAAAAAAGCTTAACACTAAAATTCAAATGCTTAGTAAAAGAGTAACTGGAAATTATATTTAAAAAGCAGCCCTTTCATATTTTATTCACAGTTTAGCTTTGAGCAGGGAAAGCTTGCCAATTACTTTTCTGGATAACCTATCGTAATGTTGCTGATTTTGAAAGAAAAGGCATAATTCTACAGAACAGTTGCAAGCAGGGAAAAGTAGACAATCCCCACCAGCAAAGCAAAAATAAAGTGCTCTCTCCTCTGGCTCTTAACAGAGGGGAATGTTATTTGTTTTAATGAAGAATGGCCTATAGAAGTACTCTTTGGATCTGTTTTTTTGGAAAGACTTTTGTCAGATAATGTTTTATAGTACCCTCAAATGTTTTGTTTTACGCAGCCTATCCAATCCATTGTCAAATCTGTAACGAAAATGTCCAGATTCATCTCTAGAGTAGAAAATACTTCTAAAGTTAATAGTGTTTGATAAATGACACCTTCTTCCCCAGCTATCCTTAACTTGATGAGGTGATCACACATCTGTCTCCCGTCCCAGTGGAATATTCATTTCTGCTACCTCCAAGCTCTGAAAGCTCTCACCTGCCCATTGATATTAAGCAACAGCCTGACAGCAGAGGAAACGAAATAAAACAAATCTGTGCAATTCAAGAGTAACTGGAAATATTCCTAGAGAGGGACAGATTAGCACAAGAATGACTGCTGGTCATTAAACACTGTCCAAAACATTTTGCAGCATAGGCCCCTCATATTTCACCTATGTCTTTGCTAGGAAAATGTGCTGTGCTTACAGAGCTGTGTCTGTTTTTATACTATGTGAGGGAAGGGATTCAACGGGTTTCACACTGCTTTAACACACTGTACCCTGAATAATTTTGTCTAATATTATGCAGTAAAGTTGTTATAACAAAAGAAAACCAGTGCCACACATTTTCCTGAGAACCAGGCTGGACTTCTCCTAACATTAAGCAGCAATGGCTGATATTAGATGCAGCTGGGCACAGAGTCACCCACAACATCGCACTGAAAAGACAGAAAAATATCCAAACCCACTCCCAGTACAACTAGTTTGCAGAACAGTGAGGTTCCTCACCAAGTCAAGAGCTACAATCTTGGACATAAGATGTGCTCTCAGATCCTGTGCCCCTACTGTCAGTACAAACATTTATATCTCTTTGCATGAATCATCTCCCGGAATCAAGTTGCAAAGAGCTTCAAGGGCTTGGGACATTCAGCCCAATTCATTCCTCTGCCAGCAAAATGGTGCTGCGAACTGTGCATGGAAAATCCAAGAGACGTTTCATCAAGGAATTCAGACCAGGCTTCTAGATCTCCTGAGTCCTCAGCCTAGCGTCAGCTTTCCTATGGGGTTTGCCGTAAAACTTGGCCGTAAGGAGAACACTGCTGCATTCAGCAGGGTGGAGTTTATCCTCTCCTAGGAGGAAAGGGATGAGGGCTAAACCAGACCTCAGCTTCTTCAGATGTTGCCTCCTGGGGATCAGCTCATTCATACATACAGCTGTGTACACGCTTCCCCACTGCAGGGTGCGGACAGGCCGCAGCACTGGCTGCAGCTCCTCAGCTGAGACTGCGGGGCAGAGTGCTGTGGCACTCCACTCCTGTGGTCTGAGGGCCTGAACATTATTCCCTTTCACTTGCACTTACTCCTGATTTCATGCTCTGTAAGGGCCTCCTGGATTTCTCTGTTGTGAGTTACAGCTACAGCACACCTTTATTCAGTTGACCTAGAAACACTCAGTCTATAAATCCAGGCACAGCTTCTCCTTCGCGTGGCCCTGCAGTTAATAAGCCTCAAAGATACACCCCAAAGGTCTCCCAGCCTCCACGGTGGAACTTTCAGCACAGCCCAACGGGGGTAATCTTGACCATTGACTTCATCATAGCGTTAGACTGCTTGCGAGTGCTCAGGAAACTCCCATCACAAACTGGGTGTGAAGAAGACACCACGTGCCTTGCTGTTACACAGCAAACAAGCCTCGGACCTTTCTAGGGAGAGCCAACCTCTCAGTTTCCATACTACAGCTACTACTCAAACCACTTGCTCTGCAGCAGCAGCAGCTGTCGAACGACGCTGTTCCCAAGTCCTGGCACTACCAGGGAACGGTGCTGGTAGACATCTGTTCTGGTGTGATAAGGAGGCATAAAAGTTAGCTAGTATCCCATCAAATGAACCACTTCATTAGCACCATTCAAAACACAGGAAAAAGGCAATGGGTGGAGAATGAAACAAATGAGGAGAGGAAAGAAAATCCCGACAATGTCTAAGAAACAATGTGGAAGCTCAGAAACCTCTTAGGAAAGAATGTGACACTCGAGCCAGCCAGTGCCTCCCCTGCAGTCGGGCTGCTCTACAGATGGCTCAGAAATCCCTCCTCGGCACGGGAAGGTACAAAGGTCCCTCCGAGCAGTAAGGCACGCACGCCACGGCCAGACACGCTGGGATCGCTGCAGCCCAGATGCTTTCGCAGCGGTACGGCATGTCGCTCAAGTTGGCAGCAAATTCTTAGCATGAACGCGGGGATTTTATCACTGCCCTCTTTGATGGACAAACTTTTGTTAAAGTTATGTCTAATTGTCATAAAGCATATGTGTTCATTTAAAAACACATCAGTCAAACAACCGTTCAGCACACTTGGAAATACATATTCAACAGGAGATGGGAAACTCAGCCGTCTTAAAAAGCCTGAGATGACTTTCCTCGTGGAAAGAAATTTAATGTTTTCTGAACATTTGCTAATAATTAAGTACCCAATTAAGCATAAAAGCAGTAAATATCAAAACTCGTCATTTATATAAAGTGAAGCGTACACAGAATGGCAAGTAATTTTCCCCTCCTTCAAAGATTAGACCTGTAAAACCCACTGGAAGAAAGGCTAGGATGACAGCAGGACTCAGTCATCAAGGAAGCTGCAGAATAAGATTAAACTCCAATTCCTTTATGAGTACTCTTTTCTGGTCAAAATGAACTAATAATTTGTCCCATTCCCTTCAAAGGGATTACTTAAGTGCAAAGTTATGCATGTACCTAAAAATATTTACAGGAATGGAAGTCTTTATGCAAATTGGAAATAAATTAATCAGTTCAGCCAGACAGTGTTTCACACAGGCCTCGCGGTGAAGACAGAACACATGACACTGTCCGAATAAAAGATGAGGTCATTCCATAATCTCCATGAATGTAATTCTTGATGAGGTTATGAATAATATCAGTTCTCATTATATCTCTTGACTGTTTGAAGTCATTCTACATCTCAGTATGTTCAAGTTGAGTATCATTCCATCTGGAAATAAATTCCTTAAAGGAATCAATTTTGTTCATGTAGAAAGCCTAATCCTACAAAGTCCCCTGGAAAAGATTCTGCCAACTTCAAAGCAGATCGTACTTCATGCAAAATATGGTAATAGTTATCCAGCCCTTCTACACATTAGAAATATTAATTTCATCAAGGTCATGCAATGAGATACACTTGAAGGACTTTGCTTGCTCATTTTAAAACCGGTTTTCTATATATTGCTCCATAAGTCTGTGTTTAGTATGAACATGAAGAACACAGCAAAACTCTCAGGTTGTTAGGTATGAAAACTACACTTAAACCCATTAGACTAATTTAAGGAATTTTTTTGTCTGTTTTTTACATAAAACCCCACTTTTCATCCAACAGCTAAAGTTAATTTGAAGCTCATGCATATAGGGAGATTCATTATCAACAATGTCAAAGAGAAAAACGAAATACAAAAATAATCAAGTATGTTTCTTAATTGCTATTATCTCATCTAAGGTCAAAGATATCAGTGTGTCTTCATCACAACCATATAGCTAATGCTTGACATCCTTAGGCAGCACATTCAGAGTTGCTCAGATGCTTTGAATGCATACCTACAAAACACGCAATCCTGTATAATACTTTGGGTTTTAAAATTTCTAAACTGTAAGTTATGTCCTCAACATTGACTGAATCTTAACACAGATTCTGGCCTCAGAGATGGCTAATAAAAACAAGTTGCTAGTGGAAGACTTTTGATGGAGGAGTAGACGATTTCTCCTCCCAAGCCAGGCAAGGAGATCCCATTCCCTATAGCCGGGAGGAAAACCAACCGCAGGTTGATACCGCACGGGGGAAGAGGAAAGCGCAGACCATGCTGTATATATACGCGATCAGCAATAGCACGTAGCCTATCCTAAAGAAATGCCAATTTCATTATAATTCTTAAATGTCTGAACCTTGTCTTTCCAGCATATGGTATCTTCAAAGGCTTATCAAGTAGCAGAATCAAGCAGCCGCGCCAGCGTACAATGAGGTTAATGCTACTGCCAATAAATAACTGCAAAACTGAAGTCGCAGCATAGTTGCGTGTGTTACAATACCAACAATCCAATGTGGGTAAGGAGGGTTCCTGAAGAGGTTTTTGCAGCTTCTCTAGGAGGAAACTTTTAAAAATGAGACATCCCTGCCTAAACAAAAAGATAAATGGATGCAATCAACATACTCTTTAATTGTCTTTCCCATGGCTCACTGCAGAAAAAAGCCCAAACCTTTATTCTGCAGGTACTAATTTCAGATCACTGTATTTTTAGAGGGAAGGGGGGAGGAGGGGAGGGGAAGCTGTATGACTGACACATATTAATTAAACCCTGCTGTGATGTTTATTAGTTTGGGAATAATTATTTAATCAAGAAATAGCTGCCAAGCTTTTGATTCAATGGTGATGAATAGATATTGTCAAAAAGATATTTGAAGCCAACTCAAGTAGGAAAAAATCCAGAATAATTCATAGTAATTTGAAAGCAGTGGATCAGCATAAGAACATTGACCCTGTGTTTATTCATGGTCTAAGTCGGAGACTTTTAGCTTCTTTCCTGAATAAACACCATTTTGATCTGCAAATGTTTATTCGCATAACTGAGACAAACATAAAAAAACTCTACCTGAAGGAAACAGGATAAACAACTTGGCAGCTCCCCGACAACTCGTGCTACCTGTACTCATTCCTTCCGCTGTTCCTACATACACACATCTAGTAAGGAAAAAAAAAATATGTCAAGTGCATGTCCGCTTGCTTTTCCTTTAAAGAAGCGGATAAGCTTTGACTTCTTGACCAGCGTTAAAGCCAAGTGTGAAACACTTTACATAGCTCTCCACTGTACTTCTGGAATAAAATTCAGTTTTCCTTTTTCAATACATAAACGACATATTGGAGATCTCCTGCCCCGGTTGTACTCACAGTGCAAACTCAAGCAATAATCCAGTGGAAAAACTGACAGTGAGAAGAGGTTTAAAATATATTCTATATTAAAAATAACAGACGTAGCTGGCTGCCCACTGACTGAAATAAAAATGTCCTGCACATAATTAATTTGATTTTTAGGTCTGTAATCAAGATCACAATGCAGTCTCCCATACTACTACTATTACAGATAAAACCACAGGCATGCTGCATCTTCTTGCACAACAAGGTATACGCCAACGAGAAAGCCTGCAATCTAATGCTGTCATTCCTGCAAGAAGTGGCTATGGAAAGACTACTGCATAGTCACATGCAAAATTACAATTAAAAACTCAAAATTAGAATTAAAAACTCATGTAATGAAAGAACAAGGAAAAGCAGAAAGATAGAAAGGAAAAGGAGATAAAAGAGCCTTAGTATGAAGCGTGTATGATTTTTCTACAGTCAAATGAATTTCATGGTGGATTAAAGAATGGTTACAATTCTACAAACACACACATGCATGTGTGTGTGCATCTACAGATACACATGCATATAATAAACCAAATACATGGCTTGGAAAAACAAAAGACAATTCCTTTGGCAGTCGCATTTCTAAGGGATCTGAATCAGGGAACTGTATGGAAATTAAAGATTTCCTTTCTAGACAAGTTTTTCTCTGTCTTTCTGAAAGTGGATTAATAAACAGCAGAAGGCTTTTGTCAATTCAGAAATTCATTTATGCTTCTCTAAAAAGGAGAAATCCTTCAGAGGATCGATCTTATGCCAGTAACGTCTGTTAAACCAGCACTGATTTTCTCTGGAGTGCCAGGACATACTGAGGAAGAAACTGTACCTGAGCATGAAACCAGGGACTTCACAAGTATCTTGATGCTGACAGGGGGTTGCTGGTGGTTTTAACGACAGAGTTGTCTTTCTCCTATTGAGGTAACAGTCTTCTAATTTTAGAAGGAGTGGGAGATTTTGTAAGCCTGAACTTCAGCAAAGGTTTTGTCTGTCAGAGTGAGGAGGTGTAACGGGAACTAAGGTAGGAGGAAGGCATCACATAGTAAAAAAGTGCCCAAACTCTCCTGAGCACAAAGATTTTCTGCTTCCCAAGCAAAGCTGAACTCAAATTTGCCACGTCTGGGGACCTTCTTGAGAATATACCACTGGTGCCACCACTTCAAACCTACTCCATTTGTTAACCAGTGCTTGGCATTTTAGTTGTGGTCTACTTTGCTGGGGCTTACCTTCTAGCTCTTTCCAGGAACATTTTTTCCAAGGATGCCAGAGCTTTGCGAGATGGCAGTCTGCACTGGCTAGCAAGGTGTGAATAATTTTAGCAATGTTATTTCTTGGGGCTTCTTTTCCTGTTACGCAAGCTGAGAGATACCAAGCTGGCATGGCAAGGGGCAGAGAACACACCAGATCATATATGATTCATCTCCTCCCACCTCTTGAATGTGCATGGATATCACAGGCAACCTTAGTTCTGCCTTTTCTACACTTTTGAGGAATTAATTTTTGAACATTAACAGTTTTCTTCTAAGACTGTTTCCTCTATTTAACTTAAAGTACCTAAATTAAGTACCTAATTTACTGATTCCTAGAGTAAATCATGAACAATGTCAAACTGGAATAAATATCTGCACTAAAAGGAGCACTCTTCACACAGCTAACTAATACATGGCAATGGATTTAACATCAAAGTCTAATGAAGATGAGAAAGTTTCTATTTTTCACACGTTTAATCTCTTCCATAGTACAGGACAGCCTATCTGTTTATTTTGAATGGCCAATACATGCTCAGACTGGTCTCCACTGAGATTTTACTTCAAGCTGAAAAACCATTTACTAAAGACAAGATTTTAAGGAGTGTCTAGAGTAGTCTTCACCCAGGTGTCATCTGTTTATGCTGTGTAAAAGTAACCCAGTGTAGGTATACTGTTACAGAATTTGTGCAGTTACAAAGCCCAAATAATTGACCACAAGGTTTTCAGGAGACTAATACAATAAAAGACCTGCAAAACCTTAGAGGAAAGCCAGAAAATTCAGACACATGATTAGTAATATCCTGTTCCATATATTTAACATTTTTAAAGGGCAACCTTCTCAGCAAGGATTGCATGGACAAAGGCTCAGATCTAGTCCCATTTACTGCAATATACTTTCAGAAACGCATGCAGGCGTGTGTTTTACCCTTACATGCATAAAAAGGACTTGAGGCTAAACCGGAGTAGTGTGTTACTGTGACAGTAGTTTTTATGATGAAGATGGGCACACATGGTACACAGAAAAGAGACCAGGAGGACCACAGAAAGATAACATCTTGTTCTTCTTGGGCACAAGCTTGGAAGACAGACAAGCAGAGTAAGTTCTTTGGCTATTGCCTTTTGCATTATTTTGTGTTGCTAAATGCCACGGTTCAACTGCTTTGCATTATCTCTAGTGGTTCTAGGTTGGAGCACAACATGCCCACCTCACCAAGGAGGAGGTTATGGGCAAACAGATCAAGACCTAGTTACTGTCCATCCCCTTACATCCTCTCTCCCCTGCACCCCACCTTCCCATTCCTCTCAAACTCTTTTCCTCTTGCAGGTCAGGACCCCAACACATCTGACAGACACAGAATTATGAAGGCCAACCAGGTGTATGGCTCTGGTTAGGTTATTCATCTCGAGAGCCTTTCAGGACTACCCATCTGTCTCTGAATCTCCCCCTGCTCTTTGAATGCTGTGGATTCAAGAGTGCACCTAAAGCAAGGTATGACAGCTCTCCAGGCATATATAGTGCTTGGTTCTATTTGACAGTAATCCTTCTCGCCAGACAAATAATAAATATTAATACATTTTTAAGGTGTAATCCTGCAATTGGGATCAATTGCCTGACTGCAGAGATGTGACAATGTACATAGGAGGACATTAAAAAGTCTAAACGAATGCAAGAAAATAAACCTTGGACTCTTAACATCTCAGGGGAAGGAAGAAGGAAGCATGCTGTCTAATTTAAGAGAATAAAACATATTTAATCCTGATCAATCTTGCTGAATTTGCAAGCTGAGCTGTCCTCCATGTAGCTGAACCACACTTTTGTGTACAGAACGTTTTTAAGGAAATGGCTGTGCCTTACTGGATTGAAAACTGCAAGCAGCTGTAGAACAGATTCAGCAGAATCTATCTTCTGAAGAGAGCCGAAACCTCAGCCTTCTGCTGGTTCTGCTGTAAGACGGCATTATTGTTTTCTATGAACTTAGCCAAATGAAGTCACATTAAAACCAGGTTATTCTTCAAAGCCTGTATCACTTCCCATATTATATGTACCACTAAAAAAAATTTATCTTAGCACTGCTTTGACTCCTACCTAAGCTACACTTCAGAAAACCTCAGAAAATGTGTAACAACACACTAAACAACAATCATATGAGATTTATATTTTGGTTTTAGAACCAAAGGGATTGTGGAAACAATCTGTGGGCAACAGAACTGAAATAATCAAGACAAAGAGATAGAACTATCTCTTTGTTTACAAATGAGGTATGAATAGTAACTCTGATAAGCCTTGAGATCTGTTTGTCTGCCTGCAACTGGCTCAGTGAAAGCAATGGGCACATCAAATGTTATTTTTTCATTATCACTGGAAGGACGCCTACCTACCTTGTAACATCGAGTTGCGCACGTTAGCCTTCTGTATTTGCAGACCGGTAAAAAAGCCTCGTGAGCATTTCATACAGTAGAACGGTTTACATTCATGATTTGAGATTGAGGGTGAAGCCCATGCTGAACCACACTCGTCACAGAACATCACCTGGCTAGAAACAGACTACTTAAAACCAAATAAATATTCCTGATTCCCAGCACCCGGCCACTCTACGGCTAGCCTGTGGCACTTGGGAACGAGGAAAAGGGCATTTTGTGTTACCTGTTCAACATGAACATCAAGCCTATGATACGACATCCTAGCAGCTGGCTCACCAGCCAAATGTAGAGACATGCAAATACAACTTGCTAAAGATTTCCCTCTTACCTGCTGTGACAAAACAGTTTGATTTCGATGTTTAAAACTTGGTGCTCTCAAGCAGAGTGGACATGAGTCATTCTTCTATCTACTGCCTGCAGCACACCGGATCAGAATAGAAAGGAGTCTGAAATTCATCTTGGCTCTACACATGAAAACAGCTCTTACAATGAATTAAAACTGAGCATTACTTTATGGTAATAAATGATGCTTTCTCTTCTTCTCTATGCCCAAACTGTCTTAAATGTAAAATTTCATTCTTCCTAATGCTTTACAAGCAGTTAGTACAGCTGTAAGTTTTGGAAAAAGCTGAGTCTTAGGAAATACGAGAAATTAAATTCTAATGCTGTATGAGCATACTGCAGCTTCATCAGGACTAACCAACGGTGATGAATCTTCACCTATCAGGAGCTGCTGTCTGTTGCTACGGTCTTATATCACTTGCTCCCACCACTGTTATTCTCAACCCCAAACTCTCCCCAGTTTAAATAAGAAAGAGTGATGCAAGTTGGAAAGTAGCCTGCATCACTTAGGTAGTAATATAGTAACTGGGATTGAGAGATTAGGTTTTATATGCACCTCTGCCAAAACAACCTAGATAATAGTACTGTATTACTTGCCCCCCACCCAATGCTATGAAATTCTCAAAGGGAAACCAAGAAAGCATCTGTAATACACAAATAAGTGAAAGAAAAGGAAGAAAAACCCCAGCCTTGTTCCTCTCCACAAAAAGAAAGACTTTTCCTCATGCCTGCTCGGTGTATTTAGAGGGCTACGGTCAGGACCAGGTAAGGATAAAGCAGCACAACTTCCCCGCAGCACAATTCACTCTAAACATCTACCTGTCCTTGTTAACATCTTAAATTCAAGTGGCCTTTCCTAGAATTAGCTTAAAGCCAGTGAAGGTGCCTATACTCGTGGTGTACGGTGACCGTATTAACTGCTGATGAACCAGGATGTGTCCGTAAGCCTCCGTAATGAAGCAGGCAATCC
This sequence comes from Phaethon aethereus, assembly GCF_964289735.1. NCBI lineage: Eukaryota > Metazoa > Chordata > Aves > Phaethontiformes > Phaethontidae > Phaethon > Phaethon aethereus. Next base: position 124,664,166 of record NC_138576.1, read on the forward strand.
AGTTTCGCACCAGTTACCTCAGGCTTCGCCCTCCTGAGTTAAGTATTTTTATGCATGAGCAGGAGTTGAGCGAGGGCCAAAGCACAAAATCGTAAATGTGAGTTAATCCCTGCAGCTAAGGCCTTGGGAAACACAGAGAAATCAGCCAAATATTCTCCTAGTAAAAGGGAACACTGCTGATTTCAGCTTAATGTTTATATCGCTGTGGGACTTGGCTCCGATTTTCTAATTGGCACACAGACCCGTGAAAACTTTATCTCTCTTTCAAAAATGTTATTTTAACCTTAGAAAGAATGGGACTCTTACATGAAGAAAGGCTACAGACTTGGATGCCTTGACGTTTCTAGACACGTTCCAGACTTTTAAGAGAAATTGCAGGCAAAACTTTTTAATGTCTTTTGTGAAAGCGGCCTCTGTCCAGTCCCCAGTAAGAGAAAGCCCCGGGCGCTCTGCGGTACACGGCCCGCAGCCGAGAGCATCCCCACGATGGCTGTGGAGATGCGTAAGCAGCACATGCTTTGCGGCAGGACCTGGGAGCCTACCGGCGAAATCCTGACTTTCCAAGTATTCACAGGCTCAAAACATTCTCCGATGGCAACACTGTGTGGAGTGCTCGAGGCTTTACTTCTGTTAAAAACTGAAAAATATACTGTCCTTCTCAGGAGTGGGAAGGGAAGCCAAGATCTGCTAAAATTAATGTCCCAATAAAGAAAATTTATTCAAGTTATAAAGCTGCATCATTTTAAAAGAAGGCTTCCTCTTCTTCCCTAACTCCTCATTCATGTTTATTGCATACTTCACACAGATTTTGGCTTAGCTGATAAAATATACAAATAAAGTATACATCTGATACTGACTGGTCAAATAAAATGGCAGGCAAGTAGCCTGTTGAGGTAAGATCCCAGTCCTGCTTACGCCAACAAAATGTTGCAGTTGCCCTGACTTCGGCCCAGATTTTACTTTTGATCTGTCGCATACACAATTTCTGATTATAACAAGTGAAATGTAATGGAGGCATGGTCATACCTTAAAATATAAGGCCACAAAAAAAGAAGAGTGAAAATAAGAGAAAAATAAGAGAGTAAGAGAAAATAAGGACTATTAGTATTGTAATATATACCCCATTCTGAACAGCAGATTTCTCTTCCAGAGCAGTAAGAAAGATGTCGGTGAACTACATCCTTTAGTAACTACACAGCATATCTGATAACTTCATCAGAAAACTTCATCAGAAAGTGTCGAAGGTTAAAAAATGTTAATAAAAGAGAGATGGGGAGTAAGCACAAGCTTTCAATGACAAATGCAGGCAACTGATCTTAAAAGATAATTTTGAGCTAGTTTAAATCAGTCTGTCTCCATAAAGTCTGTCAGGGGAAGCATCGTAATGCGATCAGAAAACCAACCCTGGCTTTCCATGCTGTACCAAAACCAAGGGAGACAGAAGAAAAGGTAAATTCAGTTTAAATATGTGCTCACATTTAATTATACAGTTGCTACAATTTGATCTGTCTGATCCAGACCAAAGTGAGCGCAGGGCAGTTTTTGTTACAAGGTTACATACAGTAAGGCGTAAGAAGTAGTTGCCTGCAGTACTTACAACTCGGGACACTGGAGTGAGTATTTCCAGAGTACGTCACATCGACAGTCAGGCAGATGTACCCCTCACTGCATAACTAGCACGGGTTTTTTATCCTTAAATGAGCATCTTGCCACAACAAACTCCAGAGAGTAAATACCTGGTTTTATTTAAAACTATTTTTGTAGAATTTTAGCAAAGAATTTACTCAGACTGTTCCTGTTACAGTAATAGCAATTGACTCTTTTTGGTGCAACTGATTTTATTGGTGCTGTTGGGGGAAATGACACCAACATTTCATGATAATTCCAAGTAGGAAAGCTCAGTCCTTTAATTTTCTTCTCCCTTGTTAAAATATGCTTCCCTTTTCTTTTCAGTACAGTACTATATATGAACAGATTTCTCTCATCACCCATTAAATCCTGGAAATACTATCTGAACAGTTCAGTGATGCACACACACTCAAAGGGCAGCCCCTAAAGCCCAGAGGGATCAAAGAGTTTCGTTTTATATGTCACACATGCAAGCTGACAAAACAATTTCAAAAGCTTTAGACAATATTAGTGCGCTAGCATTTTGTCCTCATTTTTGCCTTTTTTTCAACATCTATAAGAAAAACTGACAAGTATGGACAGTGATTTTATAGTTCTCAATAGCTGCTGTTTCAGAGTAAGTGGGGTTTCTTTACGTGCCATACAGGCAACATCGTTCCCCTCCAGCAAAAGAAAAAGGGCAAGGAAGCAATGCAACTGAAAACATGGTATCTCTCCCCAAATTAGAGGGCCCTAGAGCAATTTGGGCTGCCCTGACTCCATCCCTATTTTAACCAACCATCAGCATTTCACTCGTACAGGATCTCAGCGTCTGCTTGCACCCTCTGTACTAGCAGAGACACGTTCCCAAATGAACAACTCCCACAGGTGAGACCCACAAGAGGAAGGTTAGTTAAACAACTTAAAGGAAGTTTTATCTTAAGTCCCAAATCTTTTAAATGAATGGAAAGGTACATGGCTTTGTGGTGTTGGAAACACAAGACTTCGATCCTCTCTGCTTTCGCTGTTTTTCCTTGAACCTCTGTGGGATTTTTTTGCATCAACTATGAATAAATAGAGATGATGGCTCTACTTTTTTTTTTAAAAAGTTTTTTTTAATTATGCAAAAATTAAAATTACAGAGCTAAAAATAAGGTAACGCTTGATTTGATTTTTTTAATGACCCTTTCTAACAGCAGCATCAGTCCAGCTGTAGTACTTCTGCACACAGTTTCTCTAGCTCCAAGAAGAAAATGTGACTCTCCCATACTCAGCTGGGAGATATTATCTTGATTAAATTTATGGAGAGAAAGAAGGAATTTTCATTACGCAAAAATACTGAAAACAGTGAAGGGAAAATTAGAACTCGTGGGGGCAAAAATCACTTGCAAGCTGTGCAGGAGTTAGTTAAATATAAAAGCCCGCTTAGAAACCAGCACTCGGCCAAGCAGGCGCCTAGCAACAAAATGCTACATGTAATGTGTTTTTAAATAGGAGAGATACTCTGTAGTTGTGTTGTTGGTAAGAGAAACAAGAATTCCTGTTTGAAAAATCATCTTGCTACTGGTCTATCAAATGCCAGAAGGCCAAGGGATGGTCTTGTGACATCAATCCAAATTGCTAAATTCTCCATTGCCTGCTACATTTTGATAGCAGCTATACTTACTCCACAGCCAGACACACGTTTTTCCTTTTCTTCATGGGTTTTGCCCATAAAATCAGAAAAATATTTAAAAGAACGTCAGTTCCAGTTATAAATTTGTGATGCTCATGTGACTGCAACACTTCAAACCTTACACGTACCATGAACAGATGAAGATGGCACTCAAGGCACCTGCTACATTTCAGTGCTGCATGGAAAAAATCCCTTGAAATGTAAGCCAAGAACATCTCCACAGTCAAACATGTCCCTGAGATAACTTCACGTCAGTGCCCGCAACTTGGGGGAAGCATAGCACAGGCTTAATTGCATGACTTAAACACATGAAAGAAGCATGACTGAACCTGCCGTTAATCACTGTAATTATGGATACTTTATAGTTCTGTGTATTGAATATGCATAAAAGTATTTGCACACTGACAAAATAATGTTTAGCTTTATTTATGTGTAATAGCTGGAATTAGAGCTTACGTCTACATTAAGAGACCTATAGCCATTTAAACACATACAAAGATGGAAATAAAATAAGAAAAAGAACAAAGGAAATATTCTGTGGGAAAGGTTATTCTGCACTTGTTAGTAATAAAAGTCAATTCGCATACAGTTGTTCCCCTGTATGCGAAAAGTGAGAACTTGCCAAATGTAAAAGACTCTGCCATGAAATTCCAACAGAAACAAAGAGCAATGTAAGAAATTCTTCTGATGTACAAGACAGAGTTAAGCTATCAGAGTACATAGAATACCACAATTTAATAAATATAAAATGAAAATAAATGTTTGAAACTGTCTAAAAATGTAGCAGTGTCAGTCATACTGAAAATGGAAAATAAAACTGGGAAGAAAAAAAAAGCACCAACCCACCAAGATATGGGTCCAAAACAACATCTTGCAACTCAAGCTATCCAACAGTAGTGTATAAATACCACCTGTGAAGCCCTTCTTTTCCACTTTCATGTTATAAAAGCATATTTTATCAATTTCTCATATGCTTTGGGGAATATTTTGCCTAGCATAACTGTTAAGACTGTTGGGTTTTCTCACAGATGGATTATCCAATGCCATCAATTCCAGTGTCAGTGGGAGAGATATAGAAAAGTCACTTAGCAAGTGGAGTGTTTTTAGCTATAACCGGTACAGCTCTCCTGTAAAAGCTGTATTTGAGCAGGAATGGAAAAGCAATCTTCATCTGGGCCACGGCAATAAACCACATTCTTTGAATCCCATTCTGAAAGCCTTGTTCTTGTGGCAGAGTACTTAAAGAAGCCAAACATGCATTAGACCACTTTGCAGGTATATGCAGCAGCCCACAGAGAAAGCACATCACGAATGAATTTAAAAGCAGCCCAGGTTGCAAAGGTTGTCTTCTTTAAAGTTGCAAAGAAGTCAGTATGTTACAGGGAACTACTGTGAAATTCTGGCTATCAAGATGAAAAATGTAGAGGTCATCTTTTTCTAAAAGTTAAAAAAAAACAAAAACAAAAAAACCCCACCTCCTACATCCAGCCCAGACAATCAGGTGTTTTTGGACACCTCCCTTGTCTCCTTGGTTTCGTTTCCTTCTTTCCATTACTCAGACAATGAAACCTTCTGCAGCAAAGGAAGCCATTGCTGAGGCTTCATCAGATACAGCACCTCTGGTGGCTGGAGGAGCTGAGGAGGAACCGAGTCATTCATTCAGGTCCTACAAATATCAGTGAAGGCCTTTATACCAGCCTGAGCAGGAACAAAACACAACCCAGCTCCTTCTCCTTCCCTAATGTCTTGCTTAAACTGGCAGGTTACTTTCCCCCAGGGCTCCATTTAACTGGAACGCCCCACCGCCAGCCACCAGCCCAACCTGTCCATGTAAACGATGCATTTATTATAACATCTGAAACATGAGTGACCAATAACTTTTTAAGAGCACACAAACAAGAACAGCAAAACCCCATCATATCACAGACGAATTGCTCTTCTGTACAGTGATAATCGGAGTTTTTCTTGTCAATACAGTCATTTGTTCAGTTTACTGTTCACTCAATGAGCTTAATGCATTTATAATTGAATTTTGACTGCTCGGCTATGAATAAAGGATTAGGCCTGATGCAAAAGGTCACACTGACCTTGAGAGCTATCAAGTTACGAGACATTTTAGCAATAGAGTAAACAATTTAAATACATCTTGAGACGTAAAAAGAGTCCTAACCATGGAGCCAATCAGACAATTGAATGATATTTTGTTCTACTAATAAAAAGTTTATCTTGTCTCTTACAGATACGTTAATACAGCGATTTTTATGTACTCTCTGTCAACTTGGCAACTCAGTTCATCAATTATAGGTATTTCTTTCCAGCAGTTTCCATCACGTAAAGTTTGTAAATGCAAAACCACAAATCTTCAGCTATGCACATAAAGAATACTCACCTCATTATTACATGACATCACTTACAATGATCTTGTACAAACGTGATCATACCTTTCACTTCTAGTTCTTCTGTAAATTAAAAGGCAAATCAAAAATCCATTTAGAAATTAGAGTTTCTAAGAATTTTTTTGAAAGGGAAATGTGTCTCAAATGTATTTCTCAAAGCTGATTTCCATTCAGTGAACTGGGCCCTATACTTACCTATAGATTGTTTCATGATGCATTTCTGAACATAACAGGGAAAGAATCCCAGAAGCAATGAGAAAGTCAGCTTTTGGTAAACTGTGAATACTGCAAGTTACAAAATACCGCAGCTCCACTCCTACATAAAGTCACTATTTCTTTTTTTCCCCTCAGAGTGCTTTCTGGCAGCTGTTGACAAAAACTGGCTTTTTAATGACCTGCATAAGCTTCGCTGACAAAATTCACAATAGATATAATACCCATATAACACACATCACTGACAAATGACAATGCCCTCCAAGTTAAGATCGCTGCTCAAATAATCCTGTATGCTCCTCACAACACCACCAAAATACATTTATTTATTCATGAGTTTCAAATGAAGATTAACACTTATCCAAGTGAAGTCTGAAGATGGATGACATCCTTTTCCTTATCATTTTCAAGATAAACCAAAACAACAGATCACAACATTAAGTGCCAATCACAGCCATGCTCTTGTGGTAGGCTTCGTCCAACTTAAATGGATACTTTGAAAGTTGAACCTCACATGTCACACAAAATTACAACCCCACAAATCACAAGCAACTGAAGGACAGCCAAAATAAAACACTGAAATGAAACCATTCTGGCCTATCTAAACAAATGATGGGAAACGTAACAGGGATGGCTTCCGATAAAGACATTTAAGGAAGCTCTGCCATAGTATCCTGGGGCTGTGTTTGGCAAACAGATCCTTTGTACCTGCCCCTGGGTGACTCGAGAAGCTTCGGGTACGTCTACTCAGCTACTGCAGGCTATTCAACACTGTTAGATTAACAGCCAGTCTTGGCATGGTCAGCAGCGATGTCTTCTGAAATCAGGACAGATTTATTGACCTCTCAATTTATTGAAGGAAAGAAATATAACGATCTCTTAAAAGAGACAAACCAGGAAAGAAGTAATAAACCAACAGAACTTCTGAGACAAGTGCTGTTAGTAGGTCTACAGTCTTTCAATTCCTGCCAGGGATTTTCTCAAATGCATCCTATTTTTATTTTTTCAGGAAGAAGAAAAGAAGACAGATGTGTGAAACGATTTCATGTGCTCTCCCTGTGATACCAGACATGGCAAGGTAGGAGGAGGGAACCACAGCAAGCGGCGTATGTTTGTCTTGAGGGGAAGGCAGCAAAGAGCGGATATGAGAAAAGCCTACTCGTATCTATACCCAAAGCAACAACTTTTGCAATGCTGTGAGATACAGGAACATTGTCTCGACATGAGAGAGCGAAAAGCAGCACACAAGCAGCTAGCACACAGTAACAGACTGCAGCACGGCTGCCTTAGACTGGGTAGTGATGGCTTGGCTCAAGCATCACTGGTAGCAGTGGGATTTGTAACACCATGAAGCAGCAGATGTGCAAACTTGGCTGTACCATGGTAGCTCTGATTTCTAAAATCTGGGAAGTAAACGCAAATGTGAACTTGTTTTCTACTTCCTTTACTTAATCTATCAAGAATATTGACATACACTTTAGACCACATGACAAGGTTGGTCATTTCTAAGAGATTTCTGAAGACTTGATATCAAACCCTATTCTGTTTACCTACCCAAGTAATTCCATGAACCTCTACAGAACTAGTCAGGTAAGCTGAATATAATTTTTCCATAAAAATCTAAATCCTACTACTTTCCGGTGTTTATGACCAGGAAATTTGTAATAATTTTCTTCAATACTAGTAGACTTATTCGGATCCTGAATTACAAAAGCAATTTTCCATAATGTACTGGGTATGTGAACAAGCCTTCTCCATAATAACACCACTTATTTAGGAGGGATGATACTTCACAGAACACAATCACATTTGAAGCGTTCGTATTACAGTAACTCCTCTATAACTGGAGCATTAAATAAGTTCTACTGTGTTATTAAAAAGTCTTGAAAATACTCTTTGAAGTTACTTAAAGTTACATTATGGCTCTGTCACTTCTTTTAGAAGAAATGAGACCTGGGAATTGGGGGGGAGGCACAAAATTACAATGTCGGCCTGACAGCTCCACTGCAGGCAACTATGCCACTGCAAGCAAACACCAAACCCCCTCGTGTCTAACGCCCTCTCCCATGGGCAAAGCATCTCCAAAGACACAGCAAACCTTGCTTATCTCCTTCCAGAACTATTCATGCCTCTTCTGACCACACAATAAGAGACCCAGTACTTCGTGCATATTGTTGCACTGTTTTCCACTGCCTTTGGGTGAGTGTTCTGCCTGTGAAGCAAAACAGGGAGGCCAGAGGAAGCCAGGGAGAGCTTCTTCCCTAAAACCAGCTGATCTTTGATGCATATTAACCTTTTGCTATTAGCTATATTTTTCATATTGCTTTTGATATTGCTGAGGAAAGACTGATGACATTTCTTGTCTTAAATCCTACCGCCTGCTGAAATGTCATGCTGTGCATCTGAGTTCAGATGGTAAGATGAAGATGACTGACCCAAACCTCTCCATTAAATACATATTGGTCACAGAAACTTGACTTCTACCCTTCAAATTTAGGTTCTTTAGAAAATCAATCACATTAAGTATCAATCAGATTAAGTATCATTCATAAAAGTACCTATAAGGAAGTAGCTAATCGAACTAAACAAAATCTCTGCATTCTGCTCACTTGCATCCTACCACCTTCTCCAAGAATTTACTTTACATGGAGTTAAAAAAAAGAAACAAACGCAAACTGAGGTAGGAACGCTATCGTAGATGACTGAAGGTTTAACAAAAATTCAGTTGATGAATTACAGATAAATGTGCAGCACTGTTATGAAGATATGCTCGCAAACCAAAGAAGTGAGAGGGTTATTTTCCACTGAAGAGCAACGGGAGGCAGCCAGATTTCAGCATGCTAAGGGAGTTTTTCAAACTGCACATAGTACTTGCAATTTGTGTTCCTACTCACTGTGCAACTCCCCCATAGGCTTCACATGTAGAACCTCTCCTCAACTAATTGGCACCATTTTAAACCCTCCAGAGTGAAAGCCTGGTTTAAGAGAGTTGTGTAATTCTTCCCAATGGAACTTCTCAGCTTCGGTCTCTCTATACATCACCTAAAGACCACAAATCTGTTGTTTGAAACCCATGGCCCCATTAAAAAATCTCAAGCTTTGTTCAGAAAGTTGAGAGTGTAAAAATTGATGCATGTAGAACCTTGGAAAATTAGACAATAGATGTTCACAGTTTTCTCATCTGGAGTGGGAAACAGGACTATTTTTCTGTTTCACCGGATAATGCTGATAAGTTTAAGTGTCCAGTCTCAGTGGATAAATGAATCAATAACTTTATTTCAAACTTGCAAGCATGCCCCAGTAAGTTTTAAAATCAAATTCTTCTTTATGTCTGGCTTCCTAACAGTAGCAATGCATCACAAGTCCCTCTGCTATGAGCAGACAGTGAAAATTCAGGTGGAATTTTTGTCCCAGGATAGCCCGGACAAGGCACTGACTGCAATATTCTATTCCCTGGGTAAAACTTCACTGTTTCAGTGTTCACAGATTTCTCTATGCATAAAGCATGTGACTGACAGCTTTGCAAAATTAACTCATGTCAATTTTCCACCAGATAAAACGATTCATCAACACAAATGGCAGCAACACTTACATTCCTTACATCCTAAATGGCAAGACACACTTTGCAATTACAACGGAAAAGCTCTAATACATTAAGTGTAACTTTATCCAAAATTATGGCTAGCCAACTCCAAAATAAACTGCACGCAAGATGCAGAAGTACCTCATTTTAGTATGGTTTTGGTGTACACAAGCGTGAACTTTAATATCCACATGGGCCAGCAACAATTTAACGCATTTACAGGTTGCTTAGAAGCAGGGAAATTTAAAGTATAGTTCAGAAGTTAAAACATCACTACATAATCTGGCAAACTATGTTGTATAATCTGTTACTAAACAAAGAAAAGATTTGTCAAGATAATTAAAATTACTACTAATGGAAAGCTTGTTCTTATATTGTCAAATCAGCAAAATAAACAATCTACTTAGAGGAACGTACGGAACACTCAAGGCTCTTTGCAAGTGGGAAAGTAGTCAGTGGGGGGACATAGTGCCAAATGAGGAGAGTATTTCTCTCGCCTTGGTTCGTGGGCAGCGGGCGTACCAGCTTCCCCAGTGCATCGCAGCTCCCCGCGCAGCGAGCCATTAAGTACCAGCCTGCTCTTGCTCACCAGTTGCAGTCATCAGTACACAAACCAGTCATTAACTATTCCGTAATACATATCATACCGTAAAAATGAAAGCAACGTATGCACAGGTTCAGGGGAAACAGAGCAGATGGTGGTACCTTCTCAGGAGCAGGCAACTCTTTAAAAGAGCTAATGCAGCAACAGCATATTGTGAATTCAGCTGGAAAATGGGCAATTACTCCTGGTTTTGCATACCGGAGGTTTTCTGCAGAACTTACCTTCCCAATCTTAGCGCTGCCAAAATAATTACTTTTCACTAGCCTCTTAGCATTTTAACCACTCTGTTGTTGACAGTGTCTCAGATAAATGGCACGGTGGACAAAGAAACAACCTGATGTTAATTTGAGTTACAAAGCTGTGTTCAAGGACAGTTGCTCACCTTCTCTCTCTCTCTCATCAATTTTATTTTGAAGTCTGAATCAGAGAAGCAAAAATGGGGGGGAAAAAGTGCGGGATAAGCTTTTTCTCATCATAAACACTCACGGTCAAACATATTTCTACTTCATTAATGGTCTCAACATTTTCAACCAGAAGCCCTACTCTCATACTACTTATCTCAAAAGGTATCTCTTTTGTTCAGTGGACTTCGTAGGAAACCCCAAACACATAAATCTGTCTGTATGGAAAACAGTGTTATACCAGTGGGCTATTTTTTTGCCTTAATAGCAGAAGAAACTCAGAACGAATCATTTTATGATATTATCTGAGAGCATGCTGGTAACCTCTAACATCACTGAAACTATGGCTCCAGAAATATTTTTCTTCCTAAGGTATAATTTCGTAACAAATTAAGTTTAAACAGTTTGATTCATTTTAGCAGACCAAAACTCCATGTTCAGATCAGTCAATGGTGAAATAATCTATCTAATAAACTGAGAGTGTAAAAACAAAGTAGTTCAACTTTCTACATGAAAATTTAAAATACATATTCTTACGTTTTTCCTTCAGTCAAGTTGGAAAAAGAATCAGATACGCCAAACTCCCCACAGAACAGCAGTTCTGATATTTGACTAACTTTTAGAAGACAATCCTCATCCAGCCTTCTCACAGTTCATCTGCCACAGGTACATCTATAGCAAATTGCTGTAAATAAATGGATGGCAGATTTTTGAGAGTTATTTCCTCAAAACATTTCCCTAAACCAACACGGTTAACGACAGAAATGCAGCGATCTCTTCTGAACAGACTGTGCTGCCTATTTGTTTTTAAATTCTCAGATGTCTTTTTCCTTCAGAGGCATGTTTTGCTACTGTTAAGAAACAACCATCTCCTAATGATGGGGATGGTGGAATACAGAGTATGTTTATTTGATTTGCAGGTGCCACAAAGCCCGAAGGGATGGCGAATGTCCCGAGGCATGGAGCAGACTCAAACCCATCCTCGGTAACTGGGGATATGGTCTGGAGTGATGGGGTGCTACTCACCGGGCACTGAAAAACTAACAGATTTAGGCTTGAAAAACACAAGAATACAGGATGGGAAAAAAGCCTCTGTGGATCACAAGCTCAGAGGTGATCATACTGCTGTGAGAAGCCATCGTTGCATGTATACAATAACGCCTGTGCACAGAAGCACGCCCTGTGAGACTGAAAGCGCTTCTGATCCCATTCAGCTCTAGTAAAAGGAGCTGGCTGGAAACCTGCATCCAGTTTTGGGCACTGCCTCCAAAGAAGATGGGGACCAACTGGACGTAGTCCCAAGCACAACATGAAGAATGAACCAAGGTCTAAAAGACGTGGCCTGTAAAGGAAACCCGAGTTACTAAGGAGCAAAGACCAAGGTGTAAGGGCACAGCAGACTTCAGCAACAGGGAAGGCTGCTGCCGAGAGGAAGGAGCAGCACGTTTTCCAGGTTCACTGGGGGCAGAAAGGGAGGGATGAGCTCGCAGGGCAATTGGGAAGATCCAGATGTAGCACCAGGAAAAAAAAAAATAGTAAGGATAGCAAAGCACCAGTAAAGTTCCCAGAGGGATATGGAATCTCCTTGAAAGTTTGTTTTAGGGAGGCGGGAATAAGGATCTTCATGAAAAGTTTGTTTTAGGGGTAGACAAGGGAAAAAGAAAAGGGGAGGGGTGTAAAGGCAAATTGTCATATTTTGACGCAGGAGTCCAGCAGCTTCCCATCACACTGATTATATCCAAAGCAAATAGAATTATATCCAGGTTTTCCTCTGGATTTACACCATTACAGGCCAGGTGAGAATCTGGTGGTGAAGTTAAAGATGGACACTCACCTACAGGGTAGTTATACTTAAAAGAAGGGCTACTCCAACCTAGACAATATTGTAAAATGCCACTTTCTTGACTGTCAAATCATCTGTCAGAAAACAGTGTGTACCGTATCTGTTTATACCTAATTGTCTATTTTCCTAAAATTAGCTTTCCTATGACACCCAGTTGAGACTTTGAAAACCCTGTTCTTATGTCCTAGCTCCATATCTAAATCTGGGAAAATACATAAAGCTGTCACTGGCTGAAATGCTTTGTCCAAAAGGTATTTAAATGTAAAATGTCTTTTTATTCTTTTGCCTTTTTTTTCCCCCTTTCATATATACAGTTTCTATTGAGTTTTCTGCATTTAATTCTTCATTAAAATCAAATAAGCAAAACAACCTGTTTCTTGTTAAATGTTCATTTTCAGAACGTGGAAAGTGTTTTGTAAATGTTTCCTCAGAAGCCAAATAATGCTTGTTTCACATTTCGTTTTGATTCTGATAAATCAAACAAACTTCATAAATATCCCAACAAAATATATATGCCAGCACTAGCATGTTTGGAGGGTGGGAGGCTGTGCAGCTTGCGACTAGCAGAAGAGATTGCTCCATTTGCAAGGGGACGATCCCGCTCTGGAAGCCGAAGGAAGGACGGAATGCTGCCGTCGGCAGTGCAGGGGACGTGGAGCTGACAGCTGGGGCTGTGTGGGAGTTGAGACGCGCACAGCATGACAAGTTTTCTGGGCTGGGAGCGGGAAGAAGACATGGAGAGGAGGCGGCTCATGGGTGAACGTGTGGTAAGTAATGGAGAAACAACGAGGAGGCTCTTCCAAGGTAACTGCTGAGAGCCTCTGTCCTGTTTCTGAAATGCAGAGGAGGTGAAAGCTTTCCTGGCTCCAAGCGTGCATGCATATACCCCCCAAACGCTAGCCTGGGCACTTCTGAATGTAGTAACAACAGCAGCAATATAATAACCTGCACAAGACATGGAAAAAAAAAAATCTACAAAAACCTAGTTTACTTGAATGAAGAGCTTGGTGCAAGAGAAAGCAAGATGCAGCAAATAAAGACCATGGAGAAGGTGGAAGTTTGAAACGAAAACTGTAAAGAGTCCTCAGCCCTCTCAACTCCACTGAGCCCAAAACCCTTGAATAAACTACAGCTCAGTCATGCCATATGCTGGAAATAACACGGCTTTGAGATCGGCTGCCTCAGATAAAACAATAGCTTTTGTGACTCACGACAGAAACCTCAACGCTGAAATTTCCTGCAGAACTACTGAGTGTGTCTTTTCGAACAAAGTGCTTATTACCAGGGACTTGTCGTCCCAAGATCAACCATAACCTTGACATCTGCTTATTTTCTTTTAGAAAACTACCTTGCTTAGTTATTATATATTGAAAGCATTACGGTTGCCAGCAGTTAAAAGGGGTGCAAACTACCAAGGAAGTGGTAATATTGAAGCTGCGGGACGCAATGCTGCTGAAACAAAAAATAAACACTATTAGTACGGAGACCTTTAAGAAGTAGAAATTCTTGATCTCCCGAAGAAAAATATAAAGCAAGCCTTGCACAACTTCATTCTACAGAAAATTTCCACTAAATACATCCCTTCGCTTTTCATATTGCTTCGGCTGTCACTCAGCAAAGGCTGGGAAGGGAACGGATGTCTCTGCCTGCTGCCAGGAAGCGGCGAGCGGTGCGGTCTGGCCAGGCCAGGGTGAGTTGAACCTTCTCCCCTCCTCACCAGCAACTTCTGACAGCTGGTGACAACCAGGGAAAGAGTTTTGCTGTGCACAGCCTCAATGAAATACCCTGCAGAGCTGCAGGCTGCTGAAGGTATTTATAAAGCTTGTGCTAACGATACCCGTGTGTTTTCTTCTGAAACTCTCTTCGTGCCATATGTGCCACTGAACGGATCCACAGGAACACAGTTACCGGTGCGTCTCTCTTCCCTGCAGCTAACGACCTCATGCTGGAAGGTCATTAAAAGCCTTTATGGCAGAAGGAAGCAGCCTACCCGCCATCAGCCACCGCAGATCTGTCAGCACAGCACAAGCATTTCCTCTCTTGCTCCTTAATTGCACAGCACAAAACCTCTACCAGGGAAGCAGTGGAGAAAATCAGACAAGGGCACACAAGCCAAGAGGTCAGGCACCCTCATGGCCCAGCTTGCTGAGCTGTGCCTGCTGGATCTCTCCTGGGTCTGCACATCTCAGCAGTGCATTTTGGTTTCTTCTCACGTACTTATTGGATGCCCACTACAGAAGGGCTTCAGCACCTCCCAAGGACTAGTTTTAGAAATACATACGTTTTGACACCTCCCTCTCCTCTCCCTCCCCCGGTCCCTCACACCTGCGGGGGCTCTATAGAGTTCTCCAGACTGCTTCTTCATGTAAGGAGGTGTTGGAATAGGTGCGGAGGTGGTGAAAGGAACAGTGGCTCCTTCATGATGCCATCAGGTTTATGGGGATCGAGGAAAAACTAATTTAGTCAGTGACTTATAGCTGAATTCTCCAAGGAATGGAGCAGACTGGCTCTTTGTGTCCCAAAGGACACCAAAGTCCTGTCCGAGAACAGCCTGGAAATCTGCTGGCAAATCGGTGCCTGTGGGAGCCGAAAACATCGCACGTGCTTCCCTGTGGATTTAAGAAGACCATATATGCCAAGCTGTGGAAACCTGAAGGCCACTGGACAATATCAGAGATACTGATACTTAGATGATAATGTAAACCACAATTAAATGTATGTAAACTGAGGGTCTTAAATGCTTCGTAGGATATACGTTACCAGCTGCGGGATGGATCCATGGCATTCTATTGGGGTTTTTTTCAAAAGACATCTTAGGCCTCATTCCAGATGTCTATGATACAAACTGTCATGCATAGTTTTTGAGGTTTAAATTAATTCAAACAATTTTAAATACATATGTAAATAAAGCAATACTGGGAACATCCTTGACAATTTTAATTACAATGGAGTCAGACACAAAAATGTATGAAGGCATAAAAACATCAAGATTAGTATGAAAAAAAAAGGCTTTCTATAGGCATTGTTTCTGTATATGGTATGCTCTGAAAGAATATCGCTAAATTGCAAAGACAGTAAAGGCTCTAGCTCTGAGGTAGGAGAGACTCATGGCTGGGACAAGAGCAACAGTTACAGAAGGCAAAGGGAAAAAACACAGAGTGAAAGTTCTCTGACTGTGGCTATGCCATCTCAATATTGATATTTTTCTGCCAACAAAAACTGAAAGGTGAACTCAGCTTTCCTTCCTCACTCTATTACAAAACGCCAATTCTCATGCTCTTGGTTTCAGAGCTGTTTCTTTCTTGCGGCACCCTGCCGCAATACCCTTCCGGCAGTCCTCTCCCCAGCCCCAAATTTAGCCTCAGCTTCATCAGCTGAGTCTTTCTCACAGTTACTCTCACAGCCAGACTCAATGTCCTTTGCCTCTTCTCCAACATCCTTTCCAAAATCCTATCAGACCAATTGGCAAAAACAATCACAAGCTCTTGCCCGGCTGCCAAACACCCCTGTAAGCCTTTTTCTTCCCTCTTCCTTCCCTTACTCAGAATGCTCTCAGCAAAACCTTCTCAGTTACCCCTATGCCATTGCAACCTGATAATAAATAGTTTTGCTGAACTACTGCCCTAGGTCACAACTGTGGTCTTGGCTATTCCTATAATCTCTTTATGTTATTTTAATTTCTTTTGTCTCTCCCTCCTCCGTGCCTGCACCTCTTACTTCTGTTCTTGAAGTGGTACACAGAGAAAGCAAGAAAGATCTGCTGTTCGCACATTGAGGAATACTGCTGCTGTGAAAAATGTTATTTATAAGGAACGGAAGGCTTTTCTTCTGGTTAGCGTTTTCGGGGAGTTTTTGCTGTTTTTCTTTCCAAACAAATCTTTCCAAATAAATCTTTGAAAATTACCTTAAAAAGAGTACAAGCGCGAAACAGTTAAACAGAAATTACTTCAGAAAAACAAAACAAAGTCTTTGGAAATATTTTTCAAACGTAGATGTGTAGCAGTTCTGTTAACCCTCCAAGCAACTACATAACCAATGAGCAGTGAATGCATTTTCTAGCTTTTGTGTTGGGGTGGGATAATTCATCCTGCCTTAGTTTTAGGCACATAACCTAGGCTGCCCCTAGGTTATGCGCGCTCCTTGACACATGGAGAACTTACCCTTCCGCAATTAGGTACTCTGAATCACACCTTTCAGGCTGCATCACTTTAAGCACAGTGTGCGAGTACCTGGAATGCCTATTTAAATACAGAGCTCCTCAAGCATACTCCATTGGCAATGCTAAAAACAGACTGCTTGAGCCTCAAGTCCCAGTCTCCAGTTAGGACAGTTGTTTTGAGCCTGTCTTAATTAGTTCAACAGTGAAAATGTCTCCCTCTTTTGGGTAGGTTCTGGTCCTCTTTTTAGATGTAGATACACAAAGACCTGATGTTACCAAAGAAAAAGATATCCTCACACGGCATTGCGCCGATGTTGCTGTTAACTGCTTACATACCGCTATGGGCTGGGTGGTAATTGAGAGAAATGCTTCGGCAAGGACCTGGGGGATTAATTTTGTGCCCTGGAAGAGCTCTTGGATAAGAATTTGTGAGAGAGCAAAGAGCGAACAACACTCAAGGTCTCTCTTTTCTTCTGAATTATCAGGCTAGTTGTATGTGGTCACCAGGTCAGGAATCTGGCCCACGCATCAGCAGGAGAGGCAGTGAAAGGCTGGCTTTCCTCTGATATTTGACCCTACATAATGTATAAAACTTCTGTTTGTTTTCCTTTGCCTAGTAAGACACTTGTGTTCTGTTTATGCAAGCACAACAATAGAAATTCAAGTAAAAACACAGGTTTTGCTAACAGATAATAAACTTGGAGCTTATTCTATTCTACTGTCTAGCAACTGGAAAACAGGCAGCAGCTAGATTTGAATACTCAAAGTGCTAATAAGAATTTGGCGTTTAGTCTCAAACACACAGGGGAAGACCCGTCTCTGTTACAAACAGCAGCGCGCGAGAGGGTTTTCACCAGCCAGAGGTGATGCTAAGCTTCCCAGCCTACAGATCTGCCTTAGCATTGTTCCTTCAGTGCCAGCAAGAGGAAGAGTGGGCAACAATTCACCGTTTCCCTTCATTACCT
Organism: Phaethon aethereus; assembly: GCF_964289735.1. Taxonomy (NCBI): domain Eukaryota; kingdom Metazoa; phylum Chordata; class Aves; order Phaethontiformes; family Phaethontidae; genus Phaethon; species Phaethon aethereus. Next base: position 124,681,613 of record NC_138576.1, read on the forward strand.
AATTGGAAGGGAACGGCAGTGTAAAGGGAACAACACTATGGCAGTGTCAGGACATGACACTTTAATTAAGGGGATATGAGTTCCTCAAAGCAGCAGTTCCTCCTTCCTAAAATGTACCTGGTGTCAAATCCTGCCCCACGGATGGTGGGTTCGTTCATTATTTGTAGCAGCTTTTAAGGAGCTCGGAAATAAAATGCACATTTCTCTACTAGTTGTAAATCCTTCTTCACCTGGCAAAAATGGATTTATTTTTCTACCACTTCTACTTGTAAAAGTACTATTCTGTTCAAATTTACAAACTATGCCCATTGTGTTTTTATCCCAGGGACTGTGAGAAGGCCAGAGCTCTCAGCAACATTGTCAAAACTTGAACTGGGCCCTGAGAGATCACTGGGCTTCCAGACAAATGCCTTATCAGGCTATTATTGCCACTGTTAAAACCAAAAGAAAACAAAATGACTTGTTAGGTTTCTAGGGGGAAAAAAAAAAAGCTATGGAGCTGTAAAATGACATTTCATTAATATTACTTGTACTGTATAAATTACAAGCTCATTAAAGAATCATCAAGCAAAGTAATTCTTTAGGGGTTTTTCTTTTGTTTTGTTTTCCTCTAAAGAGTATAATTTAATATGAAGATCATTCTTTGCATTTCTGGATTTCTCTGTCTTTTTAGTTTGTATATGAAATATCACAAGTTGGAATTAAAACATTCTACAGTAGAGCATTTTGAAAGGAAAAGAATAGTCTACCAAATTAATTATGGGGCTAATAAGAACAAACTTTATATATATTTTTATATACCCACTAATTATGTTGTGTTCTTGATGCCTGAGCACCAAACCACTACTCTCCAAAAAGTGCTTTTAAAACCGAGATATTAACAGTTAATCAGATGGAATAAACAACTTCATAGGAGAACTCTGCCTCATGCTCAAAACTCTGACTGTACTGGAACAAGAAAAGAAATGAGAAATCAAGAGTTTCAAGATTAAGGGCAGACAAATTCTTCTACTTGCCTCATACCAATTGACTATAATGGACTTCAGTTGACAAGTCCATGTTGATAAAGCTCTTAAGAGCATGATCAGACATGGAGTAAGTAGGACCTATTTTTAACTGGAGCTGGCCACACTCAAACTGAAGCAATTTATAGTCCGTTCTCCACCTGCAGTATGGGTCTGGCTATCAAGCAAATTCCAGAAATAAAAGAGAAATAGGGAAAAAAATTCAGTGCATGCAAAATCTCAAGAAATTAAAAGACCTTTATACATTTTAAGAAACAATATTTCAAAATCTAGCGATGGACTATCAAAATGGTAAAATCACAGCAGTATTTATATCATTTTAGGTAACTTCTTTTCTATGTTTTCTATGACTTACTAGTAAGAAAAAAATCCAACTATTTTATTTAGATAAAAAAGAAAGTTCTGCTTGAAACAAAAAAGCACTAGACTGTATTTCCCTTCTGCAGAAACATGAATGGAAAAATGAAAGAGTTATCCTCTAAAAGATTTGCTTGCTTTCTTACTGATGTTTGTGTGACTCAGCTAGCACTAAAGGCAGTCTCCAAAATGTCTGCAAATGGTGACCAAAAAGCAGCACATGCCAAATACTGACTTACGATTGAGCAGCTTCCAAAGGGGGATGCTACTCTGCTACTGTGAAAAATGTTTAGGGATCCACAAACGAAGGAAGCTGGAAATCACTGTCAAACTGAGAAGTCTCCCGTTCCCACGCTATCAAATCCACATTTTGGTTATCAAGGTAGCTAAGTTTCAGAAAGTCCCCTGTCCCTTTGCCTACCGGAGAGAGGCCTTCTGAGGCATTTAACTTACAATGAGCAGCATGTTTTATTTATTCCTTGAGAAGTCTCCATATTTTTTGCTCCATGCTCTGAAAAACAATCAACAATTTTACACCACGGGGCCAGGATTGAGCTAAAGCATAATACTGCAGAAAACAACATTGATGGAAGAGCAGACAATGATACAGTTTGGATAGGAGGAAAACAACATGCTAGAAGTGAAACTGCAGGTAGAATTTTAAGTAGGCTGAATGCAATATCTGAAACCATTTTTATGCCATTTCTGTTAACACATCTCTAAAATATTCTTTGAGATGCTTGGCTTTCAGGTCTATACAGTAACATTTAAAAGCAACCCAATGCGTGTATGAAACTGCTTTGAAGTATGTTACTTCCTTTATTGTTCCTTTTACCGTCATCCTTCTTAAAAAGCTTGCAAAATAAACCAACCTGAAACCATTGCACAAGGAAGAACTATTTATGATGGATGGTTTTCAAATATTATGACGTGAGCTTACAAAAACAATTCTGTTAATTTCTTGGGTGAAATGATAAACGTGGTTTGGAAAAAAAAGGAACTTTATGTTTGCACTTCATCAAATATAATATCTCCAGCAACACTGCCCACAGCCCCATGCTGACAAGAGGCTGAGGTTTATGCTGGATCATATATGATGATCTACATTTTAAATTTTTATAGTTTGGGATTTAGCCTGTGACTTAGGGCACACAAATCCATAACTGTATCTAAAAGTGCATTTATATTTGCTGAGGGAGGGGGTCTTGGGGAACATGGGAATTATTTTTTTTACATTGTGTGAAGATTTAATATAATTATAGCCATGCTAGATATGAGGGATTCAAGGTCTGCAGGGACAGTAAAATCTTTTATTAGAATAATTGAGGCTGTTGGAAAAGATATAAATTTCTGATACAGCACATTTTGCATTGTGCCATCTATGTATTCCTTTAAAAATGCGTCTGGATGATTACAGCTTTCCACCAAGGGATAAATTGCCTCGTTATGGGTAAAATATTCAAAGTGATGATATACACAGCATTGTCAAATGTGGGAAATCAAGAAAGGGAGGGATGACGGAAAAAGAGAAAATTACAGATTTCAGCTAACAGATTTTCAGTTCAAACTTCCTTGGCAGAGTAAGACAGATAAAAGCTTGCACTTTTCCAAAGCAATCACAAATGGCTATAAGAAAAGACAAGATAAGACCGTGGCTAAACCTCTGTGTGTGTGTGTGTGTGTGCATCAGGGGGCCAAATCCTGTTGCACCACGCCATAAAGTCGCTACAACTGCAAAACTTGCCATTACACAGACCAGCCCGTAGCTACTGGGCACTTCTGTGTAACCCCAGAGAGATGTTCCCACCCGCCAGCTCCTGCTGAAGTTGCTCACCTGTCAGAAGAGCAACCTGCTCTGGGAGAAACCCCTTCTTCTGGCACTGGGAGCCACGCAAAACTACCTTGCTCTTTTCTTCCTTTTCCCAGATACAACCCTCAGTATCATGACCGATGTAATTCTTAAGAAACATGTTGTGACAACGGCTCTGAGCAACAGCCTTCTCTCCAGAAGAATAAAATATTAAGAAGATCTAAATCCAGCTCAACTTCTTTGGTTATTTGGTTCTAAAATATAGAACAAGCCACATTTTAATAATGCATAAATGCTACCTCCTAGTTCTCAGGAGTTATTTCTTCTTTCAAATGACCTCCCAAATTCATAAGAAATTAGCTTAATTTCTTTCTGTACTAAAAGTGCAAAGATGTCCTTTTAATTGCCTATATCTGTTGCAAGTATTTCTACCCACACAAGATTCTTCAAAGCCCTCAAATTATTCAGCCACCAGAACTTAGTTCATTTAATGATTACATGCAAAACTGCACCTTTGAACCATTTCAATCAATTAGCTTTTAATTGTTGTTTAGCAGCCCTGTAATAACTACAGATTTTTTTCTGCATTGTGGTAAAGCTGAACCGAGATGTGTGTTCTGGAGTTCAGTCTCTCCACAAAGAATATGTAAACATTGTTGGCACGTGTATATTTATAACGTTATCTTCTGAGTGATTCTTCAGGATTATTTTTAGACCGACAGTATTTACAGAAAGCTCCATACATCTGAGTTTCGCACTGAAAATATTCATCAGTTCATATTAAATTCAAAACCACGAGGGCCAGACCTTCAGCCAGAATAATTTAACACAGCTCTGTTGATTACATGGCTGCTCATCTATCTGGCAAACAAATATAGAAAGAGTATGCTGAAGGTTTCTTAATTCTACTTTCTCAGGAACATTGGGTCATTTTGCTTTCCACAAACTTCAAATTTTCAAACATTTCAGTACAAAGGGTCTAAAAAAGCAGAATTAATTTTCAAATAACTTACAGCAATTACAACTACATAACCTCTGCCACCTGCCCACGGCTGAAGTTAAAAAAAAAATAAAGAAAGAGGGAAGAAGTAACAAACTACCCTGTCTAGATGTATGCAGTATTTTCAGTAACAAAAACTGCCTGGAAAATTGATAGCATTTTTAATAAGGAAGCACACATATAGGGTGTAAGTAACACTTTCGTATATCTTTTGATATCAGTGGCTCTAGGTTTTGAAAAACAAAATATTCATCTTCCCCAGCTCCTTCACAGCCTTTGCATTAATTTTAAGAATAAAAGTAAATAGCTTTGAGTGGAAGAAGAAAGCCCACAGTACAGACTTCTTGAGCTCTATCAGCAGTAATAAAAAGGTGAAAGAGTTTAAAGTTCAGGTCGGAATTTCTGAAGGCAGCAAAAAACCACCGGCAGATGCTTCATCCAACCTTATTGCTGCTTACACAAACCCAAAAGATGTTCTACAAGACATGACCCTATTTTCTGTAATTAAGATCATCAAATTAGAAACCTAGGTGCAAGAAATTACTTTCAAACCAAATCCAAAACATCAAATGTCATAGCATGCTTTTTCAAAATCTGCATCCTATATACAGGTATAAACAATGTGGAAGAAAGAAAATACATTTTTTGAGAGGCACCTGAAATGGAAAGTTTGTACCTACTCAGAATTCAGACATTTGAATTTTTGGATCAATGAATATGGTGACAGCTGCTAGTTAGGAGAATCCCGCAGTGACGATTAACAGTTTTGGCATCCTACCCCACACAAACCTTAACAGACCCAGGAAAACCTCCTTCTCCCCATGTATTTTGCCTGGAGGGGATTGACTAGTTCAGATTTTGGTACTTAATCTTTGCAAGGCCTACTTTCGAACTGCTCACAGAAGCACCACCTGACGCCATATAAGCACCAGCTTGCCAAAATCCCCAAACAACATGAATACCTTCACAGCCTTCAAAATTAAACTTCACTGGGTTGAGAGAGCCCAACAATTTATTTCCTTCACATAGGAAATGAGGAGACATTTTTGGACTTTGGGGAGAGCTTTAGGTTTTAAGCTTCATTAATTCAGGATAATTCTTCTCCCCTTTATTGCAAGCAAGCCATTCTCCTCTTCATTGCAAAATTGTCTAACCAAGACACATTTAATTCTTTAAGGGTTGCAGTTTTAATCGTGTATCATAATGGTCATGGAAACAGCTTGAAGGAGTCATTTTGAAGAGGCACAAGAGTTTTTAAAAGGATAATTTACAGATTATTTGAACTATCGTAAATAGATGAGTAGACCAAGTAATTTTTAGTAAATAGAAGGATAAGGCAGCATGAAGAACAGAGCAAAACGTTGAGCATGAGAGGCAAGTTAAATCATTATGTTCCTATTCCGCACGTCCGAGATGAAGACTACTGCTGTCTTTCAAGACTGTCAGCTGTAAATTTATTTACTTACAACGGCTCTGTGTTGAAGGACCATTCTGAACAGCAGATACATGTTAAGCTCAAAAGATAGCTGAACCAGCAACTGCAAAGCAGGAGCATATGGTGAATGAGATGAAATCTTGGAAAATCAACAGCAAAGCACTTCAACAGAATTCAGTGGTACAATACCAATTTGAAGCAAGCAAATAATAAAGACTCCAAATTAGCTATCCGAAGTTTTCATATAAAATATACACGGTCTCCAAACTACCACGGCAGGGCTCATCACTTTGCTTTAAAAAATTACTATCTCCTTCCTCATTTTAATATTTTTATACCATGTGCCATTTTGCACCTTGAAAGAGAGTGCCAGCTAATTTTCTGATTTTTAAAAAATATTTATTACCTTTTCTGTTGTAACTGATTTCTTTCCCCCCTGACAAAACTTCATTAGGGTTATTAAACAAAGGAAAACTTGTATTTGCCCCTCTGCTGTAGCACCGTATTCTGGCAAAATGTGAAATACATCTGTTTGCTACTACTAGTATTTTGATATACAAGTGTGCCAGAACCGCAAATTTAGTATTTAAATCACATAACAAAACCAGAAGAAACCTACGCAATTACATGACTTCTTCCTGATTACTACATTGTCTCATCCTCTTCTGCAAATCTATTTTGTTTTTAATCATTGAAAAACAAGACTCCAAGCACTAGGTTCAATCTTCAATTGTTCTTAGTAAAGAAATTGTATCAAAAGAAAATGAAGACAGAAGGCAAAATGGCAATCAGGACGATGTGTCTCACAGCCTCAACAGAGCAAATCTCTTAAGCCCTAGTGAATTCGTGATCCTTTGCTACAAAATGCATTTATTATTGTTAGCCTGCATTAGGAGTGGCACTTTCCTATTAAGATAAACTTTCTTAGCAGTGGTACTAGCTTTGTAATTCTAATTCTGCCTTGAAGGACTGTCACCTTTCTGTTGACGGATTTTATTTTTTAACAGATTTTATCTTTTATATTTTTTTTTTAATTTTTCATATTAACAAATATGACCTTTCTAATGTTGACTGAAGATTTTCCCCTAAAAATTACAGTTTAAGCAACATTGTATATTACAGTTCATCTATATAGATACCTGCCTAGTCTGAGAAGGAACAAACTATTCCAAGAGCTACATCTAACTTCCTGATCATGTATCACAGGGAGGATGAAAACTTGTAGAGCTTCAACAGTGGCACACGCACTGTTTTGCACCTCTCATATTTCAGCCATTTTAAAGCTGCCCGTATGATTATCTTTACAGATTGTACTTTCCTTCAAATGTACATAAAAGAGTACAAATAACCCTCACAGCAAAGACAAAGCAAAACAAACTGAGAATATTTAATCAACTCTTTCCCTAATACAAACATACAGCCAGAAACTGCTAAGGAGGTAACATTGGCTTGCTCTGTGGCTGATTGCCTACTTTACCCAAAAGCGTCTCCCTTCACTGATGCTTCACTGATGCAATTACTGTCACTAATTGTAGAACGCCGCAGAAATGTTTGAAGTCCATCAGGAGATTTACGGTGGGTAGAAGCGGTTGTAGAGCAACTGTCTTGCCAAGAACATGCCCTCTTGCAGCAGGAGTTGGACAAAATATATCTAATACAAGCTACCTACGGTCTTTTAAACATGCACTGATTTGATCTAGTAAATCTACACATCTGCAAGGCAACTCCCTGGGAAAAAAGTGCATCCTATTTGCTAGCTTAAAAACTTCCAGGTATTTCTCTCACTTCCCACACACATTCACTGAGCTACGGTTGATCATTTTAGACATAATTTAGGACGACCAGATCCCGGTCTTACACTTCGAAACATAAGGATAATAATGGTACTACTGCTACTACTAAATAACTTTTTTCAAGCTCCGTGCATTCCCCACCAGTCCTGGACAGGCAGAGACATCTCAGCACCTGCAGTTCCTCAGGGATGCCAGAGAAGTCTCTCCAGCAGAAGACAAGATTTGTTTAAAAGTACGCTTATAAAAAATAAAAATAAAAGAGCCCAGCCACTAGGTAATTTCTGTTTTGTTTTGTAAACTAATTTACTTTGCACCAGAGTGCACAAAAGTATAGTTTCCAACAGAGAAGGACAAACACAGTTTCAGGAAAGGAATGAGAAACATAAAATCATAGTTACTACAGTAAATCCCTAAAGAAGATAAGACTGATTTTTCTCTCTCAAACAGAAAAGGGAAAATCTTGTACAAAAAGCAACCAAAAAGTTATGCAGGCAAGACACTTTAAAAAGAAAACTAGTTATTTTATAATTCAGAGAGCAATTACTTTAAGAATTTTGAGATATACAAGCATCCATTTCCCCAACGAAAAGAGCACTATTATAGACAATCTGACGGTCGCTGCTCCCTGTATAAGCATCACCCCTCTCACTGGCATATGGCCTGGTTAAGATTATACCATTTAACCAGCCAAATATAAGGAAAATTTCCATGTTTGCTAACTAAAAACCGCAGGCTAGAATCCCCCAGATGGTATAAATTACAACATAACCCCTGAAATCAAGGGAGATACATTAACTTAATACCGCACAGGACCTGGCTTTTCTTCTTCACAGTTCAACTGTCATCTTTTAATGTGAATTTCAGAGTAACAATTTTCATTGGATTTCGCTGCTGTCATAGCCAGCTCTTGCAGAATTACAGATACAGACAAATCACGAGGGACGATGCCGAATTCTCTCCAATTCCCCATTTTTCAAATTAGAGGAATCCACTCCAGGTACTGATCCTCTCCATCGCTTGCGAAAAGCTCCTGACAGGAAATAAGGAGATGTTCCTTACATTACAAAAATGTTTGACACTTCTCCTATGGACTTTCAATGAGATGTAGTTAAATTATGAAGTGCTAAAACTGATCCTCATTTTGCTTCTTGGGAAAATGTCAGCATTATAGCTAAACAAGCAACATAAAAATGACACTTCCTAGTTTTCACTCTTGTTTTGTGACCTACATAACCTCTAACTTTTTTCTTTCGTAACAAAATCCATAGATGATAAAGGATTTAAGGAATTAGGAGTTAATGACTTGGGAAGTCAACTTCCATTACAATTCCGGTGGCATTCAGCACATAAACTCCTTAGGTCTTCTGAAAATCTTAAACATTACTCTTTGAACAGCCATCTCCATACTCAAAAATTGAAAATCTACAGACGTGTCCGCTGCAGGTCAGCTACCAAGATATTATACAGGAAAGAATTTGATCTATAGTTTGGAGCAACAGGACCAAATCAAACCCAGTCAGAGCAGCTGTTTTCACACCTGCAGTTGCACTTGCTTCCGTCAAACTGAGAATGATTCCTGTAATCAAGACGCCCAAGAATATATGGATCTAATTTGTTTTTTTAAAGAAAATAAATACAGGTATTTGAAGCCTAGCTTTATTAACACATTCTGTCTCAATTTTTATAAATCATTTAGAAACGACCGGACTTCGGAAAGGTAGGGATGGTTGTTAGGGATCTAGGGGGACTTACATAATTGCCACCATTAGTGCAATGAAAGATGGTATGAAATCATAGGGTAAAAGATAGCAAGAAAATACTACAAATCTTCAATGTTTCAAATATAAAGTACAAATATCGGGTGCATACAAGAACAATGTAATTATTACTACACCAGTTTAAATTTATTCACTATTAGCTCTCCTTGCATCACCTAGTAAGTCGGCAAGAATCTGTGGGGTTGCAGAAATATAATTACTAAGATCAATTCAATGCACCATGCCATTAACACGTTATTATAAAGAGGCCACAATATGAAAGCATCTCATAGACAGGACTGTATTTTGCAATTCATAGTGCAATTAGATCTAAGTCTGATTCAATGAATCTGGTCCTAAGTGGAATGCAAATTCTGGATGTCTTTGTCCTCAGATATAAAGGTCAGTCATGTAAGTCAGAATTAACTTCACTGGGCAATTAACAGGAGAAAGCTCTCTACTAACATGTATGGGCTTTTATAGCAAGCAAAGCTGACACTAATAGCAACTATAGTTTAAAAAAAGTCACACACAAACCCTGAAACACTGATACTTAGTGTTTATAATCAAAATATCCCTTAACATTTCCTTTTTTTTCCTCTTTTCTTGCTTGATTTTATTTGTATGGTGACACAGACTTACACCAACAACGCAACACACACACACTGCATTTCTTTGAAGCTGTAGCTACATTCAGCCACGTTTTATCTTCATGTTCAAGAGTTCTGGTTGCATGTAGAGCCTGAATAATTTGTAGCTAATCAGTTAATAATTAGTGGTTAAGTCTGTCCTCAAGCACTAATGATACAACAACTCCAAACCAGATCAGTTAACGGTCATATCAGATGACCATTAGCCATGTACACATTAAATGTGTGAATGAAACTGAATTTTCTTGTTGGTTTTTTTTTTTTTGTTTGTGAACATCCCCTGCTACATGGAGCAGAGCAAGCTGGTCTACTGGCTCACTGCAGAAACATCCAAATGATGCTTATAAGTACAGATCTGCTATTATCAATCATTATGACCCCAGATTTTATAGCACAACACAACTAAACTACTGAAAAACAGCGAATGCTTGATGTTGTTCAATTTTTGTATTTTGTCTTTTTCAGCAAAACACAAAACCAGGATGCTAAATAAATCAAACTCTGAAAAAGAACTTCTGTGACAATGAAATTAAGCATTTAACTGTTTCCTTTAGATTCACATGAAATTCATTCAGTGATACTAGAATGAAGCGGAATTTATGTTGTGACTTCTCTACCTTAGGTGTGAACAAAACACTCTCTCCAGTATTTTTTCTTATCAAAATACCATAAGCGGAGCCTTTTGTTCCCCTTTGTTCTTCCCTTCCCCTCATTCTTCTCAAGCATCTGAAGCTAGACTATAATCCGACTTGAAAAATGAACTTCCATCTGAGTTATATCTCCTCGCTGAAAATCCTTTTACCAGAGATATGTCTCCTAAATTCAGTGAGAAAAAGAAGGCTGAAAATGGACACTTTAAACAGGGAATTGAATTTTATATGCCCTGAACACTTTCCAGTTTTACCAGGTAGGAAAGTTGTTTTCAGCAAATATTGTAATGATATTCTTAAGCAGCTTCAGTGACTCAGTGGTAAATCTCTGTGTTGCCGTGTGGGAAGTTTGAATTTGAATTCTTCCTCCCCCTGGGTTGCCACTTCCAGATTCTTGTGCCAAAATAAAGCCCCAGGTTTTGCAGGGGAGGAATTTATTGTGTAGTCCCATGACACCACACTTGATCAGCGAGGCTGTGCAGGCCCGGGGCTTGCCTGGACCGGGTTTGTGCTGAACACCACCCTGGCAGAACGCGAGTACCTTAGGAGCCTTTGTGAGTGGCTCAGTGCAAGATCAACAGACAGAGTTTTGTTTCAAGTTCAGCTTCCCCCGCCCTCTTACAATGTGTTTACCAATTGCCAACTACAAATGGGGGCATAAAGAGTCAGACAAGCCTACCCTCCTTGAGCTGATAATATTTTGTTCTCCAAGAAATGCTTTCATTGAGCGCCCTGCTGGGACGAGGGTATTCAGCATCTCTGGAGGTGCTAGCACTCAAGGATCGGCACCTGAAACACCTTCACTGCACATACTCAGCTTCCTCCAGAGTCTCGCAGGCCCTCTCCTGCACCTGACGTCTCTCAGGAACCTCACCAGGGTGGGGGCTCAGTATTTTATCATTTGTTAAATGTGTCTTGAACTGAACATCGTTGGGTTGTTTGCAAAGACGACAGGCACCGTATTGGAACATATACATAGGACCATAGCTTCCACAAAACAAGGGCTAACCACCAACCTTTCTTGAGTCTCAGCTGGATTAATGTATCCTATGGGCACTTGAAGATGTGGACCAAAAGTATTGATGTTAAAAGGAAAGACAAAAGCAGAGACAAATAAACACAAATCGAATAAATGGGGGTTAAGGAGTCATTTTTCTCTACATACATGATGAGCAAAGCAAGAAGTAGTGAACACAAATGACAAAAGCCAAGATATGTGCTGAACCTCATGAGAAGCTTTGGAGTTATCCCAGGCAGAAAGAAGCCTTTGCTGACTACACTGCTCCTTTGACTGAAGGCATTCTGACAGGTGCCTTTTGCAATCTCTCTCCTAAAATAAACCCTTTGGGTTTTAAGAAGTATATTTGGACGATAAATCTAAATGATCAAATTGCTCAGTTGATACTATAATCTTGGGCATTACAAAATGATGAGTATTACACGAGGCTTTGAGGACACAGACATCAGACCCTACAGAATATTGGTCCAGAGTCTGGTCTCAACGTACCCCACGTAGGTCCAGAATGACTACTTGTAGCTGTGAGCCCTAGAGGGACAGTCTGGAGAGAAAGTACTGCAAACCTATACTCCCGGGCAAGTACAGGATCTAGCCACAGCCACTAAGCTCAAGGCAGCAGAGGGACTTTAACTGATGTCTCCAGAACCATGGGACTTCCCAAGAGGAGGAGGCAGGCCCTGTAAAATAGGTATACGCACAGGCAGCCTTGAGAGCTGCAAGTTTTACCCACTTGATCCTGGGACTGCTGCATACATAACTGATGGAAATATTTCAGAAAGTACTAGAAATAACAGTAGTCAAGACTTACTGTTTAACTTTAAACAGGATCATATCAATGTCTCCATGTCCAGTAAGGCAGCTCATTTTCCCTTTGGGCAAGAGGAAGGGAGTGGTGTGAGAAGTAAATAACCAAAGCACTTCAGCCGTCGATGTTCAGGCCTTAAGTAGCTCAAAAAAACACCTCCATAGAAGCTGACATATGAGCGTGCAAACAGCCCTGTTCTTCTGGAGACCATGCGCACACGAAAGCAAAGTCTGCCCATAAGTGGATAAAGCCAGATTTGTTCAGTAGCTTGTAGGATTGAGACATTAAAACATAATCCACAAATATCAGTCTAGATAGTCTAGTAAGTAAGTAAGGCTAATTCAGTCTTATACAAAGCATGAGCTACTATTTCTAAAACAATACTTTTTTAAATGTCTCTAATTGCCAGCTTATGCTGCTACTTCTAAGCTATTCAATATATGTCAACGGAAAAGTCAGGAAATTTGTTGGAAGCACTTCATGTTCAGCAAAGAGTCCTTCTAAGCTGCACACAAAGACACTGCTCCTCTCACTCATAGCCTCCTCCTAGTCGTCTTCTTACTTTTAGCAGGTGATACATTAGGGGCAGATCTAGACAAGATCTTATACAGAGAGCAAAGGGATGATCAAGTGAATGAACAAGTTGGACTGAACAGATAAGGGGCCATTTCCTGCTTGACATTAGCCTAGCCTATGGATGATACAGCAAAAGTTTTATACCTCTCTTAAAGGGAGGCAGAATTTCCTTCTTGTTTTACAGTCAGAAAAAAAACTCTCCAGAAATTACTTACAGAGTGCTACAAAACTTGTCAGCAGAGGCAGAAGCGGGTACTGTGGGAGGGGAGGAAGGGTGTTAAAGTACTCCCGCATCTATTTTCTTCAAGAGGTTGGGAAAAAAATGTTAGAAAGAAAAAAGATGAAAACCAGCTGAAGGAAGGGTTAGACATTTCTGGGCGAGATCTGTAATTTCATACCTAGCATAGTCAGTGACAAAGGTATGCTCGTTACCCCACACTGAAAAACTGTGATTGCATGTTAATGTGCTCTCTCCCTCATCAGGCTGAGGTTACAGTACTGAAAGCTGGACCTCCCACTGACTGCAAAGGACATCTGATCAGTAACTCAGCATCTGGAAGAAAACCAGCTCATTGTTAGGCTTGCAGTTGATGAGGGCTTTTTCTTCTATAACCACCTGAAGAACAAAGAAAAATGAACAGGCTCGAAAAATAGAACAGAATGGAAAGTACGCTATATATTCTGTAATATGGGAAGGAAACTAGGTAAACCATTTGGTTCAATTAAGACAAGCCAATATGGGAGCAACTTCATTATCCAATTTGGATCCCAAATCACAGTTTTATTTGCTGATATTCTCATGCTCTTAGCTCCCGGGAACACTAATTTAATCTCTCAGGTTCATATTCAATAAAAGTTCCATCCTGTTTTGGCAAGACTGAGGTTTCATTTTTATTTAGTTTATTTGATGAGGGTTTTGGTAGAGTAGAAGCAAAGCAGGGTGTTGAAATGAATACCTTAATATTCCTTCCCCATGGCCCATGACCTCATTTCTGTCCAGCCTGGGGCCATCAGCCCCTGCCCCACTGATGCTGTAGGATGCCGGTCTCCAGCCCTGCCCAGGCTGGCATCCTGGCCTGACCTCGGCTCACCCCCATGAAGGTACCCCCTGCTGTCCCTGGCCCTCGCTGCTCCTTGACCCTTGCAAGAGCGTCATTTCTGAAGCACGCAGAGCTAGGAGAATCACAGCCAAAGCTGTTCGTCTTACCCTCCTCTCTCTGCAACACATCTGAAACACAATTTTCACTATCTCCCTACTACAAAAAAAGGAAAACATGGACTATAACTCCATACTTATGGAAGAACAAATGGGCAAAGAAATGCAAAGTCCATAAAGCATAGGGCCTAACTCATTTCTGCACCCCAAAGCTGTTTGCTTCATATGAATTAAAGATTTCTTTCCACGCAAGAGAAACCACTGTCTTTCCCCTGGTTCACAGTTGCCCACTCCCCCTCCTGCGTGTCGCCATTCCTATTTGCCTTACCCCATCTGGCTCCCGGCATGGAGCACAGCAGCTGCTCCAGCACCAGGACTAGGCAACCCAGCAAAGCTGAGGGCTGGAACCTAACAGCATCCAGAAACGGCCCTGTGAAAATCAGCGGTGAGTGCACCAAACCTGCACATAATCCCTGTGGAGATGTGGGAAGAGACCTCCGTTGCAGGGAGGACAAGAGCTAGACAAGGGTTTTCTTGTCAAATTTTGTTCCTAATTTTTTTTTTTTTCTTATTTCAAAGAAAACAGAGAGAATAGCAGATGGAGGTTAAAACTAAAAGGCAAGGTTTGTCACAAAAAGCTTGCAGTTTTATATGACACACTACAAACCAATTATGCACATAGGTGAAAACACAGGCTGACAATGACCAGTTCTATTTTAATAAAAAAAGAGATGATAAGAAAAAGGCAGAGCAGCAAGTCTGTTTATTATGTCTTTTTCTTAAAAAAAATCAGAAGCTGTGTTTCGTCTGTACCAGCTGAGATTACAACAAAGCTTTAGAGATGACTTCAGTATCACCACTGACCCATGAGAATCATATCCCAGAAAATAGGATTTTAGTTATTAAATGGAGTATTAACTTTCACAGATTACAACGAGGCAGTCAAGAAGCCAGACAAAACAGTAATTTAGAAGAAATCCTAGGGTTTCTTAATGGTCCACAGAAAAACACTGGCCATAAGTGATTACAAAATATCCATCAGCTAATATATGCCAAGATCCGCTAGGACAGTTGAAAACTGGAGGCCGTCTACAAGAAGAAATGAGTGAACCTGTCCCACCAGTGGGACAGAGCCTTATTTACAGAAAATACAAAATCAAATTATAAAAAAGGCAAGTCCTGCACGGCCTGACTGTTGAATCTGCAAGAGTCCTCTGTATAAACACTTTCCCCTTATCTCAGGAGCTCAGTTGGCATCACATTATTCACACCTTTACTCCTCACTCCGCAGGGATCGCTCCAGAGTCGGCCAACACTTAAGGGACATAGCGGAGAATGAGCAGTTGAGGAGGTCGAGAAAGACTGCACAGGAGTGTGAACAGGCATATTCTCTGATTTCCCCCTAAATCTCATCACCTCCCTCCAGGGAAGTGAACCATCATCTTCTTTTTAGAAGAAGAAATCTTCTTCTAAAAACCAATAAAGCTGCAACAGCGCCAGTGGGGTGGTACATCTTCAAGAGGAAGATGCAGCAGTGGTGCAGATGCACCACTGCACGCAATGTGGAGGGAATAAAACCCAGCAGCTCCCGTGAAAAGCTCATACACCTTTGCGGTGAGTGCCGTAACCTACACAGAGAAGAGCTACGTCTATAGATAGCAATTTGCTGCTGTGCCATGTCTAAATTGGAGCGTCTTTGCCTCTGTGCACAGTCCAAGCC